>NC_083712.1:43924705-45215955 GCF_033118175.1 Dama dama | reverse complement strand
AGAGCCTGAAAATGTGTACCCGTCTCTCTTATGTAGTTTATGCAGGCTTCACGGTTGAGACTGAAGCAGTACTTCCCCACATCCAGTTTCAGACAGATCCCTTGACTGGTGGTCTCGAGAGTCATGCAGCCCATTGCTTTCTCTGAGGTCTGTCATAGCCTGAGTTCTAGAGGGTAGAGCCTGAATCAAGGCTTAAGTGCTGAGGCTTTATTTGGGAGATGGAGTCTAGGGCACAGAGTGAGGTAAAGAAGAAAGCCAAGAAAGATATGAACCAAGGTGAAACCCTGCATCGCCAAGCTGGCTATTGCTTTACAATGAGCTACAACGAGATGCTCTAATGCTCGGCTGGTGCATCCACTGAGCCGAAAGGACATATCCAGGCCATCTGTTTGGTGGGCCTCTGGCTTAGGGAAGTCCCCAAGAAGGATGGAGGACAGGAAGTTCATCAGCCCAGTTCCTTCCCGTGTCCTGTGTCTCCCAGGTCCAGACTCACATCATGGGCAGTTAACTCTGGCACACTGCAGGATTGCATCATGTGGTCCCTTGGGTGTCTTCTTGGAATGCCGGATCTCGTCACTTGCTTCCATTTATACCCAGAATATGAGGGAGAGCCTGGAATCCAGGTCTGTGGCTGCTTGGCCCAAATGCATGATGGTAACCCAGGGGGAGGTTAACACCCCCAGAGCAAGGGACTGGTCAGTTTCTGGAGGTTTCAGCCCACACTGAGAAGTGGGAAGCCAGTGAGGTTTGCATCTGATCCGAGGTCACTAGTCAGATGCCAAGTTAGACTCTAGAGCAAGAGGGGTCAATAGGCTAGAGGTGGGATTGACCTGAACCTAAAACGTGGGTGCAATTGAGATTTCTAGAGAAAGAGCAAATGGCTGTTTCTCGGAGAGTCATGGATGACTGCAAGATACAAAGATGAAAAGTCTGGGAGGTGAAAGTCTGGGGCCATTCATAGGCTAGTTCGGCCGGGGTGGTCTTGGACTTTCTTTGTGCTGTGTGTTTAGCACCACTCTTGGCCCCCCGCCCACCTTTCCCGCCACCCTCAGTTCTGTCATTTAGGAAACTCACATCTTGTGGCTCAGTTGCCATGCCCTCTCCACGTACTTCAGGTAATTAAGCTGCCCCAACCCCGGGCTTCCCTGGTGGCTCAGCTGGTAAAGAGTCGGCCTGCGATGTGGGAGACCTGGGTTCCAGCCCTGGGTGGGGAAGATCCCCAGCTCTGGAGATCGCATCTTGATTAGTTCCAACTGGTCAAAGAGGTCATGTGGCTGTTGCCAGTTATTGATTGAAAGATGAGGGTGTGACCCAACTGAATGAGCAGCAGGATGGTGAAGGCTTCTGGCAGAGTTCTATCATTGCTCAGGGAAAAATGTGGGGTGTATAGGTTGTCAAGTCTGGCTGTGATGCCTGGATCAGCTGTAACCATCTCGGGGGGATGAGAGACACCAGATGGAAGGCAAAGGAAAGTTTTTAGAGAATACAGGTGGGAGAGAAGTAAAGAATTTTGGTCTTAGATGAGATTTGTCCATTATGTTGACCAAATGAGAACCTGCCTTACCTCTGGACTTCAAGTTATATCAGATAATACCTTTTTTTTCCTTATTGCTTGAGAAACTTTAAATCCAGTCTTGGTTACTTGACTTGGTTACAGCCACATATTCTGAAAAAGAATGAAATACCAAGCAGATGGAAAATCATCACAAGGGGCAAAAGAACTGTCCTTTGTTCAAATGGCTGCGATGGAATAGATGCAGGCAGGTCTTTACTTCCCACAGGTTGGAAGCAGAGACTATGCCAGTTGGATGCAGCAGAAACACGGTCAAGTAACTGGACATTTTTTAAAATCTTCAGGCTCTATCTTTTACTGTTGCCAATTTTTCTTTTCCTACTACAGGCACAGATAATATAAAGACCTTAGAGGTTTGTTGTAAAGATGTAATGAGGTGCTTTATGTAAAGGCCCTCAACAGTGCAATCAACCAGCATCTCCTTACACACTTCACATTCTTCACATGGACAAAAAAGTACTTTTATCTGTCATAGAAAAAGTTTTGACTTTTTCTAACTGACTGCATGTGGGAATATTATAAGAAAGATGCTGACTTTACCTGATTTGACCACATTTAATAGGAAATAAGAAAGAAAGAAAGTGAAGTTGCTCAGTGGTGTCTGACTCTTTGTGACCCCATGGACTGTAGCCTACCAGGCTCCCCCGTCCATGGGTTTCTCCAGGCAAGAATACTGGAGTGGGTTGCCATTTCCTTCTCCAGGGGATCTTCCCGACCCAGGGATCAAACCCGGGTCTCCCGCATTGTAGGCAGACGCTTTACCATCTGAGCCACCAGGGAAATAAAGTACTTACCAATCATGAGATTCTATGACTTTGGGGTGACTTTAACTGCAATAAAGGCACGTGTTCAGTTGTCTGAGATCTTTCCCTATTTATATTGTAGAACTTTTGCCCTACATGAAGATTAATATACAGACCATGAGGAGTACAGTATGTCTACTCATGCGATCCTAGAGTTAACAATTAGTTATCTTCTTCCATCAAAATTGTAATTTAAAGACTTGTACCAGGCTATGTCAATATGGCATAAATGATTCATGTGAATGGCATACCATTCACACTGGTATGTCTTAACTTGAGCAGTTTAAAGCTTTGGGCGGTCCTTGGCTTAGTCAGCCTGACTGGACTTGCTCCATATTGGATATGACTGCATAGTAAGGCTGCACAAACTCTTTCCAGCTCTTCTAGGATAGTCCTTGAGAAGTCCCGTTAATTCTCTCTCGCATTCTCCACTTCAGTGGAAGAGCTCATTTATGAAACTTGTTCATCTCCCCACAGGGCCAGCTCCATGTGAACCAGAATGCCGTGGCCAGACAGAGAGGGGGCATAGTCACCTCAGAAAACAGCAGGTGCAGATGATAGCAAGCCGCTCATACCATGCATTTGAAAATCATATTCTTTTGTTACAAGAGTGGTATATTGTTATTACAGGCCTTTTAGAAAACAGGGCCAGGAGGAAGAAACATCCTACTGGGAAGCAGTGATTTAAAACATTTGGGATTTCTTCCCCCTTCTTTTCTCTTTCCTTCCATCTTTCTTTCTTTTTTATTATACTTTTTAATTGTGGGTATAATTGCTTTAGAATATTGTGTTAGTTTCTTCCTTCTTTCTTTCCTTCCTCCCTCCCCGCCTTCCTCCTGCTCTTCTGTTCTTCCTTCTTCCATATACACAAAAATACATACACAAAGAGGTTTCTGTAACAATGAGGAAATTGAATTAAAATATTCTACTATCTTATATACTATTTCCCCTTTTTACATACAGACATTTTCCACTCATATTTTAAAAGATTGCATGTGCTCTGTCATCAGTATGCATCATAACTTGTTTTTTCTACTTATTTTCCAACTGATAGAGATTCATATTATTTTCTACTTTCTTCCATTTTAAGCAATAGTGAGATGAAAATCCAAGTACGCTATTGCACATTATCCTACAGTCATCTCCCTGGCATGGCTATGAGAATCAATGGAAAGACTATTATGGAAAGCAAATTCTTTTTCATATTCTTTTCCACTGTGATTTATCTCAGGATATTGAATATCATTCCCTTGCTATACAGCAGGACCCTGTTTATCCATTCTAGGTATAATAGCCTCTCCAACCCCCCTCCTTGTCAACCACAAGTCTGTTCTCATATCTATTTCGTAGATAATGTTTCTATTTCAAGATAAATTCATTTGTGTCATATTTTAGATTCCACATATTAGTGATATCATATGGTATTTTCTTTCTCTCTTATTTCAGTTCAGTTCAGTCACTCGGTCATGTCCAACTCTTTGCAAACCCATGGACTGCAGCACGCCAGGCTTCCCTGTCCTTCAGGAACTCCCAGAGTATGCTCAAACGCATGTCCATCAAGTCGGTGATGCCATCCAACCATCTCATCCTCTGTCGTCCCCTTCTCCTCCTGCCCTCAATCTTTCCCAGCATCAGGGTCTTTTCTAAGGAGTCCGTTCTTCACATCAGGTGGCCAAAGTATTGGAGTTTCAGCTTCAGCATCAGTCCTTCCAGTGAATATTCAGGACTGATTTCCTTTAGGATGGACTGGTTGGATCTCCTTGCCACCCAAGGGACTCTCAAGAGTCTTCTCCAACACCACAGTTCAAAAGCAGCAATTCTTTGGTGCTCAGCTTTCTTTACAGTCCAACTCTCACATCAATACGTGATTACTGGAAAATCCATAGCTTTGACTAGATGGACCTTTGTTGGCAAAGTTATGTCTCTGATTTTTAATATGCTGTCTAGGTTGGTCATAGCTTTTCTTCCAAGGAGCAAGTGTCTTTTAATTTCATGACTGCAGTCACAATCTGCAGTGATTTTGGAGCGCCCCCCCAAATAAAGTCTCTCAGTTTCCATTGTTTCCCCATCTATTTGCCATGAAATGATGGGACCAGATGCCATGATCTTTGTTTTCTGAATGTTGAGTTTTAAGCCTATTTTTTCATTCTCTTCTTTCATTTTCATCAAGAGGCTCTTTAGTTCTTCTTCACTTTCTGCTATAAAGTGGTGTCATCTGCATATCTAAGGTTATGGATATTTCTCCCTGCAGTCTTGATTCCAGCTTGTGTTTCATCCAGCCCGGCATTTCTCATGATGTACTCTGCATATAAGTTAAATAAGCAGGGTGACAATATGCAGCCTTGATGTACTCCTTTCCTGACTTGGAACCAGTCTGTTGCTCCATGTCCATTTCTAACTGTTGCTTCTTGACCTGCATCCAGGTTTCTCTGATTTACTTCACTTAATATGATCATCTCTAGGTCCATCCATGTTGCTGCAAATGGCATTATTTCATTCTTTTTATGACTGAGTAATATTCCATTGTATGCATGTACCACATCTTCCTTATCCATTCTTCTGCCAATGGACATTTAGGTTGTTCCCATGTTTTTGGCTATTGTGCTGTTATGAATGTTGGGCTACATGTATATTTTTGAATTAGAGTTTTATCTGGATGTGTGCCCAGGAGTGGGGTTGCTGGATCATGTGACAACTCTACTCTTAGTTTTTTGAGGAACCTCCTTACTGTTTTCCATGGTGGCTGCACCAGTTTAATTCCCAGCATCAGTGAAGAAGGGTTGCCTTCTCTCTACACCCTCTCCATCATTTGTGGATTTTTGATAGTGGCCATTCTGACTGGTGTGAGGTGATAGCTCATTGTAGTTTTGGTTTGCATTTCTCTAATACTTACTGGAGACATAACTAGTCTATGATAAAATGTGTGTGGGAATGACACTTCTTAAAGTTTGTGTGTTTGTTGTTGTTCAGTCGCTAAGTCGTGTCCGACTCTTTGTGACGCCCTGGACTGCAGCACTCCATCCTACTCCCATACATTAGTACCTAATCAAGGAAATTTTGGAGGCATCTGAAAATATTTTCCTAGAGGGATTAACATTATTCTCGATTAGATACTCTTATTTTCAAATCTTATTTCGATAATGACAAGTGTCTTGTCATACATGCCTCCACATTTTAAAACCTGTGAGCATTGAAGTCATATTCCATTGGGTGATTTAGTGTGGAGTGATTTGGGGACTTGTTCACTTAGTCACCTGTGACAATGAGTTGATTGAAAACTGTTTTCTGAGGAAAAACTTGACCAGCCCTGCCTGTGGGCGGATGGGGAAAAGGAAATGCTGTAAGTTACACAATTCTTCCCGAGCGGTTGGCTTGCTTCCCTTCCGGTGGACATTGTGAATTGTGGAGCTGACCTGGCTGGCCTCTTCCCATGGGCTGCCGGCCACCTTGCGGGTCACAAGTTCATGCTGTGATGTGTGTTCTAACTCCATTCCTATTCTGTTTATGTCTCTGATCCATTTTTTCTTGTTAATTCTCCTTCTACTTGTAATTTTTGCTGAGTCTTTTTTTTAAAGTCTCCTTATAAACTCATTTAAATTCTTTCTGAAACAAAGTATGGAAAAGAAGACTAAGCTACATGAGTGGTGGCTAAATAAAAAATAATAAGCAACCACATCTCATCCAAGCCAAAAATTATACTTCCTAATGAATATATGCACCTTCAAAATATTGACCTTGAGGGACCATAGATTTGTTTGCAATTGATGTTGTTACTGATGAAAACATCTTTGAAACTTCTCTTTTAGAATTTCCTCCTAAGCTGTTGGCACAGTGTGTAAGCATTTCCATGGTTGTACGACTTTTGGGTCATTATGGTTTTTGGAAAAAGACCAAAGTGTTTCATGGTGTAGCCTGCTGACCTAAATGGCTCATCAAGCTTGGAGATCAAGTTGGCTTCTCTTTTTTCAAATATAAGGTACGATATAAAGGAATAGAACTGTTTTTAGAAGTGTAGTCAATAAACCAGCCTTGCAAGTGTATCTCAAAGTAAAACTTCCCAGGAGTTTGCATTGTTAGGTGAAGGACATGCCCTTTGAGGAAGTGCATGAATTTGGATGTGTCTCTTCTGATGTGTTTTTTCAAAACATCTTCCCCCGCGAGCCCACCCCACCATCTGAAGTAAAAGAGAAGATTCAGTAAAGAGTTAGTCATGGTGGTTAACACATCACAGGGAAACTGTATGTGGGGAAGAGAGAAAACTGCTTGGGGTCCTGGGCATTTCTTCCCACCCCTCCTTACCTGAATGCCACGGGAGACATGTGAGTTTTGTCATACATGATGGGGGCATAGGGCTTCACGCCTATCTTTTGATTACAGATAATACTATATTATAATTATTTATGGGTGGAAAATCTGAAACCATTTTGCCTGGAGAAAAGGACTATTTTTGAAGCTCTGCTCACGTTCTAGAACTTTAACTGCTGCTCATACACAAGTCTGTTTTACTGTATGTTATATGTTTATTAACAATAGTAGCTCATGTTAACCCTTGTAGCTCAGTCAGTGAAGAATCTGCCTGCAATGCAGGAGACCTGGGTTTGATCCCCAGGTCGGGAAGATCCCCTGGAGAAGGAAATGGCAATCCACTCCAATATTCCTGCCTGGAGAATCCCATGGACAGAGGGGCCTGGTGGGCTGTGGTCCATGGGGTCGCAAAGAGTCAGACACGACTGAAGTTGCTGGGAGCCAGCACACGAGATCCCACCCATGACAAGGTCATGAGGGAGAAAACCTGACAGGCAAGGTGGATCAGGTTTTCAGGGGTTTCGAAAAGCTGCCCCCGGCGCTCACCTTAAAGATGATATCTGTCTTTCTGATGCCTGCCTCAATAGACTACTCCCTAATTTCTGTGACACAGGCAGAAGGCCTTCCCCGATCTCTTTCCAAATAAGAATCAATTTAGAACTTTAATCAATAAGTTTCCCAGGTGGTGGTATTTTATGAGATTATCCAGGGTGAAAGAAGTGTTTTAATTTAAACTCCTTTGCTGGTATTTTAGTTTATTTGGCAAATGCATTTATGCCCTTGGTACTAATGTGCATGATTGCTTATAATACCCTAATCATAAAATAACATAAAGAACCTGATCATATAAAGGCCCTAATAGACATAGAGCCTTTCGGGGGGTGAGGAAGTCCTATTAGAAAACACAAGAAAAATTATTCTAAAGGTGGTTATTGGATTGATGTTTGCTTGCTGTGTTTTGCTTGCTTTGTTTTTGCTTTTCATGTGCTAAGGTTGTGTTATAGAAACCATTGTTAATATAGTTAAAGATCTAGAGAAATAAGAACTTAGCCCTAGTGTAGTAACAATGAAATGGTTGTTAATTGTCAGCCAGGAGTGCCAGGAAGAAGCTGCCTCACCGAAGCCGCAGAGTCTGTGTGGGGTAAACTTCTTAGATAAACGCAACTGACAACTTCTGCAGAAGGATTAATTTTTGTGTTAACAAGGTTATACTTCCACTCTGTACTGTTGCCCTATGAGACTGCTACCTTTCAGTTAAGGTCACCATAGAAACGGAAAATAGGTTTACATTCACCTGACCTGCATAAAATGTTAATAGGCCCCAAGGCCAGAAGATAATGTACAAGACCCTCATAAACAAAGAAGTATGCAGAAAACACCCTGGTTTTGTAAAGGACAAGCTGACGTAATGTTAAACTATCTTCCCCTTAGAAATGTACTAACTTAGGGTATAAAAGCTACGGTAAAAAATAAAGCATTGCCAGACTCTGCCAGACCCTGCAAACACCCCCGTCTGGTCATTCTCTCTCTCTCTCTCTCTCTCTAACTCTCTCTCTCTCTCTCCCTTTCCCTCTCCCTCGCAGACTTGGCTCTATCAAGGCTGGTCTCAAGTGTGTTCTCTCTCTCTCTCGCCGACGCCGTTCATCCTGAGGGTACCCCCTGGATCCTGCCGAGGCTGGACCCCGGCATGAAGTGACCGAGCACACAGCAGAGTCACGTAGGAGCGGGGTGTGGTTTCAGCGCCACTGTCTGTCAGAGCTCATGCTGGACTAGTCAGCCTTTCCCAGATTCAGTCTCCTTATTCACAGTGAGAATAGTAACACCATAGATGACAGAGTTTGAGGTACTCTATCTAATGTGCTGAGCGTTGAGAGTGCAATATGGTAGGCACCTATTAAATATGACTTCTCCTTTGCATCATTTACGTACTAAGGAATGGTTCATTTTAAAAGAAACACTTTGGAGCTTTTCTTGGTTGCTTGTTGTAGGATATTCTTGGAATTCCGGATTTTACATCTAAGTCTTGAGATTTAGAAAGAAGTCTGACTTGAACTGTCAGAAATTGAAATAAAAGAGATAGAAGAGATTAAAAATGTTGAAAAGGTAAAACTTTTGAAATGGTAAAAATGCAAAAATCTTCAAAACGTGTCAAGTTGCAGCCAAATAAAAATGCAAAATTCTTTTCTTCCATAGATGGCAGTGAGAGAGAATTGACTATAAGTGTTGGATGGAAACTCCTAATTGTCAGTATGTTAATAGATACTTTTGTTTCCCATGAGACACTGTTTCTAGAGCACATAGACAATTTGGTTTGTTTTCTTTGCTGTTGTTTGAGTTTATTTACCTAGAAGGATTCCTGTGCAATTTTTACTCTACAAATCACTGATCTTCTTTTTAATGGCACAATGTCTTTTCCATAGGGATTCCTTATGGGTCCTATAGGAAAGCAAGATCGGATAAGAGTGAACAGCTTCCTAAAGAGACTCAGACGTTTTACAGCACTGGAATAATAGATGAATGTACAGATGCTTGAAAAATGAATTTAGGGATTCTTTCCTAGAGATTTGTTCACTTTGGGAGTCTTCAAATTGTAGCCCACGGCCCTAAAACGTGAATTTGTAGCTTGATGAAAAAAATAAAAGCAAGTCGTGTCTGACTCTTAGCGATCCCATAGACTCTAGCCCACCAGGTTCCTCTGTCCATGGAATTCTCCAGGCAAGAATACTGGAGTGGGTTCCCATTTCCTTCTCGAGGGAATCTTCCCAACCTGGGGATTGAACCTGGGTCTCCTGCATTGTAGGCAGATTCTTTACTGACTGAGTCAAAGGTGAATTTGTAGCTTGATAGAGTACAACAATTTCAGGATTCTTCTTTTTTTTTTTTTTTAAGATGTGTGCTGCCAAAGATTTGTATTTTGTAGGATTTTTCACTAAATAGCATCCCGTCAATAATAATTAATTAGTTCCATCTGGGTTATGATTGGTTTCTCACATAAACATGACTCCAGATTTAAACCAATGATCCAAGTTTAGTCTATTTTCATTTATTATGAAAATGCATAAACTGTGCTCTAATTGTAATGACATTAAGTACATAGGCAGTAAATGCCATTCGTTGCGATGGGTGCCCGTTTCAGTTGTCTCTCTGCAGTTTGGTCTGAGCAAGTAGGTTCTTTGTAAATAGGGGTGTCTTCTGGGCTTGGGTCAGGGTCTTATCAATTTGATCTCAGAAAGTTCCATGGCAAGGTGGTGTGTTATAGTGAAACCATTTTTGAAATCTTTCTCAGAATGTTTCTGGAGTCTCGGGGCAGCGTGAGAACATCAGTGTTAACCATACTGAGTTTACATAATTCCAGGCAAAGCAAAGAAAGTCAGTTTTTGAATTTGTCTTCCATCACCTTATTATGAGAAAATTCTCAGTAGATCTCTAGGAATACTGCTACAGACTTCTGAGTATGCCCTTTCCTCCTTCACTCACTGGGAACGTTAGGTTGAAAAATCACTAATTTTGCAGAAACAAGCAAAAGTTGAAAGCTGTGGTTCTTATCCCACCCAATTGTAATAAACCAGGGATCTGTGGCATACTTCCCCACTTTGAGCGGCCTTAGTTCCCCTAAGTATCAATGAAGACCTTGAACTAGATGACATCACTAGGTCACACCCAGTGTCCGAGGGTAGTAAACCCATCCTTAAAGCTCTCATTTTGTTATTTTCCAAAAAGAACCTTTTGTAGGTACTTTGCTGATTCCAGATGATCCTCACTTCACTGTATAATGGAAAATCACACAGAAAGAGATATTATCATATTCCAAACTAGGTGTAGGAGGAGAAATTTCCTCTCTTACAAATAGCCATGTCCAGAAGTAATCAGTTTTCTTTTATAATGCTGTTCTTAATCTCTTTTGAAATGGCCATCCATGGGGTTCCATTAGGATTTGTTGAAATAGTTACAAATATTTTTCTGTTTTTTAAACATCAGAGATCATGGTTTATATAAATATATATATATATATATTTTTTTTTTCTCACCATGTAGGTTATTTGCCTCAGAATAACCCAGAGAAGTTTAAAAAAAATGCATATTCCCCAAAGTAACTGAACCAGATGTTTCATAAATTTTATTTTCATTTACCTATCACTAAAATACTGACAAACAAGGAGTGTACTCATTTTTGTTTCTTGAAACTGTTTTTGGTGCATTCTAATAAAATCGTGATTTGCTATTGAAAGGGTTGGTACATATTGATGCAGCCCCTTGGAATATGCAGAATAGAAGGGAAAAAGATAATTCATCAATTTTAAACAAATACCTATTATCCATTCCTAGTATGGTAAAATGTCAATATAATAGCTCATGAAATGACTTCAGCTACTGTTTGTGAACCTTTTTTACTCTCTGGGAATCATGCCAGTAGCTGGGTACACATTACCTTTACTTGGTTGCCTCAGCAGCACTGAAGGGTACGTGTTACTAATTTCTCCATTTTACAGATGAGGTGACAGAGGCTAATGTAGGCTAATCAAAGTGATTTGCAAAAATCCTCGCAGCTAATGAGATAATGGAGGCCAGTGCTTGTTCCGGCTATAGCATCCAGACTTGAATCCAGATTCTGTTTTACTACGTAACTTGTACAGTTGGCTCTCCGTACCTGCGAGTTCTGCGTCCGTAGTTCAACCAACCACAGATTGAAAATATTCAGAAAAAAAACCCACATCCCAGAAAGTCCCAAAAACCAAAATTTGAATTTGTTGCAGGCTGGTGACAATTTACATTGCACTTACAATGATTTACGTAGTATTTTAAAAAAACTTTCTCATTTAATTTTGTGTTGGAGTATAGCCGATTAACAATATTGTGGCAGGTTCAGGCGAACAGCAAAGGGACTCAACCATGCATATACATGGAGCCATTCTCCCCCAGATTCCCTTCCCACCCAGGCTGCCACGTAACCTTGAGCATAGTTCCTTGTGCTGTACGATAGGCCCTTGTTATCCATTTTAAATACAGCAGAGTGTTCATTACAATGTTTTACATAGCATGTATGTTGTATTAGGCATTATAAAAAATGAGGAGATGATTTAAAGCATCCGCAAAGATGTGTGGGTTACATGCAAATACAATTTTATATAAAGGACTTGAACAGTTGTGGATTTTGGTGTCCACCGGGTGTCCTGTAACACATGCCTCACAGATACCAAAGGGGTGACTGTATTGTGTCTGCTTAACCATGGTGGGAAGACTAGCAAACAATCACTTTTCTTCCTACAAAGACTCCTAGTACGGTTTTCCACTGATCATGCAACGACAGGTACCCCCCTGAGAACTTCCCACTGTGGCAGTAATCGGTGTCAGCAGAGTGCCCTGCTGTGACTGCTCTGATGTGGCTTTTAAATTCTCTATGACCTTAACTTTTATCCCTGTCTCTCTTCTTTAATCCTACTCCACTTCCCTGCCAAGGTTGTTTGCATGCTGGCTGTTTGTTCTTGAAATCATCCTCCCACAAACCCCTTGCCTCCTGAGCACCAGTAAAGGGGGAGAAACAGGTGGCATCTTAAAAACGTGAGCCAAACAGTTCAATTTTATCTTCTGGCCCCAATTCAGTGGTTCTGATAAAATTTGAAAATTGACTTTCAAAATTGGATAAAGAGATATTTGCTTGTCTGTGCCTAGTAAAGTCTTCTATTTATATAAAGCAAGTTTGTGCTCAAATCTATGCCTTTCACATCAGAGCCTGCATGGACTTTGATTGGTGTCAGTGGTATGTAGGCTAATTTGCCTGGATGAGAGGCTATGATTTAATACTTAATGAGAAATTTATAGCACTAATCCTCATCTCAAGCTAAATAAATGAACTTGATTCAGATGAGTTTTCTGCTTTGTACTCATTACCCAGGGCTCTGCATAACTGCAAAGCCCTGGGGCTTTTGTCTTCACAGCAAACCTCATTTTTGACTTGACTTTAGAAAGTACACTTTTTATTCAGTGATTCTCAATCTGCCTACATTTGCATTAGATTGAATTACTGACCCTAATATTTTGCTTTCTGTCAGTATCTTTTAAATACCTTACCCTTGACCTTGAACTTGACCACATGACTTGTCTTAGCCAATAGGAAGCTCACCACATTCAACTCAAGGAGAGGCTTTAAATATGACTCTGCAGTTGGGTCATATTGTTTGCAACTCTGGATCTCCATGAGAAGAACATTTTCATCATAGGTGAACCTATGATCCAAGTAAGCTGAGAGATCAGTAAAGCAGCCCCACTGATCTGCAGGAGAGGAATCCCAGCCAACCCACAAACTGTTGAGAATAAATAATTCTAAGATATTGACTTTTGAGGTGGTTTGTTACACAGTGATAGCAGATAGATACAGTATTTTTAAAATCTGTTTTCATGGTGTATTCAGGAGTAAGAAGAAATAAAAAAACTGGACTTCTGTCATCGTTTTGGCAGTACCATGGTGATCATACTCAAGTTACTTTCTTGAATTTCAGTGTATCCTGATCAGTGAAACAATTGCTTTGAGGCAGGCACAGGAAGCAGAGCTCTATTCAGTTCAGAAGACCTCTGATGTGGAAATATCACCAGCATGGCACTGGAGTGACATTTCTGGAATGATGAACTGGCACACATAAACCAAAAGAACCAATCCTGCTAATAAGGGATTTGTATATCCTTTCAGCAGGAAAATAGAAGTGTTTGGAAGATTTTATATTTGTAAAAGGAGGGATTTGATGCAAAGCTACCATTTTACCTCTCGTCACTTTGGCAAGTTAGAATCACTGAATGATGTGATTATGGAAATCACCAGAGACATGGAAGGTATTTCTCTGCATGTCTTATTTCTTTCATTTTTATGATATTCACTATTAGAAGAATCTAAATAAAATGCATTATTAATTTCCCAGTCATGGATAGAAGAGCCTGCATCTCTGCCCTTTATTATCTTGCTTCTGCCAATTCTACGTTTCTGTTGTCAAAATTGGAATGCTAAAATGATTTCAGTTCAAACTAATTAACAAATTAGATTTCAGAAGTAGAGCAGCCTTTGTGGTTGTTCAGTCATGTCTGACTCTTTGTGACCCCATGAACTGCAACATGCCAGGCTTCCCTGTCCTTCACTATCTCCCAGAGTTTGCTCAAATTCATGTCCATGGAGTCAGTGATGCTATCTAACCATCTCACCCTCTGCTGCCCACTTCTCCTCTTGCCCTCAGTCTTTCCCAGCATCAGAGTCTTTCCCAAAGAGTCAGCTCTTCAAATCAGGTGGCCAAAGTACTGGAGCTTCAATTTCAGCATGAGTCCTTCCAATGAATAGTCAGGGTTTATTTCCTTCAGGACTGACTGGTTTGATCTCCTTGCAGTCCAAGGGATTCTCAAGAGTTTTCTCCAGCACCACAATTTGAAAGCATCAATTCTTAGGCTCTCAGTCTTCTATATGGTCCAACTCTCACATCCATATATAACTACTGGAAAAACCATAACTTTGACTATACAGACCTTTGTTAGCAAAGTGATGTCTCTGCTTTATAAAATGGTGTCTAAGTTTGTCATAGGTTTTCTTCCAGTAAGCAGGTGTCTTTTAATTTTGTGGCTGCAGTCACCTTCCGCAGTGATTTTGGAGCCCAAGAAAATAAAATCTGTCATTTCCCTCACTTTTCCCCCATCTACTTGCCATGAAGTGATGGGACTAGATGCCATGATCTTAGGTTTTGAATGTTGAATTTTAAGTCACCTTTTTCAGTCTCCTCTTTTACCCTCATCAAGAGGAGCAGCCTTTGGACATAAACTAAGGTCCTGGTCCATTTCTCAGCAATTTCTCTTTGCTGTACCCTCCCTGTGTGTGGGATTAACCTTCAAGCTGACTTCCTCATGGTGACAAGGTAGCTGCCAGTAAGAACTCAGAGCCAGTGCTTCTGTGTTTATAGCAGGGGTGGGAAGAACACAGCTTTCTACAACCATTTGAAGAAAAGTCTTCTTCTTTTTTTCTCTCTCAACTCAAATGGTTCTGTTGAAAGGTATGAGATTTTCTTAATTGGCTTGGACCAGCTGGGATGCATTCTGGAGCTTAGGTGGGCCATTTCTATACAAAATCACATTGCAGCTGCAAAGTGGGAATGACAGAGAATGTATATTGGAGAGAGAAACACATTGTGTTATACAAAGCAAAATATTTATGTTCAGTTTATTTCAATGAGTGAAATAGTTAGGCATGTATTTTTGTAGACATTTATTGAGATGGTTCACTGAGCTAAGACTTCAGACAAAATCATTTTGGAATCTAAGGGCTGAAAGAATCTAAATTTGCTGGATTTCTTACTATTTTGTAAAGTTGAACCTTGACACTGGATTGAAATTGCAGGAGGCCATGAAAAACCTCGCTAACTTGTTCAACAAAAGGCATGATAGAAGCCATCCTCATTTTCCTTTGTCAAATTATTCTCAGGATAAATAATCATAGAATTTTGAAGAATAGAGTAACAGTCTGTTAAAAAGATAGTTCTTGTTTCTAAAGAGGTTTATTCACTCTGTGAACATTTATAGAGCATTTCCTATTTGTTAGGCATAACTCAGTGTTTTAGAAACATCCACTCACAGATTTCTGTTTTCACAGCTGCTTCAGGGTGCATCCAAGTTACTAAGCCTCGCTGTAGTTTAAAATATCACCTCACACTGGTCTGAATGGTCATCATCAAAAAGTCTACAGTCGACCAATGCTGGAGAGGTTGTGGAGATGAGAGAACCCTCCTATACCGTTGGTGGGAATGTAAGTTATTGCAGCCACTATGGAGAACACTATGGAGGTTCCTTAAGAAATTAAAAATAGAGTTGCCATATGATCTGGCAATCCCGATCCTAGGCATCAGAAAAGACAAAAACTCTAATCTGAAAAAGATACATGCCCAAGTTCACTGCAGCATGATTTACAACAACCAGGATGTGGAGACAACCTAGCCATCCATTGACAGGTGAATGGATAGAGAAGATGTGATCTATATATACAATGGAGTATCACTCAGCAACAAAAAAGAGTGAAATAAGGCCATTTGCAGCAACATGGATGGGCCTGGAGATTATCATACTAAGTGATGGAAGTCAGAGAAAGACAAATATCATAGCATATTTCTTACATGTGGAATCTAAAAAAAAGAAAAAAACATGACACAAACTTATTAACAAAACAGAAACAGACTCACACACTTAAAGAATGAACTTATGGTTAGAAGGTGAGAAAAGTGGTAGGGGATGGATTGGGCGTTTGGGATTGACATGTACAAACTACTCTATATAAAATAGATACCCAACAAGGACCTATATATATATAGAGGTATATATATATATGTAGGTATAGCACAGGAAGCTTTTCAATATTCTGTAATAATCTAAATGGGAAAAGAATTTGAAAAAGAGTATATATATATATAGAATATATATATAGAATGGAATTTCAAATTCTATATATAGAATATATAACAAATTCTATATATATATATATAATTTAACTGAATCACTTTGCTGTATACCTGAAATTAACATAATATTGTTAATCAACTATGCTCTAATATAAAATAAAAAAGAAATTATTAAGCCTCCACATTTAAGAGGACTGGGGCTAAAGCTTGCCACACCCACAGAGTAAATATGGTTTTCCTGGGATTCCAGAAGTGGGAATTTTTAATCACAAAATTCACATAAGTTTTTACTAAGTGGGAAAGTTTTTAGCTATACTTGAGCCCATCTGACCCTGTGGAAGTACCTTACCTCTCTGACATCACTGAGATGGAAAAAAAGAGTCAACATCATTGATTTGACCACAGAATTAGAAAAACATGTGCCCAAGTAACAAATTTCAAGTTTTTTAATAATTTAGTTTTTAATAATTTAGTCTGCTAAATTATTTAGTCTGCACAGTGGGAATGACATAGAATGTATATTGGAGAGATAAACACATTGTGTTCTACAAAGCAAAATATTTATGTTCAGTTTATTTCAGTGAGTGAAATAGCTAAACACATATTCACATAATTTTTTAGTCTGCTAAATGTAAATATCCTTTATAAATATATACTTGTACACACATAGCTAATACATAAAATATTCTTTAAAAATAAATTATGATTAACTGATTGTGTGCTTTTTAAATCTAATTTTGGTATTTTGGACCTTAAACATTAGCTAAATTAAAGCTCTTCATTGATTATCCACTATATTTTTAAAATTTTTATTGAAATATAGTTGTTTATAATGTTGTATTAGTTTCAAGTATATGTTTTTGTTTTTTTTTAATTGATTTATAATGTGTTAATTTCTTTTTTTTTCTTTTATTTATTTTTTTATTTTTTTTATTAGTTGGAGGCTAATTACTTCACAACATTTCAGTGGGTTTTGTCATACATTGATATGAATCAGCCATGGATTTACACGTATAATGTGTTAATTTCTGCTGTACAGTAAAGTGATTCAGTTACACACACATATATATATTCTTTTTAATATTCTTTTCTATTCTGGTTTGTCACAGGATATTGAATATAGTCTCCTGTGTTATACAATAGGACCTTGGTGTTTATCCATTCTAATATAACAGTTTGCAACCACTAACCCCACACTCCCATTCCTTCACTCCCTGCCGCAAGCACAAGTCTGTTCTCTATGTCTATGAGTCTGTTCTTGTAGGTATATTGATTTGTATCATGTTTTAGATCCTACATATTAGTAATATCATATGATATTAATCTTTCTCTTTCTGACTTACTTCACTCAGTATGTTAATCTTCAGTTGCATCCATGTTGCTGCAAATGGCATTATTTAATTCTTTTTTATGGCTGAGTAATATTCCATTCATCTGTTGATAAACATTTAGGCTGTTTCCATATCTTGGCCCTTGTGAATAGTGCTGCTATGAACCTAGGGGTGCATGTATCTTTTTGAATTATAGTTTTATCTAGGTATATGCCCAGGAATTTGATTGCTGGATCATATGTCCTTGCCTTTATTCTTTAATACAGATTTTAACCATACACCTTAATAATATGCTTGATAGAACTATATTCCTTTCCTTTTGCTGCTTTTGTCTTAATTTATATCCATTAATGTGATAGCTTGATCATCCCTCCTAAACAGTAATCTCCGTGAGAACGGGGACATAGTCTCTGTTTTTGTTCACCATTATTTCTCCAGTGCAAAGCACAGAATATGTTTTGAATGAATGTATGAATGTTTGCCTAGAAGCCCACTTGTGTTTGGGCCGTGATCTTATGTAATTTTCATTCTGGTCTTTTTGACACTGATGACTCTGTGGTTATTCTGCAGCGGGCAGACATAACCTCCTGAGTCACTGCCACTTATCTGTTGCATGGGGATTTAGGGGCATTTATTAAGAAAATTGCTTGACAAAGTGAATAGCACTATTTGGAAAGGCAGAAAGAAAGAAAGGTAAAAATAGTCACTCTTTGAAAATTCAGAGTGTCCAGCTCCTGACACTTTGAAGGAATATTCAGAAAAAAAGTATGCTTTAATAGAATCAGTAGAGACGCAAATTAGATGTGAGGTTTTATATTCTACAAAGAGAAAAAAGACAATTACCTGTATTTTAAATTTCTCTTTGCTTTTGTTTTGAGGGAAAAACAGCATTCTAACTAGAGTGGACTCTTTCAGGCTTTTTTGACGCATGATGGGAGAAATAAAAGGTAGTTCGTATTTACATCTACTATTTTTAAGACCTGTGGTAGTTATGTTCTTTTAAGAAAAATGGTCATTAGTTTGTGCTTTTAGAGCTGTTTTGAAAGGCCCAAATGTCCCTTTGCATGCTCAGTATTTAAATGGACTGGAGCGTAGTAACTGTTGGGAAAGCATGGCATGACATTCAGAAAACATAGCAGTTTTTCCTGTTAGTGAATGGATCACACCATCCAATTGGTGTAATCCATTGAGACCCACTGAATCCTCAAGACTCAAAAATTCAATTATTTGTTTATTTATAATTGAAGGATAGTTAATTTGCAATATCATATTAGTTTCAGGTATACAGCATAGTGATTTTAGTAAGCCAACTGTAATTTTTATAATAGATCTTTTAGTAGATGGTATATGCGTGCGTGCATGCACACACACACACACACACACACACACACACACACACACACTTGTTTTTATATAATTGAGAGAACTGAGCCTCAGAAAGCTTGAATAACTTCCCCAAGATCATTTAGTTAGTAAAGGTAGGCCTGAGTTTGGATACAGGTTCATGCTTTTCTTTCTTTAAAGGACTTTTGGGCATTTTTTAACGTTGAAGCTTCATGGTGCTTCTCAGGAAGAAAGGAGAAAGCCAATATGCAGTAAGGACCAAATAAATGCAAGCTCTGCGTATGTCACTAACATGCTGTCAAGAGGGAAAAATGAGATACTAGTATCTTTTAAGAAGCTCACTTTAATGTCAAAGTTGGACACCGCAAAAGTAGCAAGTGTTCATGGATAATACAGAGTTCCTTTATTTAAGATAAAAAAAAGCCTATTGACTTATGGTTGTTTTACAGTGTTGTGTTAATTTCTTCAGTACAGCAGAGAGGCTCAATTATGCACATATATGTGTATGTATAGTATATAATACATTCTTTTTCATGGAGTTTCCGTTATAACTTATCACAGGACATTGACTATGAGTCACTGCGCTCTACAGCAGGACCTTGTTGTTTATCCATCTTACGTGTAATAGTTCGCATCTGCTAGTCCCAGCCTCCCACCCCACCCCTCACTCCCTCCCTCCCCTCTGGCAACCACAGGTCTGTTCTCTATATCTATGGGTCTCATACAGTGTTTTTTGAATCAGATGATTGGTTTGGACCCGTTTCTTGCAAGTCATGTAGTCTTAGGAAACTCAGAAATGACACTGAAATAATAAGCATGAAAGCTCTTTGTAAATTATGCAGCCCGATTTGAATTTAAAATGTTTATCGTTATGATTGCTCACCAGCTGCCAGTGTTTTATCTTGGTTTCATTAGTTATGATGCTACGAACTGGTCTCTTATAGGACCAGCACTAAAATGTCAGTTATTTGAGCTTAAAGGTATTTTTAAATATTATCATAGAAAATCAGGCCTGGAAGGGATGATAACAATTATAGAGTTCAGAGGCTTGATTTTTAGAAGCTGAAACTAATGTCTAGCAAGATGAAGTCTCTTTCCAAAGGTCACCCAGCTACTTAATGATTGCTGGACTAGAGTTTATCCCCTAATATAAATTATCTTTGATTTCTGGTTGAGAGGAAATTCCATTCTTAGGCTTGTCAGAGTTATTCTCCATCAAACAAATGAAAATCAAACAGAACACAAGAGACATGACTCTCTTTTTGGACTTCACCTTTTGAAATTGGAAATTTAGCCATAAAATAGGTCTAGATTCAGCTTAATTGTGTTTGGTTTTAGCTTCACATGGTCTCTAGAGACTTGAAACTTGTTTCAGCATGTCAAGTCTGAAGACGTCTGTCTAATGAAGCTGCCATTAGACAGATTGAATAATTTGCTTTCTGCCAACTGATTGGTTTCTGGTTTCCAGTAGAAATAGCTTCATTCTTTTATTTGAGAACATTTAGAGGCCAAGTGTTTGAAACTCTGTATTATGCACTATTATGCTCTGTATAAAAATTAGATATGGAAAATTACCTTATATCAAAAATGATGAAACATAGACCCTTGATTTAAAGGTAGCTTATTTCAGTAACCATGTGTCTAGATTCTAGTTGAAGCTAAGGTTGAGAGGAGAGAACCTCATTTTGAGCACTAATTCCTTACTTTTGCCTAAGCTCATCTTTCCTATCATTTATAAGGATCAAAGTGACATCAACTTGTCCTGCGACGTTGAATTGTGTCAATGGAAGTGCTTCTTTCCCCAGATTAATTAGGAAAACTCTTTAGGGAAACAAAAAATAGTTCTGCACAAATTAGTTTAAAATACTCAAACTGAAAATAAAATGACTGGTATAATGCTGGTACCCTTGAGTACTAGTAAGCATTTTCCTCAGGCTTTGATAATGTCTTTCAGGAATTTTTTCCAGTCACACAGAATAAAACAATGCAGATTAGAGTAACCCCCCAAAAGCTTCATGAAAGGTTATGACTTAAGTATAAATTCCTTATAACATCCATACAAGAGACAAGCTTTGAGAGGCTAAATAATGGCTCTTTGCAAATAATTTGGGACATTAAAGAAAAAAAACCTGAAAGAAACATCACTGGATTTATTTTGGCCTCATCAGTGGACAGGCAAGTGTCCTTTCAATTTCTCAAAACCACTTGTCCCAATACTTCTGGACTGACAGACTTCTATACATAAAATGTAAAAGAGGGTTGATGCAGTTATAAAGGAGTTTCAGGGGGAAAGTATCAATTTCCTTTCACGCCAAAAACCCAATAAAACAAACAAAATTTAATCCCCAGCAAAATGTAATCCATGGCTATTTTACTGATTTATTTTTTTGAGTACCTTCCTCTAATGTCATGGGAGACAAATAACTTTCTCATTTCAAGAAGTCATAGCCACTAAGCCCTTTCACATGCTAGGAAATTTAGAATTTCTCTTGCCTTGCGTTGGTAACATTGCAATGCTAGATTTCTGATTTGGCTCAGTTGCTCAGTCCTGTCCGACTCCTTGCGACCCCATGGACTGCAGCACACCAGGCCTCCCTGTCCATCACCAACTCCTGGAGTTTGCTCAAACTCATGTCCATTGAGTCAGTAGTGCCATCCCACCATCTCATCCTCTGTTGTCCCCTTCTCTTTCCCTCAATCTTTCCCAGAATCATGGTCTTTTCCAGTGAGTCAGCTCTTCACATCAGGTGGCCAAAGTACTGGAGCTTCACCTCCAGCATCAGTCTTTCTGGTTCAAGATTTCTGGTTAATGGTGTACATAATTTGGGGGGAATGTACTGATGTCGGCAACGTACTCTGAAATGCTTCAAAAAGTAAGATGTATTCATGGGTGGATAGCTATATGTTGAAGCAAATAGTGTCAAATATTAATTGCAGACCCTATGGACATGAGTTTGAGCAAGCTGTGGGAAATGGTGAAGGACAGGGAAGCCTGGCGTACTGCAGTCTATGGGATCACACAGTCAGACATGACTGAGTGACTGAACAACAAAAGGCAGTGGGTATATAGGTGTTTAACAAAATTCTTTCAGATTTTCTTCATATTTGAAAAATTTCAAAAGGAGGTGTGGAGGAAAATTGTAGTATTTTCATTGTTTAAACCTAGAGACACTTGGCAGTCAAGATAGCTTGATAAAAAAGGACAAGACTACTCTTCAGTTTGTGGCATCTTTGCTGTAAGATGGAAAAACTCTTCACAGTAAAGTTTCTTTACCCAAAAAGTATAATGAGATTAATCAGTTTCTTTATTTCCCAGATGTAGACTGTCTCACCCAGGGCACACGCTTGCCACCATGACTGGGCTGAATTTAGACATTAGGTGCTATGCTACCATGAGTCCATGCTCTTCTTATTTCTCAATCTCTGTTCATGATGACTTCTTGTGCCAGATGTTTTAGGGCAGTTTTCTTTTTCTTTTTCCATTTATTTTTATTAGTTGGAGGCTAATTACTTTACAATACAGTAGTGGTTTTTGCCATACATTGACATGAATCAGCCATGGATTTACATGTGTTCCCCATCCCGATCCCCCCTCCCGCCTCCCTCCCCACCCCATCCCTCTGGGTCTTCCCAGTGCACCAGCCCCGAGCACTTGTCTCATGCATCCAACCTGGGCTGGTGATCTGTTTCACACTTGATAATATACATGTTTCAATGCTATTCTCTCAGATCATCCCACCCTCGCCTTCTCCCACAGAGCCCAAAAGTCTGTTCTGTACATCTGTGTCTCTTTTTCTGTTTTGCATATAGGGTTATCATTACCATCTTTTTAAATTCCATATATATGTGTTAGTATACTATATTGGTCTTTATCTTTCTGGCTTACTTCACTCTGTATAATGGGCCCCAGTTTCATCCATCTCATTAGAACTGATTCAAATGAATTCTTTTTAACGGCTGAGTAATATTCCATGGTGTATATGTACCACAGCTTCCTTATCCATTCGTCTGCTGATGGGCATCTAGGTTGCTTCCATGTCCTGGCTATTATAAACAGTGCTGTGATGAACATTGGGGTGCACGTGTCTCTTTCAGATCTGGTTTCCTCAGTGTGTGTGCCCAGAAGTAGGGTTGCTGGGTCACATGGCAGCTCTATTTCCAGTTTTTAAGAAATCTCCACACTGTTTTCCATAGCGGCTGTACTAGTTTGCATTCCCACCAACAGTGTAAGAGGGTTCCCTTTTCTCCACACCCTCTCCAGCATTTATTGCTTGTAGACTTTTGGATAGCAGCCACCCTGACTGGCGTGTGATGGTATCTCATTGTGGTTTTGATTTGCATTTCTGTGATAATGAGTGATGTTGAGCATCTTTTCATGTGTTTGTTAGCCATCTGTATGTCTTCTTTGGAGAAATGTCTGTTTAGTTCTTTGGCCCATTTTTTGATTGGGTCATTTATTTTTCTGGAATTGAGCTGCAGGAGTTGCTTGTATATTTTTGAGATTAACTCTTTGTCTGTTGCTTCGTTTGCTATTATTTTCTCTTTAGGGCAGTTTTTATCCCAGAATCTCATTGTCCCTTTCTGTAATCTGCCTTCCATTGTGACTACCTCTGTCTGTCAGATGTTTGAATATGTCTGAGTCCTATTGGTAGGCAGAATTCAAGTGTTGTAATAGAAGTTCCAGACACCTTGTACATTAGTGGAAGTAGATGACTAACCAGGAAAAGAATGTTTTTAATGGATACATTTTGGAAAATCTGAGTCCTAGGTCTTTCCCAGATAAAATAACCTGTTATAACAATAGAAAGATGGGCAAATTACTTGAACAGGCAATTAACAATGGCCAATAAATCTGAAAAGGTGGTCAGTTTCATTAGGTGCTTGAGATATGAAAATTAGAACAAGGTGAAGCCATCATACACTCACAATAACATATGAAGATTTAATACTAAGTGAAGTAAATCAAAGACAAATATCATATGATATTGTATAGGTGAAATCTAAAAAGAAAATGGTACAAATGAACTTATTTACAAAACAGAAGTAGAATCACAAATTCAGAAAACAGTCTTACTGTTATCAAGGGGAGAAAGGAGGATAGATTGGGAGACTGGGCTTGACATATGTACACTACTACATATGAGATAAATAACTAGTAAGAACCTGCTGTACCACACAGGGAACTCGACTCAATGCTCTGTATTGACCTGTATGGGAAATGAATCTGAAAAAGAGTAGTTATATGTTTATGTATAACTGAGCCACTTTGCGGTACACCTAAAAACTAATACAACCTTGTAAATCAAAATGCTCCAACAAAGCTTTATTTGTGCTCCAATAAAACTTTAAAGAGAAAAAATACTCCAAAAAGATAAAATAAAAACTAAAAAAGTAATAGTACAAAACCTTTGTGAGGATGTGGAACAAGTGAAATTCATTAACTACTGGTGGAAATGTAAATTGGCACAACTAATTTGAAAGACTGGGATGTTTCATTTACAGAACCTGATGGGGGGCAAGTTATTAACCTGCTGAGTCAATGTTTCTCACTTAGAAATGGGGATAGTAATAGGCACATCACAGGGCTGCAGTTGGAATTAGGATGTTTGTGTAGCAGCAGGAGGCAGAGTACACCGCGTGGCCCTGGGCGTGGCTGGGAGGCAGATGCAGTGCTGGGCGCTGAGTAGCAGCGTACTTAACAAGACCCTGTTCTGTGCTGACTCATGCCTATGTTAAATTTGAGGAGAAATGTTAACGTTTCTGAGGAAAGTTAGTCTTGTAGCTTACTCAAAGTATTTTAATAGTCTCTTTTTGGGAGAAGAAAATAAGAAATGATTGTAAAGCATGTAGCAAACTGCCAAGGTTTTATGGTGAGACATTTTTCAAAATTTTTCATTTTTATGTATAAAACTGGTAAAGCATCTTCCCATTTGGAAAACCCAGACAACATCCCATAAAATGATGATAATTCAAGGTTATTTTTCACTGTATATGGGTGCATGGGTGAGTTTCATGGAACAATGTGATTTTCTGCAGAATTAAAATTCCCCCATGCTGTCGTCCAGTAGACCCGCTTCCTCTCTGGAGACAACAACTGCAAAGGGTTTGGGGTATCTTCTTCTGCTCACTTGCCTGTGTCAGGGGTCCTATTTCTGTGTACAATGTGCAGAATTGCACCTATATAAATTAATGTGTTTTCTTAAAAAATGGTATCATACTGTATGTGTTATTCTCCACATTAATTTGCTAACTTGCTGACATTGATGTGTCTTGGAAATCTCCTTATGTGGATCTATTTAGAACTTCCCAACCTTTTTAAATAAAGAAGGCTGAGCGCCCAAGAATTGATGCTTTCAATCTGTGGTGTTGGAGAAGACTCTTGAGAGTCTTTTGGACTGCAAGGAGATCCAACAAGTCCGTCCTAAAGGAAATCAACCCTGAATATTCTTTGAAAAAACTGATGCTGAAGCTGAAGTTCCAATAGTTTGGCCACTTGTTGAGAAGAGCTGGCTCACTGGAAAAGACCCTGATGCTGGGAAAGATTGAGGGCAGGAGGAGAAGGGGACGATAGAGGATGAGATGGGGGGGATGGATGGCATCACTGACTCAATGGACATGAGACTGAGCAAGTTCCAGGAGGTAGTGAAGGACGGGGAGGCCTGGCGTGCTGCAGTCCATGAGGTCACACAGAGTTGGATGCGAATGAGCGACTGAACAACAGTCTCTTTAACACTTTCTTCCCCCCAGTATTCCAGAGTAAAGCAATACCATCTTTTGTTTTAAGGATGCTTGTTTTGGCTGTCACTTAGGTTTTCCCCGTATTTCCCTGTCTCTAACAGTGCGATAGCAGCTTCATGAGACACACTTTATGTCACCTTTCTTGGGCACTCATGTAAGGTTTTCTCTGGTACCTGCTGAAGTGTGCAATGACCTGTTAAACATTAGATTAGGATCTGCTAATGCTGAAGTGCTCTTCAGAATGAAGGAAGGAATGAAGCCCTTCCCTCTCACCAGCAGTGTAAATGTAAGTAGTTCCAGTTTTCCCATAGCTTTACCAACATTCGATGTCATTCCTTTAAACGTCAGTCCAATGGTGAGAAGTACCATCTCAGTGCGGCTCCACCATACAAGTCTGTAAACACTGCTGAGATGAGCATCTTGGCTAACGTTGTTCTTCTGACTGCTTGTCCGCACTGCCCCTGTTGTGGCTTTTGAGTCTTTTACCCCTTTGAGGGGGCTCTGGATGGTGGTAGTCAAAGCCTAGAGGAGTTTCCAAGTCAGTAATTCCAAACCTGAGATCAAGTCTCCACAGCAGAAGAATAAACTCAACTTGC
Organism: Dama dama; assembly: GCF_033118175.1. Classification (NCBI taxonomy): domain Eukaryota; kingdom Metazoa; phylum Chordata; class Mammalia; order Artiodactyla; family Cervidae; genus Dama; species Dama dama. Next base: position 45,189,849 of record NC_083712.1, on the reverse strand, counting down.
TTCCAGTCCTGAGTTCCTTTCAAGAATCAACAGATCAGGATGTTTTGGTCTCAGATTTTGGTGGGTATTGTTTAAATGCAAATCCTGATTCAGCAGCTGGTGGGTGGAGCCTGAGAGTCTATGTTTCTAACCAGCTTACTGGTGGTCCAGAAGTGGCCAGTCCATGTAACAAGGAATTACAAGATTTATACATACAGGTCATGACTTTACATTAAATGATCAGGTCATCAGAGGCTGGTACCGATCAGGTGGTACTTCTCCTAAGTGCGGGATCAGTGCACTGATCACAGACTCAGGACCAGCCCTCTAATGCCTCACTCTTTTGCGTCAGACCTTCAGTCACTGTTGATTTATCTCACTGTGATATCACTGCAATAGGAATCCTGGTGAGGAGGAGTAAAAATGAATAAATTGCTCTTGGTGGATATCTTTGTCTCACATTCCCCAGTCATAATAAAGAGAAGTCGCTCAGTTGTGTCCAACTCTTTGCAGCCCTGTGGACTGTAGCCCACCAGGCTCCTCCGTCCAAGGGATTCTCCAGGCAAGAGTACTGGAGTGGGTTGCCATTTTCTTCTCCAGGGGATCTTCCCGACCCAGGGATTGAACCCCGGTCTTCCGCATTGCAGGCAGATGCTTTAACCTCTGAGCCACCAACCATTCTGTAACCTCCTTTTCCTTGTCTTTCTGAACAAAGACTTTCCACTAAGTTTGTACTTCTGTGAACAGAATTGCCTCCTTACACTTGACAAAACCTCTTGCCAAAATTAACTACAATATATGTCCTTTCTATATCTATCTATCTGTCATCATCTGTCATTTTCTGTCATCCATATTTCACTATTCTTTATTATGTTCCTTATTCTAATATACTGAGTAGATTTTCTCCTTTATCATCAGGTGCTTTTAATTTCATTTAACTTTTAATTTAATAGCATTTTACATTCTGAAATAGGTTCTGGTCAATTTCACAGGTAATGGAAGTGGGATCACTTTCCTATCAGTTGGTGGCAAGAACAGCATGGAGAAGAAAAAATATGTTTGAGTCTAGTGTCTCGGTTCTTCTCATCCCATCGTGTCAGGCAGTTTAACCACCTCTGTCTCTCTCCTCATCTCTCCCTCTTTCTTTTTCTCTCATACACACAATTTGTAATTCATGACTATGTTTTATTATCTCTCATGTTTTATTTAAGAAAAAATTAGAAGCGAAACTTGCAAAATATGAACATTTGTTAAGAATTGATTGTAAGTACATGTCTTGAGTTATGTCATTCTCTGTTGTTTCTTTTTTTTTTTAATTGGAATAGAGTTGATTTACAATGTTGTGTTAGTTTTGGGTGTACAGCAAAGAAGTGATTCTGTTATCCATGTATCCCATCTCTTCTGATTCCTCTCCCATAGAGGTTATTATGGAATATTGACTAGAGTTCCCTGTGCCGTACAGGACGTCCTTGTCGGTTATCTGCCTTATATATGGTGGTGTGTGTATGTTAGTCCCAGACTCCTAACCTGTCCCTTCCCCCACCTCACTGTGCTTGTAATTAGTCGCTCAGTCCCGTCCTGACTCTCTGCAACACCATGGAGCCCGCCAGGCTTCTCCGACCATGGGATTGTCCAGGCAAGAATCCTGGAGTGGGTTGCCACGCCCTCCTCCAGGGGATCTTCCCGACCCAGGGATTGAACCCAGGTCTCCCACATTGCAGGCAGGTTCTTTACCACCTGAGCCATCAAGGAAGCCCACAACCACTTTTAATGATAAAATATTAAGGTATTACCTCCTTGCTTGCTCTACTAACATTGGCTCATTGCTTTTATGAATCTCTTTTTAGTCCACTTAGAGAAGCATAATTTAAACAAGTTAAAATTCTCTCGTTCTGAGTGCACTGTTTGTTGAGTTTTTACATGTTGATACCTGTGTAGCCAATTAAGATACAGAATATTTTCATCACACCAGATGTTTCCCTCATGTCCTTAGAAGTCAGTCCCCCACTGTTAACTCCAAGGAATCACTGATTTGTTTTCTGTCACTTATAAACTGATTACCTGATCCAGTGTTTCATTTAAACGCAGTCCTGCAGTATGCTGTGTGTTGTGCCTTGTTTCTTTACCTGAACATAATGTTTTTGATATTTATCCATTTCAGTGGTAATTCTCTTTTTATCAAAGAGTAATATTCCATTGTATGGATATACCCCAATATACCTATCCATTCATCTATTATTCCATGAATGAAGCTGCTGTAAGCACTTTTGTTTCTATCTTTTGTAAATAGATGATTTAATTTCTCTTGAGTAAATACCTACAAGTTGCATTGCTGGGCCAGGTAGCAAGTATACTTGACTAACACTGATTAATAACTTTAATAAATTCTCATACCTATTTTAATCTGAATTCTTCAGTGTTACAGAGAACTGAATATTGTCTTAGATTCTCTAATTTCTCATTAGAGTCCTGCCTCCCTGCTGGGTCATAAACTCTCAGATAATAGGAGTTAATGTTGTCATTTATTTCTTTTTTAGCTTAGACAGCTTAACACAGGGCTCTATTGGATATCATGTGCTTTGTTAACAATACCCCACTGAACACAATGAGCCTGAGTTTTAGTTCCCTTTGAGATGAATTTGCAAAGTTAAATTTCACTGGGGGTTTCAGGCAAACATGGTAACAGTGAACTCTGCCTTTCCCTTCTGAGTGAATCTGTGGCCCTGTGGGCCCCTGCTGGATCTTCCTGAAACCCTTGTTGGAACAACCAGAAAATAGGTTCTAATGTTCCACTGGGGAAGCTAAGTTAAAGAAAGCAAGGCTAGGTTGGCTATTATGTTTTTACCACTTGGAGAGACTCTACCTAAAAATAAAGCCATCACGAATAATACTGTATGATATACTTGAAAGTTGCTAAGAGAGGAAATCTTAAAAATTCTTACCACACACACACACAATTCTTACCACACACAAAGATGGTTACTATGTGAGTTGATGGATGTATTAGCTAAGTTTATTGTCGTAATCATTTTGCAATATATACATATACCAAATCATCACCTTCTATGCCTTAAATTTATACCATGTGATATGTCCATTATATCTCAATAAAGCTGGGAAAAAAATAAAGCCATCACAGAGGAAAGAGACAAATTTGTGACAAGTTGAGACACGGATCAGAAAATATTATCAGGTTCCAGCAATACTGACCTCTAAGCTTTTCATGGCTTGTGCCAGTTTGAAATGAGTTTTATAACTTGTTATTGCAATGATACTCTATAGTACATTGCACCTCACAAATACCAGCTCCAAAGTAGCCATTCACTATATCAAAAGTGAGCGTAAGCCAAGATATCTTCCTTGGAACATAGTGTATTGGCCTCAACATCAAGGATAATATCTTGCCAATGTTCTTTAGACTCATCAGAAGCTTAGAAAAATGATAAAAGCACTGTATTTATCACACTGTATTTACATCTATGTATACCTAAAATCATCCCTGTAATTGAATTGGGGGTGGCTACTCAATGTTGAAAAATATAAGAAAGAAATTTCTCTCACAAAGAATGGAAATTAAGACCCATGGGAAAAAGCATTTAAACCTTTCTGCTCCAGGACACATAATTGCAGTTATCCTACAGAGAGCAGCATTAGCAATGAGCAGTGTTGTTCTTGTGTGCTTTTTGGCTTGAATTTGCCAAGTGATTGCCTCAATTATCTGCTTCCCATTGGCCATGGAATCTTGGCCAGGACTTTATTTTTGTTTCTTGATGGATCACAGCTTAGTGACCTCACAGTCAAATCCTCATTTCAATGTCAACGTGTTGGTGAGACTAACATCATAAACTTTCATCACTATTGTGATCAATACATTATTCTTCTGTCAGTTTATGCTGAATGATCCTATTCAGAACAACTGGTTTTGAAGCAGTGTATTGTTGGGTAGAGAAAAGCTTTCTTCCTTGAGGGAGTAATAATTACATGTTGCCATAGTGACATGGGACAGACAGAGAAGGTTTTTCTCTCAGGTGCTTTTTGCTTTCCAGGAAGATTCCCATCAGATCTGGTAACTGGCAGTGCTGGGCATCTCCCCAGGCAGAGGAAGCCCTGTCCTACTATCAGATCCCCTGTTCTGATGGGAGAAGTGCACAGTGCATTTCTATTGGTGCTAGTAATCTCAGGACCATCTCAGCCAATCTGAGCAAAGGCAGCAAAGTTAGAGCTTGATCATTCAGTGGGAGATAACATTTTATCTCCTAACTCTGCAGTGTCTGGGAGGAGAAGGAAATTTTAGGGCCTCCAAATACCCTCATTTGATTTATTCAGATTGGGAAAGTATTTGTGAAATGTCGACTTTTACATAGATCTCATTTCAGTTTCAGCACTTGACTATTCACATGTCAATGAAACCCACAAATCTGAGTCATTGAGTGAAGGGAAGCAGAGTCTCTGGGTGCAAATGAAATGATTCCACGTATGTGAAGTAAGTGCAGAGCTGGAAACGCCATGCATTTCTCACCATCCTCTACTCTGTAACCTGAGAAGTGGTGCCAACGAGTGCAGACATGCCTCACATTGCCATAAATTATTTTTACCTTTGCTAAACTTCACTGCAAGGAGATCAAACCAGTCAATCCTAAAGGAAGTCAGTCCTGAATGTTCAATAGAAGGACTGATGCTGAAGCTGAAATGCCAATACTTTGGCCACCTGATGTGAAGAGCTGACTCCTTGGAAAAGACCCTGATGCTGGGAAAGATTGAAGGCAGGAGGAGAAGGGGACGATTGATGATGAGATGGTTGGGTGGCATCATCAACTCAATGGACATGGGTTTGAGCAAGGTCTGGGAGATGTTGAAGGACAGGGAAGTCTGGCGTGCTGCAGTCCATGGGGTCACAAAGAGTTGGACACGACTGAGCGACTGAACACAACAAACTTCACATAGATGGAGTCATTCCATTCAGCTCCGCACTTATTTGGTGCGAAGCCTCAGGTAAACTTCAGTCCTTTCGTCTCTAAAGTGAAGAGCCCTGCAGCTCTAATTTCTAGAACATTGTCTAGAAAGCTCCTCTCTATCCATCCCTTCGAGACGGCAGGACTGACTGAAAGGACTGACTTTCTGCATGACTGTAAAAGTGCAAAAAATGTAAACAGAAAAACTTGATGTGTTCCTCTTTTGACCCGTATTCTATCCATGAGACAATTGAGACTAAAAGTGAGCTGATGATTTGCCCAAGTTCATGGTGGGAGTTGGCCTTTTATCTGAAGAGAATTGTGATTTTATCTTTTGTACTTCTTGTGTTTTTGTAGTAAGATTTTCACCATGTGTGTTCTTAGTCACTCAGTCATGTCTGACTCTTTGCGACCCCATGGACAGTAGCCCGCCACCCTCCTCTGTCCATGAAATTCTCTAGGCAAGAATACTGCAGTGGGTTGCCAGTTTCTTTCTGGGGGATCTTCCCAACCCAGGGATCAAACCCAGGTCTCCTGTATTGCAGGCAGATTCTTTACTGTCTTAGAAAGAACCTACTGCCTTTGTATTCACTACACTAGGAGAAAATAAAACAAAAATGAAAAAATGTATTTCTCACATTCAGCTCTGTCTGTCTGCACACTTAGATTTTACAGAGACAAATAGCAATGAATTTTTGCTTTTTTCTCTGGGAAAAGCCAAGAGAGGCTGTCCAGCACACGAGGTTATAGTGATGCTACTCAGTCAACTGTGACCTGATATATCTGCCATGTAGATGGACCCTATAGGTGTTTTTCTTTAAAGAGGTAAAAAATGTTACATAACAGCTTTCAGTCTGTGAAGTAGTTCCTAGATAAACAACCCCCACACAAATCATCTCCCATCTTGCTAAAAACATGGATTCTAATTCAATGGGTCTGAAGTGAAGTTCGTCAGCTTTCAATTCTAACAAATTCCAAGATAGTGATGACATTGCTGGTACTTAGACCACATTTTGAGTGGCGAAGATGAGGTTATTAAAGCTGTAATTGAATCTGCAATGTACCTCAGGTGTCAAACTTAAGAGGTGAGGTGAAACCAAAACCCATGATCATGAGTCTCTGTAGAGTTTCTGGGCTTCCCTTGTGGCTCAGCTGACAAAGAATCCTCCTGCAATGCGGGAGATCTGGGTTCGATCCCTGGGTTGGGAACATCCCCCGGAGAAGGAAATGGCTACCCACTCCAGTATTCTGGCCTGGAGAATTCCATGGACTGTATAGTCCATGGGGTCACAAAGAGTTGGGCACGACTGAGTGACTTTCACTTCACATAACAAGAAACAGGGCGTATAAATAAATATAAGTATGTGGACCTGGGGAGAAGATTTGTTGTAGCCATTTATTCCAATAGGTTGTCTAGAGTTATCTGAATTCAAGTAACAGGTTCCATTTCCATTGCTCTGTTTCTATGTACCAAGCTTTAGGTTACTGTCTTTCTAATTTCCAATCTAGAAGTTACTCTTCTAATCAAATATATATTTGTAAACTGGGAAATTGTGAAATGAAATAGTGACCTGCAAATGTTTGATGACCGCAACACGCACAGTCATGATCGTTTGTTGCTGACATTGCACCCATCCTCTTAAACGGCCCTCAGTAATCTCTGTTTCCTGGTATTCCCACCATTGGACAATCCTCTTCCACAGTAGGTGGGGCTGACCCATGAAACCAATGAGAAGATGATGTGTGACTTCCAAAGACAGACCATAAGAGGCATCCTGGCTTTGCCTCGTTTGCTCTTGGACTGTTCATTCTGGCAGAAGCCAGCCATGTTGTGCAGATTCTCAGGCAGCCCATGTGGCCACACAGGATGAACTCAGACCTTCGCCAACAGCCATGGAGGGAGGGGCTTATTCAAGAAGCAGGTCCTTCAGCGCCAGGGTTTTGAGGCACACAATAGCTAATACAGTGTTTGGAATGAGGGAGATGAAAAGACACATGCACCCCAGTGTTCATAGCAGCACTGTTGATAACAGCCAAGACATGGAAGCAACCTAAACATACATTGACAGAAGGACAGATAAAGAAGATGCAGTGTACCCACGTATATAATGGAATATTCCTCAGTCGTTTACAAAGAAGGAAATACTGCCACTCACAGCAACATGGATGGACCTAGAGATTATCAAACTAAGTAAAGTAAGTCAGACATAGGATATCACTTATACATGGAATCTAAAAAACATGATATACATAAACTTATTCACCGAACAGAAACAGACTCACAGATTTCAGGAAGAAAATTTATGGTTACCAAAGGGGAAAGATAGAGGGGGATACATTGGGAGATTGGAATTAACATACATGCACTACTATAGGTGAGACAGATAGCCTTAAAGACCTACTGTACAGCATAGGGAGTTCTACTTAATATTCAGTAATAACTTACATGGGAAGAGAAAAAAAAGGATATATGTATTTGTATAACTGAATCTTCCCAGGTAGCTCAATGGCATAGAATCTGCCTGTCAAGCAGGAGATGCAGGTTTGATCCCTGGGTTGGGAAGTTCCCCTGGAGAAGGAAATGGCAACCCACTCCAATATTCTTGCCTGGGAAATCCCATGGACAGAGGAGCCTGGTTGGCTACAATCCATAGGGTCACAAAAGAGTTGGACTTGATTTAGCAACGAAACAACAACTAATTGTTTAGTTTAGCAACTAAACAATAGTGACTGAATCACTTTGCTGTATGCCTGAAATGAACACATCATTGTAAATCTACTATACTCCAATAAAATGAAATAAAATTTAAAAAAAAAAAAGGAAAAAGGGAGACACTCTGTATTTGGCATAAACGACTTTTAATTTAGAAAGGTAAAGTCTATAATAAGTCCAAAAATGTTATTTGAATATAATCACATCCTATTTCAATCAATTCTAAGAGTTCTTATTTCATGGTTATCAGGTTCCAATCCCAAGGAAATAGATTTTTCACTGGAGAAAGCAAGATGAAAATGTAAAATTATAAATTGGGACATTTACATTATGTTAATGAATAAAACCAGTAAGTTATGTGATCTATTGTTAGGTTATGTTCTATGTTTAGGAATATCTTAATGAAGCCTTAGGCTGAGAACCTATCTGAAGAAATAGGGAAGAACAGAAATGAATTATTTTGAATTATTGATAGGACTTCATGATAAATTGAGTTGATATATAAAGAAGGAAGGAAAAAAGATGCTTTTAAAAATTTGTGCCATTTGATTGAAGAATAATGACACACACCATTGAATAAAATAGATTCATGGGATGATAAGCCAGGATTTTAGAGATGAAGAAGAAGACATGGGTTTTATTTTGAGATGTATTGAGTTTTGCATAATAAGAAACCCTGGGAGAAAATGATTTCTTCTTGATCTTTACTGTCTTCTTGTACTACATATTGGTGACACATTTTTTCTCATTTTTAAACCCTATCCCTGAAAAACAGAGATAGCCAATATATTTATATACTTATTTATAAAAAACAACTTCCAGCAACAGTTTTAGCAGTGTGTTCAACACTGAGAGATAGGGACAGTCTCAAATCCATCTTTCCCCCAAACCACACTATGGTTCTCTCCAGTGGGAGTACACTGATCCCTGCACAGCTTTCTTCATATTGGCTCCTGGGCCCTTGAGGTCTAGAGTTATTGCTTGGAAATGAGAAGGTTTTTGGCAAGATGCTTTCTGACAGGAGCTTAATAGAGGGTCTGCCTCTTGGTTGGTGCCTTGTGGTTTGTAGCTTTTAGCTTTGAACAATTAGAAATCCAGTGCTTTGGAGTCAGGGTTTCATACATATAGCAGAGTAGTCCCCACTCTGCAATCTATTGAAAATCAGCTCTCAGGACAAAGGTTAGTACAAAAAAAATTTTTTTTAATAAAAATAAATAAAAAGAAAAAAAAAAGCAAAATTTTTTCACTAAAAACAACAACAGAAGAAATCCAATGCTGTTAAATTCACCAGAAATGGTAGGGCTTTGGAAAATCTATCAATGCTGCCAAACTGAGAGATGATTGATTTGTGAAACTGAATGCCAGAGTGTTAGCTGACTAATGGACATACATAATTTTAATAGTTGGAATATTCAGCAAAGGATATTGTTACTTTTCAGACTTTTTTAGTTGTCAAATTCTTCTGTGCTCACAGCACTTGCCTTGATGATTTCCAGAATCATGGTTTGTCTTTCATTAGCTGCAGTTTTAGAGTGTCTTCCCAATGAAATTTTAGAAAGATAAACTTATAAAATTTTAGAAAGATAATGTAATAGAAAGCATATTTACAAATAACATTTTTGAGCTAGGTGACTTTGATAGAGATGACTTTTTTGACTCTTTTATAATGATAGCTTCTAGCTTTCTTCTTAGTGTGTAGAGTTTTTCCATTTTAATAAGGAAGGGCTCTAAATGAAAAAAATATGGGTAAACAAAGAGCTTAATTATAATTACTATATAGCATGACATGTAAACAAACCTGTGATAGATGCTTAGCAAATTGGAGGAATTTAACTCGACAATAAACTTCAAGCAATTTGCTTCAAAGACATTTGAGGCTAATAGGCTAATTATATGTTGCCTGAGGTGGGAAATATTTCCTTTGGCTGACTTATTGATTTATTGCCTTTTAACAGAAAATTATGCTGATCTAATTACAAAGAAGGGTTAAAAAGCTAATAACTTCAGATCTGAGGTTGTCCATAACGACACAGAATGACTGATGGTCTACCAGAAGCAACTGCCCATGAATCTTTAGCCAGACACTTGAAATGCCACGTCAATATTTGGGGGGAGGGAGAGTTGAAATACTCTGATCAATTTTTCTTTCTGCATCAAGTGCTGTTAAAATAGCTAAATGGTGTTGTAATTGGACCCATGGTGTAGCATAAGTCTTAAATCTTGTTCTCTTATAGTCTTCTGGATTATTAATTTTTTAAAAACAAAATCCCTGTTATGCTAATATGTTCATCAGTGAAGCACTGTGCTGCAAGCTTCTTCAGAAACCATTTTTTTAAAGTCAGTGTGGGGGTCATGATGGGGAACATCATCAATGTGTTAACCTCAGGAATCCTGAGAAGTCAAGGAGGATCCCAGGCATCCATATAAACTGCTCTCCCCAAACCTGCCAGTGAGGAGTTATAAGAGTAATGTGGGGCTACATGGGGTTTGGGGCAGAATGGAGACATGGCTATGTATGGCTGATCCCTTCATGGTTCACCCAAAACCATCGCAACAGTGTTAATCAGCTATCCTCCAACACAAAATGTTTCTGGCATTAAAAAAAATAAAAATAAAGAATTGCAGGGCCTTATGATTAGGAACACACAAGTTGGTTTTAAGACTTTTGTGTAAACTGCTCGAGATGGGAAAGGTATGGGTACCATTTGAGACGTGAAACCAGAACAAATGTGTGATGGCTATTTACTATTTATAGTAGTTTTTGGTCTTGTTTCATCCCTGAATGACTGCCATGCTCAAAATCAGGGTTCTTTGCCCTGGGAGCAATGAGCTGGGCTTGTAGGTCAAGCTCTGAGAGCTCTTGGGTGGCGTCGGAGCCCAAGGTTAGGAGAGCTCGTTAGTAACACCAGACTGTCTGTTAACAGAACGGCGCTGGGTTTGGGGCAGCGGTGGCAGGCAGCACAGGCTCTTAGTGACCATGGGTGTTGCTGGTAGCAGGTACCAGAGGCTTGAGAAGACCATCAAGAGCAGCTTAACTAACCTCTGGGCACTGAGAGTGAGAAGAAGTAATGTTTGAGACCTAAATATTTTGTTTTGAGGAAAAGAGTCCTATTTCTATTATCTTGTCTCTACTAAGAAGAAAATGGGGTCTTTGCGACCCCATGGACTGTAGCCCACCAGGCTCCTCTGTCCATGGGATTCTCCAGGCAAGAATACGGAAGTGGGTTGCTATTTCCTTCTCCAGGGGATCTTCCCGACCCAGGGATTGAACGCGGGTCTCCCACATTGCAGGCAGACGCTTTACCATCTGAGCCACCAGGGAAGCCAAAGAAGATAAAAATCACCTACAATTCCACCACCCCTTCCAAAGACATAATGACAAGTAATCTACAATTGTATAAACTCTTTTTTAAAGAACTTATTGGAGTATAGTTGATTTACAATATTGTGTTACTTTCAGCTATATAGCTAAGTGAATCAGTTATACATATACATATATCCATTTTTCAGATTCTTTTCTCATATAGGTTGTCACAGAATATTAGGAAGACTTTGCTGTGCTATATAGTAGGTCCTTAATAGTTATTTGCTTTATATATAATAGTGTGTATATGTTAACCCCAAGCTCCTAATTTATTCCTCCCCACTATCTTTCTCCTTTGGTAACTATAAATTAGTTTTCTATGTCTGTGAGTCTGTTTCTGTTTTGTAAGTAAGTTCATTTGTATCATTTTAGGTTCTCAGTTCAGTCACTCACTCATGTCTGACTCTTTGCGACCCCATGAACCACAGCACGCCAGGCCTCCCTGTCCATCACCAGCTCCCGGAGTCCATCCAAACCCATGTCCATTGAGTCGGTGATGCCATCCAACCATCTCATCCTCTGTTGTCCCTTTCTCCTCTTGCCTTCAATCTTTCCCAGCATCAGGGTCTTTTCAAATGAGTCAGCTCTTCCCATCAGGTGGCCAAAGTATTGGAGGTTCAGCTTCAACATCAGTCCTTCCAATGAACACCCAGGACTGATCTCCTTTAGGATGGACTGGTTGGATCTCCTTGCTGTCCAAGGGACTCTGAAGAGTCTTCTCCAACACCACAGTTCAAAAGCATCAATTCTTCGGCGTTCAGCTTTCTTTATAGTCCAACTCTTACATCCATACATGACTACTGGAAAAACCATAGCTTTGACTAGATGGACCTTTGTTAGCAAAGTAATGTCTCTGCTTTTTAATATGCTGTCTAGGTTGGTCATAACTTTCCTTCCAAGGAGCAAGTGTCTTTTAATTTCATGACTGCAGTCACCACCTGCAGTGATTTTTGGAGCCCCCCAAAATAGTCTGTCACTGTTTTCATTGTTTCCACATCTTATTTGCCATGAAGTGATGGGACCAGATGCCATGATCTTAGTTTTCTGAACGTTGAGTTTTAAGCCAACTTTTTCACTCTCCTCTTTCACTTTAATCAAGAGGCTCTTTAGTTCTTCTTTGCTTTCTGCCATAAGGGTGGTGTCATCTGGTTATTGATATTTCTTGTGGCAATCTTGATTCCAGCTTGTGCTGGAAAATACCTACTTCACTTAGTAGGTCTATATACTCTTAAAAGTGTTTCTTTCTTGCTCACTCATTTATTATTTCCCTTCTATTTTTAAAATTGAAGCTACATAATCCATTTCTTTCCATATCATTACTTGTTCTTCCATAACATAATTGTTGTTGTTGTTCAGTCACCCGGTCATGTCCGACTCTTTGCAACCCCATGGACTGCAGCATGCCAGGCTTCCCTGTCCCTCACCATCTCCCGAAGTTTGCCGAAGTTCGTGTCCATTGCATCAGTGATGCCTTCCAACCACCTCATTCTCTGTCGCCCCCTTCTCTTCTTACCTTCAACTTTTCCCATCACCAGGGACTTTTCCAATGAGTTGGCTGTTCACATCAGATGACCAAAATACTGGAGCTTCAGCTTCAGCATCAGTCCTTCCAATGAGTATTCAGGGTTGATTTCCCTTACTGGCTATTTAATGTTTATTTGTAAGATGTCACTAATTTCGGTAGTTAAGGTTATTGCCAAAAATATTTTCACTGTAACTTATATCCTTGTTTTGTTTTCTTGTGGATAAAAATTATGCCCCCAAATACCTTCAACTCCTGGGCTCATTGGCCTTTATTTTCTTGTTTCTCACTGTCTGTTGTGTGGGCCAGGAGTGCCCTAGGTCTTCTTCACTTTCCTTCTGGCCTCCTCCAGGCCTCTCCTCTCCTCCACTTAGTTTAGAAAACTAGCCTCAGTGCTTTAACCAGAGGATGAACGCTAGAAGCAGTTTGGGTATTAATGAGAACTGGAGGCAGCTGGGGGTGAGGGGATAGGACTGGCCTGTTTATTTCTCTTTACTTCCTTGTTCTTCTAACAGTGATCCATGAACCAGAAGCACGGGCAGCCCCTAAAGGCTGATTAAAAATATAGAATCTCAGGCACCACCCAAACCTGCTGGAACAGAATCTACATTTGGGACATTTAGTGATTCACAGGCCAGAGAAGGCAATGGCACCCCACTGCAGTACTCTTGCCTGGAAAATCCCATAGACAGAGGAGCCTGGTGGGCTGCAGTCCATGAGGTCTCTAAGAGTTGGACACAACTGAGCGACTTCACTTTCACTTTTCACTTTCCTGCATTGGAGAAGGAAATGGCAACCCACTCCAGTGTTCTTGCCTGGAGAATCCCAGGGACGATGGAGCCTGGTGGGCTGCCGTCTATGGGGTCGCACAGAGTCAGACACAACTGAAGCAACTTAGCAGCAGCAGCAGGGATTCACAGGCAGGTGAAGTTCTGAGAAGTACTGCTTTAGTTGGTTACTATTACTTTCCCTTTGGTTTTTCCCACAGCACTGATTTCCAAATTTGTCTTCACGTTGGAATCACCAGGGAAGCTTACAGAAATGCTCATGTGGCATCTCCCCTTCCATCCCCCTCACCCCATGATTGTGATTTAGTTGGTCTGGGGTGTGGCTTGGGCATTGAAAACTTTAAAGATGCCCAAATTCAAATGTGCTGCCAACTTTAGGAAACACTGTCCTATACCTTCTAAATTGATTCTGTCTTGTTTGACATTTTTTCCCAGAGACCTATCCTACCCTATTTGGGGTTGTCATTTTCTCTACCTATCAGTTCTATTCCATTTGCTTCTCATTTTCCTGAAATTCCTATAAAATTTTGTTCTGTTAATGGTATGTGTTTCTTTTTTTTTTTTTTCTTTAACTCTGTTATATATTTAAACTTTGTGGTTTAACTCTTTCCAGGGGAAAGTAGAGTTCAGGTAGTGTAGTTGTATGTTGGTTATGTATCGGGATGTCTTTTATTCCATTTTCTCTGCTGCTCCTTCTTCTTCCTGGCATGAACAGAGTCCCCCACATCCAGCCTAGCTGTACCATTTTCTACCTCTTATTTTCAGCTCTTGGTCTAACTTTGATTCCTCAGGTTCTCTGTTGGCATTCCCCAGGACCGCAGCTGCAGTGGGGGTTCTGAGCAGGCATCAGTGACATTCGGGGCCAGAGGATTACTGTCCATGAGTGTTCAGCAGCAACCCCAGCCTTCCCTCACTCGGTGCTGCCCCCACTCTGCTTGTGACAAAAATAGTTTAAGAATCGCCAAATGCCCCAGAGGATCAACCATCCCCCTCAGTTGAAGACCCCTGAGCTGCAAGATTGTCAGGCATTTCCCATGGTCAATAATGTAGTAAGTACATTTAAAAACATTGTTTCTGTGTAAACTGTCTTTACTGTCTTCATGACAGGTACTATTTTTCCCCATCAATTTTATTTCATATATTAATGTTCTGGGATGGTCCTGAGTTAATAAAATTTTATTCTTTATTATTAAGATGGTTCAACTCATACAGAATGAAATGGGATGTAATTACTGAGTTTGTAAGACTTTCTATATAAAGAAATTCACAGACATAGTTGTGTCTGACTCTTTGTGACCCTTTGGACTGTAGCCCACCAGGCTCCTCTGTCCATGGGATTCTCCCAACAAGAATACTGGAGTGGGTTGCCATTTCCACTTCCAGGGGATCTTCCCGACCCAGGGATCAAACCCGCGTCTCCTGCAATTCCTGCATCTGCTGCAATTCCTGCATTGCAGGCAGATTCTTGACCTGCTGAGTTATTGGGGAACCCCACATATACATATATATGTATATATATATCATGGGGCTTCCCCAATAACTCAGCGAGACAGAGAGAGAGAGACAGAGAGAAAGAGAGATTATAGAGGTCATCGCCAAAGGGTCCTGATACTGAGATAAGGAAAAATGATTGTTCCACTACAATCATTGTTATTGTTGGGAAGGAATTATGGCTAAAATTACCTTACCTTGGGAAATAAGAACACTTTCCCTTCTAGCCCTAGGGCTAAGGTGCGGAGATTCCATCTTTTTAATAGTCTTTTTGAGGTGAAAGGAGTATACATCAGAATGTGTCTTAGATTTCATCCCAGTGAACCTAGTTCAGCAAATACTTTCTTAAATACTCACAGCTGTAATGAACTAAAGGCCCTACATGAACACATTTTGAAAATGTATAAGAGAAATATAAATAGAAGCCCACATCCCCAGCTCCCTGCTTCCTTTCTGATGGGATTTGCTGGAGATAAGATACATCCTAAATCTACAGGGCACAGGGCTTATACAGTAGTGTTCATGGAGATGGATAATTCAGTGTCTCCAAAAGGCATCTCACCTTAGGTACAAATTGTATTTCTTTAAGCAACACTGGTTCATGCTGATGATCTTCCGTTCTTGAAGACTTAAGTTGCACAACAGCAGGGAGCGTTTGGAGCAGATTTGCAACTGGAAGCTACATCGTTCCCCAGATGAGGGAGGCTTTTGCTCAGTATAGAATAAAGTGGTTTCTGTTTGACTTCGCATTTCTCAAGCCAATGTTAGGGCACTTGGTTCTTCCCACCTTCAGCACTGCAGGGAGTGAAACTGATCAGGACCCCTGGGGGGGCTCCTGGGCACAGAAACCTTTTTGTGTTTCCTATTGCTTGTTTGTAGGGAAGAGACTCCAGTCTCCATGACCTTCCCTGAGTTCCAATAGGTTGATTCAAACAGTTGCTAATAAGGGTAGTTGCTAATCAGGGTACAGGTTCCCTGGTGGCCCAGACAGTAAAGAATCCACCTGCTAATGCAGGAGACGTGGGTTCGATTCCTGGGTTAGGAAGATCCCCTGGAGAAGGGAATGGCAACCCACTCCAGTATTCCTGCTTGGAGTCCCATGAACAGAGGTGGGGTATAGTTCATGGACTTCCTTGGTGGCTCAGAGGTTAAAGCGTCTGCCTGCAATGCAGAAGACCTGGGTTCAATCCCTGGGTCAGGAAGATCCCCTGGAGAAGGAACTGGCAACCCACTCCAGTATTCTTGCCTGGAGAATCCCATAGACGGAGAAGCCTGGTGGGCTATAGTCCACGGGGTCACAACGGACACGACTGAGCGACTTCACTTTCACTTCTACTTTCATAGTCCATGGGGTCCCAAAGAGTCAGACACATACAATCAGGGAAGGGAGGGGATGCAGAGGTAGGGAGCAGCAGCCAAGAAACAGCAGTGCAACCTTGGTACAGGGTCCTGCACCCAGAGATCTGTTCAGTTCAGTTCAGTCGCTCAGTCATGTCCAACTCTTTGCAACCCCATGGACTGCAGCGCACCAGGCTTCCCTGTCCATCACCAACTCCTGGAGCTTGCTCAAACTCATGTCCATCACTACATGGAACTATACCTTTGAGTTCTTCTGAAGAACTAAAGCCCCCAGTGAGAAGGCCACCTGAGGCTAAGTTAAAAGAACCAGAGAAGTTTATCAAGAGATCACCCGAGACCAGATTAAGGGACTGCAGACCTGTACACACCCTAATCTTATCAGCACGCCCACCCTTGAACATTGCCATAGAACTCCTCACCAGATCCTCACTGGGGTGAGACACACAGTTCCTGAGGCACACACCCATTGTGTCCTCCTTTGCCTGGCAAAGCAATAAAGCTATTCTTTTCTACTTCACCCAAAACTATATCTCTGAGATTTGATTTGGCACCAGTGCAGAG
Source organism: Dama dama (assembly GCF_033118175.1). NCBI lineage: Eukaryota > Metazoa > Chordata > Mammalia > Artiodactyla > Cervidae > Dama > Dama dama. The sequence goes on along the minus strand of NC_083712.1, from coordinate 45,173,120 downwards.
GCTGGGTTTTCAGCCCCAGAAAGAGGAGCTGTCCTTTCCCAGTGACTCATTTCCCCAGGCCGGCCCTTCCCAAGGCTGGCATCAACTTTCTCTGGGCTCTGCTGGCCTTTAGCAGGGCTGCTGCTGAATGTGCGCACAGAGCTCTTCATTAGTGATTTGATTTACCCTCAAAGTGCCAGAGACACTAGAAAATTTCCTCGGCCAAGTACAAATGGAGCAAATTAGAAAGAGAAAGTTTATGTCAGAACTTATTTTATTTCATGCCACATTTTTGTCTCTTTGGATTGGAAAGGGCACCCATCATTTCATTTCATTCCTTTCACTCCCTTCAGCCCTTCTCTCCTGTTCACTACACTGTCATGAACAGCTTTGGAAACTCTGGAAACAGATGGGTGTGCCCCCATCACTCAGCTTGCAGTTCTGCGTATGATCAGTATGGCCTCTCTGGACTGCATTCTCTTACCAACCCCAAAACTTCACTTAGTTCACCCGTGCTAGGGCCTGAAATAGTCAAACAATTGAGCTGAAAGTCCTCAGAAAAATCCTTCACTTTCTTTTTTATTTTGTAGGTTACATTAACCAATGCTTCCTGTAGTGCCATGGCTTTTTTTTGTGTGTGCCATGGCTTTTAAAGTAAACATTTTGGAATAAATGGATGCCTGTTAGCTAACTTTAAAAATAGGAAAAATTAATAACGAGAACAGTCATGATAATAATAAGTGGTCTAGTATCACCCATTTGTCTGATGCTCTCTGTGTGCTGGAACAAATGCTTTTATACATTTTAGCACATTTTTACCCTCACAACAACCTTGATATTATAAGGCCATGTTAGAGCCAGGCTCTTTCTGCAACCTTCTCAAATCCAGCTCTGGAAACTGTGACAAGGGATGTGGATCTTGGCATGCATGCTAAGTCATGTCTGACTCTTTGTGACCCCATGGACTGTAGCCTGCCAGGATCCTCTGTCCATGGGATTTTCCAGGAAAGAATACTGGAATGGGTTACCATGCCCTCCTCTAGGGGATCTTCCCCACCCAGGGATCAAACCTACTTCTCCTGCATCTCCTGCACTGGCAGGTGCGTTCTGAGAAGCCCTTGTGGATCTTTGTTATTGTTGTTCAGTCCCTAAAGTCACGTCCGGCTCTTTGTGACCATATGGACTGCAGCATGGTAGCCTCCCCTATCTCCTGAAGTTTTCTCAGACTCATGTCCATTGTGTTGATGATGACATCCTACCATCTCATCCTCTGTCATCTCCTCCTGCCTTCAATCTTTTCCACCATCAGGGTCTTTTCCAATGTCAGCCCTTCACATCAGGTAGCCAAAGTATTAGAGCTTCAGCTTCAGCATCACTCCTTCCAATGGATATTCAAGGCTGATTTCCTTTAGAATTGACTGGTTTGATCATCTTGCCGTACAAGTCACTCTCAAGAGTCTTCTCCAGCACCACAATTCAAAAGCATCAGTTCTTTTGTGCTCATCCTTCTTTATGGTCCAGTTCTCACACCTGTACATGACTACTGGAAAAACCATAGCTTTAACTATACAAATCTTTGTTGGCAAAGTGATGTCTCTGCTTTTTAATAAGTTGTCTAGATTTGTCCCCAGAGTCCCTCTTGGCCCCCACTTCCCCTCCTGTTTCTCCCTTTAGAGCTATTTTCATTCCTCTGTCAACTGTCTGCTACCCCCGGGAAAGTACAGTTTGCCTTAGGTTAGTGTCTTCCTCACCAGAATTCCGGTGAAAAAATTCTGCACTTCATTTCATGTCTACAAGGAAATGGAGGCAAAGAAACTAAAGCAATTTGCCCAAGATCCCTCAGCTCATAAACAGTAAATCCAAACTTGAACCAGGGTCTTTCTGACTTGTAACCACTCTGTTCTTTCTTCTAATCAGTTTTTTCTTTATAATTTTATCACCTGTCGTTGATCCTGTTTATGTCAAGGCTTAATGTCAGACTTTATAGATTTCTAATCAACATAATTTGAGCAGAGCGATTACTTGGAACCACAGCTGACAAGTCCAAGGGTGCCCAGAGGAGTTTAAAATGGGTTGCAAAAACTTGTTAACTGGGTTGTTTATTTAAAAGGGAACAAAAATCTCTTCGGTTATAAAGTTGGAGGCATCATAATTAAACAGGCCTCCCAAGGTGCAGTCTTAAAAAAGACTTTCTAGACGACAGGTTTCTTGTTTATCCGCCCGCCCCACCGTGACGGCTCTGGCTGATCCTCCTCTGGGGAAATCGCAGTTTCTCGACATTCCAGTGTCTGCAGATGTCACTGGTCCTGGGCCTGAGCTCTTGTTTTGCCTCCACTGAGTGAGTGACAGTGAACCCATGAGATTTTATAGCTGCCGTGACTATAACAGAAACTCTACTTGGGTACTCCTGTGATTACTGCACAGGCCTTCACGTGGCCTGGTTGGGATTTTCTGCCCTCTCTGGTTTCCTTAGCTGCTTCCTCCCAAAAGCACCAGCATAGGCTCCACTGGTCAGTGGTTTTCCATCTTGGTTTCTTGTTCCCATCCAGGGAACTTTTATAAAATACTGATGCCTAGACCATCTCGCTGATAAATTAAATCGGAATCCCAGGGGGTGGGGAGGACTCTGTCGTGTAACTCTTGGACTAGATGACTATTAAACTAAATTCCTTAATTACCACTGGGATATGATTCTGGGGCAGATATTTCAGGAGGCTGTTATAGAAATACTCTGCAGTGTCAGCAAGGAATTTAGCAAAATGGCTTGTGATGTTCTGACTTAAAACAGAGAGGACATCAACCAGATTAGCCACAAATGGTGCTGAGGGAAAAAAACTACCCCCACACTCAGTGGTTTACATCAGGGAGCATTTATTTCCTTCTCATGGGTCTGCAGGAGAGCGTGGTCTGGCTGGTCCAAGCTGGACTTTGCAGAGTGGTTTTGCGTCAGGCTGCAGGTAAGCTGGACTTCACTCCAGGAGGAGGTGTGACTCAGGTCTTATTCACGTGTCTCATCTTCCTTGGACCACGGCTGTCTAGGGAATGCACGTCTCATGGTGGGTCACTGGCAGGCAATCCCCAGGCATGAAGTGCTAAAGGCACTAAAGGCCTCTCTGCTCACGTCATGGTCACTCTGCCTCTGGACCAAGTAATCCGAAAACTCAGCCCAACACTAGTGATGTGGTGACATGCACTCTGCCTGTGGGTGGGGGAAAGGGATAAATCACTTGTCCACAAAAGTCCCTGCTCTCATAAGAGTGCGTTTGTTGGGTTATCTTAGAATGGGTTTCCCTAGTGGCTCAGTGGTCAAGAATCCACCTGCTAATGCAGGAGACACGGGTTCGTTCCCTGGGTCAGGAAGATCCCCTGGGGAAGGAAATGGCAACCCACTCCAGTATTCTTGCCTGGAGAATCCCATGGACAGAGGAGCCTGGCGGGCTGCAGTCCATGACATTGCAAGAGTTGGACACATCTGAGTGACTAAACAACAGCAAGCAACAGTTCTTAGAAGACAAGGGACTAAAGAAGGGTCTGTTTTTTCAGTTTTCCTATAGATATAAAATTATACCAAAATAAGAAGTTTATTCAAAAGGCACAAAAGACTGGACTGCCATGAGAGTTGCAGAGATAGTTTTAGTTACCAGAAGTGTTGAAGTAAAGCGTGGACCATCCTTTGGTGGGAAAGTTGCGCAAAGATCAAGCATTAGCTGATTATTTGGTGCACGGCCTAGATTTTCAACTGTTATGCCATAGGGAGAAACAGAAAGACAAGGGCATGGAGATAAAAGATTCAAACTGTCATACGGCTGAAACCAACTAGAGAAAATTTCAAAAGGATAAACGACATCACACATTCAGGTTTACAATTTCGATTGTTTATACATATTACATAAAGTCTAGGCACAAGAACCTGATATGTGGTTATATTCGTTTGGCTCATTGATGAAATACAGCTTTAATTGGAATTCCTAAAGAGCCATGAGTGTCTCCTGTCAAGATTAGCCTGGAGGGTGTACTGCAGCCAAAGCCACTAGTTGGCCATAGAACAGGGGCCGACTGGGGTCAGTCGTATTGTTAACAGTAACAGCAAGAGCAGCAGCTAATGCCGTGGAGTGTCTATGAGGTGCCAAGTACAGCTAAGTGCTTTATGTGGATCACTTCATCTTCAGAAACCCCACTGAGGTGAGTACTAATGACGGGACTATTTTACAGGCGACGAAACTGAGGCTCTGTGAGTTAAAATAGCCTTCCCAAGACTGCGCCATGCATGAATGTCAGTACTGGGAGTTCAGCTCAGGATGTCCGATCCTGCAAAGAGGGGGTGTAATCACTGCACTCTCCTGCCTGACCATTCAGACAGTCAACCCATTCAAAGCACCAGCCCTTGCTTCAGAAGCCTTCCGCCTTGTGACAGAGGCCAGCCTGTGATCAGTTTGCTGTGATATGTGGCACATTTCTGGAATCATCTTGAGACACGGCTATGTCTACTTAGGTTAGACCTCTGGTACCACTTCATACGTCTCTGGAAATCGCAGTATGTTCCCCAAGCTGCCATACAACGGACTTCCTTCCCCAAACCCGAGTACCCACCCTCACGGTCCCCAACCCCGGGGGTGGCGGGGACACATTCTGTGCTGCTACTATAGCCTCCACTTTGCTGTTGATTATTTCTCACTTGCCAGACAGAGCTGACAGCCAAATGAAGGGCTGGGATTTCCCAATCAATAGTTGTTAGAACTGCACTTATTGTACATGGAGTGACTTTCGGGGCCAGGGTGACTCCCTTAACAAGAAAAAGAAAAAAGTAAGAGTGCATTTGGTAACATAAACACAGCTCTCTGCCAGGAGAAGCTAGATTCAGCCAAAGAAATGAATTTGCATACATCCCTTCTCTCTTATCATTGCCTTACATATAAGCACACCCTGGACTTCTCCTAAGAGAATGTGGCATGGACAGGTTGTGTGTATGTGTGTCTTTTTTTTTTCTTTTTCTGGTTGCCTTTTTAACTAGAAAAAGAAAGTTAAGACACCAGGTTTATTTAACAGACTTGAACATGAAAAGGAGCAGAGAGAAAGACCGGTTGATAAAAAGAGAAAAAACATCTATTCTTGTGAAAGTGAATGACCGGAGGTGGTGGAGAGTAAAAAGGAGGTAGAGAAAGCCAAAGGAGAGAGAACTTGTCAGAAAGGGAGTTAGAGTCAATATTTGCTGCTTACTGGAGTAATTTACTGTGAAAAACAAGGTGTCCCTAAGCAAGTCTAGTCCTGCGAAGTCTTCTGAAATGATCCGGAAAGGAGAACAGACTCATTTTTACAACCAAAGACTGTGATTCATGAGGCGATGCTGGTGTATTTTCACTAGTTTTCTCTTTTCCATTATCAGAAATCACTCAGTTTTCCAGGCTTAACTTTTGAGCCCTAGTCACGAGCAGGCCATTCTGAGTCTGTATGGTGGATACCTTTCCTGAAATAAATAGACCGACTAACTTTACAGAGGCTTTGCTGGTAGCTCAGATAGCAAAGAATCCTCTTGCAATGCAGGAGACCCAGGTTTGATCCCTGGGTTGGGAAGATCCCTAGGAGAAGGGAATGGCAAACCACTGCAGTATTCTTGCCTGGAGAATGCCATGGACAGAGGAGCCTGGCAGGCTACCGTCCATGGGGTTGCAAAGAGTCAGACACAACTGTGAGACTAAACACAACACAGCTTTATAGAGAGAGAAGAGGTCCATGGTTTCCTAATTCTTGATGAAATAGCTTTGTATTTCTTATCTATCTTAACAGCTTGTCGGTTCCACATCCCATGTTGTTGAAACCATTTCTTATTGAGTCTAACTTACCTTTCATGCTCTGTCATTCTCAGAGGTCTTCGAGAGGTGGAATCTTAAGAAAGACCTCCATCTTGGAGTTAGACCATCACCCCTCATTCTCAAAAGTGTGTACAGACCCGGTCATAGCAGCCTTGCTTGAGATAAGCTCTGGCAAATCAGCCATCTGCCCTTACTGTCTGGCAAACACTGCTACCAGCACGCAGGGAGTACGCGCCCAAGATGGGATTGGCTTTGAGGTTAATCAGACCAATTTTTAGAAAGCAGGAGAGAACTCTGAGAGCAAACACAGACCTTGGGAGCTAGTAGCCTAAAACCTGAGCCTGCCAGTTATAAGTCATGACTTTTAACCCGTGGAGTATTATCTACAGATGTATAGGAATTCTGTCTATACTTAAGCCATCATTTAGAGAGAACAAAATGTGATGATATGAATAAAATACTTTTCACGCTTTGGGAGGCAGATATTTAGAGATGAGGTACCATTTTTTAGTATTTTACTGAAGTTTAGTTGACTTACAATGTAATTTCTGCTGCATAGCAAACTGACTCAATTATAGATATATATGTATACATATACAAATATGTATTCTTTTCCATTATGGCTTGTCACAGGATATTGAACAGGACCTTGTTGTTTATCCAAACTGTATATAGTAGCTTACATCTGCTAATCCCAACTGCCAATCCTTCCCCCTTGGCAACCACCAGACTGTTCTCTATGTCTGTGACCGTTTCTGTTTTGTAGATAAGTTCATTTGTGTAATGTTTTAGATTGCATGTATAAGTGATACCCTATGATATTTGTCTATGGTATCTTTATTCTGTATTTTTATGTAAAACTACTTCTTGATATCATATTTGTAAACTCCATACCTCCAGGCTAGGTTTTAAAATCACATAAGAAAACAAAAAAGGGGGTGGGGTGGGGGCTAGGTAACTGAATGAATAGGTACAGAGACAAATGGATAAAGCCATATTTCTTACGTGGTGGTTTTTAAATATAAATCAGAATAAGCTGATGCTCTTAACTCAATATGGGAGAAATTCAGCTTAAGAAAAATGAATACTAAGATGAAATAGAAGAGTGTGTAAGAATGGACTTAAAAAAACCCAAATCTGAGATGCTGCATGAAACCCTGTATCTAGTAAAAAGCAGTAGGGAGGGCACCTGGGGACAGAATGGCCATCGTGAACCGCGAGAATAAATGTCACAAGCAGATGATAGCTTCCCGAGGCAGAGCTTAGATCTCACAGTGTCTTGGCTTTCTGAATTTCTTGCCCCACACTGGCTGCTTGATAGATGGTCACTGTTTAAATTAAATGCAGAGAAGGCAAACATTATTTATGCTAATCAATATAGAAACTAGATGTTATTACCAGAAAAAGGAGAGCCAAATTATGATGGGAAATTGGATGCAATAAGAGACTAAAAGTAATTGAAAAAGTCATTCAGTCATGTTTGGGAGAGAGGAAAAGGAATTTTGAATAGGGTCTGGGTGAGAATATGTAATAGGACTACAGGTGAGACAGATAATTGTTCCAGAGAGACGTGCTGTTGTCGTTAGAGGTGACCACTGTCTTGAAAGAAAACCTTGCATTGGCTTCTAGGTAAGAAAGCCTCCTTCAAACTAGGTGCATGGGAAATGTGTGCTTTCATAAATGTGTTATAAAGAAAAGCTGAGTGAGTGAAATACAGGAAGAGAAGCTGGCTGCTCCAAGTAACTCAAGGGTAAGGAGACTATTTCTAAAAATTAAATTGGCCTAGCTAGAGAGTGAAAGTGACTGTATCAGGAGAAGAGAAGGTTTGCCAGTGCTGGAGGAATCCACGCAGAGGCGGGAAAGCTGTTATGGAGAGTAGTTATTGGAGAAATACGGGCATCAGGTGGGCACTGGGATCCCCTCTTGATCCTGAGATGACTGTTGTGCAGATGCTGAGTCAGTCATGTCTGACTCTTTGTGACCCACGGACTGCAGCACGCCAGGCTGCCCTGTCCTTCACCGTCTCCTGGAGTTTGCTCAGGGCCATGTCCATTGAGTTGGTGATGCTGCCCAGCCATCCCATCCTGATGTGCTGTGACTCAGTAATGAGACCCCTGTGCCCAGTGGGTGCTCCTGGGACCCACACTCACTTTTAGCAGTGTGCCCTCCCCTCCGCACGTGTAGCCAGTCTAACAGACACCGCAGTGGTTTAGCCTCTGACGCCCCGAGAAAAAGAGAGGCGGCTCAGTTGGTAGCACGTGCTGATTTCTGCAGTATCGCTGCTGCCACTGTGGCTGATTTTAAGCTTTCAGTGTGATGTCACTGAATGTGGGGTTGGGAAGATCTGTTAACAGCTGACTCCCAGGACCCGTCATTTTATTCAGGAAGTGTAACTAATTTCATGACTTGTTTCTGCTCACTTCATTTGACCACCCAATCTCTCACCTGGGTATCCAGTCTCCTGGGATAAACCATAATGAAAAGAATATAAAAAAAGAATGTATATATGTGTGTAACTGAGTCACTCTGCTATGTAACAGAAATTAACACAACATTGTAGATCAACTATGCTTCATTAAGCAAATAAAAGAAAGAAAATGTGACTGTCTTTGAAGCTTAGGATTTTAATGGTTAGACAACTTTCCAAACGGAAATACATATGTTAAAGACCAATTTATCCTATCACTAGGACATAGATTTCATTAAGAATGCCCTTAATCACTGTGGCAGTAGAAATTATCAATGTTTGAAAACTCAATGAATAGCAAGAGTTTTTATGGGAAGCAGTTGCTAGGTTCACTGTATAGTTTGGTCTATATTGGAGATTCAGGGGTTAGCCCATTCCTGATGGCCCTTAACTAAAAAAAAAAAAAAAAAAAAAAAAAAAAAAAACCCATGAAAACAAAACACTACTTATACTTATACAATAATACAAAGTGGAACTCAGTTCCTGAGCAGTGGGACTTACCTGAAGCTTTACTGAGAACAATGAAAGCAGTGTGTTAGTTAGCATTAGGATCAACTACATATCAAAGAAAATACAACATAATCATAACTTAAACGCACATCATTTCACCTAAAATAAGTCTGGAGGGGAGCAGTTTCAGGTTAGTGGTAGAGGTACATGGTTGTTAACATCTCAGTCTGCATCTGTCTGTCTGCTCCATCATTTTTAGCACATAAACATTTCAAGGTCCAATAGAGTGATTAGTGCGCCAGGCATCATATCCAAATATTTTAAAAAGTAGGTAGCTGGGGAAGCACAAAAGGACACATCCTAGCCATCTCCTATTTTTTTTGAGAATCATTCCAGAAAGACTCATTCAACACTTCTTCTTCTACCTCCTTGATCAGAACACAGTCGCAGATGGTTAAGATCCTACCTATCTGCAAGGCTTGTCATAGCTTTGAGCGCTAAAGAATTGATGCTTTCAAACTGTGTTGCTGGAGAAGATTCTTGAGAGTCCCTTGGACAGCACGGAGACCAAACCAATCAATCCTAAAGGAAATCAACCCTGAGTATGCTGAAGGACTGATGCTGAAGCCACCTGATGCAAAGAGTTGACCCATTAGAAAAGACCCTGATGCTGGGAAAGGCTGGGGATGGAGGAGAAGGGAGCGACAGAGGATGAGATGATTAGGTGGCATCAGCGACTCTATGGGCATGAGTCTGAGCAAGCTCAGAGAGAGAGTGAAGGACAGGGAAGCCTCCTGTGTTACAGTCCATGGAGTGACAGAGAGTCGAACAGGACTTCACAACTGAACAACCACAGTCTGCAAGGGAGACCAGGAACGTGGTCTGTCACCTGGACACCGTGTTAGACCTGAATGCTCTTTCTTTGGAAGAAGAGAGTGGGAGTATCTAGGGATGGGCAGACTCTGTGATAGCAGAAATGACCCAGCTGCCAAGATTAACATGGTCCAGGCTGTGCACGCGCCTGATTATGGAGCCCTGCGGCTGAGCTGCAGAAGCGACTTACTGGTTTTTATTGAGCTTTAACCACCGTGGCTTGTACCTGGGATTAATGTATTCATTTTCCAGTTTCTCGAGTGAAATAGATGCAGACTCGTAAGATGTAAGGAAAAACAAAAGTGAAATTTGATGCTTTCTCCCCACCTCTCCCAAGACCTAAGGAGGAAGAAAGGGGAGGGGTCCGCCTGCAACACAGGAAACCCTGGTTCGATTCCTGGATCAGGAAGATCCGAGGGAGAAGGGATAGGCAACCCACTCCAGTATTCTTGGGCTTCCCTGGTGGCTCAGCTGGTAAAGAAGCCGCCCACAGTGTGGGAGATCTGGGTTGGATCCCTGGGTTGGGAAGATCCCCTGGAGAAGGGAAAGGCTCCCCGCTCCAGTATTCTGGCCCGGAGAATTCCATGGACTATACAGTCCACGGGGTTGCAAAGAGTCGGACATGACTGAGCAACTCTCACTTTCAGCCACAGGAGAGCCCTGTGGAGCCTGGCAGACTAAGTTACAAAGAAGTGGAGTGGGCCTCCTGCTCATGGCCTGCAGGCTCCCTGGAAAACCAGGTCTCAGTCCATCGGAGGTGAAGAACAGTGCCACCTGTGAGTGGCGGGCGTGGGGGGCGGGGGGCAGTGATGAGGGCGGGGCCCGCTGGGGGCCCTGTGCTAAGGCTGTGCTGGAGGAAGACACAGCTGGTGTGATTCTGCACCTTCTCCCGACAGCATGCCTAGCAGGCTTCTGAAAGCTATTGGTAAACAGCTGACACACTCTGACAGTTCCCCCACACATTTGTGCCCAGGGTCTAATAGCACCACTGTATGAAGTTGCCCCAGTGTTTCATATGGAAGTCCCATGGGCTTTGATCAACTTGGGACATGCTCTGGTCACCAAATGAGAACATTTCATGAAAAATAGCCCCTTGTTTGGAGGGAGCAGAGGTACCCAAACAGGTTGTCCCAGGTACCTGGACCAGTCCACCTAGTTGTAACACAATCTTCTTGCAGTGTATGAGAGTAGACCATTAGAAGATTAGTAGAAATTAGACAGTTAGTAGAAATTTGTGCCTAACTTGCTAGAGTTAAGCACATCCAGAAAGCAAATGTGAATACTGATAAGTGAAAGTCACTCAACTGTGTCTGACTCTTTTCAACCCCATGGACTATACAGTCCATGGAACTCTCCAGGCCAGAATACTGGAGTGGGTAGCCATTCCCTTCTCCAGGGGATCTTCCCAACCCAGGGATCAAACCCAGGTCTCCCACATTGCAGGCAGATTCTTTACCAGCTGAGCCATCAGGGAACCCCGCACACTGATAAACTGGTAACAAAAGATGAGTGACAAAGTGACAAAGAACTATAAAAATGGCAAATGTCTGTGTATGGAAAATTTCATAATATGAAATTCATAATAAGTTATGAATAAATAATAAGTTCATAAAATGAACTTAAGTTTGAGATATTTAGTGTTGGGACCAATTGTCAGTACACTTTGAATCATCATCATAAAAACTAAAATTGATGTTCAAAAAAATCACATCTGTTGATCAATAACAGTTTAAATTATATTCAATGCTTGCTAACAAAGACAGAAATATTTTAAATATTAGGAAAATTCCACCCAAGGTTTTTAAAACATATTTTAAACTATCATTTAAAGGCATGATAAATTCAACCCTAAGTCATTCACTAAGAACTCTAATCTGATAACATTCTACTGCAATATTACAGTTATTTTTGAGATGCTTAAAGAAGTGTATAACAGCACATATTTTATGCTATTAAGGCACATTACCACTTTGCAAAGTTTTGATGGATCCTGTCATTAGATAGCATTATACTTACTTGGTTGATGGAAACTATTGACCAATCTTTTTACACAATTTTGTTAAAATCATAGAATGTCATAATGTTCTATACAACCAGAAATCGCTGCCTTTGAGTGACACCTGGGTATGTCCTGAATTTTCTGACTAAATTGCTTCTATGTAGACATATCAATTTATAAAACTTTATAGACAGAAATTTGAATGCCTGACATCAAGGTGATTATTTTCCCCTAAACCTTTTCTTTCCTGCTTGACTGGGGAACCTGAGAATTTCCCATAATTCATACCTCCTAAGTAAGTAAGTCAGATTGTTATACTGTACACTTAAAATTATATTGTGCTTTTCATCAACTGTACCTCAATAAAAAAAATTTTTCATTTATTTTTATTAGTTGGAGGCTAATTACTTTACAATATTGTAGTGATTTTTGCCATACATTGACATGAATCAGCCATGGATTTACATGTGTTCCCCATCCTGATCCCCCCTCCCGCCTCCCTCCCCACCCCATCCCTCTGGGTCTTCCCAGTGCACCAGCCCCGAGCACTTGTCTCATGCATCCAACCTGGGCTGGCGATCTGTTTCACACTTGATAATATACATGTTTCAATGCTATTCTCTCAGATCATCCCACCCTCGCCTTCTCCCACAGAGTCCAAAAGTCTGTTCTATATATCTGTATCTCTTTTTCTGTCTTGCATATAAGGTTATCGTTACCATCTTTCTAAATTCCATATATATGCATTAGTATACTGTACTGGTGTTTATCTTTCTGGCTTACTTCACTCTGTATAATGGGCTCCAGTTTCATCCATCTCATCAGAACTGATTCAAATGAATTCTTTTTAACGGCTGAGTAATATTCCATGGTATATATGTACCACAGCTTCCTTATCCATTCGTCTGCTGATGGGCATCTAGGTTGCTTCCATGTCCTGGCTATTATAAACAGTGCTGCGATGAACATTGGGGTGCACGTGTCTCTTTCAGATCTGGTTTCCTTGGTGTGTATGCCCAGAAGTGGGATTGCTGGGTCATAGGGCAGTTCTATTTCCAGTTTTTTAAGAAGTCTCCACACTGTTCTCCATAGCGGCTGTACTAGTTTGCATTCCCACCAACAGTGTAAGAGGGTTCCTTTTCTCCACACCCTCTCCAGCATTTATTGCTTGTAGACTTTTGGATAGCAGCCATCCTGACTGGCGTGTAATGGTACCTCTTTGTGGTTTTGATTTGCATTTCTCTGATAATGAGTGATGTGGAGTATCTTTTCATGTGTTTGTTAGCCATCTGTATGTCTTCTTTGGAGAAATGTCTGTTTAGTTCTTTGGCCCATTTTTTGACTGGGTCATTTATTTTTCTGGAATTGAGCTGCAGGAGTTGCTTGTATATTTTTTAGATTAATCCTTTGTCTGTTTCTTCATTCGCTATTATTTTCTCCCATTCTGAAGGCTGTCTTTTCACCCTGCTTATAGTTTCCTTTATTGTGCAAAAGCTTTTAAGTTTAATTAGGTCCCATTTGTCTATTTTTGCTTTTATTTCCAATATTCTGGGAGGTGGGTCATAGAGGATCTTACTGTGATTTATGTCGGAGAGCGTTTTGTCTGTGTTCTCCTCTAGGAGTTTTATAGTTTCTGGTCTTACATTTAGATCTTTGATCCATTTCCTCAATAAAATTGAAAGGAAAAATTAAATTGAAAAACCTAAGCAAAGGAAAAGAAGCACGTATCATATCTATAATTATTAAATCTGAATGGTGTGATTATGGGTTCATTAAAATATTCTTTATTTTTATATATGATGGAAATTTTTTGCACTGCAAGTTTTCCAAGTTTAAAAAAAAGTTAGAAGCATCTATGGCCCTTCATTCTCAACTTTCTATTATCATCAAACTGATGGAAGTGAGCTGATACTGCTGCTCTATTATTAGCTATGCTCCATAATTGGTCAGAAATTTCACATTTTATTATATTGCTGCACCTTTCCCAGGGGCATAAATTATTAAGTGTTCAGTATTCATGGCCCATCTGCCCAGAAAAGTCAGACTAAGATTTTGGTGTAGGTTAGAATAGAGTTAGCATGAGTGAGGGTATTAAAATATGCAATACATTGGAGTTCATTTCCTAAAAGGAATCACAAGACCCAAAATCTCATCAAGTGGTTCTAACTATAGTGCATAAATAATGTTACCTTTAGGTTTTTAAGCATCAGGGTAAAATTAAGATCTGTTAATGTTGGATGGTAAAAAAGAAAAAACCTCTTATTAGGTACTCCTCCTGAACAAGCTAATTTGATTTATCCCAGGAAATTCTGGGCATGGTTAATGGCATATGAAAGGTAACAAAGAGAAATTTGCTGGATGTGGAATGATAACAAACCTAAGTTTGTTAGATGAGGAATTTTTCATGGTATTACTTTATAAAAATGTATGTAGATTTTTAAATGCCCAGGGAATTTTATTTATTCATTTGCCTGCACCAGGTCTTTGCTGTGGCATGCAGGATTTTGAGCTGCAGCATGTGGGATCTAGTTCCCTGATCAGAGATGGAGCACAGGCCCCCTGCTCTGAGAGTGCAGAGTCTTAGCCACTGAACCACCAGGGAAGTTCCATCAAGGAATATAGATATACAGTTTACATGCAGAATCTTTGGATGTCTTTTTTAATCTGCTCATATTCTCAATCAACTACATTTTTATATACTTTTTACTCATATCTTGTTGTGTTTATTCCAAGGATGACTGGATGTTTGGAAGGATGGATGTGTGGATGAATATTTTAGATCCCTCATGATTATGCTCTAAATGGGATGTTTTCCTTTCTTTGCTATTTTCAGGTTTCCTTTTAAAGTGTAGCATGTGTACAAATTTTATTCCCAGTAAATTCCCATGCACATAGTGTATATATTAAAAAACTGATTGGGAAAAAATAAATAAATAAATAAATAACTGATTGGGATAGCTAATCTGATCTTTCTCAAAAGCTCAGACTTGCTTAACATGGAAAAATAATAACTTTTAATCCTTTAAGTTAAAAAACTTGAATAGCCCTTTTAAATAATGCTCCTAATTTCCAGATCTGTCTATCCTGGCTTCTAAGTGACACGTGGGCCTATTGCCATGGGGAAATCGATGGTTATGTGAACGCATGAAGGGAATAGTCAAAGGTCTCAAATGTGTTCTCAAAGATCATGTTTCTGTTGTATCTGCTTGCTGTCCATTCTGGGGCATTCCCCACTGAAGTCAGCCACTGGAACTTATGATCCATCTCTCTCAGCTCGGTGAAGACAATTGATAACTCTGCCAGTGACTGGGCCAACCTTTGGCTTGGCTGCCTTTTTCACCTCTAGCTTCTTGGGTCATCCCGTTCCTCACCATGGGAAGTCCCAAAACAGATTGGTGGCTTTCAGGTTGACTGCCCTCTGATCCTTCCCAAAGACCTAAAGGAAGTTGTACATCCTTCTGATGTAATGTAGAAATCAGGAAAGCTAGACATCAGGGATTTTGTCTGACCAACTTAGTTTGATGGTTGTAGACATGGGGGTGCTGTAGTTGAAATGGGTTTCCTAATTTCAGTGGAAATAAGAAGATTCTGAGGATGGAGACAGGCAAATTCTGGCAAAATCTCTAGAAAGGAATGGTACCATAATAGTAGTGAAGCAGGATTAATAACCAGAGTAAACTGACACTCAGAGAATTTTGGAAGTGATAGGTTGAGAAGTTCCCTAGACCAAACTTAGAGGTCAGTATGTTAAAGTTTTTCTTGGTCTAAATAACTGGCGGGAAATCTGAACAGAGATGATTTGCAACACTACACTCAGATCTGCTTAGTTAAGGACCATGTTATGACATCTCAAGTTTGATTCTCTGGACATCTCCAAGGATACCTGAGACCATTTACTAATGTGATTCTGAATTGGGGCAAGGGGTATGTTTAGACTTTAAGAGCAATATTGAATATTCATTTTGAATTAATGATTTAAAAAAAATTTTTGGATTTGCAATACTTCTGAGGTCCACTGATAGTTGAGATTCTCATGAAAATCCAGTGGTAAATGGAGTTTTGTCCCAAGACTAACTCATGGTCGGCTCACAAAGCCAATGAACCAATTCTGTTGATACTTCCAAGCCTCTGGGTGTATAGTTGGCAGAATCCCCACACTGGCATCTGATTTATGGAGTTAGGACTTTCATAGTAGGTAGGATGAAGTGAAAGCCCCTGGAGTGTCCCTTCCCTATAAAAATCATGACCCAAAGTGACACACTATCCTTGGGTGAGTCATAAAAATGAATGCAACTTTTAAGTATTAGAAGATGGAAAGGCATGGAGGATACTCTCTATCATATCCTCATTTAAAGTCCATGCTTGCCCCGGTTGAAAGTAGATAGATTTTCAAGAATGACAGGCTATTGGGAACTTAATAGCGACTTTAACAATAGCAGTTGTTTCAGATGTTGTTGTTCTTTTTTAATCCTGGAAGAAATTCACACAGACCCTGACATCTGTGCATTAGTCTAGATGTTCTGCTGATATGTATTCCAGCTAACTAATCCTCTCTTCAGCTGTGTCAAGCCTGCTGCAAGGAACCTATATAGAGTTCTCAACTTTAGTTGCTATATTTTTAACTTCTAGAATTCCCATTTAATTCTCTTTAAAGTAAATTTTGGTTGGCTCATAAAGTGAGAATGTGTTAATCACAACTCTTTTAAGCTATATGACTAATTATTAATAACTGAGCTACCTGTGGGTATATTCTACTGTCTCCTTCTTTCTCCTGGTCCTGTTTCTTGATATGCCTCATAATTTTTTATTCAAATATATACTTTGTGGATAGAAAATTTTGAATGCTCTGGGCGATGTCAGGGGAGATCAGCTTAATCTAATCAAGGACAGAACTGACTCAAACTAGGTCTTAGGAAAGCTCAGTCTATTTCTGATTTCCCTTTACTGCTAACGGGTAGCCTGCTAGGGTTTTCAACGGACAACCTCGTATTGACTCCTTGGGAAGCAACCAAGTCCCAAATTCCAAATTTAATCTGGTTCACACCACGAGACTGCCAGGAACTTCTCTCTGCATGACTTGGGCTTTCTGCATGGGTTTTTAATCTCTTGGTCTGGGCAGCTGGAGAATTCAGTAGATGTGTTTGGGGGAAACCAGTAAATCTCATGACTCTGCATGGCCTTTCTCTGGGATCTTGGCCCTTCCCTTTTGACTGCCTCACCAGCACTGAATTCTAATTCCCCGCCCCGCCCCCCCCCCCCCCCCCCCGCCCCCGCCCAGGACCCAGCCCTGCAGTCTTGCCAAGCCTCGCTGATGTTTCTGCCTCTTTGCAGGGTGTGTTTGCTGGTATTCCCAGGCCTTCGCTTCTGCTCCGTGAATGAACATGTCCCCCAGAGGAAAGGCGACATGCAGAAGGTCAGCTCACGTCTTGGGTTTTCCGTCTCTATGGTCTCACCTTTACGGTCTGCTGCCTGCAGCTCCACATTAACTTCATAAAGATGTACTTTGTGCTGTCATCTTACTTCTCTGACCCTTGATGGGATGATTGTTTCCACATGTGACTCCATCACAGGTTGTTGCAGAAGATCTGGTTTTAGTCTAGAGTCAGTTCATTATCTTTCAGAAACATCCTAGATGATTTCAAGTGAAGTCCAAGTGAAAATGCACTTCTTTTCTGTCTGTTTCACAATATTACACAGGGCCAATTTTACTGAGTTATATTTTCATTAGAGATTTTAATTTTTGTAATCTTTCTGATCAATGTACATAGGACTGAATAAACTTATCCCAGAGCTTCCCCGGTGGCTCAGTGGTAAAGAACCCACCTATAATGCAGGAGACACAGGAGAGGCAGGTTTGATCCCTGGGTTGGGAAGATCCCCTGGAGGAGGATTGGTAACCCACTCCAGTATTCTTGCCTGGAGAATCCCATGGACAGAGTAGGCTGGCAAGCTACCGTCCATAGGATCGCAAAGAGTTGGATGCAACTGAGCATGCACACATATATACAATTGTTTTGCTTTCCTTCTTATCTGCAATTATTTTCCTGTTTTAAATATTTACATTTGTGACCTTCTTTTATAGCTTAATGGTCATATGCTTATTTTATTTCCTAAATATCAGCTTTTTTATTCATTTATTATCTCTAGTTTTCTTGTTTCTTTTCTAATTTTTATCTTTGTTTAATCTATTTTTCCTTAGTGTTTCTACTTGTTTTCCATAAATATTTTAAATCAAAAATTAATTAATGTTTATTATTTCTTATTAATCATTGTAAGCACATAAGGCTATGGATTTTTCTCTGAACATGGATATAGCCCATATCCCATAGATATAGTTCCAATTAGGTAGCAGTTTCAATTATCATTATTTTCTCTAAAATTTGAAACTGTAACTACTTGGCCCTTAGTCATCTGTCTGGTGGGTTTACATTAAGGATAACATTGAAACATGAATCATGTCTTCTTTTAATGGAATTTTGATGGGGAATAGTTTCTATCATTTTGTGAAACAGAAATTAGTCCAATTTTTGAGTAGAGAAGGAGTCCAGAATGTTTGATTTTAGGTGTCCTTAGAAAATGTGATGCAGGCCACCATTTACAAAATAAGTTATATAATGTTGACCACATATCAGTGCAGGGAACTGGGTGTGGCTGTTCAGACTATGGTCCCTCCCAGGACAGGGAAGAGGTAGGGAGTCCCAGAAAAACATCTTCTGCTTCACTGATTATGCTAAAGCCTTTGACTGTGTCTGTCACAAAAAAATTGTGAAAAATTCTTAAATAGATGGGAGTACCAGATCACCTTACCTGTCTCCTAGGAAACCTGTATGCAGGTCAAGAAGCAGCAGTTAGAACTGGACACGGAACAACTGACTGGTTCAAAATTGGGAAAGGAGGACAAGAAGGCTGTATATTGTCACCCTGCTTATTTAACTTATATGCAGAGGACATCAAGCACAATATTAGGCTGTATGACTCACAGCTGGAATCAAGATTGCTGGAAGAAATATCAACAACCTCAGATATGCAGATAATACCACTCTTATGGCATAAAGTAAAGAGAAACTAAAGAGCCTCTTGATGAACGTGAAAGTGGAGAGTGAAAAAGCTGGTTTGAAACTTAGCATCCAAAAAAACTAAGATCGTGGTATCCGGTCCTATCACTTCATGGCAAATAGATGGGGGAAAAATGGAAGCAGTGACAAATTTTATTTTCTTGGGCTCCGAAGTCACTGTGGAAATCAACCCTGAATATTCACTGGAGGAACTGATACTGAAGCTCCAGTACTTCGGCCACTTGATGCAAAGAGCTGACTCATTGGAAGAGACCCTGATGCTGAGAAAGACTGAAGGCAAAAGGAGAAAAGGGCAGCCGAGGATGACATGGTTAGGTAGCATCACCGATTCAATGACATAAATTTGAGCAAACTCAGGGAGATAGTGGAGGACAGAACCTGGCAGATTACAGTCCATGGAGTCTCAGAGAGTCCGACACGACTTAGCGACTGAACGACAACAGTCCAGGAAAGTGAGCTTCCGCGTCCTCTGGAAACTCAGTAACCTTTGTCTTCAAAGAACTGGTGATAAAACACAGATCTGAGTTGAAAGTCATGTTTATTTCTCACTATTGTTCAGTCTCTGTTGCTCAGTGACTTATAAATCCCTGGAGATGAATGTTAATCAAAATATTTTTGCAAAAAGGAACATGGATTTCTTTGAAAGGGAGAAGTGAAGGTCACAGAGAAACTTTTCTGTTTTTAAGATTTTGCTTTTATTTTTTCACACTAAGTGATTTGCCTTCTAGTTCCTCACTTTCTTTCTAGCAAAGCTTTCCGTGTGTTCTCAGACTTTAGTATTACCCCAGGATTGTTTTTTTCTTTTTATTTTTTTTACTATATAGACTGCTATGGAGGGCATGACATTATAATGAGGGAGAGGACTAAGGAGTTCCCTGAAAGTAAAACAAGTGAAAAACAGCTTTTCAAATGAATTCTTCTTATCCAGTGTGAAAATGAAAACATTTGCTGGCTTAATGTGATCTAAAGCACATCGGTAATTGACATTGGATGAAGGGCATTTTTGGTGGGTTGGAGGTGATTTTGTTTTGGACACTTTCTTCCCCTTTTAAAAAAATTTGAGGTATAGCTGCTTTACAATAATTGGGGCAATAATGTATCACTCACTTTTAGAAGCATGTTTGGTCAGAGTTGTGGTCAATAAGGAGTAAGCCAGAGAGCAGAGTCCTTGGAGAAACAAATCTCTTTTTTAAAGCTATTTGCACATTTAGAAAGTCTAGTTGTCACTACACTCATTCCTGAGGAAATCAGATAAGACAACCTCTCAGCGTACTCTTTAATTCACTCACCAAGGCACCCTGGAAGAGGCTGAAGGGAATCCCTTGGTCTGCCGAGCACAGGAAATCACAGCATAAAAGAAACAAAGCGATTCTACCCAACAGGAAGTCTTCACGTGCTGTTTCAAGATTTTGTAACAGATGAATTCTGTGATGAATTTAGGATAGATGTAAGATCCTCTTGACGAAGTAATTCCAGGAGGCCTTGGGACACTCACCCACCAGTTGGACTGCTCTGCTTGCTTTTAATTTTTTGATAGGCCAATCCATAGGATACACCACATGCTAAGAAGTTAAGAAGAATTTGTGATTATGACAAGAAATAGAGGGAATTGAAATAACTTGTTGGTAAACAGAGGATATTTCTTTCCAACAAGTCTTTCTACTTGTTGTTGTTCAGTCGCTCAGTTGTGTCCGATTCTTTGAGACCCCATGGACTGCAGCACGCCAGGCCTTCCTGTCCATCACCAACTCTCGGGGCCTACTCAAACTCATGTCCATCGAGTCAGCGATGCCATCCAACCATCTCATCCTCTGTTGTCCCCTTCTCCTCATGCCTTCAATCTTTCCCAGCATCAGGGTCTTTTCAAATGAGTCACTTCTTCACATCAGGTGGCTAAAGGATTAGAGTTTTTAGCATCAGCATCAGTCCTTCCAATGAATGTTCAGGGTTGATTTCCTTTAGGATTAACTGGTTTGATCTCCTTGGAGTCTAAGGGACTCTCAAGAGTCTTCTCCAACACCACAGTTCAAAAGCATCAGTTCTTTGGTGCTCAGCCTTTTTTATGGTCCAACTCTCACATCTGTACAAGACTACTGGAAAAACCATAGCTTTGACTATATGGCCCTTTGTTGGCAAGGTAATGCCTCTGGTTTTTAATATACTGTCTGTGTTCATTGTGGCTTTTCTTCCAAGAAGCAAGCGATTCTACAAAATATTTAAAAAAAGAGAGAGAGAGAGAAACTCTAAGAGAATCTCCAAATTCTGTCATACTCTTCTGTGAAATCTTGGTTTCTGATTGTTTCCTGTGCTTTCCACTATGGAATTTGAGAGACTTGGAATACAGAGGGGTAAGATGGGAGGTGACATCTTTTAAGGTGAAAGTACACAGATGAAGAGGACTCATCTAAATTCTTGGGAGGAAAGTCTATCAGCTTGCAAGAAATGTAATTAGCCTCTCTTTCTCATTAGAACCACTGCTTCTGGTTTCCTGGACAATCTCTTCACATATGAGGTTCCTAAAAGGCAATGGTAAACTTGTAGACCAATGGGCTACATTCTTTCCTTAAACTCCTCTTTCATTTCTTATCCTCAACCTCCCTTCCACACCACCGTACCCAACATCCAGTGAGCAGTAGGAATGAAAGTTAACTAACTTTTCAAATGATCAGATAACATACAACTTTTACATTCAAATGAGTGTTTTGACCTTCACATCGACTTCTCATGGTGCTACAAAAATTACAGTGATGTTGTTGGTGCTGAAATCATTTTAAACCCTCCACTTTATGAACCTCTTTCTGTTCCTACAGAGCGTTTTGTATAATCCTTCCAGTTCCAGTTCAGTCGCTCAGTCGTGTCCGACTCTTTGCGACCCCATGAACGGCAGCACACCAGGCCTCCCTGTCCATCACCAACTCCCAGAGTCTACCCAAACCCATGTCCATTGAGTCGGTGATGCCATCCAACCATCTCATCCTCTGTCGCCCCCTTCTTTCTCCTCCTGCCCTCCATCTTTCCCAGCATCTGGGTCTTTTCCAATGAGTCAGCTCTTTGCATCAGGTGGCCAAAGTATTGGAGTTTCAGCTTCAACATCCGTCCTTCCAATGAACACCCAGGACTGATCTCCTTTAGGATGGACTGGTTGGATCTCCTTGCAGTCCAAGGGACTCTCAAAGTCTTCTCCTACACAACAGTTCGAAAGCATCAATTCTTCGGCACTCAGCTTTCTTTATGGTCCAGTATAATCCTTTCAAAGGGCGAAAGTTGGCTGAACATATATATCTACAGGGAACCTACGATGAAATTGCACTTACCTAGAACATAAGCATCGTCGCCGCTGCCTGCAACCCTGAAGGCTGAGGTCAGAATTTTGCAGGGCACTCAGAACTCATTACTCATACACACATACTGAAAAGATGATGTTATCACCTTCAGTAGCTTCTGTGTTACTTTATGGTGAAAATCATGTTTTCTATTTTACCAAACCAATACTTCTGACACCTTCTAGTTCACTTTAATTTTTCAATCACTTGCCCTTTTTGGGAAAGATAATTCAAATAAAGCAGGACTCGATTTAAGCAGACCTGTTGCTTTGGGGTCAGCCACAGCTCTGCAGTCCTTGTGCTGTTTTGCCCTTGTTGCTGTTGCTGCTGGTGATGGAATGATTTGAGTGAAGGGGCGAGGAGGATCAGGGATGATTAAATCTCTGCTTTTGGACATTTTGCAAACTGGAGTGATTTACCCGATACATGATTGTTCTCTCCCTCACATTTGTTTAGACAGAGATGAAGGACATGTAAGAGAGTGTGTTGGCAGCCATAGGAATTAGACTGGTTACTTTCACTCTCTGCTACCTGGAAGAGTGCTACTTAACTGATTACTGGAAGTGTGTTCAGACCTGCGTCAGTCTGGTTTCTCCGAGAAGCAGACTCTAATGATGAGCACAGAGGAGGTTCCCTGGGGGGAAGGGAAACCAGATGGCACAGGGCGAGCCCCAGACTGCTGGGCAGACGTGACCGAGATTCAGTCAAGGGTCAGCCTGATGAGGGGTCCCGTGGCAAAGGTCATCCTTAGGAGGAGTCCCGTTTGGGGAGGAAACAGCCAAGCCCTTGAAAGCCACTATGATCAGCCATTGGCTAGAGGGTCTCCAAGAAGACTACGACCTGGGTTCCAGCTCCTGCTGGCACCACAGCTGGAGTCCATCAGCCAAAATCCCTCCTTATGACTGGATGGCAAGGTCTTTCTTGAAGGAGATCCAAGAAGCCCACCTCCATGGCTGCCCTGGTCCCCGAGTATGTCCTTCAGCTGTGGTCCTTTCTCCTCTGGGGCCACAGGGCCTTGAACATCCCTCACCTTAGGGAGAGATGTCACACAGATATACAGAGAGGAAGGAAGAGTCCAGTAGTGGCTTTGGAGTTCCCAAAGCATTGGAATTTTTTTTTGGAAATTTTTTTTGGGGGGCCATGCCCTGAGGCCTGTGGGGATCTTAGTTCCCAGACCAGGGATCACACCTGTGCCCCCTGCATTGGAAGTACAGAGTCCTAACCACGGGACTGCCAGAGAAGTCTCCCAAAGAATCTTTTGATATATGCATGGCTGTGACAGTTCCTTGAAAGAAAAGCCACTGTGTTTACTAAAAGCCCATCATATCCAGTGAAAAAGAGAATAGGACAATTCTGTGCGCAGAGGAAGTTGTCGCCTACTTCAAGATGGGGAGGGAGGAAAGTGAGAGTGAAGAAGGAACAGAAGAAGCTAAAGCGCACGGGCTGAATCTGGGTCAGGAGGAGGAAAGGGGGGCAGAACCCAGGGAGGAGGGGCTGAGAGCCGGGCCTAGGATGGCACCGCATAGGCCCTCAGTCTCTCACCAATGGATTGAGACTCCGGCTGGCACACTGCCCACAAGCCTTCAGAACAACAAGTCTTCTCATTGGTCTGCCCAGAAGAGGTGCATCTGGGCAACTCATTCACAAAAAAGGGATGCTACTTTACAGAGTTCCTTGGACACCAGCAGGGGCCAATGCTTTGCCTTCTGGATGGTGTCTGAGAAAATCGCAAGGTCTCAGAAGACCCTCCATCCGAGCAGGCACAGAGGGAGTAAATGCCAGCTGGCCTGTTTATGATCCGGAGCCTGAAGCATCCTGACCAGATCCTGGAGTGCAGTGCCAGGAAGTCTAGAATTTCTCCCTTCCAGGCCCACTGCGGCACTAAGGGGGACCTGAAACCAGAAGACCTGGAGAGGTTTAAAAGTAGAAAAAGGAACTTATTCTGGAGGAGTAAGGAGCTGAGACCCAAAGAGCATATGACAATTAGTG
The DNA here is from genome assembly GCF_033118175.1 of Dama dama. NCBI lineage: Eukaryota > Metazoa > Chordata > Mammalia > Artiodactyla > Cervidae > Dama > Dama dama. The sequence continues at coordinate 45,149,154 of NC_083712.1, read as the reverse complement.
GACCGCAAGTGAAGGAGCAAAGCTGGTTGATTTCCATTCCACTCCATGTAGTACATGAAGCGTGGGGACTCAGGAATAGCTCTGGGGACAAATGGGATGGATTTTATAGGAAAAGAGAGGGAAAGAGGGCAATTCCTTAAACACAGTGAGTTTAAATGTCTGCCATCCAAAAGACTAGGAACCCAGAATAGTCAAGTGGTAGAAATGTTAAGGATATATGTTTGTTTTCACACCTGAGCTTGTGACTTGAAAAAATCAGGATCTCTTATTAACTCAAAACTGAGGTTCCAAGACAAAGTGAATTGCCAAAGATCTTCAAAATAGTTATGTGCAAAAGCAGTACTCACACTCAGGCTTTTGGACATCAACCCCAGTGTTCTTTAACTTAACACTTTCTCCTGGCATCCTGTTAGGAAACTCAGCTAACACTGTGCGGTGTTTGGCACACAGCAGGTGCTAGATAAATGCATGCTGGTGAATGCTAATTGACTCATTTATTGCATCCCTGAAGGTCCAATTAGCTGCACACACAAGGCTGAAAGGCTTTAGTGCTGGGTTTTAATTAGCAAACCAGGATGCGCCTAAGTGCCTTAGAGAAAGGGAGAGAGGCAGCTGATACCAGGATTTTAAATGATCAGAACCACTGATCTGTTTACACACGTGACGCCAGAATCTCACTGGTGAGTGTTTACAGAAACATTTCTAACAGCCAAAGTGCCAGGCATAGAGCTGGGACCTGAAACGGCAGTGCTGAATGCCCATCTCTTTCCTATGAGGACACCCCCACTGCTGAGCTCAGACACTGGACTGCTCAGTTGCGAGGCTATTTTGACATTAGCATCCCTCCAACTGTTTACCTCCCAGCCTTGAAGTCTGGGAACCAGACCAACTTATTTTATATTTCAAATGTGAAGTGTTTGGCATAACTACATTGATTCCCAAAGTCACTTCTACTTTAACTCCCACACACAAACACACACAAAGGAAAATGTGCAGCGTTCTTAATGGACTCATTTTAAGAGCCAAATATTTAGTGTTTAAAATGAAGCTGTTTAGAACCAAACCAACCTAAATGTCCATCAACAGAGAAATGGATAAAGAAATAGTGGTGCATTCAGATGTGGAATGCTACACAGTAGTATAAAAGAATAAACTACTTATCTATACAATATAAGTACATCATAGTACGTAAGTATGTCATAGTACAGAATAGCATGGATGACTCTCAATTGTGTTGAGCGAAAGAGGCCAAGTTGCAAAAGCCAAAATTGTACATTTATATAAAGCTCTCGAACAGGCAAAACAAGTACTTGGTGAAAAAGAAGAGAAAAGTGGTTGCTTCTAGGATGGAGACTGCCTGGGAAAGGACGTGAGGGAACTTTCTGAGTGATAGAATTGCCTGTTTAGGATCTTTGGATTTTAACTGCATCCAAATTATACCTCAATAAAAAGAAATCAATTGAATTTTTAAAAATGAAGCCCTACTCAAACCGGTGTTCTGTGACAACCCAGAGGGATAGGATGGGGTGGGAGGTGGGAGGTAAGTTCAAGAAGGGGGACGTATGTATGTATATCTATGGCTGATTCTTGCTGACGTATGTTGGGAACCAACACAATACTGCTGCTAAGTCGCTTCAGTCGTGTCCGACTCTGCGACCCCATCCCTGGGATTCTCCAGGCAAGAACACTGGAATGGGTTGCCATTTCCTTCTCCAATGCATAAAAGTGAAAAGTGAAAGTGAAGTCACGCAGTCAGGTCTGACTCTTCGCAACCCCATGGACTGCAGCCCACCAGGCTCCTCCGTCCATGGGATTTTCCAGGCAAGAGTACTGGAGTGGGGTACCATTGCCTTCTCCGAACCAACACAATAGTGTAAAGCAATTACCCTCCAATTTAAAAAATAAATAAATTTTTAAAAAATTCAAACAAAATTGAAGCTCTAGTAAAAGATTGGAGAAATGGTTGCAGGTGGAGACATTCAGAAGGCTGGCGTCATTTGCTTGTGTCCAAGGCTGTGTCTACTTTCTCTGGCAACACTGGCTGCAACTGAAAGAAGTGTTGGGTAGTTTTCTTAGTGGATGGGTATTAGGTAATATAACTCTTCAGATAATTTGTTGCTAGCTATGTGGAGGATGTTTTAACTCATTTTTAATATAGAAACCTCATTATGGTCTTTACACAGCTAAAAAAATAAGATTAGAACAGGTGTTTCCCATAAAAATCAACTGAACATTGTTTTTTTTCAATTCAAATTACCCCCTATTTTATTTTCTTTTTTTTCTCTAAGATGATTCTTAAAAATTGAAGTATAGTTGACTTACCATACTATATATATTATTATATATTATATATATTATTTATATATAATATTTAAAATATATATTATATATAAGTTTTAGGTGAACCACATGAATTCACAATTTTTAAAGATTATCTTCCATTCATAGTTATTATAAAATGTTGGCTATATTCTCCATGCTGTACAATATATCTTTGTAGCTTATTTATTTTACACATAGTAGTTTGTATTCACCCCCTCTTTTTAAAAGAAACTTGGAGTCAAGATTGCAGCTGAAGTTACTGTATTTTAAAGTCTGGAGTTGACTCCTGGTTTGTTATTGAACTTTCTGATCTTGTATATACTAGGACTTAGTCTGTGGTTATTATAAGGATCAAATTAAGTTCCACATAGATAGCAGACAAATCATAAAGTACTACATGAGTGTATAGCATTATGGCTATTACTACCACTTGATGTGAAAGCCTCAATTAGAGCTTTTACAGTTGAGTTAGAAGGCTAGGCTTACCTCAGTTACAACATGTGGAATAGATAATCCTGTACTCCTAATCGACTGATTTTATGTGAGAACTGTAACTTATTTACATTTGACCATGTGCATTTCCTTATCCTTACCCCATACGCTAGCACATTTCCCGTTTACCCCAGTCTGTAGCACTAACCTACAGAAAAGTACCATTGTATCTTCATTTAAACTGTATTTGGACAAGCACCAGGGCGGGAGGGGTGGAGCCAGTGTGAAAAGAAAAGGTGCGTCGTCCCCTTTAAATCACTGCCTTGGCTTGTTTCAATGTGAAATACACAGGATTTTCATTTTTGCTAAGTCAGCTCGTTTGCTTACCCCGCCCCCCTGCCACCCCCCAATTATCTTTTGATAGCTGCATTTGCTGAACGAATTTTACTTTAGCTTCATAAAAAAAGGAGCACCAGCTAAATAGACTTTGAAACCATCTGTTTGGAACTTAGTCATGATGTATCGGTGCCTTTTTCTAGATGATAAAAACTTGGAAATGCTAAGTGCAGATTGAAAGCAATATCGCACTAATTTAATGCACAGGTGTCTAAGGCACTGCTGGCAAGATGGACAAGAGAATTTAAAGGCTGCATGTCACTGCCTCAGGCTTTAGAAAATTAAAGAACTCCAGCAAGACAAGGAGAGAACATTCCTCTAGGTTTCTGGCTTTTTGTTTGTAATCCATGTGAAGTATCTGAGTACATTTAGCACACATTATTTGTCAAATACTTCTAGGAATTGTAGAATTAATTAAAGAGAACAGATTTTTGTAATGCCTGTGTAAGCTTAGTGTTTCTCTTCATAGGGGAAAATGCTATCCAAATTCAAATGTTGCAGAAACGTATGGCTGATAACTTGGTTTTAATATGAGACACAAGCTGGCATAGTGTTTTCAACTGTGGACTCTGTAATTTGGTAGAACTCTGTTCAGATATTTATTCCACCATTTCCTTGATATGTGATCCACAAGTAAATTCTCATAAGCTTCAGTTTCTAGATCTGTAAAATGGGTATATTTGCAGTAACTATTTCAGTCATTGATTGCTGTGAAACAAACCACCCCACATCTTGGTGGCTTAAAATTTATTACGTCACAATGTAGGATAACTGAGTGGTTCTTTTGCTTTACATGCTACCAGATGTGACATTAGATTAGGTCCTAGGAGGCTTGAGTCATCTGGTGGCTGGACTGGGAACTCAGAGTTCCAGTGACTGGGGGGCCCTGGTTCTTCTCCAGGGGCATGTCATCTGACTTCCAACAAAGAACATTCCAAGAAGAAAGTGGAAGCTTTTAGGCCAGTGAAGGGCTGAGCTCAGAATTGGCACAGCACATTTCCACTGTATTCTACTGATCAATTGTGAAGAGGAAATAAAATTTGAACTTTTTCTAAAAGAAAGTTGAAAAGTGAAAGTTAGTCAGTCATATCTGACTCTTTGCAACCCCATGGACTATAGTCCACCAGGCTCCTCTGTCCATGGAATTCTCCGGGCAAGAATACTGGAGTGAGTTGCCATTTCCTCCTCCAGGGGGATCTTCCCGACCCAGGGATTGAACCTGAGTCTCCTGCAGTGCAGGCAGATTCTTTACCATCTGAGCCACTAGGGATGCCTTGCAACATTTTGTATCACGCATTTATTCAGCTGTTATTAATGTTGATGTTATGCCAGTCCTATTTTAATTTAGATGATAGGAAATGGCATTAGGGCATCTAAAATTCAGGCTTGGAGGACTGAAAAATCTATAGTGATGACATATTTAAGATCATTTAAAAAATCAAAATGGAGTAACTGCTGTTCAGACACCCTAAAGGGAGCCAGGTGGCCATTGTGGATTTGCTTTCAGACACTATTCCTCCCGGAGAAGGCACTGGCACCCCACTCCAGTACTCTTGCCTGGAAAATCCCATGGACGGAGGAGCCTGGTGGGCTGCAGTCCATGGGGTCGCTAAGAGTCGGACACGACTGAGCGACTTCACTTTCACTTTTCACTTTCCTGCATTGGAGAAGGACATGGCAACCCACTCCAGTGTTCTTGCCTGGAGAATCCCAGGGATGGGGGAGCCTGGTGGGCTGCCGTCTGTGGGGTCGCACGGGGTCGGACACGACTGAAGTGACTTAGCAGCAGCAGCAGCAGCAGCCAGTACCTGCTACCTGCAACCTTGTAGCTTCAAAATCCCACCCTACCCACCCCAGCCCCACCTTCACAAGTATGTAATGATTTTGGACCTCAACCCATCCTTGCTTTGCAGGCACCCTTACTTCTTGCCAGCTCCAATATAACTTTGGACAAAAAATGCATGTGACTTTGTGAGGTTTTGTTGCCTTTCTCAGTTTTCCCCATTTTGTGGTCCAGCAGAACACAAATCAAGTGCTTATGAATCTGTGTCTCCTGGGCTACATTCCTAACAAACCTCAAATAAATGTCTCTTTATTTCAATCAGGTCCTCATTTCTCGAATTCTGGTTAATAGTAGGCGCCGTGAATATAGGTCTTTGGTATCTGGTTAACCAGCCTCACTTGCTAATTAGAGAAACTGAGTCCCAAAGAGAAGCATAACTTCCTGAAGGTCACACAGCTCACAATAGAGTTCAGTTGTTTAAAAACTCATCTCCTCCTACCTAGTCCATTCTTCTTCACAGCAGGCATTTTCTTTGCTTCCCCAGGGCCTCAGTTCCTCTTATTTGTAAATTGGAGCTAACAATGAAATGCTTTCCTTAAAGTGCCATTGTAAGGATTCAGTGAATTAGTGGACGTAAAGTGCTCATTACAATGTCTGACAATAAGTACATTCTCAATAATTGCTAGACACTACTTCTACAACATTTTTCAGTGGCTATGAGAGAGTGGCTGGAATTCAGTGGATAACTTCAGACTTCCATAAGCCGAGAAATCACCCTTATCTCTTTAAAACTAGTCACTTTCCGATATCTGTTAATTTATCTCCAATAACCTTTAGAATCCATTCATTTCTCCCCAAGCCCTGTGTGTGTGTGTGTGTGTGTGTGTGTGTGTGTGTGTGTGTGTGTGTATGTGTTGTGTGAGAGAGAGTTGCTTAGTCGTGCCCCACTCTGTGACCCCATGGGCTGTAGCCTGCCAGGCACCTCTGTCTGTGGAATTCTCCGGGCAAGAATACTGGAGTGGGTTGCCTTTCCCTTCTCCAGGGAACCGTTCTGACCCAGGGACTGAACCCGGGTCCTCTGCATTGCAGGCAGATGCTTTACTGTCTGAGCCACCGGGGAATCCCTGTGACCTTGCGGCTATCTTAATATTCATGTCATTGCAAACTGAGGTCAGGGCAACAGCCTCTTAGTTGATCTCCTAAGCCTCTAAGAGTTCTCAGACAGTTTTAAAACTATGAAATAATTCAATACAATAACAAGTAAAATAAACGACATTTATTTCAGGATCAGATGGTGGTAATATAACATAGTGAACACCGCTGGATGTCTAACCCAGCACCAATTGCCAACTACTTTCTTCTTAACAGGAACATCCTTTTTAAATTTTGTTCAGATAGTCACCCTTCCTTCCTACAGTCAAAGGCCTAGGGAAAGATGAACCACTTCCTTGTCCAAAGAATGTTTGATTAAGTTAAGGGCAATTTTTCTCAAAAAAGGTCTTGACATCTTAGGTGGTACCATTCTTCCTTGTGAGAAACTGTCCATATATTGCTGGACATTTAGCAGTCTGGGTATTTTCTGCTAAATATTAAGAGCCATCTAGTCGTTGTGACCACCAAAAATGCCAAATAGTTTGACTGTCTAATTTGTGAGCCACTAGTCTAAAGGTTCAGAGTAGGCATGTGATCCAATTCTGATCATTAAGAGATAAAATTCTAGGTCCATCCATATCTCTGGGCTTGCCTGGTGGCTCAAGTGGTAAAGAATCTGCCTGCTATGTGGGAGATTTGGGTTTGATCCCTGGGTTGGGAAGATCCCCTGGAGGGGATCCCCTGGAAGAGGGCATGGCAATCCACTCCAGTATTCTTGCCTGCAGAATTCCATGGACAAAGGAGCCTGGCGGGCTACAGTCCATGGGACCGCAAAGAGTCGGACAGGACTGAGCAACGAAGCACACATCATCCATATCTCTAGAAAAGACCCACTTTTGTTCCTTTTTATGATTGAGTAATATTCCACTGTGTCTGTGGGGGGTGTGTGTGTGTGTGAGACATCTTCTTTATCCATTCATCTGTTGATGGGCATCTACGTTGCTTCCATGTCCTGGCTATTGTATACAGTGCTACTTTGAACCTTGGGATGCATGTGTCTTTTGGAAGCATGGTTTTCTCTGGATATAGGCCCAGGAGTGGGATTGCTGGATCACATGCTGGTCCTCCTTTTAGTTTTTTAAAGAAACCTCCACAAAAGTCCCAAGAAGAGATGCTCTTTTTCTCGCAGTTATATCATGTCTGTACTGATCACCTTGAACTGCCACCTTACTACCATCCTGAAAAATGAAACTGTCTGCAAGCCTGGTGGGCTGGAAGAAATGCCAGACTCTGGGTTGCTGACTTTCTAAATCAAGTAACTCTAAGGCTTACACCTGCTTGGAACTTCTTTTGATGTCAGAACACAAATTTTAAACACTTAAACCAGTTTGAAATGGCATTTCTGTTACTTGCTGCTGAAAGCACCCTGAATAATCTATATAATATATTTGGTCCTTAAACCCACCTAGAAGTAAGGGGAATTTTCATCTAGATAGATCATTGTTTTTGAGAGGTAAAACCAGATCTGTATTACAAAGCACTTCTCTCTCTCTCTTTCCTGCTAATCCATTCAGAGAATTGATTTTAAAACTGAGGAAAATCATTTGGAAAAAAATAGCATGCAACTTTGTTGACTCAACCAAATACATATTGATTTTTTTTGCTAGAGGGAAGGAAAAATATTGTTCTATCTCCTTCCTACAGCTTACTGGTTGGCTTAGTTCTTTGCTATTTCTAGATTTATCCATTATCTTCCTGATTCCTCTCCCTCATTTCCTTTTTTGTTTTAATGGATGGTAACTACTTTTGGGGGCAGCTGGACTGAAGGTCAACCTCAACTTTTAGGAGTCATACACAACAGAAAAAGTTGGACAGACCTTTTGGTTACCATTGGAAGGAAAACTTCTATCCAAAGAAAGAGCTATCTGCCTCGGTAAGCAAAAGAAAGTACTAGCTACTTTTTATAACCAATTTCACGGTTTAGCTTTGTCTTTGAATCCCTGGCCACAGGAAGGGATGGTCTGTACAGCCGAAACAGAAAGAGACAAGCAGAGAAACTCAGCTTAAAGTAAAAGGCGTCTGCAAAGTCCGTTTTTCTCCTGTGTGTAATTCAAGGTGGAAGTTACATGAAAGCACGAATTATAAGGCTGACACGTTGTTTCAGAACTTCAGCAGAAATAGGAAATGCATCCTTTGATGTATTTCTTTTGGACAAGCTTTTGTCTAGGAGATCACAGTGGACAGGGGTTTCAGTTCCCCAGGTCTTGAGTCTGTTCCTTGAAGAAGATAAACTTTTTCCTGGCACATGCAGATGAGAGAAAAATCTACATTCCTTTGAAGACTGTTTGGCTATTCGGTGTGTTCCTGACTTAGGTAATTGAAATTTCCTGGCAGTGGGTGGAGCAGGTGGAGGGGAGGAAGAGGCTGGCTTGGGGCAGGAATGAGGGCTGGGGCAGGGACGGGAGGGTCTGAAAGTTTTCTCTGGAGTCTCCAGCGCCAGCACGCCCCCTCCATCCTCTCACACAGAGAGCATCCTTGAGAGCCCCTCTACACAGGGCATCTCCCGCATCTCGAGCACGCGCCGTGGCTACCTGGAGAGCATGACGAGCATTCTGAGATTTCTCGGATTACTCCAATGCTGATCTGAGTAGGAATTAGAAGGTCTCTATGCTGCTTTTCGTAGAATGGATTTATCATCTCCTTCCGTTCTTCAAAGGATTAATATCGTCTATTGTTTCTGTTAAAAATCTGTCGTGGGCATTTTTCTTTTTCTTTTCTCTTCCCCTCCTTTCTTCCTTCATTCCTCCCTCTCCTTTTCTTTCTTCTTCTTCCTTCCTTCCTTCTTTATTTTCCTTTTTTAAACATTGTGACTGCCTTGCATCTCATCCCCATTCCTATCACTGAAAGATTCCAGAACCCACTTCTCACTCCAGAAACATCAAATCGGAGCCCTTTAGTCACAGTCTTGTAGGAAGGGCTCAGACTTGTGAAGTAAGTTTGACACTCAGACCGGACTTTTGGTCCAGAGCTGGTGATAAACGAGAGGCGAGTCCTGTCTGTCGGTCCCTTGGGACCTTTTCCTGGTATAGCCCCGCCAGGAGCAGCCTGCCATGCCCCCCTCCAGCAGGGCGCACGGCTGTGCGGGTATTCAGTGTCCGACTGTGGTCACTGCCGTGGTCCCAGGGCTGATTCTGGAGCAGGGCTTATGATGAGCCTGGCTACCTAACGACTCTACAGGCTGCTGTGATCAGTTATTAATGTAACACAGCTTTCTCTGTCTTTTAATATGTGCTTCATGATCCATCAAAGTTTTCTACTGTCTTCTAAATCCCTGCTCTGTCTTGTGAAGAATCGTTAAATCAATAGTTTTCAACTGGGGAGGATTTTGTCCTTGACTTAATTCTCCCTGTCTTTTGAATGTTTTAGGTAGCTAGCTTATCTTTCATGATCTTGGAATCATGGCCGTATACATGAGATAACTTTTGGGGTCCAGCAACGTGCTCCCCTCTGCTGGGGTATATGATCTCGGGGTGCCCTCTGTGTGGGTGGTGCGGGACCCCCGATGTGGCAAGCTCCTAGGAGGGCTGGGCCCCGCCTGCTTGGCTGCCTGGGCCTGTCTTGCAGAGAGGCTGCAGCCACTGGTGGACAGAACAGGTCCTAGCTCCCCTGGCTGTGGGCCTGGGGACCCTGGGGCAGCTGGCTGCAGGGCCTAGGGTGTTCCAGGGCTGGGGCTCGCTGGCTGCTGGGCAGGTAAGCTCCCAGCACTGATGAGACAGAGGGAGCACTCCTGCTCTTTGGTAGAATCAGCTCCCCATTTTGGTAGCTATGTTGCTAGAGGGGTCCCCTTTGCTTCCTGCCTCTCTGGGAGGCTCTCGGAGACCAGCAAGAGGGTCTAACCCAGGCCCCTTCCCAGTGACCGTCTCCCCTGGGACCCAGACCATGTGCCATTTAGCACGAACCCTTGAGGAGCAGAGTCTCCGTTTCCTACAGCCCCTTGGCTCCCCAAAGCCACGTCTACAAAGCCAGGCATCCTGGGGGCTGGTCTTCCCGATGCAGGACCCACAGGCTGGGAAGCCTGACATGGGACTCAGACCCCTCACTCCTTGGGCAGAACTTCTGCAGTTGTAAATATCCTCTTGTTTGTGTGTTATCCACCTGAATGTGTAGGTCCTGACTATACTGTGTCTCTGCTGCTCTTATTCATCTCATCTGGCCCCTTTTTTTATATTTTTAGTTGTGGAAGATCTTTTCTGATAGTATTCTCTATGATCAATGGTATTTGGAGAGAGAAAAAGAGAAATGGAATCTTGGATGGTGTACATATCAGAGGGGTATAGAGAATGGCATCACCGACTTGATGGACACGAGTTTGAGCAAGCTCTGGGAGTTGGTGATGGACAGGGAGGCATTGTGTGCTGCAGTCCATGGGATCACAAAGAGTCAGACACGATTGAGCAACTGAACTGAACTGATGGAGAATTTGGGGTCAGTCCTCAGAACACTTCCCATGGAAAAGTACTATGCTAGATAGTCCAGCTACCTGGACTATCCTATGTATTCATAGGGAATATTCATAGCATGTCTGTAGAAAATATTTAGGCTACTTTGGCTTAAATTTTGGTACAAAAGATGAATAGTGACAAGGTAGAGTGTGCTCAGATGCTAAAAATGTTTTGACTGAACCCAAGGAGCTGAGTGCTATTTTATAGAAGCATTAATAATTGAGCATTTTGGAGAACGGAAGTGAGATACTTTTGTTTTAATTGCATGGTATTGTTAAGGTTATTTGAAATCATTTCCTGAAAACTAGTTAATCATTTAAATGTGTACTAAAGTGTCATTGAGTTGTCTTCTATGAATCTTTTCATAATTCCAATATAGACTGGACCAAAGTTTACTTTTGCATTATCTATGAGGATGTGCATGCACCCTAACTTGCTTCAGTTGTGTCTGACTCTTTGAGACCCCATGGACTGGACCGACTCTTTGAGACCCCATGGACTGTAACTCACCAGGCTCCTCTGCCCTGGGATTCTCCAGGCAAGAAGTCTGGAGTGGGTTACCACTTGGTAGAATCAGTTCCCCATTTTGGCAACTATGTTGCAGGGGATCTTCCTGCCCCAGGGATTGAATCTGCATCTCAGACCTCTCCTGCATTGCAGGCAGATTCTTTATCACTAACAGTACCTGGGAAGCCTTACTTTTGCATTATCTATGAGGAAACGATTTAATTTTCTAAATGAACAAATAGCGTGATTGAGGAGGAATGTTTTCATTTCAAACGGGATTGAAATTAAAAGAATTGTTTGTATGCCCATAGTATATGTACTTATGAATAGGGTTTCATTAATGCCAAGTTAACTGAAGATTACTGTAAATTATATATTCTATCATCCAGGTTCATCTTAATTTTTTAAGTTACCATCATTCATCAAAAGATTAATCTGATTAATGGGGGGTTTATTTTTGCAATGTCTTTGAAGATAAGACCATTATGGCAATTATGTCCAGTTTGGAACTAGGGGCTCTAAAGAAAATTTCTCATTCTTTCATGGTAAAACTTTTCCTAAAGAGGATGAGTGCATTTTACCTCAATATTTTCCTACATCCCTCCCATCTGTGAGATTTCTTGACTGTTTTTAACAGTCATGGTCATACACACTGGGCTCAGGGCTCAAAGCAGTCAATATCACATCCTGAAATTAAACCCCTTCACACGTCCCTGATGGCTCAGCTGGTAAAGAATCTGCCTGCAATGTGGGAGACCTGGGTTCAATCCCTGGGTCGGGAAGATCCCCTGAAGATGGAAAAGGCTTCCCACTCCAGTATTCTGGCCTGGAGAATTCCATGGACAGTATAGATGGGGTCACAAAGAGTCAGACGTGACTAAGCGACTTAAAAAAAAAATCAAAAAGTTATTATTCCACACTAAAATTTCAAGAACCAAACATACTAGTTTCATATATGAAATTAGCATCTTGCAATGATACAATGACAATATTTATACTTTTTCTAAAATGTGAGCATCTTGAGGACAAGAGTTATGTTGAGCTCATCTTTATTAACCCCAACCACTTGGAATAACACAGGTGCTTAAAGAGCAACTATCTGGACTGAATTCGTGGCAGGACTAGAATGTTTGATGAACTCAGAGTAACTTTCATCAACCAATGCATAGAATCAAAAACAACTCTCTAGTGAACTCCCAGCTGAATACCAGAGGAATTATGGTATTATTTTTGTTGTTTTCTATGTACAAACCACCAGTCTAGATACATAATCTTGGAAAATATTTACATGAGATTTCTTTTTCTTGATTGGAGTGTGAATTTCCAAAAATCTTTAAGAAATCCACTTTCTCATTTTATCTCATTGGTCAACACTTTAGTAATTGGAAAGATGCTAAGAATTGCCACTCAGTACAAAATTATGGCTCTCAGTGGTTGTTGTAAAAGTGACATTAACTGGAAATAATAATGACTCTTAATCTGTGAATAAATGGTAGCAGTAAGCGCACCAGACAAAATGCATCCTCTGAGGTTTGGGTTCATGGCATTTAGACCTGATCCCAGTCATTCTCTGAAGAAATGTGCACAGCTCCTGAATTATAAGATATTTGAAATACTATAGGAAGCTCAACAATTAATTGAAAGACATTGGACACCTACCCTATTCTCTACCATGACAGGCTTACAAGTGTTAGCTGATCAGTCGTGTCCAACTCTTTGTGACCCCATGGAACCCACCAGTCTCCTCTGTCCATGGGGTTCTCCAGGCAAGAATACTAGAGTGTGTTGCCATTCCCTTCTCCAGGGAATCTTCATGACCCTAGGATCAAACCCAGATCTCCTGCTTTGCAGGCAGGTACTTTACCATCAGAGCCCACCGGGGAATCACAGGCTTATAAATAGTATTGTGAAGAAGGCAATGGCAACCCACTCCAGTACTCTTGCCTGGAAAATTCCATGGACGGAGGAGCCTGGTAGGTTGCAGTCCATGGGGTCGCTGAGTGTCGGACACGACTGAGCAACTCCACTTTCACTTTTCACTTTCGTGCATTGAAGAAGGAAATGGCAACCCACTCCAGTGTTCTTGCCTGGAGAATCACATGGATGAGGGAGCCTGGTGGGCTGCCGTCTATGGGGTCCCACAGAGTTGGACACGACTGAAGTGACTTAGCAGCAGCAGCATAAATAGTATTGAGATGAGAAGCCTAATAAAAGGTTGTGGTGGTGACTCAGTGGTACAGAATCTACCTGCCAATGCAGGAGATGCAGGTTCTGCTCATTTATTTTGCACTCTTCTCACTTTTGCCCCCTAGGAAGCATTTCTATTCTGACTTATGCTTTGGAGGACACTCTGATGAATAATTGTGGTGACATCCTCTTTCTTTTATAATTTTATTTTGAGGTTTTGATCATTTTAAGTGGAGTAAGAATTGTTCACCTTCCTATGTTTGCTGTGAGGGATGCACATTATTTTGAGGCATGGATACTGTCAGGACATGAATTGTAGCCTGCCTGGCCCCAAGCCACATGGTGCTGTAATGCACACAGGCCTGAGGACTGGCTTCCTGGAGCTTCATGCGTGGTGTCATAGGAATGCAGAGGAGGAAGAAGGGGGTCACCCTGTTTGAACACCCCAAACACAAGCCCTAGTACTCACCACTAGTCCCAGGATTCAATTAAAACTATCAGGAAAGCTTCAAGTCATAGAAACTTAATATAAAAGCAGAATTGGGCAAATGGAAAAGCTAGCTTTCTTCCTCCAGTGAACTGCCAAGGGTTCAATGTTATCTTGCAACAGAATTAGACTATGTGTCCAGGTTTCAGAACGGAGGCTTTGTTTCTTCCTCATTTCCCCCCCTGTGCATCCATCTAAATAGCTTTAAAGATTATCCTTGCTAATTCCCCATATCCTTTTTGCTTCTAGCCTTTAAGAGTGCCTGATTAGAACTCATAGTGGTCCCTTGGTATATGAAGCTGAGGCAAACTGGAATCATTAAAAAGAATTACTGGTCTCGTTTCTCATAAGATGTTCAGAAATCGCTGAAGGTACAGCGTATTTGTGTGTGATACAAGATGCATGGTTTCAGAAAAGATACACATCAGATACCCCCTCCTCCCTCAGCGCCTGCCACCACACAGGTGGAAGAAGAGGTTTCTGTGATTTATGTAAACTGGGTGTAAGTATATTCTGCTGAGATGAGCTTGAAACATTACACTGATCTTTCACCTAATGAGTTTCAAGGGGGAAACGGGGCTGTATAGCATGTTTACATGCTGATGGAAGTTCCCTGAAATGGGAAGATTGCAAATGCTCCAATTCTTAGGGTGCTGTGACCCTTCCCCTTTACATTGGGAAAAGACCCTGATGCTGGGAAAGATTAAGGGCAAGAAGAGAGAGGGGTGACAGAGGATGAGACAGTTGGATGGCATCACTGACCCAATGGACAGGAATTTGAACAAACGCAAGGAGATAGTGAAGGCCAGGGAAACCTGGGATGCTGCAGTCCATGGGGTCGCAAACAATCAGACACAACTGAGCGACTGAACCACAGCACCAAGCCTTCCCCACCCGAAGAGAGGGAGAGAGATCCTCTCCTCCGTTACTGACTACTTTTCACAGAACGTGGAGCTGCTGATGTGATTGGCAAACTTGGTGCATTCCACGGGCCACCTTTTCCTAGGGGGGACAAGGTCCAGTCTCAGCAGCGGAGTCTGCTTTCAGCACAGAGACTTGGGAGAGAGGAAAGCTCCCTGACGTTACAAACCTCAGTTTACCCTCCAGCAGTGCATCCTGTAGAGCGCCCACAGGCCGTGGGCAGGCTCTGTTTCATTAAGAAACAAGTGCTGGGCTTCCGTGGTGGCTCGGTGGCAAAGAATCTGCCTGCCAATGCAGGAGACTTGGATTCGATCCCTGGTCCAGGAAGAGCCCACATGCCTCGGAGCAACTAAGCCTGTGATTCACAACTACTGAAACCCGTGCACCCTAGAGCCCGTGGTCTGCAACAGGAGAAGCCTGTGCACCGCAACTAGAGCATGGCCCCTGCTCGCTGGAGCTAGAGAAGAGCCCACGCAGCTACAAAGGCCCAGCACAGCAATAAATAAATCAGCAAATAAAAAGTTTTAAAAACGAGAAGAAACCAGTGCTGTGTCCTAGCACGGATCATCTTGAGTAGAGGTAGAGCAGAACGACTGATGGCTTTCAAGGCAGTGGCAGCTCCAGCCCGGGGCAGCCCTGCACGCTTTGACTTCCGGCCTTGCTTCCAGCCCCAGTCTCCTGTTCTCTCTCCACTCTGTATCACGTGGCCAATCACATTCCCTTTCTGCTGTGATTTCCCGGGGAGTCCGTGTCTAGCGTCTGTGATGGGCAACAGATCCCCTGCGTGAGACATGGCCAATGGCACAGAGCAATTAAGGGGTCCAGGCCTGAATAACAGCATTTGGATTCCACATAGAAGGTGTCAGCGCAATTCAGGCTTTGGTTTGTATTACAGGGGGGCAGCCCGTCGGAGGGGTAGGTGAGTGGAAGCTGCCCACCCCACCTGCCTCATGGTTCCTTTTCTGGTGACTAGGGCAGTAAATAAGGGAATAAAGGATTCCAAAGAACTGATTTCTTCACAGACTGAATGGACCTATTGGTAACTGTCAAAGGTCACTAGTATATGTGTCTTTTTTACAGATGGGAACCATCTAGAGTCAGCAAGCTCACTTTTTCAGAAAGTTTTATTTTGGGGTATAGTTGATTTATAAAGTTATGTTGGTTTCAGGTATACAGAAAATTATTCAGTTACACATACACATGTATCCATTCTTTTTCAGATTATTTTCCCACATAGGTTAATATAGAACATTGAGTAGAGTTTCCTGTGCTGTAGGTCCCCGTGATTATCTGTTTTATAAACAGTAGTGTGTATATGTTCATCCCAAATGCCTACCAACAGAGGAATGGATAAAGATGTGGTACATGTATGCCATGGAACATCACTCAGCCATGAGAAGGAACAGATGGCAGATGGCTTTGTTTTATCCAGGCAAGAATCCTAGAGTGGGTAGCCATTCCCTTCTCCACAGGATCTTCCTGACTCAGGGATTGAACCTGGGTCTCCCGCATTGCAGGCGGATTCTTTACCATCTGAGGAACCAAGGAAGCCCAAACTGGTGTTCACCTCTCTGTCTCTGCTGGGACAATGCTGTGTGACCTTGGGAGAGTTCTTCACCTTTCTGACTCTCTGTTCTGTCCTCTGCAAATTGGGGGTAATAACCAGGTCATCGTCTCATTTTGAAGACTAAATAAGAAAATAAATGTTAAAGGCCCACTGTCAGTTGGTCATATAACAATTTTGTTACTGATGATTGTTTTTGATGAGGATTTTTCATGTGTTCATTGTCATTAATGTTATTTGTGCTTTACTGTATAACGTTTACCTAAATCCGTAGTATTCTTGCTCATTTTTTCTCCTCCAGGAAAACATCAGAAGCTTCATTCCTGTGTGTTTTGTTTGTCATTGTATCCTGAATATCCAACATAGAGTAGGGCTAATATTTGTGGAACGAGCTTGTGCAACTGCCGTTATTCTATGCTCCTGCCTCCTGTTAATGCTGTTCTAGACCATGAGACCAGCACTATTTATATATGCAGCCGAGAACCTAGCACGGTGTTTGGGAGAATGTATAAACGCAACATCTATTATTAAATAAATGAATAAAGGAACTAAAGCTGCATCTGTCCCAATTATCCTTCTAAATAGAAACTTTCTTGGTGACAGAGACTGTGTCTTATCTTTGTATCCATGGAACCTAATAGGTGTCCAGTAAACATTTGCTGAATTTATTCTGTGAAAATTGAGAGGAAGGATTTGTGACTACGTTACAGAATTGCAATGAGCTGAGTTCATTTCTGCTTGTCCTTCTATTTTCTGTCTGACTTGGTATATTTCTAGGCTCTATTGTGGAAACTGGCATGAGAATCTATCAACAGGAAGACAAGAGGGATTAACTCAATAAGTACTGAGTTATTGTTCCCAGTAAGACCAAACCATAACCCTTCCTCATTTCTACTCAGCCCCCGTGACTGCCTCCTGACATGGGGAGAAGCAAACCGCAATCTGCTCCTGCTTCCTCACCCATCATCCTGAATTTGTTTATGCGGGTGAAAATGAGCGTTAAGAACATGCCAGGAGTGATACTGACCAGGGTGCTTGAACTCCTTAATCAGTAGAAATTGACAAGAGGCCAGACTAGGCAAGTCTTTACTGGGGTCTGCTGTGCAGCAGGAGCAAGAACGACTAACAGGATCCCTTGCTCACTTGCTCCCCAAGTGGGGGGCGAGCTGCTTCCTTATAAGGGCTGAGGGTAGGGGTGGGTCCAGGAGTCAGGTTGGAGGGTGGCTTAGGTGGTCTGCCCACCCCTTAGGTGGTGCTGAGTCCAGGGGGCTTATGCAGTACCCTGCTTTTGCTCTCTACACCCTGTTTTTGTTCCTGACTCCTCAGAAGTGGCAGTTGGGTTCTTTGGGGGTCCTTCTTGTATCTTTCTGTCCACAATTTGCCCCAAATGCACATGCATACAGTTAGTTTTAGTTCCTTATTTTCCAAAGGGGAAAATAAGTCATTTGAGAGTAATAGGCAGTTAGGCAGTGCCTGGAAGGAAGGATTGGCTTTCATCAGGAGTGGAGGTGCTTTAATGGGCTGATTATGTAAACACAGGAGTCTTGGGCTCTTCTCAACACCAGCTACCATAGGTACCCATGCCCCTGCAAAGCCTGCTCTGTGATTCACGGTATTTGCTGTGCAGTCTGGATAGGAAGGGAGAATGCTGACTCGGAAGGGAGCTGACTGCCTCCTTCATCACCCAGGGCAATTCCTTAATGGCTTTACTCACAACATGGGTCCATCAGTGACTGGGACCTGACTAATGATCTCCTGCAGAGGCATCACCCAGCAGTAAAGAGTCATTCACCATGCCCACCAGAGTGATGAGCAGTCACTGTGAAAATGGGCCACTTGAATTATCCAACTGGTATTTAATTTGCACTCACCCTCATCCTCATGCTCACTTGTCCAGTCACGAAGTTGTGTCTGACTCTTTGCAACCCCATGAACTGCAGCACACCAGGCTTCCTTGTCCTTCACCATCTCCTGGAGCTTGCTCAAACTCATGTGCATCAAGTTGGTGATGCCATCCAACCATCTCATCCTCTGTCACCCCCTTTTCCTTCTGCCTTCAATGTTTTCCAGCATCAGAATCTTTTCCAGTGAATTGGCTGTTCACATCAGGTGACCAAAGTATTGGAACTTCATCTTCAGCATCAGTCCTTCCTATGAATATTCAGGACTGATTTCCTTTAGGGTTGACTGGTTTGATCTCCTTGCAGTCCAAGGGACTCTGAAGAACCTTCTCCAACACCACAGTTCAAAAGCATCAGTTAATCAGTGCTCAGCCTTCTTTATGGTCCAACTCTCACATCCATACATGACTGCTGGTAAAACCATAGCTTTGACTATACATACCTTTGACAACAATGTGATGTCTCTGCTTTTAATATGCTGTCTAGGTTTGTCATAGCTTTCCTTTCAAGGAACAAGCGTCTTTTAATTTCATGGTGGCAGTTACCATCTGCAGTGATTTTGGAGCCCAAGAAAAGAAAATCTGCCACTGTTCCCAGTTTTCCCCCATCTATTTGCCATGAAGTGATGGGACTAGATGCCATAATCTTGGTTTTTTGAATGTTGAGTTTTAAGTAAGCTTTTTCACTTTCCCCTTTCACCTGGCTCACCCCCTCACCAGGCATTTTAAGGCAACCCAAACGACAAAAGCTCAACATTCAGAAAACTAAGATCATGGCATCTGGTCCCATCACTTTGTGGCAAATAGATGGGGAAACAGCAGAAACAGTGGCTGACTTTATTTATTTATTTATTTTGGCTCCAAAATCACTGCAGAATGTGACTGCAGCCATGAAATTAAAAGACACTTACTCTTCAGAAGGAAAGTTATGACCAACCTAGACAGTATATTAAAAAGTAGAGACATAACTTTGCCAACAGACGTCTATCTAGTCAAGGCTATGGTTTTTCCAGTGGCCATGTATGGATGTGAGAGTTGGACTATAAAGAAAGCTGAGTGCCAAAGAATTGATGCTTTTGAACTGTGGTGTAGGAGAAGACTCTTGAGAGTCCCTTGGATGGGAAAGAGATCCAACCAGACCATCCTAAAGGAGATCAGTCCTGGGTGTTCATTGAAAGGACTGATGTTGAAGCTGAAACTCCAATACTTTGACCACCTGATGCGAAGAGTTGACTCATTTGGAAAGACCCTGATGCTAGAAAGATCGAAGGTAGGAGGAGAAGGGGACAACAGAGGATGAGATGATTGGATGGCATCACCGACTCAACGGACATGAGTTTGAGTAAGCTCCGGGAGTTGGTGACGGACAGGGAGGCCTGGCGTGCTGCAGTCCATGGGGTCACAAAGAGCTGGACATGGCTGAGCGACTCAACTGTCTGACTGAAACAACACAAGGACTTGGCTTGTAATCACAACTCTGTGAGGCTCTAGAATCTCTTGAAGGTTCCTCCCTAGCTATGTAAATTTGCAAGAGTCAAACAGCTCTGAGTCGTCATTGTAAATACAATGCTCTAGCTTGCCTGAAGATGCTTGGCTTGTTGACATCCATGTGCCTCTCAGCTTGTCCTGTCATGAAACTGCCTCTGGACAGTCCTAGGTAGAGTGGCTCTGGGGGGTCAGTGGGGACCTAGAGGATATTCTCACAGTCAGCCCCACTCTCCTTTCATGTTTTCCCTCTGAACCTTGGCCATCTGTTGATGTGAACGAATAATATGTCAGAGCGCCGTGCAAACTGGAAGCTGGAAACTACAGTTAAAAGCTGGAAACTACAGAAGGGCCTCCGAACGTGACGTGTTGCCCAGGGTCCTCAGAGCTGGGTGACGGAGAACCTGAAAGGAGCTCAGATGGCGAGCACAGGGACCCTCCCAGAAGCTGGGAACCAGAACAACCCCAGTGCTGGTCAGAGTAAGAGTGGACAGAGAACTCATGATACAGCAGTACCACCCGCTTACGGACGGGAACAAACCTCTCAGACACGCAACAACGCGGCGCAGTCTCACAGACCTTAGGCTGAGTGAGAGAAGCCGGCGTAAAATAATTCACTCTGGCTGAGACCGTTTCTGTGAATTTACAGAACAGGCAAAACTGCTTGATAGAGAAGTTAGATTACGGGTTACCTGGGCTGGGGATTGGCATGAGGGGGGTACACTTGGGGTACTGGCTTGGACGTGAAGTTCTGTACATCGATCTGGTGGCAGGTACATGAGTGTTTGGCCTTCTCTGGTGACTCAGTGGTAAAGAGCCTGCCTGCCAGTGCAGGAGGCGTGAGTTTGATCCCAGGTCAGGAAGATCCCCTGCAGAAGGAAGTGGCAACCCACTCCAGTGTTCTTGCCTGGAAAATCTCATGGACACAAGAGCCTGGCGGGTTACAGTCCATGGGGTAACAATAGAGTCTAACACAGCTGAGCAACTAAACAATGAGAACAGCTAAAGTGTTTACATGTGTGAAATATCATCCAGCTGTTACTTAAGATTATTGCACAAAATACATGTTGTACCCTAATAAATGTGTTCAGTTCGGTTCGGTCGCTCAGTCGTGTCCAACTCTTTGCGACCCCATGGACTGCAGCATGCCAGGCCTCCCTGTCCATCACCAACTCCCAGAGTTCACCCAAACCCATGTCCATTGTGTCGATGATGCCATCCAACCATCTCATCCTCTGTCGTCCCCTTCTCCTCCTATCCTCAATTTTTCCCAGCATCAGGGTCTTTTCAAATGAGTGTATGTACCTAAAATTATTTGGCCACTTGAGCTATATTAATATATGTACAGTGCATGTAATACACTCACTTTTTGTTGTGTTTTTTTTGTATTTTTGTTGTTGTTTAGTTGTTAAGTCGTGTTCGACTCTTTGTTACTCCATGGTCCACAGCCCACCAGGCTCATCTGTCCATGGGATTCTCCAGGCAAGAATACTAGAGTGGGTTGCCATTTCCTCCTCCAGGAGATCTTCCTGACCCATGGATGAAACCTGCATCTCCTGCGTTGGCAGGCGGCTTCTTTATCACTGAACCACCAGGGAAGCCCACATGTATGTGTACAAACACGTATATACATATGTACTTTCTTTTTCCACAAGGGAGATATAAAGCAAAGAAATAAAAAGGCCTCTTCAGTGAGCAAATCCCACAGCAGTATAATTGTTGATGAAATGGCATTTGGGTTTCAAGGCCTAGAGGCTAGATTATATTTACAGTTATGAGGAAATTATTTCTGAGGAAGGTAAACCCTACTAAATTACTAATCAGTCTCTGAATAGTGATTCTGAAGGTAGAAAATGAGTCAAATATAATTTATTTTGACAAGATCAAATTGTATTGACATCTCAGTAATGGTCTCTGACCTCATTAGTTAGTTAACACAAGAAGGACTACAGTAAACTGTCAATCACTAAAGCTCAGTCAGAGCCATCTTTTAGAATGTGGAATCCTTGTGCTAAAATCACCATGAAGTCCATTAATTAGGAAGAAGCGAATACCTCTCTTTTAAAACTTCTATAATTAAATTTATTTTTGGACTCATACATTAAAACCAAAGATAAAAGTACTGTTACTAGAAATAATTTTTTAAAATCTTTTAAAATGTGTGTAGCTCTAGAACTTTTCCAGGCTCTTCTACTTTCTAAAAAGCACAGAGTGAAAGACAATGATGATGCATTTTCTCAAGAAGGATATTTTCTAGAAATGCTGAGAAAAGAGCATTGTATTTTCCCAATAAAGAGCCTTTTGCCATTCAAACCTCAGGTTAATGTTAAACTCATCAAGTGACCTCAAGGAAAGAAACCACAGTTGCACTGGGTTATGATGCAAGAAAATAAAATGGATTTTAGGCTACTTCTTCATTGTTCTTTGATGGAGGAAAAAAAAGATTCAGAGGGGATTAAATTCCCCCCATGTTTTCCAAATGAGGAAGCTGAAGCCAGAAAGGCAGTTACTTGTCCAAGGTCATCCTATGACACTGCTTCTCAGGCATCTGGGCCCACAGCATTGCACCACGCTGGAGTTTCTTAGGAATCCAAATCCCAGTTTCCACTCCAGACCACCTGAGTCAGAAGCTCTGAAGATGGAACTCAGCAGTCTGTGTCTTAAACCCCACAGATTGAGTCTGAAACAGCAAAAATTTCTCCTTGCTGGAAGTCATATTTTCCAAAGTTCCCAGCGACAAAACCAAGAATAGAGCCAAATAGGAAAGTGAAACTTATTTCTGATCACTACTTACACAGTCTCAGAAAATTTCCATTATTTGTATTACATTACAGTGGCCAGGACCAGAGATCAAATTGCTAACATTCGTTGGATCATAGAAAAAGCAAGGGGAATTCCAAAAAAACATCTACTTCTGCTTCATTGACTATGCTAAAGTCTTTGACTGTGTGGATCACAACAAACTGTGGAAAATTCTTAAAGAGATGGGAGTACCAGACCACCTTACCTGTCTCCTGAGAAACCTGTATGCAGGTCAAGAAGCAATAGTTAGAATTGGACATGGAACAACAGACTGGTTCAAAATTAGAGAAAGGATTATGTCAAAGCTGTATATTATCATCCTGCTTGTCTAACTTCTATGAAGAGTATATCTGCGACATGCTGGGCTAGATGAAGCACAAGCTGGAATCAAGATTGCCGGGAGAAATATCAATAACTTCAGATATGCAGATGATATCACCCTAATGGCAGAAAGTGAAGAGGAACTAAAGAAACTGTTGATGAGGGTGAAAGAGGAGAGTGAAAAAGCTGGCTTAGAACTCAACATTCAAAAAACTAAGAGCTGACTCATTGGAAAAGACCCTGATGCTGGGAAAGACTGAGGACAGGAGAAGGTGGTGACAGAGGATGAGATGATTGGATGGCATCACTGACTCAATGGACATGAGTTTGAGCAAACTTAGGGAGATAGTAAAGGACGGGGAAGCCTGGAGTGCTGCAGTTCATGGGTTCACAAATAGAAGGACACAACTTTGCAACCGAATAACAACTATCACTTCCTGGTAAATAGATGGGGAAACAATGGAAACAGTGACAGACATTATTTTCTTGTGCTCCAAAATCACTGCAGATGGTGACTACAGCCATGAAATTAAAAGATGCTTGCTCCTTGGAAGAAAAGCTATGACCAACCTAGGCAGCACGTTAAAAAGCAGAGACATTACTTTACCAACAAAGGTCCGTCTAGTCAAAGCTATAGTTTTTCCAGTAGTCATGTGTAGATGTGAGAATTGGACTCTAAAGAAAGCTGAGTGCCAAAGAATTGATGCTTTTGAACCGTGGTGTTGGAGAAGACTCTTGAGAGTCCCTTGGACTGCAAGGAGATCCAACCAGTCCATCCTAAAGGAAATCAGTCCTGGATATTCATTGGAAGGACTGATGCTGAAGCTGAAACTCCAATACTTTGGCCACCTGATGCAAAGAACTGACTCATTTGAAAAGACCCTGATGCTGGGAAAGATTGAAGGCAGGAGGAGAAGGGGATGACAGAGGATGAGATGGTTGGATGGCATCACTGAGTCAAGGGACATGAGTTTGAGCAAGCTCCAGGAGTTGGTGATGGACAGGGAAGCCTGGAGCACTGCAGTCCATCGGGTCGCAAAGCGTCGGACACGACTGAGTGACTGAACTGAACTGGACAATAGCAGTGGCCTTTGGGGGAAGCTGAGCTCTCCAAACTAATAACAACAGAATTGTAGGCAAAAGCAAAATGAGTCCATTTAGCAAACTCTTTTTAGATCTGAGAGATGTGCCTTTGTTGTAGTGGTTTTTAACTAGAGAACTCAGTATTCTGCAGTATTTCTTATATGGTTTAGGTAGGCTCCTTTGGAGATCTAAGATGCTTACTCCCAGAACAATTCATGAATCACTGGTTTTACATCCAGGCATGATCTTTGGAAGGCTGCCAGTGAAGCCCCTTTGTCTTCCTTTGGGCCACTCTCAGAGCTCACAGACGGGGCCCAGGCAGGTGCTGAGAATGAGTGGAAGGCAGACCCAAAGCTGCTGGTAACCAGGGACACAGGCCTCGCCGCAGAGCAGGCAGCGTTTTCCCGCCTCTGGCCAGTTGGTGCCGCCTTGGAATAAGGGCCCAGCAGTTGTCTCACCTTTCAGGCTTTCATAGATATCAGAAATCTGACTTTTTGAGGGAAAGGTCCTGGTTTTTAAACATTAGCAATAAACCCATATGTTTAAATGCGATGGAAACCAAATACAACAGGTGCACGAGCCTTCGGTTCCTGCGCTCTGTCATGGAACACATAACGCCTCCTGAGTGCATAATGGCCAGGCATGCCTGGGGAGCAAGTCTGCCTGGGGTTGTCAGCCTTGAGAGCAGGGCCTCAAGGCCTGCTTGAACTTCCCGGAAGAAATGCCCCAGCCCTGGAGAACATGGAGATGTAATGGTGTAAGTTTCAGGTAGGTCAGGCATTACATTTCCCTGTGAATGAGTGAAAGTCACTCAGTCGTGTCCGACTCTGCAACCCCATGGATGATACAGTCCATGGAATCCTCCAGGCCAGAATACTGGAAGTGGGTAGCCTTTCCCTTCTCCAGGGGATCTTCCCAACCCAGGGATCGAACCCAGGTCTCCCGCACTGCAGGCGGATTCTTTACCCGCTGAGCCACAAGAGAAGTCCAAGGGAACAGTTCTCTGTGCCCCTCACTGTTTGGGAGTCTGTTCTTCCCCTGACTTTTCATATTGGTCTTTGGCTGATGGGATGGTCTCTCTAACACCATTGCTAATGTCTTTGTCACAAACCCTTAGAGGAGTTGGAGCTAATAGGCACGTGAAGGTTATGTACTCTGGGCTCACCTCCAAGTGAGGACACAGGTGAGGGGAGATCCAGTGATGACCGGGGTCAACAGCTAGTTACGGAGCAGCAGTCGGTGTGGAAACTGGGACCCACATCTAATTCCTGGCTCTTTATGTCTGCCCATGAAACACCATCTGCACTGAAGGAATTGTTGACCCTTTGCCAACACAGGAAGCCTACGGCCCTGATTCTGAACACCTCCAAGTCATTTAGCGTCAGTTCCTGAGGCAAAGCATGAACAAAAACAGTGATCCAGTAACCCTCTCCTGACTGAGGGGAGGAAATAACTAAGAATATATATAATGCTAGCTTTCCAAAAAGGAAATTCAGTATTTCAATTGCCCTCAATTTCCAGGCTATTATCTTCTATGCCATAATTCTGTTCCCTAAAACACACAAAAATGCTACGTCTTGGTAGACGCTGAAATGTAGCGATAGCTGATTGCAGCAGTTCAGTCAGTACTGATGGTGTGGGAATATTCTGAATCATGTTCGTTTCCTGATGGACTCATTTATGGGAGTTAAGAGCCATGGGTCTCACGTACTGCGTTTTCTAATAGCTATGTTGTTATTTTTATTTTAAAAATTAGCCTTTGAATCATAAAATCTTATTTCTCAAAGGAGTATGAATTATTACCCACTTCAATGTTTTCTAAAATTTTAGCTGGAGAACCTGTTCTTCAAATAAATGTCATGTGGTTGCCCTGTATATAAACAGAGAGGGTTCTGGAGTCCCTCCAGCAATATTTTTTTCCTGAATGCTCATTCTCAGTGTTTGCTTGCTATAGAAACTCCAGAATCTCAGTAGCTTACACCAACAAGCATCTGTCCTCATGAGATTCTGCTGTTGTGACCTGGATGACTCTCCTTTCAACTGTCATCTGGCAGGGGTTGGGGGTGGGTGGGTGGGGCACGCTCCAAAATGGGATCAGGCTCAGTTCTGCCCTTCCGTGTGTCTCCTGTGGATCGGATTTAAAGGGACATGAAACTCCAGGGAGAAACTGTGCTTGTGGTAGATTATGAAGTGTAGGAGAGCAGACTCTGCCCCCAGGGAGCTCTGCAAGCCTCTTAGCACATCATGTCTGCTAACATCTCATCGGCCCAAACAGTTTACATGTATTCAAGCCCAGACTCAAAAATTCAGAGAATACCCTACTGACCATGCACCGAAGGTTTATGTTTAGGGTCCTCTTCCAGAAGAGTGAAAAGTTCAGGCTACACAGGCAGTCAGCCACATACTCCTACTCCACAGTGACCTCTGAGTCAGCTCTATGTAACTCATTAAATGTCTATAAACCATGCTTGGAATCCGGTCATCTCATTTTACAAATGGGAGACACTGAGATTTCTAGAGATTAGTGGCTCCTCAAGGCCATCCTGAGAGAGACAAGCCTAGAAGCTTCGTGAGCTGACTCAGAGTTAGGAACGTCCCCACCTCGCGGTAGCAGATCTACCCTCGAAGAATGGCCTGAGTTACTTGCATTAAGTGGCA
Source organism: Dama dama (assembly GCF_033118175.1). Classification (NCBI taxonomy): domain Eukaryota; kingdom Metazoa; phylum Chordata; class Mammalia; order Artiodactyla; family Cervidae; genus Dama; species Dama dama. The sequence goes on along the minus strand of NC_083712.1, from coordinate 45,122,712 downwards.
ACATTGCAAATATAATTCTGAAGATACTGAGCTGTCTGTATTCAGCTGGTGAGTTTAGAAGTCTGTTAATTAATTATTTTTAATCTTTTGGCCTCACCCATAGCATGCGGGATCTTAGTTCCCTGATCAGTGATTGAACCCAAGTGCCCTGCATTTCAGGTACAGAGTTTTAATCCCTGGACCACCAGGGAAGTCCCTAGAAGTCTAATGCAGAGACAGGAAGATGGCCTGAGCACAGGGCAAGTCATGGAGCCAAGTTCCTCCAAGGTCTGGCCTTCAGTGATTGCGCAAACTTGCATATTGTTCGCTTTTAAGCATCCTCCTTACAGTTGTCAGGTAGGGAAATGATGCTGTCCTCAGAGGGTTGCTGTGAGAATTAAGTGTCTGACGCAGAGTAGCCATGAATTCTTTTGCACCAGTTTATCCGCTGTAAGGCAGAGCTATGCCTTCCTTCTCTTGTGAGCCGTGGGGAAGCTGCTATTCTGTCTCCAGGAGTGGTCCCCCTCACTGAGGACATAAATATTACAGGCAGAAGGCTGACTAATCAGGTCGTGTAGCAAAGAGCAGAAAGATCTGTCTTTTTTGCCCAATCCTCCAGGTTTTTCTAGTATACACTTTTCTAATATATAAGCAGAATCAAAATGACTGCTTTGAAGTCAAAATCCAAGATACCATACATATTTAGTAATCATTGTAATGGACAGCAAACTCCAAAGGCTTAAATAATTTATTCTTCAGCGAAATGTTTAAAGGCCATTTGGTCAGCAGGGGGCTTATTTGAGATGTAACTGGTGTGTTTTCTCCATTTTTTTTTGATGGCCAGATGGCATAATAAGGAGCTCTGTGACATGTTTGCATTACTTGAAGGTTTTATCACTTGGCCTTGCTGTTTTATCTGGAAGCTAGTCCTTGCACTGCCATGAAAATGTATCTATCATTAGTCTGTCAAAATGTCTATACATGCATGCTGGATTTCTTTTTGAGAAGCAAAGGCCTAATTCGAGAAAAGAAGATCTATTCTTAAAAATTTTGCCCATAGCATCTTTCCACAAAATTTTGATAAATGTAATTGTGTTCATAGAGTATATTCATACTAGTGAGGTATAGTGCCTTCAATTATCTGGTGATTAAAATATTTTGTGAAAATGACTCTATTGACTGAAATAGAAGTCATGATAGGAGTTCCTATAAACACATTTCCTCAAATACAAATGTATGTCTCAATAGTTTGCAAACAGTCATGTACCTGGCTGTTTTTAGCATCTGCTACTCCTGAGTTTTGTAGTTCAAATATAGTTCTTCTTCCACCTGGGAATTTCCAGAGATCCTTTTCTTTTCATTAATTTCAATAATTCATTTCAATAATAAAACTTCACAGAATGTTGGGCAGAAGCTTATCCAGACAGTTGTTGAGTTGAATATAGGTAATACTTATAACTATAAAGACACTCTCTTCCATTGCTTGTGTTATATTGAAAGTGGAAGTTTATTAAGAAATTTGAGTTAGTTTTCTCATTTCTGGCACTTTCTCCCCCACCATACTCACATTCACTCTTTTTTTCCATTCATTTATTTTATGTCTTTTCTTAGCCCTACAAGACCCATTTATATTCCCCTTGGTATTCCACTGGGCTTCCCTGGTAGCTCAGAGGTTAAAGTGTCTGCCTGCAGTGTGGGAGACCTGGGTTCTATCCCTGGGTCGGGAAGATCCCCTGGAGAAGGAAATGGCAACCCACTCCAGTATTCTTGCCTGGAGAATCCCATGAAGCCTGGTAAGTTGCAGTCCATGAGGTCGCAAAGAGTCGGACACGACTGAGCGACGTCACTTTCACGTTTTCACTGAAGTATTCCATGATTATGACTAACAGAGGGGCTTCTGCCTTCTAAGCTGATGCTTTAAAATTTTATTGAAGTTTAACCTACCTATAGAAAGTTGTACAGTTCTTAGGTGTATAGTTTAATGAATATTCACAAAGGGAACACAGACAACCATTACACAGATCAGGAATAGAAAAGCAAGAACAGTTCAAAAGCCACCTTCATGCTCGTTTTGGTTACTAACTCCTATAGGTAACATGCTTGACCAAAACACTATTTGATTATACATTATATTCATTTTTCCCTTTTTAAATTGAAAATTAGTTTCAAGTGTACAACATACTGACTGAATATTTTTATAGATTATACTTCATTTAAAGTTATTATAAAATATTGGCTGTATTCCTTACACTGTGCAATATATCCCTACAGCTTGTTTATTTTATACATAATAGTTTATATCTCTTAACCTCCCTGACTTACCCCTGTCTGCTTTCCTCTCCTCGCTGATAACCACGAGTTTGTTCTCTGTATCTGTGAATCTATTTCTACTTTGTTATATTCATTATTTGTTTTATTTTTCAAATTCCACATATAAGTGATAACATACAGTATTTATCATTGTCTATCTGACTTCATTCACTAAGCATAATACCCTCCAGGTCACCCACGTTGTGGCAAAGCACAAAATTTCTTTCTGTGGCTGAGTAGTATCCCTCTGTATATATGCTGCATCTTTATCCATTCATCTGTTGATGAACACTTAGGCTGCTTCCATATCTTGACTATTGTAAATAATGCTGCTTTGGACCCTGGCGAGTATGTATCTTTTTTCTAATTAGTGTTTCTTTTTTCTCTGGATATATGTATATATACACCCAGGAGTGGAATTGCTGGACTGTATGGTAGTCCTGTTTTTAGTTATTTGAGTAGTCTCCATAATGTTTTCCACGGTGGTTGTACCACTTTACATTCCTCCCGCCAGTGTAAAGGGTTTCCTTTTCTCTGAATCTTTACCAACATTTGTTATCTGAGGCGCGTTTGGTGATGGCATTCTGACGGGTGTGAGGTGCTGTCTCACTGTAGCTTCAGTATGTCTTTCTCTGACGACTTGTGATTTTGAACATCTCTTCACGTGTATGTTGGCCATCCATATGTCTTCTTTGGAAAAGTGTCTGTTCAGGTCTTTTGCCCACTGATAATTGGGTTCTTTGTTCTTGTGATATTGAATGTTATGAGTTGTTTATATATTTTGGCTTTCAACCCCTAAACAATCATATCATTTGCAAATATTTTCTCCAGTTCAGTGGGCAGTCTTTTTGGTTCATTGATGGTTTCCTTTGCTGTGCAGAAACTTTTAAATTTAATTAGATCCCATTTGTGAATTTTTGCTTTAGTTTCCTTTGCCTGAAAATGTACATATATATATATATGAAAAAATTCTCAACAAAATATTAGCAAATTGAATTCAATAACATATAAAAAAGAACGTATGTCATTATTAAGTGCAATTTATTCCAGGGGTTGTAAGGATGGTTCAGTATCCATAAACCACTCAATATGATACACCACATTAACAAAATGGAGGGTAAAAGTCACATGACTATTTCAGTAGATGCAGAAAAACTTTGGACAAAATTCAACATCCATTTATGATTAAAAACTCTCATCAAAATTGATATGTATAGAATATATCTCAACATAAAGTCCACTTATCACAAAACCATAGCTAACATCATACTCAATGGTGAAAAGCAGAAAACTTTTCCTTTAAAATCAGGAACAAGACAAAGTACCCACTCTAACAACTTCTATTTAATGTAGCATTGAAATTCTTAACCACAGCAATCAGAGGCGAAAAATAAACAAAAGGAAGGGAAGAAATAAAACTCACTACTTTCAGATGGCACGATACTTCATTTATAAAACCCTAAAGTCTCTAGCTAAGAACTATTAGAACTAATAAATTAAATCATCAAAGTTGCAGGATATAAGACTATTGTACAGAAATCTGTTGCTTTTCTATATACTAATAATGGACTCTCATAAAGAGAAAGCAAGAAAACTACTCTATTTAAAATCAAAACAAAAAGAATAAAATACCTGGGAATAAGCTTAATCAAGTTTATTAATAAACTTTAAGTTAATAAACTTAAAATAATTTAAAAGTTAAGTTAAATAAGTTAATTTTTAACTTAACTAAAAGTTAAGTTAAAAAACTTAAATAACTTAAAAGTTAGTAAACTTAAACCAAGGAGGTGAAAGATCTATAGTCTGAAAACTATAAAACACTGATGAAGAAAATTGAGGATGATACAAAGAAAATGGAATGATATCATGTGTTTCTGGCATGAAAGAGTTAATATTGTTATAATATCAAACAATCTATAGATTTAATGCAATTTAAAATAATCCTTAAAAAGTAAATGGTTTGGTGGTTTAGTCATTAAGTCGTGTCCAACTCTTGTGACCCCATTGACTGTAACCTGCCAGGCTCCTCTGTCCATGGGATTCTCCAGGCAAGAATATTGGAGTGGGTTGTCATGCCCTCCTCCAGGGGATCTTCCCAACCCAAGAATCAAACCCAGGTCTCCTGCCTTGCAGGCAGATTCTTTACCAACTGAGCTACAAGGGGAGCCCCTAAATAAATAAATACATAATTCTTGATAAAACTTTGTGTGAGTCCTTTAGCTTTGTTTTCCTTCTTTAAGATTGTCTTGGCTATTGGGGGGGTTTGTCTGTTTATTTTTGCATTTCCGTATATAAATTTGGAATCATATGTTGAAGAACTACAGGAAAAAGAAGAAACCTGCTCGGATTTTGACTGGGATTGTGCTACATTTATAGATCGATCTAGGGAGAGATGATATCTTTAAAATACTGAAATCTGAACTGAAGTTTGATTGTATTGCGAATGCACCCCTCCTGCCATCTCATTGGTGAAAGGGATGAGAAGCAGCAGTCTTTGTCTTTGGAAGTAGGTTCCAGTTCGTTAGGTTCCAGCCTTCTTTGTCGACTGTTGTTCAGCGGTTAGTTGTGGTTTTGGCACCTCCTCTCACAGCTCAGATCCTCATTTTTCTACCATCTTGTTCTTGCTCCCAATGAACCAGGCCCCTGCCCCCCTGCCACGCCCTGCAAAAAGTGCCTGGGATTTGAAGTCAGTCTGACCTGGGTTCAAATTCCAGCTGCACCGTTGTGCTCTGGGGCAGGTTGTTCACCCAGTCTGGGCTTCAGTCTCATCTTCTCTTTCCCCATGGTGCTTAGTCTAGTTTCACGAGCTTACAGGGGCCTGTGTGTGGAGGCCTTGCGCTTGGCGCTTCAGGCCAAAGTTTCTACTGCAAAATGGCTGTGCCGACATCAGCTACTATTTTAGCAATTACTATGAGCAGTTAAACATCTTGACTCCAGATTCTTGAATTTAGATACTCTTTCCTGAACTCAGGGAAACAGCTTAAAGCCTGAAGTCCGAAAATGTAGAGATATTCCAGCCCCTCAAAACTGTTGTTTCAGACAACATTTGAATTGACCACGTAACTCCCCTTGTAACTCCACAATATGACCATTAGGCAACAGTGTAAGCGTCTGGTTGTGAAATCCACATGTTAGTGTGAGGGTCTTAGATAATCAAAACCATAAGGACTTGAGCTCAACTGTAGGGAGCTACCTTAATCATCAGGAACAGGGTTTCTTCTTTCCTCCTTCCTTCCTTTCTTTTTTTTTTCAAGGTTAGACTGAATACAATCTCACTTGCAAATAACCATGCTGGGCAGGCAATGTAAAAAGAGTATATACTTCTGTTTGAAGTAAGCTATAGGAAGTGAGAAAGGCAATTAAATACAAATCCTGGCATCCAGCTTGTTTCAACACTTTTCGTATTTTGCATAGAAGCTGCCACATGTTGAGAATTTATTAAATGTGAAGGCTTAGCAGCACTTTTATGCACAACATTTCTTTACCTGAGGTTCAGGTTACCTACCATCTGACCATTACCTCTGACAAAAATCTGCCTCTGTAACCAAACCGTTCATGATTGCATAAGAGTGAGGGCTGGTCATCTACCCCATCTCATCATATCAGAAACTATTGTTCAGGCCTTCTAGCTGGCTTTCAGGGTTTGTTTCTCTATTGGTCCTTGTGTTAAAAATTGCTGCATTTTACTGAAAAAAGAACTTGCCATTTTTTACCCTAGAATCACACATCTTTCCAAATGAACAAGATGCGAAAATGCATCCTTTCCAGAAAGACCCTGAACACGTGGTTTCAGTGTCTTTTTTTATGATCTCGTAACCTATTAACCATTGTATGTTATTTGTAACCAAAATACATATGTAATGGAATCATTATATATTATTTGTCATGAAGAATATTTCTTACTCCATCTGAACATATGTTTACATCTTCCCTGCAGCTCTTCACCTACTCTTTCCCTGTTACAGGAGAAGGGAATGAGTTGGTGAACAACTGGATTATCATCAACTTACTGGTTAGAACTAATTACCTGGACCTGCCTACTGCAAAGAGCGGCAGGAGAAGGGGAGATGGGCGCCATCAGTGAGCCAGTATCTGCTACTGTTCCTCCACTTTCGCTGAGAAGTTGGGCAGAAATAAGCCAGTGAGAGTCAGGCCCTTTTCTGCTACTACACTCTCAGGTGAAGGGACCAATATGTGAAAGTCACTCAGTCCTGTCAGACTCTTCGAGATCCCATGGACTGTATCCCGCCAGGCCGGATCCACTGGATTCTCCAGGCAAGAATACTGGAATGGGTAGCCTGTTCCCTTCTCCAGGGGATTTCCCAACCCAGGGATCAAACCCAGGTCTCCCGGATCGCAGGGGATTCTTTACCATCTGAGCCACCCGGGAAGCCCGGAAGGACCAACAGAAGGCTCGTTTAGCTCTGAGACACAGGAGTAGGGGAAAGAACAGACGTAGGTGTGAGCTCAGCTCGCAGAAAAAAATAGCTGTTATCAGTCAGCTCCACAGCCATCATGCTAGGAGACCATTCTGAGACTGGCCTTGCTTGTCTTTAGACATGGGAAGGAAGGGAGTATCATTGGGTTAGCTCCCAGGTGGCCTCTGGAGACCAGAGGGTCATCCACACGGGGCCAGAGGTAGGGTATCAGGAGGAGGGGTGACTGGCTTTTTATCTATTTTCTCCCCTTTGCCCACAAACTCACTAAGTAAGCTTCTTGATGCACATGTTTGGCATGAAAGAAAGCTGAATTTAGTTGAAACGAACAGATTGACTGGGAAATGCCAAAGTAGTACATGATTAGAATTAGCTCACAAAAGTCAATCTTGGCCTTAGTCCTATTTGGATTACCAAGGAATACTAAAAGGCATAGATCTTTTACCCTTTAGTTACAACTCCCCAGTGTTGTTGGGGATGCCAAGATGAGCTTGCCAGAGTGTGTTCCCTCAGTGAGCCCTTTGGATAGGATGGAGTTTAGCACACTCAGCAGGATCACTAGTGCAAACAGAGGAACAAGTCCAAGATGCTGAGGTGGGGAGGAAGAGTGAATGGCTGACTTTAGTGGGTGGAGGTAGAATCAAGGGAAGACCGCTTATGGCAAGGAAAGGCTGAGCCTCAGCATTGAAGGGTAAGCAGGATTTCTGAGTCCGGAAGCCTGAGCACTGGGCCAGGTGACCCTGAGAGATGAATCTCTCCAGGCTCGCAACCAGCAACCAATTAGTTTTTATCTTACAGATATGATGAAGCTTGTACCTGATTAGATTTCTTTATCTGTGTTGGATGTGCACATCCAAATGTGGAGTCCTAACACGCAATCCTATATGTCTTTATGACATGTTTCTAATCTTTGATTTGATCTTTTTTATCCATATCTTTTTTTTTCTTTGCCTGTTTTTTCAGTCCTATTGTATATTTCTCTGTCTTTTTAAAATTGGGATATAATTGCTTCATAATGCTGTGCCAATTTGTTCTGTACGGCGAAGTGAATCAGCTATATGTACACATACATCCCCTCCCTCTTGAGCTTCCCTCCCACCCCTGTAGGTTATCACAGAGCCCCGAGCAGAGCTCCTTGTACTATCCAGCAGCTTCCCATTAGCTATTTATCTTACACGCGGTACTGTATATGTCAATGTTGCTCTTTCAATTCGTCCCACCCTCCCTTGTGTCCACATCTGTGTCTCTACTCCTGCCCTCCATAAAGATTCATCTGTATCACTTTTTTTTTTTTAGATTCCACAAATGTATGTTAATATGCAACATTTGCTTTTCTCTTTCTGACTTCACTATGTATGACAGTCTCTACATCCATCCATGTGTCTGCAAATGTCATTTCCAATTCCCTTTTGAAACCAGTTACAAAACAAAAAAAGAGTTTTGTAGAATCCTGCCTGGCTGGGTGTTTGTGGAAGGGAAGATGAGGGAGGCATGCTGTGTCCATCATTAGCATAACACGGGGAGAGGCGCTATAGGATGGGGAGAGACGGTGAAACACGTGAGGGCTCTAAACCCCTGGTCGGACAGCAGCTCCGCAGCGTGGAGAGAGAACGGACTCAGGGGACCGCCTGAAGATGTGCCATGCGAGATGCAAGGACTGCTTGGAGACTAAGAATGGCTTCCGGATTTCTGGTTTGAGCTACTGGGTAGGGATTCCCCTGAAGCAGGGAAGAAGAGGAAGGGGAAAAAAATAGCAGACCAGAAAGGAAAATTCCAAGCATAAGTTCAGAAGATCATCAGTTTCAGGTAGAGAAAGGAAGGGTGTGAGGTCAGAAGTCACCGAGAGGCCAAGAGGAAATGGTAGAATCTGGTGATTACTATGATATCTGGTGGGAATGCAGTGATTATGGAGGAAGAAAGATGGGAAGTTGTGGGCAAGACCATGGGGCTGTGAGATTTAAGGACTCACAGGAAGAACCATGTGGTTGGTAACCAGGATGTGGTCCTTGGAAGGAGCTGCTCCTGGCAGGAGTAGGGGGTGGTCGTCATAGTAGAGGAGGTCAGGAATAAGAATGAGGTGCAGTTATGTCCATGAACAGGAAGATTCCTTGGTGTGCATTGGCCGTGTGAGCACGATCTGCAGATTGTTGGCAGGCAGGGATATGGGTAAAGATGTGCTTTATGCCAGGTGTTAAGAGATTCACGTGAGGAGACCTTGTAATTATTACAACAGCAAATGGCATGGTATCAGAGCTGGGAGCTATAATACGGAAACCCCTCCTTCAATTTAGAGCCCAAGGAAAATAAGAGGCATTTCAGCATTCTAGATAAAGCAGAGACAATAGAAATAATTCCCACTGCTTGATCCTTCACAAGGCTGCTAGGTATCTGGACAAACGGGATAAGATGTATGAAAGTATTTACAATGGTTGGGGCACAAACTTAGGTGGTATTAGTGATATTATATCAAGGTTAAATCCCTCATATTGATCACTCTCTTTGCTCACAGGAGCTGGCTTATCTTGGCCTGAGCCTGTTTTCACAAGTCTAATCCTGACCAAAGCACAGACTCTGTTGCCATGTATCCCTGGGAGTCATAGTGCTGGAGTCGTGGTACATGATTCATTGGTTCATGATGCGTTGGTTCCAGCAGAGCACCAGTTAAACATGAAGATATTGGGTTAAAAAAAAATAGTATTAATATTGACTTGGATACATGAAACACTAGAATTAAAAATTCACTTACATGTTTAAAATCAAAGAGGACTTTACAGAGATTTTTTGGTTTGTGTGGGTACTTTTGGGCTACTCTACTATATTTTTGGATTGTGTTTTCCCTACTCCCTGATCGCCAGTGTGCCTAATAGTGGAGAAGTGTGAACATTCATCATCACATGGAGCAGACTCTGGAGGCAATGCTGAAAGGCAGTGTTAAAATTTGCTCCTTGAAATCACGAAGAGTACAAACAGACAGCTCCTGAAGTGCTGACGTGGAAACGTCCAGCAACCCTTTGGAAAGGTGAACTCTGGGAAGTTGTGGAAAGTATCAGGACCATTTCTGAAACAACCCAGAGGCTTGGTAACTGGGTAATTAACAGACTGTAACTCCTCTTTTTAACGGGCCATTACTAAGGTGATGACACACATACATCTGGGGCTTCCTAGGTGGTGCAGTGCTGAAGGATCCGCCTGCCAATGGGGGTGAGTCCAGAGATGTGGGTTTGATCCCTGGGTCAGGAAGATCCCCTGGAGAAGGAAATGGCAACCCACTCCAGTACTCTTGCCTGGGAAATCCCATGGACAGAGGAGCCTGGTGGGCTGCAGTCCATGGGGTTACAAATCGTCAGACACAACAGAACACACACACACACACACACATATATTCGGTTGTATAGAAGTATGTTACATTAATTTTTAAAAAGATACTATGAAAGTGTTTCACATAAAATTTAGTTGTCATGGTCATAAGACAAAGTTTAGGAAATATAAAAAGATATTAACAGTGGTTATTTGAGAACAGCAGAATTTGTGTGCATGTGTGATTTAATTAGATTTCCTTTTGTTCAGCAGTATTTTCTAATTGGTCTACAATCAACATATATTGGTTGTGTGATAAACAAAATAATAAGAAAAAATAAATCAAATATATATGGGGAATTCACCATAGTGTTGAGACACAGAAAGCCTTTTCAGGAAGAACAGAAGTTTATTTACAGTGAATGAGTTAGATCAGCATCTTTCTGTTCCTGCCTTCTCTGAATCCTGGAACGGAGCAGAACCCTGCAGCTCCCCTCTACCCACAAGTGCCAAGGCCCCTCCACATCCCCTGCCTCTTACTTGTAGAAAAGTCAAAGTTTCCCGAGCCTCCCTGAGTTACAAAAGGGCAGCCTTGAGTGGTTAATGATCAAGACAGTCGAGTCACAGACTCAGCAGCTGATGCCTGCTCCTGAGTTGTTTTAGAAATACTGTAACTGTCACCAGAGGGAAAAAGCCAGACTTTTTGAGGACCAGACTGCAGCCATGATATCAGCTGCTCTACCTTGAGCAGTACTGAATCTAGGACCAGCACAAATCCAAGAAATGGCCTCAAGAGAGGGAGATTCACATTACTGCTCAGAGTAATCTATGTCTTTGTGAGCATCAAAATAACTGTAGCTTGTTCTGCCCCTAAGCGCGTGACTAAAAACGAAGAGATACTACAGATTCATGTTGACATCTTCCACTCTAAGACTACAGTGCCCTATGTTGGCAGGAAAAAAGATACAGAAGATGAATCTTTGCCCCTAATCCCATAGAAATGGAGCAATGTTCTGATAAGTAAGGATTTATAGGGAGTTTGGGGGCAGAAAAGAACTCTTTTTAAGAAAGTGCTCTCAGCAGGAGGCCCCTTTTCTTGTCAATTTAGCAAAGCTTTATTGTATTAATAGCTAACCTTAAATTAGGCACCCCTCATCTCTGGCCCAGACACACCTTTCAGCTCTTTTGATCACACCTTGCCTCACCTGTTGGTTCTTTCTGCAGATAAAAGAAAAAGAAATGAAGAATTAGTAGTTAACAGATGACCAGATCTCTTCCCCAGCTTCCCCTTCAGTAATCTTATGAACAAACTGTGAACAAGATGGCATCTAAAGAAAGATCACAAATCTCTGGTGGTGATGACTCTGACCACCCCCACCCCATCTCAGCGATTAAATGAGATTACTTCCCTTTTTCCTTTAAAAACTTTCACGGCTGAACAGAATCTTCAGAGTTGGTTTTGGAGGACACTGAGTCTGCCTTCTTCCCAATGGCTGGTTTTCTATTTAAAAGCAACATTTTCCTTTCTACCAACACTTGCCTATTGGTGTTGATTTTTGAGTGGAGAGCAGCTAGACCTGAGTTTGGTTAACGATCCTCTCCTGGGAATCTGCCCAGGCAGCATCACGGTGGTCATGGGCTCTGTGGATTGTCTACACTCTCACCGTGATCTGCCAAATACACCAGACAACCATACCTGCTAAACTTTGAAGGACTTGGGTAGCTTTCTGGCATCTGGTGTGAACTGGCTCTATGCTCACATGTTATTATTATTATTATTTGAGTCTTGAGGGAAAATCTTCAGGCCAGCTTTAGAAAGAGAAGCTGCTGTCATTTGTGAATGCAGTTAATTAGAATAACATTTGCTTTTAAGTATTCAATATTTGGCATGATTATCAGACCTAAAGGTTATGTTGTTCTATCAGATAAGCAGGGCTCCAGTGGTTGTCTGTTGTCTCCCCAGACTGGTGCTGGCTAAATATAGGAAACCTAGAGGCGTAGGAATAACTGCCTTTGATATTAGATCTGCACATTTTAGCAGTGAAGCTCATCTAAGATTTTCATGGCCCTATTGACAAGTGGATTTCCTCTGTGTGGACAAGTGCCTGGCTCATGGAAAGACTGTTCTTGGGAAGAGCTAGAGGGAAAGGTTGGTCCCACCGGGATCTTAACCAGTCCAGGTGGCTGCTTCAGGGGGAAGCTGATATGGGCAAAAGCTATTTGATGATTGACAGGGCTTGGCATGCATTTCTAAGTGGCTGGCAATTAAACTGCCCAATTAAGAGAAACATCCGCCATAGAAAGCATAAACCGCCCCCGCCCAACCATGATTTCAACAATCAGCTGCCACTGTCTAAGTGAAAGTGAAAGTCGCTCAGTTGTGTCCAACTCTTTGCGACCCCATGGACTATACCGTCCATGGAACTCTCCAGGCCAGAATACTGGAGTGGGTTGCCTTTCCCTTCTCCAGGGGATCTTCCCAACCCAGGGATTGAACCCAGGTCTCCCGCAATGCAGGTGGATTCTTTACCAGCTGAGCCACCAGGGAAGCTGCTGTCTAAGGGAATCACTCAAAGCATAAGATGTGTCCATCCTGAGAAATAACTCCTTCTCTCTCACCAGCGATTTGCTGATGAAAACACCTAATGGAACAGTGACCAAAGTTCTGTCCCAGGCCATGCCATGCATCAAGTGGAAATGGGGATGAGCTGGTAGGTCACACTCTAATAGACTCATCTACTTTGGAGGGAATAAAAGGAAGGTGTGTGTTTGGGAGGGATGTGGGGTGGTGGGGGGGTGACAGAGGAAGCCCGTCAGTGCCTACTGCCTCAGGCTGTGTTTCTAAGTTATTTTTCCTCCAGAGGAACTAACACATATTGACAATTTCACTCTGAAACTGCAGTTCATTGTAAGAGATGAAAGATGCATGAATACCATTAACGATAACGCTCAGTGGGGCCTGGGCTCATGAATAGTTTAAAAAGGAAACCCTGGTTGCTTTGATGGCTTCATTCATCATATCCTGAAGGAAGACTTCTGGTGGTATGGGTACTTTTGTGCTTCAAATCTTTGGTTTAAATGCAATGTTTGCTTCTCATTAATTCAATTTCCTCTCCCCTTTCTTAAGTTTCTAGCCTGGTTAGGGCTGAGAGAAAACTTAAAGGCAGGCAAGTTACTGCTTAATAATTTGGTTTCTGTGCCTTTAAATAATGTCATACTTTTTTTGAGGCCACTAGTGCCAAGTTTTGATACTCTTCAACCTGGTCAGTCACATGCTTGTTCAGCTGGGCTTGTGCACTTTCCTGTAGGTCCTTCCATCCAGTTGGAAGCTTAAACATGTTAAAATAGAAGGGAAGGGGGCAGGGCACAATCTTTAAAACAATGACATAGTTGTTGAGGGTATGACAAAAACTAGTTAGAACCAATTAGGCCCAAGATGTTGGAAGATTGGATCTCTAGTGGGCCTTGAGCCTCAATCTACACTCATTATAACACAGGAGCTAAATGACACACCCTGGGCTCAGGTTGGGTTCAAGTCCCAGCCCATGGGTTCGAGTCCCAATCTGAGTTGTGTGTTTCAGTTTGATATCTGTGTCTCTTCAGCAAAATTTTATTGCCCCATAAAATTTTGGTAGACAGTAGAAAGTTATCCCACTCACCTCACACGCTAGCAAAGCAATGCTCAAAATTCTCTAAGCCAGGTTTCAACAGGGCATGAACTGTGAGCTTCCAGATGCTCAAGACAGATTTAGAAAAGGCAGAGGAACCAGAGATCAAATTACCACCATCCGTTGGATCATTGAAAAAGCAAGAGAATCCCAGAAAAACATCTACCTCTGCTTTATTGATTATGCCAAAGCCTTTGACTGTGTGGATCACAACAAACTGTGGAAAATACTTCAAGAGATGGGAATACCAGATCACCTTACCTGCTTCCTGAGAAATCTGTACTCAGGTCAAAACATGGAACAACAGACTGGTTTCAAATAGGGGAAGGAGTACGACAAGGCTGTATATTGTCACCCTGCTTATTTAACTTATATGCAGAGTACCTCATGAGAAATGCTGGGCTGGATGAAACACAAGCTGGAATCAAGATTGCCGGGAGAAATATCAATAACCTCAGGTATGCAGATGACACCACCCTTATGGCAGAAAGCAAAGAAGAACTAAAGAGCCTCTTGATGAAAGTGAAAGAGGAGAGTGAAAAAGTTGACTTAAAACTCAACATTCAAAAAACTAAGATCATGACATCCAGTCCCATCACTTCATGGGAAATAGATGGGGAAACAGTGTAAACAGTGACAGACTTTATTTTGGGGGGTTCCAAAATCACTGCAAATGGTGACTGCAGCCATGAAATTAAAAGATTCTTGGAAGAAAGTCTATGACCAACCTAGATAGCACATTAAAAAGCAGAGACATTAGTTTACCAACAAAGGTTCATCTAGTCAAATTTATGATTTTTCCAGTAGTCATATGTGGATGTGAAAGTTAGACTCTAAAGAAAGCTGAGCGCTAAAGAATTGATCTTTTGAATTATGGTGTTGGAGAAGACTCTTGAGAGTCCCTTACACTGCAAGGAGATCAAACTAGTCCATCCTGAAGGAAATCAGTCCTGAACATTCATTGGAAGGACTGATGCTGAAGCTGAAGCTCCGATACTTTGACCACCTGATGCAAAGAACTGACTCCTTAGAAAAGACTCTGATGCTGGGGAAGATTGAAGGCAGGAGGAGAAGGGGATGACAGAGGATGAGATGGTTGGATGGCATCACTGACTCAATGGACATGAGTTTGAGTAAACTCCGAGAGTTGGTGATGGACAGGGAAGCATGGCGTGCTCCAGTCCATGGGGTTGCAAAGCATGGGACACAACTGAACTGAACTGAGAAAGTTATCCAAACTTTGGTCTCCCCACTTAAGAAGTTGGTACAAAGTGATTACAGTCAAAGTTTCCAGTCTCACAAGGGTGGACAAACACTGTCACTGGCCATTTCAGTGGACAAAGGATGTGCTGGCCATCAAGCTGGTGCAGGATGCAGGAACCACAGCGCTCAGAACCTCAGGACTGGCTTCAGCTTCTGGTTAGCCCTGGTGGAGAGCAGGAATGCTGCTGAGCACTGGGGTCCTTCCCAAGATGTGTTTTCACCAGTACGCCCTGCCACCTACAAATGGACACTTGCCATCTACCTCTACCAGGATCAAATTATGAGCCACTGCAGACACTGACCTTTAACACCCCTGAAAGGAGATCAAGAGAGAGAGAGCAGAAATGAGGCATCTGTGCTCTGGGAAGAACTGGCAGGAAAGGTCTTTAAATACATATTTTCAGAATATTTTATGAGCCTGAATTGTTGCATCTTCTCATATCTGGAAAAGCACCAAGATCATTAATGGACATATCTGCTCCTTGTAACCATCAGTAACCTTTATGAGATGGGCCTCAATCTTCTTCCAAAAATATGTGCTTGATTGCATATACACCCCCTTCACCAAAATCACGCGTATGCTGACCTTTCCCCTATGTCTTTAGGAAGGTTTCTTAGAAGCTCTCTGAAATGCTGCCTCCTGGGCTGCCTCCTCAATTTGCCCTGAATAAAACTTAACTCACAATCCTCGCGTTGTGCATTTTTTTCAGTGCATACGTCTGTCTGCTACTGAAATCCCTTTATCTTCTCTTCTCTGTCTATGTTGTTCAGGAAATACATGCCTTCTTCTGACTTCTGGATTTTGCTGTCTGCCTTCTCTTTTCCCCATCGCAAGGGAGTCGATGGGTGATTCTTTGGTTCTCTATAACTGAGTATCGTCCCATCTGTCAAACCGCAACTATCTCATCTGCGCCTGATTGTGTGGCTCAGGGCATCAGACAGGTGAGCAGAGATGGCTCTCACGTCTCCTGGACAAGTGGGGCTTTTTCATCCACAAGTGGCCCTTACCCCGGACAGCTCCACACAGGGCCGCTGGCACAACCTGGCGGGGTCCTGTGTACAGAAATCTCCCTCCCTTCCTGGCTTGCTTCCTCCTTCCTCCCCAAGCAGGATCTCTCAGGATCCCTCCCTTCCTGCAGGGTATCTGGACTTCTTCTGTGGGAGCTCAGCACTACAAACAGAACAAAGTAAAGTAAAGTAAAGTAAAGTCACTCAGTCGTGTCCGACTCTTTGCCACCCCATGGACTGTAGCCTACCAGGTTCCTCTGTCCGTGGGATTTTCCAGGCAAGAGTACTAGAGTGGGCTGCCATTTCCTTCTCCAAACAAAAGCAGATGCCAAAGCCAGACTTTAGTTACAGGAGTAAGAATGGATTAGTTCAGGAACAACTATTCCAAGAGGGACGAGTCCAGCATGAATTGAACTGAGCTTCACTGAAAGAAAAGCCGGGATACTTTAAAGGCTGGGGTGCTGGGAGGAACGCACTGAGAGGTAAAAAGTCTAAGTGACTGAGCCTCTGGGTTTGCAATTTGCCACTTACCCAGAAGAGAAACAGACTTCTCTTCTCATACCTTTATGACAAGAGGCTGTGCTGGAACCTAACACAGTTCAGTTCAGTTGCTCAGTTGTGTCCGACTCTTTGCCACCCCACGGACTGCAGCACGCCAGGCTTCCCTGTCCATCACCAACTCCTGGAGCTTGCTCAAACTCATGTCCCTTGACTCAGTGATACCATCCAACCATCTCATCCTCTGTCATCACCTTCTCCTCCTGCCTTCAATCTTTCCCAGCATCAAGGTCTTTTCTAAGGAGTCAGTTCTTTGCATCAGGAGGCCAAAGTATTGGAGCTTCAGCTTCAGCATCAGTCCTTCCAATGAATATTCAGGACTGATTTCCTTTAGGATGGACTTGTTGAATCTCCTTGCCGTCCAAGGGACTCTCAAGGGTCTTCTCCAACACCACAGTTCACTGAAATTAGGCCCTTATCTTACCCCAGAAACTAGCTAGAGCAACACTTATCTCCCTGAACATTTGCATTCCAAAGAGAAGTTTCTCAAGTCCTTGGAGAAATAGTCTAGGTAACAGATTTACATCTCAAAAGGATTTTATAATTGCAAGCTTTCTAAAGTAACTGCTCTAGAGAGCTTTGAGGTTTAGGGTGGAACAAACAATAAATCCTCCTGGTGGTGTCTGAGCTTCCTCCGCCAGGTGTTTTAAGCAGAGGCTAGGATCATCTCAGAGACACAGCTCTTGTTGCTAAAAGTCTTGCTAGTGTTTGGTCTCATAGTGCAAATGAAACGAGCAGGACCTTGTGGCCCTCCTGGGCACGGAAGCCTTTCTGTGTCCCCTATTTCTCATTTGTAGGGAATAGACTCCAGCCTCCTTGACCTTCCCTGGGTTCCAAAGGGCAGATTCAAACAGTTGCTAATCAGGGCAGGAAGGGGATATGAAGATAAGGGAGGAGCAGCCAAGAAACAATATTGCAACCTTGGACCAGGGTCCCAGTTCCACCTCAAGGAATACACATAACAATATCTTTGAGGTCTTCTGTAAAACTAAGACCTCCCCCCCCCCCAACAAATGGAAGATGCTAACTTCTTGATGAAGCACTCTTCATTCCAGAGAGAAGCTCAAAGTTTGATAACCTTGAGAACCACAGAAGCTCATCAGGAGACCACTGGAGACCAGATTAAAGAAATCCAGGCCCTGTACACACTCGGACCCTTATCAGCAACCTTGCCCTTGAACCGTTGCTATAAAACTCCTCACCAAATTGGCCTGAGGTTGGGACACAGTTTTGAGGGCATTAGTCCACTGCGACCACCTTTGCCTGGCAGAGCAATAAAGCTATTCTTTTCTACTTCACCTCAAAATTTGTTTCCAAGACTTAATTCAGCCTCTGAGCACATCGAGGTTTGGCATCACAAGGGATTTGGATGGAGCCATTATCTGCTGACAGTTCTGTAGCTCTCACTGGCAGGCATTCTTAAGTCCTAAGTCCCCAAGTCTAGAGCTTAAATTCTGCGGCAGTCCTTTGATTAAATTGAGCCAACAGGCCCAGGCTAGACTACTCAAGGGGAAGGGAGTGCCCAAGAGTGAATACTAAGAGACCTTGTTTATTGGGTCCACAATTGTAATTAAACCACAGTTGCTTTTGTCACTGTGAAACATGGGCCATTTTTGTGGGGTAGAATACTCATGCTAAAGGCCACCAGCCAACTCACAGCCAAATGCCTCTCTCCTCAGAAGCAACCTGCTCCAGCTCCACTCAACTGTGGCAAAGGTGGTTGGAATCATCACC
Source organism: Dama dama (assembly GCF_033118175.1). Lineage (NCBI taxonomy): Eukaryota > Metazoa > Chordata > Mammalia > Artiodactyla > Cervidae > Dama > Dama dama. The sequence goes on along the minus strand of NC_083712.1, from coordinate 45,104,459 downwards.
ATTAAATATAAATCAAGCGAGAAAATCTACACTTATGACAGTCCTCCCAGGAGCTTTTCTGATATCGGTGTTCCGACATGACAGGTTTTCAGTATTTCAGGAGACTCCTTAGTGGTGACAGTGAGCCTGGAAGCCAGCTCTGATTTAGACCTCTGAGAACACTTAGGTGTTGTGTACTGGGTATTCAGACATAACTGACTGCTGCAAATTATCATAGTCTAAATGTGGCCAGAGGTAGTTACTGTTGACTTTTACTGCTTCACGAAGTCAGCAGGGAAGAACTCCTACTGGAAAGACTCAGAACCCTATTTTTCCGGCTTTCTTCTTAATCGGGTCAGTTTTACTGGCACACATGGCAGAAGAGATGTTTACTGAATAACCAATTAAATTTGCCCAATTTAATTTGGGGGTAACTTGGGATCAGGTTTATATATACTCTGGAGCAATGAAACCGAGCAGAACCCTTCAGGATTTCTGGGCACAGAAGTCTCTCTGTGTCCCCCGATTCTTGTAGGAAATAAGCTTCACTGAGCCTCTTTGACCTTCCCTGAGTTCGAAAGGGCAGGTTCGAACAGCAGCTGATCAGGGGAGGGAGGGGATGTGGAAATGAGGGAGGAGCAGTCAAGAAATAACAGTGCAGCCTTGGGCCAGGGTCCTGGTTCCCCCTCAGGTGTCACACATGACAATATCTTAGTTTTTCTGCAGAACTAAACAGCCACCCAGGCGGAGGATGGTAACCTCAGTCTGATCGCAGGATTCCTGGACCGTAACCCTGTTACCTCACCACCAACCAATCAGAAGAGAGTCACGTGCCCTGCAGCCCTCCCCCTACATTTTGTCTATAAAAACTTTTCTCCCAGAATCATTGAGGAGCTCAGGGTTTTTGAGCATGAGCCACTAGTTCTCCTTTCTTGGCCCTTCGATAAAACTTTCTCTGCTCCAAACTACAACCTTTTGGTTTGTTTGGACTCACTATGTATTGAGCCCAAAGTGAAAATTTACTAAAAGTTTAGAGAAAAGATGTCCTACATAATCGACTTATTTGGGTTTATATCAACAGTAGCAACAATGTAGAATGCCTTAAGAAAATTTAGACATTTTAATTTTTCCATTTATGTTTTATTTGAAATATCCACAGGGTTCTAACCTGTACTTTTTAAAATAAAGTTTTGGACAGAAAGCATACCATATAATATATTTCACTGGTCAGATACGTTTTTGTTCTTTATTATTAATCCATGAGAAGAAAATTGTGGACCTAATTGAAAAATATATCACTGACTTTTGTTCTTATCAATTATTAATAACAGTGTGGCAGAGTGGTGGAAGACATAGGCAGGAATAGAGGCACAGATGAATTTTTGAGATAGTTCTAAACCTAACGTAAATGTATATATACTTTGGCCATTTGTTTTCAAGGAGTTTTAAGAGTTAATAAGTTCTTCATTAAAGATGTGTTGATGGTGGTCTTCAGACATTGACTCTAGAACACGTCTCCATAACCTCTACCCACCTGAGAACTCTGGAGGCAAGACCGCTCTCACAAACATGACATATAGACCAGAAAATCCCACAGCAATTGCTGCCCATCTTGTCAATTTCTAGGGCATCTGGAAGTGTAATTATTTCTCTCTACCTGTTGTTCTGTTCTCCAGTTAACTCTGTTTCTTTCACCATTAAATTTTCTTCCTCTCGAATTCCCAGCAGAAAGCAGTTTAATGAACTCACCCACAGGAAGGTGCTTATAATTGAAACAAGAACAGTAAATATCATTTATTGAGACTGAACAGTGGTCCAAAAATTATCACAAAACATCACAGAAAAGATAGTACTGCTTATCCTTAAGCTACAGATGAAGAAATGGAAGTTTAGAGAGACTTCATAACGTCTTTAAAATTATAGTTAGGAAATGACAAAGTTAGGATTTAAAACAAGTCATGTCACTATGAAGACTGTGTTCCCATGACTGCCATTCTAGGATTTTTCAAGAGGAAGAAAATATTTGAAGCATGAAGGGTTAAACTAATTGAGATTATCTCTAGTGATGGAATTTCAAAAAAATTTGGGAAAGTGGTACTTTAGAGTATTTAAAAATTGCTGTATCTTTAAATGTCGTTTTGGAAACACACAATAGAAGCGAGAACCCAAGCTGCACACCTTCCGCTCTTCCTTTTTCCACTTCATTCTAGCCTGTAATCATGGTCCAACACAGAGGCTACATCTGGACCCATCATCACTTTTCTTTAGCTTAAATGATATTTCTCTTTTTTACAACTGAAGCTGTTGTCAAGATTTTCAAATATGTTCATTATGCCTAAAAAATGTCTTTAAAAAAAAAGAGAGAAAAATGGGCTTGCAGTTCCTCATGGCAAAAAGAAGCCAGAGCTGAATAACGTCAGCTCCTGTGGGTGGGTCAATGGTCTTCCCAGGTCCTCGCAGCCCTTGCCTGGCCCCCTGCCCACAGTCACGCTGCCTGCCTCGGCTCTGATTGCCACTGGCACGGCTGCACACAGCTTCCTATCTGCTGCAGGCATTTGAGACCCCTGATCCTTCCATCCCTGCTGTACCTCCAGTGTGAGTTAGATCCATAACACATAAAGTCTTGGCAGGCAAGGACTTGTCTCAGATGACAATTTTCTCTTTTAGTGGTCATTTACTGCAGGCTTGGGGCTGTGGTTCTCAGACTAAACCGTCCACAGAATCAGCTGGTGGGTGTTTTAACATATGGATGGGTTGCTGGGACCCAGCCTCGGTGCTTCTGATTCACGAGGTCTGGAGTAGAAATTGGACATTTGTGTTCCTAGCAAATCCCTGGGAGATGATGCTGAGGCTACTGATTTGGGAACCACATTCTGTGAACTACTGCTTCAGGAAGACATCTTTTATGCCTGTGGACTGGATCATGATGAAACCAGTGTTCTTTCTTCTACCACTTTTTATTCTTTCTTACATAACTTCCTGGTTTTTTTGAAAAAGTGTGTATTTTATTTGCCACTCAAATGAAACCTTTCTCTTTTATTCTCCTGGAATTTCTCTGAGGCCAAGGCTGACAGTCATTCACCTGACATGGCTTAGAGACAGGAGGATGATATTGGTGTGACACAGAGACTTCTTCTTTTGCCTTGACTTTATATTTTTCCTTCGTTTTTCATATCTTCCCATGTTCTCTATCATGGTGACAGCCAACCTGTGGCTACTGTCCAGATGCCCCCTGCACTGCCACCGTCTCAGCCAGATTTGGAAACTAGGGGCATTTCCACCCCCAGCAGCTCACAGACCAAACCCTTATCTTCTTGCAAATCTATTTATACTACACAGATGGCTGGAATCCTCCAGCTGAGTCACACTTAAAAATTCAGAAAAGAAAAAACAATTTGGCAATGGTTTTTTTCTCTTGGCTGTTTTCCACTGTGTGTATTTTTCCCTAAATATTGTTTCTTATATTCCTAATGATCGCATTCAAACTACTTTTCCCAAATATCTGGTTCATTTCTCAAGCTTCCCTTTAAATACATTGCTACATGTATTCAGATCTTTCTCAATTCAGTTCAAATAAAGTCCTAAGAGATATCCGGAATGGGGGGGAGGTGGCTAAGAGAAAGTGAGCCTGGTGTGCAGCGGTTTCCAGCAGAGGACAGAAATCTGTGCAGCCTGAATCAGTAGAGCTAACTTCCTGTCTTCCTGCCTTGCCCAGCAACTGTAAACACTTGCTTCCCAACACTGACCTTTCAAGAAGAAGAAGACCACAGGGATATATTTGTTCAGGACTGCATTAAACAGGAGTGCTTCATGAGAATATGTGCAATGACCGATATGAGGAAGCAGTGCCCACATTAGAATTTTTTTTTTTTTTTTGAGGTAGCAGATATTCTCAGTTAACAGTCCCTCCAGTTGCAGCTGTGCCAAAGCCCAGCAGAGCACCTGGTCCAGAAAAGGGGGAACAGAGTGTAGAAATGCATGGAACGAACGGGGACGTGGAAAGGAGGTGGTGCTCTTTATTAAGCACCAGTTTTGTAGCAGGTTCCACATGAGTCATAGACCATCAGAATGACTTCACTTTCTATTTCATTAGAAAGGTGTATGTTCTTGCAAGAAAACCTGTTATGTAGCCTTTAAATTTTATGGAGCAAAGGATCTAGGTTTTAATTGTCGATTCTGAAAAATAAGTCTGAGGCAAAAATAATCCAATAAATAGTCAGCCTAGTGCATTTAAATTTTTATTTACAGACTGTCAGCTATTTGACTAAGAGGTGGGACTGGACAGACTTGAAATTAAATCATTAGGATTTCAAATTGGAGATGAACAATGTCTGAAATCACAGAGTAGGTTTTTGATAACTTATGATTTAGGTGACAATGGCTGATTAATGCACAGTTTTTCAGACATGCCTTATCATCAGGAAAGGAGAAGTATAACTTGAATTTGAAAGAAATAAACTATTAATATGTAGCCAGAAATCAAGATGGTGGAGGAGGAGGATGCTGAGCTCACATCCCCCAGCAAACTCATCAAAAATATAGTACGCATGGAGCAGCGCTCATTGACAATAACCCAGAGTCTGGCCGAACGGCTCTTCTACAACCAGGGCTATAAAGAAAGATCCTCATGGAATTGGCTTCCCTGGTTGCTCAGATGATAAAGAGTATGCCTTCAATGTGGTAGACCTGGGTTGAATCCCTGGGTTGGGAAGATCCCCTGGAGAAGGGAAAGGCTACCCACTCCAATATTCTTGCCTGGAGAATTCCATGGATAGAAGAGCCTGGCAGGCTACAGTCCATGGATGGGGTTGCAGAGTCGGACATGACTGAGCCACTTTCACATGGAGTTGGGTAGGAAGGGAGGGGAGGTGATCCTGCTGCAACCCAAGCAGGGACCCAGGAAAGGAGGGGATCTCCTGGGTTTCTGGAGGGGACATCACAGGCTTGGGATCCTCCCTGGGGAGCCTGGGGTTTGAGCCACATGCTGGGCACCTCAACCCTGGGGTCTTCCGAAGAAGACATACAGATGGCCCACAGGCATTTGAAAAAGATGTTCAACATTGTGAATAATAAGAGAAATGCTAATCAAGACTACAGTGAGATATGACCTCATACCTATTAGAATGGTTGTCACCAAAAAGTCTGCAGATAACAAATGTTAGTGAGGATGTGAAGACAAGGAAACTCTCCTGCACTATTGGTGGGGATTTAAATTGGTGCAGTCACTATGGAGAACAGTATGAAGGTTCCTTTAAAAACCCCAAATAGAACTACCATATGATCCAGCAATCCCACACCTAGGGCTGTATGTGAAGATGATGAAAACACTAATTTGAAAAGATATGTGTGCCCCAGTGTTCATAGCAGCACTATTTACAACAGCCAAGATATGGAAGCATCCTAAATGTCCATCAACAGATGAATGGATAAAGGAGTGCCATGAATATTTGGTCGTCTAAAAAGTTCGTTTGGGTTTTCCTTGTGATGTTACAGAAGGACCTGTGTATGGAATACACGCACGCACACACACACACAATGATATATGACCAGCCATGAAACAGAAAAGAATTTTGCCATTTGGAAGAGACATGGATGGATCTGCTTAGTAAAATAAGTCAGCGAAAGACAAATACTGTGTATTATCACTTTTATATGGAATCTAAAAGATAAAATGAATGACATAACAGAAACAGATTTGCAGATATACAGAAGGGAATGGCAACCCGCTCCAGTATTCTTGCCTGGAGCAGTCCATGGACAGAGGAACCTGGTGAGCTACAGTGCATAGGGTTGCAAAAAGTCAGACACGACTGAGTGACTAATACCCACACACATAACAAACTATAGGGTAGATGAAAGGGGAAGGGGCAAGATTAGGGAGGGGAATTAAGAGAAAATCTACTATGTGTAACACAAGCAATAAGGATACTTTCTTTGTGCAGTGTAGGGAGTACAGTCAAAATTTAATAATAATTTAAAATTGGGTATAATCTTTAAAAATAGTGAATCACTATGTAGTACACCTGAAACTAATATCGTTTGTAAATCAACTCTATTTTATTTTTTTATATTTACCTTTTTATTTTATTTCTTACTATTTATTTTGCTGTGCCGAGTCTTAGTTGTGGCATGCAAATGCTTAGTTGTGGCATATGGGATCTAGTTCCCTGACCAGGGACTGAAATCAGGCCCCCAGCACTGGGAGCGAGGCGTCTTAGCCCCTGGACCTCCAGGGAAGTCCCTCAACTATAATAGAAAACAAATTTTTAAAGAAGAAAGTATTTAATGTGGTAATATTTTTCAGTGGGCAACAAACGAATGAAGCTTTTCTCCAAGTTTTCTCTTTATGATGTTGTTCCACCACATGTTAAGCATAGGGTTTACTTTCAGTCGTATGCACTTCAATTTCAAACATTCTTAGCTTACCTTTACTTACGTTAGAAAAAGGCCTGAAATGTCTGCTCCTTCTTTCTCACAGTTTGTATTTGAAAAAAGCAGCGAGAATACCTCAGAGTGTCAATGTCCAGATAGGATATGTGTTCTAGTATGAACTGAATGATCCTGGCTACATCCTAACAAGGTTCCAATAATGAGAATTAGGACTAGGAGGAAGATGCAGGAACGAATGATTTCTCCCCCCAAAAGCTTCTTTCTTCTGTGTCATACAAGGAAGCAGTTACTGAAGAAAATGCTAGAAGGTTTCTAAAGATCATCTCAGCCCTCAATCTTTTAAATCATCTCCTAGCGCCTATGGTTCTGCCAGGATGGAAACCTGGACATAAAAGTCTGGAAGAGAGGAAACCGACCTGGCCACCCTCGTCCTTCTGGTGCCGAGATAGCAGTGCTGCTTCAAAGTGACTTCTCTCCTCCCTTGAAAATGTTTCTTTTTCTTCTTTTTTCTCTCCCTCTCTTTTTATATAAAACTCTGTGAAGAAATACAAAGGGCCCTTGAGAATCCAGCCTTCTTTCTGAACTTTTGATCATGAGTACACTTGGTGCTGTGATGAACCAAACAAGGTTTTCTTATCACTCTTTCCACAAGGTAGGAAAAATGAATTTTCATCCAGGAGATCCTCTGTGTGTGTGTGTGTGTGTGTGTGTGTGTGTGAAGCAGTTTATTAAAGGATATCCCAGAAGTCTTCATCTTCTGATAAGGGTGAGTGATTTGTTTAATTTAGGAATGTCTTATCAGGAGATGTTAACTGCTATAGATCAGGAGTCCTTTGCTTTTTGCAAAGATAGAGCAGTCAGAAGATTCTCGTACCTTTTATTCTATAGTCTCAGGGCTACCAACTGTCCCTACATATCAGCCCAAATCTGCCTGGATAAATGACAGTTTATATTTCATTTTCTGACATTCTCCTGTGCACAAAAAAGTCGTTACTTTGAACTTGGCTAACTTGCCTTTGAGGCAGTAACTAGAAGCTGTGCTTCCTTTAGTGGATGATGAGCTTACAGAGTCTTTATGCTGAAGAGCTACATAGAATGAAGACATACATAGATTCAAAAAGGGTTAAGAAAAAATAAAGGGTTAAAGCCTTCACAAAGATAGACCTAGTATCGATCATATAGGGAGCTATTTTAGGCTTAAATAACAAATACAATGGCCCACGAGCCTGCTTCTTTGGTATTCGTGTCTTGGTCCTGTTTCACATCCTGAATATGACAGTGTGATATTTATTTGAGGTTGACGTTCTGATTGTTTCCGCAGGATTCGTCAACAGGACATAAAACAATATTGGCTAGAGTGGAAGCAATAACGAAAATGAAGTGTACCTATCAGCAGGGTGATGTTATTTATAGATGCAATGGGTTTCACATACTGAATTCAGAACACTTGGATGGAATTCAAGTGACCGGCTCTCCTTGACAGTGCACAAAGGGGTACCCTTCAACCTGCAAACTAGAGAAGGTGCCACAGCTGTGACGCTAGGTTCATTTAACAAGCATGGGCAGAGACTTTTTCACAGTAAAATCTTTCTGGGTGGTCTCTTGTACAGTTCTCATTATTAGAATCCAGCGGAATCACAGATACAAATCTCATTACTGGAAATTTTACTAATTGATGATGCAGACTCCCTCCTCGCCCTGCCTTTAGCCAGGCTCCTCTGAGCACTCTTCTTGGCCAGGACCAGTTTCTAACAGCTCAGAACATCAACCCCATTTCTAACAGCTCAAAACATCAATCCCATTTCTAACAGCTCAAAACATCAACCCCATTTTTAACAGCTCAAAACATCAACCCCATTTCTAACAGCTCAAAACCAATTTAGCTTCTAACAGCCCAGGTCTGCACCCTCTCCCCTCTAAAGTGCATGCCTAGAAAACTCAAGTTTTCTGTCCTAAAATTTGCTATTTATTTCAGCCATCCTCTGAGGACAGGGCTGGCAGTGCCCAGCTCTGCGGGAGGACAGAACCCTTACTTGGGTCTCTGCCAGCAGGCACAGCAGAGCTGTCCCCTTTACACCGATTAACCTTTTGTCATCTTTCACTTCTCTAACTCTACCGAGCCCCTGCTGGGACCCCTCTTTATGCCCCCATTTCCCTTTTAAAATGACAATTCTCTTGTGAACAACTGGAGGGTGAGTTCCGTTCCTGCCAGACTAATTCCAGTTAATATAATTATTACTCTTGGAAATCTGTCCTCCAGCATCAGCGAGTGTGTGGTTTTGTTCATCTTTGACGGGCGTTTACTGCAAGTCGTGTCATCTCCCAAGACCTCCGTTCCTCTCATAGCAAAATGGTTGTCAGATGAAGGCAACGTGGCTGCCCCTTCCAATAAGAGATGCTTTTTCAGATTTCACTCCAAAAGACTGGAGTGCTTCTAGGCGCATACCAGATTTGCATGTGTGTGTGTGTGTGTGTGTGTGTGTGTGTATGCAGGCATGCATCTATTGCAGATTAACAAAGGAGCACCTTCAGTCTCTTCTATTCTCCATTTTCTCTTTCTTTCCCCTCTTATCTCCCCAAAAGTCTGATAGAAAGAGATGTATATGGGCTGAGAGGTAGACATTCAGAGACATACACACACATACAGACACATGCCCACACAGAAGGCTTCTGTTAGAAATAATAGCCGATGACTTCTGAGCGTGCATGCAGGAGCAGGTGATGCATCGTCCTTTAAATGAGAACCTAGTCCAGAGCTTAGTACCAAGCATTCAATAAATGTGCTGAAGGAATTGCAAACATTTGAAATTCTTTTAAAAAAATGTCTTCTTCCTTCAAACTTCCCAATGAATTGTCAATTAGGGTTCTTTTTGCTGGCAGAAGTGCTTAAGTATACAAATATCTATTTGTGGTTGGTTTTCTTTAATGTTCAGCTAAACAACTAATATAATTATTTTCCAATCTTAGTTTTTCCTTAGCCTCTAGTGTCACCTTAAAAGCCTCGATTAAAAAAATCCAAGTGGCTTTATGTAAAGGTAAGAATACTCCCACTCACATTTTTATTAATGATCAACTTATCTACAAAATTTAAAGATACAGATCTTACAAGGCATCCTATTTAGGAACAATTAACCCTATTTATGGGCTTCGCTGGTGGTTCAGACAGTAAAGAACCTGCCTGTAAGGCAGGAGACTTGGCTTTGATCCCAGGGTTGGGAAGATCCCCCAGAGGAGGAAATGGAAACCCACTCCAGTATTCTTGCCTGAGGAATCCCATGGCCAGGGGAGCCTGGCAGGCTGCAGTTAGTTCATGAGGTCACAAAAAGTCAGACACGACTGAGCAACTAACGCTAAACCTAAACCCCATTTGTACGTTCAATTGAACAGAGTCCCTTAAACATCTCAAACTACACTTATAGCCTACTGTAGCCTATTATTCTCTCAAACATTTCAAATATTAATATCTGAAAGGAAAAGCATGACTTTAACGAGCAAAATCTAAGCCTTTAAAAAATTAGAATATGTTAATCCCAACTTCCTAATTTATTTATATTAATACACACATATTACTATACATTAAATAGAGAACCAACATGGGTCTACTGTATAGCACAGGGGACTCTACTCAATACTCTGTAATAACCTGTAAGGGAAAAGAATTTGAAAAAGAGCATGTTTATCACTGCGCTGTACCCCGAAACTAACACAACATTGTAAGCCAAGTGAAAATACATACATATCCATCTAGACCAAAAGAGAGTGTACCTTTAGACTTAGTTCAGCTGTTTGCTTTGACTTAGTAAATCCCCATCCACATTCTCTGGACCTAATTGGAGTCACAAAATACAAGGTCACATTCATAGAATGTAGACCGCCCCCTCAGAAGTGCCTTTATCATTCCTCTTTAAGCCGCTTTGTTTTCCTCCTGGAGGAACGCTGTGAGAAGTGTGAAACGCTTCTATCCCTCTAATTGCGGCTCACTGTGTCAGAATACTGACTAAGACACATGAAGGTGAATGCACATTTTAAACGTTTCTCCTCTTTCTTTAAACACATGGTCTGCCTCTGCTTCCCTTGGGGCGTTCATGCGCTGGATGATAGCGGTTCCTGTAAACTCTTCTCCTAGTCTCGCCAGGCTTCTCTTTATTTTATTTTAGTTTTAGTTTTATATCCTTACTGCTCGTTTGCCTTTATTTTTCTTTTCCTTGATTCCAGTAGAATGTAAATGTCATCATTATCTTGTATTTCCTCAGTGTTTTTACGGCTTTCAAGCCAGTTGGCCTGTTTTCTAATCCTCGCGTTTAGTGAGATGGTGGGTGAGAAGATCTGGGGAAAGAACTAGATGATTATAACTAATATTCCCTTTCTGCTTAAGGGTTCTGTAAAGCTTTATCAGTTCTTTTTGTACCAAAACAGCAACTCTTGTGTTAACTCAGAAGTAATGTTATTATTATTCCTAATTTTATAAGACTTAAAAATTTGATGAGTCAATGGGAGTTTGGGGATAGTAAATACAAATTATTATATATAGGATGGATAAACAACAAGGTCCTACTGTATAGCACACGGAACTATATTTAATATCCTAGGATAAACCATATGGAAAAGAATATAAAAAAGAATGTGTATATGTGTATAACTGGGTCACGATGCTATACAGAAGAATTTAGCACAACATCGTAAATAAACTATGCCTCAATAAAATTTTTTAAATTTGATGAATCAGATGTGTTTGCAGTAGGAATATGAACTATAGGTACCATAATAGCAGAGTGTCTATTAAGAAAAGCATAAAGGGCATTTGGTGTTCCCTTTCTAAAGAAAAGCTGACACTGGTCATTTAGGATCTAAACCAGACAGACATTAATATTACTATAAAAACTACTGAATTCAGTTCAGTGATGGGAAAATATAAATGAGATATGAGACATTCAAGAGTCTCTTTACAGCATCCCATGGAGAGAGAGAATGAAATAGAGGGTTCCTTCTATAAGATCCACAATCTGCAATCCATGTAACTTTGTTTTAAAATATGTGTTCTCCAAAATGCTTCATGACTACTATGAGCCAGGACTTACACAGAAAATAGGTGATGGGTAGATTTACACATTCTCTACAAATTAAAATTGCAAAAGTTGACTTCAGAAGACAAGGTGTTGAAATTTAGGGAACTGGTCAAGTGGGGAATAGAAAACCTCTGCTGGTGAAAAAAATGGAGAAAAATGATGCTGGCAAAACTCAGAGGGATTGTTACCATAATATATGTCTTCTTCCTGCTCTGGGCCATGGAAAGGAATTGATATAAGATGCTGAATACAGAAGAACATTCCCAAGGTTTTTTAAGGGATAGTTTACAAGCTGTCATAAGGAATACTATCTAATGAGATATTATTGGCCCTAACTGTGCTAAGGCATTTTGTTACATATCAAGGCCAGCTTGGGATTACTTTGTAGTTTACAATCTATCATCACATACTTGATCTCACTAGAATCTTACACTAGCCCTGAAATCGGAGGAAACAGCTGCCGTGTGACAAATAAAAAAGTTGCAACCCATAGAGCTTACGTGACTTCACTTAGTCATAGAGTAGATATGAGTCAGTGCTTTTATTAAAATCTTTGACTCCTTATCCGGCTGGCTTTCTACCAGCATCCTTTTCTTTTCTTTATTTCTTTTTCTTTTTTTTTTGCCACACCAGGTTGTCATGTGAGATCTTAGTTCCCTGAGCAGGGATCAAACCTGTGCCCCCTCCATTGGAAGCTCAGAGTCTTAACCACTGGATCACCAGGGAAGTCCTAGCATCTTTTGCTTAAAGTAGCAGTACCAGTGGAAAAACTTAAACTCAAGGATGAAAACATGAAGAAAGAGAGCCACACTCCATAATTATGAGGTTCCTAAATAAAGGCTATATTTGGCAAACTGACCCATGGACCAGATATACCCCACTACCTAGTTTTGTAAATAAAGTTTTATTAGAACACAGCTACTCTCATTTCTTTGTGACTTATCCGTGGTATTTTAGCTACCACATAGAGATGAGTAGTTGTTGTAGAGATAATACGGGCTTGAAAAGCAGTATCTGAAGTATCTGCTATCTGGAGCAGGTATGTGAACTAACAGGGCTTCTCAGGTGGCTAAGTGGGTAAAGAATCTGCCTGCCAAAGCAGGAGACACAAGAGACACGGGTTTGATCCCTGGGACGGGAAGATCCCCTGGAGGAGGAAATGGCAACCCTCTCCAGTATTCTTGCCTGGAGAATCCCACGGACAGAGGAGCCTGGGGGGGTCACATTCTATGAGGTCGCAAAAGAGTCAGACACGACTTAGCGACTGAGCCTGAACGTGAAGGGTTAGTATTTGCAAGAAGAGCACGAGAGTTGTACTTCTGTGGTGGCCGGAAGGAAAAGCGTCCACCTCCTGTGGGAGGCGGGAAGGTCTGGGCGCCTCTCCTTCCCTTTAACTGCTGCCCAAACAGTGAGGGTGTGGGAGTGTGGAGGTTTGGACAGGCATTGGGCGTGCTCCATCCCTCTCGGGCTCTGTTTCTCTAGGAAACAATTCAACTTTTCAGGAAGAGATATGTCAAAACACGAGAAAAGGAGAAAAGCAGATTGATTCTGAGGAAAATGAGTTTGATGCATGCTTGGCACTTCGCCATATTCTGAGACGAAACTACATCTGTGTCTAAACAATTCCTCAAGCCACAAAGCAGTTGAAGGTCAGAAGATTGGAAATGGCATCCTAGTAAGTGAAAAACGCGCTCAGAAACTGGATTTTCAGAGGACTCTGCTGCTGCTGCTAAGTCACTTCAGTCGTGTCCGACTCTGTGCGACCCCATCCCTGGGACTCTCCAGGCAAGAACACTGGAGTGGGTTGCCATTTCCTTCTCCATCAGAGGGCTCTAGCCAAGGTCAAATGATGGCTGTATAAAACAGTTATCTCCGTGGGACAAGAGGAGAAACCCGCACGTCCTAAGCATGTGCTAATGACCAGTCACTGTATACTTTTACATCCAACACTTCTTCCAATATTGAAATGACTGTGTGAAGGCTGTATTTTTAAACCATTTTAGAAGTAAATTGCATTTCAGAGAGGTTGAGGAACTTGTCCAAGCTCACACAGCTAGTGAGTACAGAGCGCAGGGTTTGACCGTCTGTCTGCCTCTGATGCATCTTGCAGCTCTTCTCCCCTCTGCCTCCCTGGGGAAGAGGAGCGAAGACTTATTTTAGGGACGTGTAGAACTGAGACACGGGTTTGATCCCTGGGTGGGGAAGAGCCCCTGGAGAAGGAAAGGGCAGCCCACTCCAGTACTCTTGCCTGGGAAGCCCCATGGCCAGAGGAGCCCGGCAGGCTACAGTTCAGGGGACCACAAGGAGCTGTTCACGGCCGAGCACACACACTGCCGGGCGCATCGGAGGTCACTCATCTGTGCAGGCAAGTTCAGGGTCTGTTTAGAGCTGAGGCCGCTTGTCGGCCTAAGATCTTCACTGAGGATTCATATAGATGGATGTGGGGGATCTGGGAGAATGCAAAGAGGAGCAAGTCCAGGGGAGAGCTCCCCAAATACACTGGAGTTGTGGGACTGGAAGAGAGAGGGCGTCAGAGGGTCAATAATTATCTTTGTCTTGAGCCTTCTGGTGTCTAAGGAAGTTGCTTCTCCTGGGGCTCATCCCACCACTTCAGGTCATTTTCAGAGAACTCGAGGACTGAGGTGTGAGCCAGATCCTGGGGGTGCAAGTCGTTTGGGAGCACCTTTATCACTAACTACACCTTTATAAGGCTAGCTTGCACTCTTTTCTCCCTCTCCTTCTTCCCATGTATATATGGAATCGTTACCATATGTATTCTTCAGAAGAAGAATATGTGTGATGTACATATATAAACCCATAAAGTTATCTATATTCACATATGCATACATATACATGTACAATTTTATGGGTGGAATTGCACCCCTCCAAAATTTTTAGTTGAAGTTTTAAATCCTAGCACTCAGAATATATGACCACCTTTGAAAATAAGATCATTGCAGATACAATTATTTAAATTAAGATGAGGCCATTAGTGTGGACCCTAATCCAATATAACTAATATCCTTATAAAAAAAGAGAAATGTGGACATAAGAGATAAGCACAGAGGGAGAACTCCTTTTTGAGACAAAGGTAGAGATGTTTCTGTAAGTCAAGGATGCCAAAGATTGCCAACAAACGTGTGTGTGTATCTATTCCCAATAGAGAGCCCAAATTGTTAGGGAAACCATCTCATCTTACACACTAATTAATATGATGTTTTAAATTCTCATTGGGTATATGTTTCTTAACATTGTGCCAGCTTCCCCAGATCTCAATGAAATGGTCAGCAAATACAACGTGAAATGTAACAAATTAAGGTGAGCTGCCCAACTTCCATCTGAAGTTCACCTTTTATTTCGTGGCTGTAATGGAAGTATGTATGAGAGTTGAATGATAAGCGTTAGAGAAGAGTGTGGGCAAGTGACAGAGAGAGAAAGAGAAAGTGGGGAAGGGGTTGTGCGTGGCCCAGGAGGAGGACACGTCTGACTTCTCACTGTCTGGTCAGCGCTTCACAAAGAGCACCGCCACGCTGTGTGTGAGGACACACTCACCACCTGCATCCGCAGGGAGACTGGCTTTTCTCTGGTGATGGAAATAATAAATCACCTTAGGCAGAGTAGACTGTTTATTGTTATTACAATGGTGCATCCACTGAGGGCTTGGTCAGCTCTCCTGGAACAAAATGGACCAACTGTCCATTCTGGTCTTTGGAAGTTTTTTTGTTTTTGTTTTTAAGAGGAAGGCATTCTATTGGCAAAGTCACGAGAGACATAGTTCATATCACAGTCTAACGTTTGGAACCAGACTGCGGGTCTCCTGGTAAATTGTGCTCCTTTCCCGTTGCTTCTCGGACCCTCAGGTAAGTATAAGAAATCACATTTTGTAGAACAGAAAGGTCTAACCTCTTTAGGGACCTATAGATGGACTTTAGATGGAAGTCCGTAACTCCAGGTGAAAGTGAAGGTGGCTCAGTTGTGTCCAACTCTTTGCAACCCCATGGACAGGCCAGAATACTGGAGTAGGGAGCCTTTGCCTTCTCCAGGGGCTCTTCCCAACCCAGGAGTCGAACCCAGGTCTCCTGCATTGCAGGCGGATTCTTTACCATCTGAGTCACCAGGGAAGCCCGTACCTCCACGAATGATGTGCAAAATATTTTCTCTTTATGCATATATACATTTGAATAATGAGACCACATGGATGGCGTAAAGGTTCTATGATCACGTTTGCCCCCACAAAAATAAACATAAGCCAGTATCAGTGTAACTCTCAGAGTATGTGTCCATTTGGCTTTATTTTTCTTTTCACTGATGGTAATCAAGAGGAGGTGACTGGGGTATATTTTTGTGAACATCATGCTGAAGAGCAACAGAGATCCCAGGCATTGCTCACGCGATGTACTATCCTCAAGAGAAAATTGCTCCGTGTTACAGATGCACGGTGGAACCTGAGAGAGACTGGACCACACGGTGAGCTTCGCTCTCTTGGGGCCAAATGACATTGCTTGCTGAATGCATCAAGAATTCCAAGTCTGTTAGAAGATGCCACGTTTAAATTGCATCTTGTTTATACCTATACTCAAGAGCTTCTGTTTTTAACAGAAAGTAGACACGATTCTAAGCCATTGTCATTAGCCAGATGTCTGCAAATCAATGTCTTGTCAGAATTCTTGTTTTTACACTGGAGGCTGGATTTAAAACTGCTACCATGAATCTCACACGTTGGCTAGATTCATCAAAACTGCAAGTATCCTTTGAAGAAATCTGAGACAAAATACAATTTGGAGAAATCTTCTTGTCTTACTGATAAGAGAGCTTGAATTACAGGGTCAAACACTATGATTGCTGCTATTCTACTATTTTTTGAAGTTGTAAAGGAAACGACCAGATATAAATCTTTCAGGGTGGTGTTAGAGTTTTTCCACTTTAAGAGAAAATGGTCAAGTTAGACTTTGGGATTATCCAGCTTAATACTTACAGGAATAACCTTATTTTAACAACTTTTTCAGTTAGTTTGGTGTTTAAGAACTTTAAAAAAGTGACATGTAAAGACTCTAATAAGATTCAACATAGATGAAAATTTGGAAAAGCACTAGTTTCATTTATGGTAAGAAAGGTATTTATATCCTAAATTGTTGTTTAGTCGTTAAGTTGTGTCCAACTCTTTTGTGATCTAATGGACTGTAGTCCGCCAGGCTCCTCTGTCCATGGGATTTTCCAGGCAAGAATACTGGAGTGGGTTTACATTTCCTTCTCCAGAGGACTTTCCTGACCCAGGGACCAAACCTGCATCTGCTCAAACCAGCATCTGATCAAACCCCCATTGGCAGGCAGATCCTTTACCACTGAGCCATCTGGTAAGCCCCAAATACATAAGTACTTCAAACTAAATATGAATAAAGTTGCCATAATTAAAAAATAACAGTAAGAAAGTCAGTTGACAAAATAATACATACAATTTAATTATAAATAAATGAAAAAATTTCAACTTCACTAATACTTAAAGAAATTTAAAACACTTAGTTGTTATACTGTGATATGTAAATGTTAAGAGTGATAATGCTAAGTGTTGCAGAAGGTTTAGAGAAATAGCTCTCGGAGTAAACATTGTTGAGAAAAAAATAGCGTTATTCTTTTGAATAGTAACCTGGCGATAAATCACATAAGTTTTAAAATGAGTACACCTTTTGAGTAAGAAATCACATTTATAAACAGGTAACCAAAGGAAATGATTGGGAATTTAGTGAAAAGATATTCACCATTATTATTCATTATAATAATAATAAATAGTTGAAAATATTTTCAGTCTCCAAAAAATAAGGGATTATTTAGCTGTGCTACTATCAAATAATGGAATATTAAACAGACTTTAAGGATAAAAATGTAGAATTACATTTATAATATAGATGATTTTTCTGTGTTGCGGAGAAAGAAAAAACAAATTGTTGCATAAAATTATTTTTTCATAATCTATATACAAAATGGTGGAAAAAAATCTAAAAGAGTATATACACCAAATGTGAACAGTGGTAAGTTCAATATAGTGAAAATATGAGATGCTTTTGTATCTAATTTTGCTTCTGTTTGTTCAGCTTTTTCTACAATGAACATTCATCATTTGTATAATGAAGTAAAAATGAATTTAAAAAATATTGTATATGTTTTCCTTCATTCCTTTAGCATTAACAAACATTTGAAGAATCTTTAGATTCTACTGTTTAGATGCATTTATGTTGAAGATAAAAATACCAAGGCACTGTCTGTTCTTCAACTCCATTGAAAAGGAGAATTTTGAAAATTCATGATCAAGTAGAATAAATAAGTAAAATTATAGGAATCTTGGTGGTGATGTAAAAATTAAATAAACCTTAATTGGAAGGTTGGGAATAACAGAAGTTGCAATCTGCTGAAGTCAGATTCACCAAGTATCTGTGGTTTAATCTAAGCAGTACCTACCTGGCTAGTTTTACCAAATAGAAAATTGTTCTATGACAAATTGGCTTCATCTTTCAGGTTATGTTTATCCTGTAACTTTCATCTTATCCATTGTTAATTATGTGGACAGTTGAAATCTTTTATGAAGTAACTAAAAGATTTCATCTTTCACGAAATCTTTTATGAAACTTCCCTCGTAACTCAGTCGGTAAAGAATTTGCCTGCAATACAAGAGACCAGGGTTTGAATCCTGGGCCAGGAAGATCCCCTGGAGAAGGAAATGGCAACCCACTCCAGTATTCTTGCCTGGAGAATTTCATGGACAGAGGAGCCCGGAGGGCTACAGTCCATGGGGTCAAAAGAATTAGACATGACTTAATGACTAAACCACCACCATGAGGTAACTAAGCAAAGAGTTGCTACTGCAGCCATAAAGAAGAAAGAATAAGTTTTACTTGACTATAGGAACAAGATAGAAAGCTCTTCTAATTTCTATGGGTTCAAAACCTGCTTCAGAATTTGCTGTTTCGGCATCAGCTGACCCTTAAATAGCTCAGCACAGACTTTAGCTGATTTCTGTTAGAAAAGTTTTCTTCATGGCAGCCACGTCGCTTTGAAGGGCAGGAGACTGTTTGATCAATAAGAACCCTGACAAGGATGGTTTTAAAGAATCCTGACTTCTCCAAATTGTTCAGAGCAAGGTTATTTTGAGTAACTCCAATTCACGGAGCCAGAATTTTATAGTGTGCCTTAGGAGAGTATAGGTGTCCAAGAAAACTGCTTTTCTTGCCTTGGTCTTGGCCTGGTATCACTTAGCAAGATTCTATATGTGGATTGCCAAAGAGTTCTAGTATTTCCAAACCTTAGTTTCGGGGTCAAGTTGCAGAATATGTCTTTGTGAAAGACAGAAATGGGAGAAATCCTTGTAATATTTGCTCAGCTTTTAATCAGTGAAACTGAGATTTTCCAGAGGATAAACTACCCACTTAGAAATTTTTATGAAATACTTATTGCTTGTCAGTTTTTTGTTTTCCTACTTATTCTGCTTGCTAGTCAATATTCAGCAAAAGTAATTGAACAAAACCATGATTATAGGCAGGCTTCCCAGGTAGCTCAGTGGTAGAGAATCCTCCTGCCAGTGCTGGGGACACAAGAGGCGAAGGTTCAATCCCTGGATCAGGAAGGTCCCCTGGAGAAGGGAACGGCAACCTGCTTCAATATTCTTACCTGGAGAACTCCATGAACAGAGGAGCCTGGTGGGCTGCAGTTCATGGGGTCTCAGAGAATCGGACACTTCTGAGTGACTGAGCACACATGTACACAATTATATTCAAATCAATAAGTCTTTTAACAGTTGACAATTATTGTAGCCTTGTAACATTTTGTTTCAGAAAATAGACAGGCAGAAGAGATTATTAATCATCTTTCCTCCCAGAGATGATCCCTTTTAAAGCAGTTATATATTCTGATCTATTTCTTCTTTATATATATATATATATATATATATATATATATATATATATAACATTTTTACAAATTGGTATCAAAGTTACATACTGGTTTTTTTTCATTTATTTTTATTAGTTGGAGGCTAATTACTTTACAATATTGTAGTGGTTTTTGTCATACATTGACTTGAATTAGCCATGGAGAGATTCTGAATTTTCATCAAAAAGCAAAGAATATTGAAAACAAATCCTGAAATAGTATTTGAGAGAAAATAAAATAGCTACATAATATTTCTTCACTGGGGCTTCCCTGGTGGCTCAGAAAGTAAAGAATCTGGCTGAAATTCAGAAGACCCAGGTTTGATCCCTGGGTGGGGAAGATCCCCCGGAGGAAGAAATGGCAACCCCCTGCAGTATTCTTCCCTGGAGAATCCCATGGACAGAGGAGCCTGGAGGGCTACAGTCCAGGGGTCACAAAGAGTCAGACAGAGCTGAGTGACTAACACTCTCACTTCTTAATTTCCTAGCTCGTATCCTACAAGTATGTGAAGGGGGAATCATCACCAGCGATCCAGGCGGGATGGAGAAGGTCTCAGTCAGCCTGTGCTCCCCTACTGCCGGAGCCAGAGAAGCGTGAACCGAAGAGGATGCTTGCAGATGAGACGGCATTACAGGAAGAGAGCCCGTGTCCTGTCAGGGGATGAGTGAGTGCCTCTGATCTGGGGAGCAGAAGGGAGTGTTATCATGGTTAGAATGATACCAGAATGCTTCTTATCACAAGATGCAGAACTTGCTGCTGCTGCTGCTGCTAAGTCACTTCAGTCGTATCCAACTCTGTGCGACCCCATAGACGGCAGCCCACCAGACTCCCCCGTCCCTGGGATTCTCCAGGCAAGAACACTGGAGTGGGTTGCCATTTCCTTCTCCAATGCATGAAAGTGAAAAGTGAAAGTGAAGTCGCTCAGTCGTGTCCCACTCTTCGTGACCCCATGGACTGCAGCCCACCAGGCTCCTCTGTCCATGGGATTTTCCAGGCAAGAGTCCTGGAGTGGGGTGCCAGTGCCTTCTCCAGAACTCGTGGTTAAGTTCAAATGAGTTAAAACCTATGAACTACCTACAATAATGCCTGACATGTGTACTTAGTATTCAGTAAGACCCCGCTAGTATTACTGTTGTTGCTATTGTTAGTATGGTAGTATCACACACACATGGCAATTTCAGGGAAACATTGACTCTGATGCCATCTGTCTGAACTTCAGCACTTCAGCCCCAAACTCCATAGGCCATGCATTTTCTATAGCAAATGGGCCTTGAGACTCAAAGCTGTGTCCACTGATGTTAAGAAGTCAAGTTGTTTGTCAAGCATTAGACATTTTCCTTCCAATTTTCAATTGTCTAAAATGATCCAAGGTCCCCCAAACTTAATAAAAGTATTTAATTACTTCGATAAAATAGGTGCGTGATCCTCCATGCTGGTGTAATAACTGCATTTCCATGCATTTGGAATCACTCACAATATGCCTCCTAAACCAGGACAATTATTTGCTTTTATTATTGTTCCCACTCTGTTAATATGTGTTTATCTTAATTTCAGTCTCTGTGGCCTTGAAAGAAGTACTTACTAGTCGGAAGCCATTTAAATGCTGATACTACATACTCTGCATTAAGAAAACTAAAGAACACCAATCAGCCAAGCACACGTAGGCTCTTTTCCTCTTAATTAAAAGCTGGTTTGCACTTATAACTCTTCCCAGGCATATTACCTGGAAGTATTCAAACTAGCGTCAATGAGGATGGGGTGAGTACAGGCATCACTTATGAAGCTTTAGCTTCACAAGAACCTTGTTTTAGGGACTTTACTCAGCTCTCCCTACAAGGTAGTAGGCTGTGACTAGGTGTTCACGAATGGACTTCTGAAGATTTGTAGAACGAAACCTCCACTTGTAGCAAAGCTATTCCCCCCACCTTGACCTAGAGTACAAGGATGCTAAAGACAGTCACTGCCCTGCAGAGCATCTCCATGTCTGTGTCCTGACTGGCTTTCAGCCTTCCTATAGGCCCCGTTTGCATCTTGGAGATGTCTTGTTCATGATTTAAATCGTACTACATGAAGAAGTTAGTAATTAAGGGGCAGGGGCTTCCTGAGGGGGCAGAGGACATCCCTATATGTACAGAAATGTAGGAAACAGAGCCAGATCTTGTAAATAGTCATATTGCCTGAATTTCTACATGGAGGATTTCTGACAATAAAAATCTTGGTTATGAGAGGAGAAGGCATCTAAACATTCTCTACCTTAAGACCCTCAAAGCCAAATACTTTTATTCTTGTAGGTAGTTTATCTTATGGAGCAGCCCAAAAGATGTGGGGAGTATTTGGGGACACATATGTTGGGTGTTTAGCAAGGACTCTAGGAGATAGGAGATAGGCCCTATAGGCCCTTAGAAACAGCTTCTGTGAATGTGTGGATTTGAATCTCCTCCTGCCTTATACATACATACACACACAGAGGCTCTCGCGCGCGCGTGCACACACACACACACACACACATAGCGCTCTGGGTATTTTGCTAGGTTCTTTGCTGGGCTTGATAGGGACAGAGCAAAGGGACAAAGTAGGAGGTTAAATAGTTAATCCCACTAGAGGATTTAAGTAGAGAAAAAAGCTTGGGAGACCCTATAAGTTAATAATCACTCAAGCAAGCAGGTTTGCTTAACCACAAAGCCAAGCAAGCTTGCTTAGCAACAAAACCATGCAACAGAAGCATGGAGCATGTCCCCAGACAATAAAACAATGTCGGGATGAGACCGCATCCTGCCAAGTGCGCTCAGCAAGTTAGTGACCTCTAAGACGTGCTCTCTGCACACTAACAACAAAAATATAAGAAAAGAGCAATATTGTGCTGAAACGAGATGATTTACTGCTTTTTAGCATGTGAAAGTGAAAGTCACCCAGTCATGTCCGATGCTTTGTGACCCCATGGACTGTAGCCCACCAGGCTCCTCTGTCCATGGGATCCTCCAGGCAGGAACACTGGAGTGGGTTGCCATTTCCTTCTCCAGGGGATCTTCCCGACCCAGGGACTGAACCCAGTTATGTTACTGCCTTTTTGCTCATTTCCATTGCTCCGTGACAGTCCTGTCTTGACCATTTAGGGACAAGAAAACTCCTCCCTATGGCTCGGAGAAAGAGCTGGTGATGGAAGGGTGATGTCTATTTAAGAATGAGGACGAAGGTGGTCTTCTCCCCCTCCCCACTTTTCCATTGATTGTAAAACGGTAGCTCACTAAATGCTTGTGGGGGCACCATCTTGCCGCCTGTAAACCTCACAAGCATCCTGTTCTAGTAAATCATTTCTTAACTCTCACTTTGCCTCTCATTGGATTCTTTCTGTGCTGAGACATAAAGAACCGGAGCCCCTTGGAGCCCCCTGAGATACATCTTTAGTGGCTTCAGCTTGACGCAGATTGGTGGGGAGTGTGGCCAAGCCATATTTTTTCCTCCAAATTTGGAGAGTTGTGGTATGGTGGTAGGCCCTCTGAGATAGCACCCCTCCCTAAACATTTCACCAGCAGAGATTCATGGTCATGAACATGAAAGTAGCAGAAAGTTGTTTTCTATAACATTTCCCGAATCATAGCAACAAATAAATTCTCCTCTCTCATCTTATCAAATCCCAGGCACCTGCTTGTGGAACTGGCAACAGAAAGATTTTCTGTGCTGCCAATGACAGGTTTCTCATCAGCTTGCCAATTTGCTTTGTCTTCACAGCCTGGCAAAATATAGCTATTGGCAGGAAAGTGAGTATTTGAAAATAATTACAGTATATGGGGATTTTGGTTCTATAATGTGTAATTAAGTAATTTAAATACTGTTTTAGCACTAGGGGTAGATTTGCTTTCTGCTTTATAATAGGCAACATGTTCTGTAATTTGAGCTCTTTAGCCACCAGTCCCTCAAAGAAAGAATTAGAATGAGGATCTCAATGAACACGATCCATTACAAGGGAAATTTAGCAAAAATATTAACGACCTCTGTACTTGTAGTTCCATGGCCATATCCTTTCCCACCTGCTGCTGTGGAGAAGTGGGCTAAGAAAGCAGAGAGGTGGGTTGTTACATCAGGAATGCAAACAGAAAGTTCATCTTGACCTTCTGAAAGACAGAGTTCATCTTTAGTTGGACCAAGATATGATACTTCAGAAAGACGATTATCTTTGAAACTAGGCTTTCATTAGGAGAACAGAATTTTCCAAATACCTTGATCATTTTTCCATCCAGATGTCCTATAATGTGTACACATGTACATACATGTGTATGTATGGCTGAGTCCCTTCATTGCTCACCTGAAACTATCACCACATTGTCAATTGTCTGTACCCCAATACAAAATAAAAAGTTAAAAAAAATAATATGTAAAGGAAATGCCCTGCTTCCTTATGGCAAATGTGCTGTTCGGCTTGTTGCTGGGGGTGGGAGAATGTTACAAGAGGGGATGAGTGAGAAATAAAACACTGCCTGCCATATCAGTGAGCAAAGGACGTCACAGTCATCAGCTGTTGGAGCCTGTGCCGACAGTGAGGTGGTGAGCCCAGAGCGAGCTCAGGAAGGAACTCCAGTAGCCGTCAGGGGCTTTCCTGGCGGTTCAGTGGTAAAGAATCTGCCCACCAATGCAGGAGACAAGGTTTTGACCCCTGTGTCATGAAGATCCCATGGAGAAGGAAAGGGCAACCCACTCCAGTATTTTTGCCTGGGAAGTCCCATGGACAGAAGAGCCTGGTGTGCTATAACCCATGGGGTCACAAAAAGAGTCAGACATGACTTAGCAACTAAACAACAGTAAAACAAAGCATCCATCAGACTGACAAAGAAGATGTGGTATAAATACAATGGAATGCTACTCAGTCATAATAATAAAAAAAAAAAAAGAAATAATGCCATTTGCAGCAGCATGAATGGTCCTAGAGATTATCATACTAAGGGAAGGAAGTGTAAGTAAGTGTGAAGTCGCTCAGTTGCGTCCGACTCTTTGCGACCCCGTGGACTGTAGCCCACCAGACTCCTGTGTCCGTGGGATTCTTCAGGCAAGAACACTGGAGTGGGTTGCCATTTCCTTCTCCAGGGGATCTTCCCGACCCAGGGATCGAACCCGGGTCTCCTGCACTGCAGGCAGACATCCTCTGAGCCACCAGGGGAAGCCAGGTGAAGTGAGTAAAGTGAAGTAAGCCAGGCAAAACAAATATCATGTGATATCACTTATATGTGGAATCTAAAAAAAAAGATGACACAAATGAGCTTATTTACAGAACAGAAACAGACTCACAGACTTCAAAAGCAAACTTTAAGGTTCCTAAAGGGGAAATGTTTGGGCGGGAGAAATGAGGAACTTGGGATTAACATATACATACTGCTGTATATGAAACAGAGAACAAATAAGGATCTACTATATAGCACAGGGAACTCTACTCAATATTCTGTAATAATCTATATGGGAAGAAAATCTGAAACAGAGAATGGACAATTGTATATGTAAAACTGAACCTCTATGTTGTACACATGAAACGATACCACCTGTGAATCAACTCTACACGTGCATGCGTGCTGAGTCACTCAGCTGTGTCTGACTCTTTGTGACCCCACGGACTGTAGCCCGCAGTCTCCTCTGTCCATGGGGATTCTCCAGGCAAGAATATTGGAGTGGGTTGCCATGTCCTCCTCCAGAGGATCTTCCCGACCCACGGATCAAACCCAGATCTCCCGCCTTGCAGGCGGATTCTTTACCGGCTGAGCCAGCAGGGAAACCTGTGAATCAACTATACTTAAATAAAATTAAAAAAAAAAAAAAAAAGAACAGAAGAGAGGTTGAGACCACCAGGAAACACTGAGCCTTGACCCAGGTGGGAGAGATCTCCCGCCAACTTTAGGTGTAAATGGCACCTGAATATCCATCACACGAGCCACCAGTGAGGGGCCGTCTGCTCAGAAAGAGGCCCGAGGAAGCAAAGACGCACAGCACTGCGGGGACCACGCCCTTCTCCGGCCGTTGTACCGGCGACCCCTCTCAGCTCACGCCCCAGATACCAAATACCGTCCTGGGAAAAGGAGATGGAAGGGAGAGGAAAGATGAAAGCATAGGCATCTTATCTGAGCAGTCATGGTCTCCCCCGCACCCCTCGAAACAAATAAGACCATTTTCGGGTCTCAGCGACCTGATAAAGGGTTCAACTTGGAATGACCTCAAGTTGATGCTGAGAGGAAGGTATTGAATCAGAAGACTCAGGCCCTTCATTAATGAGCAGGTCTGAGTTGTCCCCACCCCTCAGGGGAGCAGGGCTCTTTCGGAAGCTCCTGGCAGTGTTAGATAAAAATAAACTATACCCATAAAAGCAAAATGCAGGACCTTGTAACTATGCTATGCACTTTGGCAACTTTATAGTACACAGCTTGCATTTTTTGCCACCCAGAAGACTCTCTGGAAAGCAAAATATTTCAGTAGAGAAATGATAGAATGAAATAATTTTAAATGTTCTTAAAATTATGAGAACTGATCGTGACATTTTTCACAGTTTGCCCTTGGCAAATTCTCTTCCTCCTCCTCGAACAGATAAAACATCAAGCCAATTTGTCAGCAGAGGCCTGACTCAGAGCCCTCGGGTGGAGAGAGTTTGGCAAGATTAGAATGGCGGGCATATCGAAGAGTCCGGCAGGAATTCCATGTCCAGAGCTCGTTTAAGTGAAATGAATATGATGGGCCTAAAATAAAGGAATATCAAATAAGACAAAAGGCCAAAAGCAGTGGATTTCTTTGTGACTAAGATTAGTTAACCTGCACTGAATTTTTCAGTTGCTTCAATGTCCAGAGCATGAGTTCAGAGAAGCACGGCAGAGGACCTCTATTGGGAAGTATTAAAAGCTCTCTAGAAATGTATCCAGACAGTATGTTTAAACATTTATGAACAATTTCTATAAATGACTCCTGGTCAGTTGTAATCATTAGATGTACTCAGACGATATGATAATCTTCCCACTGCCTGAAAATGTGCTGACTGTAAAACCCTGACACAGGCTTCACTTAGTATGCTGACCTGATACTTTTCTTACTGGAAAGTTTACCTTTTTATTAACAGTTACTTTAAAAAACAAAACAAAACAACTTTCTAATTGAGGTGTAATTTTATACAAACCAATGCACAAATATTTGTCTATAGCTCAGTGGTGGTGGTGCATGCTCAGTCGTGTCCGACTCTTTGTGACCCCATGGACTATAGCCCGCCAGGCTCCTCTGTCCTTGGGATTCTCCAGGCAAGAATACTGGAGTGGGTTGCTGTCTCCTCCTCCAGGGGCTCTTCCCAACTCAAGGATCGAGCCTGTGTCTCCTTCATTTCCTGCATTGCAGGCAGATGCTTTACCACTGAGCCACCAACGTTTTACATATGTACATACCCACATGATCCCCACCCAGATCAAGATATTTCTAGAAAATTAGTTCATCCCTAAACCAAATATTATTTTGACTTCTATTACTGTTGATTGCTTTTTCCTGTTTTTGAACTGACATAAACGGAGCTAAATATTTATGATGTTTCAATGACTGGTTTCTTTCACTCAAAATTCTGGGAGATTCATCTACTTTGTTGCATTTGGCACTAGTTTGTTCCTTTCCAGTGAATAGTGTTCTACTGTATAAATATATCACTGTTTCCTTTTGATGGAGTTTGTGGTTGCCTCCATTTCTTTACTCTTACGGTGACGCAGCCATGACCACTTTTGTACTGGTCATTGGATGAATATGTTAAGATTTATTTCTGTTGGGCATACATCTAGGAGTGAAATCACTGAGTCAAAGGATATGTGTTTATTTAGCTTTAATAAGCACTGCCAGATTCCCCAAATGACTGTGCCAACTTATAGTCTCACCCTGGCTTTTTAAACAAGGGAAGGTCTAGTGTGCGCTTTCCAGATGGGCCAGCTTCACCTCCAGTGCCTCGGGATGTCTTGTTCACAGTTGTGCAGGCAGAGCATGCGTGCTCTAGAGAGAAAAGCTTGGCACTGGATTTATTTTCAAATCCAACCACGTATATGCTCATCAAGGATATATGACTTACGCAGAGAACAATTTTAACTGCTCTAGAACCAAAAGACTCAGGAGGTGCCCGTTCCATGGACAGCATTTTCTCTGCAGTGAGCAGGGTATACAGGCACATCACCTTCTCAGCGCTCCCCCAACCCCTGCATATAACACATTTCTTCTTAAGCCTTCATTTTTTTCCATATTAAAAATATATATATGGAAAATGGAATAGGCTTTGCATGTGTTGGAATAGGGAATACATGGGAAACCTCTGTACCTTCCCCTCAATTTTTCTGTGCATCTAAAGCTGCTCTAAAAATACAAGCTTAAAAATAGCATATATGCTCACTGTGGAAAATTCAGAAGACATAAGAAGACATATAGAAGAGGCTAAAGACCCACCATCTGACTAAGAATATTCTCACTATATCCTTCCAGAACTTGCTTTTACATGAAAGTGTTTCAGTTACATAGAAATTGTTTCTTTACAAAGATTTTGTGGCTTGTGTTTTCAGTTTTCTTTAGTCCTCTTGCTTTAACTCTATTCATAGACATCTTTTCGTTTCAATAACTGTAAATATGCATCATCATGTTTAATAGCAGCAGAGAATTTCATTGTACATAAATACTATAACTGATTCCTTTATTGATGGATATTTATATTAAAATTTGGTTTCTCTTTTAAAAACAGTGACAGAATCATAAAAGACCAAATACTCTCCAAAGCCAAAGAAGTGCTGAGGAAAAATAACAAAGCAGGAGGCACCACATTTCCTGATTTTTGAGCTAACCTATAAAGCCACAGTTATTAAAACAGTATGGTACTGGCATAAAAACAAATAGATCAATGGAACAGAATCAAGAGCCCAGAAATAAATTCAAGTATATAAGATGAGCTCATATTTGACAAGGAAAAGCCAAGAAGACTCAATGGAGAAAAGACAGTCTCTTCAATATACAGTGCGAGGAAAACATGTAAAACAATGATAGTTTTAAACATGTAAAACAAAGATAGCAACCACTATCTTTGTTCACTCACAAAAATTAACTCAAAATGGATTAAAGACTTAAATGTAAGATTTGAAAACATGAAAATCCTAGAAAGAAAGCTTCTAAACATGGGTCTTGGTAATTATATTTTTGGAAATCATACCTAAAGCATAAGCAACAAAATATAAAATAAATAAGTAGGATGACATCAAGCTAAAAAGCTTCTGCACAGCAAAAGAAATCATCAACAAAGTAAAAAGACAACCTATGAATTGGGAAAAAATATTTCAAGCCATATATCTGATAAGTAGTTAATACTTAAAATATGTTAAGAACTCATTAAACTCAACAGCAAAAACCCACTTAATTTAATTTTTAAAAAATGGGCAAAGGACCTGAATAGACATTTTTCAAGGAAGATATACAAATGACCAACAGGCACATAAAAAGACACTCAGCATTACTAATAATTAGGGAAATGGAACTTAAAACCACAAGGAAATGTCACCTCACACCTGTTAGAATGGCCATCATCAAAAAGACAAGAGGTAACAAATGCTTGAAGGATGCGGAGGAAAAAAGATCCTCATGCATTGTCGTGGAATTAGGGAAAACAGTATGGAGGCTTCTCAAAAAATTAAAAAATACAATTACCGTAATGCATGAATACTTAGTCGTGTCTGATTCTTTGCAACCCCATGGACTGCAGCCTGCCAATCTCCTGTGTCCATGGGATTTTTCCAGCAAGAATACTGGAGTGGGTTGCCATCTCCTCCTCCGGGGGATCTTCCCAACCCAGGGATCAAACCGATGTCTCCTACATTGCAGGCAGATTCTTTACTGCTAAGCCACCAGGGGAGCCCCTTAGAATTACCATATGATCCAGCAATTCCACTTGTGGGGATATATTTAAAGGAAATGAAGTCACTGTTTTGAAGATGTCTGCGTTACAATGTTCATGGCAGCATTATTCACAAAAGCCAAGAAATGAAACTATACTGTGTTCATCAACATATAAATGGATAAAGAAGATGTGGTTTATTTTCTTTAGGATGTACTCCCAGATTTTAATTTCTAGGTTAAAGTTGATGTATATATTCAGTTTTAAAGTGTGTTTTAAAAGTGCCTCTCCAAAGGCTGTGCCAATATATATTCTCAGGTATATATGAAAATGCATAATCCCCAAACTCCCAAATGATTAATTGCAGTATTATTTTTAATCGTTAATAACTTATTGACCTGTAAAAATAATATCCATTTTATCAACATTTATTTAACTGCAAGTAAGACTAAAATTTTTTCAATAACTTTGTTGGCTATTTGCTATTATCACCTTATAAATTACTTTTTACTTGCCTCGTTAGTCTGATTTCTTTTGCTGTGTGAAAATTATTACATGTAGAAAATCTATTAAAACATGTTCCAAGGCTCCCTCAGTGGTAAAGAATCCACCTACTGATGCAGGAGACACTGGTTCGATCCCTGGTCCAGGAAGATCCCACGTGACTCAGAGCAGCTAAGCCCTTGTGCCACAAACGCTGAGTCTGTGCTCTAGACCCTGCGAGCCGCAACCACTGAAGCCCTTGCGGCCTGGAGTGTGTGTCCCGCAATCGGAGAAGCCACTGCAGTGAGGAGATCGTGCACCCCGCCTAGAGGGTGGCCCCTGCTCACCACAACCAGAGAGGCCCACACAGCAGCAAAGATCCAGCACAGCCAAAACTAGCACACAAAAATCAATGACATTATTTTTAAAAATTAGAAAAAGAAAAGGTTTCCCACATTGGTTTTAAATATTTTACCTTTTTATTTTTAGCAAATTAGTATTTCCAGTATTATTCTTCAGTGGAATGTTGTGTTATTTTCATATGCATAGTTATTCTTCCCAAACCTTATGAAATTCAGTCCTGATGTATTTTGCACCATTGCTGGTAATTAAATTGAATTATTTTGGTGATGTTACTTTATTTATTATGGTATATGCTAATGGTATGCATATGGTATATGCTGAAGCTGTAACTCCAATACTTTGGCCACCTGATGTGAAGAACTGACTCATTGGAAAAGACCCTGATGCTGGGAAAGATTGAAGGCAGGAGGAGAAGGGGATGACAGAGGATGAGATGGTTGGATGGCATCACCGACTCAATGGACATGAGTTTGAGTAAACTCTGGGAGTTGGTGATGGACAGGGAGGCCTGGCATGCTGCAGCCCATGGGGTCGCAAAGAGTCGGACACGACTGAGTCCGACTGATATGCTACGATATGACTGATATGAACTGAACTGATATGCCAATTATTTATTAAAATATTTGGTTCAGGGACTTCCCTGGTGGTCCACCGGTTAAGAATCCACCTGCCAATGTGGGGACAAGGGTTTGATCCCTGGCTGGGAAACTAAGATCCCACCTGCCGCGCCACCACGAAGCCCATGCTCCACAGCAAGAGAAGCCTGGGCGCTGCATCTAGAGAGAGCCCACATGCGCAGTGAAGACCCACCGCAGCCTAAAACGAAAAAAAACCACATAAAGGTAACAAAGGAAGTATATGACAAATTTTTAAAAAATGATTAGCTGATTTTTTAGCTAGTTTTGTTAGCTTATCAGTTGAGTTGATTATTGACATATATTAATCTATTGATATCAGTTTATTTCTGTGGTCAGCACTTTACCAAATACTTGTTTTTAATTTGTAAACATTTTTTATTGATTATCTTGTTTTCCCAACTAAATAATCACATCATAAGCAAATAATGATACTTTCCTCATTTTCAATATTTATAGTTTTCATTTTGTTCTGCCAGATCACGATGGGGGTTTCTAGAATAGTGTTAGATAATAAAAATTAAAAATACCCATCCTCATTCTAATTTAATTTATTTTAATTCACTGTGGGGCTTCCCTAGTAGCTCAGCTGGTAAAGAATCTACCTGCAAGGCAGGAGACCCTGGTTCGATTCCTGGGTCAGGAAGATCCCCTGGAGAAGGGATCGGCTACCCACTCCAGTATTCTTGGGCTTCTCTGGTGGCTAGCTGGTAAAGAATCCACCTGCAATGTCTTAATGCTGGCATCAGATTTGAGATAAAATGTTTTTCTTAAAAAAATCACATTAAAATGTGATTTTACTCACATTAGTTTTTCTTATATTTTGAAGAGTTTTTGCCAGATATGGATAACATTCATTATCAAAAACATTAACATGCTGAAATGATCATAGGAGGCTTTAAGTCATTTGTAAGTTGATTTGTATAAATAAAGCTCCTAATACTGAACTGTTCTTTCACTGAAAATATAAACTCTACTTTGTCATGGAACACTTTCCTTTTCATAGACCCTGGGATTGATTTGCTCATGTCTGATTGAAAACATTAGGCTTTATATTGATAAGTAAGGTAGTAAGTCAACAGTTTTCTTGCTTGCTAATCCTCTTAGCTTTTTCTATCAGAGTTACGTTAGCTTTTCTTTTTTCTGTGAAATATTTTCAATAGCAAATGCTGTTTCTAATTTCTTCTGATCACACCTGGATTAAACCTTAATATATGCCAGGTGCTGTGCTGGGGATTAGGTAACAGAGACATTGTGTCTCTTTGAGGACTCAGTGTAAACCATTCTTTGGAATTCTGAAAGAATGAGCTTGGCCACATTTTGGAAGTGGAGGAAGAGTGGGTGCAGTTTTGACAGCCTTTCTCACGTCTTCTATTTTGATGCGTATATTTTAGTTTCCTACTTTTGCCATTCATATCTTCTTAGAAAATTATTCTTCTCAAGGAGAATTTGATGTTATCTTTCAATAGACAAATCTTCATCTGTGGTTATTTCCCATTTCCTAATTTGTGTGTTTCAGCTTTTTCTCTTTTCTGTCTTTTGTAGAGATTGTTATAGTATTTTTTTCCTTCTCTAAAGTGAGGAAAAAATTACCCTCCTATTACCACATAGTCTGTTTTTGTCACATTATTGATAATATGTCAAGAAGATTTGCCAACTTTGAGAGATCCTCAGAAATACATTGAAGATGATTTTTTTAAAAATCACTCTGCTGTGTGACCTTGAACAAAGAACTAACTTGCCTGGGATTCTGTTCCTAATCTACTCCTCGAGAGGAACGTGAATTTCTCAAGACCAGGGCCACGTTTTCTGAATCTGCCCCAGGATTTAGGGCAGTTACTCTTATGTGGCAGGATTTCAGTAAAAATTTGTTGAATTGGGCTTTTGCTGAAGGGCAAAGAACTGGTTAGACAATTTAGAATTTTTCTTTTTATGAACCATCCGGCAGCAGCATCACTCACTATTGAATCACTAGCCACATTGTTGGAAAGATATTGAAATATTTTATTCTGAACCCAGTAGGACTGATTCTTTTACCATTTTTAAAGGGAAAATTAAATAGTTTAACCAGATGACAGAAAAATGAATAATAAAGTTGTTTCACACTCATGCTTAACCTCTGAATTTTCTGGTGTCAGTCATTTTTGTTCGTTGGTTTTTCCAAAGCCCAGTCTATAGTGTGTGTCAAGTGAGTAATTCACATGATTTTGAAAAGAGATAAAGGAAAAAAATATCTCACACTTCAATACACCCCCAGTTCCCTATTAAGCATTAACTTGAGAGGGGATTTAACAAGTTATATATTTTTAAAGAAAGGATATTTCTGTGCTATTCTCTCTTACCAGCATGTTAATCCATGGATATTATTGTGCTTTTTATTTGCTTTCCCTCATGGAACATTTTCTTCCCCATTGAAGGTTATATTTCTGAAAGCAATGCCTAATGGCTTTATTTTAGAATTTCCATTTATTTTAGCTATCAATGGTAAATGTCTTCTCTCAAACTCAGCTAAAGTAAATAACTGTGGCTCATCAACCCTACATTTGGGGCAAGATGTGCCATATCAGACTCTCCTTCCAACCTACTGAAACTTGCATGCAGATATGATCATACTGAAGAACTCAGAGCTGTTCTAATCTTGTAAACACTATCGGTCACGTTAGTGTTTATTCTGTTAAAATCAGGGTGTGGTTGCTTTATGATGCTGTGTTTCTGCTGTACAAGGAAGTGAATCAGCCACGTGCACGCACACGCCCCCTTCTGTAGCGGCCCTCCTCCCCGACGCCCGGCCATCCCACCCCTCTGGTGAGCACCAGGCTGAGCTCCCTGCGCTATGCGGCAGCCTCCCGCCAGCTATCTAGTTTATGATGGGAAGATATACAGGTCAACCCCACTCTCTTCCACTCATCCCACCCTTCCCTTTCTGAATACCCTGCCGTGTCCACAAGTCTGTTCTCTGTCTGTATCCCTATTCTTGGGCAAATAGGTTCATCTGTACCGTTTTTCTAGAGTCCGTATATGTGTTAACGTACAATATTTGTTTTTCTCTTTCTGACTTACTTCACTCTATATGACTTACAGGATTGTGTTTATAAGTAAGTTAGAAAAACAAGATCATCCGATGGAACTCATTGGAGAATCATGTTTAATTTTTAAACCATTACTTTGACTAATTATATTAATGTTGTTGTTAGTCACTCAGTCGTGTCTGACTCTTTGTGACACCATGGACGGTAGCCTGCCAGGTTCCTCTGTCCATGGGATCCTCCAGGCCAGAATACTGCAGTGGGTTGCCATTTCCTTCTCCAAATTATATTAATAGAGGCTGTAATATTGAAAGGACTCTTACCTTGGACCCAAGCCCACTCAGCCTTTTAAGACGGTGGAGTAACCAAAGAGCAACCTGTTATTCTTGTCATTCAGTTGCCTCCCTCTTCGAAACTGTCAGTTTTCCTTTTGAAATAAAATAAATACATGTGGTCCTCTGTAAGTCTTATTTGACTAAGCACAATAAGGACATTCTATAGCGCCTTTTCTAGAGTTCCCTCCTGCAAAACAATAAAGAAGAGCATACACTGGCTTATCTCTGGGCAATAGTGATCACAGTGTTTTGGGAAGCAATGACTTGAGATAAAGGACCTATCTGAGACACCATTGCGGAGCTTACCTCTAATGGGACGGATCCACAATAGCATGGTGGCAAAATCCACTTCAGTTCTCCATATCTCACGCTGTAAGGTGAGGTGTAGGTAATTCCTGAGATGTCTCCTAGTTTTGTTTCTATGAGCTCTCATAACTGACGTTCTTAACTGGACCAATTATTGGCCAAAGAAAGATAAACTGTGACCTGAAGAGCTAGACCTGAAGTGCAGTAGGTGTGTATTCTCTCCTGGCTTTTGTTCAGAGCTGGTGAGGAATATTTATGCATGGTGGGAAACTGAAGAGGCACAAATCAGAAGGTGCTGGTGGATTGTGAGCTCTTGATTTGCATGATGGAGAGAGGCATGAAGGGCATTTAAAACTGATTTCCTCCACTCACCTTCTTTGAATGGCAAGTGCTCGTTGATTGACGTCAGAGATTTTCCTGACTACTGGGGCAAGCAGAAGTTTCAAGTGGAATGTTACCCACAGAATCCTCCTCTGGAGCCCTGACACTCCCCTTCTCTTCTCAGAGTAACCCACGTTATGATGGCACTGCAGCATGAAAGGGAGTTTTTCAATTCATTGCTTCTTAAATTGAAGCTATTTGATAAATGGGATACATATCACCAATTCATACAACAGTGTATACTAAAGTTATGAAGTCTGATAGAAAGCAATTGTAAAGCTTTTGTTTTTGCATTATGTATATATATATATACACACACATAGTTCTGGTCCATGATACCTTGAGAAGTAGCCAGGATATCAAATCATATGCATTCCAACATAGGCTTGAAGATACATTTCAGATTGGAGGAAAGTATGCAGCTGTGTTCTAGGTGATGCAGTGGGAAAGAACCCATCTGCCAAAACAGGAGACACTGGTTCGACCCCTGAGTTGGGAAGATCCCTGGAGGAGGAAATGACAACCCAACCAATATTCTTGCCTGGAAAATTCCATGGACAGAGGAACCTGGTGGGCTACAGTCCATGGGGTCGCAAAGAGTCAGACATGACTGAGCACGCACATGAGGTTGTGTTTTAGTGGCAAATAAACAAGCAGATAAAACAATTATGTATTTATTCATTCACTATATTATATCAAACATCATATGCACTTTGGAGTTAGAATCATTTTATTAAAAATTAATCTTGTGTACTTTTTAGAAATAGAATGGGCTTTAAGCATAACGTGGTTACCTCTCATAATCTAATGGTGAACTGCATGATGAGATAATTTATACTTTACTGTTGCTTGACTGCCATTCTTCAAAAATGTAGTTCTGAAGATCATCAACTCAAAAAAAATTGTTGACAGTGTACAGGAGTTTTCATCTTCTGCTGTCATAATCTTTTCTTACATTTTTGGTGTTTTGTTGTCAAATTTAACCTCCTCTAGTACCTTAGTGGGGTTTCTGTGGTAGCTCAGATGATAGAGAATCTGTCTGCAATGCAGGAGACCCGGGTTCAATCCCTGGGTCTGGAAGAAGGGAATGGCTCCCTACTCCAGTGTTCTTGCCTAGAGAATCCCATGGAGAGGAGCCTGGTGGGCTACAGTCCATGGGGTGGGAAAGAGTTGGACATGACTGAGTGACTAACACTTTCACTTTCAGTACCTTAGTAAGAGAAAAATGCTTAGTCATTCTTGAGAAAAATTGGACTATGTAAAAGACTGATGATATCTGACTTACTTCACTTAGCAAGATAATCTCTAGGCCCATTAATGTTGCTGCAAATGGCATTATTTCATTCATTTTCATGGCTGAGTAATATTCCATTGTATATACGTACATCTTCTTTATTTATATACCATACTTCTGTATATACATACCATTCTTCTGTCAATGGACATTTAGATTGCTTCCATGTCTTGGTTATTGTAAATAGTGCTGCAGTGAACCCTGAGGTGCATGCATCTTTTCAAATTATGGTTTGGGCAGGAGCAGCATTGCTGGACCAAATGGTACCTCTGTTTTTAGTTTTTTAGAGAAAGACAAATGTCACTGAATGCCACTTATATGTGGTATCTTTTTTAAAAAGTGATTCAAGTGAACTTATTTACAACATAGAAACAGACTCAGAGACTAGGAAAATAAACTTATGGTCACCAAAGGGAAAAGGGTGGGGGAGAGGGATAAATTAGAAGGTTGGGATTAACATGTAGACATTACTACATATAAAATAGATAACTAACCAGGACCAGTATAGCAAGGGAACTATGCTCCATATTCTATAATAACCCATATGGGAAAAGAATCTGAAAAAGAATCACTGTATGAGTAACTAAATCACTAGCTATACACCTGAAACTACCACGACATTGTAAATCAATTATACTCCAGTGTAAGATTGAAAAAGCAGTTTTTAAAAGATTGGTGATGGAAATTCATAAATGACAGTTACTTGTCAGAATGGGTTGCAAGAGTTGCCTCACCCTGTCAATCAGAAGAATCCCCGTGAGCTGATCACGCCCTCTTTGAACCATCACCACCCCCTCCAGGTCAATACACACAGCCTTGAGGGCATTGTTTCACTGTGTCCCCTTTGCCTGGCAAAGCAAGGAAGCAATTCTTTTTACTTCACCCCAAACTCTGTTTCTGAGATTTAATTCAGTGTCAGGGTACAGAGGCCAGAGTTAGCATCATTTTGGCATGCTTCATTTAAGATGCCATTGTTTTGATTTCTCTTCCTTTACATTTTTTTGGCAATTATTTTTCTCCTTTGGAAGTGAGCTCCAAATCAAAATAAGACTATCTCCTTTGGCATACAGGACTGCGGCTAGAACAGATTCTGGGTTGGATAAAGAAGCGTAACCTCATTGTTCTCTTTTGTGAGCCAAATACTTCTGATTTCATGCTTACAAGAGACACAGAACTATTGAAAAGTTAAATTTCATCATTAACCTAAGGGCAGGTCCTTCCAGTCATTGGATATTAGCAGATGATCAAATTCCAGTCGTGAGGAAAGCTAACACTGTTATCAGTAAAGGGCCCGCGACTCTTTACTTCTGTGCGGGCTTCCCTGGTGGTTCAGACAGAAAAGAATCTGCCTGCAATGCAGGATTCAGTCCCCGGGTCAGGGATCCCTTGGAGAAGGGAATGGCAACCCACTCCAGTGGGTTCTGGAGAATTCCATGGGCAAAGGAGCTTGGTGAGCTATACAGTCCATGAGGTCCCAAAGAGTCAGACACAACTGAGTGACTTTCACTTTCACACAGATTCTGGATAGTTTACGAGGTGATTATGATGATTCATGAAACACCAAGCCAAATTTTAGAATGAAGGTTTATAATTGTTAACACCATTAAGGATTAATTTTGGATCTGAATCAAAATGGTTTATTTAGCCTAACTGAGATTAAAAGTACATTCATTAAACATGAGTCTTTACATGATGGTTTTGAGGAAAACTATGATTCCAGATATAAATTACTTCCTGGACCTTCCCTATAGAACTAAAATAAAAGAGGAAATGATATTTATTATATCTTTGCCATTATTTTAGTCCCCTTTAAAGAATAGTTACCTCCAGATCACTTTGAAAAACTATCTACTCTCAAAATGGATCATAGTATTTCTTGTTTCATATTTTTATTAATAATATTTGAGTTTTATATGAAAATGTGATGTGTGTAGATGGCTTTCTTTCTCTGATAGAAAAGCAGTGCATGTTTGTAAAATACATAGGAAATACAGAAACTTATAAAGAGGAAAATAAAAATCTCATCACGATGGTAGTAGCCACTGTTATGTTAAAACATTTTCAGTTTTTGATTGTTTATTTTTTACACAGTCAAGTTCACATTAATATACAACTTTATAATAAGATATTGTCACCTTGGTCTTTGACATATGTATTTCTCTAGAGACATAGACATAGAGAACAATCGTATGGACACCAAGCTGGGAATGGAGGGGTGGGATGAACTGTATATATTGGCATATACACACGGCTGTGTATCAAGCAGATATCTAGTGAGAACCCCTGTACAGTACAAGAAACCCCTAGTGCTCCGCGGTGACCTACGTGGGGAGGCAATCCCCAAAGAGGGGATATGTGTGCCAGTGTGACTGATTCCCTCTGCTGTGTCGCAGAGACTGACACAGACCGTGACTCAACTATACTCAAATTTTAGAAAAAATAGGTAAGCAAAAGGATATATTGTATAGCACAGGAGACTATGCCATTATAATAACCTTTAATGGAGTATAATCTGCAAAAATTC
Source organism: Dama dama (assembly GCF_033118175.1). Classification (NCBI taxonomy): domain Eukaryota; kingdom Metazoa; phylum Chordata; class Mammalia; order Artiodactyla; family Cervidae; genus Dama; species Dama dama. The sequence goes on along the minus strand of NC_083712.1, from coordinate 45,065,898 downwards.
TGAATCCCAGTGCTCCACAAATGAATCTAGAATAATATTGTAATATTGTAAGGAAACTATACTTCAATAAAAAAAAGTCTGGTGGAAGAAAAACAACATATATTTCTCCATCTACTTGGAAATGTCTTGAAAATATGGACTTTAATTAGTGCATATCATTGTATACCTTTGTTTCACCATATTCTTTTACTTTTAAAATATTAGACTATTTACTCCTCACTTTCATTTTTTAATATTATAAGTAGTGCAGCAATCCATGTCTATTAAATAAAGATTTTTTTCTGAATTTCAAATCTTTTCTTTTCAGTGTATTTCTGAAAATATGGAAATGGACATAATCCTTCTAAGGTAAATTGGATTTCAAAAGAACTATGCCCATTCACTCTCCAGTGAGTCCTATGCAATCAACTTTTGTCCGCTGCTCAGCTAGCTTTGAGACCTGTGGCATTCATTTACTCCTTTCTAAGTTAAAAGGTCCTTGAATGGACTGAAAAATCTCCATGTCAGCTTTTCTTTGTTCTCAATATAGGGACACTGAAGCCCCACATGAGGCAAATACGTCTTAACTAGTGTCCCCAATTCAATGCAAGTTTTTTTTTTTTTTTTCTAAATTCTACTCTTCACAGAGCAACCATGAAAAGAATCAAGTCATGTTATTCATTTGCTCAAAATCTCAGAGTAAATTCCTGGGTTGTAACAGTGACTCCCAAGACCTTACCCAGTCTTGCCCAGAACAAGTTAATGAGCTGGGTGGTTTTTCACTCTGTTGGAACTTGTACGGAGAAAACTGACAAGCGCATGATTAAAACGGTTAACTCAAGAAGATAAACTGGATTGGAGAGAGCACAGAGGCTAACAAACTGAAGTGATGTGGGAGTTTCCCAAAACGATGATGTGAGTTGGCATGAGCTATCTCAGCATTGATCCAACAGGGAGTTGTGGGAAATGGCGTTGATGAGGAGCTAGGGACAGTCATGGCAGGAGGGTGCAGAGTTCCCGGAGCTGAGGTCTGTCCCGGGCATCATTAGCATGGGTCTGGAAGCATCCCTGTGGAACACGGGCTGTTTGGAGGAAGCCAACTCCAGCACCATTGGTCTGTGAGGTTGGGGAGAAGAGCTAGCTTGAGAAGGAGGAGCAGAAAACAGTCTTCAAAGCTGACACCTCATTCCCTTTAAATAAAGGCGTTGGAGGGGCTGTTCTAGAAAGAGAGCGAAGAAACAGGATATTATTGTGGTGTAAGAATTGTAGCAAATTAAAAGGATTGTGGAGAGAAGGAAGAAATCTATTTTTAAAATTTTGTTTTATTTTTAATTGGAGGATAATTACTTTAAAATTTTGCGTTGGTTTCTGACATACATCGACATGAGTCAGCCATAGGTATGTATTTTCCCTTCCTCCTGACCCTCCCATCCCTCCCCGTCCCTCTAAGTTGTCATAGGGTGCTGGATTTGTGTTCCCTGCTTCATATAGCAAATTCCCTCTGGCTGTGTTACATGCGGTTCCCTCTGTGTCCAAACGTCTGTTCTTTATGTCTGCGTCTCCATTGCTGCCCTGCAAATAAGAGCCTCGGTACCAGGAAGAGCTCTATGAAGTGAAAAAAGCAAGTTTCAGAAAAGTGTGATTTTAATTAAACATATATCAAACCTCTGATCTGTATGTAGAAGGATGCAAACACCAAGTCCTGACGATAGATTTCAGAAAGTTTAAACTGCCAACAGTGTGCGTTGATATTTCTGTCCTAGTTTTAGTTTTCTCAGCTCTCATGTGTACTTCTGTGATCAGAGTAAATAAAATACAATTTAAAAAATTCCCTGAAGCAACTCGGAGTGAAGGTGATCATGCCTCTACAAGGATGGAGAATGTCATGGATTTGTCACAGCGTTTTAAGAGGCAAGTGATAAGAGCTTTATACTTCAGTGGGGAGGCTCATCTTTTGACACAGAGGTTTATGGATAAAGTTACTCTGTTGGATGCAGCAGAAGTAAGTACCAGGATCTTTTAAGACATTTTATGTCCCTTTAAGGAAGGGTTAGGACATCACTCAACTTTCTGGAATGTCAGCATATTATTAGTTAAAATACAGGTTGTTGTGTGATTTGAGGGGTTTTGTGTGTGTGTGTGTGGTTTTTTTTTTTTTTTTTTTTTTGTAATTAGAGTCCTATACTCAAATCTTGATTCCACCTGTGACTGGCCTTGTGACCATGGGTAAGTCACTCAATTTTTCTGAACTATAGTCTTCTTATCTGTGAGCTAGTAATACTCATCTATAGGTTCGTTGTTAAGAATTAAGTGAGACAGGAATATAAAACTTTTCAGTACGATGCCTGGCTATGTAAGCCCTCAACAAATTAAGCACATTAGTAGCTATTGCCATATGAATTAACTCTGAAAATATCATTAACATGTCAGTTCTTCATTAATTGTATTATATTATATTTTATATATATAAAATTTTTGACAAAAATATCAGCATGATAAAGCTGTGCACTTCAAACATCTGTGCCCTTTGTCAAAGAAAAACATTGATCTATTAATACTTCATTCATCATTATTACTTGGAATTAAAGAAACCTGGAATTTTAAAATTAACCCTTTTTATAACATTTCTTTGTCACATACTAAGTGTCATGGGATTTCTTTCTAAAGAATTTAAAACAAAACCAGAGACATTTTTAAATGTCTCATTCGTACTGAAGTGATTTTCTTCCAAACCAGAAGATAAAATTTATAGTTTATCATCCAAGATATATTGTGAATATTTTACAACTTTTCTGGGATATAACAGTGAAATGTTAAGCTCCCAAGTCTTCAAATATTTTGAGGGCAAAAATGTGCTTTTCAGATGACAAAAACAATTGTTAAAAAAAAAAAATCATGGCAGTTTCTCATTATATATTATATTTAAACAGACATTGTGTTTCAGTTCCCCCATGCTTTGTTTTCTTAATCCTTAAATTCTAATTTAAGGAAATTTTTAAATAGGATGTATTATATCAGAGTTTGACAGTAGTGCCTTCTGGAAAAGTGTGATGTTTTAGGCTGACAGCCATTTTATAAATTCAAAACAAAGGATACACTACCATGTATAAAATAGACAGCGAGGGGGAAGCCTCTGTCTTTCTTTTTTTTTTTTTTTTTTGGTTTTAAGATAGTATTTTATTTTAGCGCAGGGAGCTCAGTGCTCTGTGATGACCTAGAGAGGTGGGGAGGGGGAGGGAGGGGAGCTCAAGAGGGCGGGGATGTATGTATACAAGTAACTGCTTCACCTCTTTATAGTGCAGAAACTAACACAACACTCTAAGCAACTATATCCCATAAAACAAACAAAAACCAAGGATAGTGTTGCAAAAAGTAGAAACCGCAGAAATTATGTGGAGTCAGGGAATCCTCAGGCCACCATCGTATCCATGGTTACCTATCATTGCATAATGAACCACCCCAAACTTAAACGCCTTGAGCAGCAACAATTTCACATGCTCAGGATCCTGCCAGGCAGAAGTTGGGCCTGAACACAACAAAAATGGCTTAACCTTGTTCCATGTGATGCATGCTGAGGCTGGAAGATCCAACTGAAGCTGGACCACCAGCCAAGGCAGCTTAGAGAGCTGGGACCTCTCCAAGGGAATGGATAAATTTTATTATTATGGGTGTAGCAGTGTGTTGCTGAAATCCAGCCTCTGTACTCAGGTGACAGATAAAATCTCGGAGACAGAGTTTTGGGTGAAGTCGACAGAAAGAGCTCTACTGTTTTGCCAACAAAAGGGGTCACAGCTTACTGCCCTCAAGACTGTGTATCCTGCCCTGGAGGGGGTAGTGAGTAGTCTTATCCTGCTTAAGGAGCAGGGTGTGATCAGCCTGTGGATGTTCTTCTGGTTGACTGGTGGTGAGGTAATTGGGAGTCAGCATCACCCACCGTCTGGTTCCCACCGACCTGGGGTCTCCGCGCTTGTGGGCAGCATGCAGAACACTTCTCCACGTGGTGGGGAGTCCAATATTTGCAAAGCAGTTCAAAGGCCAGGGCTCAGAACATCATCTACAGCCCTCAAGGAAGAACTAAAGGTCCTTGACTTTTTTTAATGACTAAACATACCTTTATTTTGTCCTGCTTGACTGTTTTCCTTTCTTTCTGTATTTCTTACTTCTCTGAGTAAAGTTGCTCTTTGCCTAACATTTTTCTGTGGACAAAAGGCAGGTGGAGGACATGGGTGGGGATCTATTCTGTGAAGGTCTTCTAGGGTCCGGCTCAGTTACAAGTGTGGGCTAGGTTACACAGGTGAAACAAATAACTCCCAACCCTTACGAGCTGTCTTAGATGAGCTGAAGCTCTGCTCTAAGTTGTCATCATTCTGGAACCCAGGTGGAAGGAACAGGCACTCTTTGAGACACTGCTAGCTTTGCAGAAGAGAAAAAAGAAAATGACGGCAGCTCAAGTGGCTCTTAAAATTTCACCTAGAAAATGTACCTGTCACTTCTACTCACGTTTCACGGGCCAAAGCATTTTTTTTTGGCTTCTTTCATTTACTTGGCTGAAAAGTTAGCATATTCTGCAGCCTCTTCCTTATTTTTCTTAGCCCTTGCTTTTGCAGAGCAATACACTCACATTTGTGTTGCAGCACGTGGGGATTAGTAACAAGATGCTGTATCTTGGGTATTTGTGTCCTAGGTTCCTTACCTTCTTTGTTGAGGGGTTTTCTCACAATGTACTGGTGGACATCATCTTCTTTGATGAAAAATTGAGAAGTCTGAGGGTTCTGCTAGATCTTTTGGGACGCAGGTGATGAGACCCAGTAGTATCAGCGAATCCAGGAATATTGCAAACCTGCTAGCCACAAGGCAAGTATATATAATCCTCTACAGGGAAAAATAATGGATATATGGAATCATCACAGAACCCATCATATCAGGATATTGGTCACAGTACTTTATTATTGGGTTTATTTTTTCTGAACAAAGCAGAGTGTAGAAACATTACCTTTCATAAGGATTGTTAGCGTATGATTTTCTCAGGGCATTATTCCCGATGCTCTTTAAAAACAGTCACCGAGATGTGGCTCCTTCCTTGAAGGAAGATGCTCACACACGATCACAGCAGAACAAGTCTATAAAACTAGAACCTTGATGGAGTAACACATGGCCACACTGTGGCTAAAGGTAATCTTTTCATCGAAGTTAATAGAAAATAGATGTTCATCCAATTCAATAACATGGTTTGCCTGGGCAGCTGCTTCCTGAAATTGAACTGTCATGAAGGGACAGGTCTGCGGCCAGGGTGGGCCAATTAGCATAAACAAGTTTGTTTAAAATCTGCTGTTCCTGCTTATGCTCTTGCTCAGTTGCTAAGTCATGTCTGATGCTTTGCGACCCCGTGGATTGTAGCCCGCCAGGCTCCTCTGTCCATGGGATTTCCCAGGCAACAGTACTGGAGTGGGTTGCCATTTCCTCCTCCAGGGGATCTTCCTGACACAGGCACTGATTCAGAGTCTCCTGCATTGGCAGGCAGATTTCTTTTTCTTTTTTTTTTTTTTTATCACTGAACTACCTGGGAAGCTCAAATTTTCAGGTGCCTTTGTGCAATTCTGGTTTCTATTAATTCCCCTTTAGTTCCACTAAAGGCCTAAAGACGTGCATGTCGGTTGGTAGCTTCCAGAAGATTGAGGACTTCTGAAAAAGTTACACACAATTGATGGAATTCCGTGAGGCACAGTGTGGTCTGTTTTTAAATACATGCAGTGGCCTTAATGTTGGTATTTACCTACATAGGATATTTCTCTCCCCCAGGTAAAAACTCAGACTGGCTTCAGAAAATATTTTCAAAGGATTAGCTGAAAAATGCTGCATGTGACCTGGAAGCATGGGAGATCATTAGTAAATTTTATCCCTTACAAGCGCAGATTCCATTCTTTTTCACTTTCTGCCTTTGGACCAAAAGCCACAAGGCATGAAAAGTAAATGACCTCTTTTAATCATAGATGCCTGTCTGATCACTTCCTAGCCTTTGTGTTTTCAAACAAAAAGGAACAGCAGTTCTGCTGGCCAGAGAGCCAGTTGCTGCTCTGGAGTCGGTTGGCAGGTTAGTTTACAGATTAACAGTTTGTGGACACATATTTATGGTTTGGAATCCCAAGTATGCACTTTATAATAGAATGTGAGAGAGAGACGATAAAGTGTCACAATCCAGCACAGCATTCCCACGGCAACAGTATCACAATGAAAAGTTCCTGCTGGTGTAAAGGCAAGATGCTTTCCACCTTGATGCAAAATACTATGCTGATGGATGGGCAGGTTGGTCCTGAGAAATGGACCCAGGTCCCCAGAGCAGATAGATCTGTGTTCAAATCCCAGCTTCACCACTTGTGAGTTTGATGAATTAGGAAGATTATTTGGCCTGAGTGATTGTAAAAGTATAAACCTAACTACTGCCTTAGTTTGAGTTCCCCTGAGAGCAGAGTCTAAGATAAGGGCCTGGGTGCAGGTGTTTTCTTTGGCAGATAATCCCAGGAAGCAAGAATGAGGCAGTGAGGTGATCGAATAAGGAAGGAGGAGAAGGCAGCAGGAGGCGTGATGTTAATTAAGGTTGTACTGCGAGCTGTGAAGCCCAGGGGTCCCATGGCCTCCTGAGAAGGCCTCCTGAGATGCCTTCCAGAATCGCTCATCTGGAAGGCGTGAGCCTGGAGCCTGTGTCCACGGATGCTGAGTCCGCTTTGCTGAAGGTTGCCCTGGAGGGTTGTCTCCTCACTTCCAGACTGCTCCTGCGATGCTGCGTAGACCAGTCCCTGTGACATCAGCGAGATGGGATGCCGAGTGTGCTGAGGTGGGAGGTGGCCAAACAGGTGACTCCAAGCAGGTCCAGATGCCACGGCAGCCGTGACTTAAATAGGGGCGAGCTCCAGGACGGGCCTCAGTCTGCTATACCTATTTTTCCAGGGTGGGCCAAGATTAGCTACAACACCTCCAAAGCATGTCGGACTCTAGTGGAGAAGAGTAGTCACCCATCCTTCAAGGAGACCAATGGTCACTGGCCTGAGCTTTCAGTTACTTATTCCTCTGCTGCCCCTGTTACATTCTTACACTGTGATGGAAGAACTGAGAATTCATAGCCGAAAAATGAGCTTTGAGCCACATTAAAAAATTCAAAATTCATCATATACCTAAACATAAAAACCTAAAACTACAAAATGCTAATAAAGAATATAGAAGAGAACCTTTGTGATCTCGGGTTAGGCATAGGCAAAGTATGAATTCATTAAAGAAAAAAAGAGAACTTCATCAAATTTTAGAACTTTGCAGAAGTCACCACGTTACACATGAAAGGACAAAACATAGCTGGGGAGAAAACATCTGAAAATAAGATACTTATAAAGAACTTGTATCCAGATTATAAAATGAATTCTCAAAACCCAATATAACAAGAAAAAGAAAAAGGCTATAAAACAGTAAGCAAAAGTTTTGAACAGACACTTTACCAAAGAAGATATATAGAAGGCAATAAAAATATACTCAGCATTATTTGTCCTCAGGGAAAAGCAGATTAAAACTACAAAGAGATGTCACTACACACCCACTTACAGTAAAAACTCTGAGTACAACAGGTGTTGGGGATGACGTCCAGCATCTAGAATGCTCACACACCGCTGGTGAGAATGTAAAATGATGTGACTTTGGAAAACAATCTGGCATTTTCTTAAGATGCATACCATATGATCCAGCCATTTCTCTCTTACCCAAGAGAAATGAGATCATATGTTCATACAAAGTATTGAATATTAATGTTTAGAGCATCTTTACTTGCAATTGCCATAAACTGAAATGCCCATCAATAGATGAACCAATAACAAATTATACTGTATCAATACAATGGAAAATATTCAGCCCTAAAAATAAGAAAAATTGATGCCAAAAAAACACATGAATTAATCTCAAAATAATTATACTGTGTTTTAAAAAGCCAGACAAAAGTACATATTGCATGAATCTATTTATATACATTTGTCTAAAATGCAAAGTAATCTAAAGTGATAGAAATGACAGATTAGTGGTTGCCTGGGAAGAAGGAGGGGTGGAAAAAGATTTACAAAAGAGTAAAAGGATATTGGGGGCTGATCGATCTGTTCACTATTTGATCATGGTGACAGTTTTCATGGGTGTCTTCATATGTTAAAATTGATCAAACTGTACCATCTAATCATATGCAGTTTATTGTGTATTAATTAAAGCCATTAAAATAAAATGATGATGTTTCCCCTGATTTCAGCATGGAGGAATTTCTAGTACAGCCTCTGGTACCCAGGTATGGCAGTTCTCAAAATGTAGGTTGTAAATGGCACGTATTTTATCTGCTCACAAGCTCATATTTAACACAGTCCCTCCAGATTGCTCATAAAAGAAATTTAGCCCCTGAATGTGTACACATGTTTATATTTTTGCATTTCCCAATTACACTGGGGTTAGTGCTTTAAAGGTCTTATCTTTATGGTCATTAGTCTCAAGTCCAGATGGCACTGTGTCCGAAGAGAGATGAAATTTCATCCTCATCTGTCTTTAGAAAATGGAAAAATGCTTCTCCTCAGAGATGCTCCGTCTCCCTGGAAAGAAACACATTCATCAGGAGGAAGCTCACTTTTCACGAGGAATCCTGCGTTTAAAAAAATAACGCAAACACCCAGTTTACGGCCCATGTGACAGCCACCACTGAGCTGAGTAGCCGTGGACTCACGCTTGGGCCGCTGACACCATGCCCCTGTTTTTCTGTCTCTGGGCTTTCTAGATGTGGAGAAGCCCTCTCAGCTAGCGATCCGGGCCAGAATGAACGGGATTTCCTGCCCTGTGGCCAACCCCGGATTAATGGAGCAAGAGAGTTGGCAGAAAATGCCACCTCCTTTCGGTAGTCCTTCAGACCGGAAAATCTAAGGCACACAACATGGGGAGCTGAAACTCAGCAGGGCCCTGTGGGGCTCCTGGGCATGTCCCCCATTTCTTGATTACAGGAAACAGGCTTCCTTCAGCCTCCAAGGCCTTCCCTGAGCTCCAAGGGGCAGGCTCAAATCAGGGAAGGGACGGGAGGCAGAGACAAGGAAGGAGCAGGTTAGAATCAGAGTGGCCGGGCCCTGTTTCCCCCCAAAGGATACTCAGCAATATCTTCAAGGTGTTTTGCAGAATGAAAACCGCCTTCAGGTGGTAACGCTAACTGTGTCCTGCCCACCAGCAGGTAGACCCCAGACCAGTAGGAACCAGAAGGTTAATGATGCTGACGTCTGATTACCTCGCCACCTGCCAGTCAGAAGAATGTCCACGAGCTGATCACATCCTCTTTGAAACCTTTTCTATAAAACTCACTACGTCCTCCAGGGCAGGACACAGTCTCACGGGCATTAGCCTGCTGAAGCCCCCTATGCTTGGCAAAGCAGTGAAGCTATTTCCTCCTACTTCACCCAAAACTCTGTCTCTGAGACTGACCTCGGGGTTGGGGTACAGAGCCTGGACTTGGCTTCAGCGCTTCAGAGGTACCCCGGCGAGACCAAACGCCAGGGCACAGGGCTGGACAAGCACGTTCCATGCTCCGATCGCCCTTGGTAACTTCTCTGTCTCCCTCTTCCCAACTCCTCATTCTTGCTTCCAGGAATCACCTCCCAGATGAGCTTAGATACATCTCAGTCCTCATCGCAGATTCCAGGTCTCATCTTCATCACATCAGAGGCTGCACCTTCAAACCATGAGGAAGATCAACACTGAGCACATGGTTGGTCTCTAAGATAAGTTGAGTGCAGAGCGGGAGTGGAGTGGAGGGCACTTTCAAAACCCTAATGCCCGAGAGAAATTTTGACATTTTTTTTTTCTTTTAATTTAATCCTTAGTGACGAAAAGTTTGACCTTTTAGTCACAATTAAATAAAAAATTACTTGAGCAAGAGGAATGGGGAATAAATATTTGCCTTTAAAATCAGAATAAAAGAAACTCCAACTGGAGAGGGCCGTTTCGACTCATATTCACGTGACAATCGATGACACAGACATGCAGGAAAACGTTATCTGCTTGGAGATTGCATGGCAGTGGCCCAGCCTGGCATTGTTGACATTAAGATTCTCACTGCAAACTGCTAGGTCTGTCTCTACCTCCTATACTGACTTTCTTTTCCTTAAAAGATACTTGCTATCATTGGATACAACTGTGGATGGAATTAGCACACAGGAAGATTAGATATTTGTTACAAGTATGCTCAAAAAGTTAAAGGAATTGTGATCATATTGAAAAGAGAAAAAGAAATATAAAGAAGAACCAAATGAAGCTTCTAGAGCTGAATATTACAGTTTCTGAAATGAAAGTTTCACTGTAGAGGCTTAACTGCAGACTGGGTGCTGACGATAAACATCAATGGAACTGGAAAACATAGCAGTAGGAATGATCCAAACTGAAGTTCAGTTAAATAAATGAACAGAACCACATAGGTCTTTGTGACATTATCAAGTGGTTTAACGTATAAGTAACTGAAGTCCCAGAAAGAAACACCAAAAATATTTGAAGAAAGAATGACCAAAGCTAACAAGCTTTCAAATGTGTTGAAAAGTAAATCCCACAGATCCATGACCTCAATAAACAACAACCAGAATAAATACACAGTAAATTATACCAAAGCACATCATAACCAAATTGCTGAAATAAATGATGAAGAGAAAATCTTAAAAGCACACCTATGAGAGAAAGAGCACGTTATATACAAAGGGAAAAAAAGATAAAATAAATGCTTACTTTTCATCATAAATAATGCAAGAGCCAAGATAATGAAACAATCTCTTTACTCTGTTTAAAGGAAGGAAAAAATCTGTCAACCAAGGATTCTGTGTTAAGGGAAAATATACTTCAGAAATAAAGCCAAAATAAATATTTTTTTAGGTCAAAGTAAACCGAGTTAATTTATCAGTAAACCTTCACTAAAAAAAATACTAAAAGATGTTTGGCTGAAGATAAAATGATATTAGATAGAAACTCTAATCAATAAAAGGATATGTTAAAACAGCAAATATGTGGTTAAATCCAAAGATGATGACCTAATTGTTTCTATCCTCATGGTATTTGGTTACAAGTTCTGAATGATCCTGATCATTTTTGTAGAGGCTAGTAGTTTTTATCCACACAAATCTTCAATATGTTGAAGTTCTCCCTAAAAAAAATTTGGTTAAATAAAAACTAGTAACAATTAATAGCAACATGCTGTTGTTGAGTTGCTTAGTTCTTTTCGACTCTTCTTGACCCCATGAACTGTAGCCCTCCAGGGTCCTCTGTCCGTGGAATTTCCCAACCGAGAATACTGGAGTAGATTGCCTTTTCCTTCTCCAGGGGATCTTCCCAATCCAGGGACTGAACCTGCATCTTCTGCTTTGGCAGGTGGGTTCTTTACCACTGAGCAGGCACCAGGGAAGCCCAATAGCAACATGCTGTGGGATTGTGGTATGTCTATGAGTAAAACTACGAAGTCTATTAAACAAAGTGCTGGAGCGGTTACAGGATTGGGTTCACTGAGGTATGGGTCTCACAAGTGAGATAACACACTACTATAGGTAGCTCTATTAGCAAAAGAAATGCATTCTACATTTTAAACGCTTAGCAACAATTAAATCATTTTTTTAAATGACATGTAAGGACTACTAAATATAAGCATTAATTCAAAAGAATGCAAGAAAAACTGGGGAGAAACAGATGGAACAAATAGAAAATATAGTAAAGTATAAACTGGGTGTAAACTCAACTTTTGACCCTTTAATCTACATTTTAATGTAGATAACAATGTAGTCACCTAACAGTTCAGATAAAAACAGATTATCAGATTAAGCCAAAAAGCAAAACTCAGCTGCATATTTTCTATATAAAATGTATTTAAAATATACTCATTCACACAGGTAAAAATTGAGAATAGAAAGCATATATTGCACAAAACACAAATTATAAGAATGGCGATATTAGTGCCAGGGACAGTAGACTCCTCAACAAGGAAAATTATCAAAGAGTAAGAGAAGCATTTTGCAATAATATCTAGTTTGGTTGATAGTATTGTATTGAAGGTAACTTCAAATGTAAAATGTCAACTTTATAGGAACACCAAGTAAAACTTTGAAACTCTTCTGTAAATCTAAAATTACTATTTTTAAAATTTAAAGGCATCCTGATTGAAAAAGAAGATGAAAAATGGTCTTTATACACAGATAAAGTGGCTCGGGTGGTAAAAATCTGCCTGCCATGCAGGAGACCCAGGATCAATCCCTGGGTGGGGAAGATCCCCTGGAGAAGGGAATGGTAACCCACTCTAGTATTCTTGCCCGGAGAATTCCATGCACAGAGGAGCCTGGTGAGCTACAGTCCATGGGGGTCACAAAGACTCCGACACAACTTACTGACCGACACTTTCAACATAATTCTGAAGAAAATCTCAAAGAATCTACAAACAAGTTCCTGGATCCAATGAATGAGTTTAGCAAATTGCAGGATCAAAGATCAACATAGTAAAACAAAGATCAGTATACTATATGTTTAATATATACTGGTGATAAACAATCTGGAGTTGAAGTTTGATAATACCATTTGCAATGCTGTCACTATATAAAATAGGGATAAGTGTGTTATAAAGTATGTAAGACTCACACATAGAAAGCTACAAATATTGCTGCAAGAAAATAAAGAAGATGGATTAAGCAAATGTAGAGATGTACCTTGACTGAGGATTGGAAGACTTAATATGTATAAGATGTCATTTCCCCTCAAATTTATCTATCCATTCAGTGTCATACCAAATAAAATCCCAGTGTGTGTGCTCACTCAGTCACCCAGTAGACACTTAAAGGAACTGGCAAGCTGATTCAAATCTTTGCTTGAAAATGCAAAGGACCTAGATTAGCTAAAACAACTTTGAAAAAATAAGGCAAAATTAGAAAGGTTGGACTACGTGATTTCAAGACAGTATGATGTTGCCATAAATTTAGACAAATAGATAAGTGGGACGAAATGTAGTGTCCTGAAGTAGACTTGCACATATAGGATATACTGATTTTTAACAAAGGTGCAAAGGCAATACAGTGGGGAGAGGATATGTTCTTCAATAAAAGGACCTGAAAATTTTAACATTTGAAAATGCATAACAAAATTGATATCCAAAAAAAAAAAAAAAAGCCTTGATTTCTATTTTAAACCATACACAAAAATAACTCAAGGAGGTGATAGACTAAAAGTTAGACTAAATGTAAAACCTAAAACTATAGAACTAATAAAAGAACACTGAAAAAAGTGTCTGTGACTTGAGGTTAGGCAAAGATTTCTTATATGCACCAACATCACAATTCATAAAAGAAATGTATAAACTGGATTTCATTGAAAGTAAGGATTATCTCTCTGGATGACATTCTTAAGAACAAAAAGATATGTTTCTACAAATCATATATCTATTAGAGGACTTTTAAGCAGAATATATAATGGACTGTCTAAATAATAACAAAACAAGACACTCAGTCAAAAAAATGGGCAAAAGATTTAAAGATATACAGATGGCAAAAAAAAAATCACACAATGGTTCACGGTCACTAGTTATTAGCATGTGTGTATGTGCTCAGTTGCTCTGTTGTGTCTGACTCTTTGCAACCCCAGGGACTGTAGCCCACCAGGATTCTCTGTCCATGAGATTTCCTGGGCAAGAATACTGGAGTGGGTTGCCACTTCCTTCTCCAAGGAACCTTTCCTATCTAGGGATTAAATCCCTGTCTCCTGCCTTGCAGGCAGATTGTTTACCACTGAGCAACCTGGGAAGGCCCAATGCAGGACACTTGAGCTCAGTTCTAGTATTACATTCCCTGAAGTGGGAAATAAAAGAAGTATATAAGTTGAAAAAAGAAAAAACTAGACAGATTAGTGTTTTTATGGCTTCACCGTTAACACTGTTTTTGAAAAGAACAAATTCTTCTGGGAAAGATAGCATCAGAGCTTCTGGATTCGCATATTGGACTGTGCTCTTGAGTTTCCATAATATTGCAGTTGGATCCTCATCCAAATAAAAGGCAGCAAGTGCTTATTTGTGTGGAGTAGACTCTGAACAGAGAGCATGTTGGGTACCGCACACAATTACCTCCATCCACTAGGGAGTTACTATTTCTGAGAACGTGTACAAAGTCAAAACTGAACAGCCTTGTCAAAAAGAAGAAAAAAAAGATACTCGACACTGGATACATGGCTGTGACTTATCTTTTCCCTGGTGCCGTTAGGTCAGTGTGGGGGCATCATTTTTGAGACAGATTCACTGGTTTTTGACAGAATAATGTGTTTAAGTGTATTTGGTTAGAGAGCCTGCCTTCATTTGAACATTTTTCATTTTTGCTCAGGCTTTTAGCTAGATGTGCAAATAGCTTTTCCCATCAGCTTTGTATTCTCCATGAATCCTGGGAGCAGAAGCTGATAAACCTGAGGCAAACCCAAGGATTTTTAGGAAATCTGTAGGCTACAGATGAAGCTCCTAGAGAGCTGGGACAATACACGCAGGTACCTCGCTCATTTCCTGGCCCAAGATGAAGGAAAGAGAGGGAGGGAGGGAGAGAGGGAGGGAGGGAGAAAAGAAGGAAGGAAGGAAGAGATAAGGGAAGGTATTCATGCTTCAAAACAGTAGATTTCCACTTGGGAGATATATATATATATATATATATGGAAAGGACAGATTCTTCTGGGAAATATATATATATATATATATATGTAGGTGGTTTACCATGTGTATTAGTTGTCTATGGCTCCTTAAAAATGAACCCCCTAATTTAGTAGCTTAAAACAACATTTATTGTCTCATACAGTTTCTGTGGAACAGAACTTCCAAAGTGGCATAGCTGAGCTGTCTGGCTATCCTGTGGTTGAAAACTAGCAGGACCCTGTGGGGCTATTGGACAAAAAAAGCCTTTCAAAGTCCCCCATTTCTTTCAGCAGTTATTTTATTTATTTATTTGGCTGCACCAGGTCTTAGCTGCAGCGTGTAGGATCTTTGATCTTCACTGTGGCATGTGGGACCTTTAGTCTTGGCATGTGGGACCTGGTTCCCTGACCAGAGATCAGCCCAGACCCCCTTCATTGGGAGTGTGGCTTCTTAACCGCTGGACCATCAGGGAAGTCCTGTCCCATTTCTTGGTGATAGGAAATGGGCTTCATCCAGCCTCCATGACCTTTCCTGAGATCCAAAGGGCAGGTTCAGACTCTTGCTAATCAGGGGAGGGAGGGAATGCAGAGACGAGGGAGGAGCAGGGAAGAAAGCAGTGCAGCCTTGGGGCTGGTTCCCCAAGCCCTGGTTCCCCCTCCAGGGACACATGTAACATCCTCGAGCTGTTTTGCAGATACTGAAACCCCCATCAGGGGGAGAAGTTTTACCTGTTTGCTGCCCACAAGCATGTAGACCCAAATCAGTTGGAACCAGAAGGTTGGTGATGCCGACTCCCGATTACCTCATCACCAACCAATCAGAAGAATGTGTGTGAGCTGATCAAGCCCCACTCCTTGAACACTGTGACTCCTCACTACCCCCTCCAAGGCAGTTTTGAGGGAATTAGCCCACTGTGGCCTTCTTGGCCTGTCAAAGAGGTAAAGCTATTTTCTATTTCACCCAAAACTCGGTCTCTGAGGTTTACCTTGGTGTTGGGATACAGAGGCCTTATTTGGCTTCAGGGTCTCTTATCAAATATTATAGTCAAGATGTCAGCCAGAACTGCTCAGAGGAAAGCTCTGGCTGGTACTGGAAGATCCACTCCCCAAGCAGCTTGTCCTCACAGAAATGGGAGTGCTTCTGGCTCTTGGTAAAGACTGCGGTTCCTCAGCAAACAGCTCACCTGCTCAACTGTGTGTGTGCCTCCCATGACACCGTATCTGATTTCCTCAAGAGTGAGTTGTCCCCAAGAACAAGATGGAAGCTACAGTGATTTTTGTGCCCTAATCTCATAAGCGATACCCCATCCTTTCTGCAAGGTCTTCTTGGATTCACAGGCCAACTCTATTCAGCGGGACAGCCTAAGTAAGGGTGTAAAAGAGCAGAAGACGGGGTCCCTGGGGACTGTGTTGGAGTCTGGCCACCACACCACGCTTTCAGTTCTTTGGAGCATTTCGCTAGCTCTGGTAGCGCTGACTTGTGAGTACTGCTTGAGCTTTGCAGAAAGCACCGAGCTCATGAGCGCCGTGGTCTTATGCCCTCTGTTCTCCTGTCTGCATCAACTACAGCTTCTTTTGGTAAGTGACGAAGGAGCCTATACATGTTTATTTGAAGCAAAATGAATCTGCATAGCTGACACTGTCAGTATTCCATCTCGACCTCCTCCAGTCCCTCTGACCATTCATGCATTCCTTTTCCGTTTCCAGGGTTTTGTTTTGGTTTTTAGGGTTTATTTTGCCTTTGGCTACCTGTGCCTGCTACTCTTTTTGGATTACTATTCTTGTGCTAAGATCAGTTCAATTTCATGCACAGAGAGCTGAAAGTGTCTTGGATTTTATGCCCAAGCTGGGTATGACATCCCAGCTCACTTGTTTTGGGTTAAAGACAAATTACAAGCAACTCAACAGTGTAGATTTCCCTTTAGAATGAATGTATGCAGTTCTTGTAGAACTTTGCCTAATGCTGAAACCATTCACTTCCGACTGGGTCTTGAACCTGGCCAAAACCCTTCTTGGGGCCCTAAGCCACACTCTTTTAATAAGAATCTGGAATTACTAAGGCACTCAGGGTCTTTGTGTCTCAGTGAAGAAGGAATTCAGCAAGAGGTAAAGTGATAGGCAAGAAACAGATATTATTAATTATAGGATGCTTGTGAAAGATACAGATGGGCAGGTGAGGAGGCTCTGCCCCAAGGACTAAGAGGTCTACAATTTTATAGTCAAAGGAAATGGGAAGGTGGGGAGACTGCCTTCTTTGAGTAGACCTGAGGCTTGCATCACTAGATCCTGCTTTGTAATAGCCAGGAGAACGTTAAACTCCTGTGAGTTAAAGTAGGATTATCGTATTAGTAGAATGCTGGTGACATTTTTCTTTCACCTAATGGCCTGGGGGCACATCTTGTGCATTTATTTATGGCTTTGTAGTTAGGCAAGCCTGCTTCATTCCATGATGTTCCAATAGCTTTTTTGAGCGACCATACAGTGGTCTCCCAAATGTTCCTAAGTTTCCCCCTCTACCCATAGTCCCCTACTGGAACTTACACAACTACCTGTATAACCATCCTGTTCTATTCCTAACATTTATCACACCTTGGCTTCACTTTATCTTCTTCCTATTACTGCTTTCCACTTTCTCTGGTTTTCCTTGGGCTCCCTGCCGTAATAAAGAATGTGCACATGAATCTTTGCCTCAGAGTTCAGTCAGTTCAGTTCAACTGCTCAGTCGTGTCCAACTCTCTGTGACCCCATGGACTGCAGCACGCCAGGCTTCCCTGTCCATCACCAACTCCCAGAGCTTGCTCAAATCACGTCCATTGAGTTGGTGATGCCATCCAACCATCTCATCCTCTGTCATCCCCTTCTCCTCCTGCCTTCAACCTTTCCCAGCGTTAGGGTCTTTTGCAGTGAGTCAGCTCTTTGCATCAGGTGGCCAAAGTATTGGAGCTTCAGCTGAAGCATCAGTCCTTCCAATGAATATTCAGGACTGATTTCCTTTCGGACTAACTGGTTTGGTCTCCTTGCAGTCCAAGGGACTCTCAAGAGTCTTCTCCAACACCACAGTTCAAAGACATCAATTCTTTGGCACTCAGCTTTCTTTATAGTTCAACTCTCATATCCATACATGACTACTGGAGAAAGCATAGCTTTGACTAGACAGACCTTTATCAGCAAAGCAATGTCTCTACTTTTTAATATGCTGTCTAGGTTGGTCATAGCTTTTCTTCCAAGAAGCAAGTGTCTTTTAATTTCATGGCTTCAGTCACCATCTGCAGTGATTTTGGAGCCCCCCAGAATAAAGTCTCTTATTGTTTTCATTGTTTCCCCATCTATTTGTCACAAAGTGTTGGTACCGGATGCCATGATCTTAGTTTTCTGAATATTGAGTTTTAAGCCAACTTTTTCACTCTCCGCTTTCACTTTCATCAAGAGGCTCTTTAGTTCTTCTTTGCTTTCTGCCATAAGGATGGTGTCATCTGCATATCTGAGGTTATTGATATTTCTCCTGGCAATCTTGATTCCAGCTTGTGCTTCATCCAGCCTGGCATTTGTCATGATGTTCTCTGCATATAAGTTAAATAAGCAGGGTGACAATATACAGCCTTGACATATTCCTTTCCCTATTTGGAACCAGTCTGCTGTTCCATGTCCAGTTCTAACTGTTGCTTCTTGACCGGCATACAGATTTCTTAGGAGGCAGGTAAGGTGGTCTGGTATTCCTATCTCTTGAAGAATTTTCCACAGTTTGTTGTGATCCACACAGTCAAGGGCTTTGGCATAGTCAATAAACAGAAATATATGTTTTCCTGGAACTCTCTTGCTTTTTTGATGATCCAGCGGATGTTGGCAATTTGATCTCTGGTTCCTCTGCCTTTTCTAAATCTAGCTAGAACATCTGGAAGTTCACAGTTCACATACTGTTGAAGTCTGGTTTGGAGAATTTTGAGCATTACTTTACTAGCCTGTGAGATGAGTGCAATTGTGCAGTAGTTTGAGCATTCTTTGGCATTGCCTTTCTTTAGGATTGGAATGAAAACTGACCTCTTCCAGTCCTGTGTCCATTGCTGAGTTTTCCAAATTTGCTGGCACATTGCATGTAGTACTTTCACAGCATCAGCTTTTAGGATTTGAAATAGCTCTGCTGGAATTCCATCACCTCCACTAGTTTTGTTCGTAGTGATGCTTCCTAAGGCCCACTTGACTTCGCATTCCAGGATGTCTGGCTCTAGGTGAGTGATCACACCATCATGACAATCTGGGTCATGAAGATCTGTTTTGTACAGTTCTTCTGTGTATTCTTGCCACCTCTTCTTAATACCTTCTGCTTCTGTAAGGTCCATACCATTTCTGTCCTTTATTGTGCCCATCTTTGCATGAAATTTTCCCTTGATATCTCTAATTTTCTTGAATAGATCTCTAGTCTTTCCCATTTTATTGTTTTCCTCTATTTCTTTGCCTTGATAACTGAGGAAGGCTTTCTTATTTCTCCTTGCTATTCTTTGGAACTCTGTATTCAAATGGCATTAGATTTGAATGCTCTCAGAGTTAGATTTTGGAAAAGTTGAACTCAGGCAAACTAGGTTTCTGTAGTCACAAAAAATTAAAAATTCAACTCAAACAAGTTTAAATAATAAAAACTGTCTATTGATTCAGATAACTAGATATCCTTGCAGTAGGGAAAGTTTCAATGATCGCGAAGAACACAGTCTCGTCACGTCTCTCTGTTCTCTTTTATGTTTCATTTTCAAGCTCTTCTCCCTCATGGTGGAAAAGTGGCTGCAGTAGTCCTAGCCTTCACATCCACACATAGTCATCCATAAGAGAAGGGGCAGAATTTTATGAGCATTACTTTGAAAAAGGAAGAATTCTTTTTTTCCAACTTTTCTCCCAGAAAACATCCCCTTGTATCTTTTTTGGCCTAAATTGGGTGATATGCCAAACAATTAAGAGATCCCTGTGGCCCAGGGAATGAACTGATCTGTGTTACCTGAACCAGTCACTACAACAAAGAAACGGGGCTGATTGGGTTGGTCCTACCAGTGTCCACACTCAATTGAGGATGCATCACCTTATCTACAAAACAGACACCTGCATGTCAGCTAGTGCCTTGTTAGAAAGTGGGCATCAGGGCATAGACAAATGGGTGCCCACCATACTCACCTGGGAGTCTAAGAGCTATGGGAGGATCTTGTCTTAGGAAAGGATAAAAACATTCAGGACTTAACCCCAGAAGAGTACATGGATTCTCAAAGTTCTACCACCTTAAAGTTACCCAGGACCAGTCACCAAAGCTCGGTTTTTCTTCATTCCAAACTTTAAATTCCTCAGACAGCAAATCTGATTGACACAACTTGATCAGATGTCCAATCACCACGGTTCAAAGGGCAGAATTAGCCAGTAAAGGCATTGCTACTACAGTTTCACTCCTCCACACTGACGCCATCCCTAAAAAAAAAAGGCAGCTGCTTGGCTGCTGGAGAGGCAACTCCAGTGCCCTTAGGGCCAGAACATTAAGTAGGTTCTGACTGGACTCATCTTCATCCTCAGGCCTGTGTTCACACTGTTAGAAGCCCTGAGCCCTGGTTACCAAGCCTCCCCAATCACCACATATAGTTCAAATGAAAACAATTCTAACATGGAAGGAGGGTTGATAAAATTGTGCTATCTGCCATGATCACAGTTTCAATGCTTTCTCTCTTAAAATCTTTTTTAAAAAGTATTGTTACTACCTTAAGCCCCCCTGGGTGTTCTTGAGTGATTTAACATGGATCAATCTCATAAAGTTGAGTGTGGAAACTAGGATCAAAACCAATGAACACAGTGAATAAACAGGGCAGCTGCAGAAGGCAGAGGCTTGGAAAGCAAGAGCGCAGTCTCCAGACTTCCCTGCTAATCCAGCAGTCAATCTGCCTTGCAATGCAGGGGGCCCAGGTTCGATCCTTGGTCATGGAGCTAAGATTCCATATGTTGAGCAACTAAGCTTGTGCTTTGCGACTACTGAGCCTGAGCCAGAACTAGACAGTCTGTGAGCTGCAAGAAAGATCCCTTGTGTCACAACTAAGACCCATAACAAATACTTTTTTTAAAAAAAAAGAATGCAGTTTCTATGTGGGTATCACTGAAGCTTTCTATAGCCAATGCCCACCCCCAAATCTTGTCAGAGGTCACTATTCCCATGCACCCACAGGCTTCTACTGCCAGTATCAGCAACTCTGGACCTGAAAGCTTTCTTTGGCCAGAGAAATTTACTCAGCCTGAACCATGTCATGTGCAGTTAATTCCCTGGGAGCAATCCTCAGCCACCTAGGAAAGTAATGAGAATAAGTACTGTCCAGGGGGGAAAGCTCCAAGGCAATCCCATTAGGTCTTTGAGAGCCTTCCAAGGGGATTGAAGCTCAGTTGACCACTGAGGCCTCCTCCCTTCTTTGACTTACTCCTCTTCTTCCCTTCTGGTGCTCCTAAGGGTCAACTCCAAAATGAACTAATTGCAGTCAGAACGTTATCTCAGGCTGCCGTGGAAATCCAGCCAAAGACAGACCAAGAGAAGGGCACGGTCTGGCCCCTGCAAAGCCTCCCAGGGTACCATTTTCCAAATGAATTAATAAACACAGACTGGGATTCAACCATAGAGACAGAGAAACTAGACATCTTCAGTTCATTGGCAGGATCAGTGTATAGTGTTAAACATCTTTTACCTACGTACATGTGACTATATTGAATCTGTATACAATACCAAAAATTCAGTGAAAAACTATGGTGCTCCCAGTGAAAGTGAGATTTGTGTCTTGTTGCAGATTTTTACTCCTAGAGAATAACCTTCTTTCCAAGTATTGAGTGAACCCCCCAGACACACACATATGGCCCACATACAATTTTTTAAACTTTTAAAAATATCTCACTTTTCTAAAAATAACTTAAGATAACTCACAATAAATAACATAAAATGCCACAAGAGAATGTAAATCAGGAAAAGTGAGGGGAAAGGTAGGTAAACTCTAAGAGAGTACCCCAAAATGAAGCTGGGAATAATGTTAAAATCAATACGGCAGGCCATTTTAACTCTCAGCTTTTTTAATACCGAAAAGGGATGAAAGCGACACATATAAAGCCACCAGTGGGAAGTCCAGTATCCACAGTTTCTGGATCCTGACTGGGCTCTGTCTTGGACACAGGCCTTTTGCTGGTCCACATGGGACCACTCAGGAGCCTCCATCAGCAATTTGGATTGACACGGAGCACAGTTCAAAGGGCTTACAAGCCTTCCTGCGCCTTGGGGTCAAGGCAGCAATGAGAAAAGGCGGAGTTCTCTCTCCTCCCGTCCTCTCCTGCCAGCAAGAAACAGTCACAGAAGCGCCAGGAGAACAAGCAGACTCAGTGCTCTGCAGACAGCTGCCGGAGCTCTCCGCTATCTGAAAAGAAGCCAGCTGAAAACACGAATGGCTTTGCTGCCGTTCAAACTAACACAGGTGCTTCCCCCTCCTCCCTTCTCCACTCCTCTCCCCATTTATTTTCCTGGTGACAATTTTCAGAGTTTTTCTCTTTGATTTTCTTATAATGAAATTCATGAAGGGGAGGACAGAGAGGTTTTCGAGGAGAATTATAAGCCTGACAGACGATGGCTATTTAGGCTATTTTAATTAAGTCCTAAATGCTTCAAGAGAACACAGGACATCAACCACCACCACAAAGAAACAAGGGAAGGGTGTCAGCTTTACTGCCAGCAAAACAGATGAAATGGCGTAACGCCATCCTGCCCAACACAAATCTTCCGTCCTTTATTCCTCAGGCTGTGCTCATCTTGGATCCGTCCTGTTCTGTTGTTGTTGTCATGTGGTCCAAGAAGCTGTCTAAGAAGCAGCCTCCGATTCTGTTCTCATCCCTGGGATCTGAGGTCTTTGCAGGCTGATAAGAGTCTCTGGCTTTCCTTTGTTGGAACAGATAACTGCCTTTCCGAGATGTAGAGAAATCTGACTTTGCAGGCCACACTGAAAGCTTCCTGGGCCCATCTGATTACCCCCCCAGGGCCTGCCGACAGAGAACTGCTCTTTGACATCAAATTTAACCATCCTTTCGCGGAAGAAGCTCTTATTAAAACGATGTTCCCTTTCTGAAACTAAAAAGTAAAAAGGAAGTGGATTTTATTCTCAGTGACTTGCCACCTCTCTACAATTATGGTTCGGTCAGTACCTACCGTGGAAGATTAGTGTGAAAATTAAAAGAGAAAAAACAAAAAAAAGTAAAGTGCTCTGTGTCGTGTCTGAAACATAGGTAAGTATCAGTAATGCTTAATAACATTTCCTTGGTTTTTATTTATCTATTTTTAGGCCACTCCACGCAGTATGAAAGTGAAAGTTAGTCATTTGGTGGATCCCACTCCTTGTGACCCCATGGACTGTAGCCCACCAGGCTCCTCTGTCCATGGGATTCTCCAGGCAACAGTACTAGAGTAGGTAGCCATTCCCTTCCCAAGGGATCTTGCTGACCCAGGGATGGAACTTGAGTCGCTTGCATTGCAGGCAGATTCTTTACGGTCTGAGCCACCATGGAAGTCATGCAGCATGTGGGAGCTTAACTCCCCAACCAGGGATCAAAACCTCTCCCCTGTGCTTTGAAAGCACAGAGTCTTAACCACTGGACTACCATGAAAGTTCCTAACGTTTTCTTGGTTTTTAAATGATCATATGGGCTTCCCTTGTTGCTCAGCTGGTAAAGAATCTGCCTGCAATGCAGGAAACACGGGTTCGGACCCTGGATCGGGAAGATGCCCTGGAGAAGAGAATGGCAACCCACTCCAGTATTCTTGCCTGGAGAATCCCATGGACTGAGGGACCTGGCAGGCCCCAGTCCATGGGGTCTCAAGAGTCTGACACGACTCGGCAACTAAGCCACCACCAAAGGATCGTATGTTGAGCGCATATTCTGTGTCATGAACTCTAACAGGCACTTTCTTTTGGAACAATTATCTTTTACCCTCACAAGAGCCCTGAAAAATGGGCTTTATGAAATTTGCTTTTTTTCCTGTTTATCGTGTTGTAGGAAAAGAGCAAAGTAGCCAAGACGGCGGGGTCAGGCTCCCTTGCCCCGTGACCTCTCCCTCTTGCCGCTTGCTTTGCGAACGATGATGCCGTAGCAGCTGAGCGCGCATATAGCACTGCGCATGTGCCTCACGAGGTACTCGCGTGGCCCGGGCTGCTTTTGCTCAGTTGGTATATATGGGCGTCGCCCGGAAAAGCCCGGAAGGCTGTGTGCCCTTATGTTGTGTTATGTTATGTCTGCTGCTACGGCTCCTGTGCCAGCCAGCAGAGAATAAACACGTCTGCAGTTCCTAGCTTCTTAGCTCCTGCCTTGCCCACCATGGGTTCAGGGAACACTGCGCGCCGTGAGATACAGCAAGACAAGGGGTTCTGTGAACAGGGTCAGTGATACAAGTGCAATGCATGCTCTTTGCAGAACACTTTAAAAAAGAAGTGATAGAAGTGACTTATTGTCTCATCACTTAGAATTAATCACAACCTTTTAAGTATGATTTGTCCTGGTGATTGCCCTTGTGCATAAAATATATGGTACTTTACAAAATTGGACTCCTATTGCAGACAAATGTAGCTTCCTATGTTCACTTAACTCTCTAGCATGAGCCTTTTCCCAGGACCTTTCATATTTTTGAATAACATTGGTTATTGTATATGCCATCTGAAAGATGCATAATAATTTATGATACTTAATATTCTGCCAGGTAGCTATTGCTGTCCCACTTTGCAGCTGGGAAAATTGATGGCAGGACAGCTGAGCCATGTGCAGACCCAGGCTAATTATTATTTTGTGCAATTTCCTGTTGAATGCCATCACACATAGATCCTCTGTTAACCATTCCTGGATTGCTCCATATTTTACAGCCTAAAATAAAAAGGAGCTATGGAGAAAAACCAGTCTATCCTAAAGGAGATCAGTCCTGGGTGTTCATTGGAAGGACTGATGCTGAAGCTGAAACTCCAATACTTTGGCCACCTCATGTGAAGAGTTGACTCATTGGAAAAGACCCTGATGCTGGGAGGGATTGGGGGCAGCAGGAGAAGGGGATGACAGAGGATGAGATGGCTGGATGGCATCACCGACTCGATGGACATGAGTTTGAGTAAACTCTGGGAGTTGGTGATGGACAGGGAGGCCTGGTGTGCTGCAGCCCATGGGGTTGCAAAGAGTGGGACACGACTGAGCGACTGAACTGAACTGAACTGATGGAGAAAAAATATTAATTGGTCAATTAAAAATTAAATAAGATGCTTAAATTCCTTAGAACTACTAAGTTTCAAAGTCTTTCCTGTGAATTGAATGAATTAGTAATACAGTTTGAATAACAATGCATTTAACCTTCTCTGCTAAAAAAGATGAATAAAATATGAAAAATGAAAGGTCACAGTTTTCAAAGGTGTCTCTCCTTGTTATGTATACATTTTCTTTTCTGTCTGACAAAACGTCTGGTTAGAGCTAATTGGTCAACAAGATGGCATTTCATTCTGAATGGAAGATTTTGAACTGATCGCAAGAAGTGGAGTTTCTCTGGGTGAAAGGCTGAGATTTCAATCTCAATAAAACTATGCAGGAAGCAGCTCACTGTTACGGCTCCCTCTGTTGAGGTTGCCCGAGAGCCTGAGGCTCTTGGCTCCTCTTTTCTTGGGTTCTCTGTCTTAGAGAATCCATCACCCCCATCACTATGCTCTTCTTTAGATGTTTTCTTAATCTAAATCTCAAGCTCTCTTTCATTCAGACTCCAGTCTCTTCAACTATCAACTGGGAGTTTTTATTTAGATAGCCTAGAATGGCTTTGAACTCAAGGCTTTAGAAGCAAACGTTGGTGTATCTTTCCAACATCACTGTTTATGTCTACACCCTCCTTTGCCTGGAAATGGTGCATCTTCTCTGATTCATTCTTCTTCATTGTTCTCCATCCCCAAAGACTGATTTTTATACGTTTTCCCATCCAATCTAGAGATTGTCATACTGAGTGAAGTAAGGCAGACAGAGAAAGACAAATATCATATGATATTGCTTATATACGAAATCTTTTTTAAAAAATGGTACAGATTAATTTATTTACAAAGCAAAAGCAGATTAACAGATCTCTAAATCAAACTTATGGCCACCGAACGGGATGTGAGAAAAAGTGATAAATTGGGAGGTTGGGATTGACGTATAACACTACTATGTATAAAATTGTTAAGTAACAAGGACCTTCTGTATAACACAGGGAATTCTGCTCAGTACTCTGTAATGACCTATATGGGAAAAAAAATCTAGAAAAGAGTGGACATGTGTATATGTGTAGATGATTTACTTTGCCATACACCTGAAACTAACACAACATTTTGGATCAACTATAATAAAAATTTTTTAAATTAAATTAAATTTTCCCATCCAAAATGGGACCTCATTGCCACAAAGTCCTGTAATGATATCTGTTCCAATTGTCTCTGCAGCCCTCTCGGCCCTCTCAGCTGGCCTCTTGCTCCGGGTACCAACAAGGCATCCCTCTGAAAGAACTCCAACAGTGCCTCCCTCTACTAAGTGTAATTTCCTTTGTTGGATTCTCAAAACATTTCCTACTATGTCTCCATTTTGGTCCAACCCTATTCTTTGTTTTTATTCTGCTCTGTGTATTTTCTCTGTTTGTTCAGTGTCCAAAGACCCAGGGTTTCCTTGGTAGCTCAGACAGTAAAGAAACTGCCTACAATGCAGGAGACGCAGGTTTGATCCCTGGGTTGGGAAAATCCCCTGGAGAAGGGCATGGCAACCCACTCCAGTATTCTTGCCTGGAGAATCCCCATGGACAGAGGAGCCTGGCAGGCCACAGTCTACAGAGTTGCAAAGAGTCAGACACGACTGAGCAATTAAGTACTATCCCCATGGTGCTATCTTGAAATAATGGTTTCCAACCCTGAATGCTCATCAAATTTCTCTAGGGAGCTGTTCTAAAGAAATGTACATGCCTGAGCCCTACTGTGAGCTAAACTCATTATCTGCTATTGCGTGGGCATAGACCTTAGTATCATGGAAAGCACCCCTCCACTTCCCATGACCTTGATAAACAGCCAAGGGGTGGGAACCACGGACTTGGAAACAAAACTCACTTCCAGCATTGACACCCAGCTTCTAAGTGTTCAAACTGAAGCATCACTTGACTCAACTATAAGAGATTTAACTTGTAAAATGAGGCCTCTTGCAGTATTTAAATTGCTTTCCTCTTTGCTCATACAACATGAATTTTCCCTTTCTTCTATAGCCAGAAGAGAGCTTGTCTAAGCAAGGATGAGGTTTAGGTTGAGTGAGGAGAGGGGATTGGAGGCAAGGTTGTCCCCTCCAGCCATTCCTTGGAGCTTCCTGCTCTTCTTAAGGTCTCCAGCCACAGTCGGATCAGGCCAGATGGGGTGTGAGCAGAGGCTCGGGAGCTAGCCCCTTGGATCCTGCACCAACCCAGGGCAGCCTGGCCTTTGTGCCCACTGGCTGACACACCCTAGACCTGGGTAACAGTGTATTTTTGCCTGGGGTGTGGGCTACAAGTGACCCTCTCAGCCTATGAGTTCTGAGGCAATGCATCAGATATGATGCTCATAAGAACCAACACAAGAACTCACTGACTATAATTTGTATAAAGTGAAACGTATTCTATGGCCTAGGATATCGGTATGATAGACCTGCTTTTCAGCATCTGCAGTATATACTCCTTTCTCTCAAAACTGAGGATTTAGCATTTAAACTTAATGAGTCAATGAACGATTGTGGAATTTCTACTGCGCTTCACACTGTACCAGGCACTTTAGTGGGCAGAACATCAGAACTAAACCCCCCGCCTTCAGAGAACACTTGTTTTGTGCACCTGTGTAAGCTCATGAAAAGATTGTGAGTTGAAAGAGCAGTGCTCTCTGGATCTTTGAGAGTGTGTTAGTCACTCAGTCATGTCCAACTCTTTGCGACCCAATGGACCATAGCCCGCCAGGCTCCACCATCCATGGAACTGTCCCGGCAAGAATACTGGAGTGAGTGCCATTTCCTCCTCCAGGGGATCTTCCTGACCCAGGGATCGAACCTGGGTCTCCTGCATTGCACACAGATTCTTTACCATCTGAGCCACCTGGGAAGCCCAGCCATGGGGTACATGTGTGTGTAAGCTCCTTTTTGTCTTAGGAGTCTATGATTTGACTGAAAAAAACAAGTTACATGCCAAAGAAGGTAATTCTGAGCCAGAAAAACATAACTTGGTGGGGGAAAAAAGTGTTCTTTAGCCAGTATCATTAAATAGTATTCTTCCATAGAGTGGACCATAACACAGCTATGTGGTTAAGCTACTCTCCTTCCAAAAGTTAAAGGAAGCAGGTCTACTGGTTGACCTACTGGGTTCTGAATAGCTACAGTTTTCAACACCTAATGGCCTTCCATTTCAGAGCTAAGAAGTATGTTAGACCTAATTAGAAATGCTCTGTGCAATCTTTTTAAGTAGGAAAGTTTCAAAATTGAATCAACAAGTAGGAAGTGTTCAAGCAGGAAATTTGTCAACAAGGACAAACTCAAAAGGAAATTGACATATTTTAAACCGAGAGAAAGAGAAACCACTGTTTTCTCAAAATAGTGAACTCCATAAGCCCCCTCTCATTCCTGGAAGGTTTGTCACTGTCTCCTGTTCCCTTTCGTTTTCCTATTCAGATAATATGTTTGGATTTCCATATAAAATGTCAAATTACATCACTAGTCCACTTCTGACAAAGTTACATGAAAATATTTTGCTCTTTCACAGAGCTTGTATTCATTTTTGCCACTATCTGCAGGGTGTGTTCAATGTAAACCATCACCAAATGAGAAGTTTTCTTTCTGATATGGCTGTGATCCTTCTCTGAAATAGGAGGTTTTATCTCAGAACTTAGTTGGCCCTATGGTTGGTCTTGAAAATGCACTGCCTGTGACCCTCTTGGGAGTATCTTATATAGACCACCTCTTAGCCAATCAATGGAACTTGATGCCTTGGTTTCTGTTGATTTAGAGTAGCCTTGCAGAAAGGAGGGCTTCCCAGGTGAGGCTCCTGGTAAATAACCCTCCTGCCAATGCAGGAAACATAAGAGACACAGGTTTGATCCCTGGGTCTGGAAGATCCCCTGGAGGAGGGCATGGCAACCCACCCCAGTATTCTTTCCTGGAGAATCCCATGGACAGAGGCGCCTGGAGGGCTACAGTTCTTGGGGTCGACCACGACTGAAGCGACTGAGCACACACACACACAGAAAAGAAAAAGATGTATTTTCTGTTTCAAAATAAAGTCCTGTGGATCTGAAACTCTGCATAATATATTCATTTCTTTGGATTAATTTTTTTGCTTCTGCGAGACAGCTAAACCTATTCAAAGCCATTTACACCATGGTGTGAGCTAGTTCATTAGCCACTTTCTGCTGTGGCTGCCAGCTGTGATTTTCATTTGGATCAGAGAGAGTAAGATGGATAGCATCACTTCTAGGACAGCAAATTGCTGTGAAGACCACCAACCCCTTGGGACGAGGGCAGGGATCCCTCTGTAGCAATTAAAGACTTGTGTCTGAAGCAGCAATGAAGTAGTACACCCTGAGGTCAGGGAAAATGCTCCTCCAGCAGCACTAAGAAACGACCTGAGGCTTTCCCCGATGGCTCCGTGGTAAAGAATCCGCATGCCAGCACAAGGGACATGAGTTTGATCCCTAGTCAAGGAAGATCCCACATGCCGTGGGAGCCACTAAGCCCGTGGATCACAACTTCCGAGCCTGCGCTCCAGAGCCTGGGGGCCGTAAGTACTGAAGCCTGTGCACCCTAGAGCCCATGCTCTGCAACAATGAGAAGCCCGTAAGCCATGACTAGAGAGTAGCCCCCGCTGGCCTCAGCTAGAGACAGCCCATGCACCGCAGTGAAGCCCCAGCACAGCCAAAAATAAATAAATAATTTTAGAAAGAAAGAAATTATTTGAGATGGAAAGGCATGCCCTTAGCTTCTCTGTCTACACCCTTTAGCTACCAGCTGGAAAAAGAGAATTGGTGGGCTCCTAAAAGCCCTGCCTGGATTCCTGGGATTCTCTGGATGAATTGTAAAGGTCCTTTCCTCCTGGGTCAGTTTCCCTCTGGCTGTTCAGTAGCCGTGAAGTGGGGAGAGAGCAGTCCAGTGATGGTGTGGGACCCTCCCGGGCAGGGTGAGGGTGAGGGGTTTGGATCATGGACTCTTCCCCGGGCTTGTGCGGGCATCATGAAGGTTAGAGAAACCTCAGCATCAGGGGAGGAGCCCAAGAGAGGAGGCCTAGACATGCTCAGAGGAGAGAAGTGGAAACACCCCCTGGAGATATCTGTCTCTGTGGTGCCATTGTTTTTCCTCTTACTCAAGTTGAACCTTTCTTTTTTAATGCTTTGATTTTTGACCCTGAGGTATGGCATGCAGAATCTTAGTTCCCCAACCAAGGATCAAATCCACACCGCCTGCATTGGAATGCGAGTCTAACCACAGGACCACCAGGGAAATTCCCAAGTTGAACCTTTGGAAGGCATTTTAGATTCTTTTTTGCAGTCAGTCTCAAATATGATCTGTGTTCCCTGAATATTTCATCAATGATGTCTCTCCTCCATGTCTCCACGGCGGGTCACAGTCAGACCTGCGTCACCCATCACCTGGGCTGTGTCACCCGTCACCTGGACTGTGTCACCTGTCACCTGGACTGTGTTACCCATCACCTGGGCTGTGTGACCCGTCACCTGGGCTCTGTCACCCGTCACCTGGGCTGTGTCACCTGTCACCTGGCCTGTGTCACCTGTCACCTGGGCAGTGTCACCTGTCACCTGGGCTGTGTGACCTGTCACCTGGGGTGTGTGACCTGGGCTGTCACCCGTCACCTGGGCAGTGTCACCTGGGCTGTGTCACCCGTCACCTGGGCTGTGGCAGTTTTCTTCTACCTGGTCTCCTGGCCAACAGTCCCAGTCCCCATCAATTTGCCCCTCACTACATAGCCAGAAAGATGTCCTCCAAGAGTAACTTTTCTTCCCCCAAACCTTTAAAAGCTCTTCCTCCCGCTCCTGAAGAGCTCCCCTAATGGGGGCACCCTTACCACTGGCAGCTCTGAGGACCCCTTTGGAGACCTGTGGTGACGGCCTCACTCGCAAGATTCCGCATCACCAGGCCCATTCCCTTTCCACCTTCACCTCCATCCTCCTAGGTGAGAAGTTTGCCGTATGTGCTCAAAGGCTTTCACACTCTTCAGAAACCTACTGGTTTCCCATTATAGCCCAGAGACAGTAGGCTCACAGTCTTTGCAGACAAACGTGTATTGCCATTACGGTTCATTTCTCCCTTTCCTTCACCATCACATTTTCTTAGTTCCTGAGCTGGATTATGTCCTCCATGTTATGAGAAAAACTGTACAAAATCTGATGGTGAGTCTGTGTCCAGGGAATCCGGAAAAGCAAACTCTCTATCTCTTTCTGTCTCCTGTCAAAAATGGGTGAGTGACACAAATGAACTTATTTAAAAGACAGAAACAGACTCACAGATTAAAAAAAAAAAAATTATAGTTACCAAAGGGGAAACGTGGTTGGGAGAGGAATAAGTTAGGAGTCTGAGATGAACAGATACACACCTACTGTATATAAGACAGATAATCAACAAGGACCTACTGTAAAACACAGGGAATCCAACTCAACATTCTGTAATAAACTATATGGGGAAAAATCTGAAAAAGAGTGGATATACATTCATGTATAACTGAATTGCTCTGCTATACACCTGAAACTAACACAACATTATACACCAACTATATTACAAAAATAATAAAGTAATATAGCTGGAAAGAGATTGAAAGTATTTGAGGGTCAAAAATATGCTGAGTAAAAAAAGAGTCAGGTGGGAAAGAATATACGTTACATGACTCCATCTATTGGTATGTTGCATGTGTGTTAGTCGCTCAGTCGTGTCCAAATCTTTCTGACCCCATGGGCTGTATCCCACCAGGCTCCTCTGTCCATGGGGATTCTCCAGGCAAGAACACTGGAGTGGGTTGCCATGGCCTCCTCCAGGGGATCTTCCTGACCCAAGGATCGAACTCGCAGCTCCTGTATCGCAGGTGGATTCTGAACCATCTGAGTCAGGAAAAGGCAACTCCAGCAACAGAAAGCAGGTCACCCTGGGTTGAGCGCGGGAACAGCACTGACCACAAACGGGTGCTTTTGGAGCTGGGGCGGGCATGGAATTTTCTAAAACTGAACTGTAGCGCCTGTGACAAGACTCCATAAGTGTAATGAACTGCAAAAGAAACATTGAATTATGCATGTAAATGAGTGAGTTTTATGATATGTAAATTATAACTCATCAAGGATCTCAGTAAAAAAACAAAAAAGCGTGTGTGTCCTAAGAGGAGTTAGCTGCCGTCAATGTATCACATGTTACCTGCAGCACTCTGAACGATGTTAAAAGAGAGAATTTTAGATAGCACGCCTCCTTCCCTGTTTCCTAGGACCACGGGGGCTGTCAGGTCCCTTTCAGGTGCTGACATCAAACACTGGCGGGTGATGAAGTCCCACAGGCTTCCCCATGGCTCAGTGGTAAAGAATCCCCCTGCAATGCAGGAGACAAGGTGGGAGCCTCGGGTTTGATCGCTGGGTGGGGAAGATCCCCGGAGAAAGGAAATGGCAACCCACTCCAGCATTCTTGCCTGGAAAATCCCACGGACAGAGGAGCCTGGCTGGCTACAGGAGTCGCAAAGAGTCAGACACAGCTTAGCCCAATAAGCAACAATGAAGTTCCACATCCGTGGCTTCCCATGAGCCCACAGCTGGCCCGTGTCCTCATGTTCCACAGGGGCTGATCTCTGAGGCCAATAGCATCTTAACGGAAAAGGTGCCGGTCACGTCTGAGAGTCAATCAGACACGCCCTAGAGCTTTCGTCTTGGCCAACTTCTCCCTCAGACGGTTCACTCAGAGGAGCCAGGTGTCAGCGGCCCCGCGGGCAGACCCACGTGTTGAGGCAGCGAAACTCCCACCCGTACCGAGTGAGTGGGCTGGGATCTTCTAATCCAGGGCAGGAGGGGGTGACCGCAGCCCCAGGACACCTCCTGACTGCAACCTCTAGGGAGACCCCATCCACCAGAACCACCCAGCTGAGTCTCCCTGGCTCCTAGCCCTGAGAAGGTGAATGAGATCATCAAGGTTTGGTATCTTAAGCTGCTGAGTTTGGGGGTAATGTTCATGCAGAAATAGTTAACTAGTACAGCTTTGCAGCTCGATTGGGGAGTCGAAAACCCGCACACGGGGGCTGGCGTGGCTCCTTGCTGGCTGTGTGACCTCTGTGGACTTTTTACCTCTCAGAGCCCCAGGTTTCTCCTTTAAAATACCAACTTTATCTCATAATTGTGACCTCATAGAGATATGGTTAAGTGGGGAAAAAGGTAAGCGGCACACTCAATACTGGGATTGCCTACTGTCAGGGACAGTTCAGGGCTCATTAATTCATAACTAACGTAAAGAAGCACCGGATATTAATTTAAATATTTTTTTTTAATTAAAAAAATTTAAAGACACGTCCTTAATCTACCTTTGGCATGAAAATAGTCTCTAGATTGGAGAAAACAGATCGACTAGCAAGAATCCAATGAGCAGTACAGATGAGAAGGACAGAAGGCCGGTAAAAATAGTGATTGTGTGGTGACCCAGAAGGGGCCCCCAGGGCCTGATTCATTTATGCAGGAACTATGAATCCCCACGGAGAGATTTTTAGCTCGCCAGCAGGACCTGGAAGGTTTCTTCCGCTTGATGGCCCCTGTCCCGGCGTGAGGTCCGGCCCAGGGAGACGTGAACAACGCCGTCTCCTTAAGGTTGTGGTGTCGGAAATTAAGGAGATTGCTCCTATTTTCCTCTCAAGCAGGCTGTGAGCAGCTCTCCCAGGCGACCAGGTGCACAGGTGTCAGAAGGCGGGTCCCTGCCTCCAGTCCGCCTTCTTGCCCTCCGCTGCTGTGACCTGGTGACGTTCAGATGCACCAGGGGCACCCGCTTGTGTCCTTGCCTCTTGCTCTCCTCTCGGGGCCCCCGGACGGGCAGTTGGTCCGGGTCCTCGCTCTCTCTCGGCTTCCCTTCTGTTTGGTGGAGTCGGCTCCCCGGCCCTGAGGCAGGAGAGAGATGGGCGCCAGTGTAGACAGTTACAACCAGCCTCCTGATTATACTCTGAAGTAGAAATAACAACAGGAACAGGAGTAAATCACTGGGCTTTGTCTCCTGTGGACACTTTAAGGTAACAGTAAGGGCTGGGACGGGCTTCCCTGGTGGCATAGAACTCACTTGCCAATGCAGGAGACATGAGACGTAGGTTGGATCCCTGGGTGGGGAAGATCCCCTGGAGGAGGGCATGGCAACCCACTCCAGTATCCTTGCCTGGAGAATCCCAGGGACAGAGGAACCCAGCGGGCTACGGTCTGTGGGGTCACACCCCAGGAGTCAGGCACGACGTAGTAACTAAACAACATCAACAACAATGGCAAGGACTCAGAGGGGCTAAGCTCTGTGTGGGTGAGAACTTAGAGGTCACGCATTTCCCATCCTTGGGGTCCGGGAGACCTCCACTACACCTGCACAGAAAGGCTCCTTGGGGGTCTGAAAGGGAGCAGATGCCAGATTATAAGTTTTGCCATTATTAACTTCCCAAAGGCCCTTGGACCGAAATCCATCTTGCTAAAGGATACATGTGCACATAGAGGAGGGACCTGAGTCAAAGAAAAAGTCAGATGGTTGGCCAGAGGGAAACAGAGACCACCCCGTATAAACGACTTAAACTTCCCCGAGGCACACCTGTCCGAGCTCACCCGTGCATCCGTCCACATTCTTTTTCTGATAAACACCTTACTTTCCTGTCTACTTGCTGCCTCCTTGGCAATTTTTTTTTTCCCCAAGGCAGACAAGAACTGGGGCTGAGACTCTAGACTCTGGCCCTCGTGGTCTAGTGGTTAGGATTTGGTTAGTTCTCCCTGCTGTGACCAGGCTTGATCCTTGGTCAAGGAACTAAGATTGTGCTTCAAGCTGCTGCTCACTGAAGTGAAGTAAAAGCTACTCAGTCGTGTGCAGACCCCATGGACTGTAGCCCGCCAGGCTCCTCTGTCCGTGGGATTCTCCAGGCAAGAATACTGGAGTGGGTCGCCATGCCCTCCTCCAGGGCATCTTCCTGACCCAGGTCTCCAGGACTGCAGGCGGATTCTTTACTATCTGAGCCTCCAGGGACGCTGCTCACTGGTGCTGCCCCCAAACCCCTCCTTCGTCCCACGTGGTCCCTGCATGGTGAGCTGTGCCCTCCTCTCTAAGATCCGAGAGTGTAATAAACGTCTCTCTCTTACAGCTCTTGAGTTATTTTGTGTCTGCACCTAACTGATTAGGAAAAGAACCCATTTTAAGTAACACAGTGATTACTTACAACACAAATGATTTATCCTCAAGAAGAATTTTCATCAGAGATGAGGATATGATTCCCCAGGGTACAGAGAGAAACTCTGAAGCCTTCTGGCAGGAGGTTTCTGGAGAGACCTGCGTGGGGTGAGAAGCCTGGTCCCGCTCTCATCCTGTGAGTCTCTTATCTCATCTCTGAACCCCAAGGACATACCCCAGGGCAGCTGAGGCCCTTCCAACCTCCTCTTCTTGCTTCAAAAGAAAGCTGAGCGGAGCAATGTGTGCCCAACACTTAGAGGAAAACTCAGGCTGAAGGCTTCACTTGGGACTTCTGCTCAAGACTCTGCCTCTTTTTTTTTTTTTTAAGTTACACTTTTTATTTTGTACCAGAGTATAACCGATTAACAATCTTGTGATCATTTCAGGTGAGCAGCAAAGGGACTCAGCCTTACATATACATGCACCCCTTCTCCCCCAGACTCCCCTCCCATCCAGCCTGCCACAAAACATTGGCAAGGCTCTGCTTCCTGATGTCCACGTGCAAAATGCAGCCCAGCAGAGCTCCTGCAGACGAAGGCTCTGCATCCAAGTGACCCTCAGGGGTCCCAGATGCCGTCTGGACCAGCTTCACCATTTGGGATTGCTACTGACACCCTGAGTCTCCCGTGCTGCTGGGGACACGCTGCCCATCACGCTATGATGCCGTGGGGGGCTACAGAGCTGGTCACAGTTCCAAAGCACTGGGGGCGCTGCCCACTTTCTCGTGGTCAGCAGGAGCTTGCTGGAAAGCACACGGCTTCCCTGTGCAGACAGTACTAGGGAGGGTCACCAGCTCCACGAGCCCCTCTCCTCTATGTGGTGATCTCAGCCCTAACAGAAGTTCAAGAGTCTTTGACGGTAGGCAGTCTTGCAGAAGGGGTCTCTCGGGCTGCCAGTTTCATGCCAGATTTTTCGGTAATTTTCTCAAGTTTCTCAAACTGGGGTTCCAGATACGCAAATGGCTTATGTAAGGGAGATCATTTTCCTCCCTTCTCTTAGGATCCCTGGCTGGGTCTGAAAACTAAACTCACAAAGACAGATTAGGATAAAGGCATACACATGAATGTCTGCATGTATATGGGAGCCTTCACAGGCAAGGAAGACCTGGAGGAATAACCAGAGCAGGAAGACAAAGAAGCAATAAATTTGTAAAGAACTGCAAGAAGGTTCAGGCTGGAAATAGTAAGCGAAGAGGGAACTAGGGGGAAAAGGGTGAGGTTTACGCGGTTTGTTTGTACAGACCCCTGTCTCAGAATGCCTGCCTCCTTTCCGGTTCAGGGGCACCTTCCACAGGGCAGATTTATCTCCTGCTTTCCGAGAAGAAGGGCAAGGGGTGGAGTCAGAGTGATATTTTGGCTTCTGCTGTTAAAAAAAAAAATTCTTCAGCTGAAGATACTAATATGCTGGAGATATAATATTTGGGGGAGTGGGTCCTGAACCCCAGGCTTCCCTAGTGGCTCAGCAGTAAAAAAATCCACCTGCAATGCAGGAGACCTGAGTTCGATCCCTGGGTTGGGAAGATCCCCTGGAGAAGGACATGGAAACCCACTCCAGCATTCTTGCCTGGAGAATTCCACAGACAGAGGAGCCTGGCGGGCTACAGTCCATGGGGTTACACGGAGTTGGACAGGACTAAAGTGACTTAGCATGCACATACATCCTGAACTGAAGTGAAATGAAGTTGCTCAGTCAAGCCCGCCTCTTTGCGACCCCATGGACTGTAGCCCACCAGGCTCCCCTGTCCGTGGGATTTTCCAGGCAAGAGTACTGGAGTGGGTTGCCATTTCCTTCTCCAACACACATCCTAGACCCCCATAAATTACAATAGCAGTTTCAGAATCAGGGCCAGCTGAGGCCACTTTTTTTTTCTGCTGATCCAGACTCTGTTTGTTGCCAAGGTGAGCTTGGTTTGTCACCAGTTAGCATTTACCAAAGTGTGTTTCTTGAAACCCCAGACTGCCTGACCACTTTGAGTTATTCCTTCAAGGTCTGAACTCTCATCTCCTAATTTTTACCCAAATGACACCTTCTCAGGGAGGTCTGTACTAGCCACTCTATCTAAAAATGGAACTGGCCCTCCAATACTTCTCTTCCCTTCTTTTCTTTTCCCCTCAGGACTTATCACCTCTAACAAATTAAATTTTTGCTTTTTGTCCATACCAGGACAAAATGTGTGGTGAAAAATTGTTTTACTTACTCCCTGTCGTCAGAGCCTAAAACGTTGTTTGGCACTTCATATGTACTCCCTGAATATTCGTTACATTAATATTGGTGGAACCTGGGTCTCCTGCAGCGTAGGCAGATTCTCTGCTCTCTGGGCCACTAGGGAAGCCAGAATTAAGAGAAGATACAAACAACATGCTTTGCAATGTTGCAATTCCCTAGCATCTTAGTATTTGCAACATCTTCTGTAGGTCTTGCCCCATCATGACCCCACCTTAGGCTGGCATAGCCAGCTCTGTTGTAACACAACCCCATTTGGGTCTGCTCACACACATGCAGGGAAGTCAGCCTACTAACATGGGGTGTGAAGAAGGAAAGTGCGGTGTTTACTACAGGAGTCAAGGAAGGAGTATGGGCGGCTTCTCGAGATCCCCTCTCCCACCCCATGGGTTTCAGGCAAGGTTTTTTACAGGCTGGAGGAGGGAGGAAAGTCACAGGGTATGTGATCAGTTCTCTGATTGGTTGATGGTGAGCTTGCAGGGCAGTGTCACAGGGGGCTAAATTATCATCAGCTTCAGGCGCCAGTGGGTCTTTGGGCTCTGTGCTCACAGTCCTCACGCAGTCAGCTTCTTCCATCTGGTGTGGGTTTTCATGTCTGTGAAACAGTGCAGGAGTGTGCATCAGACACTGTTATCCATGTCCTTCAGGGAGGAACTAACGATTCTGTGGCTGCTATATGTCTGATCTATAGTTTAAATTGTCATCAATTCCCCTGGCCCAAGTGTTATTTTTTATTACCACTTGATCACTCATTAATTCTTGAGCCAGGCTTTTGTGACTCAGCAGAGGCCTGGGTTACTGCAGCTTTTCTGCAAACAAGAGGCAGGCAGAGGATATGAAGGTCTCTCCTGGGAAGGCCCCATAGGGTCTGCCTCCATTTCACTATTATGACCCTCATTTTGTGAAAAGTCAGTCTCAGAGTGGTGAAGTGGTTTGCCGAAATTCCCACAGCTGAGAAGTGCCGTAACACCCCATGCCAGTGTACTGTGAGTCTCAAGGGCTTCTTACAGACGTGGTCAGTGATTTCGGGGAGACACAGAGAAGGATGCTGAAGCCCTTTGATGTTTTTCAAAGAAGGCTTTGATGTTTTCTTAAAGCCCAAACCTTACTCTGTCTCCCTGCTTTCTGAAGAACAATAAATTCATCAAACAGCATTTTTGCTGGTAGGATCAAGGATCAGAAACTTTAAAAGCAAAATCATTCCTTTTTTTCTTGTTAAGGAATTTCACATTTTGAAAAACATCCAGGTGGGAGCACAGACAGGGTTGGGCTACACGGTGGCGTACAGATTTCTCCTGTTCTACCCTATAGCAGCAGGGGATTGCACGGTGGAGTGATGTTGACCACCTCTGAATGAGGCTCCAGGTGACACGGCCAGCCTTGACCCTTCAGAGAACCAGGCTGAATGCATTCAGAGACCTCCAGGGGAATTTTGTTAATTATAGCAGGCAACGTGCAATAGCTACAGACAGACGTGGGTTCTGATCTCCGCCTTGTCGCTTACCATCTGTGTGACCTTTGGCAAGTTAATTAACTTCTCTGAACCTTGATTCCTTGTGTGAAAATTAGCACTGATTCTTGTGCCCAGGCTGTTTGCCTAGAATTCTGGTTCCTCTGTAACCAGGTGGGTGACCAAGCATAAGACAGCTTCTGTCTTGCTTTTCTCCTCTCCGATGTGATAGAGATAATAACACTCAGATCGTAGTGGTACCCTGAGAATAAGGTGAGCTCACACACATAAAACCCTAGGAAGAGTAAGTGAGCATTATCATCTCTCCATTACTGGATTCAGCTGTTCCCTGCTGGCATCCAATGAAATGCACACGTGGTCCTGTGCCGGTCTCCCCCAGGAGCAGATCCTGTGGCAAGAATTTGGATGTGGGCCGTGTGTGGTCTCAGGAGGCACTGGCAGGGGTCCAGAGGCTCCAGGGTGGGGAAGAGAAGGCAGTGTCCAGGTCTGCCCTGAGGTCAGGCGACCGCTGTACGCACAGGAGATGCGGGTCTGGGGAACCTTTGGGAAACTGGGCCAGATGAGCCTGAACGCGGTGTCTCTGAGGGGTGAAGGGTTCACTTGTCCACTGGCTACCACCCATGCGGTTGGGAATTGCTTCAGGAACATTCGGTCTGAGCAGGGCTGGAGCTGCCTCACTGCAGGGGTGGGTGCTGCCGTGCAGGCAGACCAGGCAAGCGCCACGCAGAGAACCTGCCTCCTAGGAAGACGCCAATAAATGTCTGAAACGCCCCTTCTGCCTCTTAAAAAAGTTTCCGCTGGGACCTCCCTGCTGGTCCAGTGATTAAGAATCTGTCTTCCAATGCAGGGGATGTGGGTTCGATCCCTGATATGGGAACTAAGATCCCACATGCCGGTGGGGGCAACGAGAGACCCCAAGTGCCCTGGAGCCTGTGCTCCAGACAAGAGAAGTCTGAGCTCCACAAAGGAGATGCAGCAAACCCAAAACTTAAAAAAAAAAAAAAGTTTCTGTGGCCAGATTCGATCCTTCAGCTCTGCAGAGCGAAAGAGACGGAGTTTGGGTGGTTTACTGGAGAGGTGATGGCAGGAAGCAAGGTTGGGGGGTGGGGGTGGGGAGAGGAGAGCTGTCTGCAGAGGCTGCGTCATCATCTCTGGGGGGCCTGGGCTGACTCCTGGGGCTCAGCCCCCCGGAGAATCTGGAGTACACAGCGTAGAACCATCTCAGCCAGGGCGGCGACGCTAGGTGTGTGTGCCTACAAAGCCCCTGTCTGTCCCGGGATGACAACCACATTCTGTCTCCAGCAGGAGGAGGAAATGTGGCCCAGGCCTCTCTCCCCCATCACATTTCGGGGCCTGGTTACTCATGGTCTAAGCACTGGTTTACCCCGGTTAGTAACTAGCTGTTGCTGTGTTGTTCCGTTGCTTCGCCGTATTCATGGACTGCAGCACGCCAGGCTCCTCTGTCCTCCACCATCTCTCGGAGGTTGCTCAAGTTCACATCCACCGAGTCCAGTTCCTTTAGGACCAGAGGTTAGTGACTTTCGCCAGCTCTCAGCCACATAGCTTCCGTTGAGTTGGGAAGCAGTTGTGAGCAAGTTCTGGGCGAGGACAGTGCCCTTGGGCCCTGACCACCCGTCCTTGGCCTCCACATCCTTGTTAAGGCCACTGTGGCCTGGATCCGTCCCTCGGTGGTCTGGAGACAGGATAGTCTGACCCTGCCTGACCTACGTGACCCAGAGCATCCTCCAGGTTACCGGGATAAACAGCCTGTCTTGAGTTGGTCTCTTCCACATGCTGTTTGCAAGTTACATCCGTGTGGCAAGCACATCCCAGAGACGGGAATTTCAGTTGCTGATGCCAAACGCATTTTCAGAAATGCTTTGGCGTTGAGTCAGGCTGGGAGTGATTTCAGTGAACGAAACATGGTGCTGACGTTTCTAGTGCCTCAGCTGCTCCAGGCTGGGTTTCCTTTGCTTCACGATGATGTAAGATGGGAGGACGCAGGACTGACGAGAGCCGGCTCCGCCAGCTCCAGCTCGGGCTGCTCCCAAGTGAGCACTCGGATGTGGGCAGGTAGCCCACTAGGTCAATTTAACACCATTACCCCCGGGGACTCGTTATTGCAAGGCGGTCCTGGTCGCAACTGGTCTGGAAAACATGGAACACCTCAAACCACAAGAGACATGCTAGGAGCCAGGACATGGATCGTATCTAGAGTTCTTCAAGGAGCTAGAAGTCTACCTGAGATGATAAACAACAACAGACAGATACTCAGCAATTCTCTGTAACATGCAATTGTGCCAGAAAAGACGTAAGTAATAAAAATGACCTCAGGATGCAGAGGAGAAAGAGGAGAGAGCCCATCACCTGATCCGACCAAGGTTCATCACCCACCTTATCATGGTGGGGCCCGAGCTGAGCCTTGAAATTTAGGTCCATGGGACTTAGGTAGGTCGAGAAGAAGCTGCGAAGGAAGCTGAGAAGGAAGTAGAAGGGCTTCTACTCAGAAAGCCCCCACCGTCACAGAGCAAAGCCTGGTCTTCTCAGTCAGGCATGCAGGGCCTCCCCTACCCGTCTGGCCAGCCCATCTTGATCTACAGTCGTACATCTGTTCAACCAGAACCTCTCAGCACTGAGTGTCCCCCCAGCATCCCCAGGGGGTTGGGTCCAGGACCTCCACAGGGTCTAAAATCCTTGGATGTTCAAGTCCCTTATAGTAAACTACACACACCCTCCCGGGCACTTTAAATCATCTCTGTACTACTTATAGCTGCCAACAATACGGTGCAAACCTCTGTGAATAGTTTCCTGTGTGTGGCAAATTCAAGTTATTCTTTTTTGGAACTTCCTGGAATTTTTTTTCTGAATGTTTTTGACATGTGCTTGGTTGAATCCACGGATGCAGAACTGGTGGATTTGAAGGGATGACTGTACTCTGCATGGGTGGTATCTTGGGCACCGCAGATACAACAGGCAACTGGATGGGGGGGTGGGGGGTGGGGCACATCTTGTACCCGGATGGCATAGCAAGTGATGGATCCGTGGACAGGTTAGCCAAGGTGACGTTTGAGATTGTGGTTAGGGGTGGTGTCTTTTGAATAGGTGTGTTGGGAAGAGTGTCTCTGAAAAAGAGTCATTGTGTTGAGTCTTTTTTATATACAATGTCACATATGTGTTTACTGGTTGACATGTGGTTGTGCTGGGTCTTCCGTGCGCTGTGGGTTCTTCTCTGGGTGCAGCGAGCTGGGGCTGCTCTTTGCTGCCACATGCGGGCTTCTAAGTGCGGTGCCTCTCTTGGTGTGGAGCCCAGGCCCGAGGCCCTCAGGCTTCAGTAGCTGGGGCTCCCGGGCCCTAGAGCAGAGGCCCAGGGGTTGTGGTACACGGGCTTAGTTGCCCCTTGGCATGTGGGATCTTCCTGAATCAGGAATCGAACCCATGTCTCCTGCACTGACAGGTAGATTCTTTACCATTGAGCCACCTGGGAAGCCCTGTATTGAGTCCTGAATGATGAGGAGGGAACCGTCCAAAGAAAGAGGGAAGAAACTGAGCCGGAAGAACAGGAAAGGTAAAGCCCAGTGTGTCGGTTGTTCAGTCCGCTCTGATTCTTTGTGATCCCAGAGACCGTAGCCCACCAGGCTCCTCTGTCCATGGAATCTTCCAGGCAAGAATACTGGAGTGGATTGCCATTCCCTTCTCGAGGGGATCTTCCTGAACCAGGGATTGAACCCAGGTCTCCTGCATTGTAGGCAGCTTCTTTTCTTCTGAGCCACCAGAGAAGTTCAATGTTGTCTACAGCCTGAAATAAAGCCCAGAGGAGGGGACAACCTTCTCCTGTTCCAGGGACATGGTCATAGGGCTGGGACAGGAGATGTGGTTAGGGCAGGTGTGTTACAGTGAAGGCAAGATGGAGGGAAGTTGTGCAGGCCAGAGAAAGGGGTTTAAGTTTATTATAAGAGCAGTGAGGGAAGAGATAGCATGATTTCTACTTTGACCAACACACAGAAAAGCATGTGAGCTGGGTGCTAATGGCAAAAGCAGAAGCAGGGAAGGTCCCCAGGAAACCTTTGCAGTGTTCCATGGGAGTGACGTGTCCTGGGCTGGATGGTGGATGTGGAGACAAATGAATGGATATGAACTTTCTTTTAAAGTACAGTGGACAGGACCCTAGACTGCTCAACCCTCACCAACCCATCAATAATCCAGGTCTCACCCCAACTCCTCACTCCCCTACACATGTTTCACCGCAACAGACAAAGCTCTCTTCCTTCAGCCACATCCAACCCCCACATGGCTCTAAAATAGACCTTTTCGTCATTACTGCCTCTCAAGGCATCTCCCATTCTGCAGGGACCAGTCAAATCTGACCTTCTCTCCAAAGACCTCCCAAATCCTCTGTTAGACATTTCCTTTTAAATACTCCTTTTGCACTTTATTCATAGCCATCCTGACAATCACTTTAAAGTGAAGGTATTAATGTAATATTTTGTTAGCTTCGGATGTACTACTCAGGCTTCACTGAGATCTCCCTTGATACTGCTTTGGGTGGGTGCTGTAGGCCCTCAAAGAGTGTTACATTGCATTGAATTAAGGTGAGTGACATGAAGAGTCCAAGTCCAGTGTTTCAGTGTGGGGAAACTCCCCAGCAAGGACGATGTCCTGATGAGGCTATAATGATGATGATGAAGATGCTATTGACAACTGTAATGATGACCTTGATCCGAACAACCATTTG
This sequence comes from Dama dama, assembly GCF_033118175.1. Lineage (NCBI taxonomy): Eukaryota > Metazoa > Chordata > Mammalia > Artiodactyla > Cervidae > Dama > Dama dama. The sequence goes on along the minus strand of NC_083712.1, from coordinate 45,022,375 downwards.
CTGAGCACCTGCAATACGGACACTTGGCGAAGTGGACATTTGGCGAAGCACTTTAGGCATTTTCTTCTCATCACAATCCTATGACACAAGATGTATTCTCATTCCTGTTTTCTAGGTGAGGAAGCTGAGGGCTAGACAGTTTAAGTAAGTTACCCAAGTTCATACAGACAGGGGAGACAGTGCCTTCAATCTCAGAAATTCCTGCTCTAAGGAAGATCCCCATGACACAGAAGGTGAGATGTAGGGAGATGGGAACCGAGGCAGGAAAACTAGGTGGGAGACTCTGGTGAGAGTCCTGGCAGGAGGTGGTGAGCGGGCACGTGAGCTGTCCCCACAGTGAAGAGAGGGTGACTCCGAGGCCCAGCAACTGATGATTAATTCGATACAGCATGTGAGAGGAAGGAGCTGGAGATCCTCTCAAGGCTGTTGTTGAGGCAGTTGAGTAGCTGTTGGTGGCAACAACAGACTCTACGGAGAAAGCAAGACTTTGCAAAGAAAAATAGTTGGACATTCTATGCTGTGATGTGTTGACACTGCGACATCTGTGAGGTGTCAGTTCTGCTCTGACACTTATTTTGAAACTTGAGTTGTTTCCAGTGTTATCAATACATTAAGGAACAGTTTGAGCATAGCAGGAATTTTGTGTTTGTGCATGTGTGATTTCATCCACAAGAAGTGTTAAGTAGATGCTGAAAATGGCGCCTGGCTGGACCAAGTCATGCAGGAATATCAGAATTCACACACACACATACACACACGCTTCACACATGTACCAGCTGCCTCAGGTCACATGTGTTCTGAGCCACACCCATCACATCTAGTGCTGCACATTTCTTTCTTCTCCTTTTTTTTTTTCTGTTAAGCCTTTGACTATATATGCGGAGGCTACTCTCCAACACTTTGAATTTTCACCAATGCAGTGACAATTATTATTAATAATCATACAGTTTGGTGTAACTGCAAGTTCAGAAGTATTTCCCAACTTATCAGTGACAAAATGACCTGACATTTATTCATTAAAAATTCACTAGTAAATCTATTTATTGGTTTTCAAATCTTTTGAAAATGGGTATATATGAAATTAATTAATTAATTAGAATATAATTAAATGTAATAAACACATTCGGGACATGATTTTATCCCACCATATTATACAGTGAAGTGTTAGATATAAATAGAAGCAAGTACTGGGGCTAATGTTTTGTATCTACAATTTGTACCTAGTTAACTGGAAATTGCAACATAATACTCTGCTTCATGCCCTATTAATGCAGTAGATATCTGACTGTGATAGAGTCAGTTTCTCTGAATGTTCAGGGAAAATCACATCCAGCAAATCTGTCATTTATGAATGGGTGAGACCACCATGAGTGATAATGTTCTGTGTCCTATGTTAGTCGATCATTCATGTCTGACTCTTTACGACCCCATGGACTGTAACCCACCAGGCTCCTCTGTCCATGGAATTCTTCAGGCAAGAGTAGTGGATTGGGTAGCCATTCCCTCCTCCCGGGGGTGGGGGGTGGGGGTTGTGTGCTACACCTTTCTGAACGACCTCACAAAAACCGTCTTTCTACCACTTTACAGTAATTCACAAAGTATTATGATTCCCAGGCACATTTCTTCAGGCAAACCCCAGGTTTCGTTCAAGGTAAAGTGCTGCTATTTATTGTAGTCCTGTGAACTTCTTAACCATTTAAAATGTGTAAATCACTTCCCAAGTGGCTCAGTGGTAAAGAATCTGCCTGCCAACACAACGTGGGAGATGTGGGTGTGAGCCCTGGCATGAGAAGATCCTCTGGAGAAGGAAATGGCACCCCACTCTAGTATTCTCGTCTGGGAAATCCCATGAACAGAGGAGCCTGGTGGGCTACAGTCCATGGTCACAAAGAGATACAACTGAGCGTGCATAAGCTCTTAACTCAAGGAAGAACTGTGCCTTCAGGACTGGACTTCACAGGCAGGCCAATAAAAGGCTATCAATTCTTTGTGGCTGTTTCTCTTAGGGTATTTCTCTTCCCAAGCCACCAACTGTCTTCTTAGAAACTGACCTGACTCTCCTACTTTCCAATACCATAGACTGCTTCAGTGAAAATTCCAGCCCCATCACTTTCTGCTATTTTGGGGAAATCAGTTAACCACTCTCTGCTTCCGAATTGTCATCTGTACATTGAGGATAGATGATCAATAATCTGTTCTTAGAACAGTGTCTGATGTAAGTTTTAAGTGTTCAGAAAATGTTATTTTAAAAGCCTATTTAACTTTCCAACATACATTCCCCAGAGGATATTTAGTAAAAAGCCTTTTGAAAGGGGAGAAGTAAGAGTGACATCTTTTCCAATTAGAAGCCACTAGTTTTTTCTCTATCATTCTTAGATCTTTGACGTTAAATTGTGCTTCCCATCCTATTTGGCATTAAATGGTCCTTTGATCACTCCTTTACCCATAAGAATGCTTTTGGAAATACTTTAGTCCAGAAGGAAAATCAGAGTGGTGACCCATATGGATGGACATGCCAGATTCTCTACTTAAATCATTGCAACTGTTCTGTAGGAGGTGTACTATCATTACTTCACATACGATTAAGGCAAGGTTTAGAATCACTTGTTAACTCGCTCAAGATGCAGAGTTAGCCACTGGTCCTACCAGGACTCCAAAGGCCATCTGGGTTTCTTCAGCCTTATTGATGGTTCTCATCCAGGAGCAGTTTTGGCGTCTAGGGGACATTTGGCCACGTGAGGGGATGGAGGTGGTGTAAGGGTGCCACTAACCTCTAGTAGGCAGAGGGAAAGGATGCTGGGAAACATCCTACAATGCCCAGAACATTATCTGTCCTCCAGTTATCCATCCTCCAGTTATCTGTCCCAAATGTAAATGGTGCTAAGGTTGAGAATCCTGGGCAAGATCGTGTTGCTTTAGAAATATTTTTGTTTTGTTTAAAGAAAATAAGTGAAAAGAACAGACACCACCAAAGGGGTGAACAGACCACCTAAGCCTCCCCTCCAACCCAACCCTTGGACATACCCCTACCCTCCCGCCATGTGAGGAACCAGCTCCCCGCCTCAGGGCAGCAAGCAAGGAAACCTCTTTCTTGTTCTCACTCCCCCTGTGTGTAGCAGGGGCCCCAGTAAAGCTTTGCCTGAATTTCTTGCCTGGCCTCTGATCAATTTGTAGTGATTGGGCAAGGGCAAGGGCCCTCGCTGGTAGCAATAATATTTCTAAAGAACTTTCTGAGATGGTTTCAATTGATTATTATTCAAAGTTGCTGATGAAATGGGACTCTTTTTTAAATAAATCTTTAAGTTAGATGATTTAACATCTATCTTTATAACCTCTTCCACTGCTGAGACTTGTTAATATGGCTTTTGTGGAAGATGTGTGGAGCATTTCAAGGAGAGAAGGAGATGTTATTCAACATTGCAAATACCACGTGGACACTGCCCTACATCAGCAGAATAATCTGAGAAGAAACTCAAGGGACCCGACATGATTCTTAGGGCCACTGTGAATAACGCTGTGGTCAGCAGGGATGCTTAGAGAATGGCTCTGGGGAATTCTTTTAAAAGCTCTGATTCATGTCCCTCTGGGACTCAGGCAGACAAGAAGCAAACGCTGCTGGTGCCTCTTCCCAGTCCGCTCACAGGACGGCACATCCAGCTTCTGTGATCAGTGGCTGCTGGGGGTCACGTCTGACCCCACGGAGGTCATGTTCCATCTTGCTGAGCAGAGACCCAAGATAGACTGGTTACCGACCAGGGTCCTTGGTCTTCCCCAATCACTAGAAACTAGAGGCTAGCCAAGAAATGCAGACAAGGCGTTGCTGGGGTCTCTGCTGCAGCAAGACGGGGGAGCACAAGTAACAGGGGCCCTTGCTCACTCCCTGAGGGGGAGGGTTGGGAGGTTCCTATATGAGGCGTGGGTAAGGGTGGGTGACCGGTGGGTGAGGGTGGCTTAGGTGGCCTGCCCACCCCTTCGGTGGTATTGAGTGCAGGGGGCGTGTGCAGTACTCTGCCTTTGCTCCTGGCTCTTCACAACTGGCAGTTGTGGTTTTCTTTTTGTATCTTGTTTTTCATAATCTGGCCCAACTGCAGCAAGCTGGCAGTTACTTTTAGTCCCTTAGGGTTTCTTAGTATTTTGTTGCTGGAGGCGATGTCTGTGCAGTTGCAGGCCCTGCAGCAATGGGTCCCAGGTCCCAGCCTGGCTCTGACTGACAGAGGGCCATGAGAGGATGGTGCCCTTGCCTGAAGGAAGACCACCCTGGGGTGGCACTCCAGAGATCTCCCCCTGAAATCTGCCGGAGGCCGGACTCCAGCTCCGATTCCTGCCCCTGTCTCCTGAGTGCAGCCCCCAATACTCCACGTTCACAAAAGGACCCGCTGGGGCTCTGGGGCAATAGTACCTGGCCCCAAATCACGTGGGGTCACCAAATCCAAGGGATGAGGGGTGCGCCAGGGCGTCCTTCTCCGCAATACACTCTCCCCTCTCCACTACGGCCCTGAGGTTCCTCGGCCCTGGGGCCGGAAGCAGATGTGGGGCCGGAAGCAGGTGTGGGGCCGGAAGCAGGTGTGGGGGCCGGAAGTTGGTGTAGGCGGCCATTTGTAGCTCAGGCAGTGTGGCAGGAGAGGATGCCAGGCTTTACCTGGACAGCAAAGGCCTGTTGGAAGGCTGTCTCTCCAAACTCATACTTTTCCCTGAGAGAGCAGTTTGTCTCTTTGGCCTGAAACCAGGCCCAAGGCAATCAGAACTTTGCCAGACATCCAGGTCCTATCCAAGTTAAGGGGGAGGATTTTTTCTTACTTTTCCTATTCGGTTTCCTCATTTAGGATTATCCACACAAAATAGTCCATGAGACTGCATCCCTTAACAATACTAGTAGTCATATCTTACCTAAATAGATCTAACTGAATGTTATTCTTTTCTTCCATGATCCCTGAAGTTCTAGAGAAATAGAATAGAGAAATTGAGAAACAGCTTTGACTTATTAATACTACTCTGTTCACAAAGACAGGTTATGGTCACCAAATAATTAAAATAGCAATTAGGACTATTTTGTAATAATAATTCTGCAAACAGTCCTTGATGGATGAAGTTTTTGTTTTTTTTTTTTCTTTAAGCTATGTCGTGTTTTTAGCATACACAGCCATCAAGTCCAAAGGAAATTTATGCTTTTTTCCTCTTTATTCTTACCAACATCCGCTGGATCATCGAGAAAACAAGAGAGTTCCAGAAAAAACATCTATTTCTGCTTTATTGACCATGCCATAGCCTTTGACTGTGTGGATCACAACAAACTGTGGAAAATTCTGAAAGAGATGGGAATACCAGACCATCTGACCTGCCTCTTGAGAAACCTGTGTGCAGGTCAGGAAGCAACAGTTAGAATTGGACATGGAACAACAGACTGGTTCCAAAGAGGAAAAGGAGTACATCAAGGCTGTATATTGACACACTGTTTATTTAACTTATATGTAGAGTACATCATGAGAAATGCTGGGCTGGATGAAGCACAAGCTGGAATCAAGATTGTTGGGAGAAATATCAATAACCTCAGATATGCAGATGACACCACCCTTATGGCAGAAAGTGAAGAAGAACTAAAGAACCTCTTGAGGAAAGTGAAAGAAGAGAGTGAAAAAGTTGGCTTAAACCTCAACATTCAGAAAACTAAGGTCATGGCATCCGGTTCCATCACTTCATGGCAAATATATGGGGAAACAGTGGAAACAGTGGCTGACTTTATTTTTCTGGGCTCCAAAATCACTGCAGATGGTGATTGCAGCAATGAAATTAAAAGATGCTTACCCCTTGGAAGGAACGTTATGACGAACCTAGATAGCATATTAAAAAGCAGAGATATTACTTTGTCAATAAAGATCTGTCTAGTCAAGGCTATGGTTTTTCCAGTAGTCATGTATGGATGTGAGAGTTGGTCTATAAAGAAATCTGAGCGCTGAAGAATTGATGTTTTTGAACTGTGGTGCTGGAGAAAACTCTTGAGAGTCTCTTGGACTGCAAGGAGATCCAACCAGTCCATCCTAAGAGAGGTCAGTCCTGGGTGTTCATTGGAAGGACTGATTTTGAAACTGAAACTCTAATACTTTGGCCATCTGATGCAAAGAGCTGACTCATTTGAAAAGTTCCTGATGCTGGGAAAGATTGAGGGCAGGAGGAGTAGGGGATGACAGAGGATGAGATGGTTGGATGGCATCACCGACTCAATGGACATGAGTTTGGGTAGGCTCCAGGAGTTGGTAATGGACAGGAAGGCCTGGCGTGCTGAGGTTCAGGGGGTCGCAAAGAGTCAGACACGACCGAACGACAGAACTGAACTGATCCTTACCACACTCACATTTCTGGATGGATTTTTTTTCTAAGTGAACACATGCCACACATGTATTTATCTATTTCTCACCAGTCGGTGGGCCAGGCACTGTTCTAAGTACTGAAGATACAGAGGTGAGTAAAGCAGACAAAACCCTGCCCTCTGGGAGCCCAGTTTCTAGTGGGGAGACAGGAGACACCATAAACTGATAAATATGTATTTTACTGTGGTATAGATGTCGATAAAGGAAAAGGAGAAATATTTAGCAAAACAACATCTCACCTGAACAAAGGGGATGGTAATTTAGATAAGACTATGACACTGTTTCTCATCAGATGACAAATTAGCTGAAACATGGATGAAGGGAGAGAGGGAGGCTTATGGGTTTTGGGGGAAGAGCTTTGAGGCCAGGAATGACTGGTGCCAAACCCTTGAGATGCCAATAAGATCGGCAGATTCAAGGAGGATCAGTGGTGCTGACTGCAGCACAGGCGGCCAGATGGAGAGTGGGCTTGATAGGGAGGCCACTGTGTTTCACCAGAGATGATAAAGAGTCTGGGCAAGTCTGTTCTTTTTAAAAATTATTTCTATTTTATTATTTTTATCGAAGTATAGTTGATTTACAATGTTGTCTTATTACTGCTGCACTGCAAAGTGATTCAGTTATACATCCCCATATATTCTTTTTTATATTCTTTTCCACTATAGTTTATCATAGGATATGGCACATAGTTCTCCGTGTGGACCTTGTTTATCCATCCTATATCCATCCTTTATCTAACATCTGCTGACCCCAACCTCCCACTCCAATCAAGTCAATTCTTCATAATCCCTCCTATTAGAGAACATTCGGCTTCCTCTGTCCCCACTACTAAAGGCTAGCAGTGCCTCACTTGTCATGACTATCACAAATATGCCCACTCATTTCCAAAGGCACACTGGGATGTGGGATTAGTCCCTGTGGAGACTGAGCTTTCCAGCAAGCAAGTGACATGATCAGTCTCACATGATTAAGGTCACTGTGCATAGGAAAGATATTGAACAGCTGGAGAGTTGAAGAAGAGAAACCTTTAGGTGGTCATTGCAATGGTCCGGGTGGAAGACAGTGATGGCCAGGCTAGGAGGTATCAGTGGAGCTGGTGAGAAGCAGCATGTTTGGGAGCAGAATTTGAAAGGGAAGCTAGGAGGATATGATGATGTTGGGAGTGAAATGAGTGAGAGAGAAAAGCCATGGAAAGCATCAGGGTGGGCTGTTGCTATGACCATTCTTGTTTTGCTCATCATGTTAAAATTAATGCAGATGGCTATTTTATTCTCTTCTGAATGCTGTGTGTGTGTGTGTGTGTGTGTGTGTGTGTGTGTGTGCGCGCGCGCAAGCCTTTGCACTTGAATATCACGTCTATCCCTGGGTTCCTAATCTCAACCCTACCAGGTTGGAGAGCTGTTCTGTGAATTGTAGGCTGTTTGACAACATCCCCGGCGTTTACACACTAAATGCAAGAAGGCAGTGTGTGCATGGAGTACCTTCCTCCTAGCTTGACAATCAAAAATGTCTTCAGACACTGTGCAATTTTTCTTAGCAAAACGGCCACCAGTAGAGAATTACTGCTCTAAGCAAATTCTCACTGAGGCTGTGACCCTGGTTCTACCTCTAATGGGGTGACCTTGGGCAAGTCACCCCACCTTTTAGGGCTCTGCATGTTCATCATAAGTGTGAGTTAGACGTTAGCCCAGGTTGGAAACCATATACTATAGTGAACCAACTCTGTCTTTCTGAAAAATAAACTTCCACTGAATTTCAGATGCACAGTGTCTCAAAAATATCTTAGTAAAAACATAACATTAGTTTTTCTTCTGGGAGTGAACAAAATGCCCCCACCAATTATAGCACTGATTTTCTCAATGTAGGCCAAAATTTGAGCAGGCAAAATTTGCTAATAGGCATTTCCAGAGTCTGAAAAATCATCTGCAATTTCCTTGTTTGCAAAGGACAATTGAGGACTTGTAACCTCAGCTGTCCATATGTGGTTTCTTGTGATTCTTACTGGATAATTTGGTCCAACAAAGTTTAGCTTTCAGCTGACAATATTGAATTATGGCAGGTGCTGCTGGGGGTTCTTTTGCTACATCATGTCTATTTCTTTGCCCAATTAGAGCTCTAGGTAATGATTATATATTTTCCCTTATCCACCCTGAGATTTGTGGCTGAGAGGTGTTCATCATCAAAAGGATGGTACTCATTTGAATAAATTGAGACTGAGATGGGCTTGTGTCCCCCTCCAAGCAGTAAGGAGCTGGACCGCAGGCTGGCTCTCTTCCTCTGAGGTCTGGGCCTTGCTCAGCCCACCTGCAGGCTCTGCTCTTTCTCCAGATGTTGAGGAAGCAGGTCAGCACACAGGTTCACCGCAGGTTCTGAAGGTGTATTTGCAAAACCGTGGTTCCAACAGGAAGTCAAATCACCTTATTATATATTTGTGTATGTGTTGTAAGATGGAGGGCGGTTAGTTCGTATGTGTATGTGTGTGTGTGTGTTCTCTATTTGGATGACCTATATGCAGGGTTTCTACTTTATGAAATCTATGGATGCCTTTTATTAAATGAAAAAGAGAAATCAATTTTCTATATTTAATCCCTGCATTTGAGCTTCTCCCAGCTTGGCCACTGCCAGAAACTTTTAAGGAAAGCAGAGTCAGCTGAATGTGCCTGCCCTTTTTGGCTTTTCCTGAATTCTAGATGGCCAGGGATTTCCTTCCTGGCTGTAGTTGGTGGTCAAGGCTTGATGCTAAATGGTGGATTGATTTTTGGCATTGATTACTTTTGATTAAGCAGCATATGTACAGAGTGGTCCCAAGAGGACTGAATCTGGTGACTTTGATGGGGGTAACCTTGAGATGACTTTCATTATTCCAACGACTAAGCTCTGCAGAGATGGCAGTGATGCGGTCCAACATGAGGAAGACCCAATATTATTTGAGCATCTGGAACCCTGAAGAGTTCTGTCAGTCAGAGCTTTTCTACCTGGAAAAGTGGTTGCCTAAGAAAACCGAGTACATTATAGCCCAAGGCAGGTCATCAGCATACCTGAGAAGCCACTAGGTCTACTTGTTGGAGGCTCTAAAATTTTTTATTGGCTAGAGGAATTTCCAAGAAATGATTTCTTCCTTTATTCTTTCATTCAACAAATACTTGAACATTCACGGAGCTTAACACTAGGCAAAGACGAAGGTCAGTAGGACACAGGGCCTTCTGTGGAGGTGTTCATGAAGTTGTATGGATCAGACCGTCATGGATAGTTCTAAATGGATTACATACACGTGACAAAATAAAATGCATGCTGTGACAGAGGGATGAGCACATACGTAGAATAACAGAAAAAAAGTGCGATGGATTATGATTATGAAAGGAGCTGTATTTAGTATTTTAATTTAGATTCTTCAACCACAAGTAACAGAACACAGTTTGCAATTAAAAGTGACTTAAACTGGTGCTGGGCATCTTGTTAACATGCAGATTCTGATTCAGCATTTCTGGGGTATTGCCCAAGATTCTGCTGTTTTAACACATTCTGGATTTTGTTGATATGGTTGGTCCACTGGCCACCCTTTGACCTGAAAGAACTTTCAAAACAAGATTTTCTATTATCTCATATAACAAAAATTTGAAGGTAGTTAGGTGATGACAGGGCTGATTCAAAAGCTCAAACAACATCAGGGTGGACCCAGGCACTTTCCAACCTATTCTCAGCCTTCTGGCTTTGTCTTCAGGCTTCTCCCTCAAGGTCTCAAAGTGGCTGCTGGGATTCCAGGCATCACACACAGGCATGAAAAAGTGCATGAGAAGTAGAAGACAAATGTATCCCTCTTTTTATTCTTTTCATACAGAGAAAGGCTTTTACTCAAACAATTCTTGGCAACAAGCATCCACTTAGTTTCCATTGACTGAAATAATGTCTGATGTCATCCTTCACTGCAAAGCCTTCTGGGAAAGCAAGTATTCAGCCTCTACAGTGAGATGTAGGCTCTGTTAGAAGAATGGTGGAAAGGAGAATGATCATTTTGTTGGACAGCCAACCACATTCGTCAGTGGGGTTAGTTCTTTAGGCCAAGGGAATCTTGCAGGGCTAGGAACTCCCTGCTGAGTTGCACGGGGCAGGGAAATTGGAAACCATTTTGTCAAGGGTCACTCAGATGATGTCAGAGCCATCTTCCTCTCCAGCTGCACACCTCACCCCCTTCCATGGTCTGGATTCAGAGCCTAACATTTCTCACCCAGAGGATTCAACAGGGTCTTAAATGATCTCACTATCCCATCCGTCCATTTACCCCTCTCATCTGCTCTGCATAGAGAGTCAGAGACTTCTAGCCTGCAAATGTGACTGTGATATACCCTGTTCAAAAATTTTTAAAGGTTCCTCATATCATTCATGATAGATATTAATATCAAAATGTTAACTCCATAGTATCATACAGTCTTCAAATCTCATTATAATTTCCTCTCTACCACTTATCCTGTCTCCCTTCCCGACACTCCCCATTAAAAATCCATGTCTTCAGGGAGTTCCCTGGTGTCCTAATGGTTAGGATTCTGGGCTTTTACTGCCATGGCCTGGGCTCAATCCCTGGTCAGGGAACTGAGATCCTACAAGCTGTACAGGGTGGCCAGAAAAAAAAAAAAAAAAGTCAACATCTTCGATGTTAAAGAGAATACTAATTTTGCTAGAACCAACTCTGGGTATAAAATCATCTACTTAAGAATTTCTTTCAATATCTCTCCAGATCATGAAAAGTGATTACTGGGATTCCTCTGATTTGGAACATCGGCATTTTTCTGATCTACTCTGTATGTTAGATGCTTAATTATCAAGGTCATCTTCAAATGTGCCAGGAGGCTTTAAGGTCAGGACTCCAGGGCCTTTTCACTCCCCGAGGGAGTCGAAGTCATTTGGAGTGCATGGAGTATGCATGTGTGCTCAGGTGTGTCTTTGGACTGTCTCCTGCCAGGTTCCTCTGACCATGGGATTCTCCAGCAAGAATACTGGAGTGGGTTGCCATTTCCTCCTCCAGGGAGGATGTTTCCAACTCAGGCATCGAACCCACGTCTCCTGCATTGCAGGCAGATCCTTTATCTGCTGAGCCATCCTGAAAGCCTTGGAGCCAACATTCTTTAACACTCCCCTTAATATGTTCTCCGTTTCATGAGTAAGTGCTGCCCAAGACTGGAGGACTTTCCTACTTACTGACTTCTCACTAGGCATGGTTTTTCATTATTGATGTCTCTGCCCATCCTCTGATCACTCTTTTTATTCCGTCAGGTGTGGGTCATAGACTGCTTCCTCCCTTTCCTGTCCCTCACTGCCCTCCCCACTGCACCAAACCCAGTATGGAGCCGGTTACCTCTTTGGTGCCTAGCAAACGCTCTTTTCGTTTTCTTTTTCTTTTTTTTTCCCCCAAGTTCAAAGTTTAATTTAAAAACATACAATGGGAATTACTCTGTTTTCCTGTACATATACATTTTACTGAATTGTGTGTGTGTGTGTGTGTGATTTTATCCTGTTAAAATAATAAACAAACACACACCATGGTCATACTTTATCAACAGTGAAATAACATACTTACTAGACAGAACAAGGGAGGTCAGTTCTGAGTGTTCATTGGAAGGACTGATGTTGAAGCTGAAACTCCAGTATTTTGGCCACCTGATGCAAAGAGCTGACTTATTGGAAAAGACCCTGATGTTGGGAAAGATTGGAGGCAGGAGAAGAAGGAGATGACAGAGGATGAGATGGTTGGATGGCATCACTGACTCAATGGACATGACTTTGGGTGAACTCCAGGAGTTGGTGATGGACAGGGAGGCCTGGCGTGCTGCAGTCCATGGGGTCGCTAGGAGTCTAACACGATTGAGTGACTGAATTGAACTGAGACAGAACAAAGTTTACATAAAGAAAATAATACTGTAATTCAATAGTCATAAAACTTTTCTTTAGTAAGCTAATTTCCTAATAAAAGAAGCGGAGAGCTTTAATTTACCTTTTTACTAATCCCTGCCTTATTTGCATGGACACCTCTTATCTGTTTGATGCCAGGGACTTAAACATCTGACACATGGCTCCAGCCTTGAGATGATCATGTGTGTGCTCTCCATGACCATGCTGGTTTGATGATGGCCACCTTGAAAGAGTTTCCATGGAATACTGATAATGGGGAGAGGGGGGAGGTGGAAATAGCCCTTAGGTCTTCCACTGAGTTAGGAAAGACAATCTGGGAAGGGTGTTGGTGACAGAAAACCTACAAGCAAGGAGAACCTGGCTATAGAGGTGGCGATGCTGGGCAGGACCTCATTGAGGGGCACCAGCGGGTGGGGAATTTGACAGAACTAGGAGCAGCTAAGTGTGACCGAACCAGAAGAAGGGGGTGAGACTAATGACATAGGCAGCAGAAATGATAATGAACTTGGAGGCTGCACAGGGAAGTCAAGATTTTTATCCTGAACCACGGAAGAATTCTGAGCACATATGTCACATTTGCAGGTTCGAGGGTTGTTCCAGCTGCCGTACCAAGAAGAGAGGAATCCGGGAGTGAGCCTTTCAGCAGGAAGGTCAGGGTTCAGGCGAGAAATGACCATGTTCCGAAATCAAGCCAGCAGTGGAGGGGGCCTGATAGTGTGGTGGGGGCCATCGGAGAGCCATAGAGAGGTACACTTGGTTCAATCAGGTGATTCATATGCAAGAGAAGAATATGCCTTTCAGGCTCTTTCATTTTGAAAAGATCTCCCTCGCTGGAATTGCTGCCCGGCCTCTGGGGTACAAAGGTGTGTGCCAGGCATACCCCGCAGCCCGCAGCTGTAACTCAGGCTTGATTGCTGGTCAAACTCCCAAGCAAATGCCTCTCCTCGTTTGACTCTTAAGGAATTGAATACCATCGCTCATAGAAGCAGAACATTGGCCACGTGTGAATATTGCACTTTTCCTCCTGGGTATGATCTCTATTTTTATTGAACAACTGTCAGTAGACCATGCAGCATTGCCAACAACACACTGAAAATAGAATGAAGGCAATTACCTCAGCAAAGATTAACGCAGAAAGTAAAATTGCACTTATGTAACGCTCATCTTCCAGGCACGGAGACCGGCCCGCCTCTGGTTTCTCCGTGTCTGTCTCAGCATCGTAACCGAACGGCACCACCCCTGACCACACTGGGAAGACCAAGTGTCTCTGCCATTCCCTCTTCCTGTGTCCGCTAAGCCTTTTCTCAGAGCGGACAGCAGAATACTGGGCTGCTCCTGGGGATGTTCCCCTCAAGACGCCGCCGGCAGAGGAGAGAGAACATCAGCTAACACCATTTCAGCACTCTTCTGCTGCGTGGCGACTACCCCTCAGTGAACTTCAGGAAAATACTTGTATTTTGGAGGTCAGGTCGGAGAGGAACTTTGCAGATGACTTAGGCCAATCCTCTCAAGGTTCAGAGGAAAACACTGAAGCCTCGGGGATTAAGTGACTTGACGGTGACTTCCTGTGTCGCTTAAGTTTAGAAGAGAGACCTGAAACCCGAGCTGCGCTCCAACAAGGGCATTTCCCCTACGCCCTTGGCTTCTTGCAAAGAAGCAGCAGGGACAGTAGGAAAAGCTTCCTTGTCAAATCCCCAACACCCCCCAGTGGGTGGAGGAGACTTGAATACAAAAGAAGAAAATCAACCCCATAATTAGATACAGCACTGACTCCAGACCAACTAGCGGAAATATTGTGTTGGCTTCCACAAAAACTGCAGAAGGAAGAAAACAAAGCCTGCATAAGCATCTTGAGACCCACGTGTAGGTCTGACAGAATGATACCACTTTCCTCAAACCCAAATATGACAAAAATACCTCTTTTGGGATGCAAGAGAAACAAGAACAACTAATTCCTAAGGATGGCTACTTGTCAATGTCACCCTGCTTTTTCCCCCTAAATCTCTGACATTGCAGACTGAGCTGGCTCGTGGCATCTATTGAATTGTAGTCATTTTATAAAAATATTAACCTTGACTTCCCTGGTGGTCCAGCAGCTAAGACTCTGTGCTCTCAGTGCAGGGGGCCTGGGTTTGATCTTGGGTTAGGGAACTAGATCTCAAATAATGCAACTAAAAACCCTATGCACTGCAACTCAGACTTGGCACAGACAAATAAATAAATAAAATACTAAAGAAATATTAACCTCACCATTGGAACTCTGACCACATCCTGTCAGGCCAAACCTTATATCAGAAAATTAACAAGGGGCCATGGAGGATAATGGAAATCTTGGGAAGAAATGGGGTACCTGAGACACAATGGTGATTCTATCCTATGCACCCAGGTCTCTATTATTTCTCTGAGAGAGAGGCTATTTGCCAAATACATCGATGTCATATACACTGTCTCAGTTAACTCCTACAGCCACCGGATGAGATGACCATTAGAATAGTGTTGCTCCTTATAAGTAGAAAAGGCTTCCCTGGTGGTCAGCTGATAAAGAATCCGCCTGCAATGTAGGAGACCTGGGTTCGATCCCTGGGTGGGGAAGATGCCCTGGAGAAGGGAAAGGCTACCCACTCCAGTATTCTGGCCTGGAGAATTCCATGGACTGTGTAGTCCACGGGGTCGCAAAGAGGACACGACTGTGTGACTTTCACTTCACTTCACTTCATAAGTAGAAAAACTGAGTCAGAAAGGTTTTGAACCTTCTCAGGTTTGGACCTTCTCAAAGTTTGTGTGTATGCGTGCTCAATTGCCCAGTTGTGTCCAATTCTCTGTGACCTGATGGACTGTTGCCCGCCAGGCTCCTCTGTTCATGGGATTCTCCAGCTAGGAATACTGGAATAGGTTGCCATTTCCTCCTCTACGGGATCTTCCCAACCCAGGGATCAAACCCATGTCTCCTGTGTTGGCATGCAAATTCTTTACCACTGAGCCAACTGGGAAGCCCTCTTCTCAAACTTAGACCCACTTAAAAAATATTTTGCAATAGTTTCACCTTTATACAAGAGTTGCCAGTTTAGTACAGAGTATTCTCATAGACCTTTTACCAGCTTCCCCTAATCTTAGCATTTAGCATCACCAGGTAGTCCTAACTTTGACAGGTTTCTTGAGATGTGATTCACATACCATATAATTCACCTCCTTAAAGTGTACTTTCAATGATATATTAGCACATATGGGCAACCAGAGCTTCTCTGGTGGCCCAGACAGTAAAGAACCCGCCTGCAATGCAGGAGACCTGGGTTCGATCACTGGGTTGGGAAGATCCCCCGAAGGAGGGCATGGCAACCCACTCCTGTATTCTTGCTTGGAGAATACCCATGGACAGAGGAGCCTATGGGCTATATAGTCCATGGGGTCACAAAGAGTAGGACATGCCTGAGCGACTAAGCATAGCACACACATGGGCAACCAACACTCTAGTTAATTAGGACATTTTCAGGACCTCAAATAGAAACCCCATACTCTTTACCCACCACTTTCTCTTCCCCTTCTCCATCCTAAAGAATCCACCTGCAATGCGGGAGACCTGGGTTCGATCCCTGGGTTGGGAAGATCCCCTAGAGAAGGGAAAAGCTACCCACTCCAGTATTCTGGCCTGGAGAATTCCATGGACCGTATAGTCCGTGGGGTCACAAAGAGCTGGACACGACTGAGCGACTTTCACTTTTCCCCATCCTAACCTTAAGAAACCATCTATTTTATGTCTCCATAGCTCTCTTGGACATTGCATATGAATGTGATCCTATAATATGCCATCTTCTGTGACTGGATCCTTTCACTTACCATAAGTTTTTCAAGGTCCCTGCATGTTGTAGCATGTACTACTGCTTCATCTCTTTTAATGGCCAAATAATATTTCATTGCATGGATATAATATATTTGCTGTATTTTTCACCTGATGTATATTTGGGTTGCTTCCACCTTTTGGCTTTTATGAATCATGTGGACCTATTCTAGACAGAATCCAAATGTCCACTGTATTGCTAGCAAAGCTGATTGAAGCACATGATTTTAGATTTTTAAGGACCTAGAGGGTGTCCTCATCCATTACTCTTGAATTAAATTGACTGATCCATCCAGTTGCTAATTAAAGACCTTCCCTGGGGGACAAGACCTCAAACATGGCAGGAGGCAGGACAAATCCCCATCACCAAAAGAGAGGAGGTAAAGGGTAATGATCAGTTTCTTCCTTTAAATTCATGAGTCAGGTCATTTGCCCCTCTCCTTCAGGGACTTATTGTCCCAGAAGCAGTCTTGAGATAGAGATGAGAGCTCAGTTTCTCTGGAAAGTTTTATTAGAGGTCTGGGAAAGCGAAACAAGGAAGCCAGTAAAACTTTCCTTTTGAGCGAGTTAGTGCTGTCAGTAATTGGGGCACAGTGATGTTGAGGGCCTCTGGGGGATGGTGTGGGACAGGCCTTAGCGTCACATCGGCAGAGGAGTCATGTAGACTGTCTGCCCATCACCCAGCAGGAGTCACTGGGGGAGGGGCAGTCGGGTCCCAGCACTCCCAGGCTGCCCGCCACGGACCAGGCACAGAGCAGCAGGTGCTTGCAGTTGGGAGATGTGGGGCTGAGGATGCGGATGCCACCGGAAGTGGCGGAGGGCCAACGATGACCAGGGTCTGCGAATCTTCTGACATCCCCTCATGGAAAAGCAGGGGGAGGAAGGGGAGGGCTTCCGTCCTGATGATGAGCCTTTCCACGGAGACATTGATTAGTGACTATGGGAGGCAGGATCTCAGACCTGCGTTAACTGGTCTGTAGAATGAGGACTCATTCTGTGGTCACTACCCCCTTGATAATTAGGGCTGAAATCATATATGAAGCAATATTTCAGTCCAATATTCCTACCCTCTTTCAGTCTACCGCAGATGTTTCTGCCTATAGATAAGTAGGTTGATACATGATTGTGGGATGGTAGAGAGAGCATACGTTTCAGAGATTGATGCTCCTGGGTTCAGATCTTGACCCCAACACATATCATCTATGTGTAAACTGAGCAAACAATTTAATCTCTGGGCATGAGAGACCTCAGTATGACGTTGCCCCCCACCCCCACGCCAAAGCCGGGTAACAAATTATATCAGACATCTGATGACACTTAGCCCCATGGCTGGTTTATAAAGTTAAGTTCAACATGTGGTCATTTTTCTCATTTCTTCCTGGGAGCCAGGAAGAAATACAACAGAGAAATACATTGTCACTCAACAAATATTTATTAAATCCCTACATATGTGCAGAATTCTATTTTCATCACTTCGAAAAATGGCAAAGAATCCAAACCTCTGCCCTCATGAAGCCACCATTCTAATAAATCACAGACACTCGGATCCCATTTCTACATGTCAGGTCCTATCTTTATTACCTACAAAAATAGGGTTTCAATTTATGTTACTCACTGGGCTTTTAACGTCTCAAAACAGAAGCTTCATATCAAAGTATCCCCAACTGTTCGCTCTCCAACTTTAATCAAGTGTGTTTTGGGAAGCATTTCTCAGATCTCTCTTTGATGTTGCATTGTTTGGAATCCTTTTTGGTCCCAAGTGACAGAAACCAAATTTGAGCTCGTTGAAGCCAAGAGGCACATTTATTGAAGACAGGATGAATAAAAAGCTGTGGCTGGACCTCCGAACAGCTGGAACCAGGAACTCAATTGCTCTTCCTCTCAAACCTGTCCCTGGGTGGCAGCTTTATGTCACGCGGAAGTGTGACTGTCTCCACGTGGCAGACAGCATTCCCGCCCATGGCTTCTAGATTCACTAACCCAATCCTCGCAGTTTTCCTGTCCAACATTCTGACAATTCCAGCTTGGAACAGGGATTCCCTACTGGGTCACTGAGCTTTGTAGTCACATGACATTTCCCATGGTAATTGCATGGCGGGGGGGACTAAGAGGGCATGTCACTCACACGTGGAATCTCATTGTAAAGTGTGATACAAATGAACTGATTTACAAAACAGAAGCAAGTTTACAGATATTGAAAACTTATGGTTACCTAAGAGAAAAGGGGAAAGATGGGGGCGGGAAGGATAAATCAGGAGCTTGGGATAATCAAACACACACTCTACATAAGATATTGAATGGATAAATAAGGGTCTACTGTATAGCACAGTGAACTCTGCCCAACCTTCTGAGATAATATATATATATATATATGAGAAAAGATTCTGAAAAAGAATGGATGCATATATAACTGAATCACTTCATTGCACACCTGATACCCAACACTAGTTGGGTCTGTTGTATTGATCGTAAATCACTAGTTGTAGTAAATCAGCTACACTCCAAGACAACTTTTTTAAAAAGACGGCACTCCTAGAACTCCACAGGTGCCCACACTACCTGTCAAGACATAGAATCCCCAGCAGGCTGGTTCTGACATCACAGTCACCTCCCTGGCAGGAAGTATGTATAAACAGCAACTCTGAAAGCTGGAGAAATGAACAAACAACAAAGCTAGAAGAAGCCACAACTTATTCAGTCCACACAAGACGTCCATCAATAGAAGTGAACCAACAGTCCATTACCACTTGTAAATTTATCTAGTATGTTCAAAACAAACCCATTAAAAAGGGATTACTCACTATTTATGTGTCAGGGACGTAATAATAACATCTTTATTGCAGATATTAGTATTCTTGAGTGCTTCCAAAGTGTTGTGGAACTTGAAAACATTTTTCAGTTTCAGAGAATTAATTAGCCCCTCTGTGGAGCAACTCACGAGCAGTACTGCCATGCTGGAGATAGACTGATTGAATCAGAAAGGGGAGCGATACTGAATTATTCATCTTTGCAATAAGTGTACATCAAGCATCTACACCATGTGTGGCTCTGGGCTGAGGGCTGTGAGCACATAAATGGATTGAAATAAAGTCCTTACTCTCAATGAACTTGCAGCCTAGTTGGTGGGTGGGGGCGAGTGGGGGGGGAAGGGTAGTGAATTCATCAACAGCTGGCTCTAATCAAAACAAAGGGCCCAGATAAGAAGGATAAACATTGAGATGCTAGAGGAGGCTATGAAATAGTATGTAAGATAGGTTTGGGAAGAAAGTTAAATTGCAGAGGCTTATGAAAACCATGATCAGGAATTTGGTCTTTTACTATATGGAGCCATTATTAATGATTATGTATACATAATTACATATATATTTGTTGTTTTTCAGTCACCAAGTCATGTCTGACTCTTTGCAACCCCATGGACTGCAGCACTTCAGACTTCCCTATCCTTCACTATCTCCCAGAGTTTGCTCAAACTCATGTTCATTGAGTCGGTGATGCCATCCAACCATCTCATCCTCTGTCATCCCCTTCTCCTCCCGCCTTCAATCTTTCCCAGCATCAAGGTCTTTTCCAATGAGTCAGCTCTTTGCATCAGGTGGCCAAATTATCAGAGCTTCAGCTGTAGCCTCAGTCCTTCCAATAAATATTCAGGATTGATTTCCTTTAGGATTGACTGGCTTGATCTCCTTGCTATCTAAGGGACTCTCAAGAGTGTGTGTGTGTGTGTGTGTGTGTGTGTGTGTGTGTGTGTATATGTATATAATTACTTTGAATTCATTTAAATGGATAATCTTAAAATTATTGCTATTTTTTTTGGTGTGAAACAATAAACTCATTTCTCCCACCCATCAACCCCTACCTTTGGCAAGCACCAATCTCTTCTCTGTATCTATGAGTCTTGTTTGGTTTTGTGGATTCCACAAACATTGAACTCATACAGTGTTTGTCCTTAACTTATTTCACTTAGCATAATACTCTCAAGATACTCCATGTGGTCACAAATGGCAGGATTTTTTCTTTTTCATGGCTGAGTACTATTCCATTACACATATATACTCTACGTTTACTTTATCCTTCTATCTGTTGATTAACACAGGTTGTTTCCATATCCTGGCTATTGCAAATAATGTTGCAATGAACATGGGGGTATATATCTTTCCAAGAGAGTGATTTTTGTTTCCTTCAAATAAAACACCCAGAAGTGGGACTTCTGGGTCATATGGGAGTTCTCTTTTGAATTTTTTTGAGAAACCTCCATACTGTTTTCCATAGTGGCTGCACCAGTTTACATTCCTAGCTTGTCCTCCAATTCTTAATGAAAAATCTCCATGCATGGAAGGAAATTCGATCCACTTGCCTGAATTATTCAAATGATTATCTTTTTAAATAGCTTGCCTGGTGAGTTTCGGATCAAAATGTATAATATTGTGTGAAGACAGGATTGTTTGTAGAATGGGCAATACTTAGTTTAGATTTTCCACATTCACAGAAGATCTGATTTCTATTGACGTTCCTTTCTTTGTGAATCAGACTGCCACGAAATGAGGAAATCTGTGAGAAGCTGTGGAGAGGTACACACGGAGAGGTGAACGTGGAAGGAGAGTGAGGACCCCGCCCTCAGCTCCTGGTGACGGCTGAGAGCCTGTGGCCTTCCAGGCAGGGGGGGTGAGCCATCCCGGAGGCAGAGAAAGTGTCTGTTCTGAGTGCAGAGGCCCTGAGTTCACACAGTGCAGGCTAGGACTCAGCCTTCCTCCCTCAGCCTTGTCCAGATTTCAGATTCAGCACGAGGAAGGATTGTTATTTTAAGCCAAGAAGTTCTAGGGTGGTTCATTATCAAGAGCAGAACCAGCACTCCTTCCACAAAGAATTTGTGACAGTAACATCTTTTCGCCTTGGTTCCTTTCATTCCTTAGACACCAGAGTTTTAGACACCCCAACTCTTCAGGTTTCAGAAATTCAACTCAAGGGCTCACAGAAATGCATTTCTCTTTCTTGTTGAGAGTTTCAAAGGGAGACAATTCAAAATTCAAAGAATTTCCTTTACATGCAAAATTACTGAAATACATTCCTTTTAAAACAATTGACCCCTATTTTTAAAAAAAAGTTGCATGAAGAACACCAGTAAATATTGTTGGCCTTCACATTTCTGTAACATTTGTAATATACTCAGACAAGTTTTACAAAAGCTTTACCTCCAACCCATAGGGACCACCACTGTACATGTGAAGGTCCCAGACACTCATGGCCCTTCAATGCCAGGCATTCTTCCCCAATTCACTAATCAAAAGTTACAAATATAACTTCTCTCTCTTCTTTCTTTTTTGTGTTGGCTCTTAAGACAAGGCGGGAACAGCAACCAGTCAGCTCTTCATGTTAAGAACGCAGCATATTTTGCTGAGCTGGACTTGACTCCTCGTTGCTACAAAACAAATCCAAGTTTATATGGAAGGTGACAAACTCCATGTCCTGTCATTCATCCTTTTTATAGCCTGGGTGACACCAACAGTCGGCAAGTCTTGTTGATTATGTGAATCGACTAGAGGAGAAAGCATCCTAGTCTAGAGATTTCCTGCGTCGGCAGTTAGAAACTGTTTGTTTTAATTAAGAGAAACTAATTCCACTGCTTTTGGTTACTACATAAATTTTTAAAAAGAAACCCATAATCCCAGTATTAAGAGGGATAAACAATGCGTATCGTTTAAATTGCATGTTTATTGTCTAGAGTGCATATTACTCTACACAGGAGTCTAAATGCATATATATATGCAACAAAACATGTATTAAACTCATCTTTAACAGTTAATGATGGCCAAAAGGAAAACATATTGAGATTTTACTATGCCTTAGGCATTGCACTGTTTTTCATAAATCCTATTTAATTTAAAGCACAAAAACTCTATGAAGTAAATAACATCAATCCAATCATACAACCAAGGTATTAGAGAGGATCAGCACAGCTAGCAAGTAAAAATGTCTGACTCCAAACCGAGATCTGTCTGTTTCATATTTTAATTTTCACTATTTTCTCATCTTCTGCCATCTGATTTTTTCAACTAAAGTGGTACTATAACCATCATTCCTGACCATATTCATCTATCCACAACAGTTTAATGTCTGACTGATAATTGAAATAGTTTTTCAAACTATTTCACCATTTCTTTCTTGTGAGATACGAGTTTGGTTTTGATTTTCTACTAGTAAAAGCATCACAGCAATAAACATCCCTGTAAATAAATCTTGTTGTACATCCTCAATTATTTCCTGAGGATGAATTTCTAGAAATAGAGTCATCAGGACAATGACATGCAAATACTTTATGTTTTCAATAGTAATGCCAAATTTCCCTTCAGAAAAAAAAAAACTATACCAAATTACACACCTGCCATCCATATTTACCTGTGACTTTATCTAAACAACAAAATAAAATAAATAAACAAAACTTCAAACTACAACTTTCCAATCACAGTATCATCTTAGAAAATATCTTAGGAGTCATTTTTTTTCCCCCAATCTCCTACACATTTATGGACCCTTTTCATAGTGCAGCCCTGATCTGGGGTATCTGTCCTATAGTTGATAGAAAGTGAGGACAGAAGATAAAGGATTATTTAATAGATCCCTAAGCCACAAGGCACAAACTCTGTTGGCAATGAAATACTGCTCAAACAGTTTGAAAATGCATCCAGAATAAGACAGCCACACTGGAAAGGAGGGAATCTTGGCAGGCTTCCAACAGACCTGACCCGGGTCATGAAATGATAAAAATGGTCTGGTCCTTCTCACCTGGAATGGGTTTGCTTCAGGAGTTAGCGATGGCTATGTACTTTTCACCCTATGCAGTTGCGCAACAGTTTGGTTTTCTTTGCCTTTGGGAATTCTGCAGACAGAGGTGGGGTGGTCAGTGAGAGATTGTTTAGAAACAAGAATGAAGTACACAGTTTTATGTTTCTAGCTCACAGAGGTGTGAGTGTAACTGTCTGTGTCTTCTGTTCCACCCAAACTCTTACAGATTTCTTCCCTGGGTCCTTGTGATTCTAGAGACACTGGGATTTGGCTGCTTGAAGGAGAAATCGACCTTCCACTGGTTAAGCTTTCCTTGAGAACCCTACCGCTTAGATACAACACATTGCTGGATGTTGCAGTGGAGAAAAAAAAATTAACAATACTCACAGGTGAGTGAAGCAATAGAAATCTATAAACAAATCTATAAATATGTAAATCCTGCAAGTGACTGGCAAATACAACCGTGACAGCAAAGAGAAGGGAAGATTAATTCTGCCTGGGGTGAGAGAGAGGATGGGCTATAAAAGAAGGTGGTATCTGTAGACCCTGGGGAGGCCAGGTCCTCTGGCCCAATTTTTAATTTTTTCCTTTTGGTATAGATCTGATAAATAATTTACATCATGAAACAATACCATGATGAAAACCAGTAATTTGCTTTAATCTTACACACACTTTCTTAAGGGACTTAAAGACTCCATTTCGGCTGCACATACATGCACAGTCCTCCCCGGGAGAGGAGGGAAAAAATTAATTTTCTAACACCTTCTGCTTTGGGAAACTGATTGGACTGGCTGGGGGAGCGGGGGGAAGAGGGCTCTGAGCCCAAAACTTTGGGCTTCAGGAGCTGCAGGGGGCTTTTCCAGGGTCTGATCTTGGAGTCTTGGGTAGGGGGCGAGGGTGGTATCCCACTTAATCATCCTCGGGCAAAATAGCCGAGCGCTATACTGGGCACCCAGTGGACCATCGTCTGTCGAAAGGATTTCAAGCATCCTCCTTCCTTCAAATTTAGAGGGTCATCCACCCATATCCCCACGTTGTGCTGCTCCGGCCAGCTAAATTCGGTTCCGATCTCGAGAGTTAGGAAAAACAGAGGAGAAAGGGTCGGGCCGTAGCATGCCGAGAGTGGAGCTAAGCCAGGAGGTGTGAGCGAGGGGGCGAGGGCGGCGCGCCGAGCGAGCGCTCGCGCCCCAGCTCCGCGGCTCCTGCGGCGATCGCTCAGCCCCCGCCCCCTCGCTCCCTCGCGGACCCCCGCCCGGGAGGCGGCAGGGCAGCGCCCGCGCCGCCGAGGCTGGGCTCGGGCTGTCGCGCTCGTCCCCTGCCGCTCTTGCCGTCCCCAGCCGCCTCCTCCTCCTCCTCCCTCCTCCCCGGCCCGGCTTTGGAGGCGATTCTCCTCTAGCGACCCAGCCGATCGCTTCTGGGCGGGCGGCGCTTTGTCTGCTCCCTCCAGCGAGGCTCCGGGCCCGGCGCCGGGTCTGCAGCGGCCGCCGCTGCAGCGGGAGCCCGGCGGCGCCTCCTCGCGCCCCCGGGGGCCGCGCCCTCTCCCCGCCGAGGCGCCGGGGGACGGCGGCCCAGCCACTCACCGCCCGCGTCCCGCGCACCAACGCCGCCGCCGCCGCCGCCACCGCGGGAGAACCGGCCCACCCGGCCGGCCCGGTCCGAGGCAGGCAGCCCGGCGGGCAGTCGGGCGGGGACGGCGGCTGCTGCGGGTCTGGCAGCGCGCACGCCGCCCCGCAGACGCACCCAACGCCTCCTCCGTGCGCTGCGAGGATGGAGCAGCCGCCCCGGCCGCGGACTGGCGCAAGGTAAGGTGCAGCCGCCTGTTGCTTTTCGCCCAGCGCCGCGTTGGCCCCTCTGCCCGGGTACCTAGGCCGTCCCTCCCCGGAACCCGTAGAGAAGAACCATCACCCCATTTCTGAGCCTTGTCCAACCCCCAGGCTCCCTGGCGCAGATCCTTGGAGGGACCCCCTCCTGGCGAGTGGCGGGAGAGGTGGTGCTGGGTGGGGGCCGGGGGGGGGGTTGTCGACCCTCTTTGCTTGCCTGCCGCCGACTGCAGTGCCACAGTCTGCAAACTTTTGTGCCCCCTCACTGCGCGGCGCTCAGCCGGTGCGTGCAAGTTGCACGTCTAGTTCTCGCTTGCGCCCTTCCCCCCATCCTCCCCCCCCCGCCCCCCTCCCCGCCTCGCCGGAGGCATCTGTCTATTTCTCTGTGTTCTTGCCAGTCGACTTTTCGCTCCCTGCGGAGGGACGAGGGTCTGGGACCCGGCGGTGCTCATCCCGCCTGTAGGGGTTGAGTAGGAGCCAAGAGGGTGAAACAGAACTGGTGGGACGCGGGGGGAGGCTGCCCCCTCCCCCCCGCTCCGGGGCTCCGTCCGGCGCGGCGGGAGTCGGTCGGTTCTCCCGTGTGCCACCCCCAACTCGGTCATGAAACCCTCGGAGTGGTTTGCGGCTGTGCGCCGTGGGAAGGCAAGTGCAGATCCGGGTGGGTGAAGTAAGTGGTTTGGGGTGGGCAAAGGTGGCCGGCGGGGTGTTGGGGGGTGGGGGTGGGAGGAAGCTGAAGGTGGAGACGGATAGGGTGGAGGGGAGACCCAAAAGCTCGGTTCAAGTGGACGAGAGGCCGGCTCCCCAAGCCGTCTTCTGGGAATCCGAGTGTGGAGGGCACCGACCGGGTGTGTAAATACGGCTGGGGGAGGAGGCGGGTACGCGGGGAAAGCGCCGTGGGACCGACCCCAGCCGCCGAATGCCGGGCCCGGGGGTGGGGGGCGTGGGAAGGCCGGCTTCTGATGCCTGGACTGGGGCTATCTCCGTCTCCGGATGGAACAGACCGTGTCCGTTGGCGTCTTGGGCGGTGGCTGAGTGGTCTGGGGGCGCTTTCCCAGCTCCAGGAGGACCCCGCGTCCCCTTCCCCAGCGCCCGCGGCTGTACCTTTCCCCTTCCGCAGCCCGGCCGGCCGGCCCACGCCCACCCTCCCAGCCCGGCGCCTAGGAGTTCGGGGTGTTTCCGCAGCCGCGGGGTGGGAAGGGGATTCCGGGATTCGGGGGGAGGCTGTGTGCTGCTTGGGGAGTGTCCCCGGCGCCTGGGCGTGGAGACCCGGGTCCCAGGCGGTGGGAGGACGGCGCAGGGGCCGCGGCTGCAGCGCCAGCCCCCTCCCCCGCCTCCCGCGCCTACCCCCTGGGCGGAGCGAGCGACCCGGGGAGCCCCGAGCCCCCCGGCGGCTCCGGAGCGCTGATCCGGGAGGGGATGCGGCGAAAGGCGGGGCGCGGGGCGCGGGGGTGCGGGCCTCGGGGGAGGGGAGGCCTGGCTCCCAGATCCGGGGCCCGGGGCAGAGGGGACTCGGTCCACCTCTCAGCCCCCAGGTAGACCCTCTGGGCTGTTCCAGGCGTCTTGGCGGATGCGGGAAGGCCAGCCCCTTTCCTCCTTGGCACCCCAGCAGTCTGGTGGGGAAGGCCATTGGGAGGGGGGTCCCTAGAGTGCTGTGGAGAAGAAAAGGGAGCCCCCCTTGCCCCGCGGAGGCCGGCGGGGAACTCGCTAGGCTCTCAAAGGCCTGGCAGCTCCGGGTTTAACCCTTCCTCTCTCTGAGGAGGTGCACGCCCCTCTCAAAGTGGCGCCTTCGGCTGAGACTCCGTTCCCGGGTCGCTTCCTCCCGGCTTCAGAGAAGAGGGGTTTGAAAGTTGCCTGGGTCTGGAGCGCCCTAAACCCTCGGGTGGTCCCTGCACAACTCTTCCACGTGCAGGCGCGGAGGGGGACCCCCCGTTTCGTCCCTGCGGTTCCCCTGCAGACATCTCCGGATCCGAGCTGGGAGAAAGCAGAACTCCGCGTAGACCCCTCTGTTGGACCCCAGGCTTGGGCCAGACCCTTCTGGAAGAGACTTCGACTGGCCCGGACTCAGGGAGGGGTCCTGAGTTGGGTCATTCCCCTCCATCCAGGGTCCCCCCTGCGGCCGCGCGCGCCCTGCCTCCCGAAGGCAAGCTCCAGAGCCCCAAGCAGCTGTTGGGGGTGCCCTGGGACGAGGCTGGGGTGCAGCTTCTGAGCGCCAAGGCCACACCCCACAGGCCAGCTTTGGCCTCTTCCGAATTTCCTGGCTCTTGAGGTAGGATCCTAGAATTAAGTCCCTCGCTCAAGCTCACCATTGAGATTTTGACGCCCAGGACCTGCTTCTCTCTTATGGCCTGCTTGTGTTCTGCCCACTTGCTTTGCTTGCAGAAAGAGACGGAACGTGTCCTTTGGCAACTCTTTGAAAATCATTTGTTTGGTTCCGCTGGTCTTGCCGCGGGCAGGCTTTTTCTAGTTGCGGGAGAGTGGGGCTACCCTCCCTAGGAGAGTGGGGCTACCCTCCCTAGGTGCCTGGGCTCTAGAACCCTCAGGCTTCAGTAGCTGTGACATCGGGCTCAGTTGTTCCCTGGCATGTGGAATCCTCCCGGACCAGGGAGAGAACCGGTGTCCCCTACGTTGGCAGCCAGATTGTCAACCCCTGGACCACCAAGAAAGTCCCCTTGGCAGCTGCTGAAGGAGGACTTAACATCCGCACCAAGGTGCTTGTGCAGGTTGCTGGGGAGATCTTCTGAGGGGCCAGGTAGCAGGGACGATTGTCCCCACTGGCCTTTACCCTGTGCCAGTCTCTGATGGTTTCCTGGGCACAACCCTCCTCACAACCCAGGAGGAGAGTTATTCTGAAAACTAAGCCGTGGAGGAAGTAATCGGTTTGCTTGTTGTTGCCCAGCCTGTAAGTGGCGGGACGGGTTAGTCTTGGGTGGAGGACAGCTCGTCTGTCCCTGCTTTGAAGCCCACTTGCTCCCACAGACCCTTTGACCACAGGAGGTGGGGGAGGCCCTAGTCTTCTGCTCCAACCCGGGGCCGTGTTGGCAGCGCCAGGCTGGCCTGTGAGGCTTCTGGGGCTGACACTGATAGGTCCCTTGGGGCGCACCTCGGGAGGGTGGGATCCTGGCTCTGGAAGCAGATTTAGGCAATTGGCTGCCGGCACTGGACTTCTTTTCTGATTCTTTTGGAGAGTGTGCATGGTAAGTCATTTCAGTCATGTGTGACTCTGTGCGACCCCATGGACTGTTATAGCCCGCCAGGCTCCTCTGCCCATGGGATTCTCCAGGCAAGCATACTGGAGTGGGTGGCCATGCCCTCCTCCAGGGATCTTCTAGACCCAGGAATCGAACCCGTGTCTCTTAGGGTCTTTACCACTAGCGCCACCTGGGATGCCCCTTTGTAAAAGTGATGAGATATGTAAGGAGGATATGAGTGTGATCAGGGTCCGCTCCAGAGATACAAATTATAGACACTGGATTCTGCAAGAGTCTATTTATCGTGACTGAATCCCAGAATATCAGAGCGAGGGACTTCTCAGATCTGTCCCTCCCAGCCCAGAGGCGGGAAGGAGATTCCCTGATGAAGGTCATTTTTGTGTGTTCCTAGCACCACTAGTACTAGGACCACTGTCTTCTGACCCTTGGTTGAAGTAGCCCATGTTGATGCACACAGGCATTGCGTTCACTGCGGTGGTTTTTCAGCTTCTTAATATTAATCTGTGAAAAATGGATTAGGGAAAAACTTTATTAAAAAAGGAGAGCTCTTTGCTAATTTGGCATAAATGCCTCCATCTGCATAACCAGAAAAAAGCCACAATCGTAGAATGGTTAAACCACCACAAATATATGTGTTTTGCCAAAAACTGCAGTAGACCATTTGTAAGTCTTCTGATAAAAGACTAACTGTGCAGCCTTTTCCATAATTCTAAAGAAAATTAAAGGCATGCTCAGCCATTTTAGCCTCATCCTTCTGTCCAGTGGAATGGCTCTGTCTTCCCCCACCTGCAGGTGTTTGTGAAAATAAGAGAAAATGTGGGACCTCAGAGGGAAAAATCCTTTTGTGTCCAGTGAAGTGATTTGGTGTTATTTCTCCTGGATTTCTGACCATTGGTTTCTGATTTCTGATCCTAAACTTTAGGCTGCTGTCAACTTGAGGCAAAACCACATCTTTCTGCTGGACATACTTGGGACTCAGAAACAGACATACTTGAGGCTCAGAAACGGGGAAATTATTCTTTGCCGCGTCTCACTCACTGAGCCCCTTTAACAAAGGGGACTTTCCCTAGTAGTTTGGGCATTCCGTATGCCCCTGGGCGTTCCTGTAGGACAGAATTCCGATTCCTAAGAACATCCCCTGTCTTCTCCCCTGCAGCTACAGTATCAAGATGCTCTTCCCCTGGAGCTGAATCAACAAAAAGTAAACAGAGAGGAAATTGGGAAAGCCTGTTTCTCAGTCACACTGAGGCGGGGGAGGTAAGAGTTGCAGGCAGATGGTGGAGATTTGGTGCCTTTTATGTCCCCAGGAACAAGCTTTTCACCCCTGTTGCTGTGACAAGCCAGGATGGAGGCCTTTAGGCAGCAAGGACACCTGTGTGGGGGTGAGGCAGCGGTGCGGGGAGATGGAAGGAGGCTTGGGTGACAGAGGGCTTTGGTGTGCCCTGCGGGATGCTGGCCTTCCCGCCTCCCCTCCTGCCCACCTCCTCAGGGCTGACTGATCTTGGTTATCTCAAGGGAAGCATTCGGTTTCTAGAGAGTTCATTAGAAAAGCATGTTGTTTTTACTATAAGGAGGGAAAAGTATGTACCGATGCCCCAGTCCGCAGGGAGAGCCCTGAACCTCAAATCATCCTAGAAGGGTGATCGTCTGAAGGAAGGCTTGCTGCTTTAGCTGGATTCCCGCAGAGTTGGAGCAGAAACCACGTGGCATTGAAATCAGGCATGACAGTCTCACAGAGAAGGGGTCCCTCTCTTAGGAACCACAGGAGGAAGACTCTGTTCGCCCCTGGGCCGACATCCTGGTTTCCAGTTCCGAGCTTTATCAGGGGTGCCAGGGGCGTTCCTTGTCTCCGTGTCCCGTGAGTGTGGCCCACATCCCTTCTGCCAACTCGCGCACTCACTGCCTGCGGCCCACACAGCGCTCCTACGGGGACAATTCGTTGGGGGTATATTTATCTTAAACCATATAAGCACAAGTTTGTTGACAGAATAACAATTATTATCGAGCAACATGTGCTGGGAAAAGGTTATGAAACACATAAAACCTTTTTATTCAGAACACAGTGAATAACTAGTTTTATACAATACATAGTAAGAATTAAAATTCTCAGTTTTGGTGAGATAGCTAAAAATAAGAGAATCAAGAACCAGAGCATCTGAATTTGACCTGTTTTTATTAACAAGAGAATCCGAATAATAAGGATATGTGGGATTTGAAGGTGATGACGGGGGGAAGATAAGGAAAAGAAAATATAGCCAGGTAGAACCTGAGAAGCTATTTCTTCATTGGCTTTATTTTAAATAAAAACATAATACCTTAATCTAGATTTGAATAATCCACAGGATTTGTCTTCAGATTGTGGGTATGGTGAGCTTTATTCTACAAGTGGTTGGGAACCATAATGGCAGCTCTTAGATCTGACATACTGGTATATACCTATCTGTGCTTTGTAAAAACTTGGTGAATTAATACATCACAACATGACGTATGAAATAGCCATTTGAGGCAAGAATGAAGTCTGCAACCTTCTCAAGACCTGACAAGTTTGGACCATATTTTCCCAAAGTGAGTAAGTTAAGAGTAAGGACTGTATAATATTTAAAATTTTTTTAAAAAATCTGAATTAAGTATTGAAAAGGGCTTCCCGGGTGGTGCCAGTGTTAAAGAACCCGCCTGCCAATGCAGGAGACTTAAGAGATGCAGGTTCAATCCCTGGGTTGGGAAGATCCCCTGGAGGAGGGCATGGCAGCCCACTCCAGTATTCTTGCCTGGAGAATCCCATGGACAGAAGAGCCTGGTGGGCTACAGTCCATGGGGTCACACAGACTTGGACACAACTGAAGTGACTTAGCATGCATGCACGCATGTACTGAAAAAGAACCACTCAGATAAAGACTTTTTTCTTTTGGAGGATAAATTAACAGATATTATAAAATTTATGGTTTCAATTTCTCCTACACTCTCTGAGCTGCTTTTTATGTTAATACTTGTCCAGGGACAGGTTTTGAAAAAAGGATTTGAGACAGTGTTTGAAAAAGAATTTGTGCCTTTTAGTGGAAGTAAAATGGGAACAAATATAAAAAATAAAAAAATATAATATTGTGAGTCACTCTTAAGCATGGAGTAACACAAATTTAGATTGGTTCCTTCTTTCTTTCTTTCTTTTTTCCTGCCTTCTTTCCCTCTTCTTCTTTTCTTTAGACCATTGATAGACTTTTCAGTCTGCATATAAGTAATCAGTCCCTTGCTGGGGGAGATGGCTGTTTCAGGACACAAATTTTCCCCTGGTGGGAGGAGGGAGAAGGCACAGTCTGCTTTGTCCACAGCTAAAGCACAGAGGTCCTTAAGTCCCACTGACTTCTCCTCGAGGCTGCCCTCGATTCTGATCTAGACAAGCAGTGCTTGTGGAGGCCTGCATACAGAGGGCTCACCTGGCAGCAGTGACTAAGCAGGATCCTTTCCTTGGCTACACTGGGAAGTGATGCTCGGCGAGGAATCCTGGCCCCAGCTAGCTGACCTTCCCTAGACATCTGGTCATGAGGGATTATCAAGCAGGAATGCTTGCCATCCTTTCTACAGATTACATTTAAGCTTGGGTTGTCAGAATTATAGCATCTCCTGCCGTGGAGTGTTTCGGAGTCATTTATTTGGGTGGGCAGTCTGTTTTTTTAGTTGCTTCTCAAAAACACTTCCTATCAACATAATGAATATCCTGCTCCAATGAAAGATAGTATGCAGACCCTTGGTGCGCGAAGCCCTTGCTACAAAACCTATGAAAAAAGGATGGATGAGAGCCCGCCGGGTCAGGAGGCCCAGGAGAGAGGTCCCAGAGAAGCAGTGGAGGCGGGAGTAGGAGAAAAAGGGGGTGGGAGGAGGCAAGCATCAGGGGAAATGGACCACCCAAAGGAAGAGGGCCCAGCGATCAGCAGAGGAAGACGAACAGACACTTGGTTTAAGCCAAACCCGAAGGATAAAGAAAGGCATAAAAATAAGATGAAGAAAGCTAATGGGAATGATAGAGGCCTGGAGAAGAGGTGCACGCACTGTCAGTGCCCCTGCATAATTCCTCAAGGTCGGGATCAACTCAGGGGCAGGCTGAGACCTCACCCAGAGGGCAGGATTTCTTTCCCACGTCCTCTGTCCTTGGCGAAGGTGGCTTCTGCAACACCAGGCCAAAGCCTCTTAATCTTATTTATGCCATGGTACCTTTTGGTGGTCTGACAAGTTTAGGGACCCTAGAACGATGTGTTTCAATGTACTCCTTGCAGCATGTAAGATTATAACACAAATCTTATTGAGAGCATTTTACATGCTACATAAACCACTGTGACCTACTAGCGTCAGTGTAACAAGATCGGATGTAGACCAATAATTGGATGAGTGTGATGCCGCCTTGGGTAACTGCAGGCCTGAACCACGATAGGAAAGCATCCCATTTGTGTGTTTGGGTGACAGCGTCACTGGTACGCGTACTCCGTCTGAAGTTCGTGGCCTGCGTTTATAATAGAATGAGACGCTAAATTGTAGCTCATTGTCGGGAAGCACATTCGTGACTATTGTCACATTCAAGTTCATGGATTCCTGGAATTCTGTTGATAGACGCCTTGGAGAGGACTGTGGCTAGGGTGACCACAGATGATCGGGGTACTTTTGAGAAGGAAAGGGGGCCTAGTTGTTGCTGTACAAAGTGGGTGTGAATTGGGATGGGCCTGGACAAATGGTAACATAAGGTCCCTCCTCTGCTATCCACCACTTCCCTGGTGGCTCAGATGGTAAAGCACGTGCCTGCAATGCGGGAGACCCGGGTTCAATCCCTGGGTCGGGAAGATCCCCTGGAGAAGGAAATGGTAACCCACTCCAGTGTTCTTGCCTGGAAAATCACATGAACGGAGGAGCCTGGAGGACTACAGTCCATGGGGTCACAAAGAACCGGACACGGCTGAGCGACTTCACTTTCTTTCTTTTCTTTCTTTCAGCTGCTATCATCTCCCCAGGGGTCTCTCTCCCCAGATCAGTTTTCACTTCTCTGGCCCAAGGGATTGTCATTATCTGCCCTGTTCCCAGGGGTCATGGTGGTGGCCACTGATGGGCGTTGGGAAGTGGAGAACGAGTCTAGCTGAAAGAAGCCACATGGCAGGTCACAGCCAGGCCAGAGGAAGCCTCTGTAAGGACTGGACAATGGGCTTCCTTGGAATAGCTGCAGCCTCTGGGTCCTGGCGGGGTGGACGCTGGCCCGCATTCCAGTTCCCGATTGCTGCCTTGGCCAGCTGTCCTGACGCCTCGGCCAATTTCACCTGAAGCGAGGCTGAATTATTAGACTACGGTGCATTTCAGCTGGAAGTTTCACCTTCTGCAACAATCTTTTTTTTTTTTTCCAAAGCAGAGCTGCCACAATGGTTTTGCAAGTTTTACTTCCTGTCCCTGCCCATCCTACTTACCAGGAAATGGCCTCAGTGCAGGCAGATGGAGGGAGGCCCCATGGGAAGAGGCCAGGACCTGGAGAGTTCTTAGACTGGATCATAAGACCTCGAGTGAGGGAGGTGGACCGAGGTCACAGCGTGTTCCCTGAGCAGATGGCTCGTGTTGTCCTGTGCTGGGGGAAATGACAGCAGGATCCTGCTTCTGGAGATTGCCTTGTGTCTGTCTGTTCCAGCTGGTGAAGTGGAACCAGCTCGGTAGAAAAAATAAAGACTCTTCTAAGAAAGCCTTTGGCTCTGCAGGGGGTACACAGCATCTCAGAAACATAGTCTTTATGTGCGTGTAGAGTATTCGACCAGGAGCCGGACAGCCTGGTTCTCAGTCCAGCTTTGGACCTTACCAGCTCGGGGTCTTTGGGCTGGCTAAGACGATTGCCTTCTGCTCTCCTTCCTCGGTGACAGGGTGTTTGGAAGCCAGCTGGTTTCCAAAGCCCCTTCCAGCGCTGTGGTCTGCGGTGGCGTTGTTTCGTTTATACTCCTGAGACGGGGCTCCCTCTGTAAGATGGTTCCGGCTCACTGCTTTGCACCGCCTTCCTTGGGCAGCACAGATCCAACGTCGACAGGTGGAGACTCCCCACCACCCCGAGGGGCTGCGACTCGAGT
The DNA here is from genome assembly GCF_033118175.1 of Dama dama. Taxonomy (NCBI): domain Eukaryota; kingdom Metazoa; phylum Chordata; class Mammalia; order Artiodactyla; family Cervidae; genus Dama; species Dama dama. The sequence continues at coordinate 44,988,382 of NC_083712.1, read as the reverse complement.
GAGGGGATGGAGGAGAGGATGCCGGCAGGCACAGGGATGGAGTCGGGAAGGAGTGGGACGGTTGATAACTTTCCCCGAAACAGGAGTCATCGCTCAGGAGAGACAGAGGAGGAGCTCCTGAAGTGTGGACTGAGTGCGCATCTGTGTCTAACCCTTCATAACCGTGGAGTCGTGTCCCTCCCTGCTGAAAACGGCTCAGGTACTCCTGGTCACCTCTGGAAGTGGATCTTTATGATGCTTCAGTAGGTCTTTCCTCACCTGCCTGTGTCTTCAGCTGGCATTTTCCTTGGTGCATCTGCATCCCGAGGCATTAAAGCTGGCGTGCTCGTACTAGTTAGTATGGACAAGTCTTCACACCTCTCAAACTCTGCACTGGGTGGGGTCATACGGTAGCTTGACATCAGCTGTGGTGGGCCATCTACACCCCAGAAACTGACTGACGTTCTAAAGCAGAGCAGTCTTCCCGGAGAGTCTGCTATTAAAAATGACTAGTCCACACCAGAGCCCCTGCCCGCCCCCCACCCAAGATTGCAGTTCCTGCCACAAAACCGCCTCCATCTGCTGTTACCAGCTCCCAACAGCTCATCTGTCTCTCTTTCCTTCTCACTTGCTTTCCCTTCTTCTCTCCCTCCCTTCCTTCTGTCTAAGTGTCCATCCAATCCGCCTTCTCATCCAGAGGTCGCCAGACCCCATTCCGATGCCTCTTCTGCCACTTAACAGTTGGATCAGGGAATCTGGGAGGCTGTCCTAGCTTTTAACATTTAACATGCCTCAATTTTCTCTACATCAAATGGGTATGATAACCGGTCGTTGTGAGGCTGACGTGAGTTAGTATGCATAAGGCACTTCGAATAGTCTCCGATGCATGGTAAGTCTTTGATTTTAGGATTGAGCACCACATTGGGGATTGCTTACTCTGTACCCAGGACTGAATAGCACATGTATGGTCCAATAAAACAAGCACAAGAGAATGTCGAAGAGACTTAAACAAAGCCTGGTTAGCTCTTCCAGGCATGTCAGAATGGACTTTATGGAGCCAGGGGCATTTGAAGCGAATCCAAAAAAGACTGGTGATAAAAGCCCGTGTAACTGGCAAGACAGGTGGCAGCCTCTCAGGAGAAGGAGGGTCCCATGACCAGAGGCATTGAAGAGAAGAACAGCACGGAGTGTGAAGGCGTTGTGCGGCCGAGTGTGAGCCGGTGGAGGGAGTGGGGCTTTGATCACATCTGGGTTGTGGGCGAAGGGCCCCGCGGTCTCCTCTTCACCCTGCCTTCCTGTTGCCCGCAGCAGCACAGGTCTAAGCTTTGGATTTTCAAAAAAAAAAAAAAAATAGACATCTGGATTCACATGCAAAAGCTCCTGATGTTTAATGGTAGAACTAATTCAATTTAAAAAATAAGCAAAATAAACAAAGCAAAGCATATCCAGAGGTTGTATCCAATCTCCTGTAAGAGACGGGGACTCCAGACCCCCAAACTGTGTCCCCACAAGGTTGCAGTTGAACACTGGACCCAGTTTTGAATGTGGTTCTGACACTCTCATCCCTGGTGGCTCAGATGATAAAGAGACTGCCATCAATGCAGGAGACCCGGGTTCGATCCCTGGGTCGGGAACATCCCCTGGAGAAGGGAATGGCGATTCACTCCAGTTTTCACGTCTGGAAAGTTCCAGGGACAGAGGACCCTGGAGGGCTACAGTCCATGGGGTCGCAAGGAGTCTGACACGACTGAGTGGCTAACACGCTGTGTGGCTACAGGTGAGATTCCCTCAAGGTCTCGGAGCTCTAGTTTTCTGCCACGTGGCTCTGCTGTTTCTTGTCCTACCGGCCTTGCAGTGAGGAACCTTTTGGACTACGGAGATAAAAGCCCTTGCAAAGTACCAGACACGGGTTAGAATTGTGCCCAGGGCCCAGCGTGCTATGGGCAGAGCCCTGCGCCCAGAGCAGCCCAAGCCTGGTCTCATCTCATTCATCCAGAGCTTCCTGGGTATCCTCACCTGCCTTTTTAATTTTAACGATCGATGGGGGAAGAGAAATGTAGGAGTGTTTTTTCTCCTTCATTCTGTTAAAAACATTGCAAGGAGCTTGACATGCCATTTTGAAAGGCTGGATGTCACAGATCCAGCTGAGAGCTATTCATTGCTTTTGCTTGGATTCGAGATTGTGGGGAAGAGGGGGCAAGCTGCCTCCACGCCGTGTGTGGTGACTGTTCCTTCGAGGTACAGTCAGCCCTGTGAGGTGTTAGTTGGGGTCATGTCAGGATCTGCACTTAGATTTGTGCAGTTTCCCCTCTTTTGAGTCCTTTCCATTCCAGGTTGGCTTTGATCACATAGGCTTTTATGGAAATGATCATACCTTAAGAGGAGAGTAGAATTATTTCTAGCTGAGGGAGCTTGGTGGATGCTGGCTTCAGTACAGTAGAGAGGTGGACAGGCCCCCAGCCTACTTCATCACGCCTGGCGAAACGTTCTCTGTCATTGCAGCTTTGTGACAACTGGCTTCCCTGGTGGTCCCAGATGGTAAAGAATCTGCCCGCAATGCAGAAGCCCCAGGTTTGATTCCTGGGTCAGGAAAATCCCCTGGAGAAGGGAATGGCAGCCCACTCCAGTATTCTTGCCTGGAGAATTCCATGGACAGAGGAGCCTGGAGGGCTACAGTCCGTGGGGTTGCAAAGAGTCGGACACGACTGAGCGACTAACACTTTCTTTTCAGGCTGATTATAATGCCTTGAATCCTGTTGTTACTCTGATTTTGTGTTATCTGTGTTCATTTTTTGGTATTTCCTAATTGAACGTGATCAGGAGACGCTTCTAGTTGCAGGTGGGCCTTGAAGTCAGAACAGCTGTCTTTGAAAATCGCATCAGAGCTAGATTCTGGCCCCACTGCAGAACACTGCCGCCTCTGCTCCAGGAGCTGACCCGAGCCTTGGTCTGCCTCAGTCTGCTCCAAGATCTAAGCCACCTGGGCCCTCAGGACTGAGGTGTCTGATGCTACTGTGGCTCTCACCCCCGTCAGTGAGAGGTTTCCTCACCAACCTCTGCGGGAGCCAAACTGCAGAGAAGCCAAGGGCTTACTCTTTTGAGGTGGATGTGAAACACTTGCATGCTAAGTCGTTTCAGTGTGTCTGACTCTCTGTGACCCCATGGACTGCAGCCTGCCAGGCTCCTCTGTCCATGGGATTTTCCAGGCAGGAATATTGGAGTGGGTTGTCATTTCTTCCTCCAGGGTATCTTCCTCACCCAGGGGTCACACCTGCATCTCTTACATCTCCTGCATTGGCAAGCAGGTTGTTTACCACTAGCACCACCTGGGAAGCCCTATGAAACACTTCAGTACAGTCACTCAGTCGTCTCCAACTCTTTGTGACCCCATGAATTGCAGCACGCCAGTCCTCCCTGTCCATCACCAACTCCTGGAGTTTACTCAAACTCATGTCCATCGAGTTGGTGATGCCATCCAGCCATCTCATCCTCTGTCGTCCCCTTCTCCTCCTGACCCCAATCCCTCCCAGCATCAGGGTCTTTTCCAATGAGTCAGCTCTTCCCATGAGGTGGCCAAAGTATTGGAGTTTCAGCTTCAGCATCAGTCCTTCCAATGAACACCTAGGACCGATCTCCTTTAGGATGGACTGGTTGGATCTCTTTGCAGTCCAAGGGACTCTCAAGAGTCTTCTCCAACACCACAGTTCAAAAGCATCAATTTTTTGGTGCTCAGCTTTCTTCACAGTCCAACTCTCACATCCATACATGACCACTGGAAAAACCATAGCCTTGACCAGACAGACCTTTCTTGGCAAAGTAATGTCTCTGCTTTTTAATATGCTATCTAGGTTGGTTATAACTTTCCTTCCAAGGAGTAAGCATCTTTTAATTTCATGGCTTCAGTCACATCTGCAGTGATTTTGGAGCCCAACAAAATAAAGTCTGACACTGTTTCCGCTGTCTCCCTATCTATTTGCCTTGAAGTGATGGGACCCTATGCCATGATCTTAGTTTTCTGAATGTTGAGCTTTAAGCCAACTTTTTCACTCTCCTCTTTCACTTTCCTCAAGAGGCTTTTTAGTTCCTCTTCACTTTCTGCCATAAGGGTGGTGTCATCTGCATATCTGAGGTTATTGATATTTCTCCCAACAATCTTAATTCCAGCTTGTGCTTCTCAGCCCAGTATTTCTCATGATGTACTCTGCATATAAGTTAAATAAGCAGGGTGACAATATACAGCCTTGATGTACTCCTTTTCCTATTTGGAACCAGTCTGTTGTTCCATGTCCACTTCTAACTGTTGCTTCCTGACCTGCATACAGGTTTCTCAAGAGGCAGGTCAGGTGGTTTGGTATTCCCATCTCTTTCAGAATTTTCCACAGTTTATTTTGATCCACACAGTCAAGGGCTTTGGCATAGTCAATAAAGCAGAAATAGATGTTTTTCTGGAACTCTCTTGCTTTTTCGATGATCCAGTGGATGTTGGCAATTTGATCTCTGGTTCCTCTGCCTTTTCTAAAACCAGCTTGAATACCTGGAAGTTCACAGTTCACATATTGCTGAAGCCTGGCTTGGAGAATTTTGAGCATTACTTTACTAGCGTGTGAGATGAGTGCAATTGTGTGGTAGTTTGAGCATTCTTTGGCATTGCCTTTCTTAGGGATTGGAATGAAAACTGACCTTTTCCAGTCCTGTGGCCACTGCTGAGTTTTCCAAATTTGCTGGCATACACTTAGGTCTATAGAAATTACCATTACAGGTCAAATAGCATATTTACTGTGAAGGAGGTGTTGGAGCCACAACCCCTAATGTGATGTTGTTTGGAGATGGGACCTCCAGGCGGTGATTAAGGTTGTGAGAGGTCAGGAGGATGGGGCCAGACAGTGAGAGTTTCCTTCCTCTCTTTCCACGGACACACACCCAGGAAGGGCCACGCGAGGATACAGGAAGAACAGGGTCTTCTGTGACCCAAGGAGAGGGCCCTCACCAGACACTGCCCATGCTGGCACCTGACCTTGGACTTGTAGTCGCTAAAACTGGGAGAAACAAAATTCCTGCTGCACCCAGGCTATGGTATTCTGTTATGGCAGCCTGAGATGACTAATACAGGCACTTACTATAGATTAGCCTGGTACCTAGCCACCTCGTGTAACATCTCTGGGAAAAGATGTGCCTTTTTCATAGCATGATATCTGATGCTCACTGTCAGCTGGGCACTTAGTAGGCACTCAGTAACTTCTTGTCGAATGAGAGAATGAACACTAATGAATGAAGTGGGAAACATTCAGCTGATAAACAAACATTTGGAAAACAGTTCATTTGAGTATTGGAGATGGTTTTGGAGATGAAGGAAAAATAATTCTTGTAGAGAAGAAGCTGTGAGTAGTCTGAGTTTTTTCCTCGTTCACCCCATATAAGGTCTCCTGGACCGATTCTCCATAAGAAAATGCTGAGTTAAGCTGCTGACCTACCAAAATATCATTACCTTTAGTTTAGTCAAGTAACAAAGAAAAATCATTTCTTTATAGGAGAATCTTAGGACCTCAAAATTGGAAAGGACTTCCAAGGTCCTTTTTCACTTTAACTACCCAGTGGGCAGGTTGTCATAGAAGGATGTGAATTTTTTCTGACAACATGGTGGCTCTCGGGGTCTTTCTTGTTCCTCCAAGAGATTCCCTCAGACGCTAGGAGGACTTTGCTCCATGGCTTTTGCCATTTGAGAATGGAGATGCTATTTCCTCAAGATGCTCTTCATCTTTATTCATATCTGGGTGCAGATGAGTTCACAATATGTGGGTGTGGGATTTGAAGAGTCTGACATGCTTAGGTAACAGTTGGTGTGTCAGTTGTGTAATGAAGAATATGTATTGACAATGTTACATTGTGGGCTGAATCTTGGTTTTGGTGCTTTTTTTAAAAAAAAAAAAAAAGGAATAAAATTTCTAAAAGCAACAACATTGTTTTTAAGCCAGGGGTGTTTCTAAATGTTGGGACAACAGCGCTGAGAAATGTGGGCTTCCAACATGCATCACTGTCTTCTGCCCAGCCTGGTTTTACCGTGGAAGCCCCACTTAACTTTCTTTTTAATTGGAAGGTGCTGTACTGTTTCTAAATATACATTCATGTTGTACTCAACCGCTGAAGGGAAGTAGCTTCAGAAATAACAGGTAAAATTTTAATTCACTTTTCATATTGAGGGTGGAAGAGCCAGCTGGTTTCTAAGAAAAATTAATGGCATTTTACTGAATTACTAGGAAGTTACTGTTTGCTCCGCAGGCTCCAAAATCTCTCGGTCCTCATCAGCTTCCAGGGCTTTCTCGGGTGAAGCTGCACCAGCACTTCTGTAAACAGCCGCGTTCCTTTCTCTCCCTTTGCTGTGCGCTGGCAAGAATAGAGGCAGGAATACAGAGAGACTTCCTGCGACTCATTTGCGGGCGGAGAAGGCAGTGTGCGGGTGACCCTGATTGGCGCTAGGTAACACCGTGGATTCTACTAGAAGCAGGTGCCCTCAGTTAAAAGCACATGGGTATTCGGAGTCCTGTAAGGCTTGGGTAAGGGGTTTTTAACTTTTTATCCTGCTGTGTGTTATTTTGGCAGTCTAGTGAAATCTATGTATCACTTACTATTTTTTTTTACATTTTATTTTGTTTAAATAAAATTGATTAATAACTATTCATGTTAAAATGAATATTTTTATTTGTTTAAATAAAATGTAAAAAAAAAAGTTAAAATGTAGAAGGTATGTAGAATTACAAGGAACAAAAAAAATACAGAAACCCTGATTTTCACAGCACGTGCAACCTTATACATGGCCTGTTTCACTGCCCAATCTGTCACCATATTTTAAAAGTTACTTTAAATAACACACTTTAATAGTTAGCTTAACCATCAGATGTGTTTGAATTTGGCTGGTAAAGACTTGTGGCTGACTCACCTATCATATTTCGAAAAACAATGCTAACTTATAAAGAGTGACAAATTCTCGTTTTTGCAAAACTCTAACAAATAATTTAAATAGCTGATTTCTTCCCATGTATCCATGAAGGACAAGCAAGTGTAGACAGGTGAGACTATAAAGCATGTTCCATGTCTGGATCGCCAGGTGGAGAATGCGCTTTGCCCACAATGACCAAATTAGAAATTGACCAAGAGTTGCCTCTGTGTAATGAGGTGCCATGCATGTGTGCATGCTGAGTTACTTCAGTTGCGTCCGACTCTTTGTAGCCCTGTAGAGTGTTGCCCGCCAGGCTCCTCTGTCCATGGCATTCTCCAGGCGAGAAAACTGGAGTGTGTTATCATACTCTTCTCCAGGGCATCTTTCCGACCCAGGGATCTAACCCACATCTCTTAAGTCTCCTTCACTGGCAAGTGGGTTCTTTACCACTAGAGCCACCTGGGAAGCCCATGAGGTGCTATAGTCAGGAAGAATTAACTACCATAATGTTATGATGTGCGTAAATGATATTTCAGGATTTCTGAAATAATTGTGTTGTTATGAGAAAAAAATTGTGATTTTTTATTGCTGAAATCATAGGTCCTGATAATAGTAATGTAGTTTGTTGCTTGCCTTGAAATTTGAAATGAAGTGAAGTGAAAGTCACTCAGTTGTGTCCGACTTTTCATGACCCGTGGACTGTACAGTCCATGGAATTCTCCAGGCCAGAATACTGGAGTGGGTTGCCTTTCCCTTCCCTAGGGATCTTACCAACCCAGGGATAGAACCCCGGTCTCCCACATTGCAGGCAGATTATTTACCAGGTGAGCTATTAGGGAAGCCCTGAAATCTGAAGGACATGCTAAATTTCAGCTGGAAATCATTGGAGAAAAAAAAAGAAATCAGAAAAGACCTCCCATGATTGTGGATCCCTTTTATTCTAGCCACGGCTGTAATACTGAGGAGCAGTGGATGGACCCTGAGTGAAATACCCCTGTCTCAAGGTGTGAGTAAACACCTGATAACAAACAAAGGAGTTTTCGGATGGATGAGACCTAGTAGAAGGAATTTTTAAAAGAATGTCATTTTCTGTTTGGCAGTTTATTTAACAAACATGCCAGAATTTAACCTAAGGAGCGGTTGGCTTCGTAACTGGTCCCTTTGGAGAGAGATGCCATTGATTTTATTTAAAACAGTGTTGGGTCTTCTTTGAGAGCTAGTAGTATAAAATTTTGAATATTCTTATCAATGCTAGTTCTTGAACGGTTTGGGCTGGTTTGAAATAAGCCAAAGTCATTTGAAAGGAATGCTGCTGGAGGTAGAGGGTGCTCAAGGCGTGTAGACACCAGACCGGGAGTTGAAAATCCCAAGGCTTCTTTTCAGAAGGGACTTGTCAGCTACCCTGAAGGCTGCTCCATCACAGGTGGAGATGGGGTAGGGGTGAGATCCAGAAAAGATTGAGCTTCCAAAATGGGAGCATCTTTGGAGTCAGTCTGTGGTCCTCTGGAATGACAGCTTCATGCATGCATTTCTCTCTATAGAGTAACATTCCAAGATGGTTTAAAAATATTCAGTGACAACATTCGGGGTCACGGTTTACACAATCTTGACTGCACTGAAGTGTCCAGTAGGAACATAATGCTAGCTACTTACTTAATTTCAGCTTTTCAGTAGCTACACTCCATGTGTAAAGAGAGAAAGATGAAATTAGTTTTAACAATATATTTTACTTAACCCAATATCTGCAAATTATCATTTAAGTATAGAACCAATTTAAAATTTATTAAATGTTTTTCACCCCGAGTCTTTGAAATTTCATGTGTATTTTATACCCCGCAGCCCATTGCATTTTGGACACTGAATTTTCATCAGAATTACTTGACCTATATTTACATTTCATAAAATGTACTGTTGAAAATCAGATTTGCATATCCAAGTTCTTTCAAATATACCTAAACATCTTCCAGTAACTGAATGAGTATTAGTTTTTGAGTTTTAGATAAATCACAATTAAAATTCAGCCTTTAGCTTCTCGGTCTTGCCATTTCAAGTGCTGGAAGCTGGTTACTATACTAGATGGTGTAGGTCCAGATTATATGGGGCACCGTTGGAGAGGGGTCCCTAGACACAGAGCCCACTGGGAAATCTCAGTGGGAAAATTACAGAGAGAGGCCTGTCCTTCCAATTCCTTGTTCTTTCCGTGAATCCGTTCTTTTCGTCTTTTTCTTAATTCAGTATTTTTCCAAAGGCTCCTGATCTTTTTTCCAGGATCTCTCTTGTAACTAAGGGAGACTACTGGTCACCTACACCCGGGGCAACTGGTGCCTGTACCCTCTGCTTCCTGGGAGGAAGGTTCAGGGGTGGGGCGGGGGCCAGGAAGCTCACACCTCGGCCCCAGGGTCTCAAGACAGAGTCTAGTTCCTGACTCTACGCCCCGATGCCCATGTCTGTCGAGGTACTTCTGATTCTGATTCTGAGAAATTGGGCGGAGCCCAGGACGTTGCATTTTTATCAAGTCTTCCTCGCTCTCCCTACCTTTGCCCGCCAAGTGATTCAGAACAGCTTCGTCTAAGAACTGCCGACCTTAGCATCCTTCCCCCCACTGTATTCTTTTTGCTGGTGGTTCATAGGTGTATTCTGAGGACCCTCTTCCTCAGGAGCCTCTGTGTCTCCTTAAACTGAAGAGTTGTAGGCCCTGCTCCAAACCAGCTAAATCAGAATATTTGAAAGTGTGGCACTCAGAATCTGCATTTTGAACAAGCTCCCTAAGTCATCCTTATGCCTATGAAAGCTTATACAGACCCTCCTGCTTAGAAATATGGAATTCTTCAATTCCAGCTTTTCTCATTCAGCCTTCCCCCTCATGTCTGACCTTTAGAAACACATATGCCATTTTTATTCCACCTCCCCTGTGTTAGGGTTATTTTTCATGAATATGCGTTTGTTCCAAGGACTGAGGAAAGAAAAATACAGACCGTGAGATCCTGTCTGACTGTAAAGAGCTTGCAGACAAGGAGGGGAGAGACAGATCTATGGAAAACTGAGGTCTCAGAGAATTGCAGGTGGAGCGCTACATAAATGTGCTGGACGCTAGGAGGACACCAGGGAGAAAAGAGTCATACATCTGCACCTGGGCTGATGAGGATGGCTTCCAAAGGGCTTCAGAGACCTGTTACCAACCAGGGTTCTTGGCCTCCTCAATCGGTAAAAATTGATCAGCGGCCAGACAAGAAATTCAGACAAGGCTTTATGGGGGTCCCTGCTGCATGGAGGGGAGTGAAAACAAGTAACAGGTTCATTTGCTCACTCCCTGACGAGGGTGAGCCGGTTCCTTATACAGGGTGAGAGCAGGGGTGGGTCCAAGGGTCAGGCTGGAGGGGTGACTTAGGTGGTTTGACCATCCTTCGGGTGGTGTTGAGTGCAGGGGGCAATGCGCAGTACCCGGCTTTCGCTCCTGTCCCCAGCTCTTCACGAGTGGCGCTTGGGTTCTTAGTCTCTGTGTATCTTGTTGTCCATAATTTGCCCCAGCTGCTCATGCAGGCGGTTGTTTCAGTCCCTGATGGTTCCTTTGTATTTTGTTGCTGGAGGAGACGTTTGTCCAGGTGCAAGCACTGCAGCAAAGGGTCCCAGGTCCCAGGTCCCAGCCTGGCTCAGACTCAGAGTTAACTGAGGAAGGTTACCGCTGGGGGGTTTCCATCAGAGCAGGGGGGCACCCTGAAGACTTGGTATGAATTAGAAAGTGGGAAGGGGAGCAGGACCATCACAAATGACGCGGCCTCATGGATTCATTGTAGGAATCAGACCTTATGGGGTCCTGGGAGAAGCTCAGGATGCAGATGTCCACAAGGGCACAGGAAGGGAGCAGAGAAAAACCGCTGTGCAGGGCCCAGGGAGGAAGCCGGCGAGAGCTCCAGAAAGTACAGTATCTCCTGGTGACGGGCCCGAAGTTGCTCTAGGTCAGCAGGGCTCGGAGAGGGAACCGTGAGGTGAGGGAAGCAAGGGCCACCGAAGCCTGGGAGAATGAACTGGAGCCCCTGCCCATGGGAGAAGCTGGAGGAGTTGAACACACACACTCAGAACTGTGAGCCACCTCCACGCTCGGCACCAGGGGAGCCACCGCCTGGGAGCGGCCACGGGGCCGTCCAGTCTGATGCCGTGGCTCCACTTCTGCTGCCAGGGTTCACATGGATTTCTGCTGTGGCCAGTCTTCACTTGCATCTCCCAGGCTAAGGAACTCTGGAAAACATGGGAAAATGAAGCAAAGTCAACCCAACACAAAACCACTGCAGCTGGCTTAGGACACCTGGGTGGGGGTGGCTCCATGGAGGAAGGGAGTGGGCAGTGGGTGTGATGACCAGCCTCAGGCAGTTCAGTCACCCAGCTGTGTCCGCCTCTTTGCGACCCCATGAACCACAGCATGCCAGGCCTCCCTGTCCATCACCAACTCCCGGAGTCCACCCAAACCCATGTCCATCGAGTCGGTGATGCCATCCAACCATCTCATTCACTGTTGTCCCCTTCTCCTCCAGCCTTCAATCTTTCCCAGCATTAGGGTCTTTTCAGATGAGTCCCTTCTTCGCATCAGGTGGCCAAAGTATTGGAGTTCAGCTTCAGCATCAGTCCTTCCAATGAACACCCAGGACTGATCTCCTTTAGGATGGACTGATTGGATCTCCTTGCAGTCCAAGGGACTCTCAAGAGTCTTCTCCAACACCATAGTTCAAAAGCATCAATTCTTTGGTGCTCAGCTTTCTTTAGAGTTCAACTGTCACACCCATACATGACTACTGGAAAAACCATAGCTTTGACTAGACGGGCCTTTGTTGGCAAAGTAATGTCTCTGCTTTTTAAGATACTGTCTATGTTGGTCATAGCTTTTCTTCCAAGGAGCAAGTGTCTGTTAATTTCAGGCCTTAGTCACCATCTGCAGTGATTTCGGACCCCAAGAAAATAAAGTCTGTCACTGTTTCCATTGTTTCCCCATCTATTTGCCATGAAGTGATGGGACTGAAACTATGATCTTAGTTTTCAAGGCCCTGCTAAATTCGTAAGGACTTTACCTCTGGGTAGCAACGGCTTATATGTTGCAGGAGTAGCATGATAAACAAATGTTCTTTAAGAAAACAGCTCAGGTAGTGGTTGGCAAACTTTCTGGCATCAGAAACCTTTTGGACTCTCAACCCTGAAGGAGGATCTCAAAGAGGTTTTGTTTACATGGATTATGTTGTCCGTATTTACTGAATACTGTAAATTAGAAATTAAAACCGAGAAATTTTAGAAGTGGTTTCCAATGCATTAAAACTGACAACAATAAGCACATGATATATTAGCGTAAAAACAATTTTTTATTAGAAATAATTTATTTTGCAAAACAAAAATTCAGCGAGGAAAGTGGTGTCATTGTAGGTTTCTGCACACCATGTGAATATCTGATTCCCGCACCTGCTCCTGGCTCACTGCTGTGAGAGCCCGTGGCAGAGAGCCTCGGGAAAAGCCCACAATCCACTTGTGACAGATGAAGAGGAGAAAAGATGGATCATGTCTGTAGTGTCCCGTCTGTGGCATTATGGAAACAGTCTCCATCGTATCTCCAGCCCGGTGATGTCTGCAGTGGTGTGGAGACTCTCATCCCCTTTCACCCCTGGGAAGGGTCCTGGGGCCCCACGGGCCATCAGTCACTGGTGAGCGGCGGTGTGACCCGATCCTACGAGGGAGACCTTGTAACAGTGTGTAGGGAAGTGAGGGCCTGCCTCAAGGGGTATCAGCGGGGGTGAGAAGAGGGGAGGTGGGGAGAGAGGCTAAGGAGACAGATGCCACAGAATGAACCAGCTGACGTGGGGATGAAGGAGGGGAGAGGCCCTGAGGGTGTCCTGGATCAGTGGAGATCCACCAGCCGCTGGTACCCAGCCCTGAGCCAGCCAGGCCGCTAGTTCACAGGGTCATAGATGAGGGGAGACAGAAAGAGGCAGACCCAGCCCTGTTGTCTGCAGGTCTAAAGCTGCCTTCTGTAGTCTGATCGGGGCTTCCCTGGGGCTCAGTGGTAAAGAATCCCCCTACCTATGCAGCAGATGTGGTTTTGAGCCCTGGCTCGGGAAGATCCCCCTGAGAGGAAATGGCAACCCACTCCAGTATTCTTGCCTGGAAAATCCCATGGACAGAGGAGCCTGGCGGGCTACGGTCCATGGGGTCATAAGAGTCGGACATGACTTAACGAGTAAACAACAAATATTAATAGTATACTTATACACTGGCAGGAATATTAGACGGGCAGAGATCCTGAAAGTGTTCCAGGTTGGTTGTGTGTTTCAGGGAAACAGGGTTACAGGGAGAGATGGTTGTTTGGTGAGTAGCAAACACAGTGGGGAGGAGGGGAGGTTTGGAGAATGCCCTTCTCTCTGGGACACATTTGTGGTGAAAGAGTGTTCAGAAGGCATGCAGGAAGCAGGGACATGGTTCTACATAATGTGAGTATGCATGTGTGCATGTGTATATGTGTGTTGTATACATGCATATAGATGTGGTTTTATGTGTGTATATGGTGTGTGTAGGTAGTTTTACATGTAAAGAGCTATGTAGGCTTAGCATGGGAATTCCAGACGGGTGGAATGAACTGACCCAGGCATCTGAGGTTGTGGATGAAGGTTCTGATTCACCAGCAACCCCCAGTGTGGCCCTGGACAGCCCACCAAGCACGTCTGGGTCTCCGTCTGCTTGTCTGGGAAAGGTAGAGGGTGAAACGGCAAAAGTCTTGTGATCCAGTCCAGGTATTTTACAGGCCACGAAGAGTCATCTCCTGGAGGACACAGCGGCTCCATCAGTGTCAGCGTTTGCGCGCGCAGCGGTGTCCCAGCCCCGGTTTCAGCCTTGCCCACCGAGGGGCTGGGAAATGAATGAAGGGGCAGTCCACCCGGTGTCCAGGGACGGCAGCTGTGTCTCAGCAGTGGCAGGTCTTGTTGTGTTTGAATGGGACCCCCGGCTTGGCCTGGCAACCTTGGCGTCTTATTTCCTTGGTACTTGAAAGAGCTTTTTGTGCTGTGTCCACGCATGCCCACGAGTGCATGCAGAGCTGTTTGACCCCACTCTGGTCAGTATTTCCCCAACGGTCAGCATTTCTACAATGGAAGTTGTAGATGTGTTTTAGACGTGCACATTTTTTTTAAAATTTTTGGTATTTATGTATACTTCGATAGTATAGAAAAATAGAACAAGAATGGCAAAACTATTTATATCGGTATCATTTTTTAGGATAAGAAAGAGTTTAAATAAATAGACTGGATTTTTTAAGAGATGGAATAAATGCTAGTACAGGTAAAACTGGATGTATTAGTAGCAAAATTCTTGATGATACGATGAGAGTGACTAATATGTGGGGAACACTAAATTGTCTTAATGAGCCTTTTAACAAATTCAGACAAGGAGACAGTCTTATCAGGGGATCCTTGACTCTGATACTTATGTTGGAAGTGTTATTCATCATAGGTTTGGTATTTCAGCCTAAAAATTCCTTTTGGAACCTCTTTTTTTTTTTTTTTTTGGCCATCCTACGAATCCTGTCAGATCTTAGTTTCCTGACCGAGGGTTGAACCCAAGCACTCGGTAGTAAGAGCGTGGAGTCCTAACCACTGAACAGCCAGGGATTTCCTCTGGGTACCTGAGTTTTTATATCTACTTTATACTGGTCATGTTAGGTACTTAAAACATTAGACTTTAACCTGGATTTAACTAGAAGAGAAAAATCAGGCAACTTAAAATGAAAGGAAGTTTTATAAAACAACTGGCCCTGTAGTGTACAAAAATGTCTTGTACATGGCAGGTGGGAAAACATGCTAAAACACCAGCTCCCCCCAAAAAACACACCCCCCCCAAAAAAAAGCATGGCTGGGTAGCCATTCTAGAGTAGGGAGACTAAAGAGGTATGACAACTAAATATAACGTGTGATTCTTGGTTGGACCCTGAATCAAAAATGAGACGTTATAGAGAACGTTAGGACACTCGGGGAAATTTGAAAGCCAATTGCTTACTAGACAATAATAGAGTTATCAATTTTAAATCTCCTGAGTGCGATGATCATCATATAGGGGACTATTCTTGGTCTTAGGAGATTCATGCTAAAGTATTGAGGGATGAAGTACATTAATAATTAACTCCCAAACAGCTCAAGCCAAAATATACATACATTCACATATACTCACTTGCACACATAATGCCCATACACACACACACAGATACATACACGTAAAAAACACATGCAGCACACATAGATGTAGATCTGTACACATACATGCCCAGATATACACATGGACACAGAAACACAAAAACACACATATGCACATACATGCACATAGACATGTGCACACATATGCCTGTATGCACACAGATACATATGCACATAGACATTGACATGTACACATACTTGCCCATGCATAAACACACATGCATACCTTCACACATACACACTCACGTACAAGGAGAGGGAAAGCAAACGTAACAGAAAATTGTCAGTTCATCCAGAATGCCCAGGGTAGCAATTCTTGTCCTCCTTGGTAGATTTAGACTTAAATATTTTTCGAAATACAAAGTTGGAGACACTGTTAGACTTTGTGAAGTAGGGAAATCTCAGTGATAAGCTACGTCTTTCACAAAGCAGATCACACAGTAAGTGTTGAGAATTTGGATAACATTGTCTCAGTCTTATTAATGTTACCAAACCAGACGTGCATGCACTCCCCCCGACACAGTAAAGCTGGTCTATTGCATTGGGTTGTGGTGAAGGAAAGTGCAGCCTTTATTGCAGGGCACTCACAAGGAGATTGGGCAGCTCACACTCAGAAGCCCTGAATTCCCCTGATGACTCTCAGGGAAGGGGTTTTAAAGGCAGTGTGAGAGAGGGGCTGCAGGGTGGGCCGCCAGCTCAAGCATGGTTCTCAGACTAGTTGGCTTTAAGGTGAAGTTTCAAGCATCATCCACCTTCTGGTTTCAACCGAGTCTAGGGTCTACGTTCTTGTGGTCAGCAGTTTTCATCTGGAGGGAATCTGCTTCCTGTAAAAACAACTTAGGGACCTGTGTTAGACCTTTTTCTGTATCTTTCAGGGAACTGGGAGTGGTGAATTTCCCATCTGCCATGTGGTACATTTACAGTCCAAACTGTAGCCAGTTCCCTAGCCCAACAAGTATTCTTGGTTTCTACCTGTTTGCACTTCCCAATCATTAACTCTTGAGTCAGCTTTTTACTTGAAAAGACAGGGACACGGGGTCCTATACACAGTTTCAGTAAGGAGTGGACTTACATTGTGCAGAAAACTGCAGCTGCTCCACGGCTAAGATTCCTTCCTCCAAGTAACCATTAGTCATAGTCAGTCTCTGGTCAGCAGAGCCAAGGATGGTTCATGATGACAGCCCAGATTCCAGTTTGCACAGGCTTTGCTATGACAGCTGATCAAACAGCGCTGTTAATACAGAATAGCCTCTGGTATAATAAGAATTTTGTGAATTCAAAAGTCCTTCAGTAAACATTCACTGAGGGCCTGCATGCTCTGGGCATCATTCCTAGGGGCTCATGGAAGACTGTGGAATCCTGCTCCTCGTGGAGGTTGTGCTCTCGGTGGGGAAACAGAAGTATCCAGATAAGGAATGAGAGGAACTGAGTAATTTTTAAAAATTGCTAAGTCTGGGGGAGAAAAAGAAAATCACAAGGACACATGACAGAGAGTGAGGAGGCTTGTGAGACAGGATGGTGGTGCCCTGAAGGCTTCTCTGAGGTGACCCATCGCTAAGATCACTGGGAAGAATATTCCATTTTACACGTCTCCGTGATGGATTCCTCGATTCCTCATTCTCCCAGCCTTCGAGTTTGCCCCTGATGTCAAGGTCAAGGATCTTCTGAAACCTGCATGTCTGCTGTGCTGCATGGGGTCTGCCTCCCGGTTCATCTGCGCCCAGTGACTGCAGGGTGGGACCAACACCGGGTGTGCCCGGGTCCTCGTTCTTGTGTGGATGAAGGCAGATGTTCTCTGTGCACCTTTCATCTTTATGATGGACTTTTAAGAAAGTTAAATCTAAAAACCACAGAAAGCCCATCATTTGCTCACACTGACACTCGGTGATCAAAGTGAGTTATTGTCCCCGAATAATGCTGCAGGAAGCCTTCCAACCAGCAATGTTCAGTAACGGCACACTGGCACCCCTCTGAATTACTATCTGCTTTTGCTAATTCACTGTGACAGGTTTCTAAAGCAATTTGAGTTCATGTAAAAGCAGTGACAGGGAGATTATTCAAACTTGCGTAAAGGAGGGTGGGGGACAGAATTGATATCATATTCTCCTTGTAGCACCGAGCAGGATCTATTCGGTTTCATTTCATGGAGGCATTAAATCTGTTTTCTTTTTTTTTTTTTTTCAGTCATCTTTTCAGTTTCATCTGATAATTATATTCTATCTGCAGTGCTTGAATTTATCCCAGAGCATAGAACCAGTCAGCTGATTCTCCAGCCCAGAGGCCACCAAGGACAGGAAGTGAAGACGATATTCCTTAGTGTTAGAGAAATGCCGATGTTTAAAATCCAGGCCCAAATGATGTCCTCCGTGTGAAATCACTCCAGGGATAGGCCAGCAGGTAGAAAAATATCCATGTTCCTGTATGTGCCCTGTTTCCACCTGGGTGAGCTGAAACTGGCCTTCCAGATGGCCGAGTGTGGGCTGGGCAGGATGGCATGGTCTGGAGCCCTGGGCCGGGGCACAGCCTCCCCACTCACAACCGTGAACTTGGCTCAAGGCCTGGCTCAGAGTGAACGCCCAACAGACACAGGCGCTGGTCTCCTCCCCTCCCGCGTCTGGCTTCCTTACGCATGGCGGCTCACGCTCCAGCCCACCTCTCACCATCCTCCTGCTCAGCCCGGTTAGTCCGCTGGCTTTAGTCCTGTTTGCAGAAGACGCCGCCCGGCGGGTCCCTGCTTCAAAGCTGCCTAGCCTGCACTTGCTGCGGCCCCATGTCCCTCCCTCGGGTCCCCGCTGGCTCCTCCTCATGATCGGCTCTGAGCTCAAGCATCACCACTCCGAGCAGCTCCCATCCCTGGACGCTGCAACGTGGTACCCTGATGGGCTTTCTTCACGTCTTCTCTCCCTCTCCTGAGTCATCTTGACGCTTCCTTTGCTGGTTTTGATGCCCTGAACCTGGTGGGAACAGCAGCCTTGACTCCCTTGATTGCCCAGTGCCTGGTTGTGTACAGGTGGCTCGCTAAATATTAATTGCACAGAAGTTATGGGGGACTCCGCTAGAGATGGAAGAGCCTTGCAGAACCGGTCTGCAGATCAGATGGTATGAGGTTTCCTTCCTTGAAATTTGTATTTATGGATTTATTTTTGGCTGTACTGTGTCTTTGTTGCTCTGGGGGTTTTTCCCCAGTTGCAGCAAGCGGGGGGCTACTCTCTAGTTCTCCATGCGGTGGCGTCTCTTGTTGCAGAGAACAGGCTCTAGAGCGTGGGCTTCAGTACTTGGGGTTCCTGGGCTCTAGAGCTGCAGCCCCAGTGGTTGTGGCGCACAGGGGCTTAGTTGCTCCATGGCACGTGGGATCTTCCCAGACCAGGGATCAAACCCGTGTCTCCTGCATTGTCAGGCAGATTCTTAACCACTGAGCCACTGAGGAAGCCCGGGTAAGGGATTTCTGAGAGGGCTTTAGAAGCTGTAAAACTCCATGCAAATAACGTGTCGGTCAGTCTTCCCTCCCATGGGAGCACCCCGTCCCCGGTGGGGAGCACTCCTTCCCCGGTGGGAAGCGCCCAAACCAAGGCACCCTCTTCGCGTTCTCGCAGCACTTTCTGTAAAGATCCCGGCAGTTCTGACACCAGCCTTAACCCCCGATACATCTCATTAGCACTTGTTTCCAATGAAACTCGGAGGAATTTGAAGCAAGAAGAAAAAATCCTCTGGCTTGGAAATTGGTCGTCAGCAGGCCTGTTCCCAGGTGTAGCCGGAGCGCAGGGGACCACACAGAGCCTGTGCCATTTCGATCGTGGCCAGCACAGCTTCCACGCCACAGTTCGCTTCAAGAAATGGGCGTCCTGCCCCTGGTCTGGGGGGTGGAGACAGACACAGAGGGGTCAGCTCGGAGGCGAGTGCAGCCCTGGTCCCCTGCGCTCCTTCAGGACGACCGTGTGGTGGTCCTCAAGGGTGGTGCTGACCAAGAATCTCTGGGCACGAACCCCTCGGTTCAGTGTAAGCATTTTTTCTTTTTTTCCCCATCTACCTACCTTTGTGGAAAATTTTCAGCCTTTATTACTGATAACCTTTTCAGGCTTCCATCAAGATGTAGTATGCTGACTTTGAAAGAGCTGGATTTAGACTGCGGAGGGAGAAGAGGGGCTTTCAAGAATCACAATCTCTGGTTCATGGCTAGAAAGGTGTGTGTGTGGGTTTTTTTTTTTTTTCTTGGAAGTGTGACGATCATCCCGAGAGAGGCTGCTTGGCCAGATTTCAGACGGCCAGAGCCCTACCTTGCGGCCCCCTTGCTGTGGACACAGCATGCAAGGGTCCTGTGCCCTTTCCCCTCCCCACGCTGTTTTCCCAGGAAATGAACAAGGGCTCAGGTTTCTGGGGAAATAAATATCCAGTTTAGGAAAATGAAAATAAATCTTGAATTCGGGGGGGAAAAATGACTTAACCTGTGGCTCTCAGAATCAATGGTCTCCCTCTGTATTGAAATGTAAAGATTTTGGCAAACTGAGTCAGAAAAGGAAATTGCACGTTGAATCTGTTTCTCTCCCCTCTCCAGAAAACCGGGTCCTGCCCTCTTCCTAGGACGTGTTTCTTTGTCAAACTCAAAAGAGAATCTCTCATGTAAAGGCACCCGCCTACCAAAAAAGAAGTATATAGCACAAGGATTTTGAAGCTTGATGCAAAAATATATTCATTATATTCTTTTTAATTTTTAATTTGAATGACTTGAAGAATGAACAGTTGCAACACCCAGTTTTTTTTTTAAGCAAAAATTTCCCTAGCTTTATAGAGATATAAAGCTATATCTGACCTATAACACTGTGTAAGTTTAAGGTGTACAATGTAATGATTCAATATATGTACATATTATAAAATGATTATCTCAGTAAGATTAGTTAACCCATTCACCACACAGTTAAAAAATTTTTTTGAGAACTTTTAAGATCTACTCTCTTAATGACTTTTAAATAGACAATACAGTATTAACTATCGTCACCAGCTGCACATAACCTCCCCAAGATATTTTCCTCTTACAACTGGACGGTCATACCCTTTGAATACATTCACCGATTTTCCCCAGACAATGAGTAAACTTGAAGAATGCACCGTATCTGTTTTTATAAAGTTCTTATGATTGAACATTGCTTCAACTACAGCATCCTGATTCTAAGCTGTCCTACTAAATAACTGAGCATAGGAGAAGTGATTACATTTATTATCAGTATCCTACTAAGTGGAGACTTAGATATTACAGCTTACAGATTTTCTCTTATGAACATTATACCATTAGACAGACTGTTGGTGTGCATAAGAAGCCAAGAGAATCCAGGGGTATTGCAAGTCATGGCCGTGGAAACACCAAATTTCTAACATGGACTCTGACTTAAAATCAGCAAATTATCTGTAATAAATATACTGACTCTACAGACTCTCTTAAGGGCTTTGCTGGTGCCTCAGTGGTAAAGAATCTGCCTGCAATAGTGGAGACCAGGGTTCAATACTTGGACCAGGAAGATTCCCTGGAGAAGGGATAGGCTACCCACTTCAGTATTCTTGCCTGGGAAATCCTGTCAAGCTATAGTCTGTGGAGTCACAAAAGAGTCAGACACGACTTAGCTACTAAACAACAACAAAATTCTCTTAAACTTTCATTCCTCCCTTAAGTCAACTCATAAAGAAGAATAGGGCACTTTTCTCTTCTGGAAAATTTTAAGGGTTCTTGAAGGGAGCTTTAAAGAGGAGAGGTGATTCATTCCCCAGCATTTCCACCAAAAGAAAAGGAAAAAATAAATAAATAAAAGAGGAGAGGTGAATTAATTAGCATGGGAGAAATCACAAATTAATCACAGCTCTGAAATACCACTCATTCAGACCAAGGATTAAAGCATAACTCTTTTTTCAATTGAAGTTACTTATGTTTTCAGGGAAGCTTCCCAGGCGGTGCAGTGGTAAAGAATCTGCCTGCCAGAGCAGGTGATGCAAGAGACGTGGGTTCGATCCCCGGGCTGGGAAGATCCCCTGGAGGAGGAAATGGCCACCCGCTCTAGTATTCCTGCCTGGAAAATCCCATGGGCAGAGGAGCCTGGCAGGCTACAGTCCATGGGGTCACAAGGAGTCGGACAGGACCGAGGGACTGAGCGCACACACGTTTTTCAAGGAAAGAAATAGAAATAGAAGGTAGATGCTAAGTTCCTAAGCGGCCCAGGGTTTCCTATGACATCATCTAAGCCAAGACCAGTTGTCTTGGGTGGGGCCAGCCAGCAGACAGAATGTTCTTGAACACCATGCGAGTGATTCTTCTGGGGGTTTTCTTCTTTTGGAGGATGGAAAGCTTTTAGTGGTTTTTGTAGAAAAACTGAACATTTGAGCTCTAACATTCAAAGGGAATCCTTTGTTCCTCTGGCCTCTCTGTGCCGCTTCTTGGGGAACATTTATGTCAGAACATTTCATCTTCAGTTCAGAATCTGACATCCACAAACTGAAGAGAAATTTCCTAGATGACGCTTGTGGGACTGTTTTCCCCCACACCCTTGTCTTCATATTCTCCAAATTAAAAATAAATGCAAACCCTATGAGTTTTAATTTTGTAGTGTTTGATCGCTGGTCTAATATCACATGTGTGTGCATGTGTACTAACTCACTACAGTCGTGTCCGACTCTTTGTGACCTTATGGACTGTAGCCCACCACATTCCTCTATCCACGGGATTCTCCAGCAAGAATACTTGAGTGGGTAGCCATGCCCTTCTCCAGGGAATTTTCTGGATCCAGGATGGAACCCTTGTCTCAAGCATCTCCTGCCTTGGCAGGCGGGTTCCTCCACCACTAACGCCACCTGGGAAGCCCCTAAAGTCATACATTTCCATTCAGTTTGGAGGAGAATCGCTTCAGTTTGGGCCTTGATCGCTTTTCACCTTATGCATCCAAATTTGCACCTACTTCAGCCTCTTCCTCCAGCTCAGTTCTTACTTTATATTTCCACCAGATTCATGTCTCAAAAACACCACTTTGAGTTGGTTACTTACTTGCTTAAAACGGTTGGCGTCCCTTGGTTGTCCTACTCAGGGGTCAGGAAGATCCCCTGGAGGAGGGCATGGCAACCCACTCCAGTATTCTTGGGCTTTCCTGGTGGCTTAGCTGGTAAAGAATCCACCTGCAATGCAGGAGACTTGGGTTTGATCCCTGGGTTGGGAAGATCCCCTGGAGAAGGGAATGGCAACCCGCTGCAGTATTCTTGCCTGGAGACTCCCATGGACAGAGGAGACTGGCAGGCTACAGTCCCCGGGGTTTCAAAGAGTCAGACACGACTGATCGACTAAGCATCGCACAGCACAGTTGTCTATAAAGTCAACGGCCCCACGCTGCTCCCCCGGATGTATTTCAAGGTGCATCTCAGCATTCATGCCAGACCATCGTCCACACTGCTTGACTGACACACTGCTTGACTGACACACTCCACATTTTCTCTCTCCTCTTCCTCTTTTCTTATGCAAAGCCATTGCATCCTTTTCAGAGCTCGATCAAGTATGAATGCAGTTTTCCTTCACCACCACTCATTAAAGTGATCTCTCTTTTTTGGTAAACTTCTGTCTCTTGAATTTGTTTGCTCTGTGTTTCTTTTGCCTTTATAAGCTGTGTCCAAGACCATATGTCCTAAGGCCCCAGACCAAGTCTCCTAACTTGTGTGGCCCCGTTCCCGCCTGGCTTGCCAACTTACACATGATAGTATTCTTATTGCGAGATACCTGTCACCTGCTCTCAGAGATGAGCTGATGTGTTTCTAATCAACAGGAAGGCTGGGTGGCTCCCGTTTCCAAGGATCAGATGAGCTTTTCCGCTGATGAGCTTTTCCTCGGCAAATGCGTCTGACCACCTGACTTTCAGGATACGGGTGGTGCATTCCAGGTTCTGAAAGAGTCACGAAGGAAAGTGTGAAACGTATTTGGGAGAAGGGATCTGGCTAGATCTGGAAATGAGGGAGAGGCACCCATCTCGGCCCATCGGTGGCATGTCTGCAGGGTGGGGGGGTGCAGGCAGTGGGAGTAGTGGGCAGGGAGAGAGTTTAAAACTGTTGTGGATGGGCTTAAAACTGTTGTGGACTGGTTCTGTTTCTCATCATCACCAACACTAGCATTTCTAAATAATGTCAGTGATAAAATACTCTTTCCTCCGCAAAATATGCATTGCTGTGACTACCATTCAACTTTAATAATACACGTGAGCTCCAGATTAGCAGATTCTTCTTTTAAAAATTTATTTATTTGGGGCTGTGCTGGGACTTTGTTGCTGCCTGCGGACTACTCTCTAGTTGCGGTGTCTGGGCTTCTCACTGTGGTGGGTTCTCTCGTCGTGGAGCACGGGCTCTGGAGCACGCGGGCTTCAGTGATCACAGCTCCTGGGCGCTAAGGTGCGGGCCCCATGGTTTTAATGCATGGGCTGAGGTGCTCCCCTGCGTGTGAAATCGTCCCAGGATTGGGATCAAACCTGTGTCTCCTGCATTGGCAGGTGGATTCTTCACCACTGGATCACCAGGGAAGTCCCAGCACATTCTTCTTATTATGTAATAAAGGCTGTATTCTACATGGAAGTTGATTCCAAGGGAGAAGTCCCAGTTATGCAGACTGCTCATATGATTTCAGCCATCCAGTCAACAAGGACACGGTTGTTCTGGGACCCTTCTCCTGCTTCATGCACAGATCAGGTCTCCAGCACCTCTGATAGTCTTGCGTTTATTTATTACACATTTTGGCCACCTCACGGAATGCAGGGATCTGAGTTCTCTGACCAGGGACTGAACCCATGCCCCCTGTAGTGGAAGCATGGAGTCAATCACTGGACCACCAGGGAAGTCCCTATTCTCACACTGAATCTGTAGCTTTGGGATAAACCACAAGAACACAGTGATTATAAAAAGGAATAGACTTTGAGTTGCGTGAATTCTGTCGTTCCCTGAGACCATTTGTGGCTTTTATTTGTGTTGAACATTTGGCTCCTTCATGTGCGTGATTTCACCTGGTGAGGGCACATTTCATCATGATCACTGAAAATCACTTTTTCAGATAGAGGAGGGGTATGTTGAAAATGAATTACTCTGCGAGTCATATAGACTAAGAATTTCTGTGCATCAGTTGGGTCCGTCCTACTGAAGAATGGTTTCCCAGGAGGTGTCCAGAGAAGACTCCACACAGATGTCAGAGGGTTTTGTTCTATGAGATGTGAGATCTCACATCACCTGTGAGATGTGATCACTCTGTACCCTCTCATACCCCGCTCTAGAATCCTTACCCCGTGCGTTTTCTCCATATACTCATCACCTGCTGATACATTATACGTGAGTGTGTGTGTGTTCCCTTACTAGTTAGTATTTGTCATTTCTTCTAGTCTTGAGTTCCATGGGATCAATAAATTTGTTTTATTGAAACTGTATCCCAGGCACCTATCAGACAGTCCAGCCTATGGTTTTTTTTTCCAGCCTATGGTTGATGCTCAGTATGTATTGTTGAGTGCATGAATAAGTGAATGGATGAAAGAAGTGTCAGAACAAATTCCACAGAGACCTTTTATTCATTTTCTTCTCTCTCAAGCCCCTCTGAAATGGGGAGAATGAACAGGCTTTCAAATGAGTTACAAAAGTACCTTTTGCCAATCTTAAAGAATATAGTTTTCTTTTTTTCTATAAGTGAAAGTGAAAGTTGCTCAGTCCTGTCCGACTCTTTGTGATCCCATGGACTGTGTCCATGGAATTCTCCAGGCCAGAATACTGGAGTGGGTAGCCTTTTCCTTCTCCAGGGGATCTTCCCCACCCAGGGATCGAACCCAGGTCTCCCACATTGCAGGCAGATTATTTACCAGCTGAACCACCGGGGAACTCAAGAATATTGGCGTAGGTAGCCTATCCCTTCTCCAGCAAATCTTCCCAACCCTGGAATCGAACTGGGGTCTCCCGCATTGCAGGCGGATTCTTTATCAACTGAGCTATCAGGCAAGCCCTTTCTATAAATACTTCAAACAAACGTTAAAATTAATTTTTTATAGTTGCTTTACAATGTTGTGTTAAGAACGTGGTTGTCCTGAAGTAGATGGAAAATTACTCCAACTTGCCCTCCCCATCCATGGAACCTGTAAACCTAACTCAGAAGGTGCTGGTCTAAAAAAAAAAAAAAAAGACCACATACTGAGAATTTACTGTAGTTAGGCCCTTCTGTCCTCGATGGGTTCTCAGGAAGCCATCGTATAGATGAGAACAGGATGCCACCAGTGTGATCACCTCGGGAAGAGCGGCGGCCTGCAGGGCGGAGCCGGCCCTTGGCGTCCCCAGCGGCTCTCTCGGTCCCGTCTGCCTGCCCAGCATATGTTGCCGCCACGTGGTAGGTGTCACCGGCCAGCCGGCAGGTGGGGCGGAGGAGGGAAGCTGAAGGAAGAGTATGGTGGAGCCCGGCAGACTAACACAAGGCCTCAGAGAGGTTGAGAGCCAGGTCAGCTCCAGGTCCGCAAGAAAATGAGCACCGCCTCGGGGAAGGACGCAACGGAAGCCTTCGGTCCAGAGACTGCGTTGTGCTCCGGAAGGACCCCCGTTTCTAACCCCGGCGCACTAAGCCCTCCTCCGCCAAGGCGCTCATTACTGCCTGCCTCACTCTTTGAATTACTCACTCTATGAGCCCACTTTTTAAAAGGCAATCTGCAGATATTTTAGAGATAAGTCACTTTTTTCTTGGGCTCCAAAATCACTGCAGAAGGTGAAATGAAAAGATGCTTCTCCTTGGACGGAAAGCTATGACAAACCTAGACAGCATATTAAAAGCAGAGACATCACTTTGCCAACAAAGGTCCATCCATATAGTCAAAGCTATGGTTTTCCCTGTAGTCTTGTACGGATGTGAGAGTTGGACCATACAGAAGGCTGAGCGCCGAAGAACAGATGCTTTTGGACTGTGGTGTTGGAGAAGACTCTTGAGAGTCCCTTGGACTGCAAGGAGATCCAACCAGTCCATCCTAAAGGAGATCAGTCCTGGGTGTTCATTGGAAGGACGGTTGCTGAAGCTGAAGCTCCAATACTTTGGCCACCTGATGCGAAGAGCTGACTCATTGGAAAAGACCCTGATGCTGGGAAGGATTGAAGACAAAAGGAGAAAGGGACGACAGAGGAGGAGATGGTTGGATGGCATCACTGACTCGATGGACATGAGTTTGAGCGAGCTCCAGGGGATAGTGGAGCACAGAGGAGCTGGGCATGCTGCAGTCCATGGGGTCCCAAAGAGTCAGACATGACTTCGTGACTAAACAACACTTTTTTTAAATGTCATGTTTTTTTATTCAAAAGTTTAAAATTCAGTTAACAAAAGAATAACAACACTAGCGAAAGTAAAACAAAGCATCTCCCTAAATTTCATGGCCCTACAAAATATTTTCAATTTTTTCTTTGTTCTCTCCTCTCCAGTCCTGGTGCTTATGCGTGCCCATTTTTATTACGGTGTACACCTGTATCTTTAATGTGCTTCCAGATGGAGTTGTTTCCGCTACCACCAGTGTGGGCAAGACATTGCCAGGGCCAAGGAGGAGTTGAGGGGGTGACAGCATCCCCAGTAGGTTCACATTTAGGGAGGAGTCACCCCAAAACCAAAGGTTGAGCTCATGAGATAAAAGAATGGAGGAGACAGCAGAGAAGATCCTGAGAAAGAGAGAACAAAAAATGCCTAAAACACTAGATAAAAAGCATAGACCATAGTGGGGGACAGAGAATAATGAGGGGTAGAGAAAACATTAGTGGGGATTAACGAAAGGAAAATGAGGTGCGTCTCCCTAACATTTAGCTCGCCTGCAAGCCTCTGTCTGGACAGCCTCTCCAGGAAATCTGGAATGCCTGTCATTTTTCTACAGGCAGAGTAACAAGATGGCAAAAGAACTGATGGAAAATATCCTCAGAGATGGGCTTGGATACACATGTGAGTTCAGATGTGGTGGACACTGCTCTGCCATTAATAATGTTTTAGGAGAAGCTGACATTTCTCATTGACATGTCATTTCTCACTGATTTCAGAACCTGAGAGGCTGAGAGGGATGGTAAATAAAACAAAACATTTCAGAAGAACTCAGAGAGTAGAGACCTCACAGTGTCTTTTAAACAACAGTAAGATAACCTGGAGATAGACAGAAGAGCCTGGTAGGCTACAGTCCAAGGGGTCGCAAAGAGTCAGACATGACTTATCAACTGAACAACAAGATACCCTAAAACCTAGCAGAGATTCTGAGAGCCCTTGTTTGTGGTGAGTATTCTAGGCTCTTAAATCATACCTCCAATTACAGCTCATGGCCAAGTGTTAAATTTTGCTTTGAATTATAATAACATGCTCAGATGGTAAAGAATCTGCCTGCAATGTGGGAGACCTGGGTTCCATCCCTGAGTCGGAAAGATCCTCTGGAGAAGGAAATGGCAACCCACTCCAGTATTCTTGCCTGGAGAACTCCATGGATAGAGGAGGCTGGTGGGCTGCAGAGAGTCGGCCATGAGTAAGGAACTAATGCTTTCACTTTTTTCTTTCATAATAACATGCATGCTCAGTTGCTTAGTTGTGTTTGCAACCCCATGGACTGTAGCCCACCAGGCTCCTCGTGTGTTTCTCTAGGCAAGAATACTGGAGTAGGTTGCCATTTCCTCCTCCAGGGGATCTTCCTGACTCAGATCGAATCCATGTCTCCTGCACTGCAGGTGGATCTTTACACTTGAGCCACCCTGGAAGTAATGGCAGGCATTTATTTATTTATTTTTTTCACTTATTTTTATTAGTTGGAGGCTAATTACTTCACAATATTGTAGTGGTTTTTGCCATACATTGACATGAATCAGCCATGGATTTACATGTGTTCCCCATCCCGATCCCCCCTCCCACCTCCCTCTCCACCCAATCCCTCTAGGTCTTCCCAGTGCACCAGCCCTGAGCACTTGTCTCGTGCATCCAGCCCGGACTGGCAATCTGTTTCACCCTTGATAATATACATGTTTTGATGCTGTTCTCTCAGATCATCCCACCCTCGCCTTCTCTCATAGAGTCCAAAAGTCTGTTGTATACATCTGTGTCTCTTTTTCTGCCTTGCATATAGGGTTATCGTTACCATCTTTCTAAATTCCATATATATGCGTTAGTATACTGTATTGGTGTTTATCTTTCTGGCTTACTTCACTCTGTATAAGGGCTCCAGTTTCATCCATCTCATCAGAACTGATTCAAATGTATTATTTTTAATGGCTGAGTAATATTCCATGGTGTATATGTACCACAGCTTCCTTATCCATTCGTCTGCTGATGGGCATCTAGGTTGCTTCCATGTCCTGGCTATTATAAACAGTACTGCAGTGAACATTGGGGTGCACGTGTCTCTTTCAGATCTGGTTTCCTTGGTGTGTATGCCCAGAAGTGGGATTGCTGGGTCATATGGCAGTTCTATTTCCAATTTTTAAAGAAATCTCCACACTGTTCTCCATAGCGGCTGTACTAGTTTGCATTCCCACCAACAGTGTAAGAGGGTTCCCTTTTCTCCACACCCTCTCCAGCATTTATTGTTTGTAGACTTTTGGATAGCAGCCATCCTGACTGGCGTGTAATGGTACCTCATTGTGGTTTTGATTTGCATTTCTCTGATAATGAGTGATGTTGAGCATCTTTTCATGTGTTTGTTAGCCATCTGTATGTCTTCTTTGGAGAAATGTCTGTTTAGTTCTTTGGCCCATTTTTTGATTGGGTCATTTACTTTTCTGGAATTGAGCTTCAGGAGTTGCTTGTATATTTTTGAGATTAATCCTTTGTCTGTCTTTTCATTTGCTATTATTTTCTCCCAATCTGAGGGCTGTCTTTTCATCTTGCTTATAGTTTCCTTTGTTGTGCAAAAGCTTTTAAGTTTAATTAGGTCCCATTTGTTTATTTTTGCTTTTATTTCCAATATTCTGGGAGGTGGGTCATAGAGGATCTTGCTGTGATTTATGTCAGAGAGTGTTTTGCCTATGTTCTCCTCTAGGAGTTTTATAGTTTCTGGTCTTACATTTAGATCTTTAATCCATTTTGAGCTTATTTTTGCGTATGGTGTTAGAAAGTGTTCTAGTTTCATTCTTTTACAAGTGGTTGACCAGTTTTTCCAGCACCACTTGTTAAAGAGGTTGTCTTTTTTCCATTGTATATCCTTGCCTCCTTTGTCGAAGATAAGGTGTCCATAGGTACATGGGTATATCTCTGGGCTTTCTATTCTGTTCCATTGATCTATGTTTCTGTCTTTGTGCCAGTACCATACTGTCTTGATGACTGTGGCTTTGTAGTAGAGTCTGAAGTCAGGCAGGTTGATTCCTCCAGTTCCATTCTTCTTTGTCAAGATTGCTTTGGCTATTTGAGGTTTTTTGCATTTCCATACAAATTGTGAAATTATTTGTTCTAGTTCTGTGAAGAATACCGTTGGTAGCTTGATAGGGATTGCATTGAATCTATAGATTGCTTTGGGTAATGGCAGGCATTTAAACTCACTCTGAACTATGTCTTCTGGAGCACAGCGCCATAGAGTAGCCAGGCACAGCAATGCTGAAAGACACCAGACTGAGAACAATGGCTCCTCTAATTGATAGAATTTAGTTTATAGAGTTGAGTTATATCATGTGGATATTGGAGGAAAAGTTTTTAGTGTCCCTACTGGGTGGCACCAGATGGCTATTTCTTTCCACATTTAATTAACAACCTAAAATGGCCTGCGTGATATTTTTCCTAGATGTGGAAGCAGTCCAGTGCCTGGCTGAATCATTTTCATGCCTTCCTGTTCCTGGTGGTCTATTTCTAATAACCTGTGCAACTTTGTAATAGCGTCATGACTGAAAAGTCAACAGAGATTCGGGTGTCTTACCCAGCCTAGGCCCAGATGAATTCAGACACTGAAATGGATTCTTGAGGCTTTCTAGGCCATTCGATCTATGCCAAGGTGAGCAAACATAGAGACTGATCTTTCGGTAGCAGGGGCGTGGAGGAGATCCCAAGTGTCTACAGCAGAGGTTCTCAGACTTTGCTGCAGCCTGGAGTCTGCCGCACAGCTTCTATGATCCTCTGAGGCCTGGGTTGTTCCCTGCACACGGCAAACCAGAATTTCTAAGGCTGGGGCTAAGGCATTGGTCTTCCCAGGTGGCGAAGTGGTAAAGAATCCCCGTGCCAATGCAGAAGGCTCAAGAGACACGAGTTCAAACCCTGGGTCTGGAATATCCTCTGGGGTAGGACATGTAACCCTCTCCAGTGTTCTTGCCTGGAAAATCCCATAGACAAAGGAGCATGGCAGACTGTAGTCCATGGGGTCACAAGAAGAGTCAGACACAACTGAGCATGCATGCACGTAATGCAAGGTGTCCGCAATTTGAAAAATCTCCCAGGTGGTTCTGATACATGGCTATAAAATAAGGTAAGGTATAATCATGCTCATGAGATGTGCAGATTGCTCTCGGAGTCCTTCACGGAAAAGAAAAATAGCAAAGACTTCTTTGGCAGAGAGTAAGGAGGGTGCTAGGTGGACAGAACTACCTAGACAAAAGACAAAAATAAGAAAGTGGGTAGTGGCCCAGTGCAGAGTTCTTTTTGGCTAGAACGTACGTGGCGGCATAAAGGAAGAGCGGAAGAGAAAGCCAGCAAGTGTTAGAACGTGCTAGAAAGAAGGGGCTAGGTTGCCAGGCTTAGTGGAACACTGGTATCAATTTTCATAAATAGAAGTTTAACCTTAGGAACCAGTGCCATAAAAATAACACAAAGTTGTTTCTTCTTAGATACCCTCCCCTGCCAGTGATTTTTCTTTAACACCTTTAACTCTTTGCACAAGAGAAGATTTGCAAGGGGTGTTACAGACAGAGTAACGCTGAGCGCTGAGCAGAGTGGAGTGGTGGAGATGGAGGGGAGGGACAGGGGTGGACAGCTCAGGGACAGACACCAGCAGCCTTTGGCCCGTGGCCCTTGTGGCCTCTGTGTAGGGCGATGGGCATTTCGTCAGTGTTGTCCCCGAGGATGCAGTCAGAGTCTGCCGTGTGCCAGCTTGGATGCAAAAATACCTGCACGGGGTTGGCTGAGAAACATAGTTAAAATCACACCAGCGTATCTTTGAAAGTGCTTTTAGATCTGATCCTCCCTTATATTCTGCCTACAGAAAAGGCAGCTCCTGGTGGTTTGATAATCCTAGGAAGAAGGTGTTTATTCTCACTGTGAATGAACTGAACTGGCAACATATAATTTCACTAAACATACCTGGATTTAGATAATGTCATTTTAAAAAATGCAGTATTGAATAACAGGAGAATTTGAAATGTCATGGAATTTCAAAATAGTGTACTGCATGGCTATAGTTTTATAGGGGTGTATTTTATTTTGGTGATCGTTGAATGAGGTTTGAAGCAATGGAAAAATTGTGGGATCCCTATGTGTGTGTGTTTCCCTGGTAGCTCAGTTGGTAAAGAATCCGCCTGCAATGCAGGAGACCCTGGTTCGATTCCTGGGTTGGGAACATCTGCTGGAGAAGGGATAGGCTACCCACCCCAGCATTCTTGGGCTTCCCTTGTGGCTCAGTTAGTAAAGAATCCGCCTGCAATGTGGGAGACCTGGGTTTGCTCCCTGGGTTGGGAAGATTCCCTGGAGAAGGGAAAGGCTACCCACTCCAGTATTCTGGCCTGGAGAATTCCATGGACTATATAGTCCTTGGGGTCACAAAGAGTTGGACATGACTGAGCGACTTTCACTTTCACTTTATGTGGGTGTGTGTTGTTCACAAAGCACTAGGATAAATGGGAACTTTCCAAAGTAAAGCTCTGAAATTACTAGGCAAAGAAAGTAATGAAAGAAGTAAGCCTGAAGTTATAGAACAAATATTATGACCCTATCTTTAAAAGTCTGTGGCCAACGGATAAAGAAATGTAATTTTCTCTAACACTCTGATGTTCTCTTAAGGACAATGAGAGGCGTAATAATGTCTGTATTTGGGTTACATGCTGCTTTGATTATGTAGACTATTAGTGAAATCCAATCCACAGCCTCCTACGAGATCGCATGACTAAGGCATTTTGCTGATGAGTAGATCTTACTTTACAGGTTGACCTAGGATTATTAGTGAAGCCAGAAGTACTGAAGACAAATATTCTTCTGCTCTAGTCACTAACTCATCGGCCCATTTATGTCAACAGCACTTAAACCTTTATCTTTTTAATTGTCTTAACTGTCTTTCCTAGCAGTGTCCTCTTTAGAATAACAGATGGAGAGCTTCGGTCTCTACTTCTCCATTATTAAGCACCCATATCACCCCCAACTACAACATAGTTTGTGTTGTGGTGATGGAAATCTCAGCAGTGTATCACCTGAAGATGAAAAATGCCTACTGGTGACCAAATATCCTTCACGCCCTGGTGTGTGCCAAGCATGTCACCTAAGTCATGATATAGCTTAAAATTGACCATAACATTATTGCTGTTTATTATCACCATGACCATGCATGTATTATGCAGAGTACATCATGAGAAATGCACAAGTGGGAACCAAAATTGCCAGGAGAAATATCAGTAACATCGTATATGCAGATGATACAACCATTATGGCAGAAAGCGAAGAAGAACTAAAGAGCCTCTTGATGAAAGTGAAAGAGGAGAGTGAAAAAGTTGGCTTAAAGCTCAACATTCAGAAAACTAAGAGCATGGCATCCAGTCCCATCACTTCATTGCAAATAGATGGGGAAACAGTGACAGTCTTTATTTTGGGGGGCTCCAAAATCACTGCAGATGGTGACTGCAGCCATGAAATTAAAAGACGCTTGCTCCTTGGAAGAAAAGTTATGACCAACCTAGACAGCATATTAAAAAGCAGAGACATTACTTTGCCAACAAAGGTCCATCAAGTCAAGGCTATTGTTTTTCCAGTAGTCATGTTTGGATGTGAGAGTAGGACTCTCTTCGACTGAGTGCCGAAGAATTGATGCTTTTGAACTGTGGTGTTGGAGAAGACTCTTGAGAGTCTCTTGGACTGCAAGGAGATCCAACCAGTCCATCCTAAAGGAAGTCAGTCCTGAATATTCATTGGAAGGACTGATGTTGAAGCTGAAGCTCCAATACTTTCGCCACCTGATGCGAAGAACTGACTCATTTGAAAAGACCCTGATGCTGGGAAAGACTGAAGGTGGGAGGAGAAGGGGACGACAGAGGATGAGATGGTTGGATGGTATCACCAACTCGATGGGCATGAGTTTGAGTAAACTCTGGGAGTTGGTGATGGCCAGGGAGGCCTGGAGTGCTGCAGTCCATGGGGTCACAAAGAGTCGGACACGACTGAGCGACTGAACTGAAGTGAACTGATTACCATTTTACACATGAGGAAACCAAGACTCAGAGATGCTCAGGGACCAGCCAGAGTTTGCATAGCTCATAAATGATAGAGCAGGACTTCAGACTGAGGTGTGTTCACACAGCCTGGTCTCATCTGCTCCTCTGCACTGCCTCCAATGGCTCCGCCTGCTGGCCTGGCTCCCCTACTGCCCTGGGAACCACTGCGGAGATGGATTTGATGGTCTGTGCGAAGTAGAGCCGGAGACAGGGTGCTGCCCCAGGCGAGCTGGCATGCGGGACAGCTTGTGTATCACAGCCAAGAAAATCCACCAACTGACCCTCCCAAATGTGACATGACTCAGTACAATGAAAGTTTATTTCTTAACCACGTGATTGTCCAACCTGAGGGCGGTTGATGTCAGTGGTGATGAGGTGGGAAGCAGACTTTGCTCCACACAGTCATTCAGGGACCCAGGCTGACTGTGGCTCTGTTATCATCAGTATGTGGTTTCCAAGTATGTCATTGTCATCTCCATTCCAGCCCATCCAGGAGCAGAGCAGGCTTAGAGGTGTGTGCCTAGGAGACTTTGTGGTCCAAGTCTTAGAAGAGGCATGCATGTCTTGCATTCCTGTTTCATTGGCTAGAAATCATAGCATGACTATGGCTAATTGCAAGGAGCGCTGTGAAAGGTAGTCAAACTGGGTGTCCAAGAAGAAGAGGGGATAGATGTTAGAGAGTATTCATACGGGAAAACAGAGGAAAGGTCCCTAGGCTTAAAATCCAAGGACTGAGGTTTTGGTCTGATGACCCGCTGTAGGGCCACTTGACAAGTTTATTGTCTGAAAATCAGAATCACCATCACCTACTGATTTCTGCTCTGTGTGTGTGTGCATGTGCACTCAGTTGTGTCCGACTTTTTGTGACCCCAGGGACTGTCGCCCACCGGGATCCTCTGCCCACGGAATTTTCCAGGCAAGAATGCTGGAGTGAGCTTCAATTTCCTACCCCAGGGAATCTTCCCAATCCAGGGATCGAACCATGTCTCTTGTGTCTCCTGCATGGGTACATGGATTCTTTACCACCATGCCATCTGGGAAGCCCTTTCTACTCCACAGGATAATTTAAGATCAAAATTAGAATTACATAAGATATCTGTGCATGCAGTTTAGGATTAGCTTGGGAGAGTAGAAAGAATTCTAGATTAAGACATGGAGTTCAAATTCTTTGCTCTAGTTCTTTCTGGCTGTTCAAACATGTCTCCCTCATCCAGACTTTCTGAGCTGGGAAGCTTTTCTGTTAATTTAGGAGGAAAATCACTTGCCTTGTCTTCTTTATAGGGATCCAGAACATGTACAAATCAGTAACCTATGTGAAAATATCTGAAAGCCACTAATGTCAAATTTCCATTTGGGGTGTCCCTGGGAACTATTTTACCTGGAGACTTCTTTCTTTTAAAAACAATAATTAATTTCTATGTATTGTTATTATCCTTTGGTTCTGCTGGGTCTTTGTTGCCATGAGGGGTTTTCTCTAACTGTGGCTCCCAGGCTCGAGCTTGGGCTCAGTAGTTGTGGTTCATAGGCTTAGTTGCTCCTTGGCATGTGGGGTTTTCCTGGACCTGAGATGAAACCTATGTCGCCTGCATTGACGGGCAGGTTCTTTACCACTGAGCCACCAGGGGAGTCTTAGAGATTTCTTTCTGAGCCCAAACTCCCTGCTTTGTCCCTTCATCCTGGCTAAATGAAGTAGAGTATTTATGCACAAAATAATTTTTTTTTTTCAAAAAATTGTAATAGATGTCTCAGTACACATCATGAGTGACTATAAACTCCTGAGGGAACAGCCTGAGTCATCTCCATGTTTGAAATTCATACTCACTGAATTGCATTCAAGTTTCTTTCTGTTTTCTTTTTTTTTTTTTTATGTATAAACAAGTCAAATGGAAATAGTGGGGTTTTTTTCTTTTTAGAGTGTAGTTGATTTGTAATGTTGTATTAGTTTCGGGTATACGGCGAAATGATTCCATTGTATATACATGCATATCTGTTCTCTTTCAAATTCTTTTCCCATTTAGGTTATTACAGAATATTGAGTAGAATTCCCTGTGCTATACAGTAGGTCCTCATTGGTTGTCATTTTATATATATCAGTGAGAATCTAAATAACAAAATACTGAGTTGGCAAAAAAAGTTCACTTGGGTTTTTTTCCATCTTATGGGATATGAATGAACTTTTTGGCAAGCTCAATCTTAAAAATGATACAAATGAACTTATTTACAAAACAGACTCACAGACTTAGAAAACAAATTATGCTTACCAAAGGGGAGAGTTGGGGGGAGAACAGTGGATAGACGGGGAGTCTGGGATTGATACACTGACGTTTCAAGGAGACTGTCTGGCTAAAGGCAAGGAAACTATGTGGCTGGCACAGCAATGGTTAGTGACTCCGGTCCACAGCGTGGAGCTCTCCTCACTGTTTGTTCTGGCTTTGACCCGAGGGTTTATCCTAACTGATCACATTCCCACTTGCTGATTTGCAAAGTCACTTCACTGAATTGTTGGTGTTAGTCACTCAAACAGACTCACCGTTTCTTTCTTCATTCAGTTCCACAATTAGAGTGATTCATTAGGCTGTCTTCCTTTCTCTCTTATGTTTCCTGTTGTCTCCCAAAACTTCTTAATTCCAGCCAAGACGCTGATTCCCTTCCAGATTGCCTTTGAGGCCGAGTCGTGCAGAAGGGGGATCGTCTGTCTGACCTGGCTCTTCATTCATTTCTGGGCTCAGTCAGCTATGAACTGACGGGCTTGCTCTGCTAATCGCGGTGTGGGATGAGTCACTCTTCCATTTTTATGGCTCCTTGCAGGTGAGGTTGCATCTGCTTTTTCGAACTTTAATAAGTAATAAGAGACGGTAGAGAAAATCTGGGAGGAACTGGCTTGGCTTTCCTTCTAGAATGGTTGCCAGAGTGTAGCACCAACTATCCAATTCAGGCTAATCTCGACTTTTTCCACCCACTGAACAGCTCGCAGCATGTCCTTCTTTAAACAGCCCCTCCAAGAAAAGAGACACTGTAAGTGAAGCCCTTGCAGGGCGGCCCCTCTGCTTCTCAAACCTTCACCTGCACATGGGCCCCCTGGGATCTTCTTGCCACGAAGATTCTGACACGTTCGATCGGAAGTGAGACCCAGGATTTGGCATCCCAACAAGCTCCCCAGGGACACTGCTGGTCCAGTGACCATACTTGAGGAGGGGGAGGACTTGTTGAGGTGGGCCCGTTCTTACCGAGGTCTCCTTCTTCACACTCATTTTCAGATGATGGGTTTTCTGGAATAAGGAGAAATACCCGGGATGCACTTGTCAAAATAGATAAGAAATTGTAACCAGGAGGCAAGTGGGATCCTTGATGTCTTTTCAGTTGTGAATTTGCGTAAGTTGAACAGCTCCAATTCTATTTGCATTTACATTGACAATGAGCGGGAGGGTGGCAGATCCCATTCTGTTTGAGGGATGGCATGGGTGTCACTACCACCAATTAATTACCCTTGCTCTAGTAATTAAGAGCAAGGGTGTATCAGGATCACAGGAAACTGAGGATCTGGGCTGTAATCAGAGGCTAACTTGCTAATGATTTTGTACAGAACATTGGGGCTTGGGGATATCCAAATATAAATATTGGGAACATGACTTGACAAATATATTTGTATGTTTTAAAGGGGAGGTAGAATCAGTTAGCCATGCTTATGTTAATAACAGACTCATGTATGGTGCCTCCTGGATGCCAAGCACTTTACAAATATCAACTCATTTTATTCTGACAACAACCTTAGGAAGTAGGTACTGTTATTGTCTCTACTTTTATGGATAAATTGAGTTACAGGAAGGTGACATTCTCCAAAGCAGCAGTGTTCGGGTTTTGAATCTGGGTGAGCTGGCTATTGGACTTCCCTGGTGGCTTAGCTGTAAAGAATCCATCGGCCAATTTAGGAGACACGGGTTGATCCCTGGGTTGGGAAGATCCCCTGGAGGAGGGCATGGCAACCCACTCCAGTATTCTTGCCTGGAGAATTCCATGGACAGAGGAGCCTGATGGGCTACAGTCTATGGGGTCACAAAGAGTCGGACAGGACTTAGCGATTGAGCACATGCATGAGGCTGGCTATTTCTGGGCTTTTCCTGGACTCATGTACAGCAAGGACATACAAATTCAAGGTCAGATTCTGCCATTTGCACTTGCCCTTGATTAGATCTTCTGGCCTCTCTGTCCTCATGATGCCCTGGGAACCTCTCAAAATTGTTGGGAAATTGAAATAAGATAATGCACGTGAAACTTAATAAATTATATGCCACTGTACAGACAGATTCAAAAATTAGATGGATGCATTTAATTACTATTGTTGTATTTTGAATAGTATCGTGTAAATAGCCAAATTCTGTTTCTTTTGTCTCTATGTTCATATTTCTGCTGCTTCCTCAGGAAGAACTCGTTTTGCCTGAAATCCTGAAATGAAAAACAAGAACATCTTTTTGGATTTGTTTTCTTAGGTTTTCTGAAAATAGGATATTTTGTAGAGGCTAAACACCAGTAGATGGCCAATCCGCTGATTTCATCCGTTCCTATTTTGTGATATCGTGCCCTGGAGGTTCTTCTCGGCAGAGTTAGCCCATCTGAATTGAAATGATTTTCCAATTCCTCTTGCATTTTGCTATTCATTTGGTAAAGTGTCTTATGATGAAATCAATTTCATCTTAGAACTCTGTGCTCGGATGTAAACCATGATGTTTCTTATTACCTTGCCTCATCGTGGCATAGTTATCCTTCTTTGAAAGCCCTCACTTTTCTTAGAGTTTTAATATTGCATCTGCACACGTTTCTCCCCCTCTGAATTTTAGCAGGAGTTAATGTAAGATTTTCCCCCCCATCATTACATTATTACATTCCTCTTCAGCCAGAGAATTCAGGAGACTCAAGATCATGGAATTATGATAAAGGAGGATTATAGGGGTTCAGCTTGAGTTGCTGGGGCCAGGATATCTATGTCTCTGGTTCCTGGTTGCAGGTGATGGAAGTGCCTCCTAATTATTTAATTATGAAAATTATGATTAGAGATTAATTTCCTTTTCTTTTCGTCTGAAATCCAAGGAAGTAAAGCAAGGAAATGTTATTTATTTAAAATTTTTATTTTATGCTGGAGTAGAGTTGATTTACAGTGTTGTGTTGGTTTTGGGTGTACAGTAACGTGATCCAGTTGTGCATATACATACAGTCATTCCTCTTCAAATTCTTTTCCCATGTAGTTTATTACAGAATACCAAGCAGAGTTCCCCGTGCTATATAGTAAATCCTGCTTAGTTATCTATCTTAAATACAGTAGTGTGAATATGTCAGTCCCAAACTCCCAGTTTACCCCTCCCCCAGAAAGCAAGTCAGTTTTAAACCAGAACTTAATTCTTTTTCATTTAATTTAGCCAGATCAGAATCCGTTTCCTTTTCAGCAATAGATCATTGTAAGTCTTTCAGAGTAAATGTTAGAGCTGGATACAGTTATTAGCTCTCACCTAAGTCAAGTAGCAAACTCAAACCAGACCAGAGATGCAGTGAATTTTATGTGTGCAAACAGGTGACATTGTAAAGCTGATTTAATCAAAGGCAAACCGCAGAAAATGGCATCACCGTTTTCTTTTAACTGCGGCTTCTAAGAGAGGGTTCATTTAGGTTTCTGGAGTGGCTGGGATACTCCCGTAGTTGCTACGTCTGTGTCTTCCAGAACATTGCTTGCCTTCTCTGGTATTGTTCTAGAGCAAACGTGGATAAGAAAAGGATGGTCAGTGAGGACCACTTAATTCCAAGATATCTGGGTGTGTATTTCTGGTGTGAAAATGGGCAGACAGTACAGAGTAGCGGGCTCAGAGGCAGAGCTGAGGTCGGAGAATCTGCAGCTCCATTTCTTAGCTGTGTGACCCTGAGCGAGTTACTTGGTCTTGCCTCAGCACTTCTGTCTTCATCTGTCCAACTGGGATGATACCAGAGCCGACCTCAGGCCTCTGTGCTGTGCGGCCTATCATACACAGGTATTTCTTAAAAATACGTATAGTTCTTAAGAAGAGTTAATCTCGGAAAAAATCTAAATAAGAGTGAATGATATATGAACATGTATAACTGATTTTGAGCAAACTCCTGGAGATGGTGAGGGACAGGGAAGCCTGGCGTGCTGCAGTTCTTGGGATTGCAAAGAGTCCAACACGACTGAATGACTTAACAACAAATATATAACTGAACCACTTTGTTGTATACCTGAAACCAATGCAAGGTTGTAAATCAACTAAAATCAAATTTTAAGAAGTGCTTCTTACCCCAGGGAGCCTGTTCTCCCACACAAAAAAGTTAATTTTGATATAATTTTATCCTTGACCTACCATTAATCCAAGTGAAATCCCAACAGCTCCAATAAATCTTTGTAGACCTTTGAACAATTTCAAAGACACCCTGAATGGATGATTAAGTATCTTACGGTGGTTCCAGTTCCAGTTCAGTCGCTCAGTCGTGTCCGACCCACTGCGACCCCATGAATTGCAGCATGCCAGGCCTCCCTGTCCGTCACCAACTCCCGGAGTCCACCCAAACCCATGTCCGTCGAGTTGGTGATGCCATCCAGCCATCTCATCCTCTATCATCCCCTTCTCCTCCTGCTCCCAATCCTTCCCAGCATTAGGGTCTTTTCCAACAGTGGTGGTGGTCTTTTAGTCACTAAGTTACGTTCAACTCTTGTGACCCCATAGATTGTAGCCCGCCAGGCTCCTCTGTCCGTAGGATTTTCCAGGCAAGAATATGGACTGGGTTACCATTTCCTTCTCCAGGGGATCTTCTTGACCCAGGAATTGAGCCTGGGTCTCCTGCACTGCAGGCAGGCTCTTTACTGACTGAGCTACTAGGGAAGCCCAAGTGTCTTCTGAGTGTCTTTCAAATTATCCCATAGAAATGCTGACCCCAGAGCTTTGTGCATCTTTTAAATGAAATCCCCTGACTACTACAACACACACAGACACACACACACAGACACACACAGACACACACACACGCACATGCATGCATTGGCCTTTGCTGTGGGAAGGTCTTGTGCAAAGAACATGTAAAGATGTAAAGTGTCATAGCTTTGAATATGCAGCCAAAAGGGTAATTCCTCTCTGAAGACCACACTTACTAACTACAGAATAAGTGGAAGTGCCTACACTTCATCCAAAGCAGACTCCTGCTTTCAATTCGTTATTGCACAGTTATTTAAAGTAAACTGAGAAAATACTCATAGATAAGAGGAGGAAGAAATGATACTCAAAATCTCAATCCTCAGTCCCAAATACTGTTATTATAATATTTTGGTGATTTTTATGATTTTAGGTAGTTTTTGTTGTTAGTTGTGATTATGCTATACAGGTGATTTTATCTCCTCCCTTTTACATATGTACATATGTATATATATTTTTATGGATATGTGATATCACACTGAAAGGATGTGTTGTTGATTGTCTGCTCACATTTGTAGAGTAAACATTGATGCTTTCCCCATTCCTGGCTGTCACATACACTGCTGCCTTGAACCTCTGCTCGTACTGATGCTGTGGCATTTATGGCAGCGACCTGCCCCCGCCCCCCAGCCCTGCATGCGCCAAACCTGTGAAAGTTGTCAGAGTTGGAACTCATGAAGCTGAATCTGGGCCTTTGCACCCCAGTTCAGTTCAGTTCAGTCACTCAGTCATGTCTTACTCTTTGCGACCCCATGGACTGCAGCACGCCAGGCTTCCCTGTCCATCATCAACTCCTGGAGCTTGCTCAAACTCATGTCCATAGAGTCAATGATGCCATCCAACCATCTTATTCTCTGTCGCCCCCTTCTCTTCCTGCCTTCAATCTTTCCCAGCATCAGCATCTTTTCTAATGAGTCAGTTCTTTGCATCAGGTGGCGAAAGTATTGGAGCTTCAGCTTCAGCTTCAGCCTCAGTCCTTCCAATGAATATTCAGGACTAATTTCCTTTAGGATGGACTGGTTGGATCTCTTTGCCATCCAAGGGACTCTCAAGAGTCTTCTCCAACACCACAGTTTGAAAGCATCAATTCTTCAGTGCTCAGTTTTCTTTATAGTCCAACTCTCACATCCATACATGACTACTGGAAAAACCATAGCTTTGAATAGACAGATGTTCATCAGCAAAGTAATGTCTCTGCACCCCAACACCGAATTAAATCTGAGACAGAGTTTTGGATGGAGTATTGCTTTGCCAGGCAAAGAAGGCCACAGCAGGTTCATGCCCTCAAACCTGTGTCCCCAATATGGGAGGATTTGATGAGACGTTTTATAGTAATAGTTCAAAGAGGGTGTGATAAGCTTGTGTACATTCTTCTGATTGGTTGATGGTGAGTTATTCGGGAGTCAGCATCACAACCTTCTTGTTCCAACCAGTTTGGAGTCTACATGCTTGTGGGCAGCAAACAGTTAGCTTCTCCTACCTGGTACAGATTTCAGTATCTGCAACACAGCTCAGAGATATAGTTATGTCAAAGATATAGTTGCTCTCTGACATTTTGCTGGTTCTGAAAGGCTGGAAGGTCAGGAAAGTGCAGAAAGTTTGAGAATATAGAGGGGATCCTCATCCTGTTGATAGCTGTGATCCTGGCTGGGGTTACTTGTCACATCTCTGGGACCCCTCAGGAACTTCTACTAATTATCTGAGGATCTGGAGTCTCCTTTGAGAAATGCTATTGTCCTTAATGTATCTCCTGAGCATTCTCTTATCTGTCCCAGAAAACCAGTCATATTCACCTCACCGTGAAAGAAAGAAACATCTCAGGTCGTTTCGTGAAATCCTTCCTTTATCCATCTCTTGAGTTAGATAATTAAGTTCTTTCTTCTAGCTACTAAAGCTAGCCTGTTCTAACTTTTTTGAAACATCATTATTGCCAGTTTAATTTATTACTCTTGGACTCTCTACCATGCCCTACTCGTGCTCAATACTCTGGGATTTGTGGAGTTTAACACGAGAAAAATAGTCTTGTTTTCTAGGACTGATAGCCATCTGATAGGTACAGCACCAGTCATTCAAATATGTAAACCCATTAGTACTGATTAATAGCTTCTGCCTTTGAGTCCCTTTGAAGAGCCCCCATTGACCCTTTAACCTCTCCCTGGCAGTCCAGCCCCTCCTCTGAAGTTTCTCTACCATCCAGTTCTTCAACTCTATGGTAGCTATGACATTGTCCAAGCTGATTGGCTTCTGTTTGTGTCTAAAGATAAATAGGCATGTGTGTGTTTGTTAACACCACACTTTGCTTTATTCTAATTGGAATCAGAGTCTATAACTGCAAAGTTCTTGGAGAGAATGTACCTACTTTGGTAGTCATGCCATCGCTTGATTCCTACCACAGCCCGATGCTCTTAATGGGGCTGTTAATGGAAGCCTGAGGTTGATGCTAGGATGATGAAGCCAGTTGGCATCTCCATTACTTTTAGGAGAGCCTGAAATTGGTTGTTTCTGTTGCCATTTCCCTCATTTTGGATCCTGAGTAGTTGAAGTCAGATAGAGCAGAAAGGAGGAAAGGTGTGCACCCTTGTTGCTCAAGGAGGCTTTCTAAGAATGAAGAGATGGAACACTTGGGCAGATGGGGAACTGAGTTCTCACACTGGCTCTGCCGGTCTGTCCCTTTTGCTCCCAGTACCTGAGGTTCACGAGGAGGGGGCTGGATTGGATTGGACCGCAGCCCCCCCCCAGACACAGCGACATCAGTGAACGACCTCTTCCAAGCCATTTCCCCAAGTTTCTCCCTGTCGGCAGGCAGCTTCTGGCTTGATCAGGTTCTGTCTCTGACAAAGGGGCACGTTTAATGGTTAGTCTTTATGAACCACAAGGTCGGGTTAGGGCTGGGGCTGGGCTTTGCTTCTGTCCAAATAGTAATTTATGGGTTTCATTTTGCAGTTTGCTTGTTGACAGATCACACTGATTATGTTTTTGCTCCCTGAACACTACTGTTCCATTTTACCATTTCTTCTCCAAGTAAACGTCTGCATGTCTCTCCGTCTACTTTTATCAAGACTTTGAATTTTATTAATTACTTAAATACTGGAGCCTTTCATAAACTTCCCATTTAAAGTAATCATGCCTAAATTGTGTTGAACTGAAAGGACTTGCGTATTAATTGTGCCTGGTGTTCCTGTTGATTAGGCAATTCTGTACCAGCGCCAATCAGAGCTGCCTTGTGTCTTTCAGCACTGATGAAGTTTTAAATTGATGCGTTAGTTTAAAATGTTAGTCATATTTAACTTTCCCAAGGTTTGGAACAGGCTTCCCTGGTGGCTCAGACAGTAAAGAATCTGCCTACAGTACAGGAGACCTGGGTTCAGTCATTGGGTCAGGAAGATCTCCTGGAGAAGGGAAGGGCAACCCACTCCAGTATCCTTGCCTGGAGAATCCCATGAAGAGAGGAGCCTGGTGGGCTACAGTCCCTGGGGTCACAAAGAGTTGGACACAACTGCATTACTAACACACACACACAAGATTAGGCGCAACTCTCAGCGTGATTCTTTTCCTCCGGACTCTGAAGTGGCAAGATGGACATGACTATGGCTCTATGTTAATTGCATCACTCAAGCCAGAAACCTGGCTTTGTCTTCACCACACCTTCCCTCTCACTCACAACTGCATCTATTCAGTGGAAGTCTTACCAATTTCACCTGCTAAATCCTTCCTGGGTTCCACATTATCCTCAAGTTTGGGCCTTTATTATATCTTGCCTAGACTGTCACTGTAGTCATTGACTCGGTCCCCTTGCTGATAGAATTGCCTACGTAATTCAGCCAGGCGAATCCTCATGCCGAAAATCCATCATCCCGTGCCCATCACCCACAGAATGAAGGCCACACTACTTAGCGAGACCTAGAAGTCTTTCTGTGCTTTAGAACGTCCCCGTTTTTTCAAGTTCATCACCTACCCCTCTTCAGTCTGAATTTAATACCAGAGGGATGCCAAGTGATGCGGCGTTTTCTGTGTTCCTCACCTCCATGTTTTTGTCCATGACTTTGGCTGGAATATTTTGTTCGCATTCCATATCCTGACGCACTAAACCCCAACCACACTTCAGCGTTAGCTTGGCCCATTGCCTAGTGTGGGAATTTTAGGGGAAATGTTTTCCCGGCACTGTGGAGAATTTCAGCTTTGTTATATCGACAAGACTCATTCACAGGTCTGCTCCCCACCACGACTCTGCTAGCCCCCAGTGCCCTGAGGTCACAGGGAGTCCTGACCTTGTTATCCACAGATTCTAGTTAGTATCTAGATTCTAGAAACTAGAATCTAGATAATGTGACACTAGGCTGCTGGGTTATCACCAGTGAAGCTGAAGTTTTCACAGAAGGAGATAGTTTTGGCTTGGTTCTCTAGAAGCAGACTCTAAGCTGAGGATTCGGTGAGATTGATTGATTAGGAAGTGGTCCTAGGATAAACTGTGGGGGTGGGAAGGTGAGACAGGGAGGTG
Source organism: Dama dama (assembly GCF_033118175.1). NCBI lineage: Eukaryota > Metazoa > Chordata > Mammalia > Artiodactyla > Cervidae > Dama > Dama dama. Next base: position 44,943,430 of record NC_083712.1, on the reverse strand, counting down.
AAAGGAAGGAGGCTAAGTGTGTTTTCAGAGGAGTCCCGCAGAGGGTAAGTGTGGCTGATTTCTATAGGGGGTTCTGGAAACAGTGAGGTTCCCACCTGCAGTGAGGCAGGGGGAGGTGTTGAAACACTCACTGGGTCAGCATTGGCTCAGGGCTGCCTCTTCCCAAAGTACAAACTCCAAGTCACTCAGCTGTCTATCTGGAGAGGTGAGTAGGTCAGCATTGAGCGTGTGTCAGAACAGCCTAGGGGGCCTATTCAAATACAGATGCAGAACCTGCTCCTAGAGTTTCTGATTCAGCAGGTCAGGGTGGGACCCAAGTCTGCATTTCTAACAAGTTCCCTCGAGATGTTGCTGCTGCTGTCCTAACCCTAACCCTAACTGTGGTTCATAAAGACTAACCGTGCTAAAGACTAACCAACGGAGGCTGCTGGTCTATGGCTCACACCTTGAGGAGCACTGATTTAAGCAAAAGCATTTACTGATTTAAACAAAAGTCCAGGGGTCATCCTACGATAAAGGCATGGCCCTGACTAGTGTCCAAGAAAACCTGAGCCCCGCTGCTGGCCCCATTTCTAATCCAAGGCAGGTCGCAGTTTGCAGGACTGACTTAGCTGAGTATCCAACTTAAAACCAAGCTTCTCTTTGCTGTGATTGAAAATCATACTAAGCTATTTCTTCTTAACATCTTTGGCTGGCATCTTCTCTTCCTCATTCAGCTCTGCTCAAAGTATTTCCTGGAAGCACCATTGCTATGTCTTATTGACATGCTTCTCTTCCCAGCTGACCCTTTGTGCATTCTGTTATTATTATCGACCAAAATTTCAAAAAGTTGTTATTAGTCAAGAGTAGAAGTCAGTCCCAATAGTTTAGAAAAGAGAGCTGAGGCAGTAAATCATAAAAATATGTACAGCGAAAGAGATAAATAACCAGATAGCAAAATGGCTAGATGAGAAAGAAAGAACCTAGAGGGAAAAAAAAATTTGATTTGCCAGACATTCTTTGGAAATAGGGAGACTTTTTTGGCAGCTGTGGGAATTATAGTCTAAACCTTAAGATATGTTTTTATTTTGCTAAGAGTTTCCTTCCTTGGTTGATTGAAGGAGTTCACACAACTCCCAGAGGCACGTAATGTTCACAAGAGGAGCTTGTGTACTAGAAAACCTGTCTAACCGGGTGCTTTGAAATACATATGAAAGAGCTAAAAGTTTAGTGTCATAATGAAACCTGGCATCAGGCTGGAAGGCTTGCGAAGTTAATAAATCATTCAAAAATCATGAAACGGTCCTTTCACTGTACATGGTGTTCAGTGATTTAAATCAAGTTTGCAGAGACCTGCTGAGGACCTCCTCTGTGTAAAAACCATTCTGTCATCCCTGGAATGCGGCCAAAACCTCGTGGTCCAGAAGCAGGGAGACCCAAGAGGAGTCGGACGGAGCCCCATGGAGAAAAGGGGAGCTCTGTCCTGAGGGAGCCTCCTGTGGGATGCACTTCTTATGACGTGGCTCCTGAATCTAGTCATAGGTGTGGACGTTTGAAAGTCTACAGAGAGAAGCCTTCAAGAAGTGTGTGAGGAAAAGCTGACGACACATACCTCAGTCATGGTGGAGAAGGAAAGGGCAGGAAATCATAACAGCCATCTTCATTCACGAAAGCTTATGACAAGAGGGTAAATTACTCAGCCAAGACAGAAGTACGTGTCAAAGAATACCTTTTGATCCCCCCTATAGGAGGTCACTTGGAGAAGGAAATGGCGACCCACTCCAGCATGCTTGCCTGGAGAATCCCATGAACTGAGGAGCCTGGCGGGCTAGTCTATGGGGTCACAAAGAGTTGGACACGACTGAAGTGACTTAGCATGCAGCACACACACGAGATACCTGGAATAGTCAAATTCATCGGGTCAGAAAGTACTTTGGTAGATGCTGGGGCCAAGGGTCGGGGGTTGGGGAGTGGAGTGGGGAGTTAGCATTTAATGGGGACCAAGTTTCCATTGAGAAAGATGACAAATTCGGGAGATGGGAGAGTGAGAGATACAAAACCATGTGAGTGTCCTTAGTGCCCCGAACTGTAGAGCTCAGGATGATGAAAAGAGTATGTTTTATATGATGTGACTTTTACCACAATAAAAAACATCAAAACAATTTAAAAAGAAGTGCACATCAAAGAACATATCTGATAAGTTCAGCTCGGTAATGAAATAAGTTGTTCATCTTGCATCAGTTAAATTCACTTACTTTACAACTCATCCAATATTCTCCCACTGAGGGAAACAAATGAAGTTCCTTCCATGGGATTGGGGGGAGGGGGCGGTGAGGACCGACAGGCTTTGTCTCAGGGAGGTTGTTGGGTGATTGTCCCCTGGGCTGGGAGGAAGTTAAGTGGTTCTGAGTCTTATCACGAGCCAGGAGTGGAGCTAAGAAAAATGTTCAAGTCGGTATGCATGTGTGCATAATTTCATGTACTGCTGGACAGATAATGGACTATTAATCCCATCTGGTCATGTGTGTGTGCGTGTAGGTGTGCTCAATCGTGTCTAACTCTTTGTGACCCCATAGACTATAGCCCAGCAGGCTCCTCTGTCCATGTGATTTCTCAGGTAAGGATCCTGGAGTGGGTTGCCATTTCCTTCTCCAGGGGATCTTCCCGACCCAGGGATCGAACCCTGGTCGCCTGCAGTGGTAGGTGGATTCTTTAAAACTGAGCCCCCTGGGAAGCCCCATTTAGTCATAGTAAACCGTATACTTCAATGGCACATGAGAAAGATAACTATTTCCATTTTGGAAATAACACCTCAAACTAACTTAACACGAAAAGTTTGGTTTGAGGGAGCACAAGACTGTCTTGGGAGCATATGCTCTTTTACTAAAACAGACCCAGTTTAAAAAAGAAAAAAAAAAACCCCAAAAGGACTTATAACAAAAGTGATGGTGGGATTTTAAGGGCTTACTTGAGAGGAAGCACATGAACACTCACTGGATTCCTTCTGCAAGCTTTTACACCGATTATTTCAACTGATCCTTCTGACTACTTAGCAATATATAATGAAATATTTTAATCTAAAAATTTTAATTTTTTTTCGACATATACAAAGCTGTAGAGGTAGAACAGAGAGTTTCTGTATAGCGTCGTCCAGTTTCCCCTCTTGCTCATATCTGACGTCAGTTTGTCTGTCACAATTAGAAATATTGGTGCATCGCTGTCAACCATATTCCAGACTTTATTTGGGGGCTGCCTGTTTTCCACTCCTGTGCTTTTCTTTTTCAGAGTCTAATCTGGGATCCAGCTTACCTTTCACCATCCTGCCTCCTCCTCTCTGATCTGGGGCAATATCTCAGTTCTTCCTTCCTTTTCGTGACCTTGACAGTTTTGAGGATTACGATGAGCTATATCATCAGGTGAAAATTATACAGAGTGAAGTAAGTCAGAAAGAGAAAAGTATCATATATTAGCGCATATATGTGGACTCTGGAAAAATAATACAGATGAACCTATTTGCAGAGCAGGAATAAAGACACAGACATAGAGAACAGACTTGTGGACATGGAGTGGGGGGAACTGGAAGGGAGATGAACTGAGAGAGTAGCGCTGACACGTATACACTGCCGTGTGTAAAACAGCGAGTGGGGACTTGCCGTATGGCCCAGGAGCTCAGCTCAGGGCTCTGTGATGGCCTAGAGGGGCGGCAGGGGCAGTGGGGGGCTAAAGAGAGAGGGGATATATGTACATTTATGGATGACTCACCTGTTGTGCAGCAGAAACCAACACAGCATTGTAGAGCAATTCAGTTCAGTTCAGTTCAGTCGCTCAGTCGTGTCCAACTCTTTGCGACCCCATGTATCGTAGCACGCCAGGCCTCCCTGTCCATTACCAACTCCCGGAGTTAACTCAAACTCATGTCCATCGAGTCGGTGATGCCATCCAGCCATCTCATCCTCTGACTTCCCCTTCTCCTCCTGCCCCCAATCTCTCCCAGCATCAGGGTCGTTTCCAATGAGTCAACTCTTCGCATGAGGTGGCCAGAGTATTGGAGTTTCAGCTTCAGCATCAGTCCTTCCAATGAACACCCAGGACTGATCTCCTTTAGGATGGACTGGTTGGATCTCTTTGCAGTCCAAGGGACTCTCAAGAGTCTTCTCCAACACCACAGTTCAGAAGCATCAATTTTTTGGTGCTCAGCTTTCTTCATAGCCCAACTCTCACATCCATACATGACCACTGGAAAAACCATAGCCTTGATGAGACGGACCTTTGTTGGCAAAGTAATGTCTCTGCTTTTTAATATGCTATCTAGGTTGGTCATAACTTTCCTTCCAAGGAGTAAGCGTCTTTTAATTTCATGGCTGCAATCACCATCTACATTGATTTTGGAGCCCCCCAAAATAAAATATGACACTGTTTCCACTGTCTCCCCATCTATTCCCCATGAAGTTATGGGACCAGATGCCATGATCTTAGTTTTCTGAATGTTGAGCTTTAAGCCAACTTTTTCACTCTCCTCTTTCAGTTTCATCAAGAGGCTTTTAAGTTCCTCTTCACTCTCTGCCATAAGGGTGGTGTCATCTGCATATCTGACAGTATTGATATTTCTCCCGGCAATCTTGATTCCAGCTTGTGCTTCTTCCAGCCCGTGTTTCTCATGATGTACTCTGCATATAAGTTAAATAAGCAGGAGGACAATATACAGCCTTGACGTACTCCTTTTCCTCTTTGGAACCAGTCTGTTGTTCCATGTCCAGTTCTAACTGTTGCTTCCTGACCTGCATATAGGTTTCTTAAGAGGTATTTTTAAAATACGACTGTAACATTTTCATCAAAGATAAGAATTTCAGCTGAAAAGAGGTATCATTGTGGTGGAGAGAAAATGACAAGGTAATTGTTCTTGCCGGAAACTGTTTTTATGGAATATGTTGTCATGGGAGAATGAATATTTAGTTTTCCGTAATTTCCGATGACACTTTGCAGGAATGGGCCTCCAGGACAGACTGGGAGCAAATATTAGGGACATTTTCCAAGAATCTGAAGTCTTTTTTTTTTTTTTTTTAACAAAAATGTATTGGAGTATAGTTGACTTACAATGTCCTATTAGTTTCAGGTGTACGGCAAAGTGAATCAGTTATATTCGAAGTGAAAGTCGCTCAGTCGTGTCCGACTCTTTGCGACCCCATGGACTACACAGTCCATGGAATTCTGCTGGCCAGAATACTGGAGTGGATACCCTTTCCCTTCTCCGGGGGATCTTCCCAATCCAGGGATGGAACCCAGGTCTCCCGAATTGCAGGCGGATTCTTTCCCATCTGAGCCACCAGTTATACATATGCATGTATTAGTCTCTATGCCTTTTTAGATCCTTTTCCCTTATACATCATTGGAGAGTACTCACTAGAGTTCCCTGTGCCGCCCAGGAGGTCCTTATTGTTATCTGTTTGGCACACAGTCGTGTGTATACGTCAATCCCAATCTCCCGGTTTTCCTTCCCCCACTCTTCCCTTGGTTAACCCTAACTTTGTTTTCTATACCCATGTCTCTATTTCTGTTTTAAGTTTGCAGACAAATGCAGGGGCCTTCCTGATGAAGTGGCATGGAGACCTTTTGTTAGGTTTCTTTTTGTTTGTTTGTTTGTTTTTACTACAACAGGGATGAATAATTTTTGCCGAGAATATGGAAAATACAGAAAAGCAAATAAACCTCCCTAAGCTGTTCTAGTCGGCAGTGAATACTGTTCATTTCAGTGTGTGATACTCTGGTTCTTTATCAATGCATATAGGCTGCAAACTTTTGCAGGATAACACGCTGAAATGCCTTCCAGTGTCTATTTTTAGACCTTGGAGTCTTTAGCAGAAGAGAAAGGGTTCAGTAGTTCCCATCTGGCGGCTGAAGAACCCCAGGGAACCATGGATTACTTACAAGGGTCTTCAAATCTACGTGTTTATCAAACATTGTCTGTTGACTGAACAACTTACTATGTCACACACACACACATTTCACCTTTGGGTAAACATACAAATATGCTCTTCATTGAGATTAATACATGCAAATGTATTCAAAAGCCCTACTGAATTTAGAGTAGCTTTCTGCCATTAGTTACTTTTTTCAGTCAATGAATATTAAATAAGTTCAGCTCTTTAATGGAAGGTCCACAGCTGTGCTGATGTTCAGAGGGCTCTCGCACTTATGAAGGTGAAAACAAAAATGTGATGAGGAGATGAGTGACTGGCAGAAGCCTTGCTGTTTCTACCACATCACTCTTCAGCCCACGTCGGTCACACGTGTCCAGAACACCTCTTTTGCTTTTGGTTTTACAATTTATCTCCTTTCATAAAAAGTGAGCAAATCACATCATTGAGTGATCCTTCTTCCAACTCTGGATTAACCTTTAACTGACTTAGCTAAATCCAGAAAATGAAAGACTTGATTATCAAAACAAAAATATCATGTCAACATGCTAGTATTTGTAAAGTATGGAGATGGTGAATTTTACCTTTTTACCCCATGGCGACCCCAAGAGTCCTATAGCTGAACCCCAACCTTTTCTACTTGCTTGAAACTTTTTAAAATTTAGTCTCTTTGTAAAATCTGTCCTATTGGAAGAGAGCAAACCAGTGACTTGGAAAATATTTAAAAGAGGTTTCTTATTCACCATTCTAAAGAAAAAACTATTTCACACTTCATTACTTTTCTTGCCCCAGAGTTGAATCTTACTTAAAGTCATATGGTTGCTGATGAAAGATGATTTCTTGGCTTTTCCATAAGCAGGATGAGTTCAAAGATACCCCTTCCCAGCCAATTATCTTAGCTTGTTTTAGTTTGCTTTGGTTCAGTCTGTTACTTTGGGGTGGAAACTGGCTCCCAGGTGAAAGATCAAACCCTTCTCTTCCGTGCCAGGAGATTCCAACTTTAAGCCGTTCTTTGAGCGTAATAAAATTCCCTTTCCCCCCTACACACCCTGATTGGCTTTCTCTTTGTAAGTGACTTGACTTACTCTTCCCATCCCTCCCTGTGCCTGATGGAGTTTGCTAACAGTTTAATGCCTCATTCTGATCATTTCTCTCCATCCCACTTATTTTTATCCTGTGTGCTGTTCACTACTTTCATCCCAGGAGCCGTGAGGGTGGTTTAGCAAAGGATGGACACTTCCTATTAGGATGCTCAACTCTGAGGAGAAGATATCCCATCACTTTCCCTTTCAGGGATGAGACACAGGGAAGCAGTTTCCTAGAATGTGGAGACGCAGGCATGTGTTTCCCAAAATAGCTAACAGGGCTTAGTTTTGATGCCCATCCCCTCCTTCCTATTTGCCAGAAGGAGATGGTGGGCCATAGGAGGCAATGTTCTCTGAGTGATTATTCTGAAGGTGTGAATTCTTCTTCACTCTGACACTAGATCCTTGGGCCAGTTGTTTTTTGTTTCTCAACTTTTTAACCTATGAAGTGGAGTTGAGGCTATTCCCAGGTTGTTAGGGTCATGGAGTATCACATATGCTATGAAAATATCAGGAATTATTACTGCATCAAAGACTTTATGAACAAGTTGAAGGCAGAAGCCATTTATTTCTTTTATTTTTTGAGTGGTTTTTTGAATTTTTTATTTTATGTTGGACAATAGTTGATTGACAATGCTGTTAGTTTCAGGCATGCCACAGAATGGTTCAGTTATACATAAATATGTATAACTGAATTTTCAAATTCTTTTGAAAATTATAATTTTCAAGTTCTTTTCCCACTGAGGTTATTATAGAATATTGAGCAGAGTTCTCTGTTATACAGTAGGTCCTTGGTTATCTACAGTAGTGTCTACATGTCAATCCCAAACTTCCAATTTATCCCTCCCCTCCATGTTTCCCCTTTGGTAAGCATAAGTTTATTTTCTAAGGCTGTGAGTCTGTTTCTGTTTGGTAAATAAGGTCATTCATATTTCTTTTTTTTTTTTTAAGATTCACATATAAACATGTCATATGCTTGTATCATGTGATACAAGCATCATACCATATGATATTTGTCTTTCTCTGACAGTTTACTTAGTGGGATCATCTCCACGTCCAGCCATGTTCCTGCACATGGTATCATTTCACTCCTTTTTACAGGTGAGTAATACTCCATGGTATACCTGAACCACATCTTCTTTGCCCAATTCATCATGGACATTTAGGCTGCTTCCATGTCTTGGCTTTTGTAAACAGTGCTGCAGCGAACATTGGGGTGATGTAGCCTTTTGAACCATAGTTTTCTCCAGATATACCCGCCGGGAATGGGATTGCTGGATCATATGGTGCCCTGTTCTTAGTTTTTTCTTTTATGTTCTTAGTTTCTTTACTGTAGAAGGAGGTCATGAGTCCAGGTATGGATTCCCCGTCCTACTAGCTAACTCTGCTTCCTTGGGCAAGTTATTTGACCTCTGTGTCTCAGTTTCTCCAAGCATAAAATAGAGATTATCCTAGTAACTGTTTCATCAGGGGAGTGGGAAGCAACATCTCCACGAAGAGTTCGGTGTTGGGAGCGCAGCAGGCCGCACGTGGGATGCAGTGAGGCGACGGTGCTGCGTGGGAGGCGGGCCGGCGAAACTCACTGCACAACAGTTCCGCTCACCCAGGCTCACAGCACTTGGGCGTCCACTTCTAGCCTCAGCATCTGTCAATGTTTCCATGTGAAATAGACCTTACCGACCACTCCTGAGCTGTCCAGACAAAGGTCTGTTGTAGTGCTGAGCCATCTTTTTGTACAAATGTCAAGTAAAAAAAAAACAAAAAACAATCAGTGTTCATAGGTTGCCTTCATTTCTTCGTAGAAATCATAACTTTAAAAAAAAACAACAGCCCATGAAGTGTCTAAAACCGAGCTTATGCCTTCTTTTATTGCTCTTAGGCCAAGGCTTTCATTTCAAGCAGTGCCTGCAGTGCTGTGTCTTTAGTGGTACCCGGTATGAGATGAAAGACCACCTAAGTGGAAGGGGGTATTGCTGGAATTTGTAGATGGGGAGAAAAACTTGGCCCTGGAGTTGAGCCACAATGCAATGAAAATGCCCTTCTGTTAAGGTTTTCTCAGCTTCCGGGGGCGGTTTTGAGGGGCAGGCTTAGGAAACGGGGCTGCCCCCTGAGGTGGAGTGGATGCACCAACCTACTCGTGAGTATTTGCCGGGCAGGATGTAACTCAGCAACGAAGAACCCAGGGGTCCCAGCCCCCTGGTGATGGGGCAGACGCCAGAAGCAGTGCCTCTCTCTCCTTCCTGGCTTGTGTCTCTCTGGCTGCTCTTCCTTCTGTGGGGTCACAGGCCTGTGAGGTCCCAGTCACCTTTTCATTGAGAATGTCCCCATCCCTGCTTCAGTCCTGGGACAACATCCTTCTCAACCTTCCCAGTGAAGAGTCACCCAGCCTGACACTGGTCCAGTCAACCTAGACCAAGTCCTACCCATGGTTCCTCCAGACTACTCATTAGAGAGAATATGCACCAGTACAATCCAAGATGGATTCAGAGTAGTTCATATTGGCTCCAGTGTTGATGTCCCATGACTTGCCTTGAGATCCTTGGGAACACCCTGGGATTTCCCAGCAGAAAGAACAAGAATCCTCCTCTCATCATTCTCTAGATTGGATGTGTGTTTTCTGTGTCCTGCGTGGGATGCCTTCCTTAAGGACTGCTTACCCACCTGATTTCAGACGTGAAGTCTGGACGAGATCTGCTAGCTGTAAGTGCATTTTCTAAATGCAGCCGCTTGACTTGGGGAATGACACTCACCCTTCTCCACTTTGCTGTTTTGAATTCCTTGTTTGTGGGTTGTACACTGCGTTAGAGAGCTAGACAGGCTGCAGGAGACCCCGTCTCATCTCCTGGCCTAGTGTAGATGGTGTGTGTGTGTGTGTGTGTGTGTGTGTGTGTGTGCATGCACATGCATGCGCGCGTGATCCGTCACTTCAGTCGTATCCAAAGCTTTGTGACCCTATGGGCGTAGCCCACCAGGCTCCTCTGTCCATAACAAGTAATAATAAATAACAAACCAAAAGATCTGCTGATGAGAAGGTTTTGAACTAAGTTTACTCTGTGATTAGAGAGAAAGGCATTTAAGCCACTTGAATTTTTTAGAGCGAGCATACTCTGCATTTTACAGGAGAAGGTATGTTGAGTTAGACTTTGGATTAATGGAGCAACACCATCAGAAATGTGGCTGTGAGGTTTACCATCTCCCAAGGTTAATAGAGATTTCTCTGAGTCAGTGTGGAAACTGTCTCCAATTCAGCAGGTTAATTACTCACATTTGGTCAATATATTTTGTCATGCTGTCACGCGCCAAGAGCAAACAAACTAACAGATGAATGAAAACTCTTAAGATGAAATTAAACGGACGAAAATAAAATGTAAGCTCTTGACTAATGTAGCCAGATGAACAGAAGAAAAGTAAAATATGGGATTATGCAAATTACAGCACTTGGCTTCTATTTCTGTTTTCTCATAAGAAAGAATGAAGGATGCGCTTTAAAATTTCCAAATGAATCATATTTTAAAACAAGCTTTCTCAGAGAATAAAAGCGCTCTATCAGGTACCTCAGAAATTACTGCTGTGAAGGTCCAGGTTCACTGTGGAAGCAAACCCATGTTCTCTCTTACCCATAACACCTCCCACAGAGTTTGACATTCAGGTGATGTCTGTAAATAAATATTTTTAGATAAGTAAGTGGATTTATAAATACATACCTGACATCACAACCCGCAAGTCCCACGAGTACTTCAAACTGAGAACATATAAAAATGAGCTCAAATCCGCCCCTTTCTTATCTGCTCCTTCCATATTTTCTTTCTCACTGAAGAGTCACCAGGTTTGACCTGAGTGTCAGCATGGACTAAGGCCTCTCCATTGGCCCTTCTGACTGTTTATCCAATAGCATGTGCTTAACTATAATATCGAATGTATTCAAAGTCGTTTATATCAACCGTTTTGTTGATGTTCCACTACTTGACTAGAAATAGCTGGAAATACCCTCAGGTACCTACCATAAATAAGCAGAAAGGACAGGAATCCTTCTCTTTAATGGTGTTTCATGGGTATTTTCCATGCACTGTAGGAGAATGTCTTTTCTCCAAGGTTCTTCCCTGACTTTTATTGCAGATAAGTAGATGTCCATATAGGTTGGTGGGTACCATTTGGGTAAATTTTTTTTTTTTTTAATAAATGGAGACTTGCAGATATAGTGTGGAGAAAAAGCCAGTGATGCTCACTGTCAGGTCTGCAGTGTGACGCTGTGGTCCAGAACTTGCAGCTGAACTACCCACCACCACCTCCCTGGCACTCCAGAGAGAGACAGCTTAGGGGCATGAAAGCAATTAATCCTCCACTTTTCTGTTTTCCCAGAATATTCCAAGCCAGGTGAAGAAGTGAGTGTTGCTTCCGTATTTGCCAAACAGAAATAAAACTGGAGGTTTGATAACAATGTGGATAAAAGTGAGGTTAATTGGAATGACTGTGTTTTTCTTACATTGTTGAATAAATATGTATGTGTGTGTGTATATATATATATATGTACACAATCAGATGTACCAAGATCGACAAACTTGTGTCAATGAATAAAAATGTACAAAGCTTGCAGAAAAGTTATTTTAATTTTTCTGCATGTAAATTCAAAAATATAATTTAAAAGAGTGATGTAAAATGTTTTCACGGTTGTTTCCTAGAGAAGACTTAACTCTTAATCACAAATGTTTCCTACCCTATTTGTATGGTGGACACGTCACTTCTATTAGGATAAAACAGTGGTAGCTGGCAGAACCAGATGTGACAACCCTGTGTTAGTCCTCCTCCTGTTTCATTTTGAAATTGTGCACGGCCGTGAACACGGGGCTGGAAGCCTGGTTTTGGAGGGTGGGGTTCTAGACTGAATGGCAGGCACCGCCCTCGATAGACATGGTTGCCGTTCAGAATCACAGAATAAAGTCGGAGCCCGGTGAGGTGTCAGAGGTGGACTAGGAATGCCACCAGCCTGGGAGTCAGAGAACACTGCTGCTCACCCTCCTTCCATCACTGATTAGTCATAGAGATGAGTCGTCAGCCTCCTCGCCTGCAACATGGAGACATGGACCACATCCCCTTTACTCACAGGGATGTTGAACAATCCAAGAAGATAATGTGAGGGAAGCGCTTTGAAAGCCGCATGGGACTACACAAAAATAAAGCATTAATCATACAAGGAGGCCATGTTTTCCTCTGGGGAAGTGGGAACGTGTGTGGGTTGTTATGGAAAATATTTACCCACCCGTGCCGTGTGCTGCAGAGACTGCGTTCCCCTTGTCGTCCACACGGGGCGAAGCTGAGGGAGGCTCTGCCAGGCTGGTGGCTGTCTTGGAGGTCAGGGCAGGTTCCTCCGCCTCCTCTGGAGGGACTGGCGGTCTTGTGTGTGCAGAGGGGTAGCTTGCATGAGTCAAAGTACATTGGCCAGTTGGTTGAGGGACCCTGGGAGAACGCTTGGGCCAACGCCATGGATCCTTGAAGGCTATTCAGGGTGTTACCAAGACCATAATTCCATAACTTCAAAGAAACACACCGTACACTTGAAGCATATTCTCGTTGTTAGCCAACACTGACTGCCAGCATGATGAGCAGCCAATTAGCATTTTAAAATTGGTTTAGGTACATATGAAAGCTCCAGAGTGGCCTTCCTGATGAAACTCAGATCATCCGGCGAAGCAGTGGGGTTGCTGGCTAGTGCTGGCAGCTGAGGAATCAGACTTTGCCCCTGGGATCCTGGAGACCCTCGTGGTAATGACAAGGGTGATGCTGGTTCCTGACTGTTCCTCTGGAAGAAGGGTTGGGAAAGCACCACAGTTGGAGGATGTAAAATTATAGATTCCTAAAGCCAGAGATCAAAATGACTTTGGAGGTCATCTAATACCCAGATTACATTCTGCTGAAGCTCGGCATGAAAACCTTTGAGAGTTACGAGGAAAGAAGAGCTTTCTGGGAGGAAGGGTATTTAATTTCTTAAATTCTAACTATGAGGGAAAAAATGTATATTTTTCTGATCTCCCATTAGAAACTAAGTAAAAACTAGACTTCCTCTTCCATAAATATTTGGGTGGACTTTCTGTTGAAAACATCTTATGTTTTCATAAGACTTATAAGTTATATAAGTTATATATAAGTTATAACTTATAAAAGTTATAAGTTGTTATAACAACTTATAACAAGTCCAGATAGATTTGATGAGAAAGGATTGGAATGAGTATGGGCTAGCATAAGAGTCTTTGCCTTGAGCAGCCAGAACATGGACAACCAGAACCTTTCATTGACATATTCATTCAGTTATTCATTCGGCCCTCAAGATTTGAACAGGAAGACACGAAGTCCTCAAGGATGGACATTCTGTGATAGATATTGTAGGCGTTTGTAGGAGAGCTGACAGCAGGTGGTGGCCTTCTTGCAATCACAACAGCCAGAGTGATTTTTCTAATGTATAAATCAGATCATCTTGCTTCTCTGCTTACAATCCTCCAGGGGCTTGTCATGCTTAAATAAACTCAAGCCCCCACCATGTTCTTTGAGGACCTCCCTAAACATTTCTCCACCATTCTGCCCTGCCATGTGTCTTCAGCCACACTGGGCTTCTCACTGTTCCTCAAAGAAGTGTCTCAAGGTTTTGACACATGCCTTTCCTTCTGCCTGGAACACTGTTCCCCCCACTAGCTTTATAAATCATTTTTCTGCTCAAAAGATACCTCCTTGGGTAGGCTTCTACCAACTAAGCATCATCACACCCCAGGACACTTCTTTTATTCTGCTTTATTATTTTATGGAAGAAAGGTCAAATATGCTTAAATAGCCCATTCATTTTTCATGGAAAGGCATTTTATTTTAAATATAGCAATGTATACAGGTCAGTCCCAAACTCCTAATCTCTCCCTTGCCCCACTCTTCACCACTGGTAACCATGAGTTTGTTCTCTAAGTCTGTGCGTCTGTTTCTGTTTTGTAAATAAGTTCATTTGAATCATTTTTAAAGATTCTGCATATAAGTGATATCATACGATGTTTATCTTTCTCTGTCTGATTTACTTCACTTAGAATAAGCATCATCTCCAGGTCTATCCACGTTGCTGTAAATGGCATTATTTCATTCTTTTCAATGGCTGAATAGTATTCCATTGCATACATGTACCACATCTTCTTTATCCGTTCCTCTGTCTGTTCCTCTGCTGATGGGCGTTTATGTTGCTTCCATGTCTTGGTGATTGTAAACAGCGCTGCAGTAAACACTGGGGCCCTTGTATCCTTTCAGACTATGTTTTTCTCTGAATATACACCCAAGAGTGGGATTGCTGGATCACGTGGTAGTTCTATTTTTAGCTTTTCTTGAAACCTCCATACTGTTCCCCACAGTGGCTGCACCAATTTAGATTCCCACCAACAGTGTAGGAAGGTTCCCTTTTCTCCACACCCTCCACAGCATTTACTGTTGGTAGATTTTTTTTATGATGGCCATTCTGACTGATGTGAACTGATACCTCATCGTAGTTTTTAAGTGGCCCATTTCTTTTTAATTGAGAAAGGAATGCACAGAGCTTAAGTGTTAACTGAAATCTGTGGGAGAACCTCAGGACATTTCCATAAGAATGTGAATCTCCTGGTTCTTGCCATGTCAAGATTTTTTTCTTCTTATACATATCCAAAGGTATCAATAAATTGTGATTATTGTCCCAGAGTTTCAAGAGCTTTCTCAGTAAATATATTCTCAGAGGGAGGAAAAAATGGCATGCACACATGCTCTTTTTATTAAAGTTTCTGTGTTTAGGAATCCTACTAAATTGCATTTTGACATATTTGTCTCCTTAATCTATTTAGGGATTGACTATTTCTTTATTTTACAAATGAAGTTCTGATGGTATTTCTTCTGGATGAGGTCTAATGCCACTGGCAGAGAGTGTAAATTTCCCAATGAGCTTGAGAACTAGGACTTGACATTTTATCCATTTGCTGGAAGGCTATGCCAGAAATGTCACACATAGAGTACTTCTGTAGTTTCCTGAAGCCTCTCTGTCACCCCAGCTCACAAATGTGCAGTTTCTACTCCTCAAGCCAGAGTTGTTCAAGCAATTGATGTTTTACACCTTCAAAAAGAATCCTACCAAAAGCCCGTGGGCAATATGCAAACATTGTTTGGGCTTTGCGTCTGCCAGAGGAAACTATAGCCGGCTTCTCCCTCTTGGTCTCCAAGACTTTTAATTTCATTGTGATCAAAAGAATCAAAGGATCTTCCAGCCCACAGAGAGAACCTGTTTTGGCATCTCTTAAAACATAGATTTCCAAATATTTCAGACAGTATCCTAATCCAGAAAGAGAACTTTATCTTTCCTATTTCATTATTAATCATAGAGTTTTCTTTTGGAAACTAAAACCCAAAGGTAACATTAGACAGAGAAGAGAAAAACTGTTGTTTTGTTCTTTCCAAAATGTGTTTTTGTCACTTACATGCTGCACCAGATAATTTAAATACTGTGGTCTGGATCAGTTCAGTTCAGTCATTCAGTCGTGTCTGACTCTGCGACCCCATGGACAGCAGCACGCCAGGCCTCCCTGTCCATCATCAACTCCTGGAGCTTGCTCAGACTCATGTCCATCGAGTCAGTGATGCCAGCCATCCATCTCATCCTCTGTTGTCCCCTTCCCCTCCTGTTTTAAAAAAAATAGCTTTTAAGGGAGTGAAAAAGAAGTAGGCAACGATTGGAGAGTGAGATTTAATATAAAGTTTCTCTTCTCATTGCCGTTTACTTGTTCTTTTGTGTTTATGGAAGTTCTTTTCCACAGGTAACCTGAGATGACAGCAACTTGTGTAAACAAACTTAATTATAGGTGTTGATTTTATGGTTAAAAAAACATGTAATATTGAATATGTAGTTGTAACAGGGAAAGCGTTTTGAAAACAAAGGCTGAATTAAACATATTTATGGGAACATACAGGGCTTCCCAGGTGGTGCTAGTGGTAAAGAACCCACCTGCCAGTGCAGGAGATGCAAGCGACTCTGGTTTGATCCCTGGGTTGGGAAGATCCCCTGGAGGAGGGCACGGCAACCCACTCCAGTATTCTTGCTGGAGAATCCCATGGACAGAGGAGCCTGGTGGGCTACAGTTCATAGGGTCGCAAGGAGTCTGACATGACTGAAGCGACTCTGCATGCACGCGTGCACGGTAGGAACATACAGTTGGCACGTGAAACCTCCCTTCCCCACAGTCTCATAGGCAAGAATAAAGCTAAGCCCCATTAGTTCCACCAGCAAGAGATGGTATTCCGTAATGCTGATGGACTCAAGATTTTGCATTGGCAGACTTAGGTCAGTCTGTGCCACGGACTGAAGCGAGTTTTCCTGAGCTCTCGTACTTTCACCTGTGAAAGGGAAGACCGTGGTTCACACCTTTCTGGGTAGCTCTGAGGGTGGGATAGGATGATGCGATATGTACAGAGCATCTGGTCCAAGGGAAGGGCTACGTAACTCTCAGCCACCACAATTATAGTCATCTTTCTCATCACTAGATTATCATGAATGTCAATCACTGCCTGGTGCAAGGGTAACAACCAGATGGCTGACGAACCTGCTATAAACAAAAGTATTTCTGAAGTGGGCCAAGGCTCTTGAATTGAAAATGTAAACAAAATGATTCATTTAATAACCCAGTCGATGCAAGGTGTTTACCAGACTGAGCAGTGTTTAACCAGACCCATTTGACACCATAGCCAAGTTACGCCATTAACCCGCAATGAGACTGCAGTAACCAAGTCTCACTCGGGACTTGGCAAGAGCTGGGTTTGAGTTTTTGGCTTTTTTGCCCTGCTGGGTCTTCACTGCTGCGCATGGGCGTTTTCGTCGTTGCAGACAGCGGGAGCTACGCCTGGCTGCATTGCCCAGGCTTCCCATTGCGGGGGCTCCTCTTGTCTAGGGCGGAGGCTTCAGTAGTTGCAACACACGGGCTCCCACGTGGGATCTTAGTTCTCCGACCGGGGACTGAACCCATGTCCCCTGCATGGGCAGGCGGATCCCTAGCCCCTGGACCACCAGGGAAGCCCATTGGCAAGAGTTTTGTAGTCACTCCTTCTTCTTTACCCAAGACATATATTTCATGCTCATTTTGTTTCTCACGTGCTGCCTAGAATTTAGACCCCTCTGGACGTTAACTGTGTCTGGTCATCGCCCCCCTTTCCCTCGCAGACCCTCTTTCTCCTTTGCTCTCCCCTCCCCAGGAGCACACGCGTGTCACCTGCAGGAGAGGACGTCTTTGGTTGCTCTCTCATCATCCGCTTGACTGCGTGACTACATTTCATTTTGCTTCTGTTCCTGGTGGGAAGAGCTATTTACTTTCCCCCAGGAAGCCCTGTCGTTGAGATGGGAAAATACTCTTCTTGGCCGAGCGCCTCCAGAAAGACCGTCCCCAGCCTGGAGAAAAACCAGACGCTCCCTTTGGTGGGGCGTTGTTTGCTCCCTGGGCCCCTGCAACACCCCAACTTGGGGTGATCATACCAGGAGCGTCACTGTCCCCCTTGGGTGGGTCTACTCCTTCCCACTGCAGTTGCACGTGGTGTCCACCCACAGAACATCAGCGTCAAAAGATTATTATTTTTCCTCCTTCTATGTCAATTATTTCCTATTTCACTTTGCCTTTGTGCTTACCCCAAACGATGCAAGATCTCAGGTTACCTAATTGGCACGCTGTGTTTCTCTACACGAGCATTCTGCCGCATGCATTAAAAATGGCAGACTAAAACAATTCCGGTTGCATTTTATATATATATATACACACACACAGATATATATATATATATACACACACACACCATACCAGTTAAGCCTGGACAGGCAATTCTGAGATCTTTTATATTCTAGTCATGCTGAGTTCCAAGGCGTGCTGAGGAGTCAGCTGCCCCTTTGGAGAATGGGGGGAGGTTCAGAAAGGTCAAGATCTGGGAGAGGGAAACTCATGAGGTTTCCCTCGACCCATACATGAAGGGGACAGCAGGTCAGGTCGCACCTATAATAGGGGCATGGCAAACACTGGCTTTCCACATCAGGGGGCCAAAGTTTTGGAGCTTCAGGATCAGGCCTTCCAATGAATATTCAGTACTGATTTCCTTTAGAAGTGACTGGTTAGATCTCCTCACAGTCCAAGGGACTCGCTGGAAAGATTCCTGGTTGCTTCTACCACCCTGTCCAGCCCAGTGGTCATCAGTTCTTCTGGGCCAAGAGAGAAGTCACTCAGGATTCCTTTGGTGCTTCTGCTGCTGTTTAGCCTCTAAGTCGTGTCCGACTCTTTTGTGGCCCCATGGACCATAGCCCAGGCTACAGTCTGTCTGTGGGACAGACCAGGCTCCTCTGTCCATGGGATTCTCCAGGCAAGAATACTGGAGTGGGTTGCCACTTCCTTCTCCAGGGGTCTTCCCGAACCCAGGGAACGAACCCACATCTCCTGTCTGACAGGCAGTTTCTTTCCCACTTTCCTGCTTATTTTACAGAGCTGGGATGCTCTGTAAAATGCTTTTCCTGAAATACCTGCAAACAGAATTCCTGAGGAATAAACCTGTTCTTACCTTCAGGACAGCTTGCCAGACACGTCTCGGCGCGGGCTTTTTGGGGTCTCAGTCGTGGTGAAGTCTGACGGAGGCTGGTCCTCCGACCACACGGCCCCAACCTCTCAGTGTTTCAGGCTCCTTCTAGCTGGCGCGTCTCATCCCACTTCTGCTGGTGAATCAGCCAGGTTAGACAGTTTGCCTCACTTATTCAGTAGGATCATGGATGAGCAATTCCTTTGGAAGCCTCCCTCTTCCCACCCTTTAAAAAATAAAGTTTTGATACATGTATACCTGTGGCTGATTTATGTTGAGGTTTAACAGAAAACAACAGATTTCTGTAAAGCAGTTATCCTTCAATTAAAAAATAGAAAATTTCCAGCCCTCTCTGTGAAGCTTTGCATTTTGTGATAGTGGCCAAGGAGCCAAAGGTGAAAGCAGATTGCATGGAACTGGTCAGTCGAGCTGGTTGCCATGGCATCAAGTCAGAGAGTCAACCTACACGGCATTTAAAGGACCAGCCAAGGTCAGAAATTGGGCCTTGCTGGTGGAAAATCTTGATGTTGTCTTGGCCTTGAGCTTGACATGAGCTGTGTCTCTGTTTACACTTCTGTGTCTCTTTTCTGACAATTTCCAGTCCTTTGCTCCATCTTTCTTACTGACCTTCTGTAAACATATTTAATAGTCCAGAGTGAACTTGATAGTCCTGTGGAATTCAGAACCCAGATTTTGCCCAGTCGGCATCAATCCATTCCACCCACACACACTGGAATATTTGCAGTAGCTCCAGCGTTCCCTCTGGCATTCTTGACTTTGCTGGGGTTCGTGTGTGTGTGTGTGTGGTGTTCGCTTCCTAAAACGATCTCGCTCTTCAATTGCTGCTTGTCAGAGGGCTTCCCATCTCACTACTGTGTGTCCACGGACAAATCATGAAACCTCTCTGAACCTTAGTTTCTTTATCTGTGGAATGGTGAAGATGGGCTTGGTAATGCTGCAGTAATAAGTGATCCCCAGATCTCAGTGGCTTCAAAGTACAAAAGTTGGGGAGTTGCCTGGCAGTCCAGTAGGCTCAAGCCCCGGTTAATTCTCATTCCTGCTGTGCGTCCAGTGTGTTAGTGACGGGATCTGCCTTTTCTGAGTTGCTTACAGACCCAGGAAGACGGAGGAGGAGATTAAAAGGGTCCTTAAAACTGACCTAAGTTCTGCTCAGAATTCATCAGCCAAAGTGATCACGTGGCTACAGCTAAATTTAAAGTGGATGGGTGGGGGAGGGGAGGGAAGTACAGCCCTCCCCCTTCGCCAAGGAGCACTGAAGATTTTCTGAGGCACCGTAATGACAACCACACCTCCGTCAAGGCACCTGCTAAACCCGAGGCTCTCAGACAGACGTAGGTGGTGTCACTGTACTTCCTCTTTGCAGGGCCGGCTGCAGGGTCGTGGTGAGGGAGACAGAGCTCGCGCACACACACACCCCCAGATATTAAGAGAGAGGGAAGAAGGGAGAGAAAGACGTGACCTGCAGGGTTTCTGCACCAGTTCAAATCCTCCCTTAGCTAGTTACTAACTCTGTGACCTTCGGCAGATTAATGAACATCTCTGGGTCTCGATTTCTTCACCTGGAAAATGGGGATGCAATTGGCAGTTGTAAATTCCTCCAGAGGTATTTATGCATTTTAAATGTGAGTAATGATAAGATTATCAAATGTAGTAAATGATGCCACAGATGTATTTGCTTACTGCATGAATTAAACAACTGGTTTTTTTCTTCTAATATTAAGATGTGGTAGACTTTATAAATATATTTGTGTGTGTGTGTGTGTATTGTTTGTGTGTTTATGAAAGTCACTCAATAATGTCTGACTCTATGTGACCCCATGGACTATACAGTCCATGGAATTCTCCAGGCCAGAATACTGAAGTGGGTAGCCTTTCCCTTCTCCAGGGGATCTTCCCAACCCAGGGATCAAACCCAAGTCTTCCGCAGTGCAGTCGGATTCTTTACCAGATGAGTCACAAGGGAAGCCCGTGTGTGTGTGTGTGTGTGTGTGTGTGTGTATTTGCATGTATATTGGTGAATGTTTGTGTGTATTCTTCTTATTTTTTAAAATAGCTACATACTATCCTATTTTTTGCCGTATGGTAATTGCAGTTTGATTGCTTAACGCCTCCTATGGTAGAATTCAAGGAGACCTTGGTTTCATGAGTCTCCATTCATCGAGCTGTTTCCCACTTTATTGCCCTCAGACCTGGGGTCTAAAGGCTCTGTCTGATGCCATTCGGTGGCAAGGATAATTTAGTCCAGTCTCTATGTTATGACACCTTTTTCTGGTGGCAAACATTCTCTTCAGATTGTGTTGCCAAAAGCTCCCCCAAGTAGAAAGCATCCGCTTCTTAGATTTAGCCCCAGATGGTCACTTGCCCACTAGTGGACTCAGCTGTGGTATAGGAGTCATCCAAACCCCACCCCTTACCTCCCCAGCGGAGCCCCACTCTGGATCCCTTCGCTGCCCGCCTCCTGCAAGCTTGGGCCTGATCTGGGTGCCATAATGTTTGCTGAGTGATGCGCTTCTGGCTTCTTGATGTTCCCTATTCCTTAGGGTCCCTTCCGCTGCTTCTCTTAATGTTCAGTTTGAAGCCCAGTCTTGTTATCTTATTCCCGCTCAGCTCACACACAGCCTTTTTGTCTCTTGCATCTCCCACCTCCTCAGCTTACGTTTCTTCTTGGATGAGTTTCATAGCTTCTCTTGTATATACCAATATCATAACCAAGAGTGAATCTTTAGCTCAGAAAAAAAAAAAGATCAACTGTACACCCCAGGCAGGATGATCCCTTGTCAAGCTTTCAGGGGAGAAGACCGGGAATGGGACTCTGCAAACAAGAGGTTTATTCAGAAGTAGTACACTTGGGATCGGCATTGGTGGATGGGACGGGATGGACGCTGTGCTGCAGAGCCTTGAGATGGCCTCAGCCCACCCCATGGCAGCTCAGAGCTGTCCCAAAATGGTCCAGTATGGCCAGGACTTTCTCCCCTTCCCTGGTCAGTCATTGGATGTAGCTTCTTCCTGGGAGGCAAAGTGATTCTGCTTTGGAGAAAGTCCCTGAAAGGGGTTCTCCCCGCCAGCATCCCCGTAGCTGGAACAAGCCCTGCCTATTACATAAGCTCTGCCTTGCAGGGCCTTGTGGGTGGCACATTGCAGAGTCCGCTCCAGAGCAGGACAAGACACTGGGAACCAGGGTCCAGTCCCTTCCCCTCACATGAACTCGGAGAGACGAGGACACGCCCACCACTCCAGCTTCCCGCCCTCTCCTGCAGCCCACCTGTGTCAATGATGGTGGGGTCAGAGATACTCCTGTGTTTGTTCTCCTTTCCTTCTTCTTTCAGGTTTTCATACCGTCCCTCCTTGTGTCTGTTTTTTGCCGTCCTCGGCATACTCTTTGCAGAATACTTTCTTTTTGTTGCTATGACAATCAGGGCATCTTCTGCATGATAATTGCTGTCAGTATGGTCTTTGCATCCCTTTCCCTCTGCTTCTGAGGGAATAAGATGAGTCCAAACATGAGCTTGTTTAATAAAACTCGGGCTACTCTGTGTGACATCCTTTCCCTTTCCTTTGAAGAAGTTGCTGCCGGAGTGAGCTTCCCCCCACCTCTTTGCTTCTGTCCCACAGCTCATTTGCATCCAGCCCCCTCAATATTGCCTGGCAGCAAGGGGCACAGGAATAACTCAGAGACTCGGAACCCACAGAAGAGCAGCCGCCGCCTCCCCACTGTACGCTCGCGAGCTGAACTGCGAACAAGTGGCAGGATTGATTCATTTGAATTTCATCTCCCTTCATTTCCTCCACCTTCCTTCTGGTCCTGGTGATAATGAGCGGTGAAAATGACCCGGGACCCAGGAGGCGGATGAAAGAGAGAGAGAGAGAACCCAGGGGTTGGAAGAATCCAGAGTCTGACTCATCAGACATTAGCCCGAGGCTCCTCCACCTCCCGAAGCAGCTGCAGCAGCGTTGCCTGTGGCCAAGGGGCAGAGCCTCCAAACAAGGAGACATCCCCACGGTGGCCTCAAGGAACGCTGTCTGTGAGCGCTTCCTTTGTTGACATTATAAACATGCCTTTCTGAAGCTTCCGCCTTGGTCATCTCAGAAAAAGGCTCAGGAACCTCACGTGTGCCTGGGAAGACTTAACATGGAAGTTTTATGATAAATTAAGAGAAAAGAGACCTTTATGAACATGTCCACAGCCAGACACCCAGGCGACTACCCTTCTCAGGTCAGCAGATAACAGATGAGCTCCCCTGTGGAAGATAACAGACATACATTTAATGTGTTTTATTTTTTTTTATTGAAGCATAGTAGACTTACAACGTGTTAACTTCTGCTGTACAGTAAAGTGATTCAGTTATTCTTTTCCATTATGGTGTATCCTAGGATATTGCATATAGTTCTCGGTGCTATATATTAGGACCTTGTTGTTTATCCATTCTCTATATGTAACAGCTAACATGTGCTAACCCCAACCTCCCACTCCATGCCTCCTCCAACTCCCTTCCCCCTCGGCGACCACCAGACTGTTCTCTGTGTCCATGATTCTGTTTCTGTTCCACAGATAGTTTCCTTTGTGTCCTACTTTAGAGTCTACATATAAGTGATATGATATGATTGTCTTTCTCTATCTGACTTATTTCACTTAATATGATCATCTCTAGGTTCATCCATGTTGCTGCAAATGACATTATTTCATTCTTTTTGATGGCTGATTAGTATTCCACTGTATATACATACCACATATTCTGGTATCCATTCTTCTACCGATGGACATTTGGGTCATTTCCACAGACATATCTTGTAAATAAAGGGCCAGAGAGGGAGGGGTACTTGCTGTTTCTTTGTTCAGGTGGAAAGTCCCGCCTCGTCAGGGCATATTTGCCGGCACCAGAAGAGAATAATGATCTTTTCCAAACCATCCCCATCATCCCTGCTTAGAGCAGACTTTCAACCACTCTCTCCTAGTTCTGCCTACAGAAAGGCAAGCACGGTCCCAATCATAGATAATTGTTAATCAGTTGGAACAGACCTACCTGGATGCCCAAAGAGATGAGAGTCTACTACCTGGATAATAGAAGAGTCAGCTCTTCATGTGGTCAAGGCCTCGGCTTCCCCATCACGAGATGAGTGCCATCTGCTTCCTCCACTGAAGAGCCCTCGGTGTTGGATCCTGCCAGGACGGCCTCGCCTCCAGAGAGCTCCCTGCAGGGAGCACCAGGAGGCCTTATAGACTCATAGACGCTCCCTCTCCCTGAGGGTCGATGATGGGCTGAGACAGAGGACAGGCAGAGAGGGAAATGCTGCACAATTAAAGTGAAAAGTCCACTTGGTGCAGGTTCAGTCTGTCTCTGCCGCTTGTAGTGTTGCTGTTGAGTCGCTAAGTCGTGTCTGACTCTTTTGGGACCTCTTGGACTGTAGCCCACCAGGCTCCTCTGCCCATGGGATTTTCGAGGCAAGAACACTGGAGTGGGTTGCCATTTCCTTCTCCAAGGGATCTTCCTGACCCAGGGGTCAAACCCAAATCTCCTGCATTGGCAGGTGGATTCTTTACCACCCAGCCACCAGAGAGGCCCCTCTCTGCTTCTAAAAGTGAAGTGAAGTTGCTCAGTTGTGTCTGACTCTTTTCAACCCCATGGACTGCAGCCTGCCAGGCTCCTTCCTCCATGGGATTTTCCAGGCAAGGAAACTGGCGTGGGTTCCCCATATAAATATTTTACCTTCATGTTTTGACTGTGTGTTTCTGCATCTCATAGGCCAGGCCAATGTCACTGGCTTGATGACACAGCGTCTGAGAGACTGGGACCCATCTCAGTGTGTTAAACACGGTGAGCCCACCTGGCCATGCCCGGGCATCATCCTACTGATCCTGCTAGATGTTGGTTTTCTTGAACTGAATGCTGCCTTCTTCATTTTCTCAATGTGAAAGGCTCCCTGCATTGATCTGGGTCCTGACTGCGTGAGAGGCAGGTCACGATTAGTGGTGCTCTCTCTTCTTGGTTTCTCGGCTACCATCTAGATGAAAGAGAGGGGGCACGCCTGCACCCTGTCAAGCTCTTTGGCTCTTGAGAAACGTCTGCTTTGTTTTCAGCCATTCAGCCCTGCATTGAGCAAAAAGGTCCTGAGCACCTCCTGGGTCCCTGACCCCGAGTCAGCCCTGGGGCTGCTCACGACCACCCTGTCCACCCCTCCTACCTGTTACTTTAGGAACTGCTGAGGTGGAAAGAAGTGCGTGGGATATGGGTCGTGGCGGGGCAGCAGGGAGAATGATGTCCTCATACTTAAGTGTCCCTACATCAGGGAGCCGGGAGCCCAGCCCAGACCCATGTTTCTCCCATTCTCACATCCTGAGATGACGCAAAATACCAAGGTGGTGTAAAAATAACGCACTTTCTCCTGACCAGTGGTTACTGGAGCTGACTGTGTATAAGACTTGCTTTAATACATAGGCAACTTGGTCACAGGCGAAAGGGGCGGCTCTAGAAGATAAAATGGTTAGACAGCGTCATCGACTCAATGGGCATGAGTTTGAGCAAACTCTGGGAGATGGTGAAGGACAGAGGGGTCTGGTGTGCTGCAGTTCATGGGGTCACAGTCACACAGGACTGAGCGACTGAACAATAATTTGTTCACAGCTTCTGAAACTGTCCAGTGGGCAATCAAACTTGTGACTACTTCTTAATATTCTGATGATTTATGTTTTAAAAACTGAGCAAGCCTTCAGAGGAGACAGAAATGGGAATTTGTTATCTTTTTCTGGGAGTGGCTCTCTCCGCTGCCTGACTTTCTTATCTTCACCTGGACCGATTCTTACTGTTTTTTACTTATCTTACCTGGCTGGTTTCTTCCCCAAGAGAGAGTACATGCTGGGATGGAGAATACACATTCAGTTTTATTTCAATTGGCACCTTATGGCTGAGCGAGGCGTTGAGGAAGTCTTACTGCATCCTGCAGACAATTAAGTGAGTTTGGAAAGTTTTATTTGATTGGTTGTTGACAAAAGCTAAGTCCCTGGATACCTGTTAATTTTTCCGGGTGATTCCCAGAGGAAAGTCAAGCCAGCACAGGGCCCCACAGTTCCCTATGGACTTTCAGTGAACTACGTAGTATGGAAACCTCAGTTCTGATTTCCTTTTTTTGTTTTGTTGAGTTTCCTTACGTAAAAGGAAGTTTGGGGTAAGAAGCCTATGTTTCACTGAGAAGATAAAGAACTCGGGTGGAGAACAGGAAGAGGTGAGAACAACTCTAGACTAGACCCAAGCCATTAATCTAAAAGCACAGCCTCCTTCACCCAAGGGCATAATTTCATGAACAGGAGACTGCCTGTCTGAGGATCCTTCGGCTTGAAATAAATTGTCATCAGTAGTATCCAAGCAAGCTTTCTGTGTGGCTTTATAATTCTGCAGATATTGCTTGTCTTTCCATCTTATCTTCTTCTCTAAGGAAGACTTAAGTATGGTTTTTTAAAAAATGTATATTAGCATATTTGTTTATTAGCATACTTAATTAGTCCATATTAGCATGCTAGCATATTTATTTATTTAATTTTTTAAAAATGGGAGTGTAGTATCACTTACAATGTTGTGTCAATTTCCGGGGCACAGCAAAGTGATTCAGCTATTCATATACATGTATCCATTCTTTTTCAGACACCTTTCCCATATAGCTTATTACAGAGTATTGAGCAGTGTTCCCTGTGCTATACAGTGGAGGACACAGCGTTTTGACAAACATGTATCACAGGATAAACTCAGTGAGGAAAAGTTTGATCTTACATGATCCCCCATGTAATTTCACCGAGAAGATGAAATTTGACAGTGTACGTTAGGGTCCTTAGTGGAATGAAGAATCAGCCTGAAATTGAAGGCAAATCACATGAGTGTTCAGGATAATTCATCCACTGCTTGTTTCCTGCTAGCAGGTTGGAGGGGTAGCAGTTCCACTTGGTTTGACACACAGGCATTCTGGAAAGGAAAAATCGTGAGATTCTAGAAGGAAGGGTAATTTGGATGCAAATGAAATCAGGGTCCAGATGTCAGCCTCAGGTTATCAGCCTGGATTACTCGGCAACACTTTGTGTGAAGTCACAGGTCTGGGCAGGCATGCTGGTGGGTGAGTGGCCGAAATGAAATTGGAAAAAAGCTTCCCTCAGGGTTCTACCTTTAGGTCTCTGCAATGGAGAGCAGGTTTCATTTGATGGACACCTTTTGCAGACAAAACCACAGGTGAGGACCTCAGAGTAACTGCATGCTGGCCATAGCGCATGAATTAATAAAATACTGTTTATTTCAGTTCTGTTTCATCACAGTTGCTAAGACGTGACCTTTAAATTCTTCCCTGAGATTGGGATTGACATATATACATTACTGTGTATAAAATAGATAACTAATGAGAACCTATTGCATAGCACCGGGGGGAGAAAGGAGGCATGCTCTGTTTGTAGGACATATATTAAGTTAACTTAAACATGCATTCCAATATACATTAGGTACAGACAGGTACTATTTGTTTCCACTTATACGAGGTACCTAGAATAGTCAAATTCAGAGTCAGAATGTACATTGGTAGATTCCAGGGACTGGGTGGGGAGTTGCTGTTTAATGAGGACAGAGTTTCAGTTTAGAAAGGTGAAAAATTCAGGAGATGGATGATGGGGAGAATTGCACAACCATGTGAATGTACCTAGTGCCACTGAACTGTACGGTTAAATATAGTTAAAATCGTGTGTTTTATATTGTGTGACTTTTACCACAATAAAAATATTAGAAAAATAAAAATGATAGATTGAAAGATTATGTAATAACGTGGGAAACTATTGGTAAAGTGAAA
The DNA here is from genome assembly GCF_033118175.1 of Dama dama. NCBI lineage: Eukaryota > Metazoa > Chordata > Mammalia > Artiodactyla > Cervidae > Dama > Dama dama. The sequence continues at coordinate 44,916,030 of NC_083712.1, read as the reverse complement.
AATTCAGCCAATGGTATGCATATAGTATGAGTTTCATATCTGTATGTGACACTCTTAATATATGTTTTTTAAGTTCTTCAAAACTTATTTGGAAATAATTTCAAATGTTTAAAAAGTTGCAAAAATAAAGGTAGTACAAGGAACACTCAGAAAAACATTCTTCACTGAATCTCTAGAAACTTGGTTTTCCCTGTAGTTGTCTCTTTGATATTTGTCTCTGTTTGGATGATGGCTTCCGAAGCCCTGTCTCCAAGAGTATGCGTCAAACAGAAATCGCTCAACAAACAGAAATAACTAACATTTACTGGCTTAGTGCCACATACTGTTTCAAGTGCTGCACCTAAATGATCTCTTTTAATCCTCACTACAAATGGAAGAGGGTTTCCCAGGTGGCTCGGTGGTAAAAAAAATCTGCCTGTCATTGTGGGAGATCCGGGTTCGACCCCTGGGTTGGGAAGATCCTCTGGAGAAGGGCCTGGTAACCCACTGCAGTATTCTTGCCTGGAGAATCCCATGGACAGAGGATCCTGGCGGGCTATAGGCCATGGGGTCACAGAGTCGGATATGACTGAAGACTTAGCACACACCCACAAATAGAAGAAGTATAGCTTCTGCTGTGATCTTTGTTTATACAGGAGGAGACTGAGGCAAGCCAAGGTCATGGATGGAGCTGGGACTCAGTGTCAGACACAGTCTGACCCCCGAGCACCTGCTCTTGGCTGCACAGACGGAGCTCTGACCCCACTCTGGACGCTGAGCCATAGGCACCAGGGATATGGAAGCAAACAGTATTTAAAATGTATTATCCAGATTTGATCTTGGTCTTGAATGAATGTCTTTCATCTACATATTGGCTTTCCTGATCTACTTGGGGGATGCCATAGCAGTTTGGAACATTATTGACGCTCATGGTCAGTAGATAGAGTTAAATGGTTTGGTTTCTACTGATAATGTAACTGCTAATGCCCTTCAGCATTGAGCCATTACAACCTTCTTGAATGAGGTTTCTATCAGACTTTAAGAAGCATTTTTTCTAATAGCTGTTGGTGTGAATCTGTTAAGTATCAATCAGGCCTTGTGGTTATTAACATAAATATATTAACTTTTTAAACTGTTAAATGGTTATGTGTATCAGCTAGCTTTTTTGAAGTAATAGTGTCCCCAAACCTGGTGGCATTGTGTACAAGTTCATGAGTAACTGGGTGGTCCTCTGCTAAGGTGGGCTCACTCATGAGTCTGTGGTCACCTGCGGCTCTGATAGTTGGCTCTGATGCTCTGGTTTGGGTTTTCCACATGTCAGGAGTGTGGCTGGGTCTAGGCTGGGACAGTAGGCCTTCCCTTCATAGGATCACTCACTACCCAGCGTGCTGGCCATGGTGGCTGGGGAGATTCCAAGAGCAAAGGCAAGAGCACGTGCCGACTCTTGAAAAGGCTGAGGTTTAGAATAGGCAAAATATAACTTCTGCTTCATCTGCAATCAAAGCAAATCCTAAGGCCACTTCTTTTTTTATCCCCAGGAGCTCAGATTTATTCATTTTAAATAATAAAAATACAACTTTCCAAGAATTGGATGCAATTATAAGAAATTACTCTGAAAATTCAGTTTCCCTAATTTAAAAAGTTCCAATTTAATTACAGCTTCCAGTAGAAATATGCATAAAGTTGTCACTTTGTGTCAGTAAGTTGCATGAGAAAGAGGATATAAATTTTGAGAAGGCAAATGAAATGTACCATTTATAACAACTTTTCTTAAAACCATAGTCTAAATATTCTAGTTCTCATATTCACATTTCTTAAAATCCAATCCTGTTGAGATATGGGTTAATAAGAGTTGTAACTGTATATGTTTAATAGCTATTTGCCACTCCATTATCCTTGCCTGGAGAATCCCATGGACAGAGGAGGCTGGCAGGCTACAGCCAATAGGGTCACAAAGAGTCGGACACAACTAAAGTGACTTAGCACACATGCAAGTGATTGAATGTCAAAGTTAGAAGCTTCTGTTCAGTTCAGTTCAGTTCAGTTCAATCGCTAAGTCGTGTCCGACTCTTTGCAACCCCATGAATCGCAGCACGCCAGGCCTCCCTGTCCATCACCAACTCCCAGAGTTTACTCAAACTCATTGAGTAATGATGCCATTGAGTCGGTGATGCCATCCAGCCATCTCATCCTCTGTCGTCCCCTTCTCCTCCTGCCCCCAATCCCTCCCAGCATCAGGGTCTTTTCCAATGAGTCAACTCTTCGCATGAGGTGGCCAAAGTATTGGAGTTTCAGCTTCAGCATCAGTCCTTCCAATGAACACCCAGGACTGATCTTCTTTAGGATGGACTGGTTGGATCTCCTTGCAGTCCAAGGGACTCTCAAGGGTCTTCTCCAACACCACAGTTCAAAAGCATCAATTTTTCGGTGCTCAGCTTTCTTCATAGCCCAACTCTCACATCCATACATGACCACTGGAAAAACCATAGCCTTGATGAGACGGACCTTTGTTGGCAAAGTAATGTCTCTGCTTTTTAATATGCTATCTAGGTTGGTCATAACTTTCCTTCCAAGGAGCAAGCGTCTTTAGAAGCTTAGATAGGGCTAACTCCAAAGCCTTCTCCTGGAGTTACCACTCTCTAAGGTTTTCAAGGGTCTTCCCAGCTGACACTAGTGGTAAGTAACCCGCCTGCTGATGCAGGAGATGCAGGTTCCATCCTTGCGTTGGGAAGCTCTCCTGGAGAAGGAAATGTCTACCCACTGCAGTATGCTTACCTGGGGAATCTCATGGACAGAGGAGCCTCACAGGCTACAGTCCATGGGGTCACACAGAGTCGGACACAGCTGAGCACACATGCACAAGGTCTTCAGAGCCCTTAAGGATCATGTTATTAATGATTCTTTCAAAAATAAAAGTGGTGCCTGAGGCAGGATGAGGAAATCGGAGAGCCTAAAATTGAAACATAGTAATATCCCATTTGTTGCAATTTATTTATGGGCATGTAACTTTTAATTGAGATATTTCCTTCATTAAACAAACTGATCCTTTGTGATAACTATAGATTAGTCATTTTTTCATCTCTACCTGCAATGAATGTTATTAATAGTTGGTGGTGATTATTTCTGTATGGTAATATTATTTGGCCTGAGAAGGATCAAGTGGCAAATTGAATTCTTATTTGCAAAGCATGTCACCTCGTTTTCCTTCAGAATATTTGGATGAAGTAAGAGGAGAAATAGTAGAGATAATATTAAATGTTCTTTAGTTAGATCTGAATTTACCAAGTATCATATTCCGTGGGTGGTTATTCTATAAAAATTACAGGGCACCAGAGGCCTTTGGCAGGGGGGCCAAGTATGTTTGGATAATTCTGAGTTAATAGGTTCCTTTGCTGTCATTTCTCAGAACCTTAAATAGGCTGATGACCATTATAACTCTCAAAGAGGGCGTTTCTCAGACTTCCGTGACTGCAACTTGCAGACAGTATTCCACAGAACGCTTGGAAAATCTGAACTTGACTATGATGCCTTTGAAGGTGTGTTCAGGGTCAGTAACATTTTGTCAGGCATCTGCTATGCTGCTGCTGCTGCTAAGTCACTTCAGTCATGTCTGACTCTGTGCGACCCCATAGACGCAGCCCACCAGGCTCCTCCGTCCCTGGGATTCTCCAGGCAAGAGCACTGGAGTGGGGTGCCATTGCCTTCTCCGGCATCTGCTATGAGAGTGGCACAATTACACCCATACATGAAGCCTGTGAAATAGGTGTTATTCTTATTTATGGCTGAGAAACCTTAGCCTCCAAACAGTTGCTTCGTTTTCCCAAGATCCCCCAGCTGGTACCCAAACTGAGAGTTGACCCTGGTTTTATCTAACCTCAGGCTTATGGTGTGCTGTACCCTTATCTAAGAAAGTTTAAGCGACTTTTTAGGGTGACTCAGCTGCTCAGAAGAGACACCATGTCTTGCATACTTTTGTACTTTCTGTAACTCCTAACAGAAAATAGCTTGTCAATCAGTACCTACAGACCAACCCCTTTTTTCTTACCTAGTTAATTGTGTTCATGGCAAAAATTGTAATAGTAGAGAAGATTATAAGATAAAAAGTCAAAATTCTCCATACCATCTGCTCTGAAACCATGCTTTAAAGATAAGACTATTATCCATTTTTTATATGTTCTTCCATAACGTTTTAATTACACAAATGTGTGTGTGTGTGTCTCTGTGTGTGTCTGTCTGTGTAGATTGTTCTCTTTTGTTTTTCATAGAGGGGATCATATATATACATTTTCACTTAATATTTATTTGACATCTTTTATTAAATGTAATTATATATAATGGTATATTAGTTTCAAGTATACAACGTTGATTCAATATTTGTATATATTGCAAAAAAATTGCTACAATAAGTCTAGTTAACTTCCATCATCACTTATAGTTACATTTAGTTGATTTGCAGTATTATATTAGTTTCAGGTGTACACTGTAATGATTCTGTGCTTTTATAGATTATATTCCATTTAAAGTTATAAAACATTGGCTGCATTCCCTGTGCTGTGCATTTCATCCTTGCATCTTGTTTTTTAATACTTAGTAGTTTGTTACGTCTTAATCCTCTTTCCCTGTTTTCCTCTTTTCCCACGCCTCTTTCCTGTTAACCTCTAGTTTGTCTTCTGTTTCTGTGACACTGTTTCTGTTTTATTGTACACATTTGCTTGTTTCTACATATTTTGGATTCCACATATAGGTGAAAATATACAGTATTTGCCTTTCTCTGACTTACTTCACTAAGCATAATATCTTCCAGGTCCATCTATGTTGTTGGAAAAGGCAAGATTTCATTTTTTTTATGACTGATAGTATTTCATTATCTACACATATGCCACATTTTCTTTATCCATTCTTTATTCAAGTGTTAATGGACATTTAGGTTGTTTGCATATCTTGGCTATTGTAAATAAGGTGGCAAACACTGAGGTACTGTGTCTATTGAAATTAGTGTTCTCATTTCCTTGAGTTTAGATCTGAATCCTGTACTTTCCCCACCAAGTCATTGACTATGATAAGTTTTTTTTTTTTTTTTTAGTGGTTACAGTCATCCATCCCAGTCAGGAATGCAACTGAATTCGGCATAGATAATGCTTTCTAAAAGCAGTTTTCAAGTTGCCTCTGGACCTTGGCGTGTCTTTGGGAGCCTACATTTGTATAGACTGTGTGTTAAGAGTTTGCAAAGCTCTCGCTGTTGTCAATGCCTTAGGCACTTAGTGGGAAATAATGAGAACAGAGAAGCAGAAAGAATCTGAGACGGATGGGTCCCCACTCAGCCTTCCTATAACCTTGCAGCATGATGAATAATGAGTACAGATGTCAGGGAAGACATAACCTTATCTTTATTCTTTATTTAGCACCCAGAGAGAGAGAGATGCTGGGTTCAAAAAACAAAGTGTTGTTTATTTGTTAGTGCTGAATGGAAACAAACAAACAAACAAACAATCTAAAAGTTTCCAGCTAAGCTTTGTTCTGGGACCTTACTGAGGACTATAGCCCGAGAGAGAGAGCCTCTCAGTAGCTCCAAGGAATTGCTCTGGAGAGGAAATGGAGGGGCCAGGATATACAGTAAGTCCCTTGCAAGTGAATGAGTTCCTTTCCAAGAGCGTGTTCCTAGGTCCAGTTTGTTCATGAGTCCATCAAAGTTAGCCTACGTACCCGACTAACACAATCAACTATATAGTACTATTCTGTAATGGGCTTATAATACTTTTTGCACAAATAATACATAAAAAAATTTAAAAAATAAGCATTTCTAATCTTACAGGACAGCACCTTGTAAAGTACCCTAGTACCAGCTACATCACCACTGCTTTTTCACTTGCTTCGTAACATTCTGGACTTGAAATAAAGATACTACACTAATGTATTATATACAGTAAAGTACACAAAAGCCCAACCACTTACAGAGGGTCCACACATATAACAATGTACACCAGACATGTGTTTGGACGTTAGACTGAGCGACAACTTAGTTGACAGAAAATTTGAGCAAATAAAGAAATCAGTATGTAATTTCCTAACCACTGGATCACCAGAGAAGTCCCCTATTATGCCAGAATTTTAGACAAAGAATTTAAATGCACAGAAAGGTTTGACCAAGGTCACAAATACATGATAGCCTGTATTTAAACTTAGATAATTAAGTTACACCAAAGCAGAGCTATATTTTTGTCTAAGTTGGGGCGCTTCGGGGAGTTAAAAGAAAAGGGAAAGCAAACTGGTCATGTCTAGGTTATACAGTCCCCTGTTTTTTTGTTTGTTTGTTTTTTGGTTTTTTTTAGGTCTTTATTTTATATTGGGGTTTAGCTGATTAACAATACTGTGGTAGTTCCATGTGAGCAGCAAAGAGACTCAGCCATCCATGTACCTGCATCCACTCTCCCCCAAGCTCCCCTCCCATCCAGGCTGCCGTATTGGGGTACTGCCAATTAGCAATACTATGACAGCTGCAGATGAACAGTGGAGGGACTCAGCCATCCACATACCTGTGTCCACTCTCCCCCAAGCTCCCCTCCCATCCAGGCTGCCGCATGACATTGAGCAGAGTTCCCTGTCTATACAGCAGGTCCTTGTTGGTTCTCCGCCTTAACTACAGCATGTACTTTCCATCCCACACTCCCTAATTACCCCTTCCCCCATCCTTTTCCCCAGCAACCATAAGTTCCTTCTCTGTCTGTGAGTCTGTTTCTGTTTGGTAAATAAGTTCACTTGTATCATTTCTTTTCAGATTCCACACATAAGGGATGTCTCCTTCTCTGACTTAACTCCACCCAGTATGTCAATCTTTAAGTCCATCCATATTGCTGCAAGTGGCATTATCTCATTCTTTTTAATGGCTGGTTAATATACCGTTATAGGGGCTTCCCTGGTAGCTCAGTCAGTAGAGAATCCACCTGCAATGCAGAAGCCCCAGGTTCAATCCCTAGGTCAGGTAGACCCCTTGGAGACAGAAATGGTGAACCATTCCAGTATCCTTGCCTGGAAAATCCCATGGACAGAGGAGCCTGGCAGGGTGCAGTCCATAGGGTCAAAGAGCTGGACACGACTGAGCAGCTAACACTAAAAACACTAATATTCCATTTTATGTATGTGCCACATCCTTATCTATTCCTCTGTCGATGGACACTTAGGTTGCTTCCATGCAAGACAGAGTGTTTAATCAGCCACTGAAAGAACTGCCTTCTTACTAGGCTGCTGATTCCTTTTTTCCTTTTCTTTCTGGAAGCAGTATTTGAGGATTGCCACCCGATTCCAGCATTAATCACTGTAGCTCAGAAACTTGTGTGACAGAGGACTTCCCTGACTGTCCAGTGGTTAAGACTGCACTCCCACTGCAGGGGGCACAGGTTCGAGCCCTGGTCGGGGGAGTTCTGCAAGCCCAGAGGTGCGGCCAGAGGGGAGAAAGGAGACTTGTATGACAGGGACATGGGAGCAAGGCTCGGGTCTAGGGGTAAAACGGTCCTCTTTGGGGGCGCAGCTCAGACCTGACAGCACACCCAGAAATCCTGTAGCTTCCTCGTGGCCCCAGACATATTGGAAGGGAGTGAGGGGGTGAGGATAGGGCAGAAGTAATGAGTTGAGAAATGCGAAGGGAAATTTAGGAGGTAGAAGCAATGCTGTTTCATCTGGGCTGTCCCCTTGCTGGGTCGTCTTCCTTCTCGAGAGGGCAGGTGGGGTGCCGCTGTGCCCTGTCACCCCACCAAGGTGACCCCAGGGCTCCTTTATGTTCCACTTGCTCATTCTGAGGTTAGCAAGGAGGCATTTCCCTTCCTCTCCCCGCTGCAGAAGGATGGCTTGTTAGCTACTCTGAGTTTGTGGTTAGACCTCTCTGGGTCAGAACAGGAGGGCATTTAGGCGCCTCCTTAGCTCTGCCCTCTGGTGGGGAAGCCCTGGTGTCTGCAGAATGCCTGGTTTTTACTCTGAGAGACGCAGCTCCCCACGGCTTCCCTTCCCGGGAATCACTGTTTAGCTAACCAGTACTTGCAGGCGATGCCAAGCTGATAATCCCTTTGGAAAACAGTCAGTCAGCACGACAGAGCAGAGAGACAGTTCTTCTGTCCTCCCTGCTGGAGGTAACCTTGATGTGGTGTCTTTGGACGTCTCTACATTCTGCGTCTGTTGTCACTTCAAAGTCCTGGGTGAGGGTGACGGCTCTAGAGGCTGTTGCAGCAACACGATTTAGCCAACCCCGGAAGATTCCATCCCCTTTTTGTGAATCACAGAGAGAAAATGAAATAGTTTTGAGTCCAACCTCTTTGAATGCAAGGAATATGCAGGATTTAGACTTCCAACAGGCATTCCATCCTGTGTGTAGGTGGACCATTTAGGGCATGAAGGATTTCATCTCAAGACAAACCGCACTCTGATATTGAGAAGATTTGTCCTAACCATCTCTTGTCTGTGACTGTGACCATTGGACTGACCATTCTAGAGAAATAATGACTAAGTTTAGAGATGTGTGCTGAGAAAAAGTTCTATTCTTCAAGGAGGAATCTACACTTGTGATTTTGCCACTAACAGAGGCTACTGTTTTGACATGTAAAACCAACAGACATTTGACGAGCCGATGTTTATGTGTCAAAATAATGAAAATAATTACCGTAGGGAAGAAAAAGCACAGCTAGATTGCTGAATATTTCAGATTCATTCATACAATGATAGATATTTATGTAGCACTATGCTAGGAGTTGGAAATGCTTCTGGAATAATAGTAATAATAACTATAGCTAACAAGTGTTGAGCACTTGCTCCCTACTATGCATTGTGCTAAATGCTTGGCGTGGATTATCTAATACAATTCTCATGTCAACATTGTCATCAGATGCTTTTATAATCTCTATGAGGAGAAGGGGAGTGAGATTTGGAGAGGTTGATAACTTGCCCATGAGCACAGTGCTCATAAGGATGAAATCTGAAATATGAACTCAGTGCACTGTTTACTTCTTAATTGCTTGTTATTATGTCTACATGAGACGGAAACAAGTCCCAGCCCTCACAGGGCTTAGAGTCGAAATTGTTATTGTTTAGTTACTGAAGTCGTGTCTGGCTCTTTTGCAGTCACATGGACTGTAACCCAGGCAAGAATATTGGAGCAGGTTGCCATTTCCTTCTCCAAGAGATCTTCCTGAGCCGGGGATCAAAACCGAGTCTCCTGCCTTGGCAGGCGGGTTCTTTACTGCCACCTGGGAAGCCCATGGTCTGAATTAGAGAACACTTTTTTCCAGATGGACTCAGTCTCTGGAGAGATGTGAGTGTCCTCCAGAGGAGGCTTTGCACCGTTTCACAGGATTTAGGCAGGTGGAGGTGGCACAGATTCAACTGGTGGAAGTTGCTTGAGGACAGGAAACTCTCATTTCTGTGTTCACGCTCATTTCTCCAGCTCCTCTCCTCCGTCCAGCAGCCTGTGCCTTATCCTCTCCCACCCCCTCCTTCTCTGATGTTGCCTCCAGTACCTTCCTTCTATGTCTTTTCTCCCCCATCTAAGCAATTACTACAGTCCCCAAATGCCCCGCGATGAAGGTTTGCAGGAAGGAAAACAGGGAGGGAGGTGGACCTACACTGCAGAGGAAACGAGCTGTTGACGGATGGCTTAGTCAGCCCCGGGGTTCAGCTCCAGCCTCTCTGGCATTTGCGGGACTCGAGATTCCAAAAGCACATTCATTTCATTCTGCTGTTGCTAATCTGATTTTTTTTTCCATGATGAACAACCCAGTTCGTTATGTTTTCAGCTCACATTAATCTTCTTTTCTGTGAGTTTGGTAACATTTGGAGTCATTTTCCTCTCTATTTATCCATCTGGGATCTTTAGAAAAGACAAGTTTGCAGAGTCTTTTGTTGCTCACGGCTGTAAGAGGGATGAACCTTCTCCTGGTTCCTTAGATCCTGAGAGAGAATCCTCTGAAGTCAGGCACGGGTTCCCTCCACAGGGCAGGGAGCCCCCTCCCTGGGGCTCATGGGGTCCTCCACGTGGGACTGAGCCGCCGCGTAACAGCATCAGATGCCGCAGCAGTCCCTGGATTTTGTTTGTCCCCATGGAGCAGATGGAATCGGGAAAGAGCTGTAGGGGTAGTGAGAGGAACTGTGAGACTCACCAGTCAGAACAAAGGCTTTGGCTTGACCGCCGTCTGTACCACTTATGAGCTCCGTGACCGTGGGTAAGGTATAGAGTCTGCCTGAGGGCCACTTCCCCCGTCTGCGAGAGTGCCTGTCCTCTTTACACGGGAGAGCGGTTTCAAGTGTAAACTTATTCACATCTCTATTTTGGCGTAAGTTCATAACCTTGCTCATATCACTAAAGCTTTGCAATTTCTTAGGCCTTTTTCCAACCACAGCTCAACAGGAAATATATGTATATATATGTATATATGTATATAAATATATGTGAAAGGTGAAAGGCACTCAGTCATGTCCGACTCTTTGCAACCCCATGGACTATACAGTCTACGGAATTCTCTAGGCCAGAATACTGGAGCGGATAGCCTTTCCCTTCTCCAGGGGATATGTACATATATTATATACATATATATATATAATGCTTCCCCAGTAGCTCAGCAGTGAAGAATCTGCCTGCCAGTGCAGGAGACCTGGGTTCAATCCCTGGGTCAGAGAGATCCCCTGGAGAAGGAAATGGCAACCCACTCTTGTATTCTTCCCGGAAAAATCCCATGGACAGAGCAGCCTGGTGGGCTACAGTCCATGGGATCGCAAAGAGTTGGACATGACTGAGGGACAAAGCAAATAAATATGATTTTATATATATAAATGCTCATATATATATATCCACAAACACACAAGAAAAGAATAGGGTATTGAGGAAGACTTACAGGCTAGTATTTCTTTTGGGGGGGGACGTTACATTTTTGTTTTATTTCAGAACATTTCCCTAGAATAGATTACTTGAAAGAAAATTACAATATCAAAAGATATATATACACACACACACACACACACACACATATATATGTAAAATTTAATGTTCTCAATAGATATTGCCAAATTTCTTTCCAAAACATATTCTCAAAATATGTGTTAATGAGGATGCCGTATTATTCTGTTCTTATGAGCATACAGATGGTATTTTTAAAAATTATATTGATAGAAGAAAAATATTCATAGCTCATTTTACAGTTGCATTTCTTTGGCTGCTAATTATGTCGGTCCCCACCTCCCACCCCCAGCTTTACTGACATAATTTTATATAGCACTGTATAAGTTTAAGGTGCACGGCTTAATGATTTGACTTACATATAAGAGGCTAGTATTTCTTAAAACTCTTTTTATACTAAAAAAAAAGACTTGGAGCTGTGTGTCATATTCAAAGATCTATTGGAGACGGGCTACATTGTTTAGAAAACAAAGAGAATCCTTTGGAAATTCAGGTAAGGACATCCTTCCGGGTGGGGTGTAGTCCCCGGAGGTCCCGAGGGAGGCAGCTCCTTTGGCGATTCCAGGCTTAAGGTCCCTGGAAACACTGTGCTGGGAAGGTTGGGATGTACCCATTCATCCCATTCATAATTCAAGTGAGGGGTTTCTTTAGGGAAAATACTCCAAATTGGACAGCCATTCAAAAGCCACGAAAGCCGTTGTTATCTACCATCATCAACTATACAGTATCAGGGTGATTTCTCGTTGCCGCCCACGGGAAGGGCTCGGTCACATTGATGCCTCTTGCAGGAGAAGGGAGAGGGGTGACTCTGTCTGGGTGCTGTAGACTTTAGGAAGGGCGCAGGATGGGGTCAAGGCCAATGGACAGGAGAGGAATCTGGACCGTCTGCTCAGGTTCCGCACCAGGAACCAAGGCGACGTCACTTGGAAATGTCGTTTGTTGACCTTCCGCTCCCCCAGCACCTGGGATTTGAGCAGAGACTCCGATTACGCAGATAACTCCCAGTGGTGCTGATGGAAATTACCTGCCTAACAAGCTCTCCTGCCCACATAAAATGCCAGATGCCTGTTTCATTGCGATGCACCCCCCCACCCCACCCCCCGCGTTTGCAAAAGAGCTCATTGCATCTGCTTTCTTCCCTTTAGGTGCCCACGCAAGGACCAGCATGATGAAGAGATGCGTGTGTGAGTAGCAACCCTTTGGACCAGGCCGGAAGGAGACCAACAGTGTGGGCAGGGCCGGGACCGTGAGCACACGTGCGTGTTGGAGTAGATGAGGCTTGGGCTTGTGATTATGCTGACATTCCAGCATGAATCTGGTGGACCTGTGGTTAACGCGCTCCCTCTCCATGTGTCTCCTCCTCCAAAGTTTTGTTCTTATGATACTGTGCTTCCATTCCGCCAGTATGTGTCCCAAGGGCTGTCTCTGTTCTTCCTCTGGGGGTCTAAATGTCACCTGTAGCAATGCAAATCTCAAGGAAATACCTAGAGATCTTCCGCCTGAAACGGTCCTCTTGTACCTGGACTCCAATCAGATCACATCCATCCCCAATGAGATTTTTAAGGACCTCCATCAGCTAAGAGTCCTCAACCTGTCCAAAAATGGCATCGAGTTTATCGACGAGCACGCCTTCAAGGGAGTCGCGGAAACTCTGCAGACTCTGGACTTGTCTGACAACCGGATCCAGAGCGTGCACAAAAACGCCTTCAATAACCTGAAGGCCAGGGCCAGGATTGCCAACAACCCCTGGCACTGTGACTGTACGCTCCAGCAGGTCCTGCGCAGTATGGTCTCCAACCACGAGACGGCCCACAGCGTGATCTGCAAGACCTCCGTGCTGGACGAGCACGCGGGGAGGCCGTTCCTCAACGCTGCCAATGACGCCGACCTTTGTAACCTCCCCAAAAAAACGACTGATTACGCCATGCTGGTCACCATGTTCGGCTGGTTCACCATGGTGATCTCCTACGTGGTGTACTACGTGAGGCAGAATCAGGAGGACGCGCGGAGACACCTCGAATACTTGAAGTCCCTGCCGAGCAGGCAGAAGAAAGCCGACGAACCCGACGACGTCAGCACCGTGGTGTAGTGTCCGAGCTGCCTGGCATCAGACGGGAAACCCGTTTGGGATTGCAGTAGAATAAGCTGGTTTACTTCTCTCATCCATTGTAAACATTTGAAACTTTGTATCTCCGTCTCCTTTGAATTATGCCACTGTCGAACTTTGAACAAACATGACAACCTAACAACTCATTTTCGTTTTAGGCGATCCACCCCTGAATTGTACCCCTGGCGGTATATTCCTGAGTCGGCTACTTCTCTGAACCTCAGTTAGATCCATCTCACTATTTAATAATGAAATTTATTTTTTTAATTTGAAACCAAATAAAAGCCTAACTTTGAATCATGAAAAAGAGAGTGACTTATTGGTCCAGAAAACTCTACGGTCATTCCATTGCTTTAAAGAGAAAAACAGACAACCCGTGTGAACCTAAAGAGCGATCCCAAGGAGAGATGTGTTATTAAGTTCTACTGTACACTGGGGAGCCATGGCTGAGTTATCAGCCAAGTAAAGTGTCTGTCAGACTTCAAAAGAGGCAGGCTTAGCAAACCCGGGTGATAGTACATAGCATGACATCCTGCAGAGCCTTACGTTCTGATGCTTCTAAATGTTTGGTACCTAAAAGTCAGTGTGTTTAGCTAAACACACCCATGTCTACTCTCTGCTAGACACATGGGAAGGAAAAAGCCCACACATATTCTGTCCTCAAGAGTACCTTGTGGTGAACAGAGGTCTCTGACCAGCATAGAAATGCCTGTGCCAAAAATGAAGGTCCTAGTAACCATGTAAACATCAACTTGCAAGCCTGGTGCAAAGCATTTGCCTCCCGTTACTATGGTTCTAGGGCTTCCCTGGTGGCTTAGAGGTGAAGAATCCACCTGTAATACAGGAGACCCAGGAGATGAGGGTTTGATCCCTGGGTGGGGAAGATCCCCCGGAGGAGGGCATGGCGACCCACTTCAGTACTCTTGCCTGGAGAATCCCATGGACAGAGGAGCCCGGCAGGTTACAGTCCAGGGGGTTGCAAAGAGTTGGACACGGCTGAGCAGAGGAGCATGCATGTACACTATACCTCTAAACCCTTACTCCTAGAGGAGAAAGTGACAGCCACCCCATCTGCAGAGGAGGAAGCTGTGTGTGAGACAGCCCCAGTGTCCTGCCAAGGAGAAAGTATCAGAGCTTGAGCCAAGCCTCCCTGTCCCCAGAGACTGAGGTCTTCTCATTATGTTCTGACTGGGTTGGTTGATAGAGGTACAACTTAGTGTTAAGAAAAAAATGCACCTGTGTTAAGCATCCACTTCCACACATTTGACAGACACACACACCTCTGCATCAAGACGTTGTGTCCCTGATACTGTTCAGAGATAGGAGAAACCTCGTCTGGTTCTTAGAGGAGGGAATTGTGTATCTACGGTTTCAGCTGCAGTGAAACGTCAGAGACCTGGGTGAGATCTCGGATGGTGTGGCAGGTGAGGAAGCAGAGGGAAGACTGGGGGTAAGTGTGTAGGGGGGTGGGCGGGATGAAAGGGTCTGCGTAGGGGGAAGCGAGAGACCGACTGAGGTCACATCACGAGGACTGGACCCAGACTCTGGAATAAAAGCAACTAATAGTGTTTATGGGACCCTTCCTGCACACCAGCCACTTGCTCTGGGCTGTCCTGGTTAATCCTCCCATAGCCCTGGGATGTAGTCTTTTGTCAATGAGGAGTCAGAGACGTGGGAGCTTAACTAATTAATTCAGGATCCCAGAGCCTGTCGGTATTGCAGATGTTGACACCCGGTCACCTGTGGACCTCACAGCCGTCCTGCTGTATGCTTTGCAGTCGTGGACCTGACTACTTCAAGTTGCTGGCTCCCGAGGCCTAGAGGTTTACAGACTCCCAAGCAATGGTTTAATTAAGAAAGAACAGCAAAAATAGCCCTTTGTGGGTTTAAGTAGGAAGGAGGGATCCTTTGCTGTTTTGACTCACATGGCCTTCTCCAACTCATATGAGAGTATTTGGGGGCCTTCAAGAATCACATCTCTGCGCATGGAAAGCCCTATGGGTCCTGTCCTGTCCATATAGCTCCTGAGATGTGAAATTCAGGGTATGGGACCTAGAAGGCCTGCCTCCCAGAGAGAAGGAAGCCAGATTGTCTGCCTGTCTGTGCTAACTGGATTCGAATGCCTTTCAGCAGCACTGGGGCTTTGCTGAAGACTTAACACCCCCTGGAGGACAACCTTATAATATATCTCTGTAAGTATTACCACGGAAAGATGCCTAACTGAATACACTACCTTCCCCTGAAGAATAAGATCATTGCTAAGATCACCTTTTAAAATACCCAATTAATTCGTTGTATTTATTTGTGTGTGTGTCACATTCATTTTAGAGAAGCTTTCACAAGTCACGTAATCCATTTCAGGTTGCTTTTTCCAGATAATCTTTTGTTCCTGTCATTGTTCCTATTGGTGATGTTCAGTTGCTAAGTCATGTCCGACTCTTTGCAACCCCATAGACTGCAGCATGCCAGGCTCCTCTGTCCTCCATTGTCTCTCAGGATTTGCTCAAATTCATGTCCATTGAGCCAGTGATGCCATCTAACCATCTCATTCTCTGTTGCCCCTTCTTTTGCCTTCAATCTTTCCAGCGCCAGAGTCTTTTCCAATGAGTTGGCTCTTCACCTCAGGTGGCCAAAGTATTGGAGCTTCAGCATCAGTCCTTCCGATGAATATTCAGGGTTGATTTCCTTTCGGATGGGCTGGTTTGATCTCCTTGAAGTCCAAGGGACTCTCAAGAGTCTCCTCCAGCACCACAGTTTGAAAGCATCAATTATAAAAGAATATAAAGAACTGCCATAAGTGGTGTAAAGAATTGATAAAATTTAATCATTAGGTTCTTACAAATAGGAGCCTGTTTTCCTACTGAGCAATTACATTAATCTAGTGAAATCACCTCACCAGGCAAAATGTCTGCAGAGTCTTGACATGCAGTCCTGGTCTCGTCCAGATGTGGCCAAGTTTGATCTCCACATTTTAGTATGTAATTCTCCTTGTACATGGAATTAAGAGAGAATCCTAGGTGAATCCCGTTCGCTGCCTGTACATTTCCAGTAAACATTGTAAGTGCAAGTGCTTTAAAAAAAAAATCACCTTTTAAAATTGTCATGGGTTGGAGGATATAAGCCATTGGAGGAGAAAATTAATTCTTTTTTTTTTCAAACAATAACAGGCTCCTGGGCTCCTTTGGAGCCAGAATGGAAAAGAAATACCCTTCCCATCAGCTTATAGGGATGTTTGACCCACTGGCCCGACAGGGCATGATGCCAGGGAGTGGAAAGAGCTGCCTGAAGCTCACAACTGGCTGTCCAGAAAAAGGCCCCAGTGCACACTCAGGGTTGAGCCCAGCAAGCTCCATAATTTCTGAACCCTCACACACGTTTACGTGTATGGAGAGCGACCTATTTTAGGGCTGGACAGTTTGGGAAATGAGCTGTTATCTGAGGCACATCCCACCTTCCCTTCTGAATGTTCTACCTAAACAACTTCTTTGCTCAGTCACTCTTCTAACCTTCACCTTTATTGATTTAATTTTTTAATTCTTATTTCATACTGGGGTGTAGCTGATTGACTGAGTTGTGTTAGTTTCTGGTGTACCGCGGAGTGACTCAGTTATACATATATAAGCATCCGTCATTTTTCAAATTCTGTCCCCATAGGGGTCATTCGAGAATCCTGAGTAGAGTTCCCTATGCTATCCAGTAGGTTCTCATTAGTTATGTTTTATACTTAGTAGTGTTATATAGGTCAACCCCAGTCTCCTAATTTGTCCGTCCTTAACCACAACCTTTTCAATGAGAAAAACACCTGAGAACTTGAGTCATTTGCAAAGCGCTTATCTCTGAAGCAAGGCAAATCATAAAACATGCCAATGCGACTGGAACATTTTTAAGAAAGGGATAGAAAGTTATGTAACAGAAGGTTTAACTTTCAGGCTCACGTCGGCAAATTGTAAGGCTCTGATATACAAAGTGTGCTATGTACACTTTGTTCTTTTCGGTGTCCTTCCCTGACTGCCCACAGTAACTCTTGCTCTGACATCCTCCAGCGGAAGGCCGTCCGGGGTAGGTTTTCTTATTGACTCACACTGAGTCCTCTCATCTGTCTGGCACAGTTGGCAAGTGGAAAATTCTCCTTAATTAAATGTTCAGGCTACTAGAGATACGTGAACTCAGAGAATGTCAGGAATGGAAATGCCCGAGAGCGGAGCTCGCTTATTGATTCTCAGGTGTTGAAATCCTTGCAGGCTTGGGGACTCGCACTCACATCTCCATATAACCAGGTGTCCCTAATAGAACACCAGTAACCTTCTGATAAACTGGCCCCCATCTTCAGAGAAACAGAGCAACATAAACATCACCCCCCGTGAAAGCATCCGTGGCTCTAGGCAAGTTTCTCTGAGGACTCGGAAGGCACTTAAGTTTCCTGCACTGCCACAGAGTGGTAATCAAGAATACCTGTATTCAAAAAAGCTTCTTGTTCCCTCAACATGTGACGAGGGGACCCATTTCCCCTTCACAAATGGGCTCTGGATAGCGTGCTCTGTGCTGTGTGTGACCTGGCTTCCCGGTGGAGAGACGGAGACAGTGATGTCAATGCACCTTCCTGGGTCGGGAGAGGTGATCGGTACTTGTTTCTTCGAGGGGCAGCATAAACACAGGGTGGTCAAGGACCACCCTGCAGGCAAGAGGCGGGTGGACACCTCTATAGGATGTTCTGCTCTGGCCACCCACTCCAATATTCTCTCCTGGAGAGTTCCATGGACAGAGGAGCCTGGTCGGCTCTAGTCCACAGGGTTGCAAAGAGTCAGACACGACTGAGCAGCTAACACACACACACACACACACTGGTCTGTTTTCAGAGCTCTTGTCAGCCTGGCAACCCAAAGTGGCACCAATGATGGATCAAGCCGGCTGGATCGGACCCAAAGTGACCTAGAGGCAAACTCATTCATTGCACATTTGCAAAGGCCTTCCCTGACCCTTTGCAGAATTCAAGCAAATGAGTCAGAGTCTAGGGAAACGGGAGACCTGAGTTCTATATCTCACATTGGCCCAAATTCATTTTATGGATGGTCCCAAAGGCACCAAATGAATTAGTGGGTCACAGAGGCCCAGCAGGGGCCACTCCTCAAGGTCCAAGACCTTCTCCTTCCAACCCAGGGAAACTATGATCTTGAGGACAGAAGACCTGAAGGAGTCCTCATGGGGCCACTTAGAGCCCTGTGTTTCATAGGTTTCATGGCTGAGCAACAATGAAAGGAAATCTATTGTCTTCATGACTCTAACGTCTTCAGCTTGAAAAGGACCAGAAGCTAGTGTGAATCACTTAAGAAGTGTGTGTGTGTATCTACGTGCACACTGGGGTAACATGGAGAGCTGGGTCCCAAAAGCACCAGGAGACAAGATCATGGGAATAATGAAAACAAAATCTGTCAGTCATTTGGTCTAGAGAGAGCACAGGTTTGGGTTTTCCAGGGAAATGATTAGATGTATTTTCAAGACTGTCCCCAAGTTCACTGAAAAAACATTTACACTTGTCACTAATGGCAACTGAGCCGATCAAGTTTGTGAACTGTGCTCTTTCTTTGGCTGACAGATCTGCACTTTGCTCACTATTTTCAAAAAAGAATCGGCTCATTTGCTATATTTGCCTGTGGCCATATGAGTGTTCAACTGATGAGAAGTTTCCAGATATGACCTTGAAAACTAAGCCTGAAATGAATACATCGTGGGTTTCTCTGGGGTTGAGACCAAAAATCTATTTCTTTTTATATTTTATTTATTGTTTTTCTCTCAGAGGAGTGTTTGCAAAATGAAAGGCAATCTAAAGTCTGGTTGTTGGTCTAAAGAAGAACAAGCCAGCTATTGAGCTAATGACATCGCTTGTTGAATAGATGCTAAAATAAAGTGGCTCGTGCCTCATCGCTCAGTCATGTCCAACTCTTTTCAACCCCATGGACTGTAACCCTCCAGGCTCCTCTGTCCATGGGAATTTTTTCCAGGCAAGAATATTGCAGTGGGTTGCCATTTCCTCCTCCATGGAAAATATCTCATAGATAACCAACAAGGACTTACTGCATAGCACAGGAAACTCTACTCAGAGGTCTGTGATGACCTATTTGGGAAAGAATCTGAAAATTAATGGTGGATGCACATGTATAACTGATTCACTTTGCTGTATCTGAAACTAACACAGCACTGTGAACCAACCATGTTGTTGTTTAGTCCCTAAGTCATGCCTGACTCTTTTGTGACCCCATGGACTCTAGCCCACCAGGCTCCTTTGTCCATGGGATCTCCCAGGCAAGAATACTGGAGTGGGTCGCCATTTCCTTCTCCAGGGGATCTTCCCAACCCAGGGATCGAATCTTCATGCCCTGCAAGTCTCCAGCATTGCAGGTGGATCCCTCAACACTGAACCACCAGGGAAGCCCAACTATACTAAACCTACTATAACCAAGTATATATAAACCAACTATGCCCATATAAAATTAAAAAAATAAAGCAGCTCATAGGGAGGAGAATGGTGCTAATTTATACAAATCCAGCTTCCTTAGGGTTGTCCCCATCTCTTCTGGAGGAGAGATACAGGGAAGACATTAGTCTGCTCTCAGAGTTTTTCATCCTCACTGACAGTCATCCTGATTCTCTGACTCTCTGGGGAGCAAGCCGCAGTGACAAGAAGAGAATGACATGTGAAGGAAATCTCGGGAAAGTGCTGTCTGGAAGCGAAGCTTTGGGGGGGGACAAACAGGACTGACGGAAACTGACATTGACAAAGACTTTCATCTTCATATTAAAACATAGGCTGAGGAATCCCTGTGTACAAGTCACAGATAAAGAAACTTACATAAAATAGAAGACCCTCCCAGCAAACAATTTCACCTTTCCCCCACTACAGTTATCATGTACTTGGCATAGGAAGCGGTTCTGTTGGCATCTTACTTCTCACAGCAGCCCTGCCGAGAAGATATCATTGTTCCTCTGATACCAAGGAGGAGACTGAGGATCAGAGCAACCCAGGCTCCCTCAGCTGATGTCCCATAGAGAGCCCAGGTCTCTCCACCTGCAAAGCCACATGTTTATTTATCCTGTACCCTTTCATTCTGTGAGGTTGCACATTAAGGCTCATGGGAATAAATGGAGTAGAATAGGGCAAGATATTTTTTCTTAGGCACAAGGGAGAAATGACGTTCAAAAGGAAAGAAGCAAGCATTTTCATTCAGCCAGCTAGCAGAGCCTGTGCCCGGGCACCGCGTCAAGTCAACCCCACTGCACACCCATCTCTCTGTGCCCAGTCCTGATGTCCCGTGAACACAGAAAATAAACCCTGCTCCTGGCAGGACACATGTGTGTGTGGCTCTCAGTCCTGGGAATGATGATGATGCTTGGTTCCCCAGTTCCTGCTGGGGGGATGCTGAGGGTGGTGCTCAAGACGCTGCCTTGTAGAGTCATGTCTCCGTGAGTCCTGCCATCACCCTCTACGCCGGGCAGGTTCCCCTGGCAGCTCCTGCAGACACTCACCAGAGGGTTTTCTCTGGCTTCCCCAGCACACTTGGCACTTACACCGAAGGTTGGGGTGCCAGGGAGCTGCCACCTGCGAGTCACCTGTAAGCAAGGGCTCCTGGGGACTTGGTGGGGAAACACCAGGCCCCTCACTCACTGGCAAGTGGGACCCACCCCGGGTCCTCAGAGTCTGTGCTTAGCAAGACTTTGCTGCCACAAAGAGGGAACCACTCCCCCCTCCTGCAGAGTGAGTGTCATACAAGCCCAAAGTAAAGTTCTTTGGCCTCCTATGCCAGGAAATTAGGAGAAAAAAATCCATGCTTCCAATTTAGCGACTGTATATGATCTTATAATGCATCTAGCGGCAGTTTAATTTTCTTTACTTTTGACCTGCTGTTACATATAGGTTGTTGATTACTCTGGTTTTCATTTATTCTATTTGCCTGATTCTAAGAATCTCCTTAAGACCCCTCCTACCCTTGCTATAATTAAACAGGGAAGGCTTTTATGTTTATGTGCTGCCTGTCACGTTTCCCTAAAATGAAACGTATAGATTGTTGTAGACTCATTCCTGTTTTTAAAATTGAAGCACAGTTGACTTACAATGTTGTGTCAATCACTGCTGTACCACAAAGTGATTCAGATATATATATATATACACACACACACACATTCTTTTTAAAAATATTATTTTCCATTATGGCTTATCATGGGATACTGAATATATTTCCCTGTTCTCTACAATAAGACCTTGTTGTTTACCCATTCTCTATATAATAGCTTGCATCCGCTAACCCCAAGTTCCCATTCCATTCATCCCCCACCTTTGCAAGGAGAAGGGCAATGATCTGTTTCAACAGAACATTTGGCTTTTGGGAGTTTTTGAAAAGAAGTCCGTGTTCATTTCTGCTCAGAGTTGACGGACTATATTTTCATTGTTAGGATATTCTAGGGCAAGCAATATTTTAGTACTTACTGCGTTTTCCCTCTGCTCTTTCCAGTTGATATGTTTTCGGCTGAGTGTTGTCCCCTTCTAGTGTTATATGTTTAAGTCCTAACCCCCAGTACAGTCACTGTGGCATCTCAGATTGAAACTGCATTTTGGGGTTTTGGTTTTTCCTTTTGGTTCTTTTGGCTGTGCTCCTTGGCTTGCAGCATCTTCGTTCCCCGCTCAGGGACTGAACTGGGGCCCTGCCAGTGATAGTCTGTGGAGTCCTAACCACTGGACCGCCAGGGGGTTCCCTGAATGCAAGTGCGTTTGGAGATGGACCTTTAAAGAGAGAAATAAGTTGAAATGAGGTCTTTGGGGGGGCCCTCGTCCAGTCTGAGGCTTGTCCTTATAAGAAGAGATCAGGGCACCGTGAGCCAGGACGCTCCTGCAGAGAAAGGCCACGTGAGGGCGCGGAGAAAGGCGCCGTCTGCAGCCGAGGAGACAAACCTCAGAGAAACCGACCCGCCGACACCTTCCTCCTGGACATGCAGAACTGTGAGAAAACACATTTCTGTTAAGTCACCCAGCCCGCGGTATGTTGTTATGGCAGCCCTAACAAACTGATACATCATGTTAACCCTTACTTTCCAGGGTTAACAATTTTGGGAGGTTTTCTAGAGAATCAGTTATGAGAAATTTCAGGAAATGCAGTCCATCAGTGAATGCCGTTGCATATCTGGATCTTCCTGTTTTCCTCCTAGTTCGCAGGGAGAATTTTGTTTTTGAAATAAATCTATCTCTGTCCTCTTGAAATGCCACAGGGCTGGATAGTAAGTATAATAGCTCTAAGAAATGAGGACTTCTGTGTAAAATTATAGGAGCAAGAGACAGAGTGACTATGTGATCAGGTTGTGCTGGCTTCCTTTCCAGAAAGCAAAGGCAATTTTTAAAGGGGAAAATGGCCATAGGTAATAAAACAGTCTAATTGGAAAAATGATCTGTGTGTCCCATATCTAACCACATCCGAATTCCTACTACACCTCCTGTCCCAGCTTCAGTAGAGTGTTTCCCCAGAGCTAAAAATCCCAACTATTTAAATATTTGTCCTTAAGAGCAGTAGCTCAACAGTGGAAAGTTCTTTGGATAAACAACAAGGTCCTACAATATACATAGCACAGGGAACTGTATTCAATATCCTATGATAAACCATAATGAAAAAGAACAGTAAAAAGAATGTATATACGTGCATCATTTTGCCTATTTATATTCAGTTTATGGGGTTCTCATGGCAAGAATACTGGAGTGGTTTGCCATTCGCTCCTCCAGTGGATCACGTTTTGTCGAAAGTCTCCACTATGACCCGTCCATCTTGGGTGGCTCTGCCTGGCATGGCTCACAGCTTCACTGAGTTATTCAAGCCACTTCACCACGACAAGGCAGTGATCACGAAGGGGTAGCCTGGCGTGCTGCAGTCCATGGGGTCACAAAGAGTCAGACATGACGTGGTGACTGAACAACAACGAATACGTGTGTGTAAATAACTGAATCACTTTCCTGTCTAGCAGTAATTAACACAACATTGTAAGTCAACTGTACTTCAATGATAAAAATTGATCAACATTTTAAAAAATCATAAAAAATTGAAAGTTTTTTTGATCAGTTCCTTTCCAGCAATTTTCAGTTTCCAACAATCGGCTCAGATTACAACTTCAACGATCACTTCTTCTAGCAGTATACACAATGACCCCCACCTTTCACAGAGCAATACAGACACTGTTACCCCAATTGATTTACGTTTGGTCGATGGTGCACACAGCTGGCTCTAGTTAGCTCAAACTCTTTTCTACAGGCAAGACACTCAAAAGCCAGAGACCGTGGGAAGCCCATTAGAAAACAGTTAATTGTGCCACAAACGCAGGTACTGTGGAGGCATCAAGTGCAGAGACACCCAATTAACCGCGTGTTTTCATTTGCCTTGTGGCGTGGCAAAAATCGCACAGGATTTATTTTGCTTACAAAGTAAAAATAACTTGTGTTTAAACATCTGAGAAACCAGGATCATGCGGAAAATGAGAGTACTTTAAAGAACATGAAGAAAGAAGGATAAAGTAGTCCAAGTCCCACCACTTAGAACTTCTGTTGATATTTTCATCTTTCTTCTGAACTTTTGGTCTCTCTCTTCCCCTCAACAATGCCAAGATGCTAACACGGCCCTTCCTGACCAACTCTGTCCAGATTTTCAGAACGATCTTTTGCTTCTATCCCCCAAACCCACTAGGCTTCTGCTTCTCTCATCCTGAGGTTCCTGAAACTCCCGCTGCCTCTCATGAGTTCTTTGGAGAGTCCCAAGCCCAGATGAACATGTGATCAACTTTGCGTTTCTCAAAGGTAACTGGCAGAAGCAGTCAGAATGAATTATCAGGAGTGGGGAATAACGGGGGATGTGGAACTCGGGTGTTGATTGCACTAAAGTCAGATAGAAAAGGCTGGGCAGAGATGCGGCCATGGAGATGGAGCTTCAGTGACTTGGAGAGACTTTTCAGGAGATGCGATCAGATCCGCGGTCTGTGCTCCTAGCGCATCCTCGCCATCATCATGGTCACCACTGTCGTCATAGCTGTTACTGTGGTGACTGTGCTCCAAGATAAGTCAAACAGGAGATTATACCGGAAATCAAGTCAAAATTTGACTATACATGAAAAGGATGGAATCGATGAAGAGGCTTCGTAAAACCAGCCTAACTATTCTAGCCAGGCCACATGACTTCACTGGCAAGTTCAACCTGATGTAGCCAAAAATAAGTTTGATTTCCCCTGCATCGCAGATTATATGGTCTTGCATTTTCCCTTCTGGTTGTCAGAAAAGGATGAAGTTCATTTCATCTGAAGACCTCTTTTAATGAAGGTTTTAAATCGAAAGCTGTAGCTGCTTGTCACCGTGCAGGCTGGTGCTGTTTGTTAAATTCCTTGTGTGACACTTGACCTGAGAGCTGAAATCAGCTGGAATTTGTCCTTTTAGCTCCTCCCACATCTCCACACACACGGGGACCTGCTTCTTGGGAGACCTGAGCAACCTCTATATTTTCATTCAGGAGATTAGGGTGTGACACGCCTGGGCCTTAAGCTCACAAAAGGAGGTGTTCCCTTGCCACTCGAATGCCATCTCATGGAGTCTAAAAGCCCAATCCGAAATATTCTATTATAAAAGTAATAATAGTTGCCAAAAATTAAGTGCAATATTTTTAAGATTCATATAATAAAATGCCCTCTGGGGCCCTTTTGTGTTGCAGAAATTTAACATCTACCATAAGATGATGAACATAATCACTGTCAGCTGATAACATTTATTAAGCAGTGACTATGGGCTAGGTATCATGCTGGCCTTCCTCGGTTACTCTTCAGGAGAAACTTCAGAAGGAGATCCTATTACAGTTCACAGTTTACAGATGAGGGAACTGCAGCTTGAAGAGGTCACACCTTCTCCAAGGTACAGCAAGGATTTCAGGTCCCTGAGCTGACTCCAGCAGCAGCCTCAGGACAATGCTCCGTGTCAGGAGAACACGTCTCCACATTTCTCATCATCATGATAACTCACACTTGGGTTAATTCATTTACACCTGAATGTGTCATGATTGTCCTCTTTCTCTACCTAAGGGTCTATACCCCAAAACCCCTAGTGGATCACCAGGTCTCCCAAGTTAGGTAGGAAAAATGGGGGTCTCAACCCCAGTCTTCTGATACACAGGGGGCTGTGTTGGTTCCTCTTCTGTCAATCTATGTCATTCCAAGCCAACCTGTCATGGGGACGCCTTAGCTGGACATTTTGTGAATTCAGGGACATTGGATTTTGTCCAAGTTAACAATTTGCATGTCCTAACTGAGCTGCCATGATTTAATAACTCTTGCTCATCATAAGGAACAGACTATACAATTTAATAACTACAGGAATATTTGATTTTCACCATGTTACAGTATGGATTCCCTGGTGGGTCAGATGGTAAAGAATCTGTCTGCAAGGCAGGAGACCCGTGTTCGATCCCTGGGTTGGGAAGATCCCCTGGAGAAGGGAATGGCAACTCACTCCAGTATTCTTGCCTGGAGAATTCCATGGACAGAGGAGCCTGGTGGGCTGCAGTCCATGGGGTTGCAAGAGTCGGACGTGACTGAGTGACTAACACTCACTCACATGTCACAGTGTACTGCTATCCCTGAGAAAGTACCAACCATTTTGAGTTGACAACTATAGTTAAGGAAAGAGGTCTTAAGACAATAAATTAATCATGTAATAAGGATATTACATTATGGGTGCATGCTGAATCCCAATTTATTAATGTTCCCATTGCTCTTCTCCATGACAAGTTGGGTGCTGTTAACCATAACACATACTCTTTTCTTTGGGAAAGTATGTGGTAAACTTAGTTTCTGATTTTTTGTGAACAAGAGAGAGATCATCAAAACATAACTTTGTGATTCATCTAGAGAAAAATCAAAAGTAAGAAAAATAAGCAGTTTGGGAGATGAAGTACTCCCTGTGTGATTTTAGTCTTCCTTTTTCTAGAGTTTTATTCTTTTTAAAAAAAGTTTTATTGGAGTATAGTTGATTTACAGTGTTGTGTTAGTATTGGGTGTACAGCCAGTGAATCAGTTATACGTATACATAGACCCACTGTTCTGTTTTTTAAATTCTTTTCCTACATAGGCCACTGCAGAGCCTTGAGTAGTGTTCCCTGTGTTCCATAGCATGTTCTTAATAGTTATCTATTTTGTCTGTCAGTTCAGTTCAGTCACTCAGATGTGTCTGATTCTTTGCAGCCCCATGGACTGCAGCACACCAGGCTTCCCTGTCCATCACCAATTCCTGGAGCTTGCTCAAACTCACGTCCATCAAGTTGGTGATGCCATCCAACCATCTCATCCTCTGTCGTCCCCTTCTCCCGCCTTCAATCTTTCCCAGCATCAGGGTCTTTTCCAATGAGTCAGTTCTTCGCATCAGGTGGCCAAAGTATTGAAGCTTCAGCTTCAGCATCAGTCCTTCTAATGAATATTCAGGATTGATTTCTTCAGTATTGACTGGTTTGATCTCCTTGCAGTCCAAGGGACTCTCAAGAGTCTTTTCCAACACCACAGTTCAAAAGCATCAGTGTTTTGATGCTCAGCTTTCTTTATGGTCCAACTCTCACATCTGTACATGACTACTAGAAAGACCATAGCTTTAACTACACAGACTTTTGTTGGAAAAGTAATGTCTCTGCTTTTTAATGTGCTATCTAGGTTTGTCATAGCTTTTCTTCCAAGGAGCAACCATCTTTTTAATTTCATGGCTGCAGTCACCATCTGCAGTGATTGTATATAGTAGTGTGTATATGTTCATCCTAATCTCCCAATTTATTCCTCTCCCTACCTTACCCCCCAGTAACCATAAGTTTGCTCTCTACATTCATGAGTCTACTTCTGTTTTGTAAATAAGTCATCTCGATCATTTTTTAGATTCCACATGGAAATGATATCATTTGGTATTTGTGTTTCTCTGTCTGACTTCTCTCAGTATGACAATCTCTAGGTCTATCCATGTTGCTGCAAAACAGTGTTATTTTGTTCTCTTTTTTTTTTTAATGGCTGAGTGACATTCCATTGTATATATGTACCACATCTATGGTTTTAGCCTTGCCTAAACCAAATGCCATTTTGAAATGATCTTTCATATATATGTTATTGGGTGCTAAGTTGCTTCAGTCAAGTCCGACTCTTTGCGATCCTATGGACTGTAGCCCTCCAGGCTCCTCTGTCCGTGGGATTCTCCAGGCAGGAATACTGGATCTGGTTGTCCAGCCCTCCTCTAGAGGATCTTCCCAACCCAGGGCTCGAACCTGTGTCTCTTATGTCTCCTGCATTGGCAGGTAGGTTCTTTACCAATAGCACCACTTGGGAAGTCCCATGAAGGCACAATTTTAAAAAGTCAATCAGGGGAAAATAAATACTCCTGTGGTACATTGGACCAGGCTACCATCACGTCTTACCCAGGGCCATATGACCAGCACCACGTCTTTCTGTAAAGAAGTAACAATGTGCCGATTTAGAGTCTAGGCCTTAAAAGGCATTGGGCGTTTGCACTCACTCTGCTGAGCTCCTGCTATTCATCATGAGAACACAGACCTCAGGTAGCCACTGGTCCAGGGGAGATGCGAGACCCTGAAGCAGACATCCTCAGCTCCCTGAAACAGATCAGCCACTAGCTGGAGGCAGAGTCTGCTGACTGTCAGAACTGGGAGCAAGAGAAGTAAATGTTTCCTCCTTGTCTTCCTCTGTCCAGGCTGCTATAACAGAGCACCATGCATAGGTTGCCTTCAACAACAGTTTGTTGTTTCTACTGTTCTGGAGTTTGGAAAGTCCAGGATCAAGGTGCTGGCGGAGTCAGTGTTTGGTGGGAGCACATGTCGTGGTCCGTAGATGACCATCCTCTCGTGGTCAGAGAGCAGAGGGCAGCAGGGTCTTTCAGGATTCCCACAATAGCACTATGCCCATTCATGAGGGCTGGGCCCTTGTGACCTCATCTGATCTTAATTATGTCCCAAAGAACCTTCCTCCTAATGCCATCACATTGGGGGTTAGGGTTTCTACATATGGATTTTAAGGGTACACAGTTCAGTCCATAACACTCCTCTAAGGCACTGAGATTGTTAGGTTGTTTGTTCTGTGGTATTACGGCACAACAGCTGACTACTGCAATCCATGAGAAATAATACTAAAAGTGTACCAATGGGGATGAGCAAAAAGGCGCCCTCAAGGACTCTGCCCATTGCCATCAGTGAGTGGTTCCCCAAGATTAATGGGGAGAACTAGATCAGTGCTACTTCATTCCAAGCCTGAAGGGCACACTTTATTTCAAGGGGAAATAATTTATGTGTGTGTTGTGCATAGAGACGAGACACACCTCTACTTGGTAAAATTCTGTGGGCAAACTTTCATCAATACCAAAATGCCAGTCTCCTGTGTTCAATCTGATTCTCACGGAAAGGCAAAAGACTGTAGGTGCAGATAAGATGACAGAAAATGTTTAGCTCGTTTCCAAAACTCTCCATAGATGAGGTTGGTTAGAACCATGCCAAGCCATATGTTTGCATTTTAGTCTGAAGCCTCTTCCTAAGATTGGCCTGAAAACTTCTTAAAACTCAAAGGACACAGAACCTAGGGGAATGGAAGGAAGGTTTTTACAGGATAATTAGCACCTTGTACTGTGACTGTTCTGCATGGAACTTTGCATATTTCTGGGAAGAGATGAATTTGTCAGAGGAAAAAATACTCCATAGTTCATGGGAAAAATAGTTGTCCGTGGTATTGATGTAATGGCACTTTCTCATATGATCATGGCTTAAAGGATTATATTGGTTAGATGTGTAAGTGTTCATATCATTAGCACACATTAAATGATTTTATACATAGTTTCCAAGGGTGGGTTAAGAGTAGCTTGTGAAGCAACTGGAAGCAAATGTTGGCAAAGAGACTCTCCAGGGAAGACTTGGTGATAAGGGTCTCTCATAAAGACAGCGAGGGAGAGAGACTGTCTAACAGTTACTGTTATAGATTCACTGCATGGAAAAATATTTTCCAGAATTAGGAATTAACAGCCTAGAATTCTTTTTTTCATGCTTATGAACTATATAATGAAGGACTACAATGCATTTTGCATAGCTTTCATTTCTTTAAGATTGCTACTTTCTAAAATTCTCTTGGACTCACATTTTGTTGGGGAACCCAACTACTAATTGTAGAGTTTCACCCAGGAAATAGCAATAGTTGGACATTTCTGAATTTTTCCATATTGCTTTTTTCTTCTTGTTATATTTACACTTGATTTTGAAGGATTGCTTATGTTTGTGTCACTACAAGCAACCAGTACCCAGTCATTGTGAAACATGATGATAATGTACAGCAAAGCCTGAATTTTTACCAACTGGAAACCCCTAGAGTTAAGTGTCTCCCTCCTAATCCATTCATCTACACCATGGCCTTTTCTCTTCACACTCAGCAGATTCATAAGGTTATTTGCCTTTAGTGATTTCACTTTCTTACAGTATGAAATGATGAAGGCTGATAAAAGGAGAGATTACATTTTAAAAAATAATAAAGAGCAGGAAAGCAAAGCTAAAAGAAACAGCAGCTCTAATATATTTCTCTGTGAGAGTCTCAGGACTCCTTAAATGTTTTCCTGTTTCAGCTCTTCAAATCCAGCCGAAGCTAAAATGAAGAGATATGGTAGATGCTGTTACACACACACACAGATCCCAAAGACTCCAGTAGAGAAGGGAATGGCAACCCACTCCAGTATTCTTGCCTGGAGAATCCCAGGGACAGAGGAGCCTGGTGGGTTACAGTCCATGGAGTGGCAAAGAGTCAGACACAAAGAGTGAAACTGAACAACTTTCGCTCACTCACACTCTCTTCGGGACCAAGGTATGCACTGTACCCAAAGGCTTCCCATCAGTGGGGCCATAGTTCCCAATGTAGGTGGCAGAAGTATCAGGAATCTCTGCTTCACCTTCTCATTCACATCATGGTGTCAAAGTGCATTGTTTGTTAGTTGGAAACATGGCCTGGAATTATTTGCAGAGAATCCCTCAAAGCTGTGTCACTGCAGAGATCACAGCTGTGGTGTGATATCCACCTTGGAACCTTGGATTTTTCCATTTTTCCTAAGAAGTCACCAGAGATGACTGTGAACTTCAGTTCTTTACTGTGAAGTAACAAATAATAATGACTGCAGGGGTGGTTATGAATGTTAAATAAGACACTATGTGTCAACTGCGTGCTGTAATACTTAGATATAAGACCTAAGTCCAAGTGAGGCTCCGTGCTATGTGCCACTTTGATGGCTCATGAAACTGGGAAGGGCACGAGTGGCTTGCCTACTTTTCCCCCTCTCTACCCCTCTGCTCCCAAGGACAAGCTCCCTGGACCAAACAAGCCTCCTTACCACGGGAACCAGTCACAGCCCTTGCTTACCCCGAAATAGCAGGCTCCAGTTTCCTGCCAGTCCACAGAATTATTCCAACAAGCCCATCACTTTCTCCTGTGGGAAGTGGGGGTACCTCACCTTCTTGGTGTTACCAGCCAGGAGTTTTGGCCTTCCCGGATCAATAGAAATTGATCAGAGGCCAGACAAGAAATTCAGGCAAGGCTTTATTGGGGCTCCTACTGCCCCAGAGGGGAGCAAGAACAAGAAACAGTTTCCCTTGCTCATCTGCTCCCCAAGGTGGGGGCGAGCTGGTTCCTTGCATAAAGTGAGGGTGTGGGGGGCCCAGGGGTTGGGCTGGAGGGGTGCCCACCCCTTCGGTGGTGTTGAACGCCAGGGGCATACACAGTATCCTGCTATTGCTCCTGACCTCCTAGTCTTGCTCCTGGCTCTTCAGAAGTGGTGACTGGGTTTTTGGTCTTTGTGTATCTTGTTGTCCAGAATTTGCCCCAACTGCACATGCACACAGTTATTTTTCGTCCCTTATGGATTCTTTGTATTTTGTCGCTGGAGGAGACATTTGTTCAGGTGCAAGCTCTGCAGCAGGGGGTCCCAGGTCCCAGCCTGTCTCACTGGTACTACAACACCTGCCCCCACTGCCCGCTCACTCTGCTCTTCAGCACAACCCCCCTGCAACTCTGCAGGAGCCTCCTCCCCGGGACTGTGAGTACACGTGACTAGTAGCAATGTCCATCCTCCTGATCCTCCGGGTGTCAGGTGTCTTCTGCTTGGCCATCCATTCAAGGTAGGAATGTCCCTGCACAGTGTGGTAGGGAGGAGACAGCAAAAACAAATAGCTGGCACATTGCAAATAATAAGTGGTAGATGATGTCATAATTTTCAAGAAAAAGAAACCCCTAACTGCTCTCAGCCTCTTAGAAAGCCCTTTAATAAAGTTGTCTCTCCCTAAGGCATGGAGACGCTTGTCTTCCATCTTCTGTTACTCAGAGCTGACATGTGAATACTGGGACCAAGGGCAGGGAGTGAGGACACAGCTGGGCAGGAGCCAAGGGGCCTGTGCAATTGATTCCTCCCTCCACGTGACCCAGAGTGTGAAGGGAGCAGGAGGGGAAGTCGGATTCCACAGCCACTGCAACTATCTCAGTATTCCCAGGGTGTCCTGTCCCACCGAGACCTGATGCTGCCGCCCCAGGCACACGCCACGCTCTGTCGGCATCCCAGGCGTTTCCTGGTGCGTGAGCCTGGACTTACACCCCCAGCGAAGCTTGGGTGTGAAGAGCTCTTGCAGGACAGAAGCAGAGACGGCGCGTCCTCTGTCACTGACCACTGCTGCTCCCTAAGGGGTGCTTCTTCCTGGAGTTTCAGTCCCGCTACTAAGTGAGGTACAGTGACCCTGCCATCTCCTGTTGCCTTCACTGTGCTTGGAGGAATGCCTCATTTTCAGAGGACTCTCCACCGACACATGTTGAATGAGTTATTGATTGAAAGATCGATCATTCAACTCAAAAGTCAGCTGAACTTACCACGCGCCTAACACACTGTAAGCATGTAAGAATCTTGAGACAAGATCCCTAAACTTCAGGAGACTGCAGTCTGTTTTGAAGAGACGGTAACTGGGAAGGAAGAGTTGGTGATGGCTCCTTAAAGAGGGGGGAGGGCTTGACTGAGTCTGAAAGGAGAAGAGGAGGAACGCGAGGAGTCAGCTGGAGTGGGCAGGGTGAACCCATGCCCGTGAGGCCATTGGAGGCTGACCTCCATGCTTCTTGCCTCCTGTTTCCAGAAGAAGGGAGCAAAAGTGAGGCTGAATGCGCCTACACCAGCAGGAAATGCTGGTGCACCTTTAAAACAAATTGTCACTCTCAGGACATGCAAATTAAATCAGAGGATTTCTTGTGAAAAGGAGATAGCAATTTTGCCCCATTTTGCTTTCTTTTGAACGGCAATATTATCAGTTTTGATTGTTCTCATCTGTGAAATTCATTGTAGCCGGTGTACTACTAAAGTATTACTCACACGATGTAAATGAATTCCAACCGCAGGATAAACCCATGGAAAGTGTCAGTTTTCCTTTGATTTTTTTTTCCCATTGTGTACAGAATAAAATGGGAGCTACGGTGTAACCAGGACTTGAAAAAGCAGTGTTGTTGTGACAAATATCTGAAACAAATATATGTGACATGAAATATGACCACTAAAGGGAAATAATGGTGCCTTTCAAATCCCCCTGCCCAAATCCCATTATAGAAATAGGAAGCCAGGAGCTATGCTTTTAAGAAAAGACATGAAACCAATTTCTTTATCTCCTTCTCTAGAAGGTGTGGTTCTACATCAAAATATTAGAATTAGAAATTGAAATAGAGTCTTAAAAGCCTGGATTAATGGACAAAATTATATTACCAGCCTGATAAAATCTACTACACTTCAAAAGAAAATAGTTATATTTAGTGATATTATCCCAAATCCATTGTAAATAGGAAAGATGTAGGCCATTTACTGATGTTTTTAGAATGTTTTTTGGCTGATCAACATGCACATATATACACACACAGAGTTCCTCAGTTACTATTTTGGAACAGAGATTTCATTTTTAAGCCAAACGGACCACGTTTTCTGTTCACATCTGATGCATTTATGACTTGATATCTCACAATTTCCAAATAATCTAATTCCTTCCTTTAGTTAGAAACTCTAGATGATTAACACTTTGAGGTGTTGACTGAGCATTTTCCAGGGCTTAGGCATTTGTGATTTGGGTTTAGAGAGTTTCATTGCCATGGTAATGTGGGATGCTTTTCAATAGAACTCAGGGAAAGTGGTGAATGGTTTCTTAGTCATTATAAGACTAAATTATTAGTTCATAAGAAAGAAAGTCAAATTAATATGAGGAACAGGGTTTTCTTTTTCAAGTTGTTCAGATTTGAGAGTCCAGGAAGGACATTAAACTTTGCGGTAGTGTGATGTGTTTGAATTTAGATATTCCTAGAAGAGGAGGATGTGTGAAGATGGATTCGGGTAAATGACTTGGGATCTGACTGGGCCTCTTTCCTTGCAGCCAGCCATGTGACTAAAGATGCACACTGGTTCTGGAAAACCAGACACGCTGCCTTAGCCCGGACCCTGGGACCACCGGCTGGGCCTTGTGTCCATGGGGAGGTAGCCAAGGCGAACCGGTTTCCCTGTGCTCCTTCCAGGGCATGGACTGTGACCGGTGGCAGCGATCCCCTCCTTTAGCTACTCACAGACTTGGTGACTCAACCACAGAGCCAGGGCTGATAACTAGAGCACCCAGGCCCCGTGCTGCTCCAGAGTGGAGAGTAATTGGTGCTGGCCTGGTTGGGAAAGAAGAATCAAGTTTTCTCATGTTTCTAAAAGAATAGCACCTTTGAACAGATTCTACATTTTAACAGCCTTTGTGTTATTTTCACACCTCACTCATTCTGTACAAGAGAAGCTCAGGCTGAATTTCCTGTTCCACTCTGTGCCGATGCACTCAGCCGTGGCCGACTCTTTGTGACCCCATGGACTGCAGCCCACCAGGCTCCTCCATCCATGGGATTCTCCAGGCAAGAATACTGGAGTGGGTTGTCATTTCCTTCTCCAGGGGATCTTCCTGACCCAGGGATTGAACCTGAGTCTCCTGTGTCTCCTGCATTGCAGGCAGATTCTTTACCCCTGTGCCACCTAGGAAGCCAAAAGTGAAAGTGAAAGTAACTCGGTCGTGTCCGACTCTTTGTGATCCCGCAGACCATACAGTCCATGGAATTCTCCAGTCCAGAATACTGGCGTGGGTAGCCTTTCCCTTCTCCAGGGCATCTTCCCAACCCAGGGATCGAACCCGGGTCTCCTGCTTTGCAGGCGGATTCTTTATGTCTGTGCCACCTGGGAAGCCAAAGAGAGATGTAGATCGCCCTCCCTTGGGCTGTCCACCAACTCCTGCCACGGGGTCGTCCACAGATGGAGAGGGGCCGGCTGGCCGAGTCAGAGCAGAGCAGGCAGCTCCAGTGTCTACAGGAAATTCAGTTTTACTTGCCACACCAAGAGTGAATCAGGACTCCGTTGGGGTAATGAGAGTGGATCAAATGGCATCTATAGCCAGGCAGGCACTCAGGCCCCCTCAGGCAGTGTGTGGGCTCTCTCATCCAACTTCCTCACAAAGAACTGGGGCTGGTCGGGGTCGCCCCTTGGGTGTCCCCCAGAACGGTACTCAGGACATTCAGTTCTCATTATTGTTACGTGCACATCTCTGGTGATGCTGTAAAGAATCTGCAAAAAGTCCTTGAAAGCTATTCTGGAAACAGTACTGTTTTCACTAGATTTAATAACGAACCCCTCACCCAACTCATCAAACCTTTAAAAAGTTTTCTTTTTCTTTTTTTAAAATATGTGTATATATACGTATGTGTATCTTTTTCCTAAATCGGAGGATAAGTGCTTTGCAATATTGTGTTGGTTTCTGCAATACGACAGCATGAATCAGCCATAAGTATGCACGTGTCCCCTCCCTCTTGAGCTTCCCTCCCTTCTAACCCACCCCCATCCCACCTCTCTAGGTATCAGAGAGAGTTGAGCTGAGCTCCCTACACTAGGCAACAGCTTCCCATTAGCTATCATTTTACACATGGAAGTGTATATATGTCAATGCTACTGTTTCACACAGAGGAGTTGAGAGTAACACTCTTTTAAAATTCTTACTGGAGCCCAGTTTTGAGTCCCACTCATTGAATCCTTCTCTTTAAATCAGTAGTCAACAAACTTTATTTGAACATTCTAGGACTGGGGCTTAAATATTAGGTTTAACAGAAAAAACACAATCAGGATGAAATAAGAAGCCCTTCCTTGGCTCAGCGAGTTGATCTGGATAATCCAACTGCAAATCCTTCTGTTAGGAACAGATTTGCAAAACCTCAGTCAACACAAAGGGGATTTTTCATAAAAGCTTTTCTCTGTCACAATGTTTCGCCACCTTATTCTCAAAAAAGGATACCTTCTGTGAAGATGCCTAACACACTACATGATTTAAAGTATCTTTTAACCTATTTAAAACATTGTCTCATTAAAAAATAAGGTCAAGGAATACTAGGTGTCATGTTAATAACAGGTCCTTATAATACAATTTGAAAAATTTTGCCTTATCCCTGTAATTACCAATTTACCCCATTACTTCCCTTCTTTATGCTCATCATTATCTTTTAATGTTTTAGTTCTTATTCTTTGCCCTCTGTTTCATCAGCCTGTCCTTTCTTCACCCCTTTTGCTTCCCAGAGCAGAGCCACCCTAGCATATATTCTGTATGAAATTTCTAGAGGAATAGATTTTTCATGAATTTTCAAAAAAAAACAGATTCTTTTTCCACAGTCATACCTCGTTTGCAACGGGATGTGCGTTGGGGTTATAGAACACCTCTAGACTTCTCAGCCTCTTTGGAACTGGAGATGAAGAGGGAGAAAAGTTCTCTATTTTTATCTGTGAAACTTGCCCTTGACAGCTCTGCTTGTGGATGACTTTTTTTTATCCCTTTAAAAGTTTAAGGAGGACAAAAACTGATCCATCTCTTTTCTAAAGAAAAAAAATCTCCAGCCATTGTGATAATCTTGTAGAAATAATGATGTCTCCAGGACAAACTGACTTCATTTGAGAGGTTTCTGGAATGATAGAGCATTTTCGGGAAGAATGAGCAGATGTCCGTAGGATGGAGATTGTTATAACTTGATGAGTGTTCATCTACCAGGAAAGATAAGTGATCAGCTCTGGAAAGATCCATCACTTTGGAACTTGGCATTTGTCCTCAGTTTAGCCAAGGGCTGTGGCTCAATTCAGGGTCGAGATATAGCCAATACTAGTGCATTCCTGCTAATTCTACAATCTATACTTTTATTCTAATTTCTCCAGTGCTGAACTTAGAGCCTGGCTCAATCTAGACTCTGAATAAATATTTGTTGTTTTTTTTTTTAAGTGACAAATATGTTTTTGAGGGAAGGCTTATGGGGACTCTTTTCACTGTGAAGGAATAAAGGGAAAACCATTCATATAAATCCAAACTCAAGTGGTTCCCCACGGCAGTGACACCAGCAATGCCGGTCTTGGGTCCATCTCACAAGCAACTCTGTGAAGACACACAGAGCCTTGTAAAGTGGGAGCCCCATGACCCTGTAAAACCTGTCACTGGCAGATTTCCACGGTCACCTTCAAGGACTGAGCAGTCACTTTTTGATGGCTCTTTCTTTTTTTTAATTGGAATGTAATTGCTTTACAAAGTTGTGTTGGTTTCTGCTGTAAAACAAAGGGAATTCACTGTGTGCATACATACACCCCCTCCCTCTGAGTCTCCCTCCCTCCCTCCATCCCACCCTTCTAAGGCAACACAGGGCTCCAGGCTAGGCTCCCCGGGACGCAGCTCCTTCCCGCTAGCTGTCTGCTTTACACGGGTAGTGTATAGACGTCCCTGCTACCCTCAGCCCATCTCACTCTCCCTTCCCGTGTCCACATGTCTGTTCTCTACCTCTGCCCCTCTGTTTCTGCCCTGCAAATAGGTCCATCGGTACTCTTTTTGCTAGGTTCTACATATGTGTGTGTTTTCCTTTAATTTTCTTTATTCTTGGCTGGGCTGGTCTTCATTTCTGGAGGCGTTTCCTTAGTTGCGGCGGGCGGCTCCTAGTCGAGGTGCGCTGGCTTCTCACTGCCGGGGCATCTCGAGCTGCGGGGCACGGATCTGGGAAGCGTGGGCTTCAGTGGCTGCGGGCATGGACCAATGCCCCGTTAGCTGCTCTGTGGCAGGCGGGATCTTCCGGGACGGGGGATTAGACCTGTGTCCCCTGTACTAAGCCACCAGGGAAGCCCTATATGTGTTTTAAAGTAGAAAGTTACTTAAAATTTGAATTATATAAAGCACCTGAAGGGTTTTAAATACCAAGGAAAAAACCTTTTTTTTTTGTATCCAGAAGTGGGTATGAAGTGCCAGTATTGAACGGGTTAAAGCTCTCAAACCATATTGAGATAAAAATACACAATGACCCAAGTTAGACAAAAATATTAATTGGGATACATGTTGAGACTGACTTCTGTATATTGAGCATATTTATCATTCACGTCACGGTGTTTTTGGAAGTGGGGAGGAAAAAGACAGTAGAAAAAAAAAACAAATATATGTGACCAGACCAAGATGGTACAATAGAAGGGTGCTGAGCTCACCTCTGCCCACAAACTCATCAAAAATACTATACACGTGGGACAGTCCTCATTGAAAACAGTTTGGAGACTGGCAGAAAGTCTCCCGTACCACTAAGACCATAAAGAAAGATCCACATGGACTCAGAGGGGAGGGAAGAACGTGATCCGGCCAGAACGTACACAGAAGAGGTGATCCTCCCTGGAGGGTGACGGGTTTCAATGGAGTATAATTTATAAAAATATTGAACCATCACTATGTTGGACACTTGAAACTAATGTAATATTTAAAGCATCTCTACCTCAATACAGATAAACAAACAAAATTCCTGAAAGAAAACTGACCTCACTTTTAAAAGACCTCTTAAGTAATACATTGAATATTTAATTACAAATCCATGTGGTAGATAAAGGTGGAAGGATGAAGTGGTAATTTTTTGGCTTTATGTCATTTATTCATTCTTTTATTCATTTGTAACATCTGTCATTTCCTAAATGATTTTAAGGAAGCTTGAAAACATCTGAACAATACCAAAGGTAATGTTTTATAATATATATAATATATGTAATGATATATATAATAATATGTTATCTAATGTTTACTAATTTACTCTTGGGGTGAATGACTGGGCAGAAATAACTGAGAGAGGTTACTAATAGTCACCAAATGGGGGTATTTCCTGAAAAGAGGTAGGAGAAACAGGGTAAATGCTGTACATCAAATAAAATGAATGTGCCTCCTTTACTGAAGGGGAAATTTCTTTGACTTTCTTTCGTCCTCTCCATGGGTTCTCTTGTCTCCTAGGAAGGGCAGCTCGTTGGAAACAAGATGGTAGATGGCGTGAGTGGAGGTGGCACGGCCACGCCATCAGAAGAGGAGGTCACGAGAGGGTGAGTGTGGAATGGGTCCTCCTCCTCCTGTGATCCTGCAAAACTCTAACAAATGTAAGCCGGCTTTCTTGAGGAGCTGTCAGGATGGGCAGAAGGTAGAGTTCAGCAACAAAGCTAGAAGTAAGCAGGGTCTAAATTGAACATCAAAAATGCAGGGTTGGCATGGAGGGTGTTTGACTGGAAGCCTTCAGAGATCTCAGGAGAGTTACATTTTTCAAAATTTCTGATGAAGTAAGGGCCCAGATGACGGTTTCCATCTGGCTGCAGGAGCAACAGCAAGCCACCCTCTGCTTGCCTTCCTTCCACTTCATCACGGCCCCATTCATTCTATCATTCTCGCATCTTTGGGCCGCTGATAGGTCTTCTGGAAGATTACTATGGGGTCCTTTCCCTCTGGACTTCATTCAGGGTCTTCCTACACTGGATTCACTGAAGCGAAGACCTACTTAAGGCCCAATGTATACATCAGAATTCTTCTACTGCTTTAAAAAGTCA
This sequence comes from Dama dama, assembly GCF_033118175.1. Lineage (NCBI taxonomy): Eukaryota > Metazoa > Chordata > Mammalia > Artiodactyla > Cervidae > Dama > Dama dama. The sequence goes on along the minus strand of NC_083712.1, from coordinate 44,877,057 downwards.
TTGACTCTTCTCTTGCAAGAGGAAAATTTTAACTGTGTTACGTTGTGTTAACTGGATGCTTGTGTCTCATGGCTGTTTCTCAGTTTTGCCCAGAAGGTCTCAGGTTGGGACTTCACTAAGTTCTATTTTTAATTCACTCTCCTTGAAGGAGATGCACCACTGGATGGGGTGACCCATGGGGCCAGAGCCCTGGGGGAACTGGAAGGAACTGACATTCTACAGGCACAGAAATCCCCCTTCAAACCTGCTCCCAGAACTTCCTTGGGAGTTACCTGGTGGTCCAGTGGTTAGGCCTCTGCACTTCCTCTGCAGGGGGCATGGGTTCGACCCCCGGACAGGGAGCTGTATGCTGTGAGGTGTGGCAGAACACACACACAGGTATAACATGGGTATTTTTAAAAGTTGCCAGGTGTTGAAGCTACTATGCATCATAGACTATAATTGTTACTAACTTTTGGGAAAATCATAATAAATCATTTTTAAAAGTTTAACAAAATGCACAGTGGCCAGATAAAAGTCAGTCTGCTTAAAGCCTTGTAGTGAAGTGGCTCTGTCGTGTCCTACTCTTTGCAACCCTATGGACTGAGGCCAGTCAGGCTCCTCCATCCATGGGATATTCCAGGCAAGAACACTGGAGCGGGTTGCCATTCCTTCTCCAGGGGATCTTCCCGACCCAGGGGTCGAACCCGGGTCTCCTGCAGGCAGACTCTCTACTGTCTGAGCCACCTGGGAAGCCCTTATTGTGCAAATACTGCTGTATATTTTAGATATTCAGTTCAGATTCTGCTTACTTCTAACTTTGTTGCTGAACTCTATTCCCTCTGCCCATCCTAACCGGTTCTCAAGAAATCCCGCTTATGCATATCAGAGTTTCATAGAATCAAGGGGAAAAAGAGAGCCCATTTCACTCTCCCCCAACTCATGACCTTCTCTTCTGAGAATAAATAAAATTAAAAAGAGCTACTCTTTCACCGAAAACACAGCATCTGTTTTCTAAGGAGCATCCTTCTCTAGTACAGAGCAGTGTGTTGACATTCACGACAGGCGGCACCACCGAACTAGTTGTATCTGGCCGGGTCACCTCCAGCCCAGGCCAGCACACTGCCCCCAGACAGTCCTCGGAGGCAGGGGGACGGGGCGAGTTTCCGGTGGCTCCGCGTGTGGTGAGAGTCCCTTCCTGACTCACTCACGTGCTAGTCCATATGCTGGCCGTAGTCCTTGTTTGTTTCGATAGAACACAGAAAGCCAATAAAGGAAACAGACCCTGGCAGTGAGGAGCCAAGGTCTGGCTTTGTTGAGGACACATCGCCCCTCATTGTAGTTCTAGCTCCAGCCCATCAGGCCTTTGGGAAAAATGTGAAGGATACAGGACAAGGAAGCCCGGGAACTGGATGCCCCAGGTCCTACTCGCTAGCTGGGTGGCCTCAGACAGACCATTGTCTTGTCTGCCAAGTGGCCCCTCCATGAAACAAAGACTCGGGCAAAGTCATTCTGGGGCCTCCTCCCTTAGCAGAGGCCATGGAGACTTTGTTCACAAGCCCCATCTTCTTTCTGCGGTTTATAAAACAGAGTTGAGAGGTATTAGCTTGGCTTTACACGCCATCCTTATACTCAAGCTCCTTCCTCCACGCACACCCAATGCACTATCCATTCTAAAGAAGCTGAGAACTGTGGTTGTCCCTGGATATATGCCTGTGGGTGGGACTGCTGGACCAAGTGGTGGCTGATTTTTCAAATGAACCTCCCTACTGTTCTTGCTAGTGGCTACACCCATTTACATTCCCACCAACAGTACAGCCTCCACACCCTCTCCAACATTTATTGTTTGTATGTTTTGTGATGATATACTCCAAAACAGGTTTTTTTTTTTTTTTTTTAAGAAAGGGGAGAGATGAGTGTGGTCATCTTTTGTGATGACCATCACAGGTTCACAAATCCTGTGACATCTGTTGACCCCAACCCCAAGTCCCTCGTGGGAGGTAAGCCTTTCCCCCCCCCCGTTCACTGGGTGCCCAAGCTAGCCCAGAGCTTGGCACTTTCTAAGTGCTCAGTAAATACTTGTAAAATGAGAGAATTCAATACGTTGCTTTTCCCAAGGTCGTTTATCAAGTGGAGATGCACAAAGGCTAAAATTGCTGTAAAATTTCCAAATACCAGTAACTAGCAGGCAGTTTTCAGTAAAATAGGGATGTCTACTGATAGGATATCTACTGATACCCTTGAAGGCTCATATCCTGGGTGCCTGTATACCCTATGTATAAAGATTCTTCCTTTATTCTCAGTTCTTTTTGATTTTCATGCATTTCTGGGTCTGCTTCTCTCTGTCTCTCTTTTTCCCAAGCCCTGTACCATCCCTGAAGACTTCTCAATCTCCAGGCCTGTATTTGTCTTTCCTTTCCTAAAGTCATACATTGCTACCATCCAGGCTTTATTTATTAATATTTAAACACTTCATAGGGAAAAGCACAGACCTCAGGAGACTCGGACTCCTGTCCTAAGCCAGTACTATCCAGCTCTGAAATTATGAACAAGTGTCTTTACTTCCCTGAATCTAACGATGGGGTTAGATGAACCTGGCCCCCAAAGAAGTTTCAACTTTTGTGCTTCATGATTGATAAGATCCATCTGGAGCAGGGTTCTGTACAGATTTTTAATATGGTCCTTGGGATTAGTGGGAAAGACTTTAGTTTACAACTTTCGCTGTGGCCAGAGGAGGAATCGCATCCGAGCACTAGACCCAGGACTAAACTACAGGAGTATCTGGGCACGGGTCATCTTTCTTGTGAGCACTAACATTTTCTTTGCCTTGTTTTTCTCTGAAAGGACTCTTCTCTGATAAGGGCTCTTCTCTGACAAGGGCTCTCCTGCAGGCGTTTGCTCTGTATCCCACACTTAGGAGCTACTCTATTAAGATATTTTGAATGAATAAAAGTGTCACTGATCTGCACAGTTAACCACAGATAAAACAGTATGTTCTGTATTATATGACTTTTAAACATTTAAAAAAGACTTAAATTTTGAAAAATTCTGAAGACAGTCATTTAAATGAAATCAACGTGCATTAAAAGAAATACACAAATTTATTTTTCCACAGTGAATTTTTTCAAGAGTTTATTTTCACTTCAGTCTCCAAGACTTAAATGTGGGTTTCTCTAGAAAGAATTCTGTATATCCAATGTGATGATGAAAAGCTCTTAAATGCTACCAGAAAGTTATAGCCACATGCTTGATGAATCCTGTATGATTAAGTGACTGAGACTGGATGTTTTTGCATGCAGCATTTATTTTTAATTTTTTAAATAACAGCTTTATTGAGACATAATCACATACCATAAAGTTTATCCTTTTAAAGGGTAGAATGCAGCGGCTTTTAATATACTCACAGAATTGCATATTTATCATCACTGTCTAATTCCAGAGCATTTATACCACCCCCCAAATAAGCTCCATATCCACGTGCAGTTAGCCTGCATTGCATCTCTCCCTAAGCTCAGCAACTCCTTAACTGCATTCTGTCTCTGTGGGTTTGCCTGCTTTGGACGTTTCATGGTAATAGCATCACACACCACATGACCTTTTGTGTCTGGCTGCTTTCACATGTTTTTAGGTCTCATCCATTTGTATCGTGCGTCAGCACTTCACTGCTTTTTACGACTGAATGGCATTCCATTCTGTGGATGGACGTTTGTTTGTCCATCAGTTGATGGGCGTTTCAGTTGTTTCCACTTTTTGGCTATTTTGAACAATAGCCAAATTGCTGCTGTGAACATCTTTAGGTTTTGTGTAGTGGGGGGCGGGGGGGATTTGGGTCAGATGGTTAATTTTTAACTTAGTGAGTGACTCCCCAAAACTGAGATACTGGGGGACTATTAGCCATATTTTAATGATGCTGCTCCCAGATGATAAGTTCTGGCTTATCCCTCCACTCTTACAACCAAGCAGCTTAGTGACACACCTGATCGGTAGCAGGACCCTGAGGGGAGCCCTGGGCCTGAGCTGTGAGCAGAATGATGTAGAATGATGGGGAAGCCTTACCATCACTGGTCCCCACTCACCTTGAGATAATGATGTCAGTGGGGCAGGAAATTTCAGCGAAGTCAGGAGTCATCCAGGAGGCCTCTGCGAGGGACTGGGTCCTGAGTCTGACATACATCACGTTCCCACTCCCCCCCGCCGCAGTCCACCTCCACCGTCCCCAGAATTTATCACCTGCACGATGCGGTTCTGAACCTGTGTCCTTACCCGTAATAACACCTCCCCCAGGGAACTGTTAGGAAGAAATGTGGGATAACAAATGAAAGTGTGTAGGACAGGGTCCAGCCCACAGAACAGAAACAGTATTTCAGGTTCTAACCCTTCTCTTCAACATCATGCAAATATGAGTGGTCCGAAGAATGGTGCGCTTGTAATTAGAAGATAGGGGTTTGAATTTTAGGTTAGCTTTTTGTTAGTTTTATGAAGTTGGACAACTCAGTGTGAGCTGAACTTCCTCTGCCTTTAAAATGAACATAATCATGCCTCCTGCCTTGCAACTACTTGACTTCCAAGACTTTTAAGACTGATTGGGATGGGGAATACGTGTAAATCTATGGCTGATTCTTATCAGTGTATGACAAAACCCACTGAAATGTTGTGAAGTAATTAGCCTCCAACTAATAAAAAAAAAAAAAAAAAAAAAAAAAAAAAGGACTGTATGAAGAAGTGCTTTGTGAAGGTGTGAGTGTTCAATGAATATGGATTAATACAATTTTTGGCCTCCATTCCTCCTGGCAGCTTTCATGCTTGATTCATGTCCTCATTGGCCACAAGAAATAACAGGGAAAAAAGATCACATCCAGCCTCCAAGTATGCACTGCCAGGGGCTGCCATAATCAATCACCATATGACACGTGCATCTGCTAAGTCACTTTAGTCGGGTCCGACTCTGTGTGACCCCATGGACTGCAGCCCGCCAGGCTCCTCTGTCCACAGGATTCTCCAGGGCAGAATACTGGAGTGGGTGGCCATGCCCTCCTGCAGGGGATCTTCCTGACCCAGGGGTCAAACCCACGTCTTTTACATCTCCTGCATTGGCAGGCAGATTCTTTTCCACTTGTGCCACCTGGGAGACACCTATGACACCCATCCTATGACACATAGATTCTGTAACATTTGGAGTCAAAACTCCTCTTCTGATTTCTGAAACTCAGGCCTGAGATAAGCATAATACTGCACTGCACTGAAAATAGAATCATCCAGCCTGGAGCAGCAGTAAGTCTCTAAGTCTTCACAGTCTAGGATCACAGAGGTCAAGGGTACCCAGGGTCCATGTAACTGTTAATACTGACCTTCTCTCTTAGCAAAAGTGCGCAGTGCTTCGTGCTGCATACATATGCCCCTACATTTCTATGTAGGGGGAAAAACTCCAAAGAAGAAAGTCTAATGCTTATGGTAGATACTATAGTTGCTTGACTCAACAGATTCTAGCTTGCCTTCCAGAGCCATAGATACTGTCACACTAAAAATTATACTTTGAAATTATTGAGGAATTCCCTGGTGGTTCAGTGGTTAGGTCTCTGCAGTTTCACTGGGCTCCTGCATCTGCTCCCCAGCCAGGGGACTAAGATCCTGCACATCTCGTGGTGCTGCCAAAAACAGAACTCTTACAAAGGTAGAAATCTACAAGGAAACAGAATTGCATGCATAGACACTGTCCTGCATATCTCGGGGGGAAGGGAAAACATTGAAGCACAGCCCAACATTGAGAAGATCCAGTTTTTGGCAATCAAGGGTACGGTTATTCTGGACCACAGGGAATGTTCTAAGGTCTAGGCATATGGCATGTACAAAAGGGTAGCTCTGCCCTGGCATCTGGTAGGCAGTGTCAGCAGTGATGTTTCTAGTGGAGAGCTTCATTCCATCTGGCTGCATTGTTCTTCGCTGAGCAGCATCTAGGACTGAATCCCCATGAACTTCTTGTACCAAATCACATCTTTGTCTGATTAATAGCTATAGTGGATTCTGTTGTCAGTGACTAACAACCTCAACCAAGACTACTCCATCATAACACCCTAATGAGAATGAAAGAGAACCATGGAATTCAGATTTGAAAAAACATATTTGGAAAAGGTGAAAAAGAGGTTTTATTTTTTTAAATCAGTTTTATGTAATATCTCTAATATTATGAAGTTGAGTGAGAACTAGAGTTCTTTTTTCTGTGATTGTAATCAATTTTGTACTACGTATGTGACGTTTTTACAGTCACAAAGTCTGTTGTTGTTTTTGATAAAGTCCATTTTTGTTTAATACCTCCAAACTTTTCTTCTAAATGTGCTTTCTTCAAGTTAAAAACAGCAGTTTCATGCCGAAAGTTAATAAAAATATTTGAGTTAATGTTTGTAAAGTTTCCTAATTTGCAAACACAAATATTTTAAAATTATGATTTATGAAATTAGCACAGTATTAACCATATTTTACCTTTCTGAGGACCTTCTGCCGAGGACTTTTAGCTTTTCAGTCTAGGATCTTAAGGCTCTAGATATAAATCATTGTTTGAGTCTTAGAAGAAATTTTAGAGGCAGAGACATCTTATTTTAGATAAGAGAGTCAGGCAAAGGTTATTCTAGCAACTGGCTACTGCCTTATTCTTGCGCACACAAAAAAAAGGAAGAAGGAAAGAAGGAATTAAAGAAAGAAAGTTTCATATTACCTTCTACTTTTAGGAGCTGGGCATTTGTCCCATTTCTTCTAAATTGGAACCCTATTTTATTTTTGTTTGAATTCTCCAGACTGTAGCTCTTTAAATCTTAATCACTTCGCTGGGGAGCTGTATTCTGTCGAATACTCTATTGAAGAAAGTCAAAGACGGTCTCCCTTTCTACCCAGTGTAACCTGTGTGTCCTCTTTTTATAGTTAATTAATTCATTCATCTTCCATGTATTCACCACAAACTGTTTCCCTTTTGTGACTGAAAGAATAAGCCCCCTAAAGACGCCCAAGATGTCTATATCCTAATTCCTAGAACCTGTGAATATGTGAGCTTGCATAGAAAAAGAGAGGAAATCTCCAGATGGGATTAAGTCATTGAGAAGGGAAGATTATCTTACATTATCTGTGCCGGCAAATGTAATCACAAAGGTCCATATGTGATAAAAGCAGTAGGTTCAGAGTAAGAGAAGGTGATGCCAGGAGCTGAGATCAGAGGGAGAGACAGAGGTTGGAGATGCTCTCCCGCCGACTTTGAAAATGAAGGAAGCGCAGCCTGCAAGTCAACCTCCCACCACAGCCTTTACCGAGTCTCCCTTCTCCCTCGGAATTTTAAACGTGGGGAAGTTTCTACGCGGAAAAATAAAAGTCTATGCAGGTGTGAGCAGCTCCCTAGCATTCTGCCTTCCCCTCTGGGCCCCCCACAGCAGTGTCGGAGGGCACATGGCTTCCTTGGGATTGCCCCGGAGGAGAAGCCAAATTTTGCTTTTGAGTGACTACACTGGGCGATTAACTCAGCTCTTGTCTTTGACCCAAAGGGAACTGGATGCAATTTTGTGATGCTCAGGGTAGAACTGCAGAGAAGGGGGCGCATTTTCTTCCCCAGAACGGCTCCCCGCCGGGAAGCCTTCAGCAGAGATCCCTGTGGCTACCGCTTGTCTCTGACGGCTCTCGGGTCTCGTTGTGTCTGCCAGGTCTTCAGCCCCACTGGGCAGGCAGGACCAGGCTGCCTAGGAGTGATTTATATTCGGGCTCACTGTATACAGTAGCTCCTGGTACGTAAAGGTAGTGGTATTTCCTGCTTCCCCCTCTATAACTACCGTCTATACTGACTATACTCTATGGTCAGTGCAGTGAGAAAAGCAAGAAAAAATGTCCAGTTTAAAAGCTGATCAAGAGAAGCGGGCCAAGGCAGAAGAGCAAAAGGAGAAAGCCTGTCCTGTTTAGAAAAGCTCTGTGAAAAGGGGAGCAAAAGTTTTCCAAGTGATTTACCAAAAGGGTTCCCTCTGTGGGAAAGAAGGGTTGTTTTGAGACTCAATAAGTTTATTTTTTTCTGGAAGTGTTCCAAACAGTAACCAAAGGATTAAGCTGAAAAATAGAAACCCAGAAAAAAAAATTATATTATTATTATTCTTACCATTATATCTGAGGTTCTTTTTAAACATTTTTAATGCTTTTAACTATATACGTTTCTATTGCCTTCTCATATGACAAAGATCTTGTAATTTATCTCTAGAGAAATTAGAAAGTTATTTCAAAATTTCCTCTGGCATAAATACATGAAATTTGCTTTTCAACTATTGAAAAAAAGGTTCTATCCAAGCCTCTAATGCTACTGATAGACAGGACACCCTTACTCAGACAGTCAATCATACTCACTCTGATTCTGGCCATAAATATGAGCTTTTCTTTAAAATTATTCAATCTCAGTCAGAACAATGAGCTACATTTCAATAGAAAGTTGTAACTTCCCGATTGGTACATGGATCCTTCCTGAGTTATAGGATGGATTTATATGGCTAACACCAGGGTATGGTTAAGTTTAAAGACCCCGCTATGTTGGGAAAAATTAAATTGCACTATCCCAGGTAGAGTTAGTGGTAAAGAATTGGCCTACCAATGCAGGAGATGCAAGAGACACAGGTTAGATCCCTAGGTCAGGAAGATCCCTTGGAGGAGGAAATGGCAACTCACTCCAGTATTCTTGCCTGGAGAATCCCATGGAAAGAGGAGCCTGGCAGTCTACAGTACATGGGGTTGCAAAGAGTCAGACATGACTGAGAACAGCATCCAGAAAAAATAGTGAGTCTAATAACACTAGAAGATTGGCCTGGGTGCCTTATGAAAAACGCCAATATCTCATTTCCCTTAAAGATAGTGATTGGTATGGAACAAATTGGGTCAGGCAACCAGAAATATACAGGGTCACACCTAATGAAACTCAATATCTCTGAATCACCTATCTATAGCCATGGCTTCCACCAGGATGGATAGGAATGTGTACTTTAGGATTCCCGTGTTCTCAAGGCCACTTGAGTGCTAATTTAGATGTGACTAGCAAATTTGCCATTAACACAAGCCTGATGGACTCAGAGATCTGTGTTCCACTGGTATGACCATTTAGCAGCTATTCTTGTGACTTCAATAGAATTAGAAGATGTAATTGCCGACATTGAAGCCTTAACTGAAACAAACCCTTAAATGATAGTAACCAAGCTATTAGCCTACTGAATTCTGAAGTCTCTTTGATGAAGTTGCGTTACAAAGTCACATGGCTCTCCATAACCTTACAGCATCTCAAGGAGGCACTCGAATTTGAATTAAAATTCAAACTGAATGCTGCATTTTCACACCAGAAGAATCCTCTAATATTACACATTTAATGACACATGAAAAATTAGATTTCTGCCTTAAGCGTTTCACTTTCTAGTCTTGGTGATCATTTTGGGAGTCGACTTGGTTCCAGAAGCTCATGGCTTAAATCCCTCTGAAAGCTTTACTAATGTTACTAGCTGTATTACTTACATACTATTTCATGAGATAGCTCTCTCTTACATTACCTGATGGGTAACCAGGCCTCCGATAAAGTTAGCAATTGTTAAACGTCTTGAGGCAGTTGATCATATATACATATATATGAAGTGAAGTGAAAGTCGCTCATTCGTGTCCAACTCTTTGCAACCCCATGGACTGACTATACAGTCCATGGAATTCTCCAGGCCAGAATACTGGAGTGGGTAGCCTTTCCCTTCTCCAAGGGATCTTCCCAACCCAGGGATCGACCCCAGGTCTCCCACATTGCAGGCAGATTCTTCATCAGCTGAGCCACAAGGAAAGCCCATATATATATATAGATCATATGAAACTCTAATACTTTGGCCACTTGATGGGAAGAACTAACTCTTTAGAAAAGACCCTGATGCTGGGCAAGGTTGAAGGCAGGAGGAGAAGGGGACAATAGAGGATGGTTGGATGGCATCACCGATTCGATGGACATGAGTTTGAGCAAACTCTGGGAGATAGCGAAGGACAGGGAAGCTTAGCATGCTGCAACCCATGGGGTTGCCAAGAGTCAGACACAACTGAGCGACTGAACTGAACTGAACTGATATATACATATACATATATATTATATATCTATATATATATGTAGATAATTGTATAGTACAACTCTACTTATGGGAAAAAGCAGCAGGGGGATCATTTCCTGGATCATAATGGACTAGTAAAACAGGCAATCCAGAGAAATTTAGATTATCAGCAAAGCCTACTAAAAAAATTAGTGCATTGAGTGGCCTATCAACAGAATCCTCGTCTGATGAGTCTTTTTTTTTTTTTTTCCTCAGCTGACATACATCCTAATCCATCAGGAGAACAATTAGAATAATTTGATCTGGAGCACAGAAAAGAGCCCTGGCCACGTGAATGATGAGGAAAGGAGTGACTTATCCTCACTTACTCCGTCTTCTCTAAGACTTGATTTAGTTCCTTTGATTCTAAGTCTTCACCTTCCAGCTATTTCCATGGCACCCTTTGTACCCATCTGTGTATTGTCAGATTTGACTCCCTACTTCCTAAACTGAATTTAAAATCTCATGTCACCTAGCCATTTCACTGAAATGTGTGAATATTTACTGCCAGAAATTAACTGCCCAAGACATTAAAATAACCATCAAAATGCCAAGCTTGGCAGACACAGCCTATTGTCTGCAAATGACATTTTCACCAGTTACTTTAAAGGGCTGAGTAGCTATCATCCCCTGGGCAAGAACTGGCACATTATTTTGCAAAATATCAACTTCTCTCAAAATAGAAACACATTCTGCTTCTCTTTGAAAAAGTAATTACAGTACTTTACTCTTAGATGGTTCTTCATAACTTACAAACCATTCTATTATCACATCTTTTTTTTTAAAGCAATCACTGTTTATTAACTGATCAGATGGCAAAAATAATCACGGTAGATACCTCAGTTCATCCTTCAGATAAGCCTGTTGATCTGCTCTTCCCTGTTTCCAGCGTCTCCACCTTCTACAAAGTGGGTGGTCTTTTCTCCATTACACTTCACGGAGAAGACAATTTAAGGGGCCACAGGAAGCTGTTTGCTTCTTTGAACTGCTTCCCAGCAACATAGATCTCATGAGTCAGATCCTCCATGCAGATAATGCCATATTTCCCATGAGACTGAACAGTCAACCTGTTAACTGTCAGGACAATTGACTTCTTTTAGTTTTGCCATAACCACGCTTGTAGATCAATTCATTTTCAGACTTCAGATTTGGGTACCCTTGATGGCAGAAAAGACTCTTGAGAGTCCCTTGGACTGCAAGGAGATCCAACCAGTCTGTCCTAAAGGAGATCAGTCCTGGGTGTTCATTGGAAAGACTGATGCTGAAGCTGAAACTCCAATACTTTGGCCACCTCGTGCGAAGAGTTGACTCATTGGAAAAGACCCTGATGCTGGGAGGGATTGGGGGCAGGAGGAGAAGGGGACAACAGAGGATGAGATGGCTGGATGGCATCACCAACTCGATGGACATGGGTTTGAGTAAATTCTGGGAGTTGGTGATGGACAGGGAGGCCTGACGTGCTGCGATTCATGGGGTCGCAAAAAGTCGGACATAACTGAGCGACTGAACTGAACTGAACTGAATGGCAGAAAGCGAAGAAGAACTAAAGAGCCTCTTGATGAAGGTGAAAGAGAGTGAAAAAGCTGGTTTAAAGCTCAACATTAAAAAAACTAAGATCATGGCATCCAGTCCCATCACTTCGTGGCAAATAGATGGGGAAAAAATGGAAACAGTGACAGACTTAATTTTCTTGGGTTCCAAAATCACTGCAGGTGGTGACTGCAGCCATGAAATTAAAAGACGCTTGCTCCTTGGAAGAAAAGCTATGACAAACCTAGACAGCATATTAAAAAGCAGAGATACTACTTTTCTGACAAAGGTCTGTATAGTGAAAGCTATGGTTTTTCCAGTAGTCATGTACAGATGTGACAGTTTGACTATCATGAGGCCTGAGCATCAAAGAATTGATGCCTTCAAACTGTAGTATTGGAGAAGACTCTTGAGAGTCCCTTTGACAGCAAGGAGATCAAACCAATCAATCCTAAAGGACATCAACCCTGACTACTCATTGGAAGGACTGATTCTGAAGCTGAAGCTCCAATACTTTGGCTACCTGATGTGAAGTGCCGACTCATTAGAAAAGCCCCTGATGCTGGGAAAGGGGCAGAAGGAGAAAGGGACGACAGAGGATGAGATGGTTGGATGGCATCATCGACTCAATGGACATGAGTTTGAGCAAACTGTGGGAGATAGCGAAGGACAGGGAAGCTTGGCATGCTGCAGTCCATGGGGTTGCCAAGAGTCAGACATGACTGAGTGACTGAAAAACAACAGACAATGTATGGTTCCACAATTCTCAGTGTGTTAACTGAAGCCTTGTTGAGCTTCACAGCCTCAGCTTCACGAAGGTGCCTTGTTGGCAATTCACAAAGATGCCATTGAAGATCTGATGGAGGCAAAGAAGTTGAAACACATTTCAAACCTTTGGGCTCACACAGCTGATACCTATGATCCTGATGACAAATGCCAATTTGGGTTCTGTAGGTACATAGAAGTTGCTAGTCATTTGAATTTCAGTTTTGTACATCTATCTGCCTGTATTCCTTGTGAAAGTGCTCAGCTTTTTCATAGATAAGCTTTATCTTTGCCTTATCTTTGAAGCATCTTTTGGGCAAATTTATTTTTCAGGTGCTGGACCTGAAGCTCTCTGAAATTCTTTTGCTTTTTCTTAATGGTTTCTGGCATAACAGCAAACCTTCTTTTTCTTCTCTTCTGCATCCTCCATGGTTCCAGTTGGGAAGGAGGTACACTTCTCAAAATTAATGCTTATTCCCATTTTATGCAAAAGGAAATCATGATAGTCAAATATTTAAATCCCTCCCCCTTGTATGTTGCTCATCGCTATTGATGTTGGGGTTGGTCATGTGACTTGCTTTGGCCAATGGAATTCTCAGTGTCCATGATGTAACCAAAGGCATGGACCTGGCTTGTGATGTTGCACATGTCTTCTTCTGCCTATTCCAATGTGAAGAGCTTCCCCTAGATGGCCTAGTGCCTTCATTATAGACCCCAGAATCGACCCATGTAGAGAAATTCTGAGTTAAACCCACAATGAGGAGGCGATCCCGGCTCACCCACCACCTGAAACAGAGCCTCTCCAAATCAGCCAACCTGCGGTGGACCTACAAACTATGAACACAGGAATAAATGCCCATTGTTGTAACTGAGTTTTGTTATAAGGCTTTATTGTAGATACAGAACCTGAAGCTTACAGAGGTAAAAAAAATTTCCCAGCATGACGCAACTGATAAGTGCTTACAGTGAGATTCACACCCTGATCTGTTACACTCTCCGTAGATTGCTTTCCCTCTTGTGTAACTCAGTGGGGTGTGAGCAAGAGAAAACACTGTTTATGCACTTATTCTCTTCACTGCCCTTTACAGGCACCCGTCCATAGCTCAACCAGTTGAATGGCTTTGCGGAGGCATTGCAAAGAAGTATATTTCTGTCTTATGGTTCTACATGTTAGAGCAGATTCTAAATGAGACAGGGTGTCATTTCCCTCTGGTCTTGTTAATGTCTTTCGAGTTAATGGAAGACTTGAAATAGAAACCTCAGAGGTCTAGAGATTAAGCAAGGGGTCTATCATTGTGATCAAGAGCACTGACTTTGGAATCAGACAGACTTAGGCTTCAACACATATTCAACACTGTGTGTGTGTGTGCGTGTGTGTGTATCTTAGCTGTTCAGTCATGTCCAACTCTCTGCAACCCCATGGACTATAACTGCCAGGCTCCTCTGTCCATGGAATTCTCCAGGCAAGAGTACTGGAGTGGGTTGCCATTCCCTTAGGCACTATATCTGTGTGTCTATGTATAGACGTGTATATATATACATATTGGATACATTAATTTTCCTAAGCTTTAGTTTCCTCACATGAGTGCAGTAATATGAACCTTACAGAATTATCCTGAAGATAAATGGGATGATATAAAAATAGGGTCCTTATTAAGAATATGGATTCTATAATTAAGCTGATTAGTCTGTATGAAACTTCATTTAATGTGTGAACTTAGGTAAACTCATAAATTCTCTGTTCACTAGATTCCTTTCACATAGAATGGGGACATGATTGCATTTATAGGATTATTTCATAAATTAAATATGATAATAAAGGATCTGACATACATATGTACTCAATACACATTAGTATTATTTTTCTTCCTTAAAAGTACAGAGTAAAGAGTAGCTTCACAAAAAATTCATTATGATTATTCTATACTCTGATGCTATAGGGGATTGGAAAATCCTTATAGAATCTAAACCTCTTTTCAGGGAGACTTTTTGAGTATAAATCTAGTGCTAAACATGAAAATAAAACTTCCAAAGGACAATTTGATAAAAGCTTAGACTTTTTTTTTTTATTAGTTGGAGGCTAATTACTTCACAACATTTCAGTGGGTTTTGTCATACATTGATATGAATCAGCCATAGAGTTACACGTATTCCCCATCCCGATCCCCCCTCCCACCTCCCTCTCCACCTGATTCCTCTGGGTCCTCCCAGTGCACCAGGCCCGAGCACTTGTCTCATGCATCCAACCTGGGCTGGTGATCTGTTTCACCATAGATAATATACATGCTGTTCTTTCGAAACATCCCACCCTCACCTTCTCCCACAGAGTTCAAAAGTCTGTTCTGTATTTCTGTGTCTCTTTTTCTGTTTTGCATATAGGGTTATCGTTACCATCTTTCTAAATTCCATATATATGCGTTAGTATGCTGTAATGTTCTTTATCTTTCTGGCTTACTTCACTCTGTATAATGGGCTCCAGTTTCATCCATCTCATTAGAACTGATTCAAATGAATTCTTTTTAATGGCTGAGTAATATTCCATGGTGTATATGTACCACAGCTTCCTTATCCATTCATCTGCTGATGGGCATCTAGGTTGCTTCCATGTCTTGGCTATTATAAACAGTGCTGCGATGAACATTGGGGTGCACGTGTCTCTTTCAGATCTGGTTTCCTCAGTGTGTATGCCCAGAAGTGGGATTGCTGGGTCATATGGCAGTTCTATTTCCAGTTTTTTAAGAAATCTCCACACTGTTTTCCATAGCGGCTGTACTAGTTTGCATTCCCACCAACAGTGTAAGAGGGTTCCCTTTTCTCCAAACCCTCTCCAGCATTTATTGCTTGTAGACTTTTGGATAGCAGCCATTCTGACTGGCGTGTAATGGTACCTCATTGAGGTTTTGATTTGCATTTCTCTGATAATGAGTGATGTTGAGCATCTTTTCACGTGTTTGTTAGCCATCTGTATGTCTTCTTTGGAGAAATGTCTGTTTAGTTCTTTGGCCCATTTTTTGATTGGGTCATTTACTTTTCTGGAATTGAGCTTCAGGAGTTGCTTGTATATTTTTGAGATTAATCCTTTGTCTGTTTCTTCATTTGCTATTGTTTTCTCCCAATCTGAGGGCTGTCTTTTCACCTTACTTATAGTTTCCTTTGTAGTGCAAAAGCTTTTAAGTTTCATTAGGTCCCATTTGTTTATTTTTGCTTTTATTTCCAATATTCTGGGAGGTGGGTCATAGAGGATCTTGCTGTGATTTATGTCAGAGAGTGTTTTGCCTATGTTCTCCTCTAGGAGTTTTATAGTTTCTGGTCTTACATTTAGATCTTTAATCCATTTTGAGTTTATTTTTGTGTATGGTGTTAGAAAGTGTTCTAGTTTCATTCTTTTACAAGTGGTTGACCAGTTTTCCCAGCACCACTTGTTAAAGAGGTTGTCTTTTTTCCATTGTATATCCTTGCCACCTTTGTCAAAGATAAGGTGTCCATAGGTTCTAGACTTTTAAAACAAGAACCTTGTTCAAAATGTTATGTGAGCATTCTTATTTTGTAGAATGTTATAGCGCAACCAAAGACCACATAGACCTAGTCCTCACAATTGGCGGGGAAGGGGGGGAAGGGTGGTGTTTGTGTGTGTGTGTGTGGGTGTGTGTGTGTGTGCAGGAGACACAAGGCTTTCAAAAACCAGGCAAGGCACCATAAATGCATATGGAATAAGAAAACAGTGAGTTGTGGGCAGAGGTGAAAACATAAAAACTAAGCCCTGCTTTAAGAAATCTGGTTTCCCAATTCTGAACACATTATGTCGATAAAACAAGGCACATCTACAGGCTACAGTCTGCGGTGGGTCACCAGCTGATGCCTCTCTTCGGGAGGCAGGGGAGAGCATTTGTTTCACAGTCCTTACTAGCAGTGGGGGGTAGGGAGCATTTCTGTGTCTGTTGATGCATTGAGGATGTCAAATGACCTGGAGCATCTCTTTGCATGGACTGGTTTCTACTCAGAAGAGGCCGTTCTAAAGGCGATGTGTGTACCAGTACCAGGGGGCAGACCCTGGAAAGGAGAGGGGAGCTTGCTGTCCATCGGGCCTGGGCAGGAGCATTAGGCAGAGGTGGGCGGGTTGACGTGTGAATGGCACCCCTAGGACTGTGTATTAACTCACACGTGTGTGCATTGGCCTTGCAGCAACAGGGACCACAGGTCTATGTCAGAGCCTTGCGTAGGGCTGACTGTTTTCTGAGAAGCTCTGTGATCCAAGCAGCACTATATGAGGTGCTGTCTAACAGCCTGTAATCAGTTCAATTCAGTTCAGTCTCTCAGTCATGTCTGACTCTTTGCAACCCCATGGACGGCAGCACATCAGGCCTCCCTGTCCATCACCAACTCCCGGAGTTTACCCAAACTCACGTCCATTGAGTCGGTGATGCCATCCAACCATCTCATCCTCTGTCGTCCCCTTCTCCTCCCACCTTCAATCTTTCCCAGCATCAGGGTCTTTTCCAGTGAGTCAGTATACCAAAGAACAAACACATCTTCCCCTCCTGCCATAGAACAGACAGGCTGATTGCTTTGTTGTTGTTTTGTTTTTAGTTTATTTTTTATTTTATATTGGAGTATAGTTGATTTGCTCTCCTCATGGCCCAGTGGTAAAGAATTCATGGGCAATGCAGGAGACTCGGGTTCAATCCCTGGGTTGGGAAGATCCCCTGGAGGAGGAAATGGCAACCCTCTCCAGTATTCTTGCCTGGGAAATCCAAGGAGAGAGGAGCCTGGTGGGCTATAGTCTATAGGGTCACAAAGAGTTGGACACAACTTAGAGACTAAACCAGCACTGCCATAGTTGATTTACAGTATTGTATTAGTTTCGGGTGCGCAGCAAAGTGAATCAGTTATACATACACATACATCCATTCTTTATCAGATTCTTTTCCAATATAGTTATTACAGAAAATTGAGTAGCATTCCCTGGGCTACACAGTAGGTCCTTGTTTTTTATTTTGTCGTTTTGTGTACAACAGTGTGTATATGTTAATCCCAAAGTCCTAATTTATCCTCTGCCCCACCTTTTTCCCTTTGGTAACCAAACTTAGTTTTCGAAATCTGTTTCTGTCTTATGAATAAGATCATTCGTATCATCATTTTAGATTCCACATATAAGTGATATCATTTGCCGTCTGATGGGGGGGGTGATTCTAACCAGAGGCAGCGTCACCCCTCGGGGGAGCATAGCAGATGAGAAAAGAAGTGTCATTTTGTAAAACTACATTCCAAAATGATTTGACTGGTTATTTTTCACTGATTCAAGTGACTTCGATGGGAAGTGCAATATTATTTTTATCCACGCATTAGAGAAAGCTTGAGATCTATCATGTCCTGTCAGCCAAGTCTTGCCAAGCACTCCTGAGCTTGGTATACATGGCAGATGCCCGAGAATGCCCTGGAGGCTGCAGGCTTCTTCCAGAGATTGCGGCCTCCCCAGACCTCCCAGAGGGCTGAGAAATCTGCACTCCTCAGGGCCTGAGAGAAAGAGGCAAGAGCTCAGGGAATTCGAATTTGAATGTCCCGGCTACTTTCCTCTTCTGCACCCACAGGCTGGAAAGTTCTGAGAGTACAAGGAGATGAGACCCAGGTTTTGAATAAATGCCGATGAATGTGGTACAGTTTTAATATAAGCTGCATGCGTGCTAAGTCGCTTTGGTCGTGTCTGACTCTTTGAGACCTCATGGACTGGAGCTCGCCAGGCTCCTCGGTCCATGGGATTCTCCAGGCAAGATTACTGGAGAGGGTTGCGTGCAATCCTCCGGGGGATCTGCCCCACCCAGGGATCAAACCCACATCTCCCGTGTCTCCTGCACTGGCAAGCGAGTTCTTTACCACTGAGCCACCTGGGAAGCCCAATTTTTACTGCTTATCCCTGTGGATTATCAGTAATCTCCTCAGCCTTCTGGTTCCTGATCTGTGTGCACAGCATTTCTGAAACAGCCCATTAAATCTGGCATTGAATATGCTTCACCAAGGCTCACGGTCCATGGAGAGCTGAGTCATCACTGGCCCAGTGAAGTGGTGCTTGGGGCAATGAGATCATCCACTCCCCCTTCATCTACATCTTCTTCATTTACATCTGCATCTGAGATGATTGTAAGTAGGAAGAAAACTCTTGCCCTGACTTCTCAAGTAAGAAACAGATTCAAGTATGTACATATTTATCTTTGCAAGGAGCATTTTACCCTTCACACCTCAGAGGGACAGAAACATGCTGCATGTTTTTAACTGAAGCGAGGACTCCGTTTCCTTTTAACTGTGGGTCGATGTTTTGCCTCATGCTTTTTAGATTCTTTTTAAAAATATAATTTTATTAAGGTAAGTTGACGTCTGGGCTTCCCTAGTGGCTCAGACAGTAAAGAATCTGCTCCACATATTTAGTGCATATAGTTTGATGTTAATGTATATTGGATGTTAATGTATATTGATATTATTGTACACAGTTTGGACATAAACATACACCCAGTTGTGGGAGCATGACCGCAATCAAGGTAATAGGCATAACCATTCCCTCCAAAGTTTCCTGTGTCGCTTTGTTTTTTTGCTTTGCGTGTGTAGGGGGAGGTAAGAAAACTTGACACAAGGTGTACCCTCTTCCATTTTCAAGTGCACAATATAGTATTAGCTACAGGCGCTATTTGTATAGCAGATCTCTAGAACTTATTCGTCTTTGTAACTAAAGCTTCATCCCCAGTGAAACAAGGACTTCTCCATATGTTGGCCTTTGCAGACGATCCCATTTGGCACAGAATAATGACTTAGTGAGTCTGTTATGATGCTAAGGGCCTGTTTGTTGAGAAAGAAATTCCGCAGGGCGCATTTTGTATTCCCCATGCATCCTTGATTCCCAGAAAAAGATGGAAAACATATGTAGAATTATCATATGAGTCTAATATTTAAAAGTACATTACCAAGAGCTTACTGTATGTGAAGAAAAAAAAAAGTTTGCCTTTAAAAGTTTCCCAGAAGGAAAAGACTGTGCAAGGGAAACAGAGTGGGAGAAAATGACTGATTTTGTTGCAGCACATCATTGAAAGAATAGAGAGCAAGGTGGGTGGGTGTAAACCGATGGCTCTGGTGCCTTTCAGTTCTGATCCACTGGTCAGTACAACGCAGAGGCTCGTGTTTCAGGAGCAAGGGCCCTGAGTGATGGTTTCAGTGTCCCAGAGAGTAGATTAATGAGAAATATCCCACCTCATGGCAGACGTGTGTCTAAGCACAGGAGTCTTTTTTTTAAAAAAAAAAAAAAGAGAAGGATTTATTTTTTAAAAATTATTTATTTGTTTTGCATTCCTCCACTCAGAAGCAGAAAATCCTGGAGTGGAGCCCTTAGCTACAATTGGCTTGAATGCCAATTTCCAGTGTTTTAAAATGAACCTTTCAATGAATACTAATGTTCTCGAAAGAGAGCTGCCAGAGGTCAGAAAAACTATGTTGGTGACTTCAGGGTGATAAAATGAAGGAAGCACTAAACTGAAAGTGTATGAACCTAATTTCTAATCCCAGTTCTGCTTTGCACCAACTCTGTGACTAGACAACTCACTTTCCCTCTCTCTCTCGGCATTGGCTTTCTCCCCTAGAAAGTAACGAAAGACTTCTAAGTCATCCAATACGACAGGCCATAAGGTGGTGCTAGTGGAAAAGAACCCATCTGCCAAAGGAGACATAAAGGAAGTGGGTTCGATCCATGGGTTGGGAAGATCCCCTGGAGGAGGGTGTGGTAACCCACTCCAGTATTCTTTCCTGGAGAATCCCATGGACAGAGGAGCCTGGTGGCCTATAGCCCATGGGGTTGCAAAGAGTCGGTCGGACACAGCTGAAGCAATTTAACACAAGACAACACACAAAGCGTGTATAGATCAAATTAAAATTCCCTTTCTCAGTAACACTGCTGCTGCTGCTGCTGCTAAGTCACTTCAGTCGTGTCCGACTCTGTGCGACCCCATGGACTGCAGCCTACCAGGCTCCTCCGTCCATGGGATTCTCCAGGCAAGAGTCCTGGAGTGGGGTGCCATTACCTACTCCACTCAGTAACACTAGTCGACTTTAAAGTGGCACATGTGGTTAGTGGCTATGGTATTGATAGCACAGATTGTAAAGCATTTTCATCCTTACAGAAAGTTCTTTCGAATAGTTCTAGTAGTGATGATGTGTCTATTCTATTCTGGCTCAGAACTTTGGAATCCATTCCCACATGCCATCTGTGGAAATCAGGATGATAAAGCATGGACTCCTGGCCCTGGAACAGTAGCCCTTGTCTGCTAAACATGATAATCAGGGTGGCATTTGTCACAGGGTTGGAAAGTATTGGCTGGGATCACTGTTCACCCACCAAGCAGATGCAACATGAAACACAATGGAAAACCCACCAAAGGGGAATGGAAGACAGAGGGGCTGGCAGATAGCACGCCAGGGTTCCCATCCCCAAACCTTCTTCGTGATCAAACCTCCAAAAGGGACAGAAATATTAGACCCAGCCCTCAGAGAACAAGGGTTTTTCTTGTATGCGTGTGTGCATGCTAAGTCACTTCAGTTGTGTCCAGCTCTTTGTGACCCCATGGACTGTAGCCCACCAGGCTCCTCTGTCCATGGGAGTCTCCAGGCAAGAATACTAGAGTGGGTCGCCATGCCCTCCTCCAGGGGATCTTCCCAACCCAGGGATCGATCCCGCCTCTCTTACGTCTCTTGGGTTGGCAGCAGGTTCTTTGCCACTAACGCCACCTGGGAAGCCCCTTTTCCTTGTCTACCTACCCTTAACCAGCTGATGCTGGATAATTCACCATTTAGAACCTGGTTAATGCTATCAGAACTAAAGTCCAAAGGAGCCTGAGTGCCCAGAAGCTAGTATCATAGACTCAACTTTGCAGCAAACTAGGAAGAAAATGCAGCCTTGTACTATCCCTGTGGGCTCAGAACCTGGCTCTCAGAGAACCAAGTCACGGCATTTCTGACCATTCAGCTCCCGTCCTTTGGCCACTCGGCTCCTATTCCCCGCCTTGGCCACAGCTGACTTTTGGTCGCTCCAGGGGTTTGTTGGGGTTTTACTTTTTCGAGTCAGGAGAGCTCTGAGCATAGGAAAGGGGCACTGTTAGAAGGATGTGGGGATTCAGGCCAAATGCAAATAATCCGTGCACATTTTTCATCCCAATGGAGTGCAGCTGAAGCCACGGCCGACTCTCATTAAATCACGGCCTCGGGGTCTGGAGAGTGGGGCCAATGGAAAATCCACTGCATCACCCTTTTAGCCCAAAGTTTACATTCTCAACTCAACTCATTTCAGCCCTTGCTCTAAGAAAACAAGAATGATCACAAACATTCAGTCTAGCACAAGCTATGCCATTGGAATGCTTCCAAAGGCTCTAAATAGATTTGCTCATTTAATCATCACAGTCAACTCAAGAGGTGGGTATTATGAGATGTTCCCATCTGACTGTGTAACGAAGATACAGAGTTGAGATCCTGTAGTTCCAGAATGTCTAGTTTAATCATGATACTATATAGCTTTTCTAAATAAAATAGATTTCAGCTGAAAACCAGCTTGTAAACAGCAGAACTTTTATAGTTCTGAGGTAGTTTCAAGGTTGACATATTAGAAAAGGAGACAGAGCAGATTGACCGGACAGGTGCAGGGGAGAGCCTCGTTGACCCCATTTAAATCAAATCAGTGACCACACCAGTCATGCAAATTAAAACTCAAAGACATTCTAAGAACAGAGGTTCTTAGTTAATACAGTGCTAATGGATTAGACTTTCACTCACCTTCCTCACCTCACTGGGAGAGTGCAACAAACGGCGAAGTAGTCAGAAGGAAAGACATTACAAGGTTGATACAGTCATAAAGAGAGACATAAAAAAGAAAGAAGTTGAGAGTACAAATTTGAAATGTAAGGGAGGAGCCCACTTGGGACTAGGCTCAGATTGATGGTGTTTGTCATGTTTTAAGAGCATTTACTCTACCAAGTAGGGCAGCAAAGGGCAAGGTACTTTCCTGCAATCCAGGTGGGTGCTACCCCATGGTTAGAGAATTTCCTGTGATTGTAGTCAGTGTTCGGCTGTTTCCAGACACACGGATCTGAGAACAGTCTAAAAGGTTAATGCACAGTCATGTACCGAATACAATTTGTCAATAGAATAACCCTCTCCTCTGAAGCAATAACATGAAACAGTTTAATGCTTTCCCTAAGACATTGAGGATCATGAGTAGCAACTTTAGAAAATTAGCTTATCTCAGTGCTGTCTACCTCTTTCATACTCACTTTGTGTTGATCTTTGGTGGTGAACATTCTTAAATTCCTTTCAGAGACAGAGGCCTGCTTTAAAGCAGCTTTTTTCATTGTGCCCAGTCCTCCCATCTCCAACATCCTCGTTTCAGCACACACGCGCTCACACACACACACACACTCACTTCAGTCTGAATCTCAGCCTCAAGTTCTATAAGCACTTAACATTTCAATTTCCTGGCTCTGTTATTTCTATTTTTCTTTTTCTCTTATTTATTGTTGGGGTATAATTGCATTATTATACTGTGTTAGTTTCTGCTGTATGATTCAACAAAGTGAATCGGCCAAGTGCAAATAATGTGAGTACATATATTTTCCCGCCCTCTTGGACCTCCCCTCCCGTCCCACCCCTCTACGTCATCAAAAAGCGCTGGGCTGGGCTCCCTGTCTCTGCGGCAGCTTCCTACTAGCTGTTTTACGCGCGGTAAAGCGAACACGTCAACGCGGCTCTCGGTTCGTCCCACCCTCCCCTCCCCACTGTGCCCACAGGGCCGTTCTCTACATCCCTGTCTCTGTTCCTGCCCTGCAAAAAGGTTCATCTGTGCCATTATTTCTCTTCATTTCCTTTTGCTCCTCCACTCCCCTTCCCTAAATAAGATGAACTCTTGCTCTGGAGGCAAAGTCTGTACATTTTAGATTCAGCCATTACTAAGTTTGTAATTGGTTTGGGCCACTTACTAACTGTGCCCATGTGGAAAATGGAGATTTTTTTTTTTATACCCCCCCCGAGCCTTATTTTCCTCATCTGTAAAGTACAACCGATGCTTTCGACTTCACAGGGTTGTTGGGTACAGACCAAATGTCTGGGGCTTAATAGACGTTTAAAGGATCAGTCCCTTTCACCAATTTCTTTCTTTCTTAGCTCTAGAGGGTGGACAATGGTAGATATTCATGAGATAACTGAATGTTTGTATGAATGAAGGAGGATGGATTTTCAGTGTATAGCAATGGTTCTGAGCTTGACACAATAAAGACATCTCCTGAGTACACTAGGTAACTAGATTTGATCCCTTACTTTCCTAAGTTCTTTCCTCTGTCTTTTTACTGAATGCATATCTGATTTCCTTTTGTTCATGACAGTATAATGGCATGCCTGGCTCTATAGACATGTGGACTGACTATGAGCTGTATGGACCTAATAGCTAGGAAGATGATGAAAATAATTCAGAATAAAACCAAGCAGTTGAATCCAATCAAGGTTAAGATAGCATGGACTGCAAATTTCCTTGAATAGACAAAAGAATAAGATATCAATCGGACTCCCACTCGAGATGGTAGGCACTCTGCCTTGTTAAACTTTTAAAGTCTCTGTCACAGAGATCATAAAAAGTCTGCAAATAAATTTTAATCCTAGACAGTATCTCTAGTTACTTAGTAACCTTAGTAACCTTCACTACTTCACTAGTTACTTCATTAGTAACCTTCGCTAGTTGATACGGTAATTCTTGTTATCAAATAAGAATCTGTTAGCATTGAGAAAATTTGGAAATAAATGTAGACATGCTTAAGAGAATTATGGTTTAGCATTTTGTATTAACTATGTGCTTGATATTTAAGGATTTACAATATTTAAAATAAGTTTAGAGTAACAGATCAGCTTTATCATTCTAGTGTGAAATGTATAATAGCAATTGATTTGAATGTGTGATCTGAGTTTGAAATCTCACTATGTATATATACCATGTGAGGCTTGTGTTGTACTAGTCACTAATCGTGTCCGACTCTTTGTGACCCCATAGACTGTGTGTAGCCTGCCAGGCTCCTCTGTCCATGGGATTCTCCAAGCAGGAATATTGGAGTGGGTAGCCATTCCCTTCTCCAAGGGATCTTCTTGACTCAGGGATTGAACCTGCGTCTCCTTCATTGCAGGTAGATTCCTTACTGTCTGAGCCGCCAAGTTTAAAATTTCTGTTTTTACAAGTTTAATTTCTAGATTTGAAAGTGATTTAGGTGCTTGAGAAGGCTTTTCACATGGTATTTAACGTTCTTTAAAAAGAAATTTAATGTGTTAAATTTATAAATGGAGTTTAAAAGATTCAAAAGAGTTAAAAATTTCAAGTTTTAAATAGGACAGAATATGAGTTGAAGTCCCTTTAAAACTGAGTGTTATATTTTGCTAAATTTGCAAATAAAAAGATTTGCAAGTAGAACTTAAAACAAGAAAAAACTAGAATATTTAATTAATTTTAATAAATCATACATTATTATTAAATGATATTTGGATTATCTTTTCTGTTAATGTCTTCCTGCTCATGCATGCATACTTAGTTGCTCAGTTGTATCCGGCTTTTTGTGACCCCTGGACTGTAACCCACCGGGCTCCTCTGTCCATGAGATTTTCCAGGCAAGAATGTCTTCCTAGGAAATTCCAAGTCTTACCCTAACAGTTTACTAAGCCTAGTTTTTTCATTCTTTTTTTTTTGGTGACTATCCCAGCAATGAATTGGGAGTTGAATGTCAGTCACCAGAGGGGTCATGTTAAGGGGTTCTAAACCAGTCTGAAGTTAACCAGGAAAATGACTTTAGGTAGGTAGGTTTCCACATACAATGTTGTCTATAATGGGCAAAGAGTAAATATAGTCTCCTCTCTCAGAAATGCCCACCATCTTAGGGGAAAACTGAAGTTAGCCAGTTGGAAAAGTAGAGTCTGAGGTTGGGTACTTTCAAGCAGAAAGCAGATCATAATGGAAGGTGTCCTTCCAGCATGATGAGGAGTGATGGATCCTAACAGCTAGAGGTCAAGCCATTTCATACGCATTACAAAAAAGAAAAGTGGAGTGAAGACAGGAACTGCAGAAAAATGGCAAGCATTTAACCTGCATGAAAGTATTTCAGAAGGTATTTTGCTGCTTTATGCATGTAAGTTGTGTCTGTCTATAGTGAGTAAAAATGACCATCTGTAATCATTTACAAATACCAGAATATTCTGACATCAAAGTTAATTTCAAATAAAGCATAGCCTTGTATTATATTACATATAATAAAAGTCTTATTCTGAATGTATAGAGTGGGGTATACAGTTTTATTTATGGGCACTTAGCCCCTGACTAATAAACGTTCCACAAAAATAAAGAATGTCAGCTTGAGTGGTGTGCTGAGTATGGCCTGTTGGGGGCCCACATGTCTAGCCCTCTTATTTATCCCAGGGTTAAATCCAGGAAGTTATGCTATAGGAAAATGCATGCGTGCTAAGCCGCTTCAGTCCTGTCCTACTCTTTGCGACTCTAGGACTGTAGCCCGCCAGGCCCCTCTGTACATGGGATTCTCCAAGCAAGAATTCTGGGATGGGTTGCCATGTCCCCCTCCAGGGGATCTTCCCAACCCAGGGTTTGAACCCTGGTCTCCTGCAATGGCAGGAGGGTTCTTTACCACTAGAGCCTGCTACAGGAAAATATCCGACAGAAAAGTCTGACACTATGTGCATGTACTAGAGACTCTGTTTCCCCAAACAAAATGAACATTCTACTTTAGTCTGGCATCACTGTGATGCCAGAAACACCTTGCTTTAACACCCTTCTTTTCTAGGTACTCTCTCTTTGGTGTTTGAGCTAGTGTTTAATAATCTAATTTGCTACAAAAGATTACACTGTTTTCCATTTTCTTCCAACAGACTTTTGATTTAAATAAAGAAAGGGAAGGCTCAGAATTTTTCAAGGTGTTTTAGCATTTCCATTTTCTGAACCTTTAAAATATAGATTTGGGTAGAATACAATCATTTGAAAACAGAATTTTTTTTCATTTTTATTTTTATAAATTTTGAAAGTATGAAAACACACTTACAGAAGACTTGGAAAATACAAAATAAGGTTAAAATAGTCCTCCTTTTTATTACAATTATTTTTTAAATAGATAAATTAAAATTTTTAGTTGGAGTTTCAATATCAACTCTCAAAAATTAATAGAATAAATATACAGAGAAGTAGAAGGACATAGTAGGCCTGAAAAGCACTATGAACCAATTCAACACAGTTAAGATTTATACAATTTTCACACAACATTAGAATACAAATTCTATTCAAATTCCCTTAGACTGTAAACTAGAAGACACTGGAACATATTCAGGGACATGAAACAATGTGGGAAAATTTCACAGTCTAAAGGTTTTGAAATCATACAGAGTCTGTTCTCTTATCACTGTGGAATTATGCTAAAAATCAATATCAAAAGATATTTGAAAATAACCCATATGTTTTCAAGTGCAATGTGACATTTACAAACAGAGATCTTCAACTTAGCCATTGAAAGCCTCCATAATGTTAGACTGAAAAAAATGCAGAGGTTGATTGCAGATAAGAAAGCATTTAAATGAGAAATTAATATTAAAGATACTTTAAACAAAATCCCATGTGTTTGGAAATTGAATGTCCATTTTTAAATGACGGGTGTGTCTAATGGCTCAGACACTAAAGAGTCTGCCTGCAATGGGGGATACTGGGGTTCAATCCCTGGGTTGGGAAGACCCCCTGGAGAAGGAAATGACAACCCACTCCAGAATTCTTGCCTGGAGAATCCCATGGACAGAGGAGCCTGGCAGGCTACACAGTCACGGGTTGCAAAGAGTTGGACACAACTGGGCGACTAACACAAGAAGTCATAACAGGAAAATTAGAAAGTATTTGTAATAGAATAAAAATGAAAAGAGAATTTACCAGAATTTGTCACACGCAGCTGAAGCTGCTTAATGCAGCTAAAAAACAACGTGGAGTCTTGAATAAGGTATGAAAACAGATAATGGACAGTAGCATAAAATTTTGTGAAATCTGAACAAAGTCTGTACTTTAGTTAATAATACAGCACAATTTAACAGCCTTCTTGTCCAACCCAGTTAAGACAGTGTATCTGAAGAACAAGTAATTTACATTTACTGAATTCCTTGTTGGCAGGTGCCAAACAAGCTTGAGTCATAGCTCTTGTTCAGTTCAGTCACTCAGCCATGTCTGACTCTTTTTGACCTCATGGATTGCAGCACACCAGGCTTCCCTGTCCATCACAAAGTCACAGCCCTTGAGAGATGCAGTTTTGTCATCTCTCTACTTTTGGTAACTGGACTAAGTCATGCCTGGCAAGAGTTTCTTGAAATACACCAACTTACTGACCTAAAGGATTCACCTGTTTAAAAGGTCCAACTCTTGATACAAAGACGTGAGCACTGTAACAGAAGCCTTCACAAAGTGCTTGGAAATAAAGCAGGGGAAATGACGACTTCTCCTAGAGATGGGGAGACCTTTGGTGGCTCAGATGGTAAAGAATCTGCCTGCAGAGTAGGAGGTGAGTGTTTGGTCTGTTGGTCTGGAAGATCCCCTGGAGAAGGGACTGGCAACCCAATCCAGTATTCTTGCCTGCAGAATCCCACTGACAGAGGAGCCTGGTGGGCTTCAGTCCATGGGGTCTCAAAGAGTTGGACACAACTGAGGAAATAACACACACAGAGAGATGGGAGGTGTGGGTTAGCTATAAATCTAGGGACTTCAACTACAGTTGGATCAAATTTTAAGAAACTTCTATAGCACCAGGAATTTTCTTATTTTTGATAGGTGAAAGTGTTAGTCCCTCAGTCATATCCAGCTCTTTGTGACCCCATGGACTGTAGCCTCTGTCCATGGAATCCTCCAGCAAGAATACTGGGGTGGGTTGCCATCCCCTTTTTCAGGGGATCTTCCCCTTGGGTTGGGGATCGAACCCAGGTCTCCGGCATTGCAGGCAGATTCTTTACTGTCTGAGTCACCAACAATCTCAGCTTGTTGTTTTTTAATAGGTAAGAAGTGGGTTTCTTTAGATACACATTCCATAGACAGAATGCAGACTGCCTCCAAAGGCAAGCACAGCCCTGGGAGAAACACACTCCATGGACAGTGTGGGCAAAAGTTATTAAGAAATTTCAGGGGAGATGCCTACTTGAATGGTATGGTTTCATTTATAAATTCAGGGGAAAGAAGTTGAAATGTGTTAGGATGGAAAACGTGAAATAGAAAGGCAAGAATCAGAGAGTAGAGTAGGCACTCTGATAGTGCTGGGTCATGTCAGATTACATCCACCAAGTGACGTAGCTCTAAAAAATCAGCTAAGACTAAGTTACACCATACATTTATGCCAGATGTGTGTGTGTGTGTGTGTGTGTGTGTGTGTGTGTGTGGAGTGTCTGTCTGAAAGTCAATTGTTTATTCTGACATTCTGATTGCTGGAAGTGGTGTCAGGAAATGACGCAGGAGATTCCTTCTTTGAGGTTAAGAGATCGTCTCTGGCAAATCATTGCCAAGATTTTATGAGACACTATCACATTCTTTAAAACAAAAAGAAACAATAATCATTTAGCCATATTTCTCCTCAGACTACAGTTTTCTGGTCATACATACTGAATAATAGCTTCAGTTGATATTTGCTTGACTAATTATCATAAATCCTCTTACCTAGTCCATGTCTCAACACCAAGGAAGCTTTCAGGAAATGTCAATGCTGTTGAATTTTTGCTGAGAAAATTAAACCAGACAGAGATATTTCCTCTTGGTAACTAGAAGAAAAACCTTATTGTTTCTTCAGACCTGAGATATTACTGATTTAAGCTGATGAAGTATCACATTTGTTACTTTGTTAAGTTTATAAAAAACATATGTATCAAATAAATGAACCATGCAAATTCCACATTCTATATTTCAAAGCTCTGTTCATTATCCTGCTTCCCCGGTGGTTCAGCACTAAAGAATCCTCCTGCCAATGCAGGAGACGAGGGTTCGATCCCTGGGTTGGGAAGATCCCCTGTAGAAGGAAATGGCACCCCACTCCAGTGTTCTTGCTTGAGAAATCCCATGGACAGAGGAGGCTGGAATACAGTCCATGAGGTTGCAAAAGAATTGGACATGACTTAGCAAGGGAACAACAACAACAAATTCACTATCTGATTGTAAAGTGTTATAAGACACATATAAAAAATGTTTAAGGCCCTTCTGAGGACTATAAAAATGACAGTGACCATCTAATACTCAAATCCAAGATACTAGGCCTAGTCCAGTTTCCAGAACTTGCAGAGAATTTAATGAAAATTTCCTGAATGATGAATTGTTGCTACAATCTATTGGCTGAGAGGAAAAACAAATAGATCAACCAATTTGTGTCAACTAGCTAAAATGACAAATTAGCAACATTTTATTTTACCTCTGGCCAGGCAGGAAAAGGACTCTGCCTACAGGACTCAAGAACCTACACTCCTTTCTGAATGGCTGGCTGGTGAATCAAGAGTCCTTATGACCTAATAATGGAGAAAAAGAGGATGAAGAACATGTTCTCAGCCACTGAGTTTCCTATTAGTTCATGTAGAAGCAGGAAAACATTCAGAGTTTATTTTTCTTAAGAGAAATTAAGCTTTGTAAGAAAGCAGGCCACAGTAAAAAAAAAGAAAAAAAAAGGCACTTAATATTCTACTATGTGTGTAGAATGATGATCTTGCAAGGAAGAGAGAAGATTACAATGCCTGCTGTCAGAGCATCTTGCTTTTGTATCCTGTACCCCAAATCCTTACAGAAAGAGGTGAAAGAAGGCTCGTGACCCCAGCCTTCTCATCCATCCCTACTCATCTTTCTTTGGCCATCCTGGGCTGTTTACATATCAGCTAGACACAGACCGCCCCAAAATGTAATCTCCAGCCCAAATGACTTGACTGAACTCTGCTTTTGGGTCCCCAGGTGCTTACAGACAAGGTCCACCCAAGGGCTGTGTAGATGTCTCAGATTTAACGCATGTAAAACTGTCTCTTCTTTTTAGCCAGCCTACCCTCCTCCATAGTGAATAGCATGACCATCCACACAGTCACCAAACCCAGAAATTCAGACCTCACAGTGAACGCCTCGCTCCCTCCCCCTCACACCTGAGATCTACTCATGATCTGTACTCGGATGATCCATGTATCAGTGAGACCTGTTCATCGCACATGTGCAGTATATCCTAAATCCACATAGTCTTCTCCCTCCCCTGTGCTACTGCTAATTGTAAAGTTGCCTTTCAATTTAAAAAATTGATTCAATTAAATTAATTTTAATTAAAAGCTTTCTTACTTTTAAATTAGAATTTGGGGGATGCAAATAAAATTCTTATAGGGTCTCATTACAAAGAAAAACAAAAAGACATAGCAGTATACATAATAAAGTCCCTTACATTTCCCCACCTCACTCTCATCTCCAGAAGTAACAATTACTAACATATTAATTAGTGTCTTCCCAGATCTTTTGGTATGCATTTAAGGAAACATGCACTTATGCCCATAATCATAGATATTCAAAGATAAATGGAATTATAGTGTCTTGATTTATGATATTGTGTTAACCATGAAAGTGAAAGTCGCTCAGTTGTGTCCAACTCTTTGTGACCCCATGAATTATACAGTCCATGGAATTCTCCAGGCCAGAATACTGGAGTGGGTAGCCTTTCCCTTCTCCAGGGGATCTTCCCAACACAAGGATCAAACCAAGGTCTCCCACATTGCAGGTGGAGTTTTTACCAGCTGAGCCACAAGCAAAGCCCAAGAATACTGGAGTGGGTAGCCTGTCTCTTCTCCAGTGGATCTTCCCAACCCAGGAATTG
Source organism: Dama dama (assembly GCF_033118175.1). Taxonomy (NCBI): domain Eukaryota; kingdom Metazoa; phylum Chordata; class Mammalia; order Artiodactyla; family Cervidae; genus Dama; species Dama dama. The sequence goes on along the minus strand of NC_083712.1, from coordinate 44,845,778 downwards.
AACCAGGGTCTCCTGCACTGTGGCTGGATTCTTTACCAACGGAGCTATCAGGGAAGCCCAGATCTTGGGGATTATTTTGTATTAGTACATATAATAATATCTAACATCTGGTAATTATTATCTGCTAAAAATGATTCTAAGTGTTTGATATATACTATCTCACCTAATTACCACATTTATGTGTGATTAGTGTTACAGATAATGTCCCTATGTCACACATCAGAAAACAGATACATAGAGAAGTCAACTAACTATGGATAAAATAGAGAAAACAATTTAGCTAGATTGTAGAAAATAAATTTAAATTTTTGTACACCAGCAACAAGCTGAACGCACCAATATTAAAATATACACTAGCATAAGAAATCAAGTAACTAAGAATAAATAGACCATGTTGCAAACTAAAAGTTATTAGCTGTAAGTGTGTGAACTTCAAAATTACCTAAATAAACAGTGAGATGGTGTTCATGGAAGATTCTCCACAAATTGGTCTTAAAAGCAATATAATTAAAACCCCACAGAGGTATGTGTGTATAAATTGACAAGCTGATTCTAAAGTTTACATGCAAATGGAAAGGGGCAAGAATACCCAAAACATTACTGAAGAAGGCCAATGAGGGAAAACAATCAGGGCCAAGCACCAAATTTACTTTAATGGAATAGGAATTAAGATGGTACAGACAGGGTCTTCCCAGGTGGTCCAGTGGCCAAGACTCTGTGCTCCCAATGCAGGCGGCCTTGGTTCAAATCCTAGTTGGGGAACTTGATCCCACGTGCAACATGGGGGGCATGGGTCTTAGTCGTCACATGTGGGATCAAGGTCCCTGACTAGGGTTTGAACCAAGGCCTGTGTGTGTGTGTGTGTGTGTGTGTGTGTGTGTGTGTGTGTGTGTGTATTTGAGGAAGGGAATGGCAGACCACGTCAGCATTCTTGCCTTGAGAACCCCATGAACAGTATAAAAAGGCAAAAAGATATGACACTGAAAGATGAGCTCCCCAGGTCAGTAGGTGCCCAATATGCTACTGGAGAAGAGTAGAGAAATAACTCCAGAAAGAATGAAGAGACAGAGCCAAAGCAAAAACAACACCCAGCTGTGTATGTGACTGGTGATGGAAGTAAAGACTGATGCTATAAAGAGCAATATTGCATAGAAACCTGGAATGTTAAGTCCATGAATCAAGGTAAATTGGAAGTGGTCAAACAGGAGATGGTAAGAGTGAACACCAATATTTTAGGAATCAGTGAACTAAAACGGACTGGAATGGACAAATTTAACTCAGATGACCATTATATCGACTACCATGGGCAAGAATCCTTTAGAAGAAATGAAGTACCCTCATAATCAACAAGAGTCCGAAATGCAGTACTTGGGAGCAATTTCACAAATGACAGAATGATTTCTGTTCATTTCCAAGGCAAACCATTCAATATCATAGTAATCCAAGTCTATGTTCCAACCAGTAATGCTGAAGAAGCTGAAACTGAATGGTTTTATGAAGACCTACAAGACATTCTAGAATTAACACCCCAAAAAGATGTCTTTTCATTATAGGGGACTTGGAATGCAAAAGTAAGAAGAAGACAAGACATACCCAGAGTAACAGGCAAATTTGGCCTTGGAGTACAGAATGAAGCAGGGCAAAGGCTAACAGAATTTTGCCAAGAGAACACACTGGTCATAGCAAACACCCTCTTCCAACAACATAAGCGATGATTCTACACATGGACATCACCAGATGTTCAATACAGAAATCAGACTGATTATATTCTTTGTAGCCAAGGATGGAGAAGCTCTATACAGTCAGCAAAAACAAGACTGGGAGCTGACTATGGCTCAGATCATGAGCTCCTTATTGCAAAATTCAGACTTAAATTGAAGAAAGTAGGGAAAACCACTAGATCACCCAGGTGTGTCCTAAATCAAATCCCTTATGCTTATATAGTGGAAGTGACAAATACATTAAAGGGATTAGATCTGATAGAGTGCTTGAAGAACTATGGACAGAGGTTCATGACTTTGTGCAGAAGACAGAGAGCAAGACTATCCCCAAGAAAAAGAAATGCAAAAAAGCAAAATGGCTGTCTGAGGAGGCCTTACAAATAGCTGAGAGAAGAAGAGAAGCTGAAGGCAAAGGAGAAAAGGAAATCTATATCCATCTGAATGCAGAGTTCCAAAGAATAACAAGGAGAGATAAGAAAGCCTTCCTCAGTGATCAGTGCAAAGAAATAGAGGAAAACAATAGAATGGGAAAGACTAGAGATCTCTTCAAGAAAATTAGAGATATCAAGGGAAATTTTCATGCAAAGATGGGCACAATAAGAGACGGAAATGGTATGGACCTAACAGAAGCAAAAGATAATAAGAAGAGGTGGCAAGACTACATGGAAGAACTATACACAACAGATCTTCATGACCCAGATAACCATGATGGTGAGATCACTCACCTAGAGACAGATATGCTGGAACATGAAGTCAAGTAGGCCTTAGGAAGCATCACTATGAACAAAGCTAGTGGAGGTGATGGAGATCCAGCTGAACTATTTCAAATCCTAAAAGATGATGCTGTGAAAGTGCTGCACTCAGTATGCCAGCAAATTTGGAAAACTCAAGTGGCCACAAGACTGGAAAAGGCCAGCTTTCATTCCAATCCCAAAGAAAGGCAATGCCAAAGAATGTTCAAACTACCGCACAATTGCACTCATCTCACATGCTAGCAAAGTAATGCTCAAAATTCTCCAAGCCAGGCTTGAACAATATGTGAACCATGAACTTCCAGATGTTCAAGATGGATTTAGAAAAAGCAGAGGAACAAGAGATCAAACTACCAACATCTGTTGGATCACTGAAAAAGCAAGAAATTTCCAGAAAAATATCTACTTCTGCTTTATTGACTATGCCAAATCCTTTGACTGTATGGATCACAACAGACTGTGGAAAAGTTTTGAAGAGATGGGAATACCAGACCACCTGACCTGTCTCCTGAGAAACCTGTATGCAGGTCAAGAAGCAAGAGTTAGACCTGGACATGAAACAACAGACTGGTTCCAAATAGGAAAAGGAGTATGTCACGGCTGTGTATTGTCACCCTGCTTATTTAACTTATATGCAGAATGCATCATGTGAAATGCCAGGCTGGATAAAACACAAGCTGGAATCAAGATTTCCGGGAGGAATATCAGTAACCTTAGATATGCAGATGATACCACCCTCATGGCAGAGGGTGAAGAAGAACTAAAGAGCCTCTTTATGATAGTGAAAGAGGAGAGCGAAAAAGTTGGCTTAAAACTCAACATTCAGAAAACTAAGACCATGGCATCCGGGCCCATCACTTCATGGAAAATAGATGGGGAAACAGTGGAAACAGTGGCAGACTTTATTTTTGGGGGCTCCAAAATCACTGCAGATGGTGATTGCAGCCATGAAATTAAAAGATGCTTGCTCCTTGGAAGAAAAGCTATGACCAGCCTAGACAGTATGTTGAAAAGCAGAGACATTACTTTGCCAACAAAGGTCCATATGGTCAAAGCTATGGTTATCCCAGTAGTCATGTATGGATGTGAGAGTTGGACTATAAAGAAAGTCGAGTGCCAAAGAATTGATGCTTTTGAGCTGTGGTGTTGGAGAAGACTCTTGAGAGTCCCTTGGACTGCAAGGAGATCCAACCAGTCCATCCTAAAGAAAATTAGTCCTGAATATTCATTAGAAGGACTGATGCTGAATTTGAAACTCCAATCCTTTGGCCACCTGATGTGAAGAATTGACTCATTTGAAAAGACCCTGATGCTGGGAAAGATTGAAGGCAGGAGGAGAAGGGGATGACAGAGGAGGACTTGGTTAGATAGCATCACTGACTCAGTGGACATGAGTTTGAGTAAGCTCTGGGGGTTGGTGATGGACAGGGAGGCCTGGCATGCTGCAGTCTATGGGGTCACAAAGAGTCGGGCGCGACTGAGCGACTGAACTGAATATATATTTTTAAGATGCTGCACGCAGTAAAACATGTCACAGAAAATGAGTTCAGTAACAGACCCGTCCTTATACAGGTACTTGATTTATGAAAGGGGCACTGTTGCAAAGAAAGTGGGGAATGATTGTCTTTTCAATAAATGGTGCCAGAACAATTGAACACCCCATAAGAAAATGAAAATGAAATCTTGACAATATCTTATCACACACACACAATTCTGCATGAATTACATAGATAAGAAAAGTAGAACATTAATTTTCTAGAAGAAAACATGCAAGGATGTCTTTGAAACCCTGTGTAAGGTAAAGACATTTTAAGCAAATCACAAGCATAGCAAAAACCATAAAGGAAAAAATGCAATGATAATTGGCCTAATAAAACAAAGAAGAAATTCTATTCCTCCAAAGTGAAAGGCAAGACCTCGAGTGGACCAAGTTATTTGTCCTGTATGTATGAAATGAAAGATTTGCATCTAGAATATACGTTTTTTAGAATTGAATATGAAGAAAAGCATGTGAACTAAAGGAAACATATTATAAAAGACATCCAAATGACCCAAACATACATAAATGTAAAGGGCTCAATATCATTATTCATAAATAAATGAAAACACAGTGAAGAACTATTATATACCACCAGAATGGCTATAATGAGAAAAACTAAGAATATCAAATGTTGGCAAGAACATATCACGACTATGCTGATGAGAGTTTAAATGGTACCCCACTTTAGAAAAACATTTAAACATGCTCATACATTGTGATCCAGAAATTCCATTCCAAAAGGCCTGTTTAAGAACAGCCAGGAGCAGTTTATAGAAAATAGAAATTGTGGGTTCATTAAAGTCTGGTGGAACTTGCTCCTCAAATTATCTGAACCTCATTCTTATTTAGGGGTATTCAACTCCTTTTCAATTTTACTTAAATAGACAAAACTGGGAGCCACTCATGTATCCCTCAAAAATAGCATGAATACATACATTTGTGGAGTATTCACACAATAGCAAAATGACCTACACCTGTCCTGTCTGCTGACTGTTACAGGTCTTTAACAATAAGTGCACACTGATGTGTGAATGTAAAGTCAAAAAATGAGAAGTACTAGGAATTATTGGAAGAACTCTAAACTGAAACTGCCATTCAGATTAATCAGGTTTTCCATGCCTAGGTCATAATAGATATTTAGACCACATTCATACGGCCAATTTTTACCTCATTAGTTGGCACAATGAAGGTTTTCAGTGTATGTGTGTTAAATTGAAATTCTGGCTTGGAAACTGAGGATAAGAGAACATTTCATCCTTTCTTACAGTGACCAGTGGATTTTGGAAAATGTCTAAGATGATGGAATAAACAGATGACCTATCAGTTTACAATCCCTTAGAGTTGTTGGTTTCCTGCTGCAAGCATGCCACAGACTTCCGATAGGCTGGTGGAGTAACTCTAGATCCAGGCAATATACTCTCATCATCATGTCAAGCTCCAAGAAGGAGAAACATATCTGGGTGAGGGGATGCTAAATAGAAAGGCTTATAATTAAAGATCAAGGGTTCTTTCAAAGAGTAGAAGTAGAAAGGAAATTCAGCTTGCAGCCTCTCTCTCTACCAGAAACATCCTTAGGGTGCCTTCTGCCCTCTGTTCTAGTCAGCTTGAATATTCATGGGTCCATTCACTTCTCTAGCTAATTTCAAACATTGTAGGATGTAATTAACCATTAAATCAGGCACAGAAGTATGATGTAAAGTGTATTTGTAGTTCATTCTTGGGTTTTTCCAGAGACAATTTCATGGGAAATGATTCTCTAAATTTGGGCTCTTTTTATCCTTTCAAGTACTCAGCATTTTTAGCTGTATAACCCAGGGATCCCCACCCGGTGCTCTGTGATGACCTATGGGGGTGGAACGGGTGGGTGGAGGGAAGCTCAAAATGGAGGATAAGTGTGTGTGTGTGTGTGTGTGTGTGTGTGTGTGTGTGTGTATGTATGTATATAGGCTTCCCAGGTGATGCTAGTCGTAAAGAAACTGTATAACTGATTCTTTTTGATATATGGTAGAGACCACCACAACATTGTAAAGCAATTATTCTCCAATTAAAAAAAAATAGCATAGCCTTTTTATCATGTGACCTTCAGGGCACACAGGTGTCTTCCTTTGTTTTAGCCTCCACTTTGGATATTAATAGTAAATGATTCTCTGCTTTTCCCCAAAAGATTTATGGGCTAACCTATCTGTGAAGTTGAAACCAACAATTTGATGTGTGTTCTCCCCTCAAAGATGTTGAGTTATCTGTAGAAGGCTTCACTTGATACCCAATGCGCTCATGTGTAGTCTATTTCTACAAGAAGAATCATCTCCACTTTGCCCTTACTGCTACCTAGAAGTGGAGTAAAAATTGGGAGTTTGGGGTTGACAGGTACATACAGCTATGTATAAAACAGACAAACAACAAGGACTTACCATATAGTACAGGGAACTCTGCTCACTATTCTGTAATTACCCAAATGGGAAAAGAACTTGAAAAAGAGTTGATATATGTATATGTATAATTGAATCACTTTGCTGTACATCTGAAATGAACACGATATTATAAACCAACTATAGTCCAATATAAAGTAAAAATTTAGAGAAAAACAAAAATGAAGTACAAAACAAAACAAAAATACTAAAGAGGCAGCTGTTGATAGAAAAGAAAGTTGCTTTTAACCAGAAAGTTGGCAATCTGGGGAGAAGGCAGACTTGTGTCCCCCTAAAACTGACTCTGAAGGCTTCACTCAGTCATGAAATTTTTTAAAGAGAAAAGTGGAAGTCCTCTCAGTTAATCACGGAGGAGGGAGTCAAACTCCTAGCCACCTCCACTTTATGCAGGTTTGTCAGCTCCTCGTGATCTTTTCTTTAGAGGCGACCTTGTTTATACAGTTTGCTTGCGAGATTACTGAAGAGGAAGCTGGGGAAGAGATCTGGTCATCCACTAATTACTAATTCTTAATTTCTACCTCTTTGATCTAAGAAAAGAACCAACTTGTTGGGCAAGGTGTCATGTGAGCAAAATATTTGACAGATGTGCTTGGGCCAGAGACAAGTAGGGCATGTGGCTGCCTGGATAAAAGTTAGTTACAGTGTAGCTGAGCTAAGATGACAAGAAAAAAGAGTTTTCTGCTGCACGCAATTTCCTGCAAAGAGCTCCCTACAGCCAGTTCCCCATCAGATATCATTCCATTTCTATTGGACAGGGGTGAAGGTCCACCTCCAGTAACTTCTTCATGCTGAGAAAGGGTATTGAGATCTTAGAATAAAAAAAATACTGTCATGAGCTTGATGCATCTCTTTGCTGACAGTTTTAGTTGCCCATTTGCATATACAGGCAGTACAAGTCACAATTATTTTGATGCCCACAAAGTCATAGATTATTGTGAGCAATAGGGTTAATCTCCTTCTTTTAAGGCCAGTTCTTGGGAATTTGTGAAGCCTCACATTCATGCTGCTCAAGATTGAGCATCTGATATCATGACTACAGTCTGGTCATCATGCACTTAGCTTTTTCCCTCTGGTGGCAGTAATAGAATCTATAAAATGATTCAGGGATGTGCATCAGATTCTGAATCTGTGACTCTATTGTCCTGATCACAAACCGCTTAAGCCTGCTCTTTTGTGACTCAGGAAGGCCTGAGAGATTTTAGCTTTCCTGCAGCAAGGGCAAAGAGAAGTCTTTGTGCTTGGAGATGGGTGGCTGCAGAATCCTGCTTGGTTCCAAATAGAGACAGAAATGTGTAAGAAATTATTAAAGACATGGTTAGACAATAAGATGATGACATTTTATCCAAAGATATGGAACAGCTTCAGTGAAAAATCATAGCAGATCAAGGACCAATAAGTAGCTTGTGACATGCAGTGACAATAATTTTCAGTAAGTGCAAGGCTGGCTTAACCTAATGTCTACGTTCTGGTAAATGGATCATGATTGAAAGTAGAATATTTTTCAACTAATTTGTCAATCACTGGACTATATCAGCGAGTTGATAAATGTTAGCTAAGCATAAAAGACTCTTGAGAGTCCCTTGGACTGCAAGGAGATCCCACCAGTCCATCCTAAAGGAGATCAGTCCTGGGTGTTCATTGGAAGGACTGATGCTGAAGCTTAAACTCCAATACTTTGGCCACCTCATGTGAGGAGTTGACTCATTGGAAAAGACCCTGATGCTGGGAGCGACTGGGAGCAGGAGGAGAAGGGGACGACAGAGGATGAGATGGCTGGATGGCATCAATGACTCGATGGGCATGAGTTTGAGTAAACGCCAGGAGTTGGTGATGGACAGGGAGACCTGCGTGCTGCGATTCATGGGGTTGCAAAGAGTCAGACATGACTGAGCAACTGAACTGAACTGAACTGAACTGAACTGAAGCATAAAAGAAAATAGATAGATAGCAGTAGACAGCAGATCATTGTTAGCAAATCCCACTGTGAATGTCTAAACTGATATCAACATACAGTTTTTTTAAAAAAAAACTATATTTTAAAACTGTTGGAAACGTCTACTTCCAAAGAGAGTAAGGAAAATCACATGTAAACATTGCTCTCTTCTGACAAAACACAAGCTAGATAAGCTATAAAATCAGTTTTTAAAAATATGTCAACTAACACAACATTGTAAAGCAACTATCAGTTCAGTTCAGTCGCTCAGTCATGTCCGACTCTTTGCGACCCCATGAATCGCAGCACGCCAGGCTTCCCTGTCCATCATCAACTCCCGGAGTTTACTCAAACTCACGTCCATTGAGTCGGTGATGCCATCCAACCATCTCCTCCTCTGTTGTCCCCTTCTCCTCCTGCCTACAGTCTTTCCCAGCATTAGGGTCTTTTCCAATGAGTCAATTCTTTGCATCAGGTGGCCAAAGGATTGGAGTTTGAAATTCAGCATCAGTCCTTCGAATGAACACCCAGGACTCATCTCCATTAGGATGGACTGGTTGGATCTCCTTTCAGTCTACGGGACTCTCAAGAGTCTTCTCCAACACCACAGTTCAAAGCATCAATTCTTCGGCGCTCAGCTTTCCTTATAGGCCAACTCTCACATCCATACATTACTACTGGAAAAACCATAGCTTTGACCAGATGGACCTTTGTCAGCAAAGTAACGTCTCTGTTTTTAATACGCTGTCTAGGTTAGTCATAACTTTTCTTCCAGGAAGCAAGTGTCTTTTAATTTCATGGCTGCAATCACCATCTGCAGTGAATTTGGAGCCCCCCCAAAATAAAGTCTGCCACTGTTCCCACTGTTTCCCCATCTATTTTCCATGAAGTGATGGGACCGGATGCCATGGTCTTCTTTTTCTGAATGTTGAGTTTTAAACCAGCTTTTTCACTCTTCTCTTTCATCAAGAGGCTTTTTAGTTCTTCTTCTCTTTCTGCCATAAGGGTGGTGTCATCTGCATATCTGAGGTTATTGATATTTCTCCCGGCAATCTTGATTCCAGCTTGTGCTTCCTCCAGCCCAGCGTTTCTCATGATGTAATCTGCATATAAGTTAAATAAGCAGGGTGACAGTATACAGCCTTGACATACTCCTTTCCCTATTTGGAACTATACCCTAATAAAAATTAATTTAAAAGATATATTAGAGACCTGATGATGCAAAGAAAACTAAATCAAGAATTTCCAGAACATGACAATTCTTTACAGCAGTAGGTCACTTTCAGGACTTGCAAAGCAGTGAAGGAAGCAAGAATCTACCTTAACGATAAAAAGAAACAAAAAAATTTAGTGAACTCTTTAAGTCTTCTGTCAAATGTTATGATAAACTGGAATCCTGAGCAGCCTCAGCTACAGCGCAGTCTGAACTCACCTCCTAAATATTCCTTTCAAACCTTTGATAAGTGCAGGGGTAGTAGGCTGAAGTCTGGGTCCAAGTTGGAGAGCTAGAAAACACCCCTCCCTCTCCCAGAAAACTTCAGGACTTCACCAAATGCATTGTGACTGCATACATTCTGAGGCTGGAGGTGGAGCAGCAGAATACATTTTTCTAAGAGCAGAAAGGCAGTGGTGAGAATGGGGAATGAAGAAAATTCTTTAGCAACCCAGAGAGCAGATGACAAAGAACTAAACCGTAATCCAAAGTAATATGATGGCAGCAGGGCTGTAAAGCTTGTAAAGGTTCCTAAAATCTTGAAGATGCTCAGATCCTAAGCCCTGCTAAAGAGAAACTGTGTCTATTCTATTCTGAAAATATGCTGAAGCAGAGACGAGCTGAATCTAACAAAAATGACATGAATCTCAGCCTTTTCCTCAACTGCAGAACAGGTTATCCAAACTCCCCAAACAGCAGCCCTACAGAAGAAGGTACAAGCCCTTTTTGGAGAAACATATTTATTGCTCTACACACACAAGATTCAGCATTAAAACACATTATGAGAAACGTAAAGAATCAAGAAAATGTGACCATGGAAAAGCAAAGATATTTTCAATGGAAATAGCCTCAGAAATGGGCCAAATGTTGGAATGACCAGAATTTTGTAAAAGAATGTATTAAAACATAAACTCTAAAAAGTAAACAACATGGGGTGAGAACAGACAATGGAAAATTTGAGCAGACATGTGGAAACTACAACATTAACCAAATGGAAATGTTAGTAATGAAAATACAATATCAAAAAGGAAGAATCCATTTAATGAAATGAACAGAAGATTAGACATTGCAGAAAAAAAGAGTCAGACACCTGAATGTAGGTCAATAGTTTATTCAAACTGGAAAACGCAAAGAGGGGAAAAAAAAAAAAAAAAGAGAAAACATAACAGATCAATATCTGTGGGAAAATATCAGGTAATGCATATACAAACAATTGGAGAAGCAAGAGAGCAGAGAGAAAATGAATAGCAAAAGAAATATTTGAAGGGATAACAGCTGAGGATTTCTCAAACATTATCAAAGAAATTAACTCAGAGATCCAAGAAATAATCTCAAGTAAACCTCAATCAAGACAAATTAAAAGTAAATTATGCTGAACTGTATCATAGTCAAACCACAGAAAGCCAAAGATAAAGAGAATATTATAAAAATAACCAGAGAAAAATGTCAGGTATTCACAAGGACACAACAGTAAAAGTGATGTCCTACTTCCAATGAGAAGCAGAATGGTCCAGAAAGAACATCACCTGAGGTGCTCACAGGAAAAAATGTTAACCCCCAAATTCTACGTTCAGTGAAAACACTACTGCTAAAGAAGGAAGATGAAATAAAGATATTTAAAAATACATATGTTGTTATTATTTAGTTGCTAAGTCGTGTCCGACTCTTTGTGACCCCATGGAGCCGCCAGGGATTTCCCAGGCAAGAAGACTGGAGTGGGTTGCCACTTGCTGCTCCAGGGATCTTCTGGACCCAGGGACTGAACCCACGTCTCCCGCACTGCAAGCAGACCCTGTACTCCTGGGCCACCAGGAAAGCCCCCAAAACACATATACACACTGCTATATATGAAATAGACAACTAAAAAGGACCTACTGTGTAGCACAGGGAACTCTAAGCAATGCTCTATAATGGCCTACCTGGAGAAAGAATCTAAAAATGGGTGGATATGTGTAACTGATTCACTTGGTGCACCTGAAACTAACGCAACATTGTAAGTCAAAGTGAAAGTGAAAGTTGCTCAGTCTCATCACACGCTTTAAGACCCCCATGGACTCTACAGTCCATGGAATTCTCCAGGCCAGAATACTGGAGTGGGCAGCCTTTCCCTTCTCCGGGGGATCGTCCCAACTCAGGGATTGAAACCAGATCTCCTGCGTTGCAGGCAGATTCTTTACCAACTGAGCTATCAGGAAAGCCCATTATAAGTCAACTTGACTCCAGTGAAAATTAAAACAAAACAAAACAAAACAAAGTCCTACTGTAGAGTGCAGAGAACAATATCCGGTATTCTATGATAAACCATAATGGAAAAGAATATTTTTAAAAGAACATATATAATTGAATCACTTTACTGTACATCAGAAATTATCACAACATTGTAAATCAACTACATTTCAATAATAAAAAGAAGTAATGACTAGGGAATTTGTCAACAATGAATGGACACTACAAGAAATATTCAATTGATTTCTTCAGGCTGAAGGGAAATGAAAACAGATGGATAGGCTTTTTTGTTTGTTTGTTTATTTTAGAGATACTCTTCCATAGAATATGAAGTTAGATGAAAGAAATTTTTTAAAAGCATGATTCTTCAGCTTAAAAAGTACCTAGAATGTGCTGGGAAAAAGTTGCCTTTTTTGGGGGGTGGGGGTAATAATTCCCCACTGCAAAACAGACATGTAAACTCAGCAAACAGAAAAGCTTATGTAACAGCCTTTCAGTTAGGAAGATGTGAATAATTCCAAACATTTGTAACACTTCCAAGAATTTCATGAAATAATGCTTTAACATCCTGACTCAAAAGATAGTAGCAAAAGACACCAAACACCAACTAAGGCAAATGATAAATTTCATTTTGAGAAATATGGAAAAATCACATGGCCATAATGAAAAATAATGACTTAATCAGACACTGTCTTGAAAAGATTCAGAGAAAGAATTCTACGGGAAAAATGTTTTGGGAGAAAAAATTAATCTGAAGACACATGCAGGCTGCTCCTTACTCCTAAAATAGATCTCAATTTCAAGAAGAAAATAGCCTATTTTTCTAGTGTTGTATCTAAGATATTCAGGGCACACAATAGAAGGCTGAAAATATGAGAAAAGAATGTGTCTGGTAACCTTTTATACTTTCCCCAGGAAATGTTTTTTTTTCTGCTGGCAGAAAACAAAAATAAAAGCCATTTGTATACCAAGGATGCAATCAACGACAAGAAATAAATGTGTGCATATGTGCTGAAAATGGTATCACTCTCAACTAAAAATTAGGTATGTCTTCAGTTCAGTTCAGTTCAGTCGCTCAGTTGTGAAAAATTAGGTATGTCTTACATATGTGTGGGCTTCCTTCATAGTTCAGTTGGTAAAGAATCTGCCTGCAATGCAGGAGACCCTGGTTCGATTTCTGGGTCAGGAAGATTCGCTAGAGAAGGGATAGGCTACCCACTCCAGTATCCTCAGGCTTCCCTTGTAGCTCAGCTAGTAAAGAACCTGCCTGCAATGTGGGAGACCTGGGTTTGGTTCCCAGGTTGGGAAGATCCCCTGGAGAAGGGATAGGGCTACCCACTCCAGTATTCTGGCCTGGAGAATTCCAGGGACTATACAGTCCATGGACATGACTAAGCCACTATCAGTTTCACTTTCACATACCTAAGTATGTGTGGACCATAAGAAGTCGGTCTTTTTTTCCAGGTAGGTTGTTTGTCTCAGAGCCTCAAAAACAGCAAAGATTTCTAACTAATTCTCCTTCTGTGTATTTAAGGGCCCAATATATATTCCTTCCTCCTCTAGTTTTATTTGCCTCTATTGATAATCATTTCCAAGGTTTTCTTTTGAAAATAAATTCAATGTTAGGAGCAGCAGCATATTTGATCTTAAAGATTGCTTTTCTGGAAATAATGATGGGATCCAGTTAAGAGAAGAGAATGTTTAACGTTGGATTCTTTAAAATATACTATCAAATATCATTGCATAAAGCCTCATGGAAAATAATTGAAATCGGTCTCTTTCATGACACTTGAGTAGATTCATTAGGATTCATTAGGATTCCTATGCAAAGAGCATCAATTTGTCTAAAAAACCAAACAAGACAAAGAAGTCAGCTGTATGTTGTTAAGCTCGTTAGCCAGATGTAGTGTCCGAGTGTGTCATCATCCATGTAGCAGATTTAAGGAAATCAATAATTCATTGTGGGTCGTAGCTACTACTGGTGCCCCATGCAAATTCCCTGGCACTTTCCACTCAGTGCACACCTGTTAGACTTCCAGCTGCATTCCCCCTTTACTGAAGCCTTTCCTCTTGGATCTTGGAGCTCACTTCGCTGCCTTCATGACAAGAAGGAGGTGCCAAGGAATACATGCTCCCTTGGACCAGCTTCCATCATGCTAGGTCGGAGCTGTTGTGTGACTATCCCAGCTCGCTCCCACCTTAGGAGGGATCACTCTCTGGCATGGTCCACATTGGTTCCTACGGTTCACTTGAATGATACTAAACCCTTTACTGGCTGCCTCCTCCTCTGTCTCATTGCCTCACTCCTCTCCTAGCCATCTCTGAAATCACCACCTACATAGGCTCTCTGTTCTCTCGTCCTGTGTCTCAGGATTTCTTCCAGGGGACCCAAACAAAGACATTCTGGAGCCATTGCTCATCTACTCTGCAGTTGTTCAGAGGTTCAATTTTCTCTAGTGGAATGAATCAGCACTTCTCGACTTCAGTTATAAAACTGACACTTTCAGTGGCTGAGTCAAAAAAGCCTTAACCAATGAGGTTCTATTACAAAATCACATTATCAATAACAGAGCAGGTTTTATATAATTTTGCTATCAAAGGTGGGGGTCCAGCTGCTCGCCGCTCAAAAGCCAATAAAGAGGCAAGGTTGGTGGAAAGGAAAGCCTTCTTTATCTTGGTGGCCTGCAATCGGGGCGGGAGGCAGGTGGACTCCTGTTCAATGGCCAGCTCCCCCCACTGACAATCAGTGGGCAAGAGCTTTTATAGGTGGAGGAAGTGCCCACATGTAGAGACAGCACAGTCACCTCTCACAGTCATCCTGAAGTCAGTCATGCAGTGGTCTAATCAGTATCATCCTGATTGTTTTAGGAATCGTTAGTCATTTCTCTGAGGCCGGTTGTCGTAATTGTGGCAGCTCACGTCATCAGCAGTTAACTTCTTCCATCTTTGGGAGTTCCAGTCTCTGTAAGACAGCTCACAGAATATGGCTCAGGATATCATCCATAGTCCTGAGAAAGAACTAAAGGTCCTTGACTTTGCTTAATGATTAAAACTATTATTATTTGGTCTCTTTTGATAGTTTTCCTTTGCTTCTGCGTTTTCTCACTTGTTGGTTAAACTGATTGTTTGGCTAAAGTTTTTCCACAAGCAAAAGCAAGCAAAAGGTAGGCTGAGGACATGGAAGACCAGGACTCGGTTTCAATTTCAGCCTACCATATGAGACAACCCTTTCACTATGGCATTCCAAAGGTCACTATCTACAAGACTTTCCTGGGTGACCCATTATTTCCTAGACAAAAATTCTCTCATCTCCTCTTCAGGGAGTTATAAGACTTGATGCTGGCATTCTGAGGACAAGACAGAAATGTTGTTGAGAGTTTCTACTTGAGGTAGTCTCCCTGTTTTTATTTTGGTTTGCAACCTTTAACTTTACCCAGATTGTGCATCTCAGAGCCTCAAGACTCTGTTTCCTTTTTCCTTGGCAATAAATATCCACTTTTTCTCCCAGGTGGGGAGAGATACTTGCAGAAGGTGAGAATGGTAAACACCTCATGCATCAATTTAACCGAAATCCTTTTTTTCAGCCCCAGGCTTTCACCCACATTCTGCTGGTTCTTCAATTCCTGGGACTTTCCAGGGAGGAGAAGGGGACACTGGTTTCTCTTTAGTATCTGTCTTATGTGGTCTCAGGTTTCTCTGCTGCCTTAGTTATTGCTCCTCTAACTGAGACCATGTTTCCCCTTCTGCTGTTCTGCTCCCAGTTCTCTCTGTCCTTGTAGCCTTATTCCTTTTAAGTAATTTTAATGAGATTTCAGTATGAAAGGAGGAAACATTGAGATTAAAACCACAAGGTTCCACAGAAGCTATAAATTGGGTTTTTTGTTGCAAAGAAATGTCAACTAAGGTTATCATTGCCATCATGAGTCCCACAATCCTTCCAGTTTTGCAAAGTGCACGATCGGAGCATGTGCTGTGAGTCCTGTTTAGCTTCTCTACATAGAAGTTTCATTTTTATAATAGGGAAGAATCAGGACCTGCAGGAAAGTATCCAATTTCTCTGCTGCAGCATTGTGTTCAAGACATAAAAGCCCTTCAAATATCTGTGGACGCTGTGCTGTTTTTGAGCCAGTAGCATAAAGTTTCATTTAATCTGCATGAATCGAGCATATTTGGTGCCAAATGGCATTTTTTTTTTTTTTTTTGCCTTAAAGGAGAAATAAAAACATTAAGAGCTAGACTGTCTACTCACACAGTGGCCTCTGTGACAGTCACAGGGTCAGTCTGTGGTGGTAGATCAATGCTGTGGCTGTTAGTTGTTTAGTCACTCAGTCGTGTCCAGCTGTTTGCGATTACGTGGACTGTAGCCTCCAGGCTCCTCTGTCCATGGCATCTCCCAGGCAAGATTACTGGAGTGGGTTGCCATTTACTACAGCAGAAGATCTTCCCAACCCAGGGATTGAATCCACGTCTCTTGCATCTCTCCTGCACTGGGAGGCAGAAACTTTTATCTAACAGTAGGTAATGCGTTATAAAAATAAAAACCTATTGAACGTGGCTCAGTCTTGATGTGCTTATTTTCTTTTTGATTTCTAATTTCTTTCAGGTTTTAAACTACTTGTAGAGTACGATGGAGGTGATAAAATACAGTAGGCAATGTACATATAAAGGCTCCAAATGGTACATTCTTCATGTTTCGTCAACAACACAGTTAAAATATGCAAGAAAAATATTAGGATTGGCTTCCTCTAGCTTCTCTGTCATATTGCTCCTGCTAGAACTGCAAAATTATAGGAGCAAAAGGAGGGTGCTGTGTCATACATTTTATATTTAGAGAGTCTTACAATAAGAACAAATGTCAATTATTTTCTGCAATATTTAGTTAAAGAGTAAAATGAAGCATTTAATACCCGTGAAAAGATAGATTATGAAATAGATATATAGGGGTCCCATCACTTCATGGCAAATGGATGGGGAGACAATGGAAACAGTGGCAGACATTATTTTCTTCGGCTCCAAAGCCTCTGTAGATGGTGATTGCAGCCATGAAATTAAAAGACACTTGCTCCTTGGACGAAAAGCTATAAACAAACCTAGAGATCATATTAAAAAGCAGAGGCATTACTTTGCCAACAAAGGTCCGTATAGTCAAAGCTATGATTTTTCCAGTAGTCATGTATGGGTGGGAGAGCTGGACAATAAAAAAGGCTGAGTGCCAA
The DNA here is from genome assembly GCF_033118175.1 of Dama dama. Taxonomy (NCBI): domain Eukaryota; kingdom Metazoa; phylum Chordata; class Mammalia; order Artiodactyla; family Cervidae; genus Dama; species Dama dama. The sequence goes on along the minus strand of NC_083712.1, from coordinate 44,828,748 downwards.
ATTAATGCCTTTGAACTGTGGTGCTGGAGAAGACTCTTGAGAGTCTGATGGACAGCAAGGAGATCAAACCAGTTACCTCAAAAGGAAATCAGCCCTGAATATTCATTGGAAGGACTGATGCTGAAGCTGAAGCTCCAATACTTTGGCCACCTGATGCGAAGAACTGACTCATTGGAAAAGACCCTGATGCTGGCAAAGATTGAAGGTGGGAGGAGAAGGGGACGACAGAGGATGAGATGGCTGGATGGCATCACTGACTCGATGGACATGAGTTGGTGATGGACAGGGAGGCCTGGTATGCTGCAGTCCATGGGGTCACAAAGAGTCGGACATTACTGACGGACTGAACGACATATAGGGGAGTGAGGGAGAGAGAGAGAGAGAATGCCTTTTGCACTTTATAAATAAATGCTATTAATAAATCTGGAATTTAATCAGAGAATTTGTTTAGGGAAAATGTGAGCAAGAGCAGGCTCCTGTTGTGCCAAATTTGCCTAATCATTTAAAAATAAATGTTCAGTTCTGCCTAGGATTTAGTCATATGTTTTATTTTTTTTTTCATTTATTTTTATTAGTTGGAGGCTAATTACTTTACAATATTGTAGTGGTTTTATGTCATACATTGACATGAATCAGCCATGGATTTACATGTATTCCCCATCCCGATCCCCCCTCCCACCTCCCTCTCCACCCATCGAGTAATATGTTTTAAAAATATTGAAGTAGAGTTTATATACAATATTCTAATCAACTCCAAGTGTACAGTACAGGGATTTATAATTTTTAAAAGCTATATTCCCTTTATAGTTATTATAAAATATAGGTTTAGGATTCAGTAACTTTAAATGATAGAGTTTTATTAAGACGTTTAGTGTAAGTGATAAGGGTCTTTGAACTCTTTCATGAGCTTTTCTTTAAAAAGTGACAGTTAACAACTATGGATAAGTGCCACCTGGTGCTTAAACAAGGCAAACGGTCACACGCCAAGGGAAGGCCATGACCATCACCATCACCTGCTAGGAGCTGAGTTCACTCTGATAAGGCCATGTGGCAATATCAAGGGTCATATGCAGCAGATGTGGGTACGCTATGTAGACTTAAGTCTTTCCCTATGACAGACTTCAAAGTTTAGTCCTTAGGTACAATAATTTCATACCACAAACACTAAACAACAGCTAAAACCTATGGCAGGGAAGAAATTTAGCCATTTAAACTTAGCAAATGTAACAGATTCATGAGCTTAAATACATAAATAAGCAATTATTTTAAGCCACTATATTTTGGGCTGATTAGTCATAAAGCAATAGATACTGTAGCAGATACTAATGATCAATCCATAACAATCAATTAGTTTAATATGCAGTGGTATGAGATAAGATCTTGGGATCAGAAACTTATCTTTGAGAATTATTGAAAATATGTCAAAAGATAACCATAGACTTACATCTCCATAAGTCATCCTTACTCACAACATTGATAACGCCATTGAAATTCTATCTTCAAATCTAACTCTACTGAATTTTCTCGGCAGCTACAATCCTCACACTTGCATTCAAACACACGATCATGTGAACATGACTGTAGGGCCTCAGTGCTGTTCAGCTATGATTCTAAATCTATTTTTCATGAGTCTAGGAATAAAAATTTAATAAATTATAAAATCAATGAACATCACTCCATGGACCAATAACCAACTCATTTCATACAGGTCACAGAACAATTGGCCCATTGTAACGATCCTGCATTCTGGATGCTCTGTGCTAAATTTCCTCTCATGAAAGTCAGGAAGAAACTCCAGCTATTTTATCTCAACCTCTTCTCCACCCTGAAGAAGGCTAGTTGGCTTAATGAACACAATTAAGACATCGTTTCTTCTCTAAAATGTCTATTGCAGCTTTCATTTGTGACCAGTTTTGTCTTTTTTTTATGAGTGAGTGAAGTCACTCAGTCGTGTCTGACTCTTTGCGACCCCGTGGACTGTAGCCCACCATCCTCTTCCATCCATGGGATTCTCCAGGCAAGAATACTGGAGTGGCTTGCCATTTCCTTCTCCAGGGGATCTTCCCAACCCAGGGATCAAACCCGGGTCTCCTGCATTGCAGGCAGATGCTTTAACCTCTGAGCCACCAGGGAAGCCCAAATGCTTGCAATAGATACTAACTCAGAAAATTAGAAGTCAAAATTTTTAGGGTCAGTAGGATTTTTTCCAAGATGAGGTAAGATTTTAAGAAATTTAAAAAAATCTGTAGGGTCAGTGTGATTACTTTCAAGATGGAGTCTCTGCAGCCCAAGGTGTCTGAGGGCATGCAACTACTCACCAGTGAACCCAGGTCTTACAGAATGCACCAGAAGTGAGAGGATCTTTTCGCTGATTTATCTGCATAATAGAAGAGCAGTCAGTGGGAAAGTGGCACAGCTGCTTTTTTATCCACTAGTACTTCTGTCTACACCTTATGTAAGTAATGGCTGTAAGTTACAGTGTTATCTGCGTAGATGAAATATGAGTTGCAGATACTATCTGTGAAGTCTGGCTGTCTCCTCCAGGCAGAAGATGGTAGGGGAATTTAAAGCTCCCTGTCCCCAGTTCTTATACTAAAAAACCCACAAAAACTGTAAGAAACTCCTGTGACAGAAACCTACAATGACCTTCAGAGACTGCAACAGTAACCAACCTGTCCTTTAACTTCAAACTTATACAAACTTCTTTTACATATAAAAATTCAAGATATTTCAGTTAAAGACCAGACTATATGATATTCATATGTAACCTGCTTTCTTGAAATGCAATTAACATCATATTAGTTTCAAGTGCATAGCATAATAACATTTATTTACTATTACATATACTGTGAGATGATCACAACACTAAATCTAATTAACATCTATGGTCATATAAATCTTTTCTTGTGATGAGAAGTGTTAAGGTTTACCCTTTAAACAATTTTAAAATGTGCAATACAGTATTATTGATTATAGTCTGTACATTCCATTCTCAAGACTTATAACTGGAATTTTGTACCCCTTGAGCCCCTTAACACACTTTGCCGACCCGCCTACCCTCTGCCTATGACAGTCACTAACCTGTTCTACCTATGAGTTTGGATTTTTGTTTGTTTGCTTTGTTTTAGAGTCCACGCATAAGTGAGATCAGTGTCTTACTCTGTTTGACATTTCACTTAGCACAATCCCCTCAAGGTCCATCCATGTTGCCCTGCAAAATGTATATAAACATCCACCATCATATTAGGCTTTCCCAGGTGGCTCCGCAGTAAAGAATCCGCCTGCCAATGCAGGAGATGTGGGTTCGATTTCTGGGTTGGGAAGATTCCCCCGGAGATGGAAGTGTCTATGTGAAGCTACAGGACAGCTCAGTCTAGGTTGTGGAGGCGAAGGGCCTGTGGCCAGAACAAGACTTTTGAGAAAAGTCAAAGTGGCTGGAGGGTGGTGACTGAAAGGAGAGGTGGGAGGTGATGAGGTCAGAGAGAGGCAGGAGCCCCATCTGTCCAGGATAAGAAGCTCAGATCTTATCCCTAGTGTAGAAGGATCCATCCGAAGACTTTCCACAGGGAAGGATATCTCAACTGATCTTCAGCTTTTTAGAGTGCTGTGACCTCATTTGTGGAGAAAGACTGCTCTGGTACCCCTAAATTTGGTCTACGTTTCACAACATGCAAAAGAGCAAAAAAAAACCTAATCAAATAAACAAGGCAAAATATAACTGCAATTATTTGAAACTGATTTTGACCAAAAAACTGGGGAAAGAAAGTCACAGAAAAGGACAGCTGCAACCCAGTACCGTCGAAGAATCTAGGAACTTTGAAGAAACTCATTAAAACTCATGGTAAAAACTATATGGTCAAAATCAATTTCGTGAAACTCACAGAAATGAATCTTAATGTGAACATAAATGTGTTCTGTTCTAAATCTAGCTCATTTTCACATTCTTTTCTCTTGACTTTGATCATTTATTCTACATTTATGTGAACTGTGCTTGAGAGAGCAGAGATGCTCTATAAGCCATTTGCCTCATTCTCTTAGACCAAAGCTTTAAGCTTCTGGAGAGCCCTTATAGTACGTTACATACCATCTCACTTACTTAACTACAAAATTATGAGATAGATGTTAGTTTTTTTTCTTTCTATTTTCCAAATAAGAAAGTTGAGACTCAAAATGTTTGGCAAACTGTCCCAGGTCACACAGCCTAAAAATATCAGAGTTGAGATTTCAATCCAGGAGAGTAAGGATTCAAAAACCAAAACCTTTTTCTTGGGGTATTCCAAAAAAGACTTTTTCATGCTATAAGAGAAGCTCAGATAGAGTTTTGCCTTGCCTTTAGCAAACCTTGTCATATGCATTAATTATTAGTAATTATTAACCACCTTCCCATCACTAATAGAAATATTCTTACACATTTTTAAAACCTTGAATAATGAGTAATTGGACACCAATGGTGACCCAGGAAATTAGGACTGGTGTAGCATTGTAATAGCTTTAAAATTATCTTTTATTTTTTTAAAAAAACCTTTTTAAAAGGTTGGGTGTCATGTAATAGCCTCCCCACCACTATTTATTGAAGCAAATTGGGTTTTGTTTTTTTTTGGTAGTAATTTAATGCTCCTCTGAACTGACTCCTATGGTTTTAGAAGCTGGCCTCTCAACAGTCATGCACATTGATACAGACTCTCATGATGAGAAATTCATTTTCTGCTTGAGTTTATAAGTGAAATTACACTCTGACACCATTCTTTTCTGTTGTCACTAAAAGGTACTAATGAAACATGTCACTGGAAATTTATTTGCAAGATTGCCTTCTATTATATCCTTTGGTCTGAAAATACCTTTTTAGATTCTTGTAGCAAAAGAATGGGGAGAAAAGAAAACTGCACATTAGTCCTGGAAATTAGACATATTGTCTGGTCTCCAGACTGAAGGGAAGTCAACATTTTCAGAGAGGTCTTAATGTCATACAAGAGAGCTATTCTCAAATGAAAACTATATCCGTGTTTATATTCTGCCATTGGATCCCATGCCTCAGGTTGTCTTTAAAGAGGATGTCCTACTTATCAAAAAGCCAGAAATCACTGGAAAGCCTATTCCATCCTTCAGAAATGGGAGCTATCTAGACAATGAAACTTGTTGTTCAGAGTTTAGATGTTTAGCATCTAAGCAAGATGTTTAGCATCAAGATGAAGCTTTTTGGAGTGTTTCCCTGTTGACTGACTCCTTGTTCTCACCACTCAGAGAATAAAAACACTGATACTTAAACAGCAGTTTGTTCAGATGTTCTAATCCAAAGACAACTCATCCAAGACTCTTACAATTTCCTGTCTATCTCCTGGCTATTTCACCATGATTTATTCATTACACTTACCTAACCAAGGTCAGCCAGTTTTCATCCACTCTGCACTCAAGGGTCATCTACACATGTCCCTAAGTTATTCTCCAGGCTTTTCTTCTACACCCAACGTAAGCAACTTACACCTGCCTTCCTGTAGAGCTATGTTTACACAATAGAGCGAGTAGTTTGGTGTCCTGGGTAACATTGGTTGGCCACTGAGAATATCCTTCTTGATTTCTGCTATATCCCCAGCAGAAGCACTTAGCACATAGTAGAAAAGCAAAGAATATTTGTTGAGTAGATAAATGAACAAGTAAATCTAGAGAAGTTGTTTGGCTTCCAAAGTTATGCAAACCATGTTACTCTTATAGAATCAAAATTATGAACAGAACCAGACTTAATTTCCATAAAATTTTCTAGGTGCTCTGGGGGTTTTGAATTAATCTGCTTTTCACTATCCTTGTACACTTGATTTCGCTATCTGATGGTTGCAGTTTTTGCCACAAATTGTTTACTTCTTATTTTTAAAACTATCTGAACCTGAACGTGGGCTAATATTTGATTTTTTGTTGATAAGATGCATTTTGATCTTTAATTTTTACCACTGGCAGCTGATATAGACCAACGGGACTATGATAGTTCATTAAAAATCATTTGTTTTTCTGGAATCTTGGAGGGGTCATTGTTTTCCCAGTAGCTCTAACATGAAGGTGAAAGTGTTAGTTATATAATATATATAAATAACATAATATAGTATTATTATATATTAATATATAATATACTATATATGGTGGATGAATATAATATTATTTTATAAATATAATATATAATATAATATATTAAAATATATGTTATATTATGTTATATATTATTATATATGTATATATATTTATAATTATATTATATTCATAATTATAACTATAACCATATATTATATATAATATTTATATATTATTATATATAATATAACACATATTTATATATTAATTATAATTATACTATAATATATATTATATTAATTATATAGTATATATTATAAATTATATATTAATTATATATATAATTTTCATGTTCTTTTCTATTACAGTTTATCAGAGGATGTTGAATATAGTTCCCTGTTGAAAATACACTAGGATCTTGCCATTTATCCATCTTATGTATGATAGCTTATATCTGCTAATTCCAGACTCCCAGTTCTTTCCTTCCTTACCTCCCTGCCCCTTGGCAATCACATGTCTCTTTTCTATGTGTATGAGTCTGTCTGTGTGTCATAGATGAGTTCATTTGTATTGCACTTTAGATCCCACATATAAGTTATATTGTCTTTCTCTGTCCAACTCTCGTCACTGAGCATGGTCATCTCTAGGGCCATCCATGCTGCTGCGAACGGCATTATTTCATTCTGTTGGATGGCTGAGTAAGATCCCATTTTATTACATGTATGTGCCACATCCTGTTTATCTGAAGATGGTTATTAATAACCCCAGGCTCTGGGCTATGTCTGATTGGTGTCTATCAGCTTACTTAATGCTCATGACGGTCCAGTGAGATCCAGAGCAAGTCACATTTTTTGCAAATTGGGATCATGCAAAATTTAATTATGCAAATCTGAAATAATTTAATAAAAATTATCAACACATTCTCACTTTATTTACAAAATTTCAAGCATAGCAAATGTCTCCTAATTTGAATAAGTATGAAGAATTTCCATATTTAAATGATAAACCACAGGAATTTGAAATAGTAGTTATACTTTGGTCATACGAGGATGTGCCATGTCTGCTGGAAAAGAATAATTATTAGAATGAAAGTTAATGCTTATTGAACACTACCTAAGTGCTTCATAGGTATCATCTTCATTTTTCATGCAAAAAAATTTTATATGACATAACCACGTTTAGCCCCACTCTGCAGATGAGGAAAAGGTAAGTAGCAGTGGAATTTAAATTTGAGGAGCCTGGATTCAGGCTTAATTAATGCCTACCTCATTTTCCAGGATTAGTCTTGAAGTATTGTGCATTTTGTAGTATATAACATTTATGAAACCTCCTCTTAGGTGAAATGCACCTGCATTTTACATAGTATATTCTCATCTTTAAAGCTTCAAACTGGTAATGTAACACCTCCAAGGCCTCAAAGCCAATAGAAGCCAAACTCCTCTGTCAGAAACATTAGCTATTATGTCTAGGTAAATGTGTCCCTGCCAGGGACACATCTGGCAGGCCAGTCTGAGACGCAAAGTCCTTCTGTCTCATGCCTTCATAGACTCCTAGATTTTTGCTTAATGTTAGGTAAATTAAGCCTACACAACCTCTTATATTCAATTTTTAAGCTTCTTTTCTTTCCCCAAGGCCATTCAGATATTAACATTGTCCTAAGAAAAATGCACATTCCCCAAATTCCTGACTACTCTGCCATACCCTCCAATTAAATTCCAGACAAAAGAACCCTCTGGGCATTTCTCTAAATCCCACACTCCTAACAATGTCTGTTCTGCAACTATAACACCATCTTGTCAAATAGCAACTAGAATCAATACGTGTTCTACCAAGCAAGTGTCAGGGGAAGTAGAGGGGGTTAACCACTAATAACCCCACCATACATCCTTATCAAATTCAGATAGGCTTTTCCAGTGCATGTATTCTCTCCAGGTTGGAATCAGAATCAACAAAAACTAGGTTGTAAGTGTGGAAGTTGAAAATTGAGGACATGTCCTTTTACTATTCTCCAAATATAGTGCCATAGTTGTTAAAGCAAAGCTTTTGTTTGAGAAGGAGTCCACAAAGATGTGTTATGCCCGATAACAAGGGGCAACTTTTGCATAGGAAGTGCTGAAGTTTTCTGCCATTGGTACTAGTGAAAGATTTAACCTTAACTCAGGTGTGTGTGTGTGTGTGTCCATGTATGCATATGTGCAAAAGAACATGAAAAAGAAACAGTTTTCTCAACCAAGATAGCCACAGCCTACAGATTGTAAATCCTCTTTGTCACAAAATAAATCCCTTCCCATAAAACAGGAAGACACATAAAATAGGAGAGTCCTTAGCAACTCACAGCGCTGGGTCCTATCTTCTGAGTGGGTGTGTGTGGGCAACAAACATTGATTTGAAAAAGCATTTGCTTCCAGGCCATCTGACGTAGCTACTGGAATCAATTAAAACAAAGCAAAACAAAACAAAAAAATCCTTCAAAATAAGTACAGAGCTGAGTTTCTTCTTTCTTATCATCAGCATCAGTACTCAGCATTTAAAATTTTCTGTTATCCATACTTACCTTGTAACAGTCAATTTTTTAATACAGTAAGCTCATGAGCTCCACTTACAGAGGTTGGAGTCAGAACCCAGAGAGGTTAAGTAGCTTGTCCAAGGTCACACGGTGATGGGTCTAAGGGGAGACCCTGGGGCTCACTGGTTGCTCTGTCACCTCTACGGCGTTTCTTCCTTGACTGAACGTCTAACACACCAAGGAAGTTCCTGATGTTTCCTAATCTCTGCTTCCAAGAAATCATTGTCTCTCTAGGTGGGCACTTTTAAGAAGAGGGGCCCGAGGTCCCTTGCTCAGAGAAGCCCTTGAAGAATAAAGAAATGAAGACAAGTGGGGTCAGCCAGCAGGGTTGAAGGGGGCCGAGCAGCCAGACCCCCCTGCACCCTCAGCCTGCTTGAGTCTGCAGGGAACAGAGGTCTTTGAAGAAATGCCAAGGAAACGAGGTACTTGTTAAAGGTCAAGGCTGAATCGTTTCAGTTTAGTGTAAAGAACAGTTGTTGCAGTTACATGAGGACAAAAGGAGGGTGGAGAGTGAAGCTAGGAAATGCCGAGGCGCTGGAGCACCTCTGAAGACAGGGGGGCAAGACCTCGACTAGGACCTCCGGGCAGAGACATCAGGGCTCCACAGCTGGAACTGACGGAAACCCCGCCACAGAAACGCTCCGGTTTTCTCGCAAGGGACCCTCTCACTGGCCTGGTTTAGGTCTCGTGTGGAAGCAAGGTCTGGCTTCCTGCTTAAATACGTATCATTGTGTGCATGCTCAGTCGCGTCTGACTCTTTGTGACCCCATGGACTGCAGCCCACCAGGCTCCTCTGTCCATGGGATTCTCCAGGCAAGAATACTGGAGTGGGTCGCCATGTCCTCCTCCAGGGGATCTTCCCAACCCAGGGATCAAACTGTGTCTCCTGTGTCTCCTGCATTGCAGGCAGGTTCTGTACCGCTGAGCCACGTGGGAAGTCCTGTCATGCTTACGGTTCCAAGAAAAAAATAGATGGCAGGTAGTTAAAAGAAGCAGATAGCCACCTCAGCGTGTTTTAAAAATATCTGAGTTTCCACACACATCTTCAAATAAGATATGTATTACATCTTAAAAGACTGGGTGCCCTGTAGGCTCAGCAGTAAAGAATCTGCCTGCCATGCAGGAGACGTGGGTTTGATTCCTGAGTTGGGAAGATCCCCTGGAGGAGGAAATGGCAACCCACTCCAATATTCTTGCCTGAGAAATCCCATGGACAGAGGAACCTGGCAGGCTACAGTCCATGGGGTCACAAAGATTTGAACATCACTGAGCACACACTCATTAATAACATTTTAAAATGTATTATCAAAGTATTTTCAAAGTTCTTATTTTGTTTGATTCTGACAAAGAAACTCACAAAGAACAAGTAGATATTGGTATTCTCATTTTTAAGGTGAGAAAAGGAAAGTTCAGAGATGCTAAGAGATGGACATAAGACCATGTGATAGAAGGTGGTGTTGTCTGCAGTTAAAGTCAAACTCTTGGTATTCTGTCTTAGGTGTACCCTGCCCCCCAGCTCCATGATGTCATATTGACGATGGTTGATCATATCAGAGGAACAAAAATGGAATAAGATCACACCCAGATCAACTAGCAAAAGCCTCTAGGGGAATAACCCAGGTATCTGTATTTTTTCAAATGCTTCAGGTAATTTAAAAATGCAAAAGGAGTGGAAAACCACTGTTCTAAAAAAAATATTATTTGAATGTCAGAGGACCAGAGGCAAAATAAAGTTCTTGAGACTTGAAATGTTAAAGGTGTGCTTACAATTTTGCAGTGCTTTCCATTTAAATGCTGTCCTATTCCAATACGAACTTGGATTTATAACTGCCAACTCTGCAAAAGACAATGATTTGAGAGGAAGTTGAGGTTGTCTGGGCCATGCAAATTACCAAGGGATCCAGCAGAGTGGTAGCAGTGGGTTCAGCATCAGCCCACGGTGAGACTGCTCTGTAGGAGGGCACACTCTCTTTGCTTCTTTAAGCAGAAATCAGAACATTATTCCTTTACCACTGAGAAAAGAGCATTTCACTCTTTGCCAGAAGATGCTTTTGTTGGTGACACTGGTTTTGTATGTATGGGAGAAGTAAAGAGACTCTAAATAGAAAAAGATGGAACCACAATCCTCTCTTCTTGGAACTACTTGATTTCTATACTCTCTCCCTCTTTTATGAAGGATTTTGGAGACAGACTGCCAAAGGCAGACATGCCTACCCCCTTCCTGCTCCCCATTGGCCAAAAATAGAATGAAACAAACAAACAAAAAAACCCCCAAGAATACTCAAACAAAGGGACACAGAACTTCTAGTACCAAACAGAGGATTTTGAGTGTTGCCATAGTCAAGCTCATTTCGGATTTGATGAAGATTTGGGACTGAGGCAATAAAGAGTGAGTTTTCCTCTTTTTGCATGTATTCCCTAGTTGTGGTAGCACCTTGGTATCTTCTGAGCTAGTCTTCAAAGTCAGGATGCTAGCTGTGTATTTACCCACCACGCAGTTTGTATGGGCTTCCCAGGTGGTGCAGCGGTAAAGAAGCCACCTGCCAATGCAGGAGACTCAGGAGACGCGGGTTCGATCCGTGGGTCAGGAAGATCCCCTGGAGAAGGAACTGGCAACCCTCTCCAGTATTCTTGCCTGAAAAGTTACATGGACAGAGGAGCCTGGTGGGCCACAGTCCATGGGGTGGCAGAGTCAAACACGACTGACCACACAAATGGGGCAATTTATATATGTTGCTAGAGACCTGGCCCATTTACTACCAAAGCAAAATGGTTCCATACAATTGATGCCCAGTGACTGTCAGGGGTTATTTTGAGAGGAAAGAAAAATCAGCTGGGTGTGTATCATGGCAGAAAATAGAATTATTGTATATGGTAACTACAAGGTACCACAGTGCTAGCTGATTTGAAATAAAATCTCATTTAATCCTGTAACTATAATCCTGTCTCATCGATGTCACAATAACTGATGAACTAAATGTCATCGTCTGCAAGTTAATTATTACTCTCATTTATCAGATTGGATGAAAATTCAAAAGTGTATGACTTGTATGAAGTTATAATTTAATATCTTCATTAACTTAGGCAGTGGTGTCTGTTTTATGTGAAAAATTCAGTCAAGATTTACTTTGCCCATACGCTCTTTCTCAACAGTTCTTCCAGTGGGTTCCTCAAGGCATAGAGGAAACAGCCAATTAATACAGTAAACGCTTATTTATGTAATTTGTTATTGTCGTGTTATGTACACCAGCAATGCCTGAGACACACAGACAATAAATATGCAATTGTTATTAACAATGGATAGAATATATATCTATAAACTGTTGTCTGTATTTGTCTGATAAATCACAAAGAATTCTCCCACATATAAAATAGTCTTATGATTCCTGGGTTGTATATGCATTCTTCACCTTAAAAATGAGAGAGTCATTTCCTAGTCAGGTTGATAAGAAGTCTAGGGGTCCCCAAGGAGAGAGAGGTCTGGGATATTCAAGGAGGAAGAAAGGACAAACTTTTTTACTTTTTTTGCTCTACATTCCTTAGGATTAATGTATCCTGCCTGAGGACAGTCTTTGGATTAAACCCTCTGGCTAATTCTTTTATCTTAAAACATAAATTATGGGAGTAGGTCTGGTCTTTACAAGGATGTATCCTGCCTGAGGACGATCTTTGGATTAAACCTTCTGGCCAACTCTGTTATCTTAAAATGTAAATTATGGGAGTAGGTCTGGTGAGGTCTTTACAACCTCCAGACATTCTTTGGATTCATTGGAGAGTATATAACTCCATTGCTAACACTAGCAAAGGGGGTACTCTTTTGCCCCCTTCTGATGCCTATGTCAGAAGCTTTCTCTATCTCCTTTATACTTTAATAAAACTTTATTACACAAAAGCTCTGAGCGATCCAGCCTCGTCCCTGGCCCCGGATTGAATTCATCTCCTCCGGAGGCCAAGAATCCCGCGTCTCATTGTTCAGCAACAACCTTTCAAAAACATAGACTATTTCTCTGGTATATGAAAGCTGAGATACTTCAAAACTTGTCATTAACTTTGAAAGAAGTGAATAAATACGCTTGAGTTAGACTTTTTAGATAATGAGATAATGGAATTTTTTTTTCTTCACAGGTATTTCATTTTTAGTTTTCTTTTCGTCAATGTTTTAAATTTTTCCATATGGCTTTTTCCATCTTAAAATGAATTTATCTTTGGGGCTGGCTCAAGAGAGGAATAATCGGGTTGATGGACCTTGAATGGATAGACAGTGAGAGATCATTTTCCATGGGGGAGACATTTTGGGACCTACCTTCTCCTTTCCTTGAATTCCTTCTTGTTTTTATATAAATTGTAGTTGTTGACCACAAGGCAGGATGAGGTAGATACACACTGAGATACTCAATGACACTGAATTCAATTCAGGGTAAAAACAAGATGATATAGACAACCCTGAAATACAAGACAGACAGCCTGAAGAATATGAAAATATTTCAGTACGTACTGGTCAATATTTCCTCTTACATTTTTCTCTTGGCCAATTAATAATGTCCAGTTATACTTGTTTTTGTACTCCACAAGTTTACATGACTCTTTCGTATGTAATTACCAGACCAGATCCTTAAGGCATCTAGCGATACTTGGAATATATTAATTATTCCCATTTTATAAACAAAGTTCTTCAAATGTGTCTGACTCTTTGCGACCCATGGACTCTTCTGTCCCAAGGATTCTCAAGGCAGGAATACCAGTGTGGGTTGCCATTTCCTTATCCAGGGGATAAACAAAGGTACTAAGTGTCAAACATGTGAATGATCCGCCAAAGACTACCAGGGTCAGTAAGATCTGAAGCTGGGTCTCAACACTAGGTCTTTCTAGTCTGATGATCTGTTCAGGAGAGCAAAAGCCAAGCATGGTTCTCATACCAGAGATCTTGGCTCTTGTCTCCAGAGGGAGCAAACTCGAGTGTTGACAAGAAGAAGCACACAAAGGCAATGCTCATTCATTAAACCTGTGCGTACAATGCAAGACCCACGTCTAAGGGAGCTGACTCAAAGTAAATGGGAAAATGTGGCATGTATTCTTAAGATACTCATCAACAGAACAGAGTAATTCTAATGGAAAATCTCTCCTCATGCTCAGTAACTTCAGCAAGCCCCAAAGAGACAGTCACCAATCACTTTTAAGGCTCCTGATTCCTACAGTGAGTGGTCAGACCTTCCAGGACTCAGCTATTCAGATAGAGAACACCCATTAATCCTAAAAAGCATTCCTAAAAGACAGCCACACTCATATTTCAAATGGCATTTATGTCTAAGTCTTAGCCATTACATTATAACTAATTTTCATTAACCTGTTTTTCTCTTTCACATTTATTTTATTTTTAATTTTTCTTCTATATGGGAGCATAGCTGGAGATGGGGGTGGCAGAGGATGAGATGGTCAGATAGCATCACCAACTCAATGGACATGAATTTGAGCAAACTTCAGGAGATAGTGAAGGATGAGGAAGCCTGGCATGCTGCAGTCCATGGGGTCACAAAGAGTCGGACACAACTTAGTGACTGAACAACAACAAAATAGTTGATTAACAATGTTGTGTTCATTTCAGGGGTACAGCAAAGTGATTCAGCTCAACACACACATGTAACTATTTTTTTCAAATTTTTTTCCCATTTAGGTTACTACGGAGTATTGCGCAGCATTCCCTGTCACATACAGGAGGTCCTTGTTGGTTATCTACTTTAAATATAGCAGGGGTGTATGTGTCAATCACAAACTCCCAATTTCAGGACAACAGAGGGATTTTCTGGTCACCAAAGGGAGAAAAGCATATTGCAAAGTGATGCACCCGAAATGAATGGCCTTGAAAAGCAGATCAGAGTGCCCTAGGAAAGCCTGGGGAGATAAGCATCGGAGGGAAGCATTGGTTATGCCCATCCAAGTTCTTTTATGAGGATGACAGTCTTGAGAAAGGCTAAGGCAGCAGGGATATGCAAAGAAGAGACAGAGCACACAAAAATAATTTTAATATTGGTTTAAGCAAAACAAAAACGAGAAGATACATTTTTAGTCTAAATGGAAAGGAAATTAATGTTTACCAAGCGTTACTCTGTTAAACACTTTATATAAACCTCCCTGAATACCATTTGCCTTGGTTCACCACTAATAGTGAGAACTCTTTTGCATTAATAATTACTTATAGTTTTCAGTAGTTAAACTCTAGTTTACTTATTGAACTGAATTTAATGTATTCATTATGTTATGGGGAAAAGGTAAACGCAGAGTTGCCTTGAAAATTGATCAGAAAGAAGAAACTAAAATTTGTACACAAAAGCTATTCATTCACTGCAGCATATTCCTATAGTCTTAGGTATTTGTGACAAACAATGACTGTTTTTCTATCATAAGTAATGAGAATTGTTTTTCATATATTCCTTTAAGCATTCAGGTGCTACTTACATTCTTAAAAGTTAGTCACACTCATATTTGAAATGGCATTTATGTCTAAACCATAGCTGTTGCAGGTAGATCTTAAAGATATTAGTGTAGCCCATCAAATTTCTATCTCCCCTTTTCCACTGAATAAAGAGAAGAAACTCTCCACAGGCTCACAGATGATCCCAAGCTTTTTCTCTTCCAGTCTCTGCTGCAAAGCCAGGAGGAGAATATTAATTCAGCAAACACAGCTACCTCCTTCATACTTCATGGTTGGGATTCTGAGGGATTCTGATACTGTAGAAAAATTTCCCCTGTGGGATTTCCCAGAGATAAAAAGAGCTAGCCTGAAAGATGAGGGTCATCTTAGATTTCATTTTGGCTATCCAGAGATGGTCTATAGCAGTCAGAGTCCAATAAGGAAAAGAGAAATGAATAAATATTTTAGGCAGAGACATTTAATTCATATTTGGTGGCATAAGAAAGAGAACAGCTGTGAGAAAATAAGAGATGATGAGAAAATTGGAGGTCAGGAAAATCAGGATGCCATATGCACCGCCAGGATAGCGTTGGGATGGGGGGGGGGGGGGGGCGGCGGTGGTAACACCAGAACCCAAGGACTGGGTCACTCAAGGCAACTGGGCCTATAGTGGGCTTGTCCACCCTGAGCTGGAGTCATGGAGAAGGTAAAGCCTCAGGCAGAGAAGGTAGAAAATGTCTCTGTCTTCTTCCTCTCTGCATGCTGTGGTCTCTGGGAAACTCAGGAAGGGACCAGCAAAAGGACTGTGTCATCATCATATAGGTCACATCTTACTCAGCAGCAGGGAGATGCATGAAAGTGCAACGCCAGTTCACAAGCCCAGGCCACCCCCTCTGCAGGATGAGAAGCAGCTATACAGGCTTGAAGTGAAAATGCCCATGAGGATTGTTTCTGAGCTCATGTTTGACACCTGCAATGTCCCCCTTCCGATGGGGACTCCAGAAATATCTGAGTGAGGTAGGGAAGAGGGAGAGGTGGAGAAAAGGGAGGGCCCGAGGGCCCCCCAATACTCACAGAGCGGAAGTCAGTGAAACGTCAATCATTCCCATAATAAAGAAGACCTTGCATTACCTCTAGACTTCCAAGACCTGGGAAATTTCACAGTATTTGTGCAGATAACTAAAACACACACATCAAAATGTCAGCAGTGAGCATCAAGTCTATATTTTCTGAAATTTATGCAATGAGTGTAATTTACTTTTATTATTTCTAAGGTTTCTAAAAATAAGGTAGCATAACCCATTTTATTTAGAATACTTGCTGCTTTCTGCTTTCCTGGCTGGACTTTGACTCACAAAAACCCTTTCTGGGTGGCTAGCAGCTGATTATCCATCTTGAGGCAATTCAACAAGGACCCATCTCCCAGGGTGCTGCTTGCTGTGAGCAGATTTAATTGGCCCGACTTGTCAAAACCAAGCATTCCGCTGTGATTCTTGATCTCTGAAAACCTCTGACCGAGGCAGCTTTAATGCTCCTGTTAGCATGACTGAACTTTGGGCAACTTTCTTCCTGATTAGAGGCCCCTGTCTCCCTTATTTTAGACAATTTGCTTTAGAAAACTAGTATTTGCAATTTTTTTCTCTGTCTCCTTTGAAAAATATATTTAAATCTCCTTAGAAGCCCCTCAGGCTTCCCTTGTAGCTCAGCTAATGAAGACTCTGCCTGCAATGAAGGAGACCCTGGTTCATTTCCTGGGTCAGGAAGATCCCCTGGAGAAGGGAACAGCTACCCACTCCAGTACTCTTGCCTGGAGAATCCCATGGGCAGAGGAGCCTGGTGGGCTACAGTCCAGGGGGTCACAAAGAGTTGGACAAGACCAAATGACTGAGCATGCACACAAGGAGACAGCTCCCCACCTTCCAGTCTCTGGGGGAGGATAGGAGCCTGACTTCCGCAGCTGACTCACTCCATGTTGTAAAACCACCTCCTGTCATGAAGATAGGAGAAAGTTCACTTCTCCTTTGGGTAAAGTCAGTTAGCAAACACAGACGGCTATGGTGTCCCCATCCAAGTTCTTATACCCCCCAGAGAAAACCCTGAACTCATGTTCAACACCTGCGACACCCCTCTCTCCAGTTGGATAGTCCCTCTCCCCTATTGCAACAGTCTTGCATAAAGTTGTCCTTTCCTGTTTAACTTTTTCCAGTGCAGTCCTTAGTTTGACACTTCCTTCCTCCCTCCTGGGCTCATCCTATATTTATGAATCATTAATATTTTTTAACAAATCATTAATATTTTTTAACAAATATTTTTAACATTGGATAAATATGATCCTTGATTTACTCTTTCATCTCCTTGGGAAGCTGAGGAAGATGAATTAGGGGCCTGCTCAAAAAGGGCTTGCCTAAAGCAAGTTGTGATCTGTAAAACAAGCTTCTTTTATTTCCAAAAGGCTTCTAATTGAGAAAACAGTGTTAGATTTCATTCTCTTCTCTCTCCTCTTTTTTCTCTCTTCTTTCTCTCCCAGCACACTATACCCCCTCCCCACCCCCCACACACACTTCCTTCTATCTTATTTGAAAGAAGTACTTACTCTTCTCATTAATTTAGGAAAGAAACTCCGAGCCAGGTGTGTGGGACAACAACCAGACCTTCCTGCATGAAGGACTATCACCCAGCAGCTGGAGGGCAGTTGGTGGAAGCCCTTCAGTTGCCATTTCCTTCAGCAGTCGCCTCACTCATTTGCAGAGAGTGTCCATGCCTAAGATCCCTTGCCCATCAAACACAAAGTACCCTTACTCAGGGATGGGCAGACCCAGACCTCTTGGCTCAACTCAGGACAAATCTTCAGCATCCCCTTCCAGCTCCAAGAGTGCCCATGGAATCTTCCAAAACTGCCGTAGGGCAGACATTACACTTCAACTTCTCCCTCTGCCTCATGCTGCTTTCTTCTCCCTCTTCCCTGGGTGTTAATCTCAAGAATACTTCACAATAAATATCCTAACCACCAAACCATCACAGAATCTGCTTCCCAGCAAAAGCAATCTGCAATAGGATTGCTATGAGAACCAAGTCAAATGTACATGAAATTCCTGCAGAATCTCTGAAACGGAACCAACAGAAAGGTATAAATAATGATGACCACTGATTGAGTACTGTGGTAGGCACTTTAATAAGCCTTTTATAATTCTCACCAAAACTGCAAGATAGATATTTTCTCCTTATTTTCAAGTGAGAAAACTGATCTAACAGAGGTCCACATTTTGGCTCAGGTCACCCAGCTAAGTGTCCATAACCAGGACTGGCCCTGGGGTCTTTGGGGCTACACTTCATTCTCCTGCCTCATCACCTATGACAACCTCATCTTGATTGAGATAGCTTCTTGACTGCATGTCATCTATGAACTTGTGAGCCATGACTTTAAGAGACAAGAGTATTAAGATGGGACATAAAAGTTGCCTCCAACTGGGGGTGGGGGAGCCGTGCATTTGATAACAGCCAGTGGAAAGTTCAGCTTCCGCCTCCTAGCTGTGCCAGGAAGTGCTTCCTGCTAAGAACAGAGAAAGGTTATCAAGTCTATTAACCTCAGTGACTAAATGGGGACCCAGATGCTCTCCTTGAAAATAAAATCCTCCCCAACAGATGGTCAGGTTTAACAAGTCAGTATTGAGACTGAAGCTTCCAAGCAGCTCATCTGTACAAAAGCAGAACCAAAGAGAACCAAAAAACTGCAGCCAGCCCAGTTGGGGCTTAGATATGGGTACCAGGAGTGGCCTGCAACTAAAAGGGGGCACCTTTCACCAATGCCAGGGTCCGTGAGGTAGACCAGATGGCTTTACTACCTGACCAAAGGAGCCCTGACTTGGTGACCAGAGACTGTCTCATGTGAGACAATCCTGCAGGAAGACATAACTCACTGTTTTTTAAAAAATTTTCATTGCAGCTTAGTTGCTTTACTGTGCTGTGACAGTTTATAATGCACAGCCAAGTCAATCAGCTGCATGTACACGCATATCCCCTCTTTTGGATTTCCTTCCCAATTAGGTCATCACGGAAAATGGAGTAGAGTTCTCTGTGCTATACAGTAGGTTCTCCTCGGTTATCTATTTTTATAGAGTATCAACGGGTCGGTGGTAAAGAATCCACCTGCCAATGCAGGAGACACAGGAGACGCAGATTTGATCCCTGGGTTGGAAGGATCCCCTGGAGGAGGAAATGGCAACCCACTCCAGCATTCTTGCCTGGACAATCCCATGGACAGAGGAGCCTGGTGGGCTGCAGTCCATGGCGTCACAAAGAATCGAATATGACTGAGTGAGTGAGAACAGCATCTTGGTTTGCAGGAAATACTTTCAGTTCTCTTTCGTACCTGCCAGAGGCATGCATCAAGTATTCACAGGTCTTCATAGATCTGTCAAAACTCATCTTGACCAGGCTTAGAGACTGACTCCCTTACGGATGGTCTTGGTCAGTCAGAGGCGAAAGCCATCACAGCATCGACGCAGCTAGGAGCGGCGACGGGGAAAGGCCACAGTCCCAGTCTCAGACGGTCCTGGACTAGAGCCCCGTGGCCTCTGAACCGCCTCCCAGAGGTCAGTAGTCTCTGAACCTCCTCCCATGTTTTAACATGGGTTGAAATATCCGCAGATGTTGAATAATGATGGCTATGTCAGAAGTTAAATTCACAAAGTATATGTCACACTTATTAGTTCTGAATGTTGGGTGGTTTTAAACTTTCAGCCTCAAGAACATGATACTCAAAGTCAAGGGTAGGAAGAATGGCCATAGGTCCCTTTACCCATCTGACAAAGGGTGGGGGGTGGAGGGGTCAGCATCACTTGGTAGTCTCAGAAACTCTCTCCATAATGAGGAGAAGGAACAATTTTCAGCCTGAAATAGAAAGATGGAGGTACGGATTTGAGCGATATAAACTTGGTTGGAATCCCAGCTCCCTTATTTGCCAGTTTTATGGCTTTGGGTTAAGTCACTTAATCTTTCTGACATCACAGTCTTTATCAGTAAAGTGGGGTCCCTTCATATTTGCTTTGCAGAAAAAAATAATAATGGATTTCATGCCATACATTATATACCAGGCAATTCACTGCACAGAGCATTCCTCACTCAGTGGCAGCTTTGAGCACTGCAGTGCTTGATTTATAGCACAAGCGTGCATGCATGCCCAGTCGCTTCAGTCATGTCTAACTCTTTGTAATCCTATGGATTGTAGCTCCCCCCAGGCTCCTCTGTCCATGGGATTCTCCAGGCAAGAATACTGGAGAGGGTTGCCATGCCCTCCTCCAGGGGATCATCCCAACCCAGCAATTGAAACTGAGTCTCTAGGGTCTACCTGCATTGGCCAGTGGATTCTTTACCCACTGAGCTACCTGGGAATAATACTATTAATACTATCTTCCAAGCTAAGCACTTTACTCATATTATGTTTTTCTTTCAAGAGCTCTAAAAAGAAATTCTGTTAATAGATGAGAAAACTCAGGCTTACAGGATATAGTAGCTTAGCAAATGTTGCAGAAATGAGAATGAATATATTCAGGCAGATTTTTCTGCTGAGTACTTAAAACAGTGCTTGTCAAACACTAACGTGCACATGAATTGAATCACCTGAAGACTGCATTCAATGCTCATTCTGGCTCAGTAGGCCTGGGTGGGATGAAAGGTCTACCTGTCCAGGTAGGACCAGGTGGTGCTAATGGGCCTGGGCTGCGGCAGCAGCGCGAGTGTAAAAAGCGGTCCTGGTGTTGCTGAAGCTCAGCCTCTGTACTCGAGTGCCAGGTTAAATCTTGGAGACAGAGTTTGGGGTGAAGTAAAAAAGAATAGCTTTATTGCTTTGCCAGGCAAAGGAGGACACAGTCGGCTAATGCCCTCAAGATTGTATGTCTCACGCTGGAGCTGGTAGGGAGCAACCATAAGCAGGGCGTGGTCAAATCATGGATGTTCTTCTGATTGGTTGGTGGGGAGGTGACTGGGAGTCAGCATCTTCAACCTTCTAGTTCCAACCCATCTGGCGGGGAGGAGGTCTATGCGCTTGTGAGCAGCATACAGTTAAAGTCTCCTCCTGGTGGGGGTTTTGGTATCTGCAAAACAACTCAAAGGACAAAGCTCAGAGTATCATCTATAGTCCTTGAGGAAGGGTTACAGGTCCTTGACTTTGTTTAATGGCTCAAGTATTATTATTTTATCTTGTTTGACTGTTTTCCTTTCTTTCTGCATTTTCTCACTTCTCTGATTAAACCTAATCTTTGACTAAAGTATTTCTACATCCAAAAGGCAGGTGGAGGACAGGAGTGGGGAGGTCTATTCTGGGAAGGTCTTATAGGGTCGTGCTGAATACAATGGTGGCTGTCGAGAAGTAGGGATTCCCAGGTGACTCGGCAGTAAAAATCCGCCTGCCAGTGCAAGAGGCAAAGGAGACTTGGGTTCAATCCTCGGGTCCAGAAGATCCCCTGGAGAAGGAAATGGCAATCCACTCCAGTATTCTTGCCTGGGAAATCCCATGGACAGAGGAACCTGGCAAACTATAGTTCATGGGGTTGCAAAAGTATCGGACACGACTTAGCAGCTGAGCATACATACATAAGTAAGAAATAATTGTTTTTCGCTGCCCCGCAATTGGCCTTAGAGGGAATGAAGTTGACTTGAGCAAATAAACAGTCTCATAGCTGCTCAAATTAACTAGCCAGTTCACTGCCACGTTTTTAACAATGCCAAAAAAATGCCAACATTTGGAACTTCAGTGAAATAATGAGGATTCATACTCCCAACTGGTAAAAATAAGTAAAGGCTGCAAGTTTTTATGACCTTGCATGCGAGCGTGCTCAGTCAGTCAGTCTTTTCCAACTCTTTACAACCCCACGGACTGTAGCCCACCAGGCTCCTCTGTCCATGGAATTCTCCAGGCAAGAACACTGGAGTGGGTTGCCATTTCCCTCTCCAGGGGATCTTCCTGACCCGGGGATTGAACCTGTGTCTTCTGTGGCTCCTGCATTGGTTGGTGGATTCCTTACCACTGAGCTACCTGCAAAGCCACTTTCATGAACTTAGATGCTTGTAACTTCTCAATATAACCCCCAGAGACTGAGCTGACTGATCAATTTACTTTCAACTAGTTGAAAGTACACATACCTCCCTCAGAAGCTACAGTGATCCTCACTTCTTTTTACAAGTTCGATTTTGTATTATTGAAATCTCAAAGATTCTTAACTTCCTCAGCAGAGACCCTGTGGCCCCAGAGTACAAAAGTGTTCCCCTGAGTCCCAGAAAGCCCTAGAAAACCCCCAAGCAACTTGAAATTCTGCCAGCTATTTCAGACAGTAATAAAACTTGGTGTTGCAGAGCAGCAATGGAAACGCAGATATAGAGAACAGATTTATGGACGAGGGCAAGGGAAAGGAGGGAGAGGGGAGACGGATGGAGAGATAGCTGTAAGCATATACACTAACGTATATAAAGAGACAGACATTTGCTCTATGACTCAGGGAACTCAAAGCGGGGCTCTGTGATAACCTAGAGGGGTGGGAAAGGGCCGGAAGTGGGGTAGAGATTTCAGAGGGCGGGGACATATGTACACCTACAGTTAATTCATGTTGATGTATGACAGTGGCTCAGATGGTAAAGAATCTACCTGCAGCGCAGGAGAGTGGGGTTCAGTTCCTGGGTCGGTAAGTTACCCTGGAAAAGGAAATGGCAACCCACTCCAGCATTCTTGCCTGGTGAACCCCATGGACAGAACAGCCTGGCGGGCTACAGTCCATGGGGTCACAGAGAATCGGACACGACTGAGCAACTTTCACGTGACAAAAATCAAACCAATATTTTAAAACTATTATCAAAAAAAAAAAAGAGTGATGAAAACCAGGAAAAGGTATTTAAAACATTAGCTTTGATAGGGATGTCCTTCTGCACTGAAACATAAAAAACCATTTATGCTTTTCCCCACCATATGATTCTTTCCCAGCATTTCCCACCCCACCCCCAGATGCATTTCTGTGGTTTCAGTTTTAATAACATTATTAGGGCAAGTTCATGGGCCTGCAACACAGTTGAGGTCACACTACCCAGCCAAACAAACCAAAGCTTGGAGTTTGGAGCAGAGAAAGGATTATTGCAGGGCCACACAAGAAGAATGGCTTCTGACCCCCTCCCCCTCAAATCCTGAAATCTCAAAGGTGTTCTGCAAAGAATTTTTAACACATCATTAACCAGGGGGTTTTGGCAGAAACTAATGCCACAGCCGGTGATTTGTTATGAAGTGAATGTTGTTGCTTGACAGCAATAAACCTTCCTCTGCTCCAAACTCCAAGTTTTGGTTTGTTTGGCTAGGTAGTTTGGCCTCAACTATGTATCAGGCACTTGAACTTGCATTAACAACATTATCAAAACTGAAACTACAGAAATGCATCTGGGGATAGGGAGCGCTCCAAAGAGCTTGGGTAACAAAGGATGAATTAATATGTCTCTGGTCAATAATGTGTTAGAAAGGCCAAGTGAGGGAAGGAGATTGCAGCGTATGTGATCAGCTCGTGTATAGATCCCTGATCGGCTGATGGCAAGGGAACAGGGCCCTGTCACAGGGGTTAACATCATCAGTCCTGAAGCTCCAGGGGGCCACATGCTCCTGGTCATCATGCAGTTAACATTTTCCATCTGGTGGGGGCTTTAGCATCTGTAAAACAACTCAGGAAGTGTGCATGAGATACTGTTCTCCAGGTTCTTTGGAGAGGAGCTGCAGCAGAGGATAAGGGGGAGGAGTCTGTCCTGCTTGGTTACAATTAGATGCCCCTGTGACTTTCATGGCTCTGAATTCAGAAATGTCTTAGGTTGAGAGGGGACAGAGGCAGGCAAAGCATCGGTTTTGCTGATACAGATCTAACGGGCCAGGCTTGGCTCTGGACTGTTAGCAGCTCCTCACCTCTGGATTTCAGCTGAGGCTGAAACAGTGAGGAGCTGAGCAGACTGGTACTGCCTCCTGATTTCCAGATCCCAGTGGAGGCACCTGACGTAACACAGCAGGTACCTCCTGCGGACTCAGCTCTTTGCTGTTGGCCAGGAATCAATCCTGGGGACCTGGCTTCTCAGACTGACAATGATTTTGTTGACACTAGATTCTCTGTATTAAATCCCCCTTTTTAAGATGCCAGAATAGCTTCTGTTATCTTCAACTAAGCAATGATTCAAGTAAGGGTTCAGAGAAGGAGCCATAAATAAGTGACTAGGATCTCATGCTGCATACTAAATACTTAGGAGTAGTTCTCACTTTTAAGCAATAATTCAGACTGTATTTTTTTTAATAGAATGTATTCTTGGCCTATCTTTAGTTTGTTCTTTGTAATAGACACATCATAGAACTATTTCTGTACTAAGAATATGAAGAACTATGAAACTAGGCAAACAAAGCTACAGAAATGTGTTTCGGGGGCTCCAAGTAGCTCCAGTTCTTTACATCTTAGCACAGAAAGAATTCAGTGTGGAATTGGCAGAGGAAGTATGGAATTTGGAAGAGGCAAAGTGATGGATAAGAAGGGATTTATTAAAAATAGGACTCTTGTGAGGTTTACGAGCAGGCAGACAGGAAGGTAATACTCTGAGAACTTGGTGGGCTGCAGTTTTATATTCAAAGGAAAAGTAGGGAGGGAAGGAAGACTACCTTCTTCCTCATGCTTGAATAGATGTCACGCTTCCATCATCAGCTCCTCCTCCATGTCAGGCAGGAAAGTTGTCTTGCCCCTGTATAGTCAAACTGGGATTGTCATGGTTCGACAAAAATGAGCAAAAAGGCGGTATATGCACTAAAGTATGGTAAATCATCTCAGGTTTCAGCTTAATGTCACCCTTTTCCTTATATTTTTGTTTTTCATGTTCACAGAGGAATGTGTCCTAGGAATCGTGAACTTGCTGAGCTCATTGGGCAGGTTGTGGGTTTCATCCGACCTTTGTTTTATTGTTTGAGGACTTGTCCCGTGGTTCTTCTGTTGCATGACCTTGTTGCTAAGCGAGTCTGCTTGGCTTTGTAGTTAAGCAAACCTGCTTTCTTGAGTGATCATTAACTTACAGGGTCTCCCATACTTTTTCCTTTGCTTATGATCCCTTATGGGATTAGCTATTTAATCACCTACTTTTCCCCTTTACTCTGTCCCTATCACTAACATGGTGCTAACTGGCACCTAACAATTGGCCACCACTTGGGGCACGTGTGAGGCCTTATGTAGACTGTGGGAAAGTCACAGTAGAACCTTGAGATGAGATGCTGTGACGCCCGAGGGTAGGGGTAGCCAAGGAGGAAGAGGGCAAGTCGGCTGGGAAGTTGTGTCCCATGAAGAATAACATCCTTGTAGTGCTGGTGTGTTTCCGTGTGCATGGTAGGTCACTCCCGTCTCACAGGTAAGGGTGGCATTGCACTGCATGAGACAATGAAGCAGAATTCATAAACCGATGTCCTACAGGCTAGACCAGCCTCTCGGAATCATTTAGTTTGGCCAAAATTGTGTTTTAAGAAACTTGAACCCACGCTGGAAAATGAGAGTACATTTTAGAATATGGATCTCTAGTTTTGCTTGACAATAGGAAAGTCCGACAATGCTGTGGGACTCCAGGGCACAAAAGCTTTTCTGTGTCCCTCATTTCTTTATTACAGGAAATAGGCTTCACTCAGTCTCCATAAGTTCCAAAGGGCAGGTTCGAGCTGCTGTTAATCAGGGACGGAAGGGGTGCAGAGACAAGGCAGGCACAGCCAAGAAACAGTAGTGCTGCCCTGTTTGCCCTCAAAGGAGGCACATAACAATATCCGTGAGCTGTTTCACAGGTACTGAAACCCCCATTGGGTAAGAGAAGTTAATCGTCTGCCGCCCACAAGTACTAGGCCCCAGACCAGTTGGAAGCAGATCCTTGATGATGCTGACTCCTAATTACTTCCCCACCAACCCAACAGAAAAATGTCCATGAGCTGTCCACACCCTCCTCTTTGAACCATTATTGTAAAACTCCTCACTTCCCCCTCCGGGTTGGGACACAGTTTTGAGGGCATTAGTCGACTGTGGCCACCTTTTCTTGGCAAAGCAACAAAGATATTCTTTTATACTTCACCCAAAACTCTGTCTCTGAGATTTAATTTGGTGTCAGGGTACAGAGGCCAGATTCGAGTAGAATACCTTCCCATGTGGCAGTGAGCAACTGGAGCTGAATTCAAGGAGTTCCCTCTCTTGACCCCCTAGTCACCCCAGCCACAAAAATCACACTGAACTGTGCTCATCTCTGTGTTCACCTATCTTTCCACTGGACTGTGAGGTGAGGCTGGTTTGTTTTTTTTTACACCTCTGTTCCTCCCACCCTGATTTATACAGCATCTACCAATTAAAACATTAATATGTTTTTATTAAGTGAGTGAATGAATAAGTATAGGGAGTCATGTTATCTACTTTTACTTATGTTAAATAACATTTATTGAATTCCTACTCTACCCCAGGCACTAGGAGCTTTTCAGACACCAGTCAATCAGGCAGTGAACCCACTATAGCCATGGTCCAGAGCAGTCAGGGAAATGAGAGGAAGCTAAGGTGACATGATGAGTCTCCTTCATAAATGATATGAGACTTCAGTGCCTGGGAAACAGACACTTAAATGAAGATTTATGAGCAGAAAGTGCATTTGTGTTGGGGGAGGTGTCCTCTGCATCGGTGCCCATAGGAAAGAGAAGTTGAACTTCAGTGTACTTACAACAAAGGCCTCAGGGGATTCTGGAGATGTGATGGATCTACAGAGTCCAGATTTCAGCTGATTTTTAAAAGAAGGGTAAGATTTCAATAGATAAGATTCTAGAAAGAATATAACCCTGGTTCAAGGCATGTCTGAAGAATGAAGATCAGACCATTTTCTGTAACAGCCCGAAGGAGATGAAGCTAGAAAGGAAAATAAGGGTTACCTGCTAGAATAAATAAAGACCTGAATCAAAGCTTCAGATCTGATTCCATACACACTGGGTGCCATTTATGTAGATATAATCAAAGGCAGAGTGGAAAGATTTAACTAAGCATAATTTGTAGAAAACATTATGGCTGGAAAAACTGTAACTTGTAAAAGCAGGCAGCTTTCAAGACATGTACACATGTCAAAATTCATCAAGTTTTACACTTGAAGCGAGTGTGATGTTGTATTTCAATTAGACATCATCAGGAAACCTGAGCAGAAAGGAGGTGGGCCTTCATAAATGCCTAATTTATATTCTCAAAGGCAGCAACATTGCAGGGACAGAAATGAGCTAACATTTATTAAATCTTACTAAGGGAAAAGCAGAGTGCTAGAGATTTTTATCCAAGCTACCTCAATTAGTCAGACAGCAGCCCAGCGTGCAAGAGAGACGATATTATCTCCATTTACAGAAACTGAAGCTCAAAGATCAGCTCTGATGCTGAAATTCAGCCTCTGTGCACTGGTGCCGGATTAAATCTCAGAGACAGAGTTTGGGGTGAGTTAGAAAGAAACAGCTTTATTACTTTGCCAGGCAAAGGGGACCACAGTAAGTTAATGCCTGCAAGATTGTGTGTCCCACCTGGAAGGGATAGCGAGGACTCTTCCAGTGTTAAGGAGCAGGGCGTGGTCAACTCATGGACATTCTTCTGATTGGTTGATAGTGAGGGAGCCAGCATCGCCAACCTACTGGCTCTAACCCGTCTAGTGTCTACGTGCGGTGGGCAGCATATAGTTAACTTCTCCATCTGATCGGGGTTTCAGTATCTGCAAAACAGCTCAAAAGACATAGCTCAGAATATTACTTACAGTCCTCGAGGAAGAGCTAAAAATCCTTGAATCTGTTTAATGACTAAATTATTATTATTTTGTCTTGTTTGAATGTGTTTTTCTGCATTTTCTCACTTCCCTGATTAAATTTATTCTTTGACTAAGGGTTTTTTTGTTTGTTTGTTTGTTTGTTTTTTTTACCGACAAAAGGCAGGCGGAGGACGTGGGTTCGGTTATATTCTGGAAAGGACTTGTGGGCTCCTACTGGTTACAGCTAGAAAGGTCACAGAATTAGCAAGCAATAGAGTTAAGATTTGAACTCAGCTCTATTTCTTCTCAAAGCCCGCGTATTCTAAGTGGTGTCACTCATGGTGGCTACTAATGTAGAATCAAGAATTCATTCTCCGCTCTGGTGTCAAGTACCCAGGTAAGTGGGTGGGAGCATGTACGTGATCTGATTAAAGATTTTGATCACTGTCCCTCAGGAGTACTAGCCTATAATTTTCTCTTCTTGTGGTGAAATTCTTGTCTGGCTCTGGTATCAGGGTTGTGCTGGCCTTGTAAAAATGAGTTTGAAAGTGTTTGCTCTTGTTCAATTTTTGGAAGAGTTTGAGAAGAATTGGCATTAATTCCTTAAATATTTGAAAAACATTAACTGATGAAACCACCTGGCCCTGATCGTTTCATTACAGGGAAATTTTTGATGACTCCTTCAATCTCTGTACTCCCTGTTGGTCTGCTCAGATTTTTCTATTTCTTCATGTTCAACCTTTTTTAATTGAATGGATAAAATTTTGTTTTTATGATTCAGTCTTGGTAGGTGCTAGGAGGATGGATGAATGGGGAGATATTGGTCAAACGGTACAAAGTTTCAGTTATGTAGGAAAAGTTATGGAGATCTAATATCCAGAATAATATTATGACTCATGATATTTTATTATATATTTGAAACTTCCTAGGAAAGTAGATCTTAAATGTTCTCACCACAAAAACCAATACTGTAACTATTGATGAGGTGTCGGATATATTATTTGATTGTGGCAATCATTTCATAGAATATATATCACATTGTATACCTTAAACATATATAATTTTTGTTTATCATTTATACCTCAAAGAAAACTGGACAAAAATTAAAGACTTACAAAAATTTACTCCAAAAACCTGTTCTGTATTTTGAATAAATTTGTCACATTTTAAAACATTCTTAAACTGGCTGGAAATGCAATGAAAAAGAGAAGACAGAGAAGAGAGGAAAAGGGAGGGAGGGAGGAAGCAAGGGACAAAGTAAAAAGCATACAGGCAGATGAAGATTACATTTGTACAATATACGCTTTCTATTAAATAACCGTCTTAGCCACCCTAAACCACCTATCCTGAACACCACCAACTTCACCTATGAAAGCTCATCCATTATGCCAGTTAGTAAGCCAGCCATGTCACCAATAAACCCATATTGTTAGGTAACAATGCCTCTTGTGTTGATCAGAAATAAAGACAGAGAAGTCCTGAGTGTGAACTTTCTGAGAGCTTTCTGCTCACCCTGTCTTGAGCAGAATTCCTCTTTCAGGACCTGACAGCCGTGATGATGTAACTAAAGCACATACATGACATTTGGCTCAACCTGAAGTATTTTAAAACAATCGAAACATTCAGTAAAATTTTTGGTTTAACTTACAAGGTGTTAAATAAAAAGCGTAAAACACATTAAACAACTCTGAGTATCAACGTATCATCTTTGAGTTACGGAAAATTTAGGCACAAAGTTGTTTTAATCATACAACCATGATGATCCAAAACCTAGTTTCCGTTCGCTGTCATTTCTGAATTTTAGAAAATGTTTTCATTTATTCTATTTCATTTGCCCTCAGATGGTTTATTGTTGTTCATTTGCCCATGAACTACTGACTTTTGAGTGTTTGGGGGAATTTTTGTTGATTTTCAATTTGGCTTTATCCTGCTAGACTTTTTCTCTACTAAACTTCAACTTCATTGGAACCCTTGTGGCTTCCCTGGTGGTCAGCTGGTAAAGAATCCGCCTGCAATGCAGGAGACCTGGGTTCGATCCCTGGGTTGGGAACATCCCCTGGAGAAGGGAAAGGCTACCCACTCCAGTATTCTGGCCTGGAGAATTCCATGGACTGGATAGTCCATGGGGTCTCACAGAGTCAGACACGACTGAGAGACTTTCACTTTCATTGATGAGAAATGTGTAGTAGTGTTGAAAATACCTCTCAATCTGGCTATTCTCTTGCTATCGTTAATCAAATTTATGTGCTTCAAAATCATTGTTTATTCCTCAATTATCTCTTTTAAATCAGTATGAATTTGTTCCTGTAGTAGAGAAGAATGTCACTGCTGCCTTAGTCACTATATTAAGTGACTCTATTCCCCCACTGAAAATGGAGAAATGAACATTTTGCTCTAGTCTAGAATGTCATATCAGGTACGTGGTTTACTCAAACAATAGGGCAAAGACTGCAAATATCCTCTTAGTAATTTTAGTACATGTAATGGTAGAATCTTCTTCACTGTCCCCCACATTTAATGCTCTCCTGTACTTAAGTGTCGAGGAAATGTGTCAGAAAAGATTAAGATAATTAATATCAAAGAATATCACATCTAGTCCATGAGCTATAGAACTTTTTTTGAGGGAAGGATACAAACTACAAAATTGTACAGACAAGAAGTGGTGGGTTTCTTTTTATGACTCTCACTCTGAAAACCATGCCTGCCACATGATTCTTAAACACAGGGGAAATGAAAATGTAACAAATTTTCAAACTTCCACTTTATGGTTCACGGAGACTCTATTTCAGAGGCCCAAGGTGACCAAAAGATTGCAAAGACTTTGCATGCTTTCCTCTAAGTTAGCATCCTTTCAAAGAAAGAAGACATATTGGTTTCCATTGTCATCATCAGAAATGAGATACTGAGAGTGAAGATGAGTGGTGTGAGAGCTGATAAAAGGGTTGAATGATGGTCTAATTCTGAAAGTGCTAAATAATTTATTGAGGTATGTCCTTATTAGAAGCCAGTGTCAAAAATAGATTCCAGAAATGGGATGAGAATATTGTTGGAATTGAATTAATTTCCCAAAGAGAAAAGAACCCTATTTTGTCAATGTACAGTAATTCTATCTTCTCATAAAAATTTTACCTCAGTAAAAGCACGTGTATCATTGCTAATGTTCAACTTTTGCCCAAGAGCTAAATGGATATTTTCCATTTTATGCAGTATTTCCTCTGCAGGATACCCTGGGCAGTTTGTCAATGTGCTGAAAATTTCCCTTCCTCTACATTTTACCACCGTATAAATTATGTATTTTATGGCTAATGTTCACTATTTGAGAACTACAGAAGTATTTCCCCAATTATGCAATTGTTCCATTTTAGACGATTACTTGTAACTCAAATTTTACAAGATCAAAAAAATATATACTTTATGCATTCAAGGTACATAATGAGATTAAGGTGCAAAGTGGATGCTAAAAGTTAAGGGAATGGGGGTAAATTCTTCAGAGACCTTGCGAAGCAGAAAATCTCATGGAGGAGACTGTGATGGCCTGATCACCCCAGGGTTCCTTTAACAAGGAGGTTTTCTTTTTTCTTTTTCAAGAACATGAAAGAAGCCATGGGATTTGTATGCTAGCTATCCTATGTAGATTGGGGCTTCCCCGATGGCGCTAGTGTTAAAGAACCCATCTGTCAATGCAGGAGCCATGGGTTTGATCCCTGGGTCAGGAAGATCACCTGGAGTAGGAAATGGCAACTCACTCCAGTATCCTTGCCTGGAAAATTCCATGGACAAAGGAGCCTGGCAGGCTACAGTCCCTGGGGTCAAAAGAGTCAGACATGACTGAGCACACACATGCACTCCTTAAGTTACTCTTGACTTCTCTCCTAACGAGCAGTGTACCATCTCCATAGCCATATGTTACAAAAATCATCAATGATTGGAACTGGAATGCTTCCTAACGAGCAGTGTACCATCTCCACAGCCGTATGTTACAAAAATCATCAATGATTGGAACTGGAATGCCTGCTTGTGTTACCTGGTTCTCAACTTGCCATCTCACTTTAAGGCCTTAATTCAAGTACCTGACAACTTTGATATTCTATAGTACAAAACACAGTATTGTCTGTCTCCAAAGAATAACAAGCCTTATGGAATAAACTGTGCAAGACTTAATTCCTCCTTGTCAAGTAATTCCTCCTTGTCAAGTAATTCACGACTGACAGAGCACCCATTTAGCTTCCAGAGTGATACACATAGCTCAACACACACACAATTATATGTATAGTTCAACACACACACTTTACAATGTGACATATGAGCCCACTTTCAGTTTTAGATTTGTGCCCGATAGAATTTTATACGCAAAGTCCCCTATGTATGAGCCTTCAAGTTGCAAACTTTCAAAGATGTGAACCCTCCAGGACAACTTCATTGACCTCTTCGCTGTGCGATGCAAGGAGCTTACTAATGAAGCCCTGAGGGAATTGGAGGCCCAGAGAAAGCGCTAAGAGAGACAGAGGAAGCAGAAGGAACTGAAGAACAGGAGAGATCCCAATGCAGGAGATGGCCAGGGGGTTTTCTTTATTTGAGGAGGCACTGTTAGTTTTTGAGATGCAGGACCTGAACCTAGAATGGTACACGAAGGTTGCAGCAGCTGTCCAGAATGCAATCCAACGCTATCATGTCATCTATGACGAGGGAAAAAGAGCTACTACCCAGATGTCATGGGATCGTTTATTCAAGAGGGAAGATAGAATTGAAACCAGCAGGGAACCAGAAACTGTGCCGTCGGCATCAGGCTTGAGTGACGTTGCAGCAGGCCCTCCATCTACTATTGCTGACGATCCTTCAGCGGTAACATCACCCTCCTCCCCTCCCTCCTCCACGTAGAGTAATTCTTCTTGCCTGTTCACTCGATGCCAGCCCCTGGATGCCAACTGTTGTACTGTACTACTGTACTTTTCAAAGTACTGCACATAAGATTAAAAATACTTTCTTTCATTTTGTTCATGTTTGCTTTTTATGTATTATTTGTGTGAAAAGTACTTTAAACTTATCAGAGTACAGTACTATACAGCCGATTGTATTGGGTACCTAGGCTAACTTTGTTGGGCTTACAAACAAATTGGACTTATGAACACAGTCTTGGAATGGAAACTCATTCGTATGTAGGGGACTTACCGTTATTTGGTGAATTTTTAAATCCATCTGTGGAAAACATGAAAAGGAGAACCTATTTTGAAAACTCTGTTGAGCATTAGAAATGTTGAATTTTATCATGTGATTATATTATCATAATATTTAGAAACCAGCAAATATTTATCTAGAAAATATCTGTTGAATGATAGACCAACTAAAATTAGATTTATTCAAACTATTTTTACTTGCCAAGTTAATCAAGAAAGGTATGTCAATGAATTAAACATAAGTTCTTGTCTCAATTAAGCATTCTACTTTCTTTTCAAAAGAAAAATATCCATTTCTTTCTAATTGTATTCCTATTACTGAAAATATAGCAATAACTGATAGCAAAAAACCTTTCACTGTACTTCTAGATCTCTACATTGAGGATATACATCTATCAAAATTTGGTACCACTGACCACACATATGTGGATTAATGATCAAAACCAGAATTGTTCACCTGCCATGTGTGTGAATCAACATGTCCCTGTTCATACCTGGGCATGTAATTTTTCTGAGGCAACACTGGTACATATGCATCTCCACTCTCCTAAACAGGTTTAGAAATGAGACTGAGAAAAGTGAACTACAAGATGAACACCTAGATCAACTTTAGTTCCAGGTTTAATACCGAGGCTGACTCCTAGTGCCAGTACTTATTGCACGTCAGGCAACTAGGTGTACTGACTACACGGAGAACCTCCTTCTCTGTGGTGGAAATAGCTCTTGTTTATTTCATTTTTCAGATGAAGAAACAAAAGTAAAGAGACCACCTTCCCATAACCAATGGGAGTGGAAGCTCATTTCGAATCCATATTTGTTAGACAAAACTAAGCAATCTGTCAGTTGTCATTTTCCACTACATACTACTGTAAATATCACTATTTTCATTTTAACACGTTTCCTGAAATTCTTGCTTCTTCTTGCAGTGCACTCTCCTTATATCAAGGATTTGTAGTTTAAAATAGTTCTGCCTTAAAAAAAGAAACGCCCACAATGTTTCATTATATCCTGTAAATGTTTGTTGGATTATACTCACTGTGCTCATTTCCTGGTCTTTCATTCAAGATTTTCTTTTTGTCACTTGGCCACCTTACTATCTGCTCTTTGTCAGTCGCTGACTATCATAGTTCTGGTCGTCCTCCTCATTGCCTTGACCGCAGTCCACCTTTAAATCATTACTGAAGCTCATTCCACTTATGGCTTATCAAAAATACTGTTGCTATTACTTTTTGCCCTGACCAGAACTATGCTGGGTTTGATTCCTAAGAGATCTCTAACATTGTTTTAAGAAAACTTCTGCCACATGTGTATATGACCCTGAATGTTGTTATAATCTCTTCCCTCTTTCAGGGAGAAAATTCACTCACTAACCAGGTAATTAAACGTTTGGGAAAGGATGAATCAAGAGCTTGGGATGAACACACACTATTGTATACAAGATGGATAACCAACAAGGGCCTACTGTATCACACAGGGAACTCTACTCAATATTCTGGGATAATCTATATGAGAAAAGAATCTGAAAAAGAATGAATATATGTGTATGTATAACTGAGTACCTTTGCTGTACCCCTGAAATGAACACAACATTGTACACCAACTATACTCCAATAAAATCAAAATTAAGAAAAAGTTTAGTCATGACCTGCTTGCAAATCCTATTTCTGGGGACACTCTCCGATGTCATGGGTCCTTTGGCCTCCCCATCCCTGGATGTTTTTTTGGAATGGCCAACTGCCATATGTTCAGTCTTAGAATTAGCTAGTGTCTTTAACTAGTAATGACCAAACAACACAGAAGGCTGCAAATAAGAAAATAATTTATTTGGGGGCTTAGGAATTGCAATTTGGGAGGCACAATAGTTTCTATAAAATCCAGAGTGTTACAGGCAAGTGAAGGAGTTAGGGGCTTATAAGGGCAAAAACCAAAAGGTTAATAAAGTTGTCTGGCAAGAGTTATTATTGGCTCTACTGCAAGAAAGGCAATATTTGTCCTTAAGGGATAAGTTCTCACAAGTTATTGAGGGCAAGTGTCCAATAAGTAGCTAGGCTGTCATGAGCTATTTGAGAGGAAGGGTCTGATGAGTGTCCTGAGTTTCTGGAACTTGGCAGAGGTTCTGGATGTCTGTGTAAAGACAGTAAGTGTCAAAGTTCAGATTCCATCCAGGCTATGCCCAAGTCATGCTTCCTCAATGTCTTCCTGGCTCCATTTTAGAGAGCTCTCTTGGCAATACTGACTTTATTCTGATCTTAAACTAGAGACAAACCTAAAAGACCACTAGAAGCCTCCTTTTACCTAGAAGGTAGAATCTGGAAAGAGCTGACAACTTTCCTTATTCTCAGGCCACCTGGAGGTAAACAGACATGAATGTCCTTCACAGATGTCCCTTCCAACATTCCCTTTTCCCAGGACACAGCCACTTGATTTTCCAGTAATTTCCATCCCCTCTCAGTGCAGAAATGATCTTTCTCTGCAAACACACCCCCTTTTTCATTTTCGTCCTTTTGCTAAATATGTTCCCACACTCCTAGACTCACATGGAAGTCTTTAATTCACCCCCTCCATGGCTGGTGCTTAACTGAGTAACAGTTCCTCAAGGACAATAAGCATTTCTTGAGCACCTACTGTATACTCAGAACCTCCTACCACGCAAGGCTTCCTTTTAGAAGATTGAGGTCACTTTTATCCACTCAGGAGACATCATTCAGTCCCTTTCATGACCCCTTGCATTCTTCAAACATATATTTGTTTCCTTGGGGGCATCCTGTTGTACATGTGCATGAACACACACACACACACACACACAGAGCGGAGTGGACACAAACAGGTATCATCAGTGAGAAGTCCTGCAAGTGGAGACGTCAGCATCCCCTGACAGTCCTCAAGTGAGCCCGGGTGAGCCCGGGTGTGTAGAGTGGAAAGAACCTTTCCTGTGACATCAATCCTGGGTCAAGAGCAAGAGTGGCCACACACAAGCTGCTCGTGACGGGGGCGCTGAGACATGAGGTCCTGGGTGGCTGACCTCGTGGAGGCTCAGGCTCAGCCGCCTGGTCTCTGACCCTCATCCCTCTGTCCCTTTATAATCCTCCCTCTCTTCACATTATTACTGAACCCAAAAGCTACAAATTAAACTGGCGGCTCAGATGTTAAATCTAGCCAGCAGATGGCCAGAAGGGCGTAATCATAGGTTTTGGGTTAGTTGCTAAAAAGAGGAGGATTAAATACGAAACTCTGAAATTGCAGATTCCCTCCCAGCCCTGGGGTGCATGGGACCTTGAAACCTCAATGTCAGACCAGGCTGCTGCTTAAAGATTATTTTATGTACCTTCCTTCTGTATATTGGGAATCCTTAAACAGACACCAATACCGGCAATCCTCTTGTTGGCAGAGCCTCCCTCCAGCTGCCAACTCCCCACAAAACATTTATCACACATGATCCTCCACTTCCCTCACATCACATAGATCCAGCTGGCCCTTTTGTGTGAATAGGACAAAGAGGATGGGAGGCAGGCACCCAGCTTTTACAGAAAGCAGGAGCCAGAGGGAGCCAGGTCCACTCGCTCCAAACTGCTTCATTAAATTATTCATTTGACAACTTCTGCCAAGACCTTGTTGCTGCTTAATTACTTGCTTTCTTCTTTCTCTTTTCAACTTGCTTTTAATTGAAAATCCAAGCCAGCCCTGTCACAGCCTGGGAAGTTGGATCACTTGGAGGCATCTTCTGATTCTGTCTCATTAGGTGTTCAGCCACTGAAAAATGCATGATGGTCGGAGAAAAGGATGTAGGAGCAAACAAATGCAAAAAAGCAGATTTACCAAGAACCTCTAATGAGGAAAACAACACTTTGAAACACAACCCAGTTTTCTGTTTAACAAGCAAAGCGTTAAACTGCAGTCACACAAATGAACCAGGAGTCTAAGAGTGACTTCTAGTAGATGATGGTTGGAGTCACGAATAGAGAAAACAAACAGCAGAGATGCACACAGCCAGTACCCCATTGTGGTCTTAAAGGGATTTTAGACCAAATGAGGGATCTAAAATCCAGACCTGAGAACAGGAAAATAGAGCCCATCTGAGCCATCAAACAGACATAAGAACTCAGTGCTTCATCGTGGAAAGAAGACTTTGCAATTTACCTGAGCTTGTGAATTTCAGGCTGGGTTCTCAAGATGCTCAGACCTGGTGGGAGGGCCAGAAAAGGCCAGACACATATACTTTAGATACACAATAGATCCTGCTTTCCATACCAACTGCCAGAAAAGATTCTCTTCAAAATGTTTCATTTAAATCAACAGCATCTTATTATTAATAAATGTTAAATACTAGTACTTAAAAATTATATTTTACTACTGTTTATATATAAAATATTT
The DNA here is from genome assembly GCF_033118175.1 of Dama dama. Classification (NCBI taxonomy): domain Eukaryota; kingdom Metazoa; phylum Chordata; class Mammalia; order Artiodactyla; family Cervidae; genus Dama; species Dama dama. Next base: position 44,791,394 of record NC_083712.1, on the reverse strand, counting down.
TTTCTAAAGGTAACCAGGATAAAAATATTACTGAACTATTCTACATTCTTTATTTTGTACTAAGTCTTCAAAATCTGGTATATAATTAATAATTTCAGCACTTTGGACTAGCCACATGGAGTTAGTGGCTACCATATGTGAAAATACAGGCCTAGAGCAGGTACTTTTTCTTTCAGATTTGCTCTCTATCACAGCAGAGCACCTCAATTTTATCTTCTGACTCTCTTCCTGGATGTTTTATTTCTGCTGTCACTTAGAACTTATCAGAATGTTTTATTTTCTCTTATCATTTTAAGTGAAGAAAATAGCTATCTGTAAGAGACTATCCAGTTCTTAATAAATCCAATATTTTCTCACATCTGTGTGCCCTAGTAGATTTTATTGTACTGTTTTGCTTTCAGTTCAGTTCAGTTCAGTCGCTCAGTCGTATCTGACTCTTTGCGACCCCATGAACCGCAGCATGCTAGGTCTCCCTGTCCATCACCAACTCCCGGAGTTTACTCAAACTCATGTCCATTGAGTCGGTGATACCATCCAGCATCTCATCCTCTGTCGTCCCCTTCTCCTCCTGCCCCCAACCCCTCCCAGCATCAGGGTCTTTTCCAATGAGTCAACTTTTCGTATGAGGTGGCCAAAGTACTGGAGTTTCAGCTTCAGCATCAGTCCTTCCAGTGAACACCCAGGACTGATCTCCTTTAGGATGGACTGGTTGGATCTCCTTGCAGTCCAAGGGACTCTCAAGAGTCTTCTCCAGCACCACAGTTCAAAAGCATCAATTTTTCAGCACTCAACTTTCTTCACAGTCCAACTCTCAAATCCATACATGACCACTGGAAAAACCATAGCCTTGACCAGATGGACCTTTGTTGGCAAAGTAATGTCTCTGCTCTTTAATATGCTGTCTAGGTTGGTCATAACTTTCCTTCCAAGGAGTAAGCGTCTTTTAATTTCATGGCTGCAATCACCATCCGCAGTGATTTTAGAGCCCCCAAAAATAAAGTCTGACACTGTTTCCACTGTCTCCCCATCTATTTGCCGTGAAGTGATGGGACCGGATGCCATGGTCTTAGTTTTCTGAATGTTGTCCCTTCTATTCCAGGTCTCTTTCCTCTGCAGTCACTTTCTGCCTTTGCTTACTTTGGCCTTCCTAGGCCTGGTCATTTCTGTATGTGTGCATGCGTGCTCAGTCTTGTCCGACTCTGCAACCCCATAGACTGTAGCCCTTCTGCTCCGCCCATGGGACTGTAGCTGCTTTGTCTATGGGATTCTCTAGGCAAGAATATGGGAGTGGGCTGCCATTTCCTCCTTCAAGGGATCTTCCCATCCCAGGGATCAAACTCAAATCTCCTGGGTCTCCTGCATTGGCAGGCAGATTCATTACCACTGAGACACTTGGGAAGCCCCGATCTCTGTATAATCCTATGTAAAAGTCAATAACTCTGTTGATGAACCGAGGGAGGGGATGTGCTTTCTTCTCTTTGGCACAAGTAGGCATGGGGCTGGCTGTGAGGCTAAGGAACAAGGGAGAATTTAAAGGTGAACCTAGTTTCCCATGGGATTTTTAGTTTGTTTAGAGATGAGTCCTGTGGGTTTTGGCCAGGGCAAAATGCTATATTGCTGAACTCTGTGATGGAGAATATGTGTCTGGGTAGCTTCCCTAAGTTAAGATTTTCTAGTAACTCCTCTTCCCCATCATCATTTGTTCTTGACCGATGAGCAAAATGAGACTCAAGAAGCATCTCGCTCAAATCTGTGGCGTGTAATAGGACTGGGATCATTCCCCTTCCCCTATTTGATGCTGTACCATCAGCCTCTCTGAAATGAGCACCTGCCTTGACTCAGTAACAAGCGTATGAGCTGAAATTCCCATAGAGGAGAAGCTGTCTTTCCGACCAAGGAATTGTACCTCTCCGTGATCCCACTTTAGTTTAAAAGGAACGCAGGAAAGAATGCTCATCCTAGGTCACACACAGTTCATTTACTTAGAAATCTTTCCCTGAGTTGTCTAATCAATCTTATGAATCATCCATATTACAACATTTCAAATTCTGAAACATAAAGTATCTTGCTTAGAGTTAACCAGGTAGTGAACATTGGAGCTAGCATTTAAATCCCAGTCTTTCTAATCATAGACAGATGCTGCTCACTATCAATCAAGAAGATACCAATTCAAAAGCCTGAAAACCACCCTCAGTATCTGATGGATCTAAAGAAGTCCAGATATGACACCAAAGTCAATCAGTTCATTAATTTTTTTTAATTTCAAGCTTTGTATTTGACAGAATAATGCCTAATCACAAGCATTGAAATCCAAGCAGTTAAATGATTCATATTTGTAAGGAGGTTACTGTTCTTGGAAGTTATCTAGACTGCTAGCAAAACAGAAAGAAATTCAGCCACTGTCATCTATTTTCCAGGGATCTGACAATGGGGGTTAAAGTAAGATTTTCTGTTTACTTTCTGCATTCATTGTCCTATTAATAAGCACAATTTATCTGTCCCACAGTGCTTCACTCTGAGGCATGTAGATCAGTCCATCAGTCATTGCCATTGATCTCCCATCCAACTTGGAAAGATCATCACCAGTAGATGATGATATTGTTTCTAATATAGTCTTATTTGGGGCACATCTCTGATAAAATATTCTCCTCCGGGAATTACCTGAGTAGGTGGTTACCCAAATCTTCTTACTTGTCCCCTGTTTCCAAATAAATTCAATGAGAAAAAAAAAATGAACAAACAAAACATTTGCATCTTTCCCAGACTTGAGACATGGAGTTATTTCAGAATGTGTCAATGACACTTTTCTCAAGTCTTCCATACAGTCTTCATGATTAATATTTTTGTGGCAGAATCAGGTCTCTAAGTAATTTTTAAATCCCAGAAGATAAGAGACTCCTGAAATCAAATCATAGTTCCTGGGTTTTAGTAGACCAGAACACTTTTTCCAAAGAATAGCATCAAACGTGATAAAGTGATATCCCTCAGCGTATCCCAGTGATGATATCCAGAGAAGAGCAAAGACTGACTCAAATCTGTTGCAGCGCAAATGCAATTTGATCTAATTGAGAGATTACAAGTTTCTGTAAGCAGGGAGTTCAGAAATTGGTATGGGCTCCACATTTCTGTAGCAGAACACAGGAGTGATTGAACTAATAGATGTTTGGGGGGTTTCTGGAGGATCCTGTTGTCATTTTCTTTCATAAAAAAGTTCTAAGAAAACACATAAGTATTGCTAGTAAGTTTTCTGAGGGGAAAAGCCATCAAAGACATAGTGTATTAGAACAGACAACATAATCACAAAAAGCTGTTCACATAAACCCCCTGCCACTTTCTGCAAGGACTTTTTCTACAGACTTATACACTTGGTCGATTAAAGAGTAAGACCCAACTAATAATAAGAGTAGTGATAATTGAAAGCATCCTATACAAAACTATTGGGTTTGAGTAGACATTCTTCGAACTCTGTAGTAGCAATGCTGGCTTGTGTGTGGGTAACAAATCACTGGGCCACCCGTTCTCATATCTTGATTACTAGGTGTGTTGGAAGAAAAGCACAGACTAGATTTTATGAAACAAGTTATCAGCTACCATATTTTTCATTTTGGATTCACTGCTATTCTAGAATACAGACTCAGATTGCCTTTATCAGTGTGAAACATCGAGCACAAAAATCTATTTAGAGGAATTAAGTTTTATCACATAGCAGGTGATTCTGGAAAATCAGTCACAGAGGAGGATAAAACTCACTTATAAATTCTCATTTGGGCATAATGATTTAGGAAAGAGTGCTGAATGGACACCTGGTCTTAGCAATATCTAAAGTATGTCCCCTGTCAACATAGAAGAGGATACTTTGATTGTAAGATGTGGGTTTTATGTATGTGAATACGAATGATGTTAACAATAGCTGAAATTGCTTCTTCAATGAAATTTCTCAGTATATTGCAAGACCAAATCAAACCAGATTTTCAGAAAAGCAAAACCTTACTTAGTGATTTTGGCCACTAGAATGTTACATGTTTGTTTATCTTGTTCGTTTGTAGGAGGAGAGTATTCTTCCCTTTTCAAGAATAATTTATTGCATTTATTCCTGAATCAAAATCTTGCTAGACTGAATATAATAGCTTCTACTTTATTTTAAAAAAACAACCAATATTGGTACCATGCAATGACTGATCTGCCAGTTTCAGGAAATCCTTGAACCTGGTAGTTAAGGCTATTAGCTAACTCAACAGTTAACACATCTGAATGGATGACTTGCTCATTGAGACATTTCAAGACCTCCATCCCACTGTTACCACCAATCTAAAGCAACTGCATCATAAACTCTGCTCAGCCCCAAACAGCTACTACCTGCAAGACCCATGTTAAAGTCACCCTCTCAGACCCTAAACCCTGGTCCCCCAGGACTCTCTAAAGTCATGTTCTCCTAAGATGCAATCCATTTCCTCGAAAAACACAAAAACTCCAGAATTCTTCAATATGTCCTACTTTATTGTCATGAGTTTTCATTCTATTAACAGCTTAACCTTCATAAGATATTGTATTACTGCTATAAATAAATAGCCAATATTTACTTTTATTCACCCATATATTTAACCTTATCAGGAATCATTCATCCCTGAAATTTTGATCTGTACCACCTGCGATAATTTTTCTTTTTGAAAATTTCCTTTATTTTGCCTTAATTTGAAAAAAAAATGATTCTTGCCATACAGTTTAAGGCTAGCAGCTATGTTCTTTTATCAATTTGAAAACATTGTTTCATTGCTTTATCTTTATCTCTGTAGAGAAGTCAGCAGAAATCAAAAGCCAGACTTACTTTTGCTATTTTGGAGAAAGTCTGTCCTTTCCCTCCAGTTATTTTTTTTTGGTTAGGAAATAATAAATATTTTATTTTTTTTTTAGGTCATCTCTATTTTTATTTTTTAAAATTTATTTATTTTATTTTTTTTTAATTTTTATTTTATTTTATTTTTTTTGATAATTATTTTTATTAGTTGGAGGCTAATTACTTCACAACATTGCAGTGGGTTTTGTCATACACTGACATGAATCAGCCATGGAGTTACATGTATTCCCCATCCCGATCCCCCCTCCCACCTCCCCCCCACCCGATTCCCCTGGGTCCTCCCAGTGCACCTGGCCCGAGCACCTGTCTCATGCATCCCACCTGGGCCGGTGGTCTGCTTCACCATAGATAATATACATGCTGTTCTCTCGAAATATCCCACCCTCGCCTTCTCCCACAGAGTCCAAAAGTCTGTTCTGTACATCTGTGTCTCTTTTTCTGTTTTGCATATAGGGTTATCATTACCATCTTTCTAAATTCCATATATATGTGTTAGTATGCTGTAATGATCTTTATCTTTCTGGCTTACTTCACTCTGTATAAGGGGCTCCAGCTTCATCCATCTCATTAGAACTGATTCAAATGAATTCTTTTTAATGGCTGAGTAATATTCCATGGTGTATATGTACCACAGCTTCCTTATCCATTCGTCTGCTGATGGGCATCTAGGTTGCTTCCATGTCCTGGCTATTATAAACAGTGCTGCGATTAACATTGGGGTGCACGTGTCTCTTTCAGATCTGGTTTCCTCAGTGTGTATGCCCAGAAGTGGGATTGCTGGGTCATATGGCAGTTCTATTTCCAGTTTTTTAAGAAATCTCCACACTGTTCTCCATAGTGGCTGGACTAGTTTGCATTCCCACCAACAGTGTAAGAGGGTTCCCTTTTCTCCACACCCTCTCCAGCATTTATTGCTTGTAGACTTTTGGATAGCAGCCATCCTGACTGGCGTGTAATGGTACCTCATTGTGGTTTTGATTTGCATTTCTCTGATATTGAGTGATGTTGAGCATCTTTTCATGTGTTTGTTAGCCATCTGTATGTCTTCTTTGGAGAAATGTCTGTTTAGTTCTTTGGCCCATTTTTTGATTGGGTCATTTATTTTTCTGGAATTGAGCTGCAGGAGTTGCTTGTATATTTTTGAGATTAATCCTTTGTCTGTTGCTTCATTTGCTATATTTTTTAAAATTTATTTATTTTAATTGGAGGCTAATTACTTTACAATACTGTGGTGGTTTTTGCCATACCTTGACATGAATCAGACACGGGTGTACACATGTCCCCCATCCTGATCCCCCCTCCCACCTCCCTCCCCATCCCATCCCTCAGGGTCATCCCAGTGCTCCAGCCCTGAGCACCCTGTCTCATGCATCGAACCTGGACTGGTGATCTATTTCACATATGGTAATATACGCATTTCAATGCTATTCTCTCAAATCATCCCACCCTCGCCTTCTCCCACAGCTATTTTTTAAATACTTCCTCTTTGTCTTTGAGTCCCAGCAGTTTTATTATGATGTCCTTAGTTGTGGTTTACTTTCCATTTCTTTTGCTTGGAGTTTGCTGTTCCTCTTGAATATGAGGCTCAATTATTTTGCCTTGGGAACATTTTGACCATTACGTCTTCAGCTGTGGCTTCTGACCTACCTCTCTCCACTACTGTTTCCAACTACATGCCCATGAGTCTCAGGTACAGCCCTCTATACTTGCTGTCACTTCACTGCTCTGTGAAGAGAGGGGCCGTGGACTGCTGGGGTTCAGCTGAAGAACACTGCCGTGGAGAAGTCTGTGGGACATCAGCAGAGCACAGACAGACGTGCTCCACGTCCTCAGGCAGTAATTCCCCCCTTCCTTGGCTTTGGGTGTTTGTAGACTTTCCAGAGTCTTGTTTGAACTGGAAAAGGAACTCTCTAGCTAAAGGGCAACTCAAGGACAACTCCATGATAATGAGCACCTCTTCAGGGGACTCCACACACATGTTCCCTAACGACATCCATGAAGTTGATTCATTGCCAAGGCTTTGTTCCCAGGGAAAAGATGAAATGAAGAGGCAGACCCCCAAATAGTAGCTATTACACAGGGGGTCCTTGGTCTTCCCAGGCGGTGCTAGTGGTAAAGAACCCACCTTCCAATGCAGGAGACATAAGAGAAGCCGGTTCAGTCCTTGGGTTGGAAAGATCCCCTGGAGGAGGACATGGCAACCCACTCCAGTTTTCTTGCCCAGAGAATCCCATGGACAGAGGAGCCTGACAGGTCCATGGGATCACAGAGAGTCAGACACAACGGAAGTGACTTAGCAGGCACGCACATGGGGTCCTTACCATGAGTCAAGCATTGGGTTCATTGCTGGATATGTGTTATTACCCTTTAACAATACCACAATTTAGGCACTTCTATTTCCATCTCAAGACAAGGAAACTAAGACTTAGACAGGTTTAGTGAGTGGCAGAACTGGGACTTGAATCTCGTTAGATACACTGCAGAGAAAACACGCTTCACCCCCCGTGTTTGGTTGGGCTGTGTTGGAAGCAATGAGTTTAGACCTCTCATTTCAGCGTTGTTCACCTCCTATGTCACTGGTCAGAATTACATGCTGCCCTCCAGGGGCTGCCAGTGCTGGGAAGACAGAAGCCTGAAAACTTGTCTCAGTAGAGAGCCCTAGAGCAGAAAGAGGTGAATGAACACCAGGCTTCCTTCCAACAGGAGACAGATACCCGCCTCCCCAAGAAGGGGGCCTTTCTGCTCCACCCGGCCCCTCCTGTGAACCCTGGCTCCTGCAGCTTCAACATTGTGAGAACCGCAGGAGCTTGGAACACCCCTCTGTAGGCATGGGGATGGGGGGAGCAGGGAGGAGGGGTCCAGGGGGAGGGGACCACTTAAGGTCTCATTCCTCTCCCTTCACTTTCCCCCTTGGCACACCCCTTTAGTGTGTGCATGTGTGCTCAGCTGACCAGTCATGTCCAGCTATTTGCAACCCCTTGGACTGCAGTCCAGCAGGCTCCTCCATCCATGGGATTCTCCAGGCAAGAATACTGGAGTGGGTTGCCATGTCCTCCTCCAGGGGATCTTCCCCACCGAGAAATCGCACCTGTGTCTCTTACGTCTCCGGCGTTGGCAGGCAGGTTCTTTACCACCAGGGCCCGTGGGACGCTTTCCTGAAGCACTCTGTAGCTTGGTCTGTGCGCCCAGCCTGTGAGCATCGCCCCGACCGCAACTCCTCCCAGCAGCCCAGGAGGCACGTGGGCTTTCAGACGAGGCACATGGGCTGTCTCTGACAGTGAAGCTTGAGTTTTTGAAGTTTTTCTAAGATGCCTCACACAATCCCCACTCAGTAAGGCCGTGAATACAGCTCCTGGGACCTCTCCCATTGGCCAGAGAAGGGCTCTCTGACTTTTGGAGAAGGGAAGTGAGATCTGCTATCCCAGGTAAAAATATAAACTTTATAAAGCCCTTCTGAGGATGGAAATAGACGAGAGAATGGAGCCCTGGGGCTGAAAATGTCGAGGTTAATTGCTTTGATTTCAGGTAGACACGTTTAGGTCATTTCATCTGCATGCCTCCCTTGGAGGGAGCACGTGCTTGGATTATTAATGAATTCTGGGTTACACTGGAGCAGCATCTAATTCCCTTCAGCATTTGCAGGGGGATGACAGTAGCAAAGAGGAACCTGGGGAGATGTGTGCTCCATGTGGAGTCCTAAATGTTCTTTGTTGTGAGCCTAGGATTTAAAGAGAAAGTGGGGGCACTCCTTGTTCCCCGGGAGAGCCTGCCTCCTTGAAGGATCAGTGTGAAGACTCTTGTGCCCTGTGGAGGCAGGAAGGGCAGTCTGATCCAGACCACGGCTCACAGCAGTGACTCCCCCACAACAACCGAGATACTGGCTGCAAATCCATACCCCCTTGAGGGTTCAGCGCTGCCTGACAGTAAAACGGAAAAGGGTCCCCTTTCTGCTTCCTGACCTTTATTTCCAAATAGAAGTATGTAAGACTCTTTTGTTGCCTCGCATGGTACCGGCTATATAATTAATGTCCCAATAATGGATGTATGGATGTCCAGATGGATTCGTGAATAAATGGAAATATGAGTAAATGGATGAAAAACTAACCTGTCTTCATCAAGTCATACATAAGGCACAGTCAGATACCTGGTCCTAGAGTCTAGCCTCTGAGCAGCTCGGAAAGGCTTCTGGAATATTTTAGTTGACTTGAACAAACTCAGAATGGCAATGCTTGTCATGCTTCAAGCAGCAGCTTGAAACTTGATTAAACAGCCTGAGCTACCAAGGAAAATGTCAGTCCACATAGGAGGAAGGTCTTAGATGTTTGCTTATGACTCTCCAAATGTGAAGCAATTGATTGTGGTCGCTCTGCCATTTCCCTAACTCATGTGCCCATCTATATCCCTTTGAACAAGTCCAGGGACTCCTACTGGTAAGGAGTTAGCATGCTGATCAGTTTAGATAACCATCAAATTCATAAGTAATTCTATTTAGAGACTGACTCTCCGAGTTCATGCCCATCTTCCACAAACCCATTAAACCATGGCCATATATGTTCAGGTTACAGGCTGCCATTCGTACCCTTCTATGCCTTGGAGACTAAAAGGTTCATTGATCCAGATCCCATAGAGAGTAAGATTTTCTCCATGTAATCAGTCGTACTAGGAACAAAAAAAAAATATTCTATTGATCCCAGCTTTTATTTCATAGTATGTTCGAGCCAGAAGAGAAATTAGAGATGACCCAATCATTTAGATTGGTGCTGGTTCTGAGAGTTTAAATATGGAAACTTAATATGTTCTGCTTTCTTCGTTTTCTTTGAAGAATGGAGTGGTCAGTTTTCCCCACACCTCCAAGGAAGTTTTGGAAATTAAGCCTGCCCTACCATATGAGCGACTTCACTTCACTTTCACCATATGAAAACAAAACAACAATTTGTTCTGTTTTCATGGTTACATAAGTTACTAAATTAAGTTGTTGCTCAGTCACTCAGTCTTGTCCAACTCTGCAACCCATGGACTGCAGCACACCAGGCTTCCCTGTCCTTCACTATCTCTCAAACTCATGAACATTGAGTCAATGACGCCACCCAACCATTTCATCCTCTGTCACCCCCTTCTCCTCCTGCCCTCAATCTCTCCCAGCATCTGGGTCTTTTCCGATGAATCAGATCTTCACATCAGGTGGCCAAAGTATTAGAGTTTCAACTTCAGCTTCCATCCTTCCAATGAAGAGTCAGGATTGATTTCCTTTAGGATGGACTGGTTTGATCGCCTTGCTGTCCAAGGGTATCAAGTTAACTAGTCAAGCTTTATTGAGAGAAGGGAGAAGATCCTAAGTTTCCATAGCAGGACAGGCCAACCACATAGTAAGAGCTGGGTGAGTGAAACTTCCCAAGTTCCCTGCAGGAGTTGGGTGTCTGGGAGAAACATGAGAGCTGATCTGACACCACCAACTGCCAAGTCTTCACCTGGGGGTGAACATCTCACCACCCAGGGTGGGTGTCTTTACCAACTGTGCCTCCCATGGGTGCCCGGTGAGAACAGAGATTTGTCAGTGTGCGTCATCGCCCCGAGGACTGCCCACCAATAGTGACATTTGATCATGAACTACAGTCCACCTCTAATTACTCCCTGGGCATAGTCCCTGCAGCGCAGCAGGAACCTGGGGACTCAGAAGGAGAGGCTAGAACCCTATCACTGGAAGGGGCTGAAGTCAAGATCTCAAGGACACTTGAGCTGTGTGACAAAGGTCACTTCAATAGTGTTTCCCTTTTTCTTTTTTTCCCCCAATACTGTTTTATTTTACCTATGAAAAACAAGGATTCAGAGAGGATCTTAGGATTTGCTTGAGTCACAGAATATGGTCAACACCAAGACAGACTTGGGATCCAAGCTGCCTAAGTCCATGGACTTCAAGGTTTCTTTTGTTGAACATAAGTAATATGCACATAATGGCCATAAATGGTAGAATTCATCCTTGAACATTTTTTTTAATAAACAGGGAAGGAACCTAGAGAGGTCAGGGCAGGAACTCCCAAAGTCCCAGTGACTTATTTTTGGACAGACTCTGGGAACATTTGACTCTGCCCCACAGGAAGCCCTGAGTGAATTCTCGCTAATTTTTTGGATCACTTGGTCTCTTATCTTACACCCTGCCCACAGGTTAAATAAGCTTCGCCTAACAGTGACCGCTCTGAGCTGACACCTGCCATTTGTAAATTTTAAATTAGGGCCTGCAGTTTTACTGCTTAAGTTAAAAGACTCCAACAGGAAGAAACTTCTCCTCTGAGCCACTTTCAAATATTTTTTCAATTTTTTAATTGGAGGATAATTGCTTTACAATGTTGTGTTGGTTTCTGCCATACCACATCAGGAATCAGTTGTAACTACACATATGTCCTCTTGAGCCATCCCATCCCTCTAGATTGCCACAAAGCCACTTCTGTTTTGTAATGTCTGTTCCTTTCCTGCCCTTTTTCTGGTTGTCTGAACTCTTGTCTCTGATTTCTTCTCCAAGTTGCCTCATTCCTGGGCTTTACAGAGACACGTTCCTTTTTGTATCCTTTGTCATTAATTTTCCACTTGGAGTTTGGCAGCTCTCTCCTTTACTGATCACCAATAATTATATTCAATAATTATATTCATGAAAGAGTTTCTCATTGCAAAAAAAAAAAAAAAAGGCAGAGAAAAGCCTTGCAGAGTCAGAGGTCAAACTAGCTCCTTTTTCTGGCTCTGGCGGGTAATGCAACCCAACTCCACTGGGAGAGAAGCTTCTGTCATAGGGACCTCGCCCCACATATCTCTTCATCTGGCTGTTCTTCTGTATCTTTTATCTTATCTTTAATAAGCTGTAAGCATTTCCCGGAGTTCGTGAACTGCTGCAGCAAAGTAATCGAACCTGAGGATCACGGGAACCTCTGACTTGTAGCCAAACTGGACAGAAGTTGATGAAGTTACCAGTTTAAGAAGAACCATTATATCCTCTTAATCTCCTCCCACCAACTTCCACCACCACTGGAATCCCAAAGAACAGCTGGAGAGGGAAACGGGGAAGCACAGGGCTGAGAAGTAGAGACAGTACGAACACATCTCCCTTCCTCATCGCAGACTGGCCGCCAGAAGCCAGCCAACGCTGGGCCGGGAAGGGGGAGTCCCTATCACAACCAGTTCAGGGTTCCGAATAGTATCTTTGCACACCCTGATTACTCAGACAAACAAACTGTATTTTTACTAGCCTAATAGTGAACAGAAAAGCCACAAAGCTGCCAGAGTTTTCACTTGGAAAATAGCATGACCTCCCTTGAATAAATTTAAAAGAGATGTTTTATGTTTATGTTTTGATTTGTGAACTTGAGCTTCAGAAGTTCTGCATATTCCAAACAACAAGGTCCTACTGTAGAGCACAGACCATATTCAATATTTTATGCTAAGCCATCATGGAAAATAGTATTTTTAAAAAGAATAAACATATGTTCGTCAAAGCTGTATATTGTCACCCTGCTTATTTAACTTATATGCAGAGTACATCATGAGAAATGCTGGGCTGGAAGAAGGACAAGCTGGAATCAAGATTGCTGGGAGAAATATCAATAATCTCAGATACGCAGATGACACCACCTTTATGGCAGAAAGTGAAGAAGAACTAAAGAGCCTCTTGATGAAAGTGAAAGAGGAGAGTAAAAAAGCTGGCTTAAAACTCAACATTCAAAAAACTAAGATCATGGCATCTGGTCCCTTCACTTCATGGCAAATAGATGGGGAAACAATGGAAATAGTGAAAGACTATTTTCTTGGGCTCCAAAATCACTGCAGATGGTGACTGGCCATGAAATTAAAAGACACTTGCTCCTTGGAAGAAAAGCTATGACAAACCTAGACAGCATATTAAAAAGCAGAGACATCACTTTGCCAACAAAGGTCTGCCTAGTCAAAGCTATGGTTTTCTAGTAGTCATGTACAGATGTGAGACTTGGACCATAGAGAAGGCTGAACATCAGAGTTGATGCTTTCAAACTGTGGTGTTGGAGGAAACTCTTGAGAGTCCCTTGGACTGCAAGGAGATCAATCCAGTCAATCCTAAAGGAAATCAGTCCTGAATAATCATTGGAAAGACTGATGCTAAAGCTGAAACTCCAATACTTTGGCCACCTGATTCAAAGAATCGACTCATTGGAAAAGACTCTGATGCTGGGAAAGATTGATGGCAGGAGGAGAAGGGGGCGACAGAGGATGAGATGGTTGGATGGTATCACTGACTCAATAGACATGAGTTTGAGTAAACTCCGGGAGACAGTGAAGGACAGGGAAGCCTGGCATGCTGCAATCCATGGGGTGGCAAAGAGTCAGACACGACTCAGCAACTGAACAACAACAGCAACTATATATACATATATATGTGTATATGTATATATATATATAAATATATATATATAACTGAATCACTTCTCTGTACAACAGTGATTACCACAACGTTGTAAATCAACTACACTTCAATTAAACAATAATAATAATAAAAAGAAGTTCTCTGTATACCATAAACCAGTTCCATTACTCTCAGAACCACTAGATTAATATAATTCAGAGTCAGGGTAGATTGTAGAAAAATAGGTTTTCCAGAAAATAGAAATCCAAAGGTGGAAATATCATCCAGTCCCACTTGGCCTGATTATAATTTCTCTTTCTGGATGAAGAGCCAGTCTTTATAGTACTGAGCATGTTTCAGAAGCCCAATATTTCTGAACATCCTCTTCAACGAGGATGTTTAAAATTTTAGTGTAGGACAATGGCTCTCAAACTGTGATCTTCAGACCGACCATTGTCAGCATCACCTGGGAACTGGTTAGAAACACAAATTCTTAGGCCCCATTCCAGGCTCACTGAATCAGATCCATGGAGTGAGCCTGGCAGTCCTCATTTAACAAGCCTCCCAGGTGGTGTTGACACAGTGTGAGAACCACAGGTGAAGGATATTTCAGAATATTGACACAAGTCCTCATATCAAAAGGCAGCAAATGAACAAAATCTCAGCTTTGAAAAAGAAGATTCAGGCAGTGGGCAGGACAGGATCTGAACTAGGAGAAGCTTGGACCAAATACAGACAGGGACATCTAGACACAGCCGACTAGCAGGAAATGATAACAGCCTCCTTTGGCATGTATTTTACATGCCCATAAGAAGCCAGGTGAAAAGAAAACCAAGTACAAAAATGTGTTTATTCACACAGGTCACATAAATATCATGACCATGACTAGTATGCATGTGCAGTAGATTTTAAAAATTACTTAGATTCTTCACGGGACACCTGAGAATCCAGGGAAAGAGTTTTCTACATATGAGCCATTGTTGTTGTTGTTTGGTTGTTAAGTTCTGTCTGACTCTTTGCAACCCCGTGGACGGTAGCCCACCAGGCTCCTCTGTCCATGGGATTTCCCAGGCAAGAATAATGGGGTGAGTTGCCATCTCCTTCTCCAGGGGGTCTTCCCGAACCAGGGATCCAACCTGTGTTTTGTGTGTTGGCAGGCAGATGCTTTACCACTGAGCCATTTCGGAAGCCATACAGTTGCACTATTTATTATATGAGCTGGAAGCCTGTGGTTTTTTACATGAAAAAGTAGCTGAATGTTAATGTTTCTCTCTCCCATGCGCTGCACACAACACACACCTCTGTTTATTAAAACTTGTACAAGAAGCGGAGGAGGGAAGGACTGGTCTTAGCATATACAAACTGTTATACAGAGAATAGATAAACAACAAGGTCCTATGTATAGTGCAGAGAACTATACTCAATATCCTGTGATGAACCATGATGGAAAAGAATACGAAAAAGAATATGTATGTGTATAACTTTGCTGCACAGCAGAAATTAACACAACATTGTACATCAACTGTATTTCAGTAAAATAATTTTCTTTTAATCCTGCATCACTGTGTAAAGTGCAAAGCTACAGTGAGGATCCAGCTGAAGGGGATGACACAAGTCAAGTGTCCCAGATTTCTGAAAGAACAGGTCTGCCCAATAGACCTCATTTATTCACCTTGCATTTAGCTCAGTTGGTAAAGGATCCCCCTGCAATGCAGGAGACTCCAGTTCGATTCCTGGGTCGGGAAGATGCACTGGAGAAGGGATAGGCTACCCACTCCAGAATTCTTGGGCTTCCCCTATGGCTCAGCTGGTAGAGAATCCGCCTGCAATGCAGGAGACCTGGGTTCAATCCCTGGGTTGGGAAAATGCCCTGGAGAAGGGAACGGCTACCCACTCCAGTATTCTGGCCTGGAGAATTCCACGTACTATATAGTCCACTGGGGTTGCAAAGAGTCGGACACGACTGAGTGACTTTCACTTAACTACTTGTACCAGCATCATTACAACACTAATATATTGAATAGTTAATGTGTCATATACCTTCTTACAAATCAGCCATATCATACTTATAGGGATTTTCTCATTTAAACCTCATGGTAATTTATCATGGAAATACCATTATTATTCCCATTTCAAAGAGGAAACTGACTTAGTAAACACCCCAAGTTGCCTATCTGGAAAGTGGTAGAACCAAGTTTTCAACCTAGGCAGTGTATGTATTATCTGATCTCTTAAGCATGACACTGTATTTTTCCCTACAAAACTGGTAATGTTTTATATTTTAGTCTATAATAACAAACAATCTCTGCTTGTTGCACACAGATTGCCCGTTTTCTGCCTAACATGTATCTGACATTTTAGGCAGATAAGACTTGGACCTGCCATTTATTACTTGTGAGAATGTGGGCATGGTACCTAATGTCACTCAGCCAAAGTTTTCTCTTCTAATTTATAAGGCTGCTATGAGAATGATATGAAGTGTCTGCAGCACTTGGGACATAGAAGGTTAATAAAACTCCAAGAAACACTATGCAGAACAAGGGCCCCACCACCAGCGCTATCCGGTCTTGACTCCACCAGCAGACCTGAAAGTACACGTCAGGGAGGGTCCTGCTGCAGATTTCCAACTTGGAAACGGATCGCCCTAATGGTGTCTCCTCCTGTGAAAAATGCGACTTTGTGTACATTAATACAATCAAAAAATAAAGTCTGTCCACATGCAGCCAATCAAATGAAGGTGCACGCCAGGGCCAGAGTCACCAGCTACCAGGGACCACTTCAGGAAGTCACTTAGGCCAAACAACAGGGACCTATTTACATTGTCTTGCTTCATCCTCATGAAGTTAAGTTAGCACCGTCCTCATCACATTCTGGAGGAGAAAATTAAACCACGGACAACAGCTTATCCATGTCATACATCGGAAGAGCTGGGATTCCAACCCAGGCCAGTCTGAGTTTAAAAGTCCAAACTATTACCTCTAAATGATGCTGACTCCCCAGTGTAATGACACATGTGGATTGTGTATCATTTGAAAACCAGACAACCTCTGTTCTTCACCATGAGTGTGACTGATTAGGTAAATGACTAATATCACCTTGAGTTTCCTCTGTAGGATGTGCTGGCATGAGAATTGAACGTCCTGACTGGTCAGTGGACCTCTCGTATGTCTGGGACTAGATCAAGGCTTTCCAGTCCTCACGCACTTGCCTGACACCAGCTTGACTGTTGCTATTTCCAAGTGACACTTGCAAGGGATCACCGCTATTACCTACTACAGACCGAAGGCAGTCATAGAAATAGACATGATGAAAACTAAACAGTCATGTTACATGCTAGCTATCTCATGTGTCCTGTCTTTATGTGGAAACAAAAACATGAGAAAAGTGGTGAACACTTTACCATCAACCTGAAACTTTTTATTGTACTTAATCAGAACAATATTATAGTATTGAAAAGGGAACACCATTCAGTAGGTGATCTAGTATCATTCAATGCCTTGTCCAGCTGCCAACTCAAATCATCTCATATGTTCATATGTCACCAGAGTGCATTTGTTGAGGCCCCGGTGGTAAGCCTGGCATGCTGCGGTCATGGGGTTGTGAAGAGTCAGATACAACTTGGCAATTGAACAACAATAACCGTGGTAAGTACCACACTTTGGGGGATAGTGAAACTAAAATATTGTCAGGGGTCCTCCTGATTCTTTGATTTTATGGAAAATATTCCTACTTATGCCTTGGCAATCCACCTATTAAGATACCTAAAGCAATGTACATTTAAGCAGTGCTCAGCAATGTGTGTGCATGTGTGATAAATATTATTGTTTTGTTGTTGTTTAGTCCCTGGGTTACATCTGACTCTTTTTCAACCCCATGGACTATAGCCCACCAGGCTTCTCTGTCCATGGGATTTCCCAAGCAAGAATACTGGAGTGGGGTTCCATTTCCTCCTGCAAAAGGATCTTCCTAACCCAGGGATCAAACCTGCATCTGCTGCATTGGCAGGCGGAGGCTTTACCACTGAGCTTCCAAGGAAGCCCATGATAAATACTGGTAATGGGTAATACAATCCTCACCCACTCAAAGGCTCACTAACAGCCAGGGAACATAAGAAAATATGGTATATGATTCACCTGCAATGTTAACAGTTCCCTGAAGCTGAGAATGTACCCCATGACTAGGATCAAACATTGGGGAAAAAAATCTGCCTATCAACACAACACAGCTCAAAGCAGTGTGAGGAGATTGTGCTGACTCTTCTCCACCAAGTAGGGAGCACCATTCAAGTCACATCTGGAGTTCATCTATAATGAAGAATTGCCTTCCAAACATTCCTTTCTGCCTCTTCAAAATATTTCACTTGTATATAAGAGAAAAGATGGACAATTCCTAGGAAGAGGAAGAAACAGAAAGAGAAAGCATCTACCTGCGTGGTCTCTGCTGGCTTTCTCCAAACTGTAAACATTAAAACAATGAACAATGTATTAGGGAAGTAACAATTGACTACAAATAAGACTACCTGATAAGAGATGGTTCTCTGTTGACTGGCCTCACTGTAGTCAGGCAGATGCTCCTAGACATGCAAATACTGGTGGTTTTCAAACAAAAATGTTCCTTCCATTTATAACTACCGTCCTGGGAAATTTCTTTAGAAAATTCATTAGATACAGCTATCACCTCCATAAATTTTGCTGTCCCTTTCACAGACTTGAAAGTTGACAGAGAGCAAGTAGAAATGATTCAGTAAGACAAGTGACGGACGTTATGCTTCATTTTAAGCTGTATCCAAAAGACACCATGCCAAGTAACCAGAAGATGCTAACAGAACAGTCAGGGAGAAAAACCTTGCAAGGAAGTCCCTCACATCTACCGTGATTATGTTTGTATCATCCAAGCAGTGACGGATTTTTAATGAAGAAGGAATGGGTTGGTTAAATATTACTATGTTACAAACCACCCCAGAGCTCGCTGGCTTAAAAGAACTATTGTTTATTATTTCTCTTGAATCTTAAATTGGCTAGGGGCTGACTGATCTAAGCTGGGCTTGACTGGGAGTCACTGTTCCAGAGACTGGATCCAGCTGGCTGGTCTGGGCATGTCCTTATGTCCATAGCAGAAATTATCTTAATGGTCTTTCTTCTTTTTGTTAAGAAGCATATTTTATTTAAGTGTTTTTTTTTTATGTAGACCATTTATAAAGTCTTTATGGAATTTGTTACAGCATTACTTCTGTTTAACCTTTTGGTTTTTGGCCACAAGGCATGTGAGATGGCTATTAGCTCCCCGACCAGGGATTGAACCCACACCTCCTGCATTAGAAGGCAAAGTCTCAACCACTGGACTGTCAGGGAAGTTCCCTTAATGGTCTTTCTACATGGTCTGTCTGAGCATTCATGCTTAAGTGTAGCCAGGCTTCTTATACAGCAATTGAAGGCTCCAACGCAAGTGTCCAGGGAGAGCTCAACAATACTGATAAGATTAACACCTCCTGTAATCTGGCTTTTGAAGTCACCCACTATTCCTTTTTACCATGTTCTATTTGTTAATGAAGTTACACAGTCCCTCTGGTTTTAAGAGGAAAGATAGACTACTGCCTTTCAATGGGGGTCTGGCAAGGTTCTAAAAGAGCATGCGAGAGAAGAAACATTTTTGTGCTTATTTTTGGAAAGTACAGTTAGCTAGAAAGAAATAACGTCATGCGTGTCTCTTCATTTTGTCGGCTGCTCTCTCCTTTCCCTTTCCTGTCCTGGCGCTTTGCTGCCTTCTTCCCTTGTGCTCTTAGAGCTCCAAGTCTTTCTCCCTCCGCTATGCAGAAGAGCTCAAGTCTCTCCCAGATCCTGTGTCCTTTGCTAGTCAGAACAAAGGCACCTGATTCCCCAGGAGTCTTAACTTCTACCTTCTTTAGAAAGGAATTTTGTCTCCTCACTTAGATTTAGAAGTAAATGATACTTGGGCCCATTCTCTGCAGACTACAGAGAAAAGTGTGGGAAAAAGATCAAGAGAATGTCAGAAGGTAGGATGTTCTTTATGATCACCACATCCTTTGACAAAGAATTCTCCTTGAAAAGACCAAAGAGAAGGGAGTCTCACATATTTCAAGAAATAGGACACATTCTTAATAATAATTCAAGAGAGAAACACATGTGGACAAGACTCCTGAGGCTTAGACAGCATCGTCTAATGGACTTTGTGAAGATGAAGGCATTCTATTGCGTCAGCATGGAGTAAGTGATTAGTCAATGAGATAAAAATGTCAGATACAGAAAAGGCCTCAGAAAGAGAAACAAAACTTCCTGTAACTGCTAGAGCAATATCAAAACCCTCCAGGGAGAGTCCTGCTTCATGCTTTCATTTCATCTTGGGTGTGTATTTTGCAAGTGGAAGAAAATCATTATGATAATTTCTCTGAAGATGCTTACTGCATAAAAATTGTTCTGATGCAAAGAAAATTTCATTTTCCTTGAGAAAACATGCTTGAGATATGCCAGTTTAGATTACATTCTATAGCATGTAAGCACATATTTGATTAATAATGACAAATAATTAAGGTTTTTTTTTTCTTATGTAAAAAGAAGTGCAGTGATGACCAGAACAGTCAAGCGAATAATTTTATGATATCATCAAGGATTCAGTTTTCTTCTATATTTTCCAACTCCAACAAGTTTCCTGTGTGGCTTTTATCCATGTGGTTGCAAGATAGCTGCTGCTGCTTCAGGCATCACATCCACATCCAGGTCAGAAAAAATGGAAGGCATCAAAAGCCTTCTCCTTGGGAGGATTTGTCTTTGTATGACAAAAAGAAAACTCTTCTCAAGGACTTCTGTCTACATTATATTAAGCTTTCACACATGGCTACAACAAATCAAAGTGATATTTTAGCTTTCCAGTAAAGCTAGGCAAAATATAGGATGGAAGTTGTAAATGACATTTGGTTACAAAAGGACAGTGTCTGCCATAGTAGTGAACCAGGAGTCAAGCAATCCGTGGTGGTGTCTATCTAATCCTTTAATCTAACAAAGTATCTAATCATGGAAAAGCCTTTTAACCTCCATGACCCCAGTTTTCCCATTAAAAAATGAAGTGATGATTTTAAATAGAAGATCTCTGATACTCTATGACTATCCATAACCAGGATAACTTAAAGGCAGGACTGTTGGGGCAGACACTGTCCACCGACCCAACAACTATTTCCTTCTTGTCTTCCTTATTGGCAGAGGTCAGGTCCCACTGAAAAACATGGTGAGGTTTCTAAACTTATTTCCCAGCTAGAGTGTGATCATGTGACCAAACCTTGGCCAAGGACACCCAAGGAAAAGTGTACGCCATGACATTTGGGAAAGATTTTCCACCAGACTATATGATGAATGTGTAAGGATTAGTCTTCTGGCTCCCTCTTCCGTCTCTCCCCAACCAATTCCTTGTCTTTGGACTCAGATGCATGAACTCTAGCAGCCATTCTGTAGCAACGAGGAAGCAAACACACTGAAAATGATGGAGTGGAAGGATGATAAAGAATCTTAGTCACTGATGAAATCAGTTGTGGGACCACCATTTTCTGACTTTATGTTATGGGAAACAATGAGGACCCATTTTATTTATGTTATTTTTGTCTGATGCTCCTACTTGCAGCCCAAAACATCCTATATAGAACAGTGACCTAAAAACTTTACTCCACAATTGCAGATTCTGAGCTAGCACACAGCTGTCTTACACTTCATGTGCATATGAATCCCCAGAGTAGCTTGTTAAAATGTGGATTATTATTATTATTATTATTATTTTTTGGGGGCTACAATGGGTCTCACTTGCAGCACTTGGCATCTTAGTTGTGGCATGTGGAATCTAGTTCCCTAACCAGGGATTGAACATGGGCCCCCTGCATTGGGAGCATGGAGCCTTAACTACTGGACCACCAGGGACGTCCCAATGGAGATTCCTGATTCAGCAGGCCTGGGATGGGGATTAAAATTCTGCATTTCTATCAGAATTTCTAGCAGATGGTATTGGGGCTTCTGCTCTGCAGATGATCTGTATTCCACTTTGAATGGCACGATGCTAAACCATCTGTGACTATTATATTATACAGCACTGATCAAGTCACGGTGCTTCCCTGGCCTCAGTTTTCTCACAGTATCCTACATCTATGATTCTAAGTACTATCAAAAGAAAATATATTAATTTACTCCACAAATGGAGATACACATGAAAAGTGACATGAAGAAGCATAAACGCTGAGATTTATCTTAATCCCTGTGCTGAACGCTCACTCATCTCACTTTCTCATACAAACTGCATCCGGGACGAGGCGCCCAGGCCGTCCCCACGACTGTTTGCCTGCCCCCCACCCTGTCTCCCCGTGGGAAGTACCATGGGAACGGAATGTTAAACTGAGCTATATTTGCAGTTGCTCCTTGGGACCTCCTAGGTATAATGTGTGTGCTCATCAGAAATTCAGTCAAGATTTGCAAAGATTTGGAGCAGTCCGTCCTCTTCTCCACCCTTCTTTCAATGAGAATGAAGAACGACTGTGGTTATTTTGATAACAGAGAAAGCCATCTGCCTGCAGAGGTGAAGGCCTCTCGGTTTCCTCTGCCCCAGGTGCTCCTGAGAGCTCACAGACATCTCGGCCGAGACGCTCCAACACTGAAATCTGGTGGCTTTCCGATCTGAGTGCTCTCTCCCTCCTGCCATTGCTGTACTTCGGTTATGCAACTGGTGGAAAACAACCCGCTCGCCCCAGGACATTTCAAACCAAATTCTTGGACGTCTGTCTACCGTATCCTGAAGCATGGCAGCGGCCAGGAAGGGGCGGACCGAGAGCTCTGTGACACCATGAGTGGAAAGATGGGAGATAGTCTTTATTTTTTCTTTTGCATATTTTAATGAACCTTATTTTTTAGAATTGGTTTATTTATGTATATATTTTTAGTTCTCATTGTACTATTTTTTTCAGCTTTTTTGTGACATAATTGGCCAGTAAAATTGTAACATATTTGAAGCATACATCATAATTCTGTTTTATATGTGTGTAATATATATAAGCCTCTTGATGAAAGTGAAAGAGGAGAGTGAAAAAGTTGGCTTAAAGCTTAACATTCAGAAAACTAAGATCATGGCATCTGGTCCCATCACCTCATGGGAAATAGATGGGGAGACAGTAGAAACAGTGTCAGACTTCATTTTTTGGGGCTCCAAAATCACTGCAGATGGTGACTGCAGCCATGAAATTAAAAGACACTCCTTGGAAGGAGAACGCAATAGCAACCCACTCCAGTACTCTTGCCTGGAAAATCCCATGGACGGAGGAGCCTGGTGGGCTGCCATCTCTGTGGTCACACAGAGTCGGACATGACTGAAGCAACTTAGCAGCAGCAGCAGCACTCCTTGGAAGAAACGCTATGACCAAGCTAGACAGCATATTAAAAAGCAGAGACATTACTTGGCCAACAAAGGTCCGTCTGGTCAAGGCTATGGTTTTTCCAGTGGTCATGTATGGATGTGAGAGTTGGACTGTGAATAAAGCTGATCGCCGAAGAATTGATGCTTTTGAACTGTGGTGTTGGAGAAGACTCTTGAGAGTCCCTTGGACTGCAAGGAGATCCAACCAGTTCATCCTAAAGTAGATCAGTCTTGGGGTGTTCATTGGAAGGACTGATGCTGAAGCTGAAACTCCAATACTTTGGCCACCTCATGCGAGGGGTTGACTCACTGGAAAAGACCCTGATGCTGGGAGGCATTGGGGGCAGGAGGAGAAGGGGATGACAGAGGATGAGATGGCTGGATGGCATCACCAACTCGATGGGCATGAGTTTGAGTAAACTCCGGGAGTTGGTGATGGACAGGGAGGCCTGGCGTGCTGCAATTCATGGGGTCGCAAAGAGTTGGACATGACTGAGCGACTGAACTGACTGACTGAGAAATCTCCTAGAGCTCAGCAATGAATTTAGTAAAATTGCAGGATACAGAATTAGTAGAAATCTCTGCATTTCTATACATTAACAATGAAAGATCAGAAAGATAAATTAAGGAAATAATCTCATTTGCTTTCACATCAAAAAGAATAAAATACCTAGGAATAAATCTACCTAAGGAGGTAAAACTCAACGTTCAGAAAACTAAGATCATGGCATCTGGTCCAATGACTTCTTGGCAAATAGATGGAGAAACAATGGAAACAGTTACAGACTTTCTTGGGCCCAAAATAACTGCAGATGGTGGCTGCAGCCATGAAATTAAAAGACGCTTACTCCTTGGAAGGAAAGTTATGACCAACCTATATAGTATATTAAAAAGCAGAGACGTAAAAAAAAAAAAAAGCAGAGACGTTACTTTGCCAACAAAGGTCCGTCTGGTTAAGGTTATGGTTTTTCCAGTGGTCATGTATGGATGTGAGAGTTGGACTATAAAGAAAGCTGAGCGCTGAAGAATTGATGCTTTTGAACTGTGGTGTTGGAGAAGACTCTTGAGAGTCCCTTGGACTACAAGGAGATCCAACCAGTCCATCCTGAAGGAGATAAGTCCTGGGTGTTCATTGGAAGGACTTATGCTGAAACTCCAATACTTTGGCCACCTCATGGGAAGAGTTGACTCATTGGAAAAGACCCTGATGCTGGGAGGGATTGGGGGCAGGAGGAGAAGGGGACGACAGAGGATGACATGGCTGGATGGCATCACCGACTTGATGGGCATGAGTTTGAGTAAACTTGGGGAGCTGGTGATGGACAGGGAGGCCTGGTGTGCTGCTATTCATGGGGTCGCAAAGAGTCGGACACGACTGAGTGACTGAATTGAACTGAACTGAACTGAATATATATAAGCATATATAATATGAATTATTTAATGGGAAAATATTTACTCTCTTAAATATTTTACTTATACAACATAGCATATCAACTCTACTAGCCATGTTACACGTTAGATCCTCAGACTTTATCCATCATACAGCTGAAAAAAAATAGCAGCTGGTCTGGAAGAACTGGTCTAGATTTTCATTTAGCTGACATTGGTGTCCCCTATTATCAGTGTCTTATAATAGTATGACACATTTATTGCAAATAATGAACCAATAGTGATACATTATTAACTGAAGCTTATAGTTATTTAAATTCCCCTTTTTTTTTGGTTTTTCTTTTTTTGTTGTTTTTCTGTTTTCTCATTCTTACATAGTGGTCATTTTCTCTTCCAAGATTCCACAGGACATTGATGTTATTTTCCTTTAGGCATCTCTTGGCTGTGGTTATTTCTCTCTGTTTAGATGATCCTGAGAGTTTTAAGGAGCAGCGGTCAAGTGTTTTGTAGGATGCCCCACTGTCTAAATTTGTCTGATGTTTTTATTGTGATGATACTGGGCTTATGGGTTATTAGAAAGAAGGCCAGAGAAATGAAGTGCCATTTTTCACCCCATTCTATCAATCGTATGTACCGTAATGTGATTTGCAACCACTGATGTTGGCCTTGACCGCCTGGCTGAGACAGGGTTCTTTAGGTTTTTTCACTGTAAAGTTACTTTTATTTACTCTTCCCATATTGTACATTCTGAAACAAATTCACTATGGGAAACCTATATCTAAAGGATGAGGGTTTATGCTCCAGTTCTGTGACGATATAGATCTGCATAAAATATTGGGAATCCTTCTGTGTGGGAGGTTTGTCAATTCCCCCCCATCATTAATCTGTTCAATAACTTGTTTATGACATTGCAGAATTGTATATATTTATTTTGGGATTCCTTGGTGGTTCAGCGGTTAAGAATCTGCCTGTAATGCAGGAGACATGGGTTCAATCCCTGGATCGGGAAGACCCTCTGGAGAAGGAAATGGCAACCACTCCGGTGTTATTGCCTGGAGAATTCCATGGACAGAGGAGCCTGGCGGGCTACAGTCCATGGGGTCATGAGAGTCAGACACAACTTAGTGACTAAACCACCAACCACATATTTATTTTACACTTTGAGTGAATATCTGATAGTGATTGACTGAGTGAGTGCATGCTCAAATTTTCATGGCCGTTGGGAACTGTTTTAGTTGACTCCTATTTCCCTGTAGCATAGTCCCATCACTCTGTATGTGTAGGGAGTGTGTCCTTTTTTCCTTCTCTTTCTTTCTTTTTTTCTTGGATTGCTTTCTAACTTTCTGGTGCTACGAGAAGATAAGGCTCATCCTGTATATTTCCTCTTCCAGTTATAGAATCAGTCATCTTTCCAAATAACTGTTTGTTTTTTTCCCCTAAAAATTGAAAAATGGTATTAGAAACCAAGATCTGGGGTCTAGGTGTGTGCATTGCTATTGGAGTGTCATTTCTTTTAGGCCCTCTCAGCTAGTAGAGAAAAATAGGATGTGTTTATACTAATTCGTCTATATACAGAAAACTATGAACATTCCTATGTATAAACACTGTCTATACAACATTAATTGGAGTTCACACTGATGTCTCCAGTTCTAATTCACTGCTTTTTGTGGCTCATGCTGGCTTCTTCTCCTAGCTTATCTGGAACCTCCCACTCCAACAGTGAGAAAACTTGGCTCTCATCATCTGCCATCCATTTAATGAATTCTTGCACCCCAGTATGCGTGGCAGTACCAGAATTAACCAGTACCCCCACAGGAGACAACTTTAGCAATAAGGGTACAGGTCTTCACGTGCAATTCCTTTTGCCTTTAGTTTTACGAACTCAACTCATTTCCAAAGATGCTTAGGTCAACACTGTGAATGGAAGTTAGACATCCATAGGCCCCCAGTGTTGCATGAGACGGGGATTCTGGGCAGGACCAAAGGCCATGAGAGGCAAGCTTCATACCTGCTTCGAGGCAGCTCTTGGCCAAAAGAGAGAAACTTGATCTTGGGGTTCAAAGTCACAGGACCCCAAAGATCTTTCCAAAGCAGTGATTACTGGCTTCACAGAGATATGAAGAGGGTGACAGATAGAAGTTAGACTAGGTTCAGATGAAAAAAATGAAAAAAGAATCACATTATTGATATTAGACAGAATGATGGAAGAGGCTCATAATTGAAATAGCTTCAGAAAAGCAAAAAAAAAAAAAAAAAGTAACATAGAATGTCCAAGAATGTCTACAGAATCATATAGTGACAAATGCAAATCTGGCCACTTCTGCTCACTAACTAGGTGACTTTGGACATGTTAATTGCACTTCCCTATCCTAACTCTCAATCCTTGTAAAATCAGAATAACAATACTCCTCTGGCAAGTTTGTTATGAGGGTGAAAAGAGAAAAAAAAAAATCTAGGTAAAACAACACAGCACCTTAATGATAGAAAAATCAACAATCACCAAAATTTATTAAGTATTTATTATTTGCTAAACATTAAACTAAATGTGTTACCTGTAGTTCTTATTGTTAGTATATAATTGACCTATAAGTAATATCAGAAGGTTACAGATTTTCCTTCTTACAAAGTCCTCAAATCTGAATAGTTTTCTTCTACTTTGGAGACTTTGTATGAAGCAACCTAAAAGCAAGAGAATAGGAAATGATTCTCCCCCAAGTCTTTGGCGGTGGCAGAATCCATGATACAGTGAGAAGTCCAGGGCAATGCTGGATACAAAATAGGATGCGAAGAATGCTAGTGGCATTTGTATAATAGCCCAATCTTCGAAAATATAGTCTTTAATATCTAGCGCCTTTTGTTAGGCCAGAGAACTGTTTTATGAACTCGTTTCTTCTCAGACTCAGGAATCTGCTGATTGCATCTCTTTAGAATAAGGGCCACATTTCTCAGTAACTGGTAACAATTTCTCTCAATGAAGAGGAAAGCAAATTGTCACTTAACAAAAAAAACCCTGCACAAATTGCAGGAGTGGTAATTACTCTTGCCCTTAGGCTCCTGGGGACTCCTGCTGTCTTACTGTGGTGATTACCATGATTACATGCTATTTAATTGTGTATTTAGATCTCTACAGAAACTGCAGACATGTTTCAGCTTTGCTAGAGGAGTTTTCAATAAGTATTCCTTATGAGAATAAGGACTACTCTTCCTTATTCTAGGTTAAACACCATGCCTTACATTCACCTTAGATATATGATCATATCCTTGGGATTTTTCATGCAGAATATTGGACACACTCCCAGTCATCACTGTCACCATCTGTCACCATCACAAAACCTTGTGGGATGAGTTGGTCTAGGCCCTGACCTTTAGGACTAGGCTAGTCCAGTGGGGAAACAGAGGCCAGGCTAAATCCTTCTTCCTTACTGGGCAGAAAGAATTTGAAGTTAATGCCAGACTCCCAGTAGGTCCATGTTATCTTTGTCTAATACAGCACAGTAAGACTTTCCTGGCCAGCTAAAGTGACAGATAATTCCTGACTAGTCTGGGAGCCAGGGGAGTCTGTGCCTAGGGCTTTGGCGAACTTCTGTCCCTTCAAAATGAAGATGGAAATCGCTGAGACCTGGTGAGGACAGAGGAATAGGGTGAGTTCCTGGTTCTGTAAGGGTCTTTCCATTCTCTGAATGGGACTTTACTCCCAAAACTCAAAAATCCTTAGGGCTGAATGACAAGTGTCTATTGAGTGAATGGCAAGGGAGGATGAAGAACTCATTTAAGAACATCATGACCAAACCTAGGAAAAGGCCTTATCCACTAGTCACTTACATCAAGGCCAATCAGTCCATAAGTTGCCCTTTCAGATTATTGGTATTTTGCCAGAACTCAACCATTCAGGTACATAACAGAGAGAGCTTGACCTGGTTTTGCTCGAATCTACCAACAATTTCAGGACTTTTGCCTTAAAAGCCTCTCATTACAAATTAGACAGCCTCCACAAGGTACCATATATTTGTTCAATACTTATCTTCCCTGGTGGCTCAGATGGTAAAGCGTCTGCCTACAATGCAGGAGACCTACGTTCAATCCCTGGGTCGGGAAGATCCCCTGGAGAAGGCAATGGCAACCCTCCAGTACTCTTGCCTGGAAAATCCCATGGACAGAGGAGCCTGGTAGGCTGCAGTCTATGGGGTCACAAAGAGTTGGACACAACTGAGCGACTTCACTTTCTTTCAGGATGACCTGACCATAGCTCGGAGACCTGGATCTAACCCTGGCTCTGTCACTAACAATGCATCTGCTTCAAGAATATGTGATCTTCCTGGAGTTAAAGTCCCTCATCTATGAAATAAAGTAATTAGACTAAATCAGTTTTTTTCAACATTGGGCATATTTGAATCACTTGGGAGGATTTTTTTAAAAAAATATGATGGTCATGCATTATCCTGGACTAATTAAATCAGACTCTCTGGGGCTAACACTATGCGTTTCAAGTTCCTTGGGTGATTCTGACTTCAGCCAGGGCTGAAACCGGTAAGGCCATATTATTCCTGAGTTTACACTATGTAGATACTTTGTCACTTTGAGTTTTCCATCACATTGGAACTTTTCATCATCTCTGAACTTTCTCTTCTGTGGAGGGCAGAATTCTAAGATGATTCTCACTGATTTATGCCCTTTGGTCAACTCCCTTTGTGTGCAGGTGGAAACTGCGCCTTGTGTCTGGCCAAGGTGATGAGATAATTATCTCTGTGATTAGGTCACATTACAGACAGCAGATGGAACAGTGAGCGTCTCCCTCGGGCCTTGAAGGAAACTGTCATGTTGTGAGAAGGTCTCTGATACAGGCTGAATGTTTGCCTCCCCCCAGCGCCCCAGTCATAAATGGACATCCAGCCCCCAGCGTGATGGAGCATGGAGACGGGCCTTTGCTAAAATGTCAATGCTGTCACCCATACATGTATATATGTAATCTATAAACTGTAGCAATATTTTCCTGAACCCAGCTCCTAATATAAAGGAAATATGGGCAAAAATAAATAAATGGGACATAATCAAACTTTAAAAGCATTTGCACAGCAAAGAAAGTGAAAAGACAACCTACTGAATGGAAGACAATATTTGCAAATGGTATTGTTAAAATGTCAATACTACCAAGAGCCATCTATAGATTTAATGAAATCCCTATCAAGATTCCACTGGCAATTTTTATATAAGTAGAAAACCACTCCTAAAATTTATATGAAACCACAAAAACCCCAAAGAGTCAAATAAATTCTGAGAAAGAAGAACAAAGCAGGAGGCATCACACTTCCTCATTTCAAGCTAAATCAGTATGGTACTGGCATAAAAATAGATAAACAGACCAATGGAACAGAATTGAGAGTTCAGAAATAAACCCAATCACAACACGGTCAACTGAAATTTGATGACAGCCGAGAATACTCAGAAAAGACTATCTCTTCAATAAATGGTGTTGGGATAATTGGATATTACATATAAAACAATAAAACTGTCCCTGAGCCTGGCAGGCTATAGTCCACAGTGTCACAAAAGAGTCGGACATGACTTAGTGATTAAACAACAATAACAAAAATATCTTATTCCAATCACAAAAATAACAAAATGAATGAAAATAATATTAATACCTGTAACCATGGAACTTTCAGAAAGAAAACATAGCAATAAAACTCCTTGACACAGGCGGTGGTGACGGTTTTTTGAATATGACACCTAAAGCACAAGCAACAAAATAAAAAATAAACGAGTGAGACTACATCAAACTATAAACTTCTTCACAGCACAAGAAGCCATCAGCAAAGTAAGAAGACAACCTAAGGAATGGAAAAAAACTGCAAACCATATATCTGATAAGCGGGTTAATGTCTAAGATATATATAGAACTCATACTACTCAATAGAAAATAAAACCAAGTAACCTAATAAAAATGGACAAAGGACCTGTATAGACATTACTACAAAGATAATGCAAAAGGCCGACAGGTACTTGAAAATACACTCAACATCAATAGTTATTAGGAAAACGAAAATTGAAATCACAATGAGATGCCACTTCATGCCTTTTAAAATGGTCAACGTCCAAAAGCCAAGAGTTGGTGTGAATGTGAAGGAAAGGGAACCCTTGCAAATTGTTGTAGGGACTGTAAATTGATACAATCATTATGGAAAATAATATGGAGGATCCTCAGAGAATTAAAAATACAGCTAGCATATCATCTAGTAGTTTCACTTCTGGGAACACATCCAAAGGAAACAAGAACACTAACTCAGAAAGATATCTGTACCTTCACGGTCATAGTGGCATTATTTACAATAATGGCCAAACCACGGGGTCCTTTGATGGATGAATGGATAAAGAAGTAGTGTGTGTGTGTGTGTGTGTGTGTGTAATGGAATATTATTCAGCAGTAAAATACTGAGCAAATCCTACCATTTGTGACACCATGGATGAATTGACTTTGAAGGCATTACGCTAAGTGAAATAAGTCACACAGAGAAAGACAAATACCATATAATATCATTTATATACAGAATATAAAAACAAACAAACTGAACTCAGAGAAAAAGAGATCAGACTTCCAGTTACCAGAGGTAGAGTGTGATGGAAGGGAGAAATTGGAAGAAGATAATCAAAAGATACAGATTTCTAGTTAAAAGGTAAGTAAGTACTAAGGTGTAATGTGGGGCTTCCCTGATGGTTCAAATGATCAAAAAAATCTGCTTACAATTCAAAAGATCCAGATTCGATCCCTGGGTCAGGAAGATCCCCTAGAGAAGGGAATGACAACCCACTCCAGTATTCTTGCCTGGAGAATCCCATGGACAGAGGAGCCTGGTGGGCAACAGGTCGGACACGACTGACTGAGCGACACCATAGTACAATGACTCAAAAATGGTAGCAGTTGTTGTTGTTGCTCTTGATATAAGCTCTTGGCTGGAGTGCATTAGGGACAATTTATTTTCAGCACCTATCATGACCCTTCCGAGATGATTCAGAAAGCCTGAGAGGTTTATGGAGCACATTTTCAAATGTGAAGTTGAGAGGAGAGTGCAGTAGTGGAACCACGTCTGCAGGGGTAGGAATGTCCTCCTCTCCTTGTCCCCCATCATCATCGCTTCAACAGCAAGAGGGTCGATGCCAAGAGGATGGACACTGGAGGGATGAACACTACATTCATAATTCCTTATCTGGGTTAAAGAACAAAAACATGACTTTTGTCCATTCAACTTGTCCCTAATATATTCTGTCCTTTTCACTATTAAAGCTAGTCTTCCTTGGACTCTGTTCTGAATAACTTCCAGAGACTAGATGTCATTCTTTTGAAGTCATAGGATAGGAGGCTGCTTGCCAGCCTTAGAAGTCTTTAAAAAATTATTGTGTTTGAGCCGCTTCATCCAGGGGGAGCACAGCCAAAATGCATCCTCTTGGCTCAAGCAGAGCTGTAAAAAAAATTAAGTTCCAAAGTGTGCTTTTCAGAGTCTCACACTCGATGCGGAAAGTTAAAAAGCTTGACCCCAGAAAGACTTTCTCTTTGGCTGACAAGAACTTTCAAGAAAGTTGCCCAACAACCCCCAGAACTGCCATTTATTTGATAAAGAGGGGACTGCTTTTCGAAAGAGAGTGAGGGTGTGCTTGCTCAGTCATATCCAACCGTGGACTTGTATCCTGCCAGTCTCCTCTGTCCAGGGAATTTCCCAGGCAAGAATATTGGAGCGGGTTGCCATTTCCTCCTCCAGGGGATCTTCCCAACCCAGGGATCGAACCCACGTCTCTTCTGTCTCATTCATTGGCAGGCAGATCCTTTACCACTGTGCCACCTGAGATGCCCTAGAGAAGTCACTAAAATAAAAGGCAACTTCCCTTCCATGAAAAAAAAAATTGAAGAAATGAAAGAAGTATTTAGAGGACAAGTAAAGGAAATAGTAAATTATACTGAAAAATGAAAGTAAGAACTTAACAAATTCATTACCAGAAATTTGGCTTGAATTAAAACAAAGAAGCTCAGAAAAATTCTTGGATAGGAGACCCATAGGAATCATCAGCCTCAGAGGTCTTTTAAATGTTCACAAAATCTGAAATACATGTTAGGGACATCAAACGCACCCTCCCACAAAAGGTCCTTTGGTGATACCGTCAGAAAAGCAATCATCACAGATTGATCCCTGTGCTGCATTCATAGTTTCTTGGACACACAAAAGAATAAGTGAGAAAAAAAAGACAGATTCTTGATGTTTTATGTAAAGGATAATTGCTTTCAACATCATGGTGTTTATCTGAGGGGTTATCTGAATGAAATTTGCCTTTGTTCAGGTTCCGTGATCACTGCAAGCTTTATGATTAAAATCAGAAGCAAGCGAAGCATGAGAATCATATTGTGATGTACAGTTGGTACTTGCTCACAAAAAGTAGGACATGACTGCTGGCCTTCAGGGATCTTCTCTGGTTCACTCTGCAGATGAAAAGCTGAAAACAGAGCTGTCTAGAAGACTTAAGGTGCAGACTTATGGTTACCAAAGGGAACGTGGGGGGAGGAATAAATTAGGAGCTTGGGATTAACATATACACACTAGTCTATATCAGACTTCCCTGATAGCTCAGTTGGTAAAGAATCCACCTGCAATGCAGGAGACCCCGGTTCGATCCCTGGGTCGGGAAGATCCATTGGAGAAGGGCTAGGCTACCCACTCCAGTATTCTTGGGCTTCCCTTGTGGCTCAGCTGGTAAAGAGTCTGCCTGCAATGCGGGAGACCTGGGTTCAATCCCTGTATTGGGAAGATCTCCTGAAGAAGGGAAAGGCTACCCACTCCAGTATTCTGGCCTGGAGAATTCAGGCCACGGGGTTGCAAAGAGTTGGACATGACTGAGCAACTTTCACTCACACTCTACTCTACACTGAGACTAACACCACCTTGTAAATAAGCTATATGCCAATATAAAATAAAAGTTAAATTTTAAAAGGCCAGAGGAAAAAAAAAGGAGGTGGGGATTAAAAGGAGGAAAGAAAGAAGAAAACAATTAGGAAATTGTGCTCAGGATAGCCTACTGTCAACTCCTGCTGTGGAGAGATCTTGGAAAATCCATCTTCCCTAGTAGCTCAGTTCAGAATCTGCCTGCAATACAGAAGACCTGGGTTCGGTCCCTGAGTTGGAAAGATCCCCTGGAGGAGGACATGGCAACCAACTCCAGTGCTCTTGCCTGGAGAATCCCAGGGACAGAAGAGCCTGACGGGCTACAGTTCATGGGATCACAAAGAGTTGGATTTGACTGTGCAACTAACTTTCACTTTCACTTTCATAGACACTACAAGTCCACTTAGAATGACCTCTCCATATTGGAACCAAACAACTGAACCATGCAACTCCAGGGGTAGCAGGTTATGGAAAGGATGTCCCAGCTGCTCTGAATGGTCTCATGGAAACTCTTCTTCAGCAGTTTCCCAGATCTGGTACTTCTCCAGGTAATTAGGAAATCATTTAGTGGACCCTGATCATGTCTTGCATCAAAACTGAGTTTAAAAGAATAGCATCATTGTCTTTATGGATGACAGAGGACTTGAGAGTGGAAACTGGGGCTTATTTGCATTGGATTACCATCATGTAACCAAATGTCTTTGACAAATGTAGTTTATCCTCCCCTTTCAACCACATGAGATGAAAGTAGTCCATAATTTCCTCCATAGTTCACAAAACTGGCAGCTAATTAGATGTTTTGTGGATCCATGATGATACGCAGGACTTTTAAAATATTTACAAATATTTTATGAATTATCAAGTTGCAGAGTAAGAAGCAACATGACCAACTCACATATGAAAATTACTGAACCTCATTTATAATCAGAGAAATAAAAATGAAGACATTAGGAAAGCATCCTTTCTATTTAATTGGTAAAATTTGTGAAGACCATGGACAATAGTCATATGCATATACTGCTGATGACAGTGAAGAATGGTTCATATCTTCTGGGGGCGGGGGGGAGAGGATTGGCAAAATTATCAAATGCTTTAAAAATTCACATGCCCCTTAAATCCAAAATTCCACTGCTTTGAATGTACTTTAACAAAATAATGGATGTGCATAAGCAGTCGACTTCAAGAGCGTTAAGCACAATAACTTTTGTGACAGTGAAAAAGCAGAACCTACAATTTTTAAATTATATCAGGTGAGATATTGTCTCTCTGTATCATGGAATGCCATTTTGCTGCTGAAAATGACGTTGAAGATTTTCTTTCTTGTTTCAAAGACATACTTGTAGCATATTTTGGTTTAAAAGAAAGTAGCAAAAAATTATGACTTTATTTTCAGTAAAAGCAAAGTATTAAAAGGTGAAAAGGTGGATAGGGTTTTGATGGCATTAATTGGGTCAGGAAACTCAAGAATGGCTGGCTGCCAAACTTCCTTGTCACTTGCAATTTTCCCAAAGAAGGAAAATGCTAGGAACAAATCCAAATAGTACACAGAGCAGCAGCTTATTAGCTGAGTCGGTCCATGAGTTTTCTTGGGTGAATGGAGGACCTGTGTGGGGTTTCTGTCTCCCCAGCACAGCCAAAAGCAGACACTGTCCTTAGGCAGACACACAGAGACAAGAAGGAAAATCAGGTCTAAGTTACGGATCTCCCTGCATAGAATGAGGAGAGACAATGACAGGACTACCTGGGCACCACCTTTTCATCAGTCACCCGCTCACTAGTAAACACAGCCAGTGAATGCCAGGGTATCCCATCAGCAACAGTGGCTTCTTCCCTTCCCTCTGGTCCTGGGGGGAGGGGAGTAAGCTTGCAGGTGGACTGAAGCATCGGGACCCACAAAGTTCAGGCCACACTATACTGTTGCAATAATCTGCTGCTGCAAAACACACCACTCCAAAACCCAGCGGTTTACAATAGCGCTATTTCTCCTGATTCTGTGGGTTGGCTAGGCTCCAACACGCTGCTCCACCCCATGTGGTATAGCTGAGTTGACTCCTGCAGCCGCATTCAGCTGGGTGCCTGGCTGGGGCTAGAACCTCTCAGCCGGCATCTTACACTCTGGCGTCTCACTCCTCATTCGACTGTGGTTCAGTCGCTAAGTCACGTCTGACTCTTTGCAACCCCTTGAACGGCGGCACGCCAGGCTTCCCTGTCCTTCACTATCTCCTGGAATTTGCTGAAACTCATGTCCATTGAGTCGATGATACCATCCAACCATCTCATCCTCTGTCATCTTCTTCTCCTTCCGCCTTCAATCTTTCCCAGCATCAGGGTCTTTTCCAATGAGTCAGTTCTTCCCATCAGGTGGCCAGAGTACTGGAGCTTCAGCTTCAGCATCAGTCCTTCCAATGAATATTCAGGACTGATCTCCTTTAGGATGGACTGGTTGGATCTCCTTGCAGTCCAAGGGACTCTCAAGAGTCTTCTCCAACACCACAGTTCAAAGCATCAATTCTTTGGTGCTCAGTCTTTTTTAGGGTCCAACTCTCATGTCCATACATGACTCCTAGAAAAACTATAGCTTTGACTAGATGGGTCTTTGTCAGCAAAGTAATGGAGAGCAAGTGTCTGGAGAAGGAGGCAGCTCTCGCCCCTTATGAGGAAGCCCCAAGCCGCTCGGGGATAGGTGTACACCCTCTGTGAAGGGGACCACCGTTACTTACTAAAGCTACTCTAGCTTGTTCCACAGGGTGATCTTTAACAGCTCACATGAGTGCCTCTGACCCCCAGCACAGAGTCAAAATATGCCCTCTAAACAGAAAATAGACATCAAGTGGTATATTCTGATGAATGAATGTTAAGTATAAGAAACTCAGAATTTCTCTTTTATGTATAAACTATGAATCTTTTATGACTTCGGGGAGTGGGGTTCCAGGGAGCACACCAGGATATTATAGATAAAACATCACACTTTCCTGTTTGAAAGGCTCTGTGACTCTGATGATAAGGCAGATTTTGCTAAACTGCCCCCTCCCCACTCAGTTTCCTTCCTCTGGGCTGAAATCATGCATGAGAAATTCCAAAGAGGATCATATTTTTCCTAAAGGTTACAGGCTTAAATTATAAACTCAAGTCAATAAGTTAGATGTCCAAAAATTCTAAAAATAGGGTTGGATAATAAGAGTGCTTTCTCAACCAAAACCACAAATGGTCCTCTGTTGCGCTCAGAAAAAGCAGCAGAAACTAATCTTTCTCCCCAAGTGGAAAACTGGGGAATAGAAATCTCCCAGATGCCTTGCATTGTGTGCATTGACAATGTATTTCCATCAGTCTCATTTATTGTTGTCTGAAGTCTTATTTTCAGGCCATTACGTTCAAGTACTGAATCGGACCATATCCGCCAAGATCCTCTGGGAAGAGGAAACGCTTCTTACTAGAGGCAGGCTTGTTCTCTGGTTTTTACCATCAGTGATAACATGTTTCCTCTGAAGGACGTTCACAGAATCTTAAGTAAGCAATTTTGTGTCTTGGGGGTGGATCTCAGTTCCCCAAGCAGAGATCTAACCTGCACCCTCTACAGTGGAAGCATGAAGTCTTAACTCCTGGACTCCTAGGGAAGTCCCTTAAGTAAGAAATTTGATAGAGGTTCTTGGAAACATGGATGAATCCGGAAGTCTCTACTAGGTGAGTTGTGAGATGAACAGAGAATGACCTTGCCAGAATGGCTCCAGCTTCACTAAATGGAGGGATAGGCCATTTAAAAAAAAAAAAAAAAGAGAGAGAGAGAGAGAGACGAAATGTTCCAGCTCTGCTATGGTCCAAGCGAGATGGAATGTGAGTTCAAAGGACTGCCCACCTAGCTTCCCAAATCCCACCTGCCTTCAACAACTAACCTATGTGACCAGCCAGAAAGAAAATAAATGAAGCCAGAAAGAAAAAAAAAAAAAAAATTGAGGGAGGGGTAGATACAGCAAGCTAGGAAGACAGCCAAAAAGGTAATCCAAAAGTACAACAATCTTTCTAAATCATTGTTCAACCACTGATTAAATATAATTTTATTCTTTTCAACATAGGTAGTAAGTTTTACAGTGTTTCCCAGGTGGCTCAGTGGTAAAGAATCTGCCTGCCAATGCGGGAGACACAGGTTTGACCCCTGAGTCAAGGAGGAAATGGCAACCCACTCCAGTATTCTTGCCTGGAGAATCCCAGGGACAGAGGAGCCTGGCGGGCTACCGTCCAGGGGGTCGCATAAGAATCAGACAAGACTTAGTGACTAAACAACAATAAGTTTTATACATACTTAGAACTTTTTCAGATACACAAAGACACAGAAAACAAATAAGTAGACCTTTTTACACATGATGTTTCTTTTTTAAAAAATAGTTTCGTTTATCTATTTTTGGCTGCGCTGGGTCTTCACCACTGCGTGGGCTTTTCTCTAGTTGTGATGAGCAGGGGCTACTCTTCACTGTGATGAGCAGGCTTCCCACTGCGGTGGCCTCTCTTGTTGCGGAGCACAGGCTTTAGGGTTTGTGGGCTTCAGCAGTTGAGGCTCCCGAGCTCTAGAGCACAGGTTCAATAACTGGGGTGCACGGGCTTAGTTGCTCCGCAGCATGTGGGGTCTTCCCAGACCAGGGATCGAATCCGTGTCCCCTGCATTGGCAGGTGGATTCTTTACCACTGAGCCGCCAGGGAAGCTCCACAAGATGTTTCTTGTGAATGGACAGTTCTGCTGTCTTCATTTTCCTCATGGAAGACTTGCTTTGAGGCATACATTGAGCAAACTAGCTTTCTGTTTCCACACTTCCAATCCCAGCTCTTTGTCAGTTTCTCCCCTCTCTCTCCCTCTCCTGTTCTTTCTCTTTCTTCCCCTCCTGCCTTCCATCCTCATCTCCAGTCCAGGAAAACGTTTGGCAGGTCTATTCCTCCCCCTTCTCCCAGGGGTTCACTGTGGGCGTCTGGTCGTGTGATCTCTGGTCCCTATTCCAGGAGACTCTGTAGAATAGCAGCCGTCCTCTGAAGATACCGGTGGCTCTTCCTGTTCCTGGGGAGTTGAAGGAGACAGCAGCATATGCTGACGCCTCGTCCCACCAGGAAGCTGGCCTTGGGAGGGGAGTACGCAGCAGGGCCCCTCCAATGCTCGCCTGCACGTGACCCCACGTGGCGGGGGTCGAGGAAGGAAGCACAGTCAGAGTCCTGGGGGGTCCTCCCTTGGGTGCTGCCCGGCTTCCTGCCACTGGAAGCCGGGCAGCACCCGGCAGCTGCCAGTGGATGGGCTGAAGAAACAGTACAGATTCTACTCCCAAACCAGAAGCTTCAAGCTAGTTCTAGTTACTTCACTTGGACTCTATCAGGCAAAGAAGAAAAAGAAGTTAGTTGCTCAGTCGTGTCCAACTCTGTGCAACCTTACGGACTATAGCCTGCCAGGTTTTTGTCCATTGGATTCTC
Source organism: Dama dama (assembly GCF_033118175.1). NCBI lineage: Eukaryota > Metazoa > Chordata > Mammalia > Artiodactyla > Cervidae > Dama > Dama dama. Next base: position 44,753,020 of record NC_083712.1, on the reverse strand, counting down.
CAGACAAGAATACTGGAGCAGGTTGACAGTCCTTTCTCCAATATTAGGTGAAACCCCATGAAATTGCCAATATTTGACTGCCTTAAGTTAAAAAAAATGGTCAAACCCAATCTCCTGTGTGTCAACCTAATATGTCCTGCATTTTGTCTCCAAATGACAGTGAAATTGTGCCAGTAAATGAAAACCTCCATTCATCATGTTGACTGCATCACTCCCATGCTCAAAAATATCCAGTGGAATCCCCCTTAATGTCACCATCAAGTTCACCTCCACCACAGTGGCAAGCAAAGACTGCTTCAAGGGTCCAGCCTACCGATCAATAGTACCCATTCCCGCTTCCCCGTACCCACTCAAATCTGCCTTCGCAAACTTTCCAGACCTTTCTCTCCCTCCATCTCTTGAAGTTCAGTGTATGTCGTTAGTGTTTGCAAAGCTTCCAACCTGTCTCCATTTCTTTTACACATTCAATGTAACCTGTCTTCCAAAACGCAAAAGATAACTATAATCAAAGATTATAAGTTAAAGTGATGAAGAAATTTACCTTCTTTTCTAGAACCTGAATATTTATTTGAAATTGACCTCACAAATTCAAAAGACAGTTCTGAGTTTCTGTTCAAATAGTCATAAATTACTTGATCTTTAACCCACAAAAGGAAGGATATGACAGGATAAGCCTCAGTCCACGGGACTCTTCTATAGGGTTGAGGAATCTGACAACGGTCCCTCTCCCAGGGCAGTACCACCTGGAATCCCTCGGAGGAAAAAAATGTTTTCCCAGCAGCTTAGGTGGGGACGCTCATGTTGGGGCTTCCTCTAGTTCCTCAGGCAGTTGGTTTCACAGAAAATCAACCTTTCAGGCACCATACTCTTCCACAGTAGTGATGGATGGCCTGAATCATGAGAAGCCAGAGCCCAAAGCACCCTCTTGCTAATGAACGCTCGCCCTAGAGGTCACTGGGGCTAGTTAGCGACTGCAAATGTGTGCTTCCCGGAGATTCCACAGACCATATTTCCTGGGTCGTACTCTGACCCTGACAACGAGCATGTGGTTCGTCTTCTGGGACACCGCTAATGAGAGCCATGTTCTATCACCACGTTTACCCCCTCCTCCTGATACCTATGTCTTCGCCTACTTTTCTGTAGGAAGCACTCCCCCCACCCCCCAATTGTCTCTAACTTTCAGATAGGTTGAATCAGGGTGGATGAAAGCATAGTTTGGTTTGGTTTCCCACAGCCACTGTTCATGCCCCCCAAGACATGGATTCTGTGAAAAGTAGTTTTTATGGAAGACAATTCCAACAAATACATGTAGCGGAGTGGGAAAGGGAGATAAGTAAGGACAGGAGACAGTACAAGGTTCAGGGTCGGGCAAGTCGTCTCCAAGTGCAATGAGACTTTATATAGCTGAGGATCTCTGGGAGCCAGTAGAGGACACTTGCTTCAGAGTTTCCTCAGGGAAACAGCGTGTGTGTGTGTGTGTGTGTGTATGTTTATTTGACCCGCCCCCCAACCCAGTCATGGGGGAGAGCTGCTGAGGAGTAGGGGTGTGGTGAATTCCACAAATGTTTGGTCATCTGACAGGTGTGCAAACTGAGTTTGTATTACAGAGAGATGTCAGGCTAAATACATGCTGGAAATTTGTTTTCCCCAAGGTGGGGAAAAGAGTGTTGACAGTGTCTACTCCGAAACTAAAACTCAATTAAAGCAGAAAAGAAGCAAAGGCATCGGGAAAGACAAAGTGAGAAAGATGCTAATCAGAAAAGAAGCTCTGTAGCCTGTAGGCTGTTGGGAGGGGCCAGGTCTTCACGCCAAAAATGAGGATCTCAGGGAGAGCTCACGCCCATCCATTTCCTCTGGTCCCTCAGCCACCTGAGTCCTTGTCCACACAGTGTCCTTGCCCCCACAGAGAGCCAAAGCCGCCCCCACCTCCCCAGGAGACCCCCTAGATCAGCAGGCAGGTCTGACTCAGGCTCCAGTGGAGTCACTGGTTTTGCTGGGCCCCAGCGCACATTGGAACTTTGCGCGCCTGCCAAGAATGGAGCTTGTTCCCCCCAGTCCTGTGGCGCTCCTGCACTTAAGCCCTGCTGGCCCTCAAAGCCAGATGCTCTGGGGGGCTCCTTCTCCCAACCCCAGACCCCAGGCTGGGGAACCTGATATGGGGCTCAGGACTCTCACTCCTATGAGAGAAACCATGTATGGGCGGAAAAAATCTGAAAAAAAAAAAAAAAAAAGAATATACGTATATGGATAATTGAATCACTATGCTATACACCCATGGCAACCCACTCCAGTACTCTTGCCTGGAGAATCCCCATGGACAAAGGAGCCTGGCGGGCTACAATCTATGGGGTCACAAAGAGTCGGACAAGGCTGAGCAACTAAGCGCATACGTATATATACTGCACACCTAAAAGTAATACAACGTTGTAAATCAACTACACACCAGTGAAATTTAAAAAGAAAAAAGAGCTCTGTTATAGAATCTTAGAAGGGTACTTAATCCATTCTTAATTTCCAGCAAAAGCCATCCATAAATTACACCGACATGTTAATTGTGGAAAACGAGGCTCCATCCTCTAAGTTCCCCAGTTGAATAATTGAGGCTTCATCCCAACCGTTGCACAGTTTTGGTTCCCATCCCTTTCCGGCTCCTGCCTCTTTTCTTCAGTTGGACGCGTCCCCTTCCTGCCCAGCGTGCTCAGGCCAGGCTCACTGTGACTGCCGGCCGCACAGCCTGGCTGGGAGCCCCTCTGCCTCCTGCGAACTTCCCACCTTTGAGCCCTGACTTGCACCTCCTCTGTTCAGCGAGCTCTCCGCTTTGCTGGCGGCTCCCTCCTGATAGACCTGTCCTTGCCGGTCCCCTTGGTGGGCAGAACAATGGCCCCAGAGAAGCCCGTCCTGATTCCTGAAATCTGTGACTCTCACTGGAAAGAAGGGACTTTGCGAGTGTGATTAAGTTAACAGTTTTCAGATGGGGAGGTTACTTTCAATCATCCAGGTAGGCCCAATGTCATTCAAAGGGGACTTAATAGATGAAAGAAGAGTCACAGCCAAAGAGACACCCCGAGAGTGTGACCCTGTTTGGAAACAAGGTCATGGACCCCACGTTTGGTACAACTGGTGTCCTTATAAGAAGAGGAGGGATGCACAGAGAGAATGCCATTTGGTGATGGAGGCAGAGACTGGAATGGTGCATCTAAAAGCTAAAGCATGACAAGGATTGTACAAACACTGGAAGCTAAGAGAAAGGGATGAAACAGACTGTCTCCCAGAACTTTCAGGGGAAGTATGGCCTTCCCGGGGCTTCCCAGGTGACGCTACTGGTAAAGGATCCACCAGCCAATACAGGAGACGTGAGAGACATGGGTTCGGTCCCTGGGTCAGGAAGATCCCCTGGAGGAGGAAATGGCAACCCACTGCAGTATTCTTGCCTGGAGAATCCCATGGGCAGAGGAGTCTGGCAGGCTACAGTCCATGGGGTCGCAATAGAGTCAGACACGACTGAGCTCTGAACACATACTACGGCCTTACCAACACCTTAATTTGGGTTCTTAGCCTGCAGAATTATTAGACACTAACTTTTCTACTGTTTCAAGCCACTCAGCTTGTATTACGTTGCTAACAGAAGCCCTAGAAACCAAGCCACTGTTACAGGATCGGTGCGAAGGTTAAATTTAATAATACATGAAAATTCTTAGGCATATGGGAACTTTTAAATGAATGTTAGCTATTATTATTACTTCATAAGTAGTAGACTTTTCAGTAATAAGTATTGGACTTATCATTAATTTTTTATATTTCCCTTGGACATTTTAATATTTTTATGGAGGTATAGTTGATTTACGGTATTGTGTTAGTTTCAGGCGTACAGCAAAGTGATTCACTTACACATTTACATATATCTTTGGGTTTTCTATTACTGGGTATGTCATTAATTTTTAAAATACCAGTAGAGGGACTATAGGCATTATTCTTTAAGTACTTCATGTGTAGAGATGACTTCTCATACCTCCTCACTGAAAACAAACCTTTTAAAAATTCAGTTTTAATTTCTAATATGATAGACATTGTTATATCTCACATAAACAAAAGCTCTCAAGGGTCCTTGATAATTTTGTAAAGTAAAGGCATCTTGAGGCCAAAATGCTTGAGAAATTCTGGAATAGAATCTTTAAAGTAGAGGTCTTCTTTATTTTTTATGCTAAGGTGTCAGGTCTTCCCTCGATAAATAGTTTTCAAGCATAGTTGATGGTGTCAACCTTCTGTGGGGTTGGACTTGGACAGTGAGATTGCAGAAAATCATTTTATGCTTCTTTAATACTGGCTGGGGTAAGAGGATACATATACTTAAGTGTGGGCTTCCCAGGTGGCGCAAGTGGTGAAAAATAACAACCCACCTGGCAATGCAGGAGACAAAAGGGACGCAGGTTCGATCCCTGGGTCGAAAGATACCCTGCAGGAGGGCCTGGCCACCCACTCCAGCTTTCTTGCCCGGAGAATCACATGGACAGAGGAGCCTGGTGGGCTACGGTCCATGGGGTTGCAAAGCGTCGGACACAACTGAAGCGACTTAGCAGATATGCACGAATATGTAAGTGTGTGCCTGTGGATTTCTGTGTATATTTGCATACAGGAATTCCACCATTTAGTGAACACCTCCCAGTTGAAACTTAAGGAATGAGCAAGAAGAAAAAAAGAGGAATCCAATTGGGATACAAATGGGAGACAAGTCTAGTTGCAGGAAATAAACACAAGTTGTGAGAAATGATATTGTCTACAAAACCACGATTCCCACATATAAGTAAATAGAGAGATTTACTTTGAGATTCTCTCATTTCTCTCCCTCTTTTTTGTCATTTTTGGAAGCCATCAAAATTACTCTTAACACTGTGTACAATCCCAGAATCCAGTCCAAACTGTCCAGACAAATATGTCACGGCTTAGACGGAGGCAGGCTTTCCTTTTCCACCTAAAAGGCTCAGAGAAGAAGCCAGAAAAGCTAGATATGGCATCTGAATCCAGTATTTCTCAGCAAGAAAGTCATCTCCATAGTTTTAAAAGGGACTGAAGTGCTCATCTCTCACATCCATCTTGAGTCTTCAGGAACGCAAAAGGGAGTTCAGTCAGACATACCCAGCCTGCTGAGGAGGAAACTTCTGAATGCTGACCCAGATTTGCTCAGTCTATCTGCATTGTTGCAAGAGTCAGTAGACCCTTGTTAATGACCTAGGGCAACTGGGAGCGCATAAGCCTGAGACTGGGGATCTGAGTGCCTAGAAAGTTGCTGATGTTAAAGTTGGGCAAGGATTATACCAGGATGGGTGAACAGACTTGTTTGACATCCCCTGTTAAGTTCCTCCAGTGGTGAGTGAGCCTACCTTCCCCTTCCATATAACTGATTTATAGCAGGAAATGACAAACTTCTCCAGTATTCTCGCCTGGAAAATTCCATGCACAGAGGAGCCTGGTGGGCTCCTGGGTTTGCAAAGAATTGGACGCACCTGAAGCCACTTAGCACACACACACATGGTCTGTCTACATCAAGTCCACAGCACCAGTTATAAACCTGAAATGTATCAGCAATCCCTCAATCATATCACAGTAACTCCCTTCAGCTACCACAAGTGCTTACAGGATGTGACCTGAAAGACTGCGTGCTTCTATTCCAACACAGGTAGAAACATGGAGGCCCAACTTTCCAGCTGAATCCCTGATGAAACTGCCCACCACAGCCGTAGAAGTCCTGGTGAATTCCCCAGGCCTTGCATGTCAGTGAGACAACAAGGGAACCTCACGGTCCTCAGCCTCCTCCTCTGTAAGATGAAGGGGTTGGGTCAGATGGCCTCTGCAATCACTGATTCTATGATTTTCAGAGTCCTAGTCAAGTCCTAGACTCAGCTCCAACAGAAATCTTTCACTTTTATTTATTCCTGTCTCCAAGACTAAAATCTGTGAATCTAATTGGCAATCACCAAAAAAAAATTGATAAAAAGAAGAAACACTTAATCTCATGAAATGAGAGGTACGGCTTAGAACATAAATGAGGCAACCACACCATCTGAGCTCACCAGCGTTTTATAGCCTGAAAGTCTCTTTCAGGTGGTGACATCATAAACATGTCCTCTCTGAGTAAGGGACATTATGGAGGGTTGCCTTCTCCGGCTCACTAAGGGTGTTTTGTCCACCTGTAATGTTAATGGAGTTGGCATCATTGCAGGAAGGCGGCATGGTCCTCCTGAGTCTCTCCATTCATACTCCAATAACAGTTAGGAACTAATAAGTGATAATCCAGGAAATTTTAGAACTGCCACAGAAAAGAAATACAATGACCTTCCTGACCATAAATTGTTTTTGTAAGGCTGCTTGATTGTGGTGTTGTCTGTTAGGCCAGGTTGAATTTGGCAAGTATTGGTTAGGAATATTTATTCAATTTAAGTGAAAGTAGATCTAGATTATGGAAAAGGAGTGAGGATAGCAGCCAGTCAAAATAAGCCAAGGTTTCCGCTAAAGGGAGAAAAGATCCCTAGGTCCTGAGATTACACAAGGTCTTTCCAGGAACATGTCTGATACTGGATGATCACAAACGTCCACAATCATCTTTATTTACAGACTAGAGTCAGGACACATCCTTGAATTATGCACACACTAATTTATCAAAGAAGTTGTAAACCATAGGCATCTCCAGATACTGCAGGATACCGCAAACATCTGATGTCTCAAGCCAGCCTGCCAACTGTACCCTGTTGCCTTGGCAACAGTATGCAAGCAGGCATGGAAAAATCCTGTTGCCTCAGCAACAGGATCTCAAAAAAAGAGGGTTCAGGCTTTAAGCTGTGACTATGGCAAAGGCTGTAGGTTCAAGCCAATAGGTGAGATTTTAGTCCAATTACAGTGAGAAACAGAGCATTTATGCTGTAACAATCATTTATCTATTAATTGACAAATATTTGTGGACTGGCCTCTAGGTGTAATACACCATACCCTGAGGAATGCAAAGATGGACTATAGTCTGGTTTGTGCCAACACACAGGAATAAATATTAATTGATGAATCAAGGGATGTTCTTAAGAAGATCATAATACAGTGACCAAAACTTACTAGGTCTTGAGTATATGTGATAAAGAGAGTGAAACCCCTGTGTATATTATCAAATTCCTCTATATAGGACAATTTATTTCTAAGTTAAAATAAAATTCTATGACATTGAGTTGGAACCATCAACATATATATCAACTGAGTAAGAGTGTAAAACCTAGACAGAAACTGGTAAAGGCCAAGCCCATTTATAATTTTTTCCCAGCAAGTGGTAATGCAGGCAGAGGATTCTAGATCACTTAGATCACTGAAGATGACCAAAATTGGAAATTTCAAAGGAAGTCCTAATTATTGAATTTTAATTGCTTTTTTCTTAACTTATTAACTCAGATTTTGGCTAACTCTGTCAATATGCACAAAACATCAAACATTAACAATAAGAATATTTATATCATATGACTATTTCAAAGTAGATATTTTGTGGGTTTGACGATGAGAAGTGAATTCAACTTTCGCTCTTCTTATGATTTTTGTACATATCAAAATAAAAGATGGTCTCCACAAACACTTCAATCCGTCTCAATACACACATGGAATTCAAATCTCTCAAACTGTGAAGGTAAGAGGTACAATTTCTCTAGGAAACAGTTTGTTGGTTTCTTCAAATTTAGTTAGACACCTACTGTGTGATCCAGACATTTCACTTCTAGGCATTTACCCCAAAGAGGAAAAAAAGTATGTGTCCATACAGACATGCATGTTCATCACAGCTTTATTTGCAGTAGCCAAAATACTGGAACTCAAATGTTCATTAACAGATGAATGGGTTAACAATCTGTGGTATATCCATACAGTGGAAAGCTCCTTAACAATATAAAGGAATGAACTATGATACACTAACATAGACAGATCTTGAAATAATTACACAGACAGAAAGAAGTCAGGGAAATGAGAGTATGTATTTATTACTCTGTTAGTCCCGTTTATATTAAATACTAAAATGCAAACTAATCTACAGCACAGCAAGCAGATCATCGATCGTCTGGGGTGAGGGGTGAGGAGCACCAGGACACTTTTAGATAGATATGTTCACTACCTTAATTGTGATTTCACAGAAATACAGAGATTCAAAAACACAAATTTCACACTTTGAAAGAATTCAATTTACTTTCTATGGATTATACCTCATTGACTCTGTTAAAATAACTTCTTACATTCTTAAGAAAAATTACTCAAATAGAACATCATATGATCTGTGTACATTCATTGAAAGAAATATATAAAAAAGACCCCATGAGGTTAACTTCCATCTGCCTTTTGTTACTTACTAGATGGAACTTAAACATAAGTCAGATTTAGCTGTCTGTTGAAGAGAACACACAGGTGAATGAACATTTTATTATTCTTTGTCTAGTCCTCTACTGGCTGCTCAAAGTCTTACTGGTTTTGTGACTTGAAATTGTTCATTCCTGCTTCTTGGGTCCACTCTGATCTGTTAACTTAGAATCTGAAATGGGAAATGCTTTGGATACCCTTTGGCAGAGCGAAATGTATGCTGCTCAGAAATTTGTCCAATGCTCTTCTAAGGGGCTTCCAATGCCAGCCTCCTTTCTGTTCATCCCCAGCCCTGTTACAAGCCTAGGAGCACCTTCTAAGGCTCAAAACTTTCCTGCCAGACTCACTCTACCTTTTTCATATGCTCCTCCTTTTCCTGTCCCAAACCACAGATCCTTCTTCCTTAAATCATCCTCAACTGAGATTATTAGAAATTCACCTAAAAATAAACATTGAGCTCGAGAAAAAGCAACTAGCTTAAGATTACAGAGGTAGCTCATAGGTGTCAGAGGCAGGATGTGTTTACAGGTCTATCTACTACCAAGGTACATCCTGTACTTTGAAAAACACAACTCCTCTATTTAAACAAATTTCAATCTCCCCTTGGTGATTCAATAGAAATTTCAGAAATATAATTGTAAAACAAATCCTTGTGGGTTATTTCGGCTCATCATAATGTTTCTAGAATGTGATGCATTACTATATTTAAGGAATACAACTGGCTTTCTACCTTAAGACATCTGGAATTTTTAAAAAATTCAAATCTGAAGGAAAATAAGCATGAAACTTAACAATTTCTCCTCCTGTGACCTTTTTTTAAAAATTCTTCTAATTTGAGAGTTGAAGCTATTATGATGTTTGCAAAAGTTGCCTCCAGCAAATCCACAAACTTATTAAATGGAGTTAGTGGGGGAAATGTGCGTACTTGAACGATGGAATTTGGCTGCTGTCATCATTTTTACTTCCTGACTACTTAAGATTTTTCTAGGAATAAGAGAAGGAGTTAATGAGCATCTGCATCCACTGAGAGGAGGGACACATTCTGGGTATCAATATAGCAGCAAGGAGAAGGCAATGTAAATCAGATAAGAAAATTATCACTGATGTGGAAATCATCACCATTACAGGATGTCACAGAGCTGTCACAGCGCTGGCACGATTATGTTAAGCGCAGTTTTACTCATTATAATGCCATTTTTTTAAATGTGTGCAGCAGATCATAATACATTTTCAGTTAATAGTAATTCTAATGGTAACAGACTGACACTGCCCGAATTAACTGAGGCAGTAGGGGAAGAATGGAAAGAGCCTATTTTACTAAGACTAGTGCAATGTTTTAAATTGCCTAGAATGTTAGTTTTATCAGAAGAGAGAGAAAGAAGACCAAGAAGTAAATTAAAATTATAATAGTTATATCTTGTGGAAGCTTTACTTTGGAACCACACACAATGCACTATTTCTTTTGTGTTCTGAGATATTCGTATTCTATTTCAGGTATACCTTTACTGAGTTTCTTCCGTTTGCTTAGTTAATAACCATGACCTTAAATACTTAGGTTTAGGGATCTCTAGTGTGGGATGGACGTTCATCTCACAGAACGGATCTCTTCTCAGTGGCAAACCACATTCCATGCTTTTCATGAATGATAACACAAAGAAAATTCAAAATAGGAGACAGATCCCTGCCTGCATATTATTGTACATAAACCCAATCCCTAAATTTCAAGGTACTAAAAATACCAGCCATGTGATCAGATGCTTAAAGGGACCACGTTGGGAAAGTGGTTTTGCCACCACTGGCCAGTGGGCAGATGAAGCAAGCCTGGGGCAGGGTTCTTCACTGTGGTGGATGGAAATCTGCTAGCTCCAATGTCTGAATCATTTCGTTGCCTAATTTTTTTTATGAAACCCTAAAGCACGCTTCTTCTTCTGTGCCCTACTTACCAAGCAGAGAAGCAATATGTTCACATTAAACCAGAAAAATTGATGTCTTGAGCCCTGAAAATAGCTAAATCCATAAATATTTATAATAAAGGAAAATGTCCTCTTCAAATTCAGATATTAAGAATTACTTTATTTTGAACTTAAAAATAATTATACAAAGCTAGATATTTTGCTCTAATATAATTAAGTATATATGATTATGATCTTGCTATTATGATAACACTTTCTTAGTTAGAACTTCTTAAAAGCACAAGAACATACTAATGAACTGTCACCGAATTAAATAAATTAGGGAATGCATTAATTATTACAATTAGATCTAAAATTTGAGTATCAAATTTACAGTACTTGATAATGTTTCAGGGTCATCTCATAATTAATGTAGTGTCCACAGTGGGTTCTCTATTATTACTAATTCAAAGGCAGGTTTTCAAGAAGTAATGATACTAACAAAGATGAGAACGGTGTCATAATCCGAAAGTATCATATTAAAAATACAGACGATATGGTCTGTTACTAGTTACTGATCACCATTTTGTTTGAAGTCTGCACATAAAAAAAGGGGAAATAACTGAATGTGTGTGTTAATGTTTCTAAGAGCATTTCAAGAGGCCAGAATCAAGTAATTCCTCTCAACATACAGAGGAAACAATATGCAGAGAATCATCAAGTGCTCAAGTTTTAAGATATTCTAATTCGGACTGCTCAAACACAAGAAATGCCGCTGAAAACCAGCAGTGCTTACTTAAGGCATTAACTAGCCTGCAATTAGACATGAACATTGAAAAGGAACTCCACACTTACTGTCTCATTTTAAACACAGAACTGCATGAGATCTAGATCTTGTTACACTGCACACGTAGTACATGATGTATAAACATGTGTCAGCGGAGAAAGAATTAAAAATTATGGAAAAATTTAAACATTACTATCATCTTTTGCCTGGTCCAGTGCAATCTTCTCTTAACCATTGTCACTACTTCCACTCTTGGCTTTCTGCCATCTAAACAGCAGCTGCTGCTGCTGCTGCTAAGTCGCTTCAAGTCGTGTCCGACACTGTGCGACCATAGATGGCAGCCCATCAGGCTACCCCGTCCCTGGGATTCTCCAGGCAACAGTACTGGAGTGGGCTGCCATTTCCTTCTCCAATGCATGGAAGTGAAAAGCGAAAGTGAAGTTGCTGAGTTGTGTCCCACTCTTAGCGACCACGTGGACTGCAGCCCACCAGGCTCCTCCGTCCCTGGGATTCTCCAGGCAAGAGGACTGGAATGGGCTGCCACTCCAGTAGGTGCACCTTTTAAAATGTCATGTCACCCCCTTTCTCTAAGCTCATATCCCTTGTCTACACCGTGACCCCTCAGGATCTGCCATCAATGTTGAGCATCTGGATATTTGCATGACTGCCCCTTTGATATATTCAGGTTTCTGCTCAAATGTCACATAGTTAGAGACTTTTCCATTCCATTTTGACATTTCTATGTAAACTAGCCTGTCTCTCCATGTCTACCAATTGCTTCCTATTTCTGTTCAGTCACTAAGTTGTGTCTGACTCTTTGTGACCCCATGAACTGCAGCTTGCCAGGCTTCCCTATCCTTCACTATCTCCCAGAGTTTGCTCAGGCTCATATCCATTGAGTCAGTAATGCCATCCAATCATCTCATGTTCTGTTACCTTATCTTTTAAAATATTTTTGTCCATAACACTTTAAATACATGTTATATTTCTGTTATGTGTCTCACCTCACTATGAAGGTAGGGGGTCTTCTAACTATTCTGTTCGTTGTTATAGCATGAAACTAGAATAGTCCCCAGAAGAGAATAGCTGCTCAATAAATTATGCTGAATAAAGGAAATAAGAGACTGGCTTTTTAAAGTGTTGCAAAGATAGTTTCCGTGTTAAAACAAAAGGTAGAAATCAAAATCATAGCATGATTTTTTTTAAAGAAGTTGTCAAGTTGATTCTAAGATTAATAAGGAGCAACAATAGACCTCAAAGAGCTAAATCAAACCTGACAAAGAAAAACAACATTGGAGAACTTACAGATTCTAATTTCAAAGCGTATTACAAAGCTATGATAATCCAGACAGTGTGGAATTGGCCTAAAAACAGTCATGCAGATCAATGGAACAGAATAGAGTTTAGAAATATATCCACATACACAGTCAAATTGTTTTCTCAACAAAGATGACTAGTAAAATCAATGTAAAAAGATTAGACATTTTAAGAAATGATGCTGGAAAACCTTGATACCCACATGAATACTCTCTTTATTATTCTATGTGCAGAATTAAATCAAAATGGGTCATAAACATAAAAACAATAGCCAAAAAGAATTTATTTATGGAAAAGAGCCTATTTTTGCAACTATTGATATAGGCAACAATTTCTTTAACATGGTGCAAAAAGCAGTAATAACAACAAAAATAAATAAATTGGACTTTAACAAAATTCAAAATCTCTGCTCGTAAAAATAAATATCATTAGTAAAATAAATAATCAAGTCATAGACTGGGAAAAATATTTTCAATACATATGTTTGACAACAAATTCATATCTGGGACATTTAAAGTACTCCTCAGTTCAGTTCAGTCTCTCAGTCATGTCCCACTCTTTGCAAGCCCATGGTCTGCAGCACGCCAGGCCTCCCTGTCCATCACCAACTCCTGGAGTTTACTCAGACTCATGTCCATTGAGTCGGTGATGTCATCCAACCATCTCATCCTCTGTCGTCCCCTTCTCCTCCCACCTTCAGTCTTTCCCAGCATCAGGGTCTTTTCCAATGAGTTGGTTCTTCGGTACTCCTACGTATCAACAAAAACAGACAAATAATTAATTAAAAATAATGCGGGAAATAGTTGAACAGAGACTTCTTTCACACACAAATAGATACATAAATGGCCAATAAACACAAATAGAGGTGTTCCACATCCATGGTTATCAGGAAAATATAAACATAACTCACAAAGAAATACCCTTTTACACCCACTACAAAGTCTAAAATAAAAAAGACTGGCAATTCCAAATGTTGACCAGAATGTGAAACAATTGAAACTCTCATATACTGTTCTTGAAGGTTTTAAACAGTATATTCTTAGAGAACTGTTTGGTAGTTTCTTTTAAATTTACAATACCTTATGACCCTGAAATTCTATTCCTAGGCATTTATCTAAGAAAAATGAAAATATAGCCACAAGAAACTTATGGAAGAAAATTCAAAGCAATCTTACTGATTATAAAATCCCAAATCTGGAAACAACATACTGTTCATCAATGGGAAAATAAACAATTTGAGATACAGTCATGTGAGTGATACTACCTAGCAGTATAAACAAATTACTGATATTTACGACAATGCCATAAAGGAATCTCAGACATGTTATGTGATGTAGAAGCCAGATGCTGAAGAGTACAGGCTGTTGGATTTACACGAAGTCAAACAATATATGAAATCAATCTATAGTGACAGAAATATTAGCAGTCTGTCAAGGAAACAGTGGCTGACTTTATTTTTCTGGGTTGCAAAATCACTGCAGATGGTGATTGCAGACATGAAATTAAAAGATGCTAACTCCTTGGAAGGAAAGCTGTGACCAACCTAGACAGCATATTAAAAAGCAGAGACATTACTTTGTCAACAAAGGTCTGTCTAGTCAAGGCTATGGTTTTTCCAGTGGTCATGTATGGATGTGAGAGTTGGACTGTGAAGAAAGCTGAGCGCCGAAGAATTGATGCTTTTGAACTGTGGTGTTGGAGAAGACTCTCGGGAGTCCCTTGAACTGCAAGGAGATCCAACCAGTCCATCCTAAAGGAGATCAGTCCTGGGTTTGCATTGGAAGGACTGATGCTGAAGCTGAAACTCCAATACTTTGGCCACCTCATGCAAAGAGGTGACATTTGAAAAGACCTTGATGCTGCGAAAGATTGAGGGCAGGAGAAGAAGGGGACGACAGAGGATGAGATGGTTGGATGGCATCACCGACTCAATGAACATGGGTTTGGGTGGAGTCTGGGACTTGGTGATGGACCGGGAGGCCTGGCGTGCTGCGGTTCATGAGGTCGCGAAGTGTCGGACATGACTGAGCAACTGAACTGAAGAAGGGGCAGGAGGGAATTTTCTGAGATCATGCAAATGTTCTGAATCCTGTTTTGGGTAGAAGTTATAAATGTACCAAAAGTTATTGAACTAAAATTTAAATCTGTGGATTTTGTGTGCTGTGCTTAGTCACTCAGCCGTTCCAACTCCTCAACCCCAAGGACTGCAGCCCACCAGGCTCCTCTGTCCATGGGATTCTCCAGGCAAGAACACCAGAGTGGGTTGCCTTTCCCTTCTCCAGGGGATCTTCCCAACCCAGGGATCGAATCCAGGTCGCCTGCATTGCAGCTGGATTCTTTACCATCTGAGCCGCCAGGGAAGCCACTGTGTACATTTTACTGTACATAAATTATATCTCAAAAAAAGGGAGTGTAGCATGGATGTGAGAATTGCATGCATAGCTGTGTGGGAGCCTATAAAGCATGGTTTTATTTTTCTACAACAGAACAAGTACAGAACATTTCTAAAACAGATCATGATTTTTCTTGATACTTCTTTGACTGCATCATTGCTTGTTGCATTTTCACAGCCTTGGGGAAAATTCAGCCAACAATTAACCAGACAATAAAAACAAAGCTGTTCACAAAAATATTGTCCTTTTAAAATATATCATTTTCTACATGGCTTACTTTAATCTCTTAGGAGAGAATTGTGGATACAAGCCTTTAGTAGGATTCTCAGCAATTTTAAATGACATATAGCATAATAATCAATCTGATTTCGGTGTTGACCATCTGGTGATGTCCATGTGTAGAGTTTCTCTTGTGTTGTTGGAAGAGGGTGTTTGTTATGACCAGTGCGTTCTCTTGGCAAAACTCTATTAGCCTTTGCCCTGCTTCATTCCGTACTCCAAGGCCAAATTTACCTGTTACTCCACGTGTTTCTTGACTTCCTACTTTTGCATTCCAGTCCCCTATAATGAAAAGGACATCCTTTTTTGGTGTTAGTTCTAAAAGGTCTTGTAGGTCTTCATAGAACTGTTGAACTTCAACTTCTTCAGTGTTACTGGTTGGAGCATAGACTTGGATTACCGTGATACTGAATGGTTTGCCTTGGAAACAAACAGAGATTATTCTGTCGTTTTTGAGATTGCATCCAAGTACTGCATTTCAGACTCTTTTGTTGACCATGGTGGCTACTCCATTTCTTCTAAAGGATTCCTGCCCACAGTAGTAGATATAATGGTCATCTGAGTTAAATTCACCTGTTCCAGTCCATTTCAGTTCACTGATTCCTAGAATCTCGACATTCACTCTTGCCATCTCCTGTTTGACCACTTCCAATTTGCCTTGATTTATGGACCTAACATTCCAGACTTGCTCTTTACAGCATCGGACCTTGGTTCTATCACCAGTCACATCCACAACTGGGTATTGTTTTTGCTTTGGCTCCATCCCTTCATTCTTTCTGGAGTTATTTCTCCACTGATTTCCAGTAGCATATTGGGCACCTACCGACCTGGGGAATTCATCTCTCAGTGTCCTACCTTTTTGCCTTTTCATACTGTTCATGGGGTTCTCAAGGCAAGAATACTGAAGTGGTTTGCCATTCCCTTCTCCAGTGGAGCACATTCTGTCAGACCTCTCCACCAAGACCCATCCGTCTTGGGTGGCCCCACATGGCATGGCTTAGTTCCATTGAGTTAGACAAGGCTGTGGTCCTGTGATCAGATTAGCTAGTTTTCTGTGATTATGGTTTCAGTCTGTCTGCCCTCTGATGCCCTCTCGCAACACCTACCGTCTAACTTGGGTTTCTCTTACCTTGGACGAGGGGTGTCTCCTCATGGCCGCCTCTTCTGACCTTGAACTTAGAGTAGCTTCTCTTGGCCCTCCTGCAACCACACAGCAGCTGCTTCCTGGGACAGGGGGTTGCTCCTCTCAGCTACTGCCGCTGACCTCGGACGTGGGGTATCTCGTCTCAGCAATACATGAACCATGAACTTCCAGGTGTTCAAGCTGGTTTTAGAAAAGGCAGAGGAACCAGGGATCAAACTGCCAACATTTGCTGGATCATCAAAAAAGCAAGAGAGTTCCAGAAAAACATTTATTTCTGCTTTATTGACTACACCAAAGCCTTTGACTGTGTGGATCACAACAAGCTGTGGAAAATTCTGAAAGAGATGAGAATACCAGACCACCTGACCTGCCTCTTGAGAAACCTGTATGCAGGTCAGGAAGCAACAGTTAGACCTGGACATGGAACAACAGACTGGTTCCAAATAGGAAAAGGAGTACATCAAGGCTGTATATCGTCACCCTGCTTATTTAACTTATGTGCAGAGTACATCATGAGAAACACTGGGCTGGAAGAAGCACAAGCTGGAATCAAGATTGCCGGGAGAAATATCAATAACCTCAGATATGCAGAGGACACCACCCTTATGGCAGAAAGTGAAGATGAAGTAAAAAGCCTCTTGATGAAAGTGAAAGAGAAGAGTGAAAAAGTTGGCTTAAAGCTCAACATTCAGAAAACTAAGAACATGGCATCTGGTCCCATCACTTCATGGGAAATAGATGGGGAAACAGTGGAAACAGTATCAGACTTTATTTTGGGCTCCAAAATCACTGCAGATGGTGATTGCAGACATGAAATTAAGAGACACTTACTCCTTGGAAGGAAAGTTACAGCCAACCTAGATAGCATATTAAAAAGCAGAGACATTACTTTGCCAAAAAACGTCCATCTAGTCAAGGCTATGGTTTTTCCAGTGGTCATGTATGGATTTGAGAATTGGACTATGAAGAAAGCCGAGCACTGAAGAATTGATGCTCTGAGCTGTGGTGTTGAAGAAGACTCTTGAGAGTCCCTTGGACCGCAAGGAGATCCAACCAGTCTATCCTAAAGGAGATCAGTCCTGGGTGTTCATTGGAAGGACTGATGCTAAAGCTGATACTCCAGTACTTTGGCCACGTGATGCAAAGAGCTGACTCATTGGAAAAGACCCTGATGCTGGGAGGGATTGGGGGCAGGAGGAGAAGGGGACGACAGAGGATGAGATGGCTGGATGGCATCACCGACTCGATGGACATGGGTTTGAGTAATCTCCGGGAGTTGGTGATGGACCGGGAGGCCTGGAGTGCTGTGATTCATGGGGTCGCAAAGAGTTGGACACGACTGAATGACTGAACTGAACTGATAGCATAATAAAAATAAAGCAATGCAGATAAAACATTTTTAAAAAATTTGCACTAAGAGGGACTTCCCTGGTGGTCCAGTGGCTAAGACGCCATGCTCCCAGGGCAGGGGGCCTGGGTTTGATCCCTGGTCAGGGGACTAGATCCCACAGACAGCAACTGAGAGCTCACATGCCACAACTGAAGACCCTGCACGCTGCAGAGAAGGCTTGGCACAGCCAAACAAAAACTATGTATTTTTCAAAAATTGCACTAAGAAAATGAGAATCGGGTGTTTACATATTTGCTCAATTCTTAATTGGCCAACTTTAGGATATTTGAAAATTTAAGGAAAAAATATCAACTGCTTGTGAATAAAGTTTTCTAAGAACATATATAAATTGGATTATAACACTACAGTCAGAATTTCAAAATGTTTTAAAAGTTATGAAATTATTATGAAGGGCTTGCAAATTTAGAAAATAATCTTTGATGATAAGTACTCTATTAGTTGCCTTGGCCCCCAAATCTGATGGAATTTACGATGATCATTATTTTTATTATTTTCAAATAGTGTGACAATATCAGATTATCATAAAAATCTTTTTTTTTAACTCAATGAAACCTTAGAGTAAATATCTAGGACTCACTACATGAACATTCAATTTATCCAGATAGGATGCAATTTTTTAAAAGATGATATTGGTAGGCACATAAAGAGGAAAGATGATTCTAAATAACTGAGAGGAATGGATTCAATCATTTGAAAGTTCCTGAAAGCAGAATTGAGGCTTCTCTTAGATGGAAAGAAATTATATCCATGGACAGCCATTTCAGCCTGTCCCCAAAGTTCTAGCCTTCCCTAGGGATTTTGGACTTGCCAAGCTAGCCCCAACTATCATATAAGCCAGTTCCTTGCAATGAATTTCTTAATATTCATCTCCTACTGATTTGCTTTACAAATTACATGTAGGATTGTCCTACACAATGCAGGTGTGATAGGTGTAGTATTAGCATCCATGGCTGCTGCTCCTTAAGTATCAGTACCATTCAAAGTCCTTGTGATAAGCAAAATGACACCTGTAAATATGTACACCCACTTCCTATCAACCCCTCTTGGATAGTACAGAAGGGCTACCCTGAATCCCTGCTACGGATGAGGAAGAGACTCCAAGCAAAGTAGACTTTGTAATGACCTAAGATGAGATGTGAGAATGAGAACTGAAAGGATAAGATGGGTTTTCAGACATTTCAAAGACAGAATTGGTACAAAGCTTGCTAGTGAGATGGATGGAGGATTTGCGGGAGGGTGAATTGAAGAAGATGTCAATGTTCTAGTTAAGGCGGTGGGATATAGACCTTGACTAGGTTAAGAGAAGCCACCCACTGCGGGAGCTGCTGAGGATGAGGCACCGACAAGCAGGTAAACATCTAAAATTCAGGTCCGGCCCACAGGGGAGGTTGAGATCAGACAGGTAGCTTTGGAAGTCTTCAGAATAAGAGGACAGAAGTTGTTGGTAAAACACATCCCAATGTATTTTCTTTTCTTAAAAAATGTTGTATACTTCTCTTCCCAGAGCTTTTATCTTATGAGACCATGCCAAGAGGCTGAGGCTTATAAACTAAAGGGTAAAGAACACCCAGGGAGAGAGAAGGACTTGACAGAGCAGAATTTCTGGCAGAGGGAACAGGGAACTAGGGAGTCTTCATGAGATGTAAAGAAGACACCAGATGGGAGAGAGATGAGAAGGCAGGTACAAGCCGTCTTGCTTTTCCTCCATACACCTGTGCCCGCAGGGCTGAGCCCCAGTTGGTAGAAACACTCAGAGGGTTTGAAGAGGGCAATCCAGGTGCATCCAGAGAAGGCTAGAAGCTTCAGAGAAGCTCTGTGATCGCCAGGCCACTGTGTACTCTGTGGTCAGTAGAAGCGCTGAACACAAAGCCCATGAGGGTAGACTGCTTTCTGCTTTCTTCACTGTGGCTCAGCACACAGACTCATGCCCAACATCTAGAGGGTGTTCACTCAGTAATTATTAAGTGGGTAACTGAATGGCACAAGGAACAGAAGGGTTGGAAAATATTAAAAAGGTACTTGGGCTAGAAGTGCCCCTGATGGCCAGTTGGTTCCCCACGGGCTGTGGGTGGATGGATGGGAATCCAAACCGCCCCTGTGCCTTGGGGGGTACACAGAAGATGGCTGTGGTGCCAACCAGCAAGCTCACCAGGCCACCGTTGCGTGGGGGGCTACAGAGAAGACAGTTCAACTCGTGAATGCCAAGGTAGGCGCTCCACAGCTGCAGAGACGGGTTCACCCCACCTAAGGTCAATAGAGGCCAACAGAGGAAGGACGTGCAGAACCTCTGGCCCTCTTCCAGCTGTGGGGGCATGCTGTCAGGGAAGTTAAATAAAAGCAGTCTTTTCAGGCTCCAGAGGCAAAAAAGCAGAGCAGGCCTCTGACCGGGCTGGACGCTGCCCTGACCACACACCAGTAAGCCAGGAGCTCCGGGAGCTGGTGATGGACAGGGAGGCCTGGCGTGCTGCAGTCCGTGGGGTCGCAAAGAGTCGGACACGACTGAGCAACTGAACTGAACTGACTGAAGCCAGGAGCGCTATAGATAAGGTAGTGGGTGGATCTTGGAATTGTTAAGCCCCAAGAGGGGGTCTGGCCCAGGGCTTAACAACATTCCAAGACACACAAGACAAAACAAACAGCATTGTAAAAAAGATCTAACAAAATCAGAGCTGCAATTTGCTGGCAAACTGATTATACAACCTGGGATTATAAACAGGGAACTCCCGAAAGTGCAATTTCCAAGCTGTACCCGTGGAGCAGATGACTGCCCATGACCTTTTCCCAGTCGGGACTCCAGCCAGACTGTTTGAGTCTGGATGCTGTCAGCCCAATTAAGTGATGTATGTGTCCACCTGATGTGAAGAGCTGACTCATTAGAAAAGGTCCTGATGCTGGGAAAGATCGAAGGCAGGAGGAGAAGGGTCAACAGAGGACGAGATGGTTGGATGGCATCACTGACTCAGTGGACATGAGTTTGAGCAAGCTCTGGGAGATGGTGATGGACAGGGAAGCCTGGTGTGTTGCAGTCCATGGGGTTGCAAAGAGTTGGACACAACTTGAGCGACTGAACAACAATAAATGTGAGTTACTCTCCTCTACTGTTTCTCTCTTTTCTTTTAATGATTGCATATTGAAAGTAAGCTAGATAATTCTCTATTAAATATTGAAATTATTTATTTGTATATAACGAGTGGTTTCTTTTGTTAACAAATCCTTAGAACCTGAAGCAAAAGTTAAAACTGTTGGTAAGATTCCTTCCTCTTGCACCAGCTGCCATCTAGGGAGGAAGAGAAGAGGAACACTCTTGAAATGGGAAAGAGACTTTTAGGCCAAAAGAGACTAGTAGTGTTAGTCACTCAGTCATGTCTGACTCTTTGCGACCCTGGCAGGACAGCCTGCCAGGCTCTTCTGTTCCTGGGATCTTCCAGGCAAGAATACCAGAGTGGATTGCCATGCCCTCCTCCAGGGGATCTTCCCAATGCGGGGATTGAACCCTTCCTGTATTGCAGGCAGATTCTTTGCTATCTGAGCCACTAGGGAAGCCCAGAGAGACTAATACAAGTGATTACATGATGATGACTCCATTCATCATTTTCTGCCATCAGCAGGAAGGTGAGTTCAAAACAAAATGATGTATGATCAGAAAAATAAAAGTTCCCATTTTGCACAACTGATTTTTCCCCAAATTCATACAAAATGAAAAACCACTGGACTGAATGAAGCTCATCAAGGGAAGAATAGGAAGAGAGACAAACATCTAAATTTAAGAAGCCAAGGCTGAAAGAAAAAATAAGAACATATTCAGAAAGGTGAGATGGAAACCAGGATAGAGGAGTATAGTGGAAACCACACCAAAAAATAAAAATAAAAGCTCAAGAAGGCACGTGAAGGACGGATTAGCTTTCAGTTCGACAATGTGGGGGCTTCCCCGATAGCTCGGTTGGTAGAGAATCCACCTGCAATGCAGGAGACCTCAGTTCAATTCCTGAATCAGGAAGATCCCCTGGAGAAGGGATAGGCTACCCACTCCAGTATTCTGGCCTGGAGAATTCCAAGGACTATGTAGTCCATGGGGTTGCAAAGAGTGGGACACGACAGAGCGACTTTCACTTTCACTTGATAACATAGTTAGTTGGTCAGTATTTTGGAGAAATTCAAGGTTTTAGTCCATAGTGCCCAGGATTTAATCCAAACACCTTAATTTAGACATTCACAAATGTCTGCCATCTAGTACCATCTAGTACATATATATATGTATATATATATATGTAATGCATTGTAAGTAAAAATATGCATTGTGAATCAGGAGACCCTACTTTCAGCCCTAGGTCTGTCACTAACTAGTATTAGCTCGGTGACCTTGAGAAAATCTCTCAGCATCATTGGAAGAGAAGTGGTTAATCCTACAAATCTCACACAGGGAAACATGCTTCTCTCGGAATCACTCTCCAGTCTCCTTGGAACATTCAAGTCTGCTTCATTTGTACACATAGAAATATGCTGGGTGTTTTTTTTAACACCCATCCTTGCATTTGCTGGTGAAGGTCTAAGTAACACACTTACTTTTTTTTAACTTTTTATTTTGTGTTGGCATCTAGCAGACTAATGATGTTGTGATAGTTTCCTGTGGACAGCAGAAGGACTCAGCCACATATATACATGTATCCGTTCCCCTCCAAACTCTCCTCCCATCCAGGCTTCCACATGACATTGACCAGAGTTCCATGTAGCACACTGTTTAGAAATGTCTAACCAATTACACTGTCTGGGATGTAAGACAATACCCAAAAGAAAAGTATGTTTAACACACTGTGTACAATGCCAAAACACCAGTCATGATTTTGATTCTACAATGTCACAGGACCATCTCTATTACAATAACCTTTTATCATTAGACATTTAAGTAAAAAGTGTACCTCACTTTTCTCTGCTCTATTCTTTTCAGTTTTGACTCTGTGTTCTTTTTTTTTTTTTTTTTTTTTTGACTCTGTGTTCTTATTATTTCTCATTTTGAATTATAAAAATTAGAAAGCTTAACATTCTTCAAAATAAAAGTCATTTCACTCATGTAGAGGGTAAATCACAGTATACAGGTGTGAAGTTTATTAATGAAAATTTCTCTGTCCTGTTGAGGTATAAATAAATTTTATTTTTTAATAGCCTGTTATGTAAATTGCTATTATTAAGAATAAAATAACATGTAAAAATAAATAGCATACATTCTATGTAAAAATAAATAGCATGCATTCTATGAGACAGGAGCCTTTAAAATTTCTTATGAATTTCTCGCTTACCCACTAAAGGATCTCCTTATCAGTGCTGGGAATTTATAAAGTTCCACTGAATCCACTAACTTCCCTTTCTTTTGTCTAGTATTTAACATTGAATTATGTAATTGTACTATTGATATGAACTGCTCTGGGAGAACATTTCACTCTATATGAAATGAAACAATCATAATACCATAACATCGCTGAAGGAAAAAGAAACGTCAAATCTGATACTTGTAACTTTTCTGCCATCAACGGTATAGATAAAAGTTTTAAAATAATAATTGGTACCTAGTGGAAACAATGCCGATTAACTACATGCTGTCTTCTCATACAATGTAATCATACTTTCTTCCCAATTTTTTAATAAATCTGCACTTTTCCTTTTAGAAAACATTCGATTAATCTCGAAATGAAAACGTATCAGTATACCTAATATAGTGCTAGAGAAGAAGGTATTTTACCACTCCTTTGAACAGGGGTATAAATTTTTCTCTGAGGCAAAGTTGTCCTCTAGGGTCCCTGTAAGACAGAACACTCCATGAGGCATTCATGCAGGCCAGTGGCTGGTGCTCAAGAAATCTTTTTAAACCACACACACAGATGTAGTACTAATGGGCCAGTTAGTGCCAGTTTAACAAGTTGCATCCACAAACTACTCTGGGGTTTCCCTGGTGGTCGGTGGTGGAGAATCCACCTGCCAACGCAGGGAACACAGGTTCGATCCCTGCTCCAGAAAGAATCCAAATGCCGCACGGCAACTAAGCCTGAGCACAACTCCAGAAGCCCACGTGTCCTAGCGCCTGTGCTCTGCAACAAGAGAAGCCCCCGCAGGGAGAAGCCTGCGTGCCGCAGCTAGAGAGGAGCCCCGGCCGGCTGCAACTCGAGAAAGCCCACACACAACAACGAAGACCCAGCACTGCCAAACCAACGTGTGCGTGTGTTAGCTGCTCAGTCCTGTCCGACTCTTTGCGACCCTCTGGACCATAGCCCACCAGGCTCCTCCGTCCATGGAATTCTCCAGGCAAGCGTACTGCAGTGGGTTGCCATTACCATCTCCAAGGGACCTTCCTGACCCAGGGATGTCTCCCGCATTGCAGGCAGATTCTTTACCATCTGAGCCACCAGGGAAGCCCTAGCACAGCCAAATAAATAAATATTTTAAAAACGTTATTTTTCTAACATGCATTGATCATTTTATACATTGATGTTATCTTACAGTTTATGTCATTTTAAAATTTTCACGGTATATTTAAACACATTAACTTACTAAATTCTAGTGCCCTTTGCAATAGACAATATTTCCCCCTCAGTTTAAAGATGAATACAAAGCCTCTAGAACTTCAAAAAATCCTGTCATGACTGTAGATCTAGTCCTGGGGGCTAGATTTCTGCAGTTAAAATGTCCCTGAAAATACATATTGGAATATTGATGGATGAGATGGTATGGATGAAACAAATCTTGCATTTGTTTCAAAATAATCTAGGGATGGCAATGATAAACAAATGGTCCAGAGTAGCAATTTTTGGAGCTGGAGGGTGGGTACACAAAGCATTTCTCTTTACTTCTATAAATGTATGAAACTTTTCACAACACAAGGGTTTTTTAAAAAGCTGAGACCAATAAATAAATACAGAAGTCCTTCTCAAGGTGTTTTGCTAAAGATAAGAGGGCTTCTGCTGTTCGATTTTAGATTAACTCTACCCATTCCCACATCAGCTACATGAATCTTATATACATCTCCTTTTTCATATCCAACTGAAAATTTGCTAAGTAGCTCTGCAGTGCAGAGTCGAATAGAAGGCCCCAAATACTTAAGATATAGAAATATCTAAGTCTCTTGCTTTTGGGGTTTACTAGAAATTCTATACTCTGAATGTAACATGACATCCAGAGAATGATGTGCCTCTCATTGTTGCCCAGTTTTTACAAAGTCTGGGAGTAAAATAAAAAGCAATGTTCCCTTGGACTCCCCTTGTCTAATACTTAACTGAGCTCTGCAAGAGCTAAAACTCCAAGTTATCTGCTCCTAACATAAACCTGGGTCTTCGATAATCATCATGGACTGTTCAGTGAAATTACAGCTGGGATCAGCATTTAAGACAATGAAGATAAAAGAGTTTTCCCCCCAAATGAAACTATATGAAGCTTCAATTTCTGGATTCTGAGTATGCCAAGACAAGCCCACAGAACAGTAGTGCTTTCCTTATTAAAAAAAAAAAAAATGGAGTTTTCTATTCAATATAGCAGAATGGCTCTTCTTTGAGATCAAATTCTTATATAATTTTCCCAGCTGAGGCAGAACAAGTCCTTAGGATCTTGAAAAGGAATCTAATGACCGGGTAACCCTGATCAAGAATGGCACTAACCCTATTGCCTTGGGCCCCACCCTCAGGAGGGAAGAAAAGAATGTATGCAGACTGAAGGGCCCTTTATAAGATCCCTGCTCTCGGAAAGCCCAGGGCCGACTAAAGAAGGAGTCATGGGTCATGAACCAAGGACACAGAGGAAGGAAGATTGGCATAGCAACAAGAGCATCGCCAGCACCACCGCTTGCACACGTGGGAAGGTGCAGCTTTGACATTCCTTTCTCCAGCACATCTTCCTGACCCAGGAATCAAACTGGGGTCTCCTGCATTGCAGGCAGATTCTTTAGCAACTGAGCTATCAGGGAAGCCCCTTCCTTTCCTAAATTTACCTAAAAATAACATAAAGTATCAAAATAATAGGCTACTGGCAATAAAAACATATATTCTGATTGGAAACATGGTAACATTACTGCCGCCACAGATAGTAATGAAAGCAATTACACTAACAAAAACATTTTAAGGCAAATATTATTTGCTTCTCTTCTAAATTAGCATACAGTATTTTCATCTGTATTTTGATACTCAGACTACTGAAGAAATTAAATATAAGCATTTACATGCTATTTATGCAAAGATCACATTATAGACAAAGAATTTCTAAGATCTTTTTGATAGCTCTGGTTTTGTTATACACAACAAATTACGGGTTAGACCTTTGGAGCATCACTTACATTGACTTAATTTTAATTATAAGATATCAAAATGGATGCAAATATGCAGCTATAAAATAGCGAAATATTACATGTAGCAAAGAATATTTTTTTCTAACTTAGGGTGTGTTTTCCTTAAGACAAACATGAACAACTTCAGACTGCCTATCAGAATACATCTTGAAGAGACTGAAATGTTCCCACTTACATGAGATGGCATAACTGGCTGGCGCCGACATGTGACTGCGTCCCTGTTGGCTTCCATATAATACCTCTGTATGCACACCTCTGTTCCCATTCCAGCTTCTTCTCCAAAGACGGCTGTGATATGAATGAACTACATACACTTCATCATGACGTCCAACACCATGGAGCTGACTTCTACAATATCTGAGCAGGCTTCTGCTTCAGGAGTGAAGCACTTAAGAGAAGATAAGCTCATTACAACCCTCTGGTCAAAGCCCAGACCATTCCACAGGGTGCAAGGGCCAAGGTTAAATTCTGCTGTGTGTCCACCAAGGTGTCTGCACCCAAAAGAATCTGAGGTAAGACGGACATCAAGCCTAGTTTCGAGTGCAGGACTTCTCAAAAGGCATTTGGGAAGTTTGGGAAGGAGAGGGAGCAGCACTTTTCTCTTTGTAGTTGGGCTGGTGGGCAAGGGTTACAGGCTGCTCCCAGTCTCAGGATGGGCGCGAGGGTCTGCATCTCCCTGGACAGCAAAACAGAGAGGGATCTCATTAACACAGGTCCTGATGGTCACGCCTGATGCACCAAAAGGAAGGACGGCTTCTCGGGGAGCAGGGAGCGTAACTCACTGGCCTTTTCCAGCTGTAAGGGAGAAAAGTCAACACAACTTGATCAGTGAGTCTTATAAAACATGAAGTCATAAAAATAAAACTCAATCCAGTTACTAGAGGTTTAAGATGTGTATAGTAATTTTTTAAAGTAGCTAATTTGACACATTCAGTTCAGTTCAGTTCAGTCACTCAGTCGTGCCCGACTCTTTGTGACCCCATGGACTGCAGCACGCCAGGCCTCACTGTCCATCACCAACTCCTGGAGTTTACTTAAACTTATGTCCATTGAGTCGGTGATGCCATCCAACCATCTCATCCTCTGTCGTCCCCTTCTCCTCCTGCCTTCAATCTTTCCCAGCATCAGGGTCTTTTCAAATGAGTCAGCTCATCGCATCAAGTGGCCAAAGTATTGGAGTTTCAGCTTCAGCATCAGTCCTTCCAATGAACACCCAGGACTGATCTCCTTTAGGATGGACTGGTTGGATCTCCTTGCAGTCCAAGGGACTCTCAAGAGTCTTCTCCAACATCACAGTTCAAAAGCATCAGTTCTTTGCACTCAGCTTTCTTTATAGTCCAACTCTCACATCCATCCATGACTACTGGAAAAACCATAGCCTTGACTAGACAGACCACATTACATACTATCTAATAACATTCTCTGTGATTTTGGAGGCAGACAATACCAGTCAGTCTACTAAGGGAGTATTGTTCCTGTCACAGCTAAACCCTAGTAGAAGCCTATGCCAAATGCCTGTAGAACCAATTATCAAGACCATTGGTTATCATGCTTTAAATACTTTGGGCACTTGCTGTAATATTTTGTCTATTTTTTTTAATTCAAATTCTCTAACTTCTAACTGAAGTCATGTGTACTTCTTAATAAAATTTAACATATTTGGACTTTGAGAAAAAGATCTAATTTTCACATCTTTCATTTCACAACCCATAGTTAATACAACTTTCACCTGTACTGTTGTCTCTAGGCAAGATTTAAGAATTATTATACACAATTACTCTTCATAACAGAAGTCAAAATAGGACTCTAACTTGTTAATTTCCTAATTGTTCTTTTTCAAGTTTACTAACCATAAGTAAAATGTGCACATCATAATCAGATTTTCAGTCATTATTTTAACATTTCATGCTTTATCTATATGCTGTTTCTTTTTAAGTTCTAAAGCAGTAGGCTTATATGTGGTTATGACACGCACTTCTACTTTTGCTGAATTCATATTTAACAAAGTTCAGTCTATGCATTTATTACATACAAAGTAAGGCAAGAGGTAATGGAAACAGAGTCAGCTACAACATTTGTGGGGTGCCCCATGCAAAATAAAAATGTGGAGCCCCAGCAGGATATGGTGAAGATAGTCTCCCCTTCCCACAGTCCAGCATCCCAACTTGCAGTAAATGAGGGACCTCCCCCCACCCACCACCAAGAGATTGCAACTTCCTTGCCTGCAGGACGTGGGCAAGAAGCCACCACTGAATTGCTCACCATATGGGCCAGGGTGCTGCCAGCTTGTTCAGGGATGGCCGCTTTGCCCAGTCCCAAGATGTCACAACACAGGACACACACTCCACCTTGACTTTCTCTGCTCCAGCACTGCTAATCTACAGGTGGAGGAGGGTAAGGCGAAACACAGGCCTCCCCTGCTGACCCACCCCATCACCACACCAGGTGGAGGGCGGCTGCGGTAATCAGACAGGGATGGGGAGATGGAGCTGGAGGCCAGAAGAGGCCCCGGGGGCTGGGAGCCATCTGCTGAGTATCTAAGCCTGGGAGGGAAGACCCTGGAGGGACCATGCATGGGCTAGGGTCCAACTCCTCTGGGTACATACTCCCTGACCCATCACACTCCACTTCCAAACCATAGACTCCAAGGTTAAATTACTAAGAATTTCATGAGCTCAAAGGCAGAGCCCTAAAACCCCAAGAACAGGGCCATTCTGAGAACAGAGTCCCTGAGCTTTGTTCATAGCATGTGAATCCGTCTTGGGTGACAATGACCTATCTGTGTTAAAGTTTCTTCCTTTGGCTCGTAATCGCAAAAGAAGCTGAGTGTTGAATTGCATCATCTAATTAAATCAGGTTATTTGCTTTCACTTCATTAGCAAAAGGGATATAGCTGATAAAAAAGAAAATGCTTGGGTAATCAAGTATTGGTCATGACTACCATGTAAGTATCCAATCAGACCACTGCAGGACCAGTTTCGAGATGACTCCCAGAGCTGACTGTGCTATTTCTGCATGTAGCCCCTTCCTCCATCTATAAGAGCTCCCCCCACCCCCCGATTGTCAGTGGGGGGAGTTGGCCTTTGGACAGGAGCTCCCCTCCCTCTGGTTGCTGGCCTCTGAAACAAAACAACCTTGCCTCTTTATCGGCTTCAAAACAAGAGGCAGCCGGACTCCCCCTTTCCATTGCAGATTTTTGTGCCCAATGTGAGGTTGCTGCGCTCTCACGGTATTGCCTCCTGGGTTTCCCCTCTTCCAGCAAAGCCACGACCACGATACTGGGCTGGCTGGGATGAATGTGAGGAGCCCGCCGCAGGTGGCTCGCTGGCCCTGAGAGCCGGGGTTTAGGGGAATGTTCCTAGCAGTGGTTCCTAGAAGCCACTTGTTTCAGGGATCCCCCTCTGTTTCTCCCCTGCTCGGCACTGGCTGCCAACTATGCTTTTCCTTGGTGGAACAGAAACATACATCTGGACAAGCTGATGAAGCTCCAAGACCAAGTAAGTACTCTGGCGCGCACGCGGCAAGCTTCTCTTGTGAGCAGGGAATGATGTTTGGGCATTTTGCCAATTGGTTGAAACGTGTGTCTGCCACTGAGGACCGTTTGTGAGCGCTGAGTGTCATTGGAGCATGTTGCTAGTTGGTTCTGATGGGCATCCGACGTTGCGGACCCATTGTGTTGGGAAGTGGTTGTTTGGGACTCCTTATTACTCATCCTCTCGGCAGGTTCTCTGTCTTCCGGTGTGTGGGTGTATATTTCATTCGTGTGATTGGTATCTTTGTTGTTTTTTGTAAAATGGGAAATTCAGATTCAATTCATTAGAAAAATTGTGATTAAAGAAAAAGACAGATTTTTTTAAAACAATGGATGGTGACAGTATTCTTTAGACTCCAGAGAAAATGGTTTAAAATGAAACTCTATTAAAGCAACCCCCCCAACTGATTCTTTCACATGTGCAGCTGAAGAAATACTTGATAAAATACTGTTTTCAGAATTCTGACCCTGAGAGAACAAAAATATACCTAAGAGAAAGCTTGAAGTTAACTCTGCTCATGTCCTTGAAATATAAACACAGAACACTTTGCCTGAGACTTCAGCTTTGGGTTAATTAGTAGGACTTTACAAGATGTTTGAGTTCACTAAACATGCATCTTGTACCACATTAAAGAGAAACTGTGCTATGAGAAAAATGTATGTTTTTAGAGGTTATGGAGAGTGTTCTTAAGTTGGCCAGTTAAAAAATGCTGGTGTAACAATGCAATTACTTGTTTCTTGGTTTTGTTAAGGTCTTTTAAAGGTAGGAAATTGTAATATATAATTAGAGCTACTAGAATAATAAAGGAAACATTTCAGTTTGTAAAGCAAGTAGGATACATATTGTTGGCGAGAGAAGGTATAAAGACTGGAGATATTTTTGCTGAGGAAGAAAAGGAGAAGAATTTTGTCCTAGAGCTGTTTGTTTATGTGGGGGCGGAAATAAGGGCCAAATTAATATGGATCAAGAAAGTGATAAAAGGTTTATCAAAAAGGAACTTTGAGGAAAGAATTGTGTATGTTGTCAGGACTGATTAAGATTAGATTGAATTTAATTAAATAAATGAGTTTTGTTATTAATAATTAGCTGGTACAAGACTGGAATTTGGTTTCTCTCTGAAGAGAAAAGTTTTCCTGGAAAATTAAACAGCTCTTTAAAAAAAAAAAAAAAAGTCTTTCACTTATTTCTTTGGATGCTCCAGGTCTTAGTTGCAGTATGTAGGATCTTCAGTTGTGACGTGTGGGACTTTTAGCCGTGAGCTCTTAGTTTCAGTATCTGGGATCTAGTTCCCTGACCAGTGGTGGATCCCTGGGCCCCCTGCATTGGGAGTGCAGAATCTTAGCCACTAGATCACCAGGAAAGTCCCTGCACTGCTTCTGATAACAGGTTGTAAGTTTCTTCTCTAGCTAACTTAGAGCATTCCAGAAGGCCCCTGAGGCATCTCAGAAGAAATATTAAAGTAACTAAGATTACCTGGTACAGTGAATCACAAGGAAAACTTTGTTAAATGATAATACTAAACATTGTTAGGTTATACTATATGGGTACATGTCCTTAATAGAAATGTTCTAAAAGTTATTAAACACAGGTTTTTGATAAATTTCAGATCATACTACTAAACCAAGCAAAAAAATTTTAAACATTCCAGTGGAAACTTATTACCTAGATTTTTATTCATATTTTTAATGCAAATATTCAGGATGAAAAAATTGTCTAGTGAAGTTGTCACAGAGTATAACTACTCATAGTACATATCCACTGGCTTTAATATTTTTGTGATAGTTGGGTATAAGTGATAAAATGCATAGCCTATAAAATATTTCCACATCAGCATACTTCTGTACTTCTTTGTTATGTCTGATTAGTTTTTCCTTCCATGTGGATAACTGCTGCTGCTGCTAACTAGGCTAATATATAAACAAAAACCTCTATTCAAGGGACATGAATGGACTCAGAGCAGGCAACTGAGCCACTCTGGCATGATTAGAAAAATGTATTGATTATCAACGTCTTCTGTTGAAAGATTTGCCAATATAATGGGAAAATGATGGAAGAAATTTTCACATAATGAGGTGTGTGAAAGTCATTCTGGCTTATACACAGTTTAATTTGAACTTTAGGCTAACCAAGAAAGCCTATTTGTGGCCTCTTAAACATATATTGTAAACTGCTTTATCCATTAAGGGAAAAAATACATTTGAGAATAGTACAAAGATGCATTTTGATTATTATCCTCATTGCAATATGACCACTGATTTTCAAATGTCCAGGTACTATGATAAAGTAATCAAAGAGAGAAGTAATGTTCTCGTAATACAAAATATTGATGCTAAGCCTGGAGCCTGAGATTGTTCTCAACTCTCTATTCATTCCCCAAATTAGGCAGGACTGTGCCCCCACTTCAGCAGGAAGTAGCCAGGGTGATCATCACCCCCATTCCCTCAAAGAGTTGGGGAAAATTGGAACAGAAATGGAAATAAAACCAAGCTCCTCTGCCAAATTTGATTAACTTCTCTAATAAAAACCTTATTCCCTGTCTCGTTCTGTACCTGTCCCTCCTCAAGATTGAGGAGCATCAAAGAAAAGTAGGATTGAAACTGTGTAGGACCCTGTGGCCCTCCCCTCCCCCCAGTGTCCTCGCCCCAACTTTTGCTTGTGGAAAAACTTCAGCCAAACAGAAAGTTTAATCAGAGAAGTGAGAAAATGTAGAAACAAAGGAAAACAGTCAAATAAAACCAAATAATGATAGTTTAGGCATTGAGCAAAGTCAAGGACTTTTAGTTCCTCCTCAAAAGCTATAGGTAATATTCTGAGCCATATCCTGTGAGTTATCTTGTAGATATTAATATCCCCACCAAGTGGAAGAAGTTAATTACATGATGACCAGACTATAACCATGACATGAGCTGCCACAATTCTGAGAACTGGCCTCAGAGAAATGGGAACAAACTGGCCCTGGAACTGCAGAGTAACTGTCCTGAAAGCAATCAAGATGACGCTGATCAGACCTCCACATGACTAACTTCAAGATGATTCTTAGAGCTGACTGTGCTGTTTCTACATGGAACCCCCTCCATCCATCATAAAACCCTTGTCCACCAATTGTCAGTGCGGGGAGTCAGCCTTTGGACAGGAGTCCACCCTCCACCTGTCCACAGGAGCTAGTCTCCTAAATAAAGCAAACTTTCCTTTCCACCAACCTTGCCTCTTTATTGGCTTCCAAGTGGCAGGTAGCCAGACCCCCACTGCCAGTAATAATAGTATCTACCACATCAAGCTTGTTTGGTGATTAAATGAAGCTGTGACTGTAAAGTGCTGGCATGTTGTAAAAGTTTAATAAATTAAAAAGAAAATTCACAATTGTGTTTCTCTTCCACACCCTCCATCGTGTCAAATAACACCAAGCGTTGTGGCTTCTACCTCCTAAATATTTCTTGAATCTATATCCTTCCCCTCTAATGCCTTGGCTATTGGTCTATTTCATAAGCACTTGCTTAGACCATTGAAATAGTGTCCTAGATAACAGGCGTGTCTTTTGTTTATCTCTCATCCATTCTGTAAACTGCTACCAGCAAAATATTCCAAAGCTGACAACATCACTTCTATGCTCAGAATTCCTCAATAGCCCCTCATGGCCCAAAAGTCAGTGTTAGCTGTTCAGTCATGTCTGACCTTTGCCACACCAGGGACTGTACCCTGCAAGGCTCCTCTGTCCACAGTTTATCCCCAGGCAAGAATGCTGGAGTGGATTGCCATTCCCATCTCCAGGGGATCTTCATGACCCAGGGATCAAACCCAGGTCTCTCGAATTGCAGGCAGATTCTTTACCACCCGAGTCAGCAGGGAAGCCCCATGGCCCAAGAAGACAAAATTAAAGCTCTCAGCATGCCACACAACTCTTCTGGAACTAGCCCTTACCTCCCTCCACAGCCTCACCTTCCCTCCAATTCCCCACCAGCAACACACCAAATGCTCCTACTTGTTCTTTCCCCAACAGCCCATGGCTCTCCTTGCCCCCATTTCTTGGTCATTTTATTCCCTCTGCTTGATTTGGCTTGGGCTGATTTTATCTACATTTCCCAAACAATATCCCTTATTTGTTTACCACCCTTTTCCAAGTCTCCACTAAGAAGACTTCTTGAGCCTTGGATATACTTACTGTCTCCCTTTTATATATTCTCATCACACTGTCTACGTTAAAGTACTTAAAATTACTATAATCTCTGTAGTGCAATGATCTCTTTCATCATTAGAAACTGGAAACTTCTTGAGGAACCTGGGTCTCCTTCACCATAATCCCCCCAGCATGTAAAATGGAATCTAAGTCCTGTCGGGCACTCAGTGAATGAATGAATGAAAGCCTAACACCTAAGAATTAATTGTTCATTAGTTCACTTCAATCGCTCAGCCATGTCCGACTCTTGGCGACCCCATGGACTGCAGCACACCTGTTTTCCCTGTCCATCGCAAACTCCCAGAGCTTGCTCAAACTCATGTCCATCGAGTAGATGATGCCATCCAACCATCTCATCCTCTGTCATCCCCTTCTCCTCCCGCCTTCAATCTTTCCCAGCATCAGGGTCTTTTCTAAGGAGTTAGTTCTTCACGTCAGGTGGCCAAAGTATTGGAGTTTCAGCTTCAGCATCAGACCTTCCAATGAATATTCAGGACTGATTTCCTTTAGGATGGACTGGTTGGATCTCCTTGCAGTCCAAGGGACTCTTAAGAGTCTTCTCCAACACTACAGTTCAAAGGCATCAATTTTTTGACCCTCAACTTTCTTTATGGTCCAGCTCTCACATCCATACATGACTACTGAAAAAACCATAGCCTTGACTAGATGGACCTTTGTCGGCAAAGTAATGTCTCTGCTTTTTAACAAGCTGTCAAAGTTGGTCATAGCTTTTCTTCCAAGGAGCAAGCATCTTTTAATTTCATGGCTGTAGTCACCATCTGCAGTGATTTTGGAGCCAATATAGTCTCTCACTGTTTCTATTGTTTCCCCATCTATTTGCCATGAAGATATGGGACTGGATTCCATGATTTTAGTTTTTTGAATGTTGAGTTTTAAGCCAGCTTTTTCACTCTACTCTTTCACTTTAATCAAAAGGCTCCCCAATTCCTCTTCATTTTCTGCCCTAAGTGTGGTGTCATCTACATATCTGAGGTTGTCAATATTTCTCCCTGCAATCTAGATTCCAGCTTGTGCTTCATCCAGACAGGCATTTCGCATGATGTACTCTGCATATAAGTTAAATAAGCAAGGTGGCAAAATACAGATTTGATGTACTTCTTTCCCAATTTGGAACCAGTCTGTTTTGTTTTTTTTTTTTTTTTTTTTTTTTATGTCTGGTTTTAGTTGTTGCTTCCTGACCTGCATACAGATTTCTCAGGGGTGCAGATCAGGTGGTCTGGTATTTCCATCTCTTGAAGAATTTTCCAGTTTGTTGTAATCCACACAGTCAAAGGTTTTGGCATAGTCAATAAAGCAGAAGTAGATGTTTTTCTGGAACTCTCTTGCTTTTTTGATGATCCAACGGGTGTTGCCAATTTGATCTCTGGTTCCTTTGCCTTTTTTAAATCCAGCTTGAACATCTGGATGTTCTCAGTTCATGTACCGTTGAAGCCTGGCTTGGAGAATTTTGAGTACTACTCTGCTAGCGTGAGAAATGAGTGCAATTGTGCAGTAGTTTGAGCATTCTTTGGCATTGCCTTTCTTTGGGATTGGAATGAAAACTGACCTTTTCCAGTCCTGTGGCCACTGCTGAGTTTTCCAAATTTGCTGGCATATTGAGTGCAGCACTTTCACAGCATCATCTTTTAGGACTTGAAATAGTTCAACTGGAATTCTATCACCTCCTTTAGCTTTGTTCCTGGTGATGCTTCCTAAGGCCCACTTGACCTCGGACTCCAGGATCTCTGGTTCTAGGTGAGTGATCACACCATCGTGGTTATCTGGGTCATGAAGATCTGTTTTGTACAGTTCTTCCATGTATTCTTGCCACCTTTTCTTAATATCTTCTGTTTCTGTTAGATCCACACTATTTCCGCCCTTTATTGTGCCCATCTTTGCATGAAATGTTCCCTTGGTATCTCTAATTTTCTTGAAGAGATCTCTAGTCTTTCCCATTATATTGTTTCCCTCTATTTCTTTGCACTGATCACTGAGGAAGGGTTTCTTATCTCTCCTTGCTATTCTTTGGAACACTGCATTCAAATAGGTATAGCTTTCCTTTTCCCTTTGCCTTTAGCTTCTCTTCTTCTCTTAGCTGTTTGTAAGGCCTCCTCAGACAACCAGTTTGCCTGTTTGCATATCTTTTTCTTGGGGATGGTCTTGATTACTGCCTCCTGTACAATGTCATGAACCTCCATCCATAGTTCTTCAGGCACCCTGTCTATCAGATCTAACCCCTTGAATCTATTTGTCACTTCCACTGTATAGTCGTAAGGGATTTGATTTAGGTCATCCCTGAATGGTCTAGTGGTTTTCTGTACTTTCTTCAGTTTAAGTCTGAATTTGGCAAGAAGGAGTTCATGATCTGAGCCACAGTCAGCTCCTGGTCTTGTTTTTGCTGACTGTACAGACCTTCTGCATCTTCAGTTGCAAAGAATATAATCAATCTGATTTCGGTGTTGACCATCTGGTGGCATCCATTTGTAGAGTCTTCCCTTGTGTTGCTGAAAGAGGGTGTTTCTATGACCAGTGTGTTCTCTTGTCAAAACTCTTATTAGCCTTTGCCCCGCTTCATTTTGTACTTCATTTTGAAAGAATTAGAGCAACACAATGTCCAACTGCATAAGAAACAAAGAGTCAAAGGTAGGGTGAAAAATGTAAAGTTCTCCTTGTCCTTGGAGCTCGCTGAAAGCATTAACTTTGCTAGTCATTATGACTGCCTCGGAAGCAATGTGCCTGACAGCTTATGCAGCTAGGCACAGAGACAAAAAATTAGGCAACAGGAATATTTTGTGCATGAAGGGAACTGTTCTTTCTTTTTAAAAAGTAAACAGACAAGACTCTCTTAACAGTGTACTGGAAGGTAAAAATAGTAATGCTGGTGTGAGGCTGAGCAACAAAATCTATATTTTTTCTGCCCCAAACTCTTCAGGGTTACTAAGTTATTCTCCCAATTTAAAAGCCGGCTAGGAAAGAAAAGTTCCAATGACAATGCACTTGTACACCACATGAAAGGAAAGAGGAAAAATGATGCATATTAGAAAATCAAACTGTGTGAGCTCTCCTTGACAAGGGTATGAAAAATAAATGAAAAGATAGTAAGGCAGAAGGAGAAAGAAGATATGGAAGACTGAATATAATACTTAGTTTAAAATTAATAATAAATAAAATAAAATAAAATAAATAATAAATCTAGTGAACCTCTCTATCATTGGTTGCCTTATATTTCAAAGGCTACAACATGACCAGTGATTGGCTCTGAGCCTGATTTGCTGAGTCATACCTGATTCTTAAGACCACTTTTGCCTTTAGGTGTTCCTTGCCCCGATTTCCTGAAGAAGATGGGAAACAAAGAAAACAGGAAAAAAAAAAAAAAAAGAAAACAGGAAATTAAATTTGTTCTCTAATTCTTTTGGAACTTTAATTTGTAAAGTCTAAAAATTCAAAGCAAATTAAATGTGTAATTGTATGCAACTCATGAATGATTTTTTTTTTTGTCAGTGTTCTAAAGATTAAACTTTATTTGTGATATGGACCCAGACAATGAGTCTTGAATAATTTAAAATGGAAACTACATCTTGGTAGACTGCACGCTACAATCTTCATTTTTAGTCATTTATAAAATTAAATTGCCAGTTCTTACTTCTCATGACATCTTAGTATTTTGCGTTAAAAGTGTACTCAAAAATATCTTCTGGAGTCCCCTAATAGAGATCACTCATTCTTTTAAGCACTCAGGTGATAGGAGATTCATCACCCATCCAGTAGCCAGCTCTGCTGTGTACACCTCTAATGCAGACACACACTTCCTAGTAGTGAATTGACCTTGCCCCCACCTCCAGAACTTCCACTCCGCAATCTTGGTTCCATTTGCTGAAGTTCCACATAATACATTCAATTGCTTTGTATTTTTAATGTCATTGAATGTTCCCAGTTGATGGAAGTAATTTTTAACCCTCTGATGATTGTACTCCAAAACCTGGCTCAGCTTCCCACTCACAATGGAAACAACTCTACTTCTCTCCATCAACACCACCGGTCCAGCCAAAGCCGAATTCATCTCGCAGTGGGCAGTCAGACCTGCTCTGCCCTGCCACTCTCATTGCCTCCAGTCTTTCCCAGACATCAGCCAGCATGATTTTTGCTGCAGAAGAAATGTTCACCATGTCTCCAGTTGCTAATAACCCTCAGTACTCTCCTCAGTACTGGAGATAAGTTCAAAACTATAATCTTTCATTGCTTCTTTTACCATCCTTCATCAAATCTACCATAATTTTTAATATACTTAATCCCATAAATAATAATATTATTACTAACAATCCCTAATTTATCCAGGGCTTACTACACACTGGGTACCATGCTAAGAGCATCAGAAGCAGACACTTCAAAGCAAGTTAGTTAGTTAGACTTCAAAGCAAGCCCATTACTATCACTACCCATACATCACAGATGAGGAAAGCAGGCCTTGGGAAAGTTAAGGTAAGGAGAAGAGTGGAGGTTAGAATCAACTCAATTCTAGAACCAATTGATGTTCTAACCTTGTCGTGATGATGCTGATATCTGACATTTTCACTAACCTCCTAGCCCCAGAGTTGTAGAGACCAGTTGCCAAGGGAACTGTCAGAAGCAAATTGTGTTCCTGTTTGCCCAACACTACAAAATCAGAATAATGGTGCATATTTTTTCTCTGAACTACTGTCCCTTGTTCTTCATGGCACTCAAATACCCCACCACCCTAAAACAAGAGAAAGTAAGTGAGTAAATCTGGCACCCTTATCTTGACATCTATTGAGGCTTCTTGAATTTTTAAGGCACTTTCCAGAAAAGAAATAGCAGAGAATAGGAACATATCATGGGCTTCCCTGGTGACTCAGATGGTAAAGAATCTGCCTGCAATACAGAAGATCTGGGTTGGAAAATCCCTGGGTTGGAAAGATCTCCTGGAGGAGGGCATGGCAACCCACTCTGGTATTCTTGCCTGGAGAATCCCCACGGACAGAGGAACCCAGCGGGCTACAGTCCGTGGGGTCGCAAAGAGTCACACATGACTGAGCGACTAAGCAAAGGAACATATCATGGAGATGAGCCATTTAATTACTTTTATCTGGATTCATTAGCAACAGGGAGGATCCAGCAAACAGAATCTAGAATGACAGGGAAGATGTAGAATGACTTCTGCACAAAGATTTTGTGCAAATGTGCAAAGCCTTCCATATTTTAGAGGCAATAACAGGACAGGCAAGAGGTGAGGGCTGTACTCTAGTTAACTGCAGGGTCCTGTGGTGGCTCTATTTTCAGGTTTTTAAGGAACCTCTACACTGTTCTCCATAGTAACTGTACCAATTTACATTCCCACCAACAGTGTAGGAGTTTCCTGTTCACCACACCACCTTCAGCTTATTATTTGTAGACTTTTTGATAATGGCCATTCTGACCAGTGTGAGGTGACACCTCATTGTAGTTTTAATTTGTATTTCTCTAATAATTAGTGATGTTTAGCATTTTTCATGTTGCCTTTTAGCCATCTGTATGTCTTCTTTGGGGGAAATGTCTATTTAGATCTTCTGCCCATTTTTTAATGGGGCTGATTTTAATATTGAGCTGTATAAGCTGTTTGTATTTTTAGGAAATTAATCCCTTGTCAGTCACATTATCTGAAAATATTTTTCTCCCATTCTATATGTTGTCTTTTAGCTTTATTTATGCTTTCCCATGCTTTGCAAAAGTTTTTAAGTTTAATTAGATTCTATTCATTTATTTTTGTTTCTATTTCCCGTTAGTCTAGAAGATGAATCCAAAAAGCTATTAAAGAACATTTTCTAATACCATACACAAAAATAAACTCAAAATGGATTAAAGAGCTAAATGTAAGACTGGATACTATAAAACTCCTAGAGGAAAACATAGGCAGAACACTCTTTGATATACTCTAGTTAATAAAATTGTTTCCCTTAGGGGTAAAGACTAACAGCTTTGATACTGCTACGTATATATACAAGAATTGAACAATTAAGTAAATGGATGGCAGAAGGCAAAAGCCAGGTTTCTCTCCATTAAAATAGAAAATTACAGATACTCAAGAAAAGGAGTAGTACTCAAGAAAACTCTTATATTACCCTATAAGAGGGTAATAAAAATTAGGGTTGGAGACAACAGTATAAACTCATGTTTAGCTTAATATTGATATAGGTGGTTATAGAAATATTTATGAATATGTGTATATACACAGGTTAGTATGCACATATGTCTCCTTGTTCTGTCAGATGAAAAGGCCTAGAAATGGTGACATCCTGGTAGCAATGAGCACACTTAGCAATAGAGTTTGGTTTTTGGTTTTGTTTTTTAATTTTTTATTGGAGGATAATTGCTTTACAATAGTGTGTTGGTTTCTGCCATCCATCAACATGAATCAGCCACAGGTATACACATGTCCCTCCTCTGAGGCCTCCCTCCCACCCCTCGAGTTTGTCGCAGAGCACTGGGTTGAGCTCCCTGCATCACGCAGCAAATCCCCACTGGCCGTCTGTTTCACAAATGGGGGTGTATGTGCTTCCATGCTACCCTCTCAACTCGTCCCACCCTCTCCCTCCCCCACTGTGTCCACAAATCTGCTCTCTATGCCTGTGTCTCCATCACTTCCCTGCAAATAGGAGAACGGTATGGAGATTCCTTCAAACACTAGGAATAGAACTACCATACGACCCAGCAATCCCACTACTAGCCCCGAGAAAACCATAATTGAAAGAGACATCTGTACCCCACTGTCCTTTGCATTACTTTTTACAATAGGAAGGACATGGAAGCAACCTAGATGTCCATCGACAGATGAATGGATGCAGAAACTGTGGTACACATATACAATGGGATTTACTCAGCTATAAAGAAAGAACACATTTGAGTCAGTCCTGATGAAGTGGAGTTTGGCCTTTAATACCCCTGTCCAATAAAAAGAAACAGGACCTTGGGAGAAACCACCGATTCTAGGGCTGGGGCTTGAAATACTCTAAATCAGCCTGCAGGCCTTGTAGTTCCAGAAAGTTAGTATTCAAAACAAAGCTCGGAGTGAGAACTGTGTGTCAGAAGGATACAACAGACAACTTAAAGGGCTTCCGGTGGCCAAATGTAGACCAGTTTGAGCAACAAAATGAAACAGTGTATTAGTCAGTTTGTGCTGCTATAACAAAATACTACAAATTTGCATGGCTTGAACATAAATAAACAGTAATTTGCTTCGTACAATTCTGGAAGCTTGGAAGTCTAAGATCAAGGCTTGGCTGATTCTGTTCCCCGGTGACAGCCCTCTTCCTGGCCTGCAGATGGTCGCTCTGCCCTCACGGGGCAGAGGGGGAGGAGACGGCGAGAGGCCGAGCAAGCTCTCAGTGTCTCTGCTTATGAGACCACCCACCCCATCATGAGGGCCCCACCTTTGTGACCTCACCTAAACCTAATTCATTCCCAAAGGCTCATCTCCAAATACCATTCCATTGTGATTTAGGGCTTTAACATATGAATGGGGGGGGGGTGCACAATTTGGTCCATAGAAAGTATTGTTAGTTTACAACTCAGAGTATAAAATAAATATGTATTAGTCAATGTTAATATAAACAATGGCTTCCCTGAATAGCTCAGTTGGTAAAGAATCCACCTGCAATGCAATATAAATAAATGACTGAATAAGTAAGTAAATTGGGAATGAATAGACAAATATATTGAAAAATGCAAAAAAAAAAAATGTAGCTGTCCCACCTTAAGGAGATACGCTATAACTTCCGGTAAGTTTGGGGTACATGTAGGTGCTTTGTTTCAAAGAGAAGCTTATAGAAAGAAAGGGAGGAAAGAGTAAATTTATAGAGGAGAAAAATGACAAACACTGTCTCCAGCCAGGTCATCAAGATTACATCAGCAGGGATAAGCCATACTGATGGTTGTACCTGTGATACGTTGTAATGAAAATAGCACTTCACACCTGCGATCTTCCTCCCCAAAACGCACTCCGGTCTTATCATCAGAAAAATACCAAGCGAATCCCAATTGAGGAAAGTATAAAATACCTAACCAGTGAGCCTCCAAACTGTCAAGTCACTAAAAACAAGGGCAATCTGAGAAACGGTCACAGCCAAGAGGAGCCTAAGGAGACGAGTCTCCTAAGTGTAATACGGTCTCCTCAGTGGCATCCTGGAACGGAAAAACGGGTGCACAGAAAAGGGGACCCTCGTATCCTGCTGGTAGGAGGGGAAATTGTTGCAGCCACGATGGAGGACAGTATGGGACATCCTCAAAACACTCAAAACAGATGCACCGCATGATCTAGCAATCCCACTCCCAGATGTACATCCAGAAATCATAAAAACTCTAAATGAAAAAGATACATGCACCCCAATATTCATAGCTACTTACAATAGCCAAGACAGGGATGCAACCCAAATGTCCATCATTGATGACTGGCTTAAGAAGATGGGGTGCATATTTTCAATGGAATATTAACCATTAAAAAAAAAAAAGAATGAAATATTACCATTTGCAGCAACAAGGATGGACCTAAGGAATATTATACTTAGTGAAGTAAGTCAGATGGAGAAAGATTATATGATATCACTTACATGGGGAATCTGAAAAAAAAAAAAAAAGTTAATCTATATGCAAATAGAAATAAACTCACAGACAGAAAACAAATGTATGGTTTCCATAGGAGAAAGGAGGCAGGGATAAATTACAAGCATGGGATCAACAGATACACACAACTATACTCAAAAT
This sequence comes from Dama dama, assembly GCF_033118175.1. NCBI lineage: Eukaryota > Metazoa > Chordata > Mammalia > Artiodactyla > Cervidae > Dama > Dama dama. The sequence goes on along the minus strand of NC_083712.1, from coordinate 44,710,643 downwards.
AGAAAGCAACAAAGATTTACTTATGACACAGGAACCATCTTCAATATCTTTTAATAACCTATAATGAAAAACGGTCTGAAAAAAATATACATAGCTGAATCTCTATGCTGCAAACCTGAAACTAACAGAATATTGTAAATCAACCTGACTCAAATTAAAAATAGATAAGACTAACCAAGATATAAGCTTGCCAACACCTCAGAAAATCCCCTGCATGACCAATTATATCCCCTTCTCATCAATCTCTACCCCAGGAATGGTCCTTTATCAGCATAGATGAAATCATACAGTATGGAGAAGGAGGCGGGGAGGGAAAGGAGGATGACAACTAACACCAGTCCTTCACAAACTGTTTTAAGAAACAGAATAAGACTTTTATCTTATTGCCTGAGATCAGATGTATGCAAGCATGCTAAGTCACTTCAATCTTGTCTGATTCTTTGTGACCCTATGGGCTGTAGCCCACCAGGCTCCTCTGTCCATGGGATTCTCCAGGCAAGAATACTAGAGTCGGTTGCCATTTCCTTCTCCAGGGGATCTTCCCAACTCAGGGATCGAACCTGCCTCTCCTGAGACTCCTGCATTGCAGGCAGATCCTTTACCACTGAGCCACTGGGGAAGCGCCTGAGATAAGATACCATGATATCAAAGCCAGACAAAGACATAATAAAAAAACTGCAGACCAATATTCTTTATGAAGGTAACCATAAAAATTCTCGACAAAATACTAGCAAACTGAACTAAGCCACATCTAAAAGGATTATACGCGGTGACAAGGTGGGATTTATCTCAGGGACACAAGATTGGTTCAAACCATAAAGCAATAACTATAATATACCAGATGAAGAGGATGAAAGAAATCATTTGAATAGATGCAGAAAAACATTTGACAAAACCCAACTCTCTTTTGTGATGAAGTTCAGTTCATTCATTCACTCAGTTGTGTATGACTCTTTGCAACCCCATGGACTGCAGCATACCAGGCTTCCCTGTCCATCACTAACTCCCAGCGCTTGCTCAAACTCATGTCCATCAAGTCAGTGATGCCATCCAACCATCTCATCCTCTGTTGTCCCTTTCTCCTCCTGCCTTCAATCTTTCCCAGCATCAGGGTCTTTTCTAAGGAGTCAGTTCTTCACATCAGGTGGCCAAAGTATTGGAGTTTCAGCTTCAGCTTCAGTCCTTCTGATGAATATTCAGGACTGATTTCCTTTAGGATTGACTGGTTGAATCTCCTTGCAGTCCAAGGGACTCTCAAGAGTCTTCTCCAACACCACAGTTGGAGAAGCATCAATTCTTCAGCACTCAGCTTTCTTTATGGTCCAACTCTCACATCCATAGATGACTACTGGAAAAACCATAGTTTTGACTAGACGGACGTTTGTTGGTAAGGTAATGTCCCTGCTTTTTAGTATGGTGTCTAGATTTGACATAGCTTTTCTTCCAAGGAGCAAGCATCTTTTAATTTCGTGGCCAGTCACCATCTGCAGTGATTTTGGAGTCCAAGAAAATAAAGTCTGTCACTATTTCCATTGTTTCCCCATCTATTTGCCATGAAGTGATGGGACCAGATGCCATGATCTTAGTTTTATGAATGTTGAGTTTTAAACCAATTTTTTCACTCTCTTCTTTCACTTTCATCAAGAGGCTCTTTAGAGCACTCAGCAAACAAGGACTAAGGGAACTTCCTCAACCTGATAAAACGTCTCTGTACAATCCTAAAGCAGCCTCATACTTAGCAAGACTGAAAATACCCCCATATGGGTAAGTAACATGAATCTAAACAAACAGATTGAATTTTCCCTGGTGCAGGACAGGGAAAAGACTTTCCAATACCCTCCTCCATCTTTCTTAGTGCATTTGCCTTAGAAGACTTGTAATTATGAATCTGTTCTAAACCCTTTTAAGATTATGTAAGTCTTTTTAAAACCTAAATAAGCACCTCAACGTATTTGCAACCTAGAAATCTCTTCTTAAAGACTCAGGAGACATCTCTTTGAATGTGATCATCAAAGAATACAGTACACCTACCTACCTCGCAGTTTTCACAGCAGTATAAGAGCCAAACTTTGGCTGGCACCTGGTTCCAAGTTATAAACCTACTCCCTGTCATAAAGATATGAGAAATTTGTGAGGTCTCTTTAGAATAAAGGTAATTAGCCAACACAAGTGACTACCCTAATTACCGAGTGAATATAGGATGAACTATTTGAGATGAATGGTGGTTATTTCCTCTTACTAGTTATTTATCTTGAAAGCATGTGTGTAATTGGCTGCATCTGCTGAGCTGTAAGAAATCATAAAACTTTCTTTCTGTCTTTGCAATCACTTTAGTGGATTATCTGTGATGAAGACCACATTCTGATTTAATGTTTATTCTGTAATAAAATTGTTTTCTTCCTCTTCTGCTTTTTTGAGAGTTTGTCTAGGTTTGCAGCATATTTTGTTTTTAATCCAAATTTTCCTAACAGCCCCCGAGAAAAGGAATAGGACAAGGATATCTGACCTCACTATTTCTATTCAACACTGTAGTGAAGTTTCTAGGGCAGTTAGGAAAGAGTAATAACAGGCATTTGTATTGGGGAAGAAAGAAAGCAAAACTATTTCTATTCACAGATGAATTTAAAAGTTCTAAGAAACCCACAAAAAAATTTACCAATAATATTCAAGTTCAACAGGGTTGCGAGGCATAAGATCAATATACAAAAATCAATTATATTTTATATACTAGCAACAAACAATCCAAGATTAAATTAAGAAAACCATTTTATTTAAAATAGCATCAAAAATAATAAAACCTAGAAATAAATGTAGCAAAAGAAGTACACAACTTTACACTGAAAACCAGAAAACAGTGTTGAAAGAAAGAGGACCTAAATAAAGAAAAAGTCATCCTGTGTTTAAGTATGGAAAGAAGTAATACTGTTAAGAGAGCTGGGTTAGTTTTTCCTCTTGTTGCTGTAACAAATTATCACAAACAGTAGCTTAAAACACAAATTCATTATCTTACAGTTCTGGATGGTTCAAAAATGTTTCTTTGTAGGCTAAAATCTAAACTTTAGTAGGGCACATTCTTTCCTGAGACTCTAGAGGAGAACCCATTTCTTTGATTTTCCTTTTCCAGCTTGTACAAACTGTACACATCCCTTGATTTATGGTCCTTTCTGTCTTTAAAGCCAACAGTGGTCATCTGAATCTTTATCACAGTATATCACTCTGACACTCCACTGATTCCCTTTCATATTTGAAAACATTTATTGTATGTTGGGATTAGCAGTCTCAAATCCATATGCTACCTTCAGTTCAGTTCAGTCGTTCAGTCGTGTCCAACTCTGCAACCCCATGAACAGCAGCGTGCCAGGCCTCTCTGTCCATCACCAACGCCCAGAGTCCACCCAAACCCATGTCCATTGAGTTGGTGATGCCATCCAACCATCTCATCCTCTGTTGTCCCCTTCTCCTCCTGCCCTCAATCTTTCCCAGCATCAGGGTCTTTTCCAATGAGTCAACTCTTCGCATGAGGTGGCCAAAGTATCGGAGTTTCAGCTTCAACATCAGTCCTTCCAATGAACACCCAGGACTTGTCTCCTTCAGGATGGACTAGTTGGATCTCCTTGCAGTCCAAGGGACTCCCAAGAGTCTTCTCCAACACCGTAGTTCAAAAGCATCAATTCTTCGGTGCTCAGCTTTCTGTATAGTCCAACTCTCACATCCATACATGACTACTGGAAAAACCTCAGCCTTGACTAGATGGACCTTTGTTGGCAAAGTAATGTCTCTGCTTTTTAATATGCTGTCTAGGTTGGTCATAACTTTCCTTCCAAGGAGTAAGTGTCTTTTAATTTCATGTCTGCAATCACCATCTGCAGTGAATTTGGAGCCCAGAAAAATAAAGTCTCTCACTGTTTCCACTGTTTCCCCGTCTACTTGCCATGAAGTGATGGGACTGGATGCCATGATCTTAATTTTCTGAATGTTGAGCTTTAAGCCAACGTTTTCACGCTTCTCTTTCACTTTCATCAAGAGGCTCTTTAGTCCTTTTTCACTTTCTGCCATAAGGGTGGTGTCATCTGCCTATCTGAGGTTATTGATATTTCTCCCGGCAATCTTGATTCCAGCTTGTGCTTCCTCCAGCCCGGCGTTTCTCATGATGTACTCTGCATATAAGTTATGCTACCTTAATTTTCCTTTATCTTATAACACATTCACAAGTTCCAGAGCTTATTTTAGAATAGTCTTTTCAATAAATAGTTCCCTGACAACTGGACACCCACGTGCAAAAGAATGAATTTAACCTCTACTTTACATCACATACAAAAATTAACTCTAAGTGGATCCTGGACCAAAACATAAGAATTAAAACTACAAAACATAGGTATGTCTTTGTGACTTTGGATTTGGCAATTATTTCTTAAATATGACACTTAAGCGCAGCATCCAAATTGAGCTTAAAAACTTCTGCACTTCAAAGACCCCTATCAAGAAAGTGAGAAAAGAATCCACAGTGTGGGAGAAAATGTTTGAAAAACATGTATCTGGTAAGGGTCTGGTATCAGAATAAGTGGGCTTCCCAGGTGGCCCCGTGGTAAAGAATCTGCCTACCAATTCAGGAGATGCAGGAGACATGGGTTTGATCCCTGGGTCAGAAAGATCCCCTGGAGGAGGAAATGGCAACCCACTCTAGTATTCTTGTCTGGAAAACACCATGGACAGAGGAGCCTGGCGGGCCACAGTCCATGGAGGAGTTCACAAAGAGTTGGACACGACTTAGTGATTGAGCATGCATGCAGACATGCAGACTAAATAAGAATTCTTGCAATTCAATAACAACAACACAAATAATCCAATTGTAAATGGGCAAAGAAAGAGTTGTTCAACGTCATTAGTCACAAGGAAATGCCAATCAAGACCACAGTAAGATATAATGTCACATCTACTAGGATGGCTAGTGTCGAAAAGACAGATAATAACAAGTGTTGGTAACCAAGGGGAGAGGTTGGGTTTTTCAAATATTGCTGCTGAGAAGGAAAAACGGTGCAGCCACTTTAAAAGACAGCTCCTAAAATGTTAAACATAGAGTTACCATACTGAGAGGTAAAGCTCCTCAAGGCCAAAATCCTCTGTGTGGTCTTCCGGGTCCAGCCACAGCCTTTGCCTGGCAGACCTCCTAGGAAGAGGCTGCCCTCCCGCACCAGCCTTGGTGCCCTGCCATTGCGTTACAGTTTCTAGAGAGAGCTGCGGTAAAGAGCTCGGCTTGCCTGCCAACCCCAATCAGCCATGCTCACGTGCACAGCTGCATTCCCGCCCCTGCCAGGAGCCCCAGCGGAGACCATCTTGAGAGAAGCCTTGACTGAGGAGTGGTGTTCTATTGCTGGTGACTCTGCGCAGTCTAAGTGAATAGTTACACATTGTAAAAGTATAAAAACATAGAGCGGAACGATATACACCAACCTCCCAATAGTGGTTACCTCCGGAAAGAAAGGAAAAATAGAGTGGGGAGGGGCCTTCAATTCAACACTCAAGATAGTTCTTTAAAATAAATTTAAGTAACTATCACAAAGCTATTATTGTATCAAAGCCAGTGAGCATAAACAGATGTTTGTTAACTTTTGAAACATTTCACAATAATAATGAATTTAAGATATGGAAATACTGGTTAGTGCTAGATGGTAGAATTAAATGTGATTATAACTTTTTTCTTCCAACCATCATAATCTTATTTATAATGATGAAGAATACCTGTGTTTTTTCAAAAGTCTGTCATGACCAATGAATCTACTTAAACAAAGGGCTTTAAAAAAAAGTTAAACCACTATTAAAAATCTCATTTCAGTGTTAAATCTTCACAGGTGTTTTTAATAGCTCAGCTGGTTTTTAAATGCAAGCCAATATTTAAAGGTAAAATTTACATATATCCAAATTTTCAGTGCTAGTCAGGAACTGAAATGAAATCATTATAGCTATAATAGTTATTCCTGTAGTTAAGGTCCTTTTGAAAACATGGCCTTAAATAAACCAAGATTGTCTGAATGAGTTCATTCAAGCTATTACCATAAATTACCCTGCGTAGAGCTATAGCTAATAATAGACTTGCTTTTAGAGCTGAAACATCTAATTCAATAGTTTTCAAAGACGTTTCAGAACTCTCTTCATATTAAATAATGTGTAAAAACCCACTGTATAGAAGAGATCCAAACGAAGGCATTTGTTTAAAGTAGGAGGCTTGAGTTCCGAGTTCTTTACCCCAGCAGACGAAGCTCTCTCTCACCTCTGACTTCTCTGAACACTCACCTGCTCACGCCTCCCGATTTCTAGCCGCGCCTCTCCCGCTCACGTCCTTCCACGGCACAGTCCTCTGTACTCGCAGCTGCTGTAGTTCTGTCTGTCCTGGCTTGTCACCTCCCCTCCCCTCCAAAGTCTTGCCTCAGCCCCTGCTGTTCCCCCCAAACTACTCTTGATATGCCTATCTGCAAATCCAAGGGATATTCATCCGTCCTTTCCAGGGAGCCATGAAATCATCCTATGAAAATGAAAATTCTCATTAAGTCTTTCTGCCGCACAGGGTGCTGCTGACCTAAAAAAAAAAAAAAAAAAAAAGACATTGTGTTTCCTCTCAAAAAAGTTCTCATATCTTGTCTGACACCGTTTTCTCTTTTTTTCTTCTTTTACCTCCTCTTTGCTGACTCCCTTCAAGTCTCCCCCAGGGTTTCCTCTCTCTCTCTCTGCCCCTTAAATGCCGTGGCCGCTCAGGTTCTGGTTCAGCGCTTGTCTATTTCACAGCCAGCCCCACCTAGCTACTTATGACTCTATGTTCCCCCACCAGCCAGAAACTCCTAAACGTATCTGGATTGCTTATTGGGCATGACAGCATTACTGCTTCGTGCTAAGTCGCTTCAGTCAGGTCCAACTCTTTGCGACTCTATGGAGTGTGGCCTGCCAGGTTATGACTGTCTATGGGATGCTCCAGACAAGAAAACAAGAGTGGGTTGCCATGCCCTCCTCCAGGGGATATTCCCCATCCAGAGACTGAACCTGTGTCTCTTAGGTCTCCTGCACGGGCGGGCAGGTTCTTTACCATTAGCGCCACCTGGGAAGGTGAAAGTGAAAGGGAAGTCACTCAGTCGTATCTGACTCTTTGTGACCCCCATCGACTGTAGCCCACCAGGCTTCTCCATCCATGGGGTTTTCCAGGCAAGAATACTGGAGCGGGTTGCCATTTCCTTCTCCAGGCAACTCAAATTCAACATACTCAAAACTAGATTAATCCCTTCCCCTTCTTTGCCAATCCTTCCCTATGTCTTCCCTAATTACATAGCGTCTGCTGTGAGTTGAATTGTGTCCCCCAAAAGATATGTTGAAATTCTATCTCCTGTGGTTACCAAGGATGGACAAGCATAGGAGCAAACATCATGGTACCATATTTTGAGGGGGGAGAAAAAGCTTTATTGACAGGTTGACAGCAAGGAGACAGGAGGCGAAGATCTAAAGTATACCAGATTTGGGGTTTGGCCAAACCTTTATGAGTCAGCAGTTGGAATGCAAAAGAGCTGATGCAGCAGGTTTCTACAGGAGAGCTTTGGAGCTTGGCCATTAGTGGTAAAATACGGTCAAGGGAGCTTTGCCAGATCTTCCTGGACAAGGGACCCTTCACTTCGGAACATGCATCAGTAGCTGGAAATCTTAGATTACCTGGCAAACAAGTATCTGTAATGCCAAGATAATAAGGGTTTGGGACTTCCCTGGTAGTCCAGTGGTTATGAGTCTGCCTCCCAATGCAGGGGACGCCGGTTTGATCCTTGGTCCAGGAGGATTCCACGTGCCTCGGGGACCCTGGGGCTGTGCACCACAACTGCTGAGCCCACACGCCTAGAGCCCGTGCTCCGCAACGGAAGAGGCCCCCACAGTGAGACGCCCACGTGCACCAGCTGGGGAGTGCCCCCACTGCTGCAACCAGAGAAAGCCCAAGAGCAGGACAGAGCGCAGCCGTAAATAGATATGTTTTCAGAAAACAGGGATTTTATTCTTAGAAGGAAAAGATATATAAAAGATGAAAATACTTGAAGCAAACAAATTATTCTATCAAGTACATCCATCCATTGCACCACAAATTAATCTTATCCTCAAACACAGAATTCTAAAATTATGGGTTATTCCCTCTCCTATAATTCTCCTATATTCCCTCTCCTATGTTACAACATATATAGTTTCAGTTCAGTTCAGTTCAGTCGTTCAGTCATGTCCAACTCTTTGAGACCCCACGGACTGTAGCACGCCAGGCCTCCCTGTCCATTACCAACTCCCAGAGTTTACTCAAACTCATGTCCATCAAGTCGGTGATGCCACCCAACCATCTCATCCTCTGTCGTCCCCTTCTCCTCCTGCCTTCAATCTTTTCCAGCATCAGAATCTTTTCCAATGAATTGGCTCTTCACATTAGGTGGCCAAAGTATTGGAGTTTCAGCTTCAGCATCAGTCCTTCCAATGAACACCCAGGACTGATCTCCTTTAGGATGGACTGGTTGGATCTCCTTGCTGTCCAAGGGACTCTCAAGAGTCTCCTCCAACACCACAAGTCAAAAGCATCAATTCTTCTGTGCTCAGCTTTCTTTACGGTCCAACTCTCACATCCAAATATAGTTTATACGTGAACAATGCAGGAATTGGGAGCCCGACCCTCTACAAAGTTGAAAATCCTCACATAACTTATAATTGGTCCTCCAGATACTTGATTCCTCCACATACACAATTCTACATCTGCAGATTCAACCAACTTTGGACTGTGTAGTAATATAATACTTTCTGTTGAAAAAAAAATCCACCCTTTCATGGACCCTTTCAGTTCAAACCCATGTAGTTCAGGGTCAGCTGTATATAAAATAAGTCACCATGGATTTAAAATTTTTCCTGCTGAGTTTATATCCCACCTCTCCCTTTTTAAAAGACTGTTTTTAGATCACTTTTAGTTTACCACAAATTGGAAGGAAGTCATCGGGATTTCCCACACAGCGGGGCCCCCAGGCTCCCTTTCTCTTTTGTTCTCATTAACAGCAGGCTTAAATCAGCCCACTCCTGGGTCATCACAAAAGCCTAACTCCTTTTAGTATTTCATTTGTCCCTTCACTGAGCAATTGTCTACTAAGCACCTCCTATAGTCCTTTCAGAATGTTATTACAAACGAGCAGAGAAAAGTGGGTCAGTAGCTGGAAGAGAGAGAGAAGAATATGAGTTTGTTTGTTTAAAAAAGAAAACATGACGTTATGTGTGTGGGTTAGCAGGAATGAGTCAGTGTGGGTGGAGAAATTAGCAATGCAGAATTGAGAGGGGGGCCTGGAGGAAACGGAGACCCAGAAGGAGGGCTGGTCCCCCGCAGGCCTGGGGAGCGCTGAGCACCCACGGGGAGCACTGAGCACCCAGGGGGAGCACAGAGCACCCGGGGGGAGCACGGAGCACCCAGGAGCACCATGCAGGCGCCTGGGATGGCATGGCCCAGAGCTCATGGAAGTTCTCCTCTGATAGCTCCCAGTTTCTCAGTGAAGCAGAGAGCAGAGTCACTAGTGCAAAGGATAAAACTGAAACTCCTCCCTCTTGCTGTGAGTCCAAACCTTCCTTAGTCAAACATCTCCATCCCTCAAGCCTCCGCAACACGTTTCCCATTTCACTAACCTCTTGAAGCCCCTTCAAGCACTCCTGTTCTTCACCAGGATTGTTCTTCCTTACCCCATCAACATGGCAGAGAGTGGGTGGTGATAAACACTGGATTCCATCAAAACACAGATTATTTGCCATTGATTCATTAATACAAAACTTGAAAATACATATCACTAGGTAGGTGATAGCCATAACTAAGAAAACATAATTTTATTCATATGACAAGAGGACAGAGGATAATTAAAATCTTTTGTTAATTGTATCTGAACAATTTAGGGGTAGTTCAGTTCAGTTCAGTTCAGTTCAGTCGCTCAGCCGTGTCCGACTCTTCGAGACCCCATGAATCGCAGCACGCCAGGCCTCCCTGTCCATCACCAACTCCCGGAGTTTACTCAAACTCATGTCCATCAAGTTGGTGATGCCATCCAGCCATCTCATCCTTTGTTATCCCCTTCTCCTCCTGCCCCCAATCTCTCCCAACATCAGGGTCTTTTCCAATGAGTCAACTCTTCGCATGAGGTGGCCAAAGTATTGGAGTTTCAGCTTCAACATCAGTCCTTCCAATGAACACCCAGGACTGATCTCCTTTAGGATGGACTGGTTGGATCTCCTTGCAGTCCAAGGGACTCTCAAGAGCCTTCTCTAACACCATAGTTCAAAAGCATCAATTTTTCGGCACTCAGCTTTCCTCACAGTCCAACTCTCACATCCATACATGACCACTGGAAAAACCATAGCCTTGACCAGATGGACCTTTGTTGGCAAAGTAATGTCTCTGCTTTTTAATATACTATCTAGGTTGGTCATAACTTTCCTTCCAAGGAGTAAGTGTCTTTTAATTTCATGTCTGCAATCACCACCTGCAGTGATTTTGGAGCCCCCCAAAATAAAGTCTGACACTGTTTCCATTGTTTCCCCATCTATTTCCCATGAAGTGATGGGACCGGATGCCATGATCTTAGTTTTCTGAATGTTGAGCTTTAAGCCAATGTTTTCACTCTCCTCTTTCACTTTCATCAAGAGGCTTTTTAGTTCATCTTCACTTAATGCCATAAGGGTGGTGTCATCTGCATACTGAGGTTATTGATATTTCTCCCAGCAATCTTGATTCCAGCTTGTGCTTCTTCCAGCCCAGCATTTCTCATGATGTACTCTGCATGTAAGTTAAATAAGCAGGGTGACAATATACAGCCTTGATGTACTCCTTTTCCTATCTGGAACCAACCTGTTGGTCCATGTCCAGTTGTAACCATTGCTTCCTGACCTGCATACAGGTTTCTCAAGAGGCAGGTCAGGTGGTCTGGTATTCCCATCTCTTTCAGAATTTTCCACAGTTTATTGTGATCCACACAGTCAAAGGCTTTGGCATAGTCTATAAAGCAGAAATAAATGTTTTTCTGGAACTCTCTTGCTTTTTCTATGATCCAACAGATGTTGCCAATTTGATCTCTGGTTCCTCTGCCTTTTCTAAAACCAGCTTGAACATCTGGAAGTTCACGGTTCACATATTGCTGAAGCCTGACTTGGAGAATTTTGAGCATTACTTTACTAGCATGTGAGATGAGTGCAATTGTGCAATAGTTTGAGTATTCTTTGGCATTGCCTTTCTTAGGGACTGGAATGAAAACCGACTTTTCCAGTCCTGTGGCCACTGCTGAGTTTTCCAAATTTGGTGGCATATTGAGTGCAGCACTTTCACAGCATCATCTTTCAGGATTTGAAAAAACTCAGATGGAATTCCATCACCTTCACTAGCTTTGTTCGTAGTGATGCTTTCTAAGGCCCACCTGACTTCACATTCCAGGATGTCTGGCTCTGGGTGAGTGATTACACCATTGTGATTATCTGGGTCATGGAGATCTTTTTTATACAGTTCTTCTGTGTATTCTTGCCACCTCTTCTTAATACATTCTGCTTCTGTCAGGTCCATATCAGTTCTGTATCAAACCCATCTTTGCGTGAAATGTTCCCTTGGTATTTCTAATATTCTTGAAGAGATCTCTAGTCTTTCCCATTATATTGTTTTCCTCTATTTCTTTGCATTGATTGCTGAGGAAGGCTTTCTTATCTCTCCTGGCTATTCTTTGGAACTCTGCATTCAAATGGGAATATCTTTCCTTTTCTCCTTTGCTTTTCGCTTCTCTTCTTTTCACAGCTATTTGTAAGGCCTTCTTAGACAACCATTTTGCCTTTTTGCATTTCTTTTCCATGGGGATGGTCTTGATCCTTGTCTCCTGTACAATGTCACGAACCTCCATCCATAGTTCATCAGGCTCTCGGTCTATCAGATCTAGTCCCTTAAATCTATTTCTCGCTTCCACTGTATAGTAATAAGGGATTTGATTTAGGTCATCCCTGAATGGTCTTGTGGTTTTCCCTACTTTCTTAAGTTTAAGTCTGAATTTGGCAATAAGGAGTTCATGATCTGAGCCACAGTCAGCTCTAGGTCTTGATTTTGCTGACTGTATAGAGCTTCTCCATATTTGGCTGCAAAGAATAAAATCAATCTGATTTCAGTGTCGACCATCTGGTGATGTCCATGTGTAGAGTCTTCTCTTGTGTTGTTGGAAGAGGGTGTTTGCTATGACCAGTGCGTTCTCTTGGCAAAACTCTATTAGCCTTTACCCTGCTTCATTCTGTACTCCAAGGCCAAATTTGCCTGTTATTCCAGGTGTTTCTTGACTTCCTACTTTTGCATTCCAGTCCCCTATAATGAGAAGGACATCTTTTTTGGGTGTTAGTTCTAAAAGGTCTTGTAGGTCTTCATAGAACCATTCAACTTCAGCTTCTTCAGCGTTCCTGGTTGGGGCATAGGCTTGGATTACCGTGATATTGAATGGTTTGCCTTGGAAATGAACAGAGATCATTCTGTCGTTTTTGAGATTGCATCCAAGTACTGCATTTCGGACCCTTTTGTTGACTATGATGGCTACTCCATTTCTTCTAAGGGATTCTTCCCCACGGTAGTAGATATAATGGTCATCTGAGTTAAATTCACCCATTCCAGTCCATTTTAGTTCGCTGATTCCTAGAGGTAGAGACCTTGTTAATTGGAGAGGTGTCACAGGGATGGCTACTTTGCCAGTAGCTAAGAATTTGGTCAACACTACTTAGACAAAAAGCATTCAAGTTAAGACTGACCTAATTTAAACTCTGACTGATACATATAAATGCATAGGATACATTTAAATGATACATACAAATGTATAGAAACTTTGAGCTAGCTGTTTTTATTTCAATAGTCAAGAAAAAACTCTGGTAAAAATAAAAATTTCTTTAAGAAAATATGAAATCGATCACCAATTAATATTCACAACCTTTGGATTTTCCACATATTGCTAATTATTTTGCTGAAAAAAATACTTTTGCCTTTTTAGTTTTAATTTATTTCTAGCCAATCATACATATCTTATGTTATATGAATTATGGAGAAGCTAGAAATAATTTGAATATCTTTAAAATGAAGACTGGCTGAATAATTCTGATGTATACAAAAATTTTAATACAGCTTAATTATAGTTTAATACATATATTAAAACTAAAGACACAAGAAAGCATTTATTAACATCTATGTGTGTGGGTGTATGCATAGAAAAGGATTTGAAATTAGGGATACCAAGTTGTTTCCATGAGTTTTCTCCATGCTCTGGGTTAGTAGGATTGTGAGTCCTCTTAATTGAAACTTTTTCTTATTTTTGGCAATGAGAGTTATAAAAGTTAATAAACATAAACCTCAATTAAATAGAGTCAGGACTTTATTAAAAGCTCTCAAGTGATAGTAATGTGTTGCTTATTTTGCAAAAAAAAAAAAAAAACCATTGAGCTAGCCAATTGCATCCTTTTATTAAGAATCACAAACATATCAATTTTCCCAATTTTATAAGAAACTGCACTGATACCTCCTTTTGACAATCAATTGTGTTTATTATTGTAATAAGGAAATCAAACATGTCAGTCCTAAAGGAAATCAACCCTTAATATTCACTGAAAGGACTAATGCTAAAGCTGAAGCTCCAATACTCTGGTTACCTGATGTGAAGAGCTGACTCACTGGAAAAGATTCTGATGCTGGGAAAGATTGAGAGCAGGAGGAGAAGGGGACGACAGAGGATGAGATGGCTGGATGGCATCACTGACTCAATGGACATGAGTTTGTGCAAGCTCCAGGAGATGGTGAAGTGTCAGAAAGCATTTAACAGGAGACTTCCTGTGTGCTGTTTTGGATCTGTCAGGAATCCTCTGGTCCTTATTAATTCCTAAATATTCAGGGGCTGAGGAATCCAGGCATTTCCTTCATTAGTTTCTCAATATGGTGATAAGTACCCTCTTCCTTTTTATGAACCATACAGTAAAAAGTGATTGTTTACAACTCTTTCTCTTTGATAGGGATCACGTTATGTTTTGTAAGTCTGGAATTTTAATCTTTATCTTTGCTGAGAATAACTACCTTGTAAGACAGTATGTATGCCCACACCATGTTGATTAAAACACCTTTGCTCCATCAGAGCTTTGGTCCCCGTGTCTTTCTTTCTTTCTTTCTCTCTCTCTCTTTCTTATCGTTGACTCTGGACCACCAGGTTCCAGCCCATTAAAGGACCAACAGTGAAGGACAGGGAAGTCTTGCATGCTGCAGTCCATGGGGTTGCAAAGAGTCAGACATCACGACTGAACAGCAATTGTTATTTATTCTCATTATAGACTCGAGTCCCTGTAGATTAGACTACCCAAGATGAGACCTCAAATAGAAATTTAATTTATTTGGCCTCAGTTATCTTTAGTAATAAAATGAATGTGTAGACTAAATAACAAACAAATAAATAATAAAAATTTTAAAATAGAGTCAGAGGACCAGAAGGGGGCGCACTCACACCCTTCATCAATAGTGGAACCAAACAAGAAGAAGAAAGATTCCTCTTCTGGCCTGGCCCGGTCTCAGCCCAGGAAAAGCCATGGACTCTTTGTCTACCATGGCCCTCTCCACTTCCTGTCGCCACCCCACGCTGCTATAAAACTGTTCTCCTTCCCTTGCTGTGCCGGGACTTATCTGTGGCTCAACATTGTTGCACACCCTGAATTACAATTCTCTGCTGATGCTAAATAAACCTATCTTTGCTGGGGAAACATATGGTAGTCTGTTTCAGGTCAATGACACGTACCGCTTCTATAAGAAAGAAATAACAAAAAAAATTTTAATCTCAAGTTTTGAAATTTTCTGTGATGTAGGGGTTTTGTTGAGGCTTTCCAGTTTGTTTTGTTTATCTATCATCCTTTAGTTTTAATTTAACATTTTGCCCATGAAGCCTCATGGGAAAACAGAACATTTGAAAATAGAAATATTTTCAGATAATTCTGCTTTTAATAGGATCATAATTTATATACCACCAGTAACTTATCTTTTCACTTAATAACATACTACTGATGTGTTTCTAGATCAACAAACACAGCAATATACGACCACTTACCATTATTTATCTAATCAGCCTAATCAGCATCCCATTTCATGATAAAATAGTCACAGTAGTTGAAAATGAATTAAATAAAATATTAAGTACACAGAGGAACAAAAGGAAAATTTTAATATAAGTAAAAAAAGATTGTGTCCAAAAATAATGTAAAAATTTCTGCAAATTACCAATAAATTTTAGAAATCAATGATAAAAATGTTATTTATAGTAATTTCCTTATTTTGATTACATTATCACCACAACCAATTTATTTTTAACCACATTTCTTTCCAAACTGCCTGAAGCTCAACTGCTGTAGGGAAAGTCGGGGATCTGCAGTGAGAGGGCACAAATTAAACGGTCTTTTTCAGGTTTCTCCAATCCTGCTGCTTTACAGTCTCTATTAAGAGGCCTATAATGGGAACCAATTAACTGTAAATACAGTGAGGAGTCTGGGCAATTAAACAAATGGATTACATTTACCCAGTGATTACACTCTAGCCTTCATGATTATCAGGCACTGCCCACTTTGAGTCACAAATACAAATTAAATTTAGATCCAACAGCCTTGAAATTTCTCATTGTACTTCAACTTCCATTTGCTTATCTCTAACAATGCATTAAAAAATAGCTGGCATATAGATTGACGTCACTCATTTTGTATCTGTATTCAAACTGAATATCATCAGCTTTTAAAATTCAAGTACATAACTAAATAATTATGCTGATTTACAAAGAAGGATAATATAATCTCTCAATTACAATACATCAGTATACAACTGTCTTTCTCTAAAAATAAAGTCACATAAAAATGCGAATTCTGCTTCCTTAATAAAACACTGAATTTTTTTTTTTAAAGAAGTCAGGCAACTTCCAAGTAAACCATGGATATTCTTTATATGAGCAGGAGCAGAGGCTGTCATGGGGGAAGGTTCTTATCTGCCAGTGATTTACAGTTATTACTCTCACATCTATTTTTAAATGACCATTATATCATCAGGCTCATATTGCAATCTTATTTGCAAAGTCAGTGCCCACAGCGGCAGCCCAGAGCTATAGGAGGCAGAAAATTTCTCTGGATGAGACTTTGAAAAAAAAAGTTCTCAACTCCATCTATCTGTGAGGAAGTTCTAAAAAGAATTGTCAGGGATTTCTTTAATGACTTCCAATTATCAACATGGAAGACTATGTCCAGATGGACTTGGCATAGTTTAGATTTGTTTAGAGAACTGAAGAGGATGAGACAAACAGCTTCTGCCTGGCTCACACAGAGGATGTGAGGTCATGTTGTAAGAATGTCTGAAATGCACCAGTTCAGAGCCTTTTAGCTTGGTCAGTCCAAGCAGGTAGATATCCTGCCCACA
This sequence comes from Dama dama, assembly GCF_033118175.1. Classification (NCBI taxonomy): domain Eukaryota; kingdom Metazoa; phylum Chordata; class Mammalia; order Artiodactyla; family Cervidae; genus Dama; species Dama dama. Next base: position 44,694,187 of record NC_083712.1, on the reverse strand, counting down.
TCCCCTACCCTCACAGCTTCAGAGCACACTAGCCTGATGGCCAGTCAGTAGCAGTATTGTCTGAGGATTTTCTCTCTCTGGATCTTCTCTGTCTACAGCTTGACAAACCTGAAGATGTTAGTTGCTCAAGTGGTGTCCAGCTGTTTGCAACACTTTGGACTGTAGCCCGCCAGGCTCCTCTGTCCATGGGATTCTCAGGCAAGAATACTGGAGTGGGTAGCCACTCCCTTCTCCAGGGCATCTTCCCCATCCAGGGATCGAACCCTGGTTTCTTGCATTGCAGATGGATTCTTTAGCATTTGAGCCACCAAGGAAGCCCTCGGCAGGCCTGAGATGCCGGTGAATTCATGTAGCCTTAAAATGGCCCTTCCCCAGTGAGGGAAATGAGTTGTTGTACAACCACCCCACTCTCTCCTTTTAGGTGGGTCCCTGAGTTATGCATTTAAACTGGCTCCAGCAGGTTTGAGCTCACAGTCGTAGCTTGCCCCAGGAAATTCCTTATTGACTGCCTTCCCTTCCCTGTCTCGGGTCCCACTCCCCTGTCATTGTTTTCTAGGATCCCACCCACTTGCACTTGAATCTTTGAGTGTGCCGTGTGGGGGCAACCTGAACTGAGACAAGTGAAAGGAGCCCAGCAAAGTCAGCCAAATAAAGAAACTTATCAAGAGGCTTCTGCCAGTGCAGGAAGAGGAAAGCTGCAGCTGGGTCTTCAAGGGAGGAGGATGGAATCTAGGGCAGCACGTGGTCTCACTCCCTCTCTTCTTCTCCCCGAATGCTGGCCTCCTTATCTCAGGCTGACCTCCTGCATGGCTACAAACATGGCCTCCAAACAGCCCTGGGGGCCTTATAACCTCCGGCTTCATTTTTTCACCAAGTCCTGCTAAACTGCATTCTCGGGAAAGTATTCTAATTAGATCTGCTTGAATGAAGGAAATACCCCTAACATATCTGGCAACAAGGGCAGAAATGCTAGAGCCGGCCAGCCTGGGGACAAGTGTGAACCTGGGCAAAGCAGATATGGCCCAAGAGGCAAGGTTTCTGAAGCATGGGACTCACTTGGTATGGAGCAGGAGAAGAGCTTTTCTCCTAGAGAATAAGGCTGTTGCTCCCAACATAATAGCAGTTAATCTTTATTGAATCCCTGTTATACTCCAGTGCTATTGCTATCTACTTCTATCTTTTATCTTTCCATGTATCTCTATTATCTATCTATCCATCTATCTTTTTAATCCTCATAACAACCCTATGAGGTAGGAACTATCATTATCACTACCAAGTCCCCTGTTTCAAGTAGGAACAGGGAGGCTTATAAATATTAAGTTACTCAAATCCAGACAGGAAGATAGAGTCAGGATTAAACCAAGGCTGTCCAGTTCTACAGTCTGCACTATGTTATATTGGTTCCTAAGATAGAGGGACAGCCATGCAGGCAAATCCATTGTGATCTCATTGCTCCTCTCATTGGGGCTGTTCATGGCACTGTTTACTAAGCTTATGTAAGAAATACAAAGGATTATCAAGATAGCTATGAACAATTTCACACCAATAAAATGGACAAACTAGAAGATATATTAATAGATAAGTTCCTAGAAGCACACCATGTTCCAGAACTGAAACAGGAAAAAATAGGAAAATATGAATAGGCCAGTTACTAGTCATAAAATTGAATCAGTAACAATAATAGTAATAGTGCTTCATAACAAACAGAAGTCCAGGAATGGATGGCTTCATAGATGAATTCTACAAAACATTTAAATAGGAGATAAAACCTATACTTCTCAAATTATTCCAAAACAATGATGAGAAAGAAGTGTTTCTGAACTCACTCTATAAGGCCAACATCATACTGATACTAAAACCAGACAAAGATATCACACACAAAAAAGAAAACTACAGGCCAATGTAAGGGATGAGCATAAGTGAAAAGGTCATCAAAAAATTAGCAGACTAAATTCAACAATATATTAAAAGGATTATAAATCATAAACAAGTGGGATTTATCTCAGGGACGTAAGGATGGTTCAATATCCCTAAATCAATCAGCACGATACACACATTAACAAATTCAGGAATAAAAATCATATGATCATCTCAAAATACGCAAAAACAGTTATTGACAAAATTTAACATATATTTGTAATAAAAACTCTCAAAAAATGGGTATAGAGGAAACATACCAAAACATAGTAAATGCCATATGTGGCAAACCTACATTTCCAAATCTACATTTCCTCTAAATTTAGTTAAAAGACCTGGATGCCCACTCTCATCACTTTCATACAACATGGTATTAGAAGTCATAGCTACTGCAATGAGATAAGAAAAAGAAATAAAAGGCATCCAAGTTGGAAAAGAAGAAGCAAAATTGTTACTCATTCCAGATGTGAAAGTTGCTCAGTGGTGTCCGACTCTTTGTGATCCCGTGGACTATATAGTCCATGGAATTCTCCAGGCCAGAATACTGGAGTGGGTAGCCTATCCCTTCTCCAGTGGATCTTCCCAACCCAGGAACCAAACTGGGTTCTCCTGCATTGCAGGTGCTTTACCAACTGAGCTATCAGGGAAGATGCAATCAAAAATTAATAGAACTAAAAAAATGAATTCAGCAACATCACAGGATACAAATTAATATATGAAATTGGTTTTATTTATACAGTAATAGTAAACTATCAGAGAAATAAATTAAGAACATAATTCCATTTACATATGCATCAAAAAGAATAAAATACCTAGGAATAAATCTCACTAAAAAAGTGAAAGATTTGTACTTCAAAAACTGTAAGACATTGATGAAAGAAACTGAAGACAGCACAAACAAATGAAAAGATATACCATGCTCATGAATTGAAAGAATCAACTAACATACTATCCAAGTATGTTATTATTAATAATCATACCAAAGGCAATCTACAGATTCAATGCAATTCCTGTACACACTATAAGCATTTTTCACAAAACTAGAACAAATACTTCTAAAACTTATTTGGAACCACAGAAGATCCCAAATAGTCAAAGCATCTTAAGAAATAAGAACAACATGAAAACATTATGTCCCTTGATTTCAAACTATTCTGCAGAACTACTGTTATCAAAGCAGTCTGCTACTTGCACAAAAACAAACAGTAGGTCAAAGGAACAGACTAGAGATCCTACAAATAAGCCTCTGGTTATATGGTCAATTAATCTATGACAAATGAGGCAAGAATATACAATGGAAACAAGACAGCCTCTTCAATAAATAGTGTTGGGAAAATTTGACAATGACATGCAAAAAATCAACCTGACTGCTTTCACACGTCATATATAGATATTAACTCCAAATGGATTCAAGATTTAAATGCAAGACCTGAAAGCATAAAACTTATAGAAGAAAACTTAAGCAGGACACTCTGAGTCTGGTCTTAGAAATATATTTTTACATGTCTCCTCAGGCAAAAGGGCTGGCCAGGTGGTAAAGAATGCACCAAAAAGTGCAGGAGACATAAGAGATGCAGGTTCGATCCCTCAGTCAGGAAGATCCCCTGGAGGAGAGCATAGCAACCCACAGCAGTATTCTTGCCTAGAGAGTCCCATGGACAGAGAAGCCTGGCCAGCTACAGTCCATAGCATCACAAGGAGCTGGACACAACAGAACTGACTCAGCACAGCACATCAGGCAATGGAAATAAAAGCAAACATAAACAAGCAAGGCTACATCAAACTAAAAAGATTTTATGAAGCAAAGGAAACCATCGACAAAACATAAATTCCATGGACTAAATAGGAAAATATATTTGCAAACAATATATCTCATAACCTGGAGGAGGGCATGCAACCCATTCCACTATTCTTACCTGGAGAATCCCCATGGACAGAGGAACCTGGCGGGCTACAGCCCATGGGGTCACAAAGACTCGGACACGACTGAGCGACTAAGCAAACAATATCTCATAAAGAGTTAATATCCAAAATATACAAATAGCTCAGGCAACTCAACATCAAAAAACAAGCAACCCCATTAAAATACGAGCTGAAGACCTGAATAGACATTTTTCCAAAGAAGACATACAGATGGCCAACAGGCACATGAAAATACGTTCAACATCAATAGTCATCAGGGAAATGTAAATTGAAACCATAAAAGACATTATTTCATACCTGCCAGGATAAGAAGCATTAACGAGAATCTGGAGAAAAGGGAAACCATGTGCATTTTTGGCAGGATTGTGAATTGGTGCGTCTACTACAGAAATAGTATGGCGGTCCCTCAAAAAAATTAAAAATTAAACTGCCGTGCAATCCAACAGCTTTAATTCTGGTTATTTCCTTATGAAGGTGGGCAGACTGATCAGACAATCAGATGTGTAGTACCATACATTGTTGAATTAGTCTCTGTAAAAATAGACACTCACACCTACTCACCATGCTGCTTCAAAGAACACACTTTGGGAAAATTCACAGAATGAAAAAAAAAATATATTGTGTCCAGAGCACATCAGATTCTACTCCCTACTTTAAAAAGTTCTCAGAGGACTAAACCATATCCCAATATGCCCATATGAAAACACACACTGAAATAATCTCTGCTCTATTATCCATCATTTTCAGTGTTTTTATATGGCCACATATACCCAAAAGCTTTTATAACCCAAACATTGGGAAGTTTTTATTTCCAAACTTTTCCTGAGCTGATGAAAATTTGGTACCTTCAATTCTGTCTCTCAGTCCACTGGCTCACCAGGCAAACCTGTCGATCAATTAGCCCAGGGTCAGGAACCTACCCTGCTCTGACTTTCTCTCCACTATTGTCCTCATCTTTTCCTTGAAGCAAGAGCTATTCAAATTTCAGAGTGACCCACTCACAGTGTGAGAACATTACACAAAAGTTTTAGAAGTTGGATTTGACTGAATTCACTTCAGCATTTCCTCCTTTTTTATGACCCAATGGTAACATAAGGAAACTTGCTCTTTTTAGTAACAGGAAAGCAATATGAGAGAAATTCCAAAAATGCTGTGGCTGCCCTTGCAACAACAGATGCTCTGAGGGTATGCAAAACAAGTGACTCAATATTCTGTATTATTCTGAGAGCACTCAAAGTTCTGTGTCAGCTTGAACTCAAGTAGACACTGAATTTGGTTAATAGGAAGTAAACCACAGAACAGGTTTGAAGCAAGGTGGGTCAAGAGACCCACAAAAAGCACAGCTGAAGTCATCATATACATATTTACCAGGATATTTTTTACAGGCCTGTAGATAATATCCATATAAAGACTTTGCATTCCCTATCAGAAGAGCAGAACTAATTCCTTTCTCCTGTGAGGACACAGATTTCTGAGCAGCAGTGGAGCCAACCAACAACAATTCAAATTCTGTAATCCTCTAGAAACCATTAAAATGCCACAGATTCTGGCGATACAAGAAAGGGCTAATTTCTCAAATGTTGGAGGTATTCAAGGAAGTAACATCTTTCATTTAAACACCTTTGTGTTACGCTGTCTGCTGACATGACAGTGGGACCTGCATGCATCTTTCTCCATTTATGGACCTGATTTCCACATTTACCCTCAATTCCTCTTGCACTAAAGCGCCCACTTCAGGCAATCTTGGCTATTACTGTTGTTGTTCAGTTGCTAATTCGTGTCCAACCGTTGAGACCCCACAGACTCCCACCATGCCCCTCTGTCCATGGGATTCTCCAGGCAAGAACACTAGAGAGGATTGCCATTTCCTTCTCCAGGAGATCTTCCTGACCCAGGGATCGAACCCATGTCTCCTGCACTGGCAGGAGCATTCATTACCACTGTGTTACCTGGGAAGCCCCTTGGCTATCAACATTAAGACCTTAAACTTCATTCATTCATTTACTCATTCATTCTTCTATCTGTTTATTGTATAAATATTTGTTAAGTGTGATAAAGAACCTGCTAGCAAGGCAGGAGACCCAGGTTTGATCCCTGGGTAGGAAGACCCCCTGGAGAAGGGAAGGTAACCGACTCCAGTATTCTTGCCTGGAGAATTCAATGGGCAGAGGAGCCTGGCAGGCTAAAGTCCATGGACTTGCAAAGAGTTGGACACGACTGAGCGACTTTCACTTCACTTCTTCAGAGGGACCATCAAATTAGACCTGTCTTATAGTGCCAGAATCCTTGGCATTTTGTTTCTAGAGGGTTTAGAGAATTTGAATTGCTGTTGTTTGGCTCAACTGCTGCTGAGAAATCTATGTCCTCACAGGAGAGTGTCAAGGAAGTTGATTTCTCTTACTTCAAGGAGGGGATGGTAATAAACCAATGTCTTCTGTGCTGTGAGCAAGGCAAGCCCAGTGTACGAAGGGAGTGTGGACTCAGAACCCACTGGATGGGGATGTCGAAGATGCCATCTGAAGGACTGGCATTAGTAGAGAGGGGCAGCAGGGCCTTCTGGACAGAAAGCAACAAGTTGGAAGCCACAGAGGAATACAACCACAGCCTGGTCTGTTCAGGAAACAGCCATCTGTTCCACAAATCCAGAGCAAAGGTAAGATCAGGAAAAAAGAGCCTTCAGTGCCCTATGGAATCCAAACCCTCTCTTAAACATCAAGGGGAGCTATCACGGCGTGAAGAGCTTTAACCAGGAATGGATAAAATGAGATTTCTAAATCAGTATGTCTATAATTTCTTCTCCCAATTCTCTGCCAAAAATATCACAATCTCACAAACTCAGACTCTTTCCTTCTCAACTGTTCTCACACCTCATTAACTGGCCAGCAAGTCTTCTTAATTCTGGGTCCCCAAAAAAGAAACTGCTGAATCTAATCCTCCTGCCTTATCTTCTTCTCCTGCTGCCATAGGTAAAACCTACACCGTGTCTTTATGGACAGTGGTAAGAGCTGCTAGTGGCAAATACCACGCGCTAACTCTCCAAGAGCCGCTGGCCACCCTCACCTCCCTTTCTCATCTCCAGCTGCAGAGGCTGGGAGCTCACCTGCAGAGCCTCCATCCATCTGGGGTGGTCACATGACTTGGCTTTGGCCAGCAGAATGTAAGAAGTCTCACAGGAACCTCTGTAAAAGATTTTTTTTTTTTTTCATGATAAAAGGAATAGTTGGTCAAAGCAGAGAACCTTTTCTTCTTTCTAACTGCCTCCCTGCTTCCTGTCTCTGAATTTGGTAATGATACCTGAAGATCTGGCTAACATGCAGAGAAAAATGTAGAGAAATGATTTAAAAAAAAAAACACCTCGATTGTGGCTGACCTCCTTGAGCTGCTGAGCCAGTCCTGGCACCATCCACCTTCCATCCTCTCGTTATGAGATATCTACGTGTTCTCAAGGATGAAATCATTGGTATTCTGGCTTTTTGCACATCCAAACACATCCTAACTGATACATCTCCTGAGTTGGATGTCTGTCTCCGGTCATTCCCCATCTGCCATACAACGATCTCTCCTTCCCAAACCTGACCACATAATTTCCAGTCTAAAATCCTGAAGCTACGTCTTGGGACAGAGGCCAGGGTCCCAGCCCTCACCCGCCAAGCCTCTGCGGAGGGTCTTGAGGGTCCCTGGGCACCCTGTGCTGCTCCGGGGCTCGAATCCTCTGCGTCCGCTGTACCGATGCCTTAAACGCTGTGACCCATCCTGCCCAGCTCCACACCAGAAGGCCCCTGCAGGCAGAGGTAGTCACATCTGTCCCTGTGTGTAATAGTCGCAAGAGACATCTAACTGCTCACTCACGTTCTCTCTGAAGAAGGAACACAGCCTCACCCTGGGAAACCCAGCCTGCTTTGACCACTGAGCCCTGAGCAGAAGTAGCATGTGACGTTCTGGGGACAGAGCTTTAAGAGCCAAGGGATGCTTTTCCAGACTCTCTCCTCCCTGCCTCTGATGTGGAAGCAGGTACGCGGGGCTTCAGCCAGCCTGGTCTCTGAACAAAGCTCCCTCAAACTGACCTACAGTGTGTTGTGAACAAGATTATACTGTTCATAACTGCTGTTTTAAGCCATGGTGGACAGACTTTTTCTGTAAAGGGGCAGATGATAAATACTTAAGCTTTGGGGGCCACATATGGTCACTGTCACATATTCGTTGTTTTGACACCTTTAAAAATATAAAGCCCTTCTTAACTCACAGGACATAGGAAGACAGGCCACAGCTGGATCTGACCCACAGGCTGTAGTCTGTCACTGTTTTAAGCTGCTGAGACTTCCAAGTTACTTGTTGCTCCAGCATGACATGGCCCATCGTGTCTAATGTAACAGTATTTTGCATAGACAATACTCTAGCCTTTATCACCCTGGGATACAACTGTAAGCTCCTTGAAGACAGTGATCATGTCTGGCACACTTGTCTTGTTCACCGTAAGATGTGCGGCAGCTCAGAAAATAATTTCTTAGTGAAGAATTGAACGTCTTTCCCATAAGACTCGGAGCACAGAGACCGCATTTTTCATTTCACATGCACCTCCGTATGCCTGGCATGCGAGAGCATCTGATGAGCATTTGAGCCTTTGATAAATGTTCCATCGACTTGAGTATGCCCCTGTTGTGATGACCAGAAGCAGCAGCCACGTGTCATTGGAGAAACATCTAGAAATATGCACGACCTGTTTGATGGCAGGACAAACGCGTGACCTCTGGAGTCGTGCACTAAAGCGTATGGGTGGAGTCTATTATCTGCAGTTGAATTAGCTTTGTTTTTTCCTGTTTCTTTTTTATCTGGGAGCAGGGGAGAAAGGAGGCACCAAGTTTTACATCAACACATGTATTTGAGAAGATCAGGGATGTGAATCGGTGGGTTCAGAGGCAAGCCCACTGTCAGCAGAGTCCCTCCTTCAGAGCGACTCCCCTGTGGTGGGGCGCAGGGTGGCTCTGACTGGGCGGGTAGCAGCGCTGGGGAGAACCCTCTGCTCTGCCCCGCCTGCCAGTGATCTCTGCACCACAGTCAGGATCCATTCCTCTTTATGGACTCCCAGGCTGCAGGGAGATTCAGGGCAAGCTTCACAGCACAAGTCATTAAAAGAAACCGTCTTTTAAAGGAAAATATATTTGGACATTAAGTTAGACACCCTATCTGTAAATCCACACATCCACAAAGATGTTATGACCTTCTACTCTGCTGCCTGAGGTCAAACTCCAGCCAGTACACTTACTATGTAAATAATTGCAAAACTAACCTTATTCTTAAAAGATCTACTTTACCCACACCGAGAAAAAAGAACAAGGAAATTTTAGTCTTTTTAAAACTATTTTTTTCGGGTCACATTTTCAATACATTTTGTCTCATGCAGATAAAACATTACTTGGCAATTCTGTACTTCTTTTCTGGGAATAAGGAAATTTTCTAGCCCAGGGAAAAAGAAAAATAAAATATAACAAGGCTGCCCCTTTGTGGAGATAGGCGTTTGTGCCCATGTGCACACACACAAACCCCATGGCCTATTTTTACAGTGTCTATAAATGAAAGGTTTATTTAAACCTCCCCTCAAATCTGGGAATCTTAAATATTTTGTTTCAAATCAGTGCTGTAAGATTTTAATTTAACCATAACTCCTCTTAAAGTTAAGAGTTTATGATGTCCACAGTGATAGTGGACGCTGTCAATAGTGATAGACACTGAAAAACATACTTCATCATTATTTTATTTAAAATCTTGTAAAAATAATGATGTCAGACTTCTGTGGATTATCTTCTTGTTTTATACTCATTGAAAGTAATAGCAGTTCATCAATGCCGTGTCCACATAATCTCTTTAGTGGAGAGAAACTGGACCAGGGTAAGATTCTGTTCTGAGATTTATTACAGCTTCTTTATTTGAAACTAAAAAAATACTGCTGCACTTAAAGCTATAAAGTCTTGAAAACTGAAAATAAATTTTAGGTGAATAATCCCTAAGTATAAAATAATAATAAAAATAAATAGTAATAAGAATAAGGTTAGACAGAATAGTAATGAGAGGCAAGGCAAAATAAAAGTCTGCTTTTCCAGGTAAAATAAAGTAACTTTTTATAAAAAGTTTTTACAATTTGAGTACAAATAAAATATACGTTTTTATTAATGTTTTAGAGTAAACATGAAAGTGGGATATTTTGTTGAGTTTAACATGTAGACTTAACAATGTAACTTACCTGCCCATTTGGGTTAAAGAGTAGTTTGACTATATGAATTTATCTCATCTAGTTCTCAAAACCTTGCTAAAATGAAGGAAAAGAAATTTTCATTGAAAAGTCACCCAGAGGGACCATGAGAGTATTCTTAGTGACAACAGAAGATGAGATATTCCAATGAATTTTTGGAAGATGGGAAACAGATGAAGAGCAGAATTCCCAACTCATGTGTCTGAGAATGGGTCAAAAGCAGCCCAGTTAGAGCCCAGGGTGTTTCCCAAAGAAGTAAAAAGGGGAAAACATGAAGTTAAGATCAGGTCCTCAGTTCTTTCCAAACTCACACATGGCGCTACCAGTAGACCCAGTTCCGTTTGTCATTAAGAGAAAAACAGAGATTTATTTTCTAAAAAAAAAAAAAAAAAATGGACCAGAAAGACACCAAGCAGAGTGAGGCTCTATTCATGGAAATTCAGTAAAAATCTATGAGCTGGACGTGGCTCCTTGAGACCCCTCATCCACACCGAATGATAGCTGACACATGGACATCATCTCAGGCAAGATATCATGGTTCGGTCGCTGTCATGTCTGACTTTTGCAACCCCATGGATGGCAGCAAGCTAGGCTTCTCTGTCCTTCACCATCTCCCAGAGTTTGTCAAACTCATGTCCATTAAGTTGGTGATATTATCTGCCATCCCCTTCTCCTCTTGCCCTCAATCTTTCCCAGCATCAGGGTCTTCAGGCAAGATATTGGGGGTGCATTATCTGGAAAAGGTTTAAGTCATGATTGGGTCTCCAAAGGAAAATTTCCACTGTACTCTAATGAAGTCCACCAGGTAATAGCCTCAACTGGAACACACGAGCCTTCAACAGCCTTTTCAGGGTCCTTATAAGTATTAAGGGCCAGCTTAGATCAACAGATATTTGAGGAAAACCTTCAGTAAAAAATATAGAGCAAATGAAACAGGGGCGGGCAGAAAGATGGACCAGAAGATAAAGACACAACGCAGTATACTAAAGGGAAAATTTGATACTATCCTGGGAGAGAATAAACGTGGAATTCCATGGGAATGGAATAAAGAACAGAAACTGGGGGAATTCAAAATATGATTATCCAAGTTAAAGACTCATACAATCACTAGAAGATAAAGTTGCAAAAATAACTCTGAAGTACTAAGAACTGAAAACTAAGAGAAGAACTATTTTAAAAATCAGATTATTTGCAATACACCACACCTAAGACTATCAGAAATTTTGGAAGCGGAAACACAGAGCAAAGAAAACCAGTGAAGACGCAACGCAGGAAAAATTCCCAGGACTGAGGTTTTAAGTCTTCAGATGGAAGAGCGCATCTAGTTCCAGACACTTCGAAAGAAAAGAGCAAAACCAGTCAACTGAGTTCCCTTTGCCATTAAGAGAGAAAGAGAGATTTATTTTACCCAAAGCAATGAGCAAGGGGAATACCCTAAAACACACTAAAAGTTTTCACAGACATAAACAACTCACGCATCAAGCAATGAAAACAGGAACAGCCCTGGATTTCTAAAGAGCAAAACTGGATACTAGAAGACTAAAGTGAAGCCTTCAAATTTGGAAGGACCGTGACATTAACCTAAGGATAGTACACCTAGCCAAACTACGAACCAGATATGAGGTGTAACAAAAGTATTTTGACATGCAAGCATCTAAAAATTATAATTTCAAATGGTGTTGGGAAAACTGGACAGCCCCAAGGAAAAGAATGAAACTCTATCTTACCCCATAAACAAAAATGAATTCAAAATGTATTGAAGACTGGAATGTAAGGCCTGAAGCTGTTAAACTCCTAGAAAACATAGGCTCCTTGACACTGGTTTTGGGAATAAATGTTCAGATTGAAACCAAAAACAAAGCAACAAAACCAAAAAACAAGTGGGACATCATCAAACTAAAGAGCTTCTACACAGGAAAGAAAACCATCAACAAAATTGAAAAAAAAGAAAAGCCCGCCTACTGAATGGGAGAAAGTGTTTGCAAATCATATACCTGATAAGGGGTTAAGGTCAAAATATGCAAAGAACTCACATAGCTGAACAACAAAAAGCTAACAGTCCAACTGAATAATGGGCAGATCTGAACAGACCTTTATTTCCGGTTACATTTTCAATACATTTCCTCTCATGCAGCTTAAACATCACTTGGCAATTCTGTACTCCTTTTCCGGGAGTAAAGAAACCCAGCACAAGAAAAGAGAGAAATAAACTATGAGAAAGCTGCCCCCTGGTGGTAATATGCTTGCACGTGTGTGTGTGTGTTTGCCTGAGCACAAACAGACACACCACAGCCTATTTTTACAGGCTCAATGAATTGCAGCTTTATTTAAAACCTTCACAAGTAAACCATTAGAGTAACTTGCATATCAGTAAGTGAAGAAGGGCAGGAGAAAGCTAATACATCTTTCTAAACGAAAAAGTTTACTTATGATTGAGAATTAGAAAACCTGGGGGAGAAAGCTAGTTTTCTCATTTGTAAAAGTTTATATACCATCAAGACTAACTGCTACAGTTGAAAGTCAGTTCAGTTCAGTCGCTCAGTCATGTCCGACTCTTTGCGACCCCATGGACTGCAGCACACCAGGCTTCCTTGTTCATCACCAATTCCCAGAGTATGCTCAAACTCATGTCCATCATGTCGGTGATGCCATCCAAACACCTCATCCTCTGTCGTCCCCTTCTCCTCCTGCCTTCAATCTTTCCCAGCATCAGGGTCTTTTCCAATGAGTCAGTTCTTCGCATCAGGTGGCCAGAGTATTGGAGTTTCAGCTTCAGCATCAGTCCTTCCAGTGAATATGCAGGACTGATTTCCTTTAGGATAGACTGGTGAGGAATAGGACGGGGAGACCACTTTCTCCCCCACAAAGTCATCAAAAGATCATTTGAATGCTGAGCAACTTCCACAAAACAACTTCTGAACACTGGCGGAGGCCACCAGGCACCCAGAAAGGCAGCCCATTCTCTTCGAAATGAAGTAGGACAGTTGAAAATATTGTGATAAAAACTGAATGTTGATGGATACAAATGGCTGGGTTTCTCACAGCCCTGGATATGTACATTTGTCATCCAGATGTCACAGACAATACTAAAATGTTCCACCATGTGCTCATGTGGTGGTCAGAGAAGTCTGTCCATGCAGTAATACTCTACAGAAAGAAAAAAACCGCTATGTCCTGGGGTAGATCCTTTTGGGTTCATCTTTTGGGGGGGGCCCTCTGTGCTTCCTATACCTGTGTATCTGTTTTCTTCTCTGGGTTTGGGAAGTTTTCAGCCATAATTTCTTCAAACACATTTTTGATCCCTTTTCTCATCCTTCTCCTTCTGGGATCTCTGTTATACATTGATTAGCAAGCTTTATATTACCCCATAGGTCTCTTATATTGCAATCTTTTAAAAAAATATCAGCTTTCTGGCTACTATTCTGATAGGGGGATTTCCATTATCCTGTCTCCAGATAACTCGTTTGCTCTTCTACATCATTCATTATGCTGTTTATTGCCATGATTCTGCTATCTATTGCTCAGCTTTTGTCTCGGTGAATGAGTTTTCCAATTTTTCTTATTTTCTCTTTATGGTTTCCAGTTGCTTTTTTACAGTACTCTGCACTTCGATAAATAGCCCTTCTTAATTCCTTCAGTATTCTCATTATCTCCTTTCTGAACTCACTGTCTGTTAGATTGAAGAGGTCTGTTTCATCATTTGTTCTTTTGGAACAATCCTCTTGATCTTCCAATCTGGAGTGGTTCCTCTGCTTTATTTTACCTATCTCTCTCTTACTCTGAATTTAGGAGAACCAATGAGCTACTGTGGTCTTGTCTTGGAGGGCTGTTTTTACGTGGGAACGTCCAGGTGTAGACTGCATGGATTTATAATTTTGGGGTGAGGGCTGTTTGGCACGGATGCCTGCCGCTTTTTCTCCTGTCTGTGGCCGGTGTCCTGCTGATCAGCGCCTGGGCTGGACAGAGTGGCTCCTCTCTGCTCTGCGGTCCTCCCTGCCGTGTTGGAGGTGGGGGCTGCTCCATCTGGGGGAGTCGAAGCCCCCAGATCTGTTTCTGAACTGCCCTGTGACGCGGGTGGGACTAGAGCCCTCCGGCTGTGAGGCTCATCGTTAGGGTCACGTCATCTACAGTCAGGGACACTGTTACCTTTTCCTGGGCCACCAAATTCCTTCCAACTCTTTCTTGCACCTAATTAATATGGCTAGGACTTCGTAGACTTGGGCTTCCGTGGTGGCTCAGCTGGTAAAGAATCCGCCTGCAATGTGGGAGACCTGGGTTCGATCTAGGTTGGGAAGATCCCCTGGAGAAGAGAAAGGCTACCCACTCCAGCATTCTCGCCTGGAGAGTTACATGGACTGGATAGTCCATGGGGGTCGCAAAGCACAACTGAGCGACTTCCACTTCACTTCACTTCATAGATCAGGTCAAACGAAAGTGGCAGAGCAGTCGTGGTTAAAGTAAGTTTAAATATTATTGGCCCTCTTTCCTTTACTCCCTTCTCCAACGCTTCTTTTTTAATTTAATTTTTACTTTATGTTGGAGCAGATTTTATTTCAGATGTTGTGTTTTAGGTGTATAGGAACTTGATTCAGTTATACATAGATGTCTGAATATTCTTTTTATGGCTTTTTTTTAGCATATAGGTTATTACATTGTGTTCAGTAGGTCCTTTTTGATTATCTATTTGATATAAGGAAATGGCAACCCACTCCAGTATTCTTGCCTGGGAAATCCCACGGAAAGAGAAGCCTGGCGGGCTATAGTCCGTGGGCCACAAAGAGTTGGGCACGACTGAGTGACTGAACAGACAGACAGAGTGTGTCTATATTAATCCCATAATTACAAACTCTTAAATTATCTCTCCCCACAATTTCTTTCTCTTTTCTTGGACAATCATAAGCTGCTTTTCCAAGTCTGTGAGTATGCTTCTGTTTTGTTAAATGAGTTCACGTGTATGAATTTCTAGATTCCACCTGGAAGTGATATCTTATGAAATTTACCTTTCTGACTTACTTCACTTAGTATGGTAATCTCTCAGTCCATCCATACTTGCTGCCATAGACATTATTTCATTCTCTTTCCTGGCTGATTAGTATTCCGATGTATAGATGTACCAGTTAGTCTTCATTTTTCAGCCACTGGACATTTTGGTTGATTGTATGTCTTGGCTATTATAAACAGGGCTGCCCTGAAAACATGGGGGACACATGTCGTTCCAATTATTAGTTTCTCTGAATCTCAGCCCAGAAGTGGAATTTCTGGGTCATATGGTTTCTCGGTGTTTAGGTGACTGGGATCCTATGGAGGATCCTCCTCCATAGGATCCTAATCCACTGTTGTCCATAGTGGCTGCACCTATTTACACCCCCACCCAGCATGTAGGAGGGTTCCCTTTGCCCTGCACCCTCTGCAGCGTTTATTCTTTGGAGATCTTTGTGATGATCGCCATTCCGACCAGTGAGACGTGATTCCTCATTGTAGGTTTGATTTGCATTGATCCCAGGTGGCTCAGTGGGTAAAGAATCACCTGCAATGCAGGAGATGCAGAAGATTCAAGTTTAACCCCTGGGTCCGAAAGATCCCCTGGAGAATGGAGTGGCAACCCACTCCAGCATCCTTGCCTGGAGAATGCCATGGACAGAGGAGCCTGGCGGGGTACAGTCTGTAGCTTCGCAAAGACGACTATTGAAGTGACTGAGAACATAACATTGAGTGAGGTGGAGTCACTTTCCAGGGGACTTTCCGATGCCGTACAGTGAGTAAAATATGCCTCTTGAAATTGGCCTCTTGAAAGTCGGCTGTTTTGCATTCTTTTCGGATGTTACCTCAGGCATTAATTAAGGGCAGGTGTTTTATACTCACAGCTTCACAGTCCTTGTGAATATTAAGAGCCCATGAGTACTAGTTTTAAAGTTGTTGTTACAGGAAATGGTCACATGGCGACAGCCTTTCTTCAGGCCCAAGTCTGGTTCCCCTGGCAATCAGAGCCTGGGGGAAAGCCTGTTCCTGGATTGCCGACAGGAGTGGAATGTGCCCAAAGCAACACCCAAGGCTTGTGTCTCATTCCTTCTTCCCTCTTACCCTTTATTCTTGCAACACCATCCGTAAGTGGGGTGACCCTAAGGAAGGAGGCTGGAGGTGGGAACCCCACCATCAGGAGCCAGAGAGCTTTGGGGACTTTTCAAAGCTCTTCCAGCCCACAGGCTCCACCACGGGGAGCAGTAAGTCTCCTTTCACTGCAGGCGTGCCCGCCTGGATCGGGATGTCATGGACCCATGCAGAGGGCAGCGGACACTCCATGCCCACGGGGGTGGGGAGACACGTTGGCAGGCACCCTCCCCAGCCCCACAACACTCCAGCCTCGGGACCCAAGCCTGCTCAGGCTCCAGGGGTGTGACACCAGCCCAGGACACGAAGGCCTGAGGGGACTAGAGTAAGGATTTCCTGACCTCTTTTTTTGTTGTTGTTTACTAGTATAATCTTATTTTTTCTTTCTTATTGATGTAGAGCAACTTGATTCACGTATACATAGACATATACATGTTCTTTCCCCCGTATATGCTATTACAATGTGTTGAATAGGTATTCTGGTTCTATTCGGTGTTTCCTTGAGGATGACTTCTTAAACAGTGAAAGTGTGTTAATCGCCCCGTCACGTCCTACTCTTTGCGACCCCATGGGCTGTAGCCCACCAGGCTCCTCTGTCCATGGAATTCTCCAAATAAGAATAGTGGAGTGGGTTGTTGTTCAGTCACTCAGTCGTGTCCGACTCTGCGACCCCACGGACTGCAGCACGCCATGCCTCCCTGTCCATCACCAACTCCCGGAGTTTACTCAAACTGTCCATTAAGTCAGTGATGCCATCCAACCATCGCATCCTCTGTCGTCCCCTTCTCCTCCCGCCTTCAATCTCTCCCAGCATCAGGATCTTTTCCAATGTGTCAGTTCTTTGCATCAGGTGGCCAAAGGATTGGCACCAAAGGATCAGCACCAAAGGATCAGCTTCAGCATCAGTCCTTCCAATGAACACCCAGGACTGATCTCCTTTAAGATAGACTGGTTGGAGCTCCTTGCTGTCCAAGGGACTCTCAAGAGTCTTCTCCAACACCACAGTTCAAAAGCATCTATTCTTTGGCACTCAGCTTTCTTTATAGTCCAACTCTCACATCCATATGTGACTACTGGAAAAACCATAGCCTTGACTAGACAGACCTTTGTTGACAAAGTAATGTCTCTGCTTTCTAATATGCTGTCTAGGTTGGTCATAACTTTTCTTCCAAGCAGCTTTAGGTTGGGGATTACTGTGAGTTGTTGAGCTGCTGATCGAACTGAGGTTTGTTTTGCTTCTCTGTCTGCAGTGTTGTTGCCCTGTGAAATGGGGTCTGAGGCTACCTGGTGACCTCGGCAATGTATGATACCTACTGCAGTTGGCATCTTAGCTGCTTTTAAAAGTTGGAGTATAAGTGGGATGTTAGTTATGGGAGAGCCTTTAGTAGATAGGAGCCCTCGCTCCTTCTGTCGGGGGAGTTTGTAATTTCCTCGGTTCTGTGTCAATGCAACAGAAATGTGAAGTGATGGACGGACCAGTGTTTCAACCCCGTGTAATTTCCTTGGATGGACCAGTGTTACAGCTCCATGTTACAGCTCAGTTTTATTTAGAAAGTAGAGGAAAACACATCCTTGAGGCATGAGGAGGGGCTAACCCAAAAGACTCGAAGAGAAGGGAGCCCCCAGATCAATTTTCGCCCTTCTTTTTATGTTTTTTTTCCGCTCCCCCTGAGCCTGTGCTATGTAAATTGGGCTAGTCAGGAGGGCTGTTTGTTTTACCTGAGGTCCTCACTCCGGTCCTGGGACCTTGGTTTGTCCTATTTTCATGGGCTTTTCCCTTTTTTTGTCTTTTAGCCACTGCCGTTCTGGACTCCTTTTTCCTATTCTAAATACCTAACACTTCCAAAGGGCAGCATGTGAGTGTATGATGTGGAAAGTATATTTAAAATCAGTGTATATGTTTTCTCTCTTGTTAGCTGCAAGGATAAGGGTCTAGTTAGTGCAATAAGTTCTGCCTTTGGGGAAGAGGTTCCTGAGGGGAGAGGCTGGGATTCTATAATTTCCGTGACAGAGACAATTGCACATCCAGCTACTTTTTTTCCTTCTGATGTCGTAGAGGAGCTGCCATCAATATACCAAGTAAAGTCAGGGTTATTTAAAGGGGTTGAGGAAATGTGGGAGAAATGGGGCATTAGGTCTTCTTTGCACGTATGGATGTGGGGCTCGGAAGAATTAGGGATAAGGGTGGCAGGGTTGAGAGTAGAACAGCGTCCAAAGGAGAACTCGGGAGATTCGAGAAGGGCGACATGAATTAGTTGGATGTGTGAAGGAGCTAGAAGGGTCATGGATTCATGAGAAAGTAAATCCTTAAAGTCACTCAGGGAATGAATGACAGCGGGTGCTCCAAAAGTGAGTTTTTTACTTTCCTGAGCAAGGAGCGCCCCTGCTGCCAGAGCACGTGGGCAGGCTGGCCGTCCTCGAATTATGGAAGCTAGTTGCTGTGAGAGGTAAGCGACAGGGGTGAAGGAAGGGCCCTGATTTTGTCCCAAAACTCCTAGGGCAGTTTTGTGTCTCTCAGTAGTGCAGAGTATAGAGGCGTGAGAAAGGCCAGGAAGTGTGAGAGCTGGGGCTGAGAGAACGGCTTGCTTAAGGGTGTCAAAGGCTGAACGGACGTTTGATTTTAGCTCTAGAGGATCTGAAAGACCTCCTTGGGTGGCTTGATATATGGGTTATGCCAAGACAGTGAAATTAGGAATCCAGAGGTGTAGATATCCAGCTAACCCCCAGAAGGACAGGAACTCTGTTTTTGATGTAGGAAGCGGTAGGGTGGATATAAGGGACTTTCTATCACTAGTAATACATCTTTTTGTTGGTGTTAAAAGGACTCTGAGATAGGTGACTCTAGGAAGAGAGAGCTGAACCTTGGTGGAGATTCTCGATAGCCTCGATCGGCTAGAAAATTGAGGAGTTTTATAATGTGTTGTTGAGAGTGTGTAAGCGAAGGACTACAAAGGAGAAGATCATCCACATGTTGGAGGACAGTACTGGGAGTAAGGTCAAGAGAGATTAGGTCTGATGCTAGAGCTTGACCAAAGAAATGAGGGCTTTCATGAGAGCCTTGTGGGAGGACTGTCCATGTCAGCCGTTGGGAGATGATTATCTGGCATCATCAAGGCAAAGAGGTCTTGAGAGTCTGGATGTAAAGGGATGGTAAAGAAGGCATCTTTGAAGTCAGTGAAGAGAGAATGAGAGAGAGAATATAGGGATTTGGAACTACTGGGTGCGTGGGGAAAACAGCCACATTGATAATTCTCAGGTCCTGGACCAGGTGATAGGAGCCATTTGGCTTTTTGACGGGTAGGATAGGGATGTTATAGGGAGAGTGAGTTGGGCACAAGAGGCCCTGATGTAGAAGTTAGTGACGATAGGCTTTAACCCTTGTTGATGTTTTTGGGAGATGGGGTATCGTGGTTGATGGGGGAGTTTAGAGGGGTCTTTGAGATGGATATGAATTGGAGCATGGTGAGAGGCAACAGATGAGTTGTCTGTATCCCAGACTATGGTGTTTATGGAAGAGGAGGACAGTGGGGTGGGGAAGAGGAGGTGGGATTGAGGAGCAGTAGCCAGGCTAGCTCAGAGGGTGGGCTTGGGATAGTAATAGAGGCTTTGAATTTTGAGAGAAGGTCTCTCCTAAGAATAGGAGTGGGGCACTTGGGGAGTATGAGAAAAGAATGGGAAAATGGGGTATCTTGAAGTGTGCAAGGCAGAGGCTCGGTTATTCATGGTGTAGATATTAAACCATCAACCCCCATAGCAGAGACTTGGGAGACCTTGGTTTTTCCGGAGCAGGCAGGCATAGCAGAGTAAGTGGCCCCGTGTCAATGAGAAAGGAGATCGGCTTATCTGCCCCCGTGAAAGTTACCCTGGGCTCTGTAGAGGTGATGAGAGTCGGGGCCAGGGCCCTGGGCACCTTCAGTCTTCAGCGGCGACTCCGAGGAGACTGGGCAGAGCTGGGTCAGAGGACTCCTGCTCGGGACCAGGAGGGGATGTCCGGATCCCTGGAGGGGGCTTTGGGCAGTGGATCTTCCCATGTACCTTTATGCCAGAGCTGGGACACAGGCCTGGAGGCGGCCTCAGCGTTAGGCATGAGCAGGCCCAGGGGCCTTCTTTGCCACCTTTGAAGCAAGGCCCAGGGGCCTTCTTTGCCACCTTTGAAGCAAGGCCCAGGGGCCTTCCTGTCTGTGTTGGTTGATGGGAGGTTTGTAGCCTTGTAGCTGCTGCTGCTGCCGCGTCGCTTCAGTCGTGTCCGACTCTGTGTGACCCCACAGACGGCAGCCCACCAGGCTCCCCCGTCCCTGGGATTCTCCAGGCAAGAACACTGGAGTGGGTTGCCATTTCCTTCTCCAATGCATGAGAGTGAAAAGTGAAAGTGAAGTCGCTCAGTCATGTCCCACTCTTTGCAATCCCACGGACTGCAGCCTACCAGACTTCTCCGTCCATGGGATTTTCCAGACAAGAGTACTGGAGTGGGTTGCCATTGCCTTCTCCATGGGCAGCGGCTTAAAGGTGGTATTTGGCTTGATCTTCTTGGGCCTTCTCTAGCTTTGCCTTCTCTTCCCGGTTATTGAAAATCTTAAAGGCTAAATTTGAAAGGTCTTATTGGGGTTTGAAGGCTTTCTTCTGCCTTTTTTACTTTCTTTCGGATGTCTGGGGATGATTGGGAGATAAAATGGGTGTTAAGGACAATGGTGCCCTCTGCTGAAGTGGGGTCTAATGTATATTTTTGTAGGGCTTCCGTTAACCTGGCTAGAAATCGTGCCGGGTTTTTGTCTAGTACTTGAGTTATTAGCCGGAGCTTATCAAAGTTGACGGCTGTGTGTGCTGCCTTTTGAAGGCCCACAGTGAGGCAAGTGACCAGATGAGGAATCTGGGCTGCCCATCCCAGTCTCCCTGCCTGAAAATCCCAGCTGGGATCATCTCGGGGGACAGCGTGACCCCGACAGGCTCAGTATAGTGGGTCCTGTGTATCATCAGCGTGCGACCGAGAGGGTTGCCATACTCGCTCCTTCTCTTCTGGGAGAGGAGTGGAGGAAAGGATGATGTAACTATCATGCCAGGTTAAGTCCCAAGACTGGGTAAGACACTTGAATTCTTTTAGATATCTATCAGGGTCCGAGGAGAAGGAACCAAGATGCTTTTCAATCTGAGATGGACCAGTGAGGGAGAATGGGACTTGACCCAAATGATGCCTTCTGTTCCCTAAAGGGAGGAGGGGAGCTGGGAAAGGAGGGGGTCCTGCGGTGAAGTTTCCTGCTTTAAAGTTGTTCGGACTGGGCACAGGGAAGGGATCTAGGGAGGTCAGGGTAAAGCCTTGGGACCCTCGGGGTAGAGGGTGGGGCTGAGGTCTCAGAGCTTGCCTCCGGAACAGGCAGGGATGGGGGTTGGGAGCTGGGAGAGAGGGATACGGGAGGGTTCAGTTCAGTTCAGTCGCTCAGTCGTGTCCAACTCTTTGCAGGCCCATGGACTGCAGCACGCCAGGCTTCCATGTCCATCACCAACTCCCATGACTGGCCCTTAAGGAGAGCCAGCGTCCTCCCTTTCTAATGGGGACTTTCTTATACCCCGCCAATGAAAAGTTCTCTGAAGGCATGGTTAATTTTTAGCCTGTGGCTGAGTCCTGAAGTCAGGTAGCTGGAGGTTTGGAATCCAATGGTCACCTTGAGAAAGTAGGCACCAGCTGGAAGACAGAAGGTTGTTTGGGCAATCTGGTCAGTCTCAAGGGTCACTGTAATTTTATTCCTTGTTTGCAAGGCCAGCGTCATGAGCCATTTCAACCATGAGCCCCCACGGAGGCCCTATCAACAATAATCTTTGTTCAGACTGCCTGCCCCCCTTTGCTACCAACTTCTGTATACCCTGACCCATTTCCCACCAGCTTGGAGCAGTTTCTCAGGGCCATCTGAGACGCTGGCCCTCTGGGCCTGAAGTCCTGAACATTCCCACAGAAGATAGACACTCTAATTTCAGGTTGTGACTGTTTTTTTTTTTCTTTTTTTTCTTTTTTTTTAGCCGAATTAGGTTATTACAGAGTTGAGTAGGGTTCCTTGTGCTATACAGTGGATCCTTTTATAAATAGTAGTTTGTACATGTTAATCTGGACTTCCCTGGTGGCTCAGATGATAAAGAATCCGCCTGCAATGCGGGAGACCCGGGTTTATTCCCTTGGTTGGGAAGATCCCCTGGAGAAGCCAATGGCTACACCTCCAGTATTCTTGCCTGGAGAACCCCATGGACAGAGGAGCTTGATGGTCCCTAGTCTGTGGGGTCACAAAGAGTCGGGCACGACTGAGCGACTTTCACCTTTTTTATGTTAACCTAAACCAGCTAATTTCTCCTTGCCCCCATCCTTTGCTCTTGGGAATTATAAATTTCTAAATCTGTGAGGCTGTTCCTCTTTGGTAAAGAAGTTCATTTGTATCCACTTTTTTATATTCCACCTAGAAGTGGGCTTCCGCTGTGACTTAGCTGGTAAAGAATCTACCTGCAATGCGGGAGACCTGGGTTGGGAAGATCCCTGGAGAAGAGAAGGGCTACCCACTCCAGTATTCTGACCTGGAGAATTCCATGGACTGTCCAGTCCATGGGGTCGGAACGAGTTGGACAGAAATGAGCAACTTTCACTGGAAGTGATATGATTCTCGTCTTTTCCTGTCCACCTGGAAATGGCATTACTCGATCCTTGTTGCTGTTTAAAGGGCCACAGCAAGTCTTCTATCTCCCCACTTATCACTATTGCAACTGCAGTCTTACAGTTAGCCCTAGTTCCTGGTTGTAAATTAGAGTGGATTGTGAGAGCGGAAGCCAAAAACGTTTGTCTCTTTAATACTTGTTTTCTTTTAAATTAATGCATACTTTTTATTAGAGTAAATTTGACTTACAATGCTGTGCCTCCCCGGGAAGTTCAGAATATTGCTCACGTTTACCCATGCCCATGTCTATTCATGTTTGGTTTCTTTCTCATATAGGTTATTAGAGTGGTTAGTACCCACCATTGGCAATGTAGGTCATGTCGATTACATATTTTATATGTATTGTCAGTATGGAGTGTCCCAGGCGGCCCTAGTGATAAAGAACCCTCCTGCCAATACAAGAGACATAAGAGACGTGGGTTCCATCCCTGGGTCGGGAAGATGCCCTGGAGGAGGGCATGGCAACCCACTCCAGTATTCTTGCCTGGAGAATCCCACGGACAGAGGAGCCTGGTGGGCTACAGTCCATGGGATTGCAAAGAGTTGGATGCGACTTAGCAAGCATTCGGATACTAGAACAGACAACCAAAGGCTGTGTCTCCTTCCCTCTTTTTTAAAACTAGGTATAACTTTATTTCTCATTGTAGTAAGCTTGATATACAAGTTGATATAGGTTGCAGGTGTGCAAAATGTTTTCTTCTTTTAATTTTAAAAATACATATATGTATTCACATTTGGATTTTTTTCTAAGTTATTACACAAGTGTTGATGGAATATTCCCTCGGTATACCTAATTCCTTGTGGATTATCTATTTTATGTGGAATGATTATATTAGTTACATCTAAATTTTTGAGTTTATATCTTACCCTCTACATTTTCCTTTTTTAAGCTTATCTCTTATGTCTCTGAGTCTTATGTTTTCCTGAACTAATTCATTGGTGTGTAAGTTTAGGTTCCACCTATAAGTGATATGATAATTTTTTTTTTCTCATTCTGACTTTTACTTAGTCTGATCATCCTGAGTTTTGTCTGTGTTCCTGAAAACTGAGTTATTTCATTCTTATTTCTGGCTGAGTCACGCTGCACTGTGTACAGGCATCCTTTCTTCTTTATGCATTTATCTCTCCATAAACATTTTGTATGCTTCCATTTGTTATATACTATGAAGTGTGGTCCATGGCGCACTTGGCTGCATGAGCCTTTTAGAAATCTCATTTCCTCTTCAGACGCCCGTTTGGAGTGGTTCTGCAGGCATCTATGGGACATCTACTTTCTTCTCCTAAGCGCAGGTCCATACTTCTCTCTAGCGACTCATCCTTTACACACCACCAGCACCAGGACAGGGTCCACTTTCCTTCATGCTTTTTCTACCATTTCCTTCTTTTAAATTTATCATCATGGCCTCTCACACTGGTGCAGAATGCTCTCCTGTTGTGATTTTGATTTTATGTCTGGCATAATTCATAGTGTTAGGCAGATTTCCATGGGCTGTTTTTTTAAGCACTGTGAGTAGAATTTATGGTAGAAAAATTTCTTCCTGATAGCCTGTCCTGTTTTTTATTATTGTCGATTTGTTTCCCACGAAGATTTAAGTGCAGGTATCGTTTAGAGCCCAGCATTTTGTGAATATGAAGTGCTCATGAACAATAGTTTTAAGTTCGCTGTTTTGGAAAGGGCCACAGAGTGGCAGAATTACTTCATGATGTCCTCTTGTTACTACAGTAACCAGAGCCTTGGGTAAGTCCTGGCTTCTCACTGTACACTGGAGTGGAATATGAGAGTAGAATCCACCAAACCTTGGGTCTCATTACTTCTTCTTTGTCTTTTATTTAGTAATATGTATTCTTTATTGCAGTAAACTTGACTTACAATATTGTGTTTCCTTAGTGGTATGGAGTCTTTTTCACTTATATTCCTGCAGGTTTGTATTTTTGTTTTTCACAATGAGGTTATTAGCGTGTTTAGTAAAACACCCTTGGAAAGGTGGATCCATGTTGATTAATATATTTTATATATCTCATTGTTACAACTTAATCCCAACCTCTTAATCCTTCCACCCACCCTTGTGCTAAGTCGCTTCAGTCATGTCCAGCTCTTTGTGACCCCATGGGCTGTAGCCCACCAGGCTCCTCTGGGCAAGAATACTGGACTGGGTTACCATGCCCTCCTCCAGGGGACCTTCCCGACACAGGGATGGAGCCCACGTCTTTTTATGTCTCCTGCATTGGCAGGCAGGCTCTTTACTACTAGAGTTACTGAGTAGTGGGAGACTTCCACCCACCCTTGTGTGTGTGTTAGTCACTCGGTCGTGCCTGACTCTTCGCGACCCCTTGAACTGTGGCCCGCCAGGCTTCTCTGCCCATGGGTTTTCCCAGGCAAGGATACTGGAGTGGGTAGGTATATCCTTCTCCAGGGGATCTTCCTGACCCAAGGATCAAACCCAGGTCTCCTGCATTGCAGGCAGATTCTTTACTGTCTGAGCCAGCAAGGAAGCCACCTGCCCCGACCTGGTAAGTTTGTTTCCTAAGACTGTCTGGTTATTTCACATGTAAATGAGTTCTTCGGGAAGAATTTCTAATTCCCACCTACAAGTGATATCCTATGATATTTCTTTTTCTCGCTCTGACTTAGCTTACTGTGATTATCTCTAGATTAATCTCTATGATTGCAAATGACATCAGTTCATTTTGTCCTGGCAGAGTTATTATTCCATTGTGTACATGTATGACTTGTTCTTTATCCACTCCTCTCTTCATGTACATTTTGATTCCTTTCTTGCTTTGGCAAGTGGATATCCTGTGAGTGTACTTTTTGGGGCATAATTTATTCAAATTCTGATATCTCTGCCTATATTCATAAAGATGGGACTGCCAGATCATGAGGCAGCTCTAGTTTTACCTTTAAAAGTTGGTTTTTATAACGGCTATCACTAACTGCATCCCACCAGCATCATAAACATGTCCTCTTTTCTCAACCTGACTCCAGCATTTCTTGAATGTAGATGTTTTTGATATTGGTCTTTGTGATTCTCTTTTGATATTGGTCTTCTCGTTGTCTTGATTTTCATATCTCTAATAATTTGCCTCCGAGTAACTTTTCATGTGCTCTTTATTTTTAAAAAATGTAAATTTATTTACCTTTTGATATTCTGTTCTGATAGTTTGCCATATTTTGCATTCTTTTAATAGTTATCCCCTCCCGCCTTTTTAATGCAGTTATCCTTTAGAGCCCAGCAAATTTTGTCAACAAGAGCCTTAGTGAAAGGATGACATTGGGGTTGTATTAATAGAGTGGAGTCTATCAGAACAAACACCCAAAAGTTGTGTCCTTTTTTCAATTTTTTAAAATAAATATACTTTAAATTCTCATTGTAATTTTCATTAAATATATTTAAATACTCATTCTACAATGTAAGGTGCTGTGAGTTATAGATTTTCAAAATGTATTCTTTGATTTTAAATATACATGTATCTATTCACATTCAGACTTTTCCTCATATTGGTTATTATAAATTGTCCATAGAACTCTATTGATAGGTCCTTGTTGAGTATTGATTTTATATGGAATGGTCATATTTGTTACATATACGGTTTTGACTTTATACCTTGCCCAATTCTTCCTCCTTTAGAAAGCATGAGCTTGTTTTTTAAGTCTCTGAACCTGGTTTTGTTTTCTCAGTTAGTTCACTGGTGTGCGTTTTTAGGTTCTAACTATGTAATATGACATTTGTCTTTTTCTGATTCTGACCTCACTTTGATTACCCGAGTTTTGTCTGTGTTCCTGAAAATGTCATTATTTCATTCTTTCTAGGGGGCTGATTCGTATTACATTACATGTGTCACGTCTTCTTTATCCATTCACCGCTCCAAGAGTATTTTGTGTGCCTCCGTTGGCTGGATATTGTGAATTCACACTTGGCTGCATGTGCCTTTTCCAAGTCCTGCTTTCTCCTCAAACACTCTTCAGTGTGGTTCTGCAGGATTTTTACGTAAGTCTGTTTTTATCACTTGAAGGCAGTTCCACACTTCTCTCCAGTGGCCTTCACCTTTTCCATGTCACAGACACCATCACAGGATTCCTTTGCGGACATTTATTCTCTGTAGGTTTTTCATGACGGCCTTTCACAGTGGTACCAAGTCATGCTTCATGGAAGGTGTGACTTGCATATCTGTCATAATTCACAAAGTTTACAACTTTTCATGGACTCTTTTTTTAAAAACAGTATGAGTTGAATTACTTTAGAAATTTTCTTTTGGATTGTCAGCCCAGTTTTTCATGATTTCCAATTTATTTCCCTTAAAATTTGTTGAGGCACAGGTATCATTTAGAGCCTAGCGGTCCTTGGAATATGACATCACCGTGAACAATGGTTTTGCTGTTGCTTTTTCGGGGATGGGCCCAGGGCAACAGAAGGTCTCCACACTCTCTCTTGTTGCTCTGGTGGTTGGGGCTTGAGGTGGTGCTACTGGTTGTAAACTAGAGTGAACTGTGTGAGCAGAAGCCACCCAACGCTTTCATACTTTTTTCCTCCAAAGTAATGTGTGTTTTTTTTTTTTTTTAATTTTTATTATTATTATTTTTTTTTTCCAGTGGGTTTTGTCATAGTGTTTTTTATTAAAATAAAAGACTTATAAAGTTGGGTTTTTTTTGTAGGTAGCCAAATCTTATTCAGTTTTATTTATATTTTTATTGATGCTTGGAGTTTTTTCATATGTAGGTGAAAAAATAGAATGTTTAGTACACCCCTTTCCAAAGTAGGTCCATATTGATTATTTTTTATGTATTTGTGGGTATGAGTTAATTTCTTCTTCCTAATCTACCCCCCTTTCTCTCCACCACCTACCTTTGGTGACCAAAAGTCTGTTGCCTTAGACTGTGTATTTATTTCACATGAAAATAAGCTTCAAATAATGAATACCTCTTTCCCACCTGTACATGACATCGCACAATATTTTCTCTCAGTCTGACTGACTTTACATTTTCCTGGCGGCTCAGATGGCAAAGAATTCGCCTGCAATGCAGGAGACCTGGGTTCAGCCTCTGGGTCAGGAGGATCCCCTGGAGAAGGAAATGGCAACCCACTCCAGTATACTCACCAGGAGAATCCCATGGACAGAGAAGCCCAGTGGGCTACAGTCCATGGGGTCTCAAAGGGTTGGCTAAGCAGCTAACACTTTCACTTTTTCCTTCATTTATTCAAGTCCCTGCAAATGGCATGACTTCATTTTTTTAGTCAGTCATATTTTGCTGTATACACATATAACTTTCTCTTCATCCATTCATCAGTCCAAGTACACTGTGCTTACTTGGTCCACGTCTTGGCTATTGTTTATGCACGGCCGTAGTGCATGCTTGGGTGCGTACGTTTTTGAAAATCTGGTTTCCTCTACATATCCTCTCATGAGTGGGAAACTGTTTAACAATAACCAGCCCCTGAAGTGTCTTTTTCCTTCACCTTACTAGCATTTCTTACTAGTATGTTCGTAAATTTTTTGAGAGTGATGTTTTTGGCTTCTCTATGGTGATATATATCATTTTGTCATTTTGATTTTCCTATGTCTAATTCTTCAGGTAGTATCATTTAGAGCTCAACGATTTTTCAGAATATGAAGTACTGATGAGCAAAAAGCTTTATGGTTGCTGTTTTAGGGTGTGGCCACAGGGTGGCAGGATTTCCTCATGCCCAAAGCGGTTAGCAAACGGCCTTCAGAATCAAGAGAGTCTGATGGCTGAAAAGGTTTAAATGTCAATGTATGACAAAACCCACTGAAATGTTGTGAAGTAATTAGCCTCCAACTAATAAAAAAAAATAAAATAATATAAAATAAAAAAGATCCCATCAAGTATCCAGCATCAAGTATCTAGAATCAGGAGAATTTGACCTGCACTCTACGGGAACATTTTAAGATCCAGTAATTTGTCTTAAAAGATGCCTTTTGTTCCTTGGAAGGAAAGCTATGACAAATCTACACAATGTATTAAAAAGCAGAGACATCACTTTGCCCACAAAGGTCCATCTAGTCAAAGCTATGGTTTTTCCAGTAGTCATGTATGGATGTGAGAGTTGGACCATAAAGAAGACTGAGTGCCCAAGAAGATTCTGGAGAGTCCCTTGGACTGCAAGGAGATCCAACTAGTCAATCCTAGAGGAAATTAACCTGGACTATATATTGCAAGGTCCATTGTTCAAGCTGAAGCTTTGATACTTTGGCCACCTGATGTTAAGAGCCGAATCATTGGAAAAGACCCTGATGCTGAGAAAGATTGAGCCCAGGGGGAGAAACAGGTGGCAAAGGATGGCGTGGTTCGATAGCATCACTGACTCAGTGGACATGAGTAACTCCGGGAGACAGTGGACGGCGGAGGAGTCCGGTGTGCTGCAGTCCATGAGGCTGCAAAGAGTCAGACACGAAGCTAGGTAAAGTAGTTTCCAGGCAATCAAACCCAACTTTACAAAATCTGTGTGTCCAGCCAGGGTCACTGGACAAATTGCTTTAAGGCTAGTCCCAGGCAGACTTCTGTAAAACCCTAAAAGCATTTTATGTGCTCAATTGCTGAGTGTCCAGCTCTTTGCAACCCATGGACTCTGTAGGCCAGGCTCCTCTATCCATGGAATTTTCCAGGTAAGAATACTGGAGTGGGTTGCCATTTCCTCCTCCAGGGGATCTTTCCCACCCAGGGATCAAACTTG
Organism: Dama dama; assembly: GCF_033118175.1. Classification (NCBI taxonomy): domain Eukaryota; kingdom Metazoa; phylum Chordata; class Mammalia; order Artiodactyla; family Cervidae; genus Dama; species Dama dama. The sequence continues at coordinate 44,664,611 of NC_083712.1, read as the reverse complement.
CATCTCTTGCATCTCCTGAGCTACCTGGGAAGCCCAAAAGTATTTTATTACTGAATAATTTGAATCTACAGAGAGGCAAAGTCTCTTTCTGTTGTTATTTGTAAATGCTTCTTTATACAGCCCGAGTTAAATGGCTTTGTGCTCTTCTAAAATGACTCTCTGATGACAATGGCCTCGCTTCATGAACTTATGCACCAAACTATTTCGTTTTCTAGGGCTTCCTTGGTGGCTTAGTGGTAGAGTCCGCCTGCCAATGCAGGAGACACTGGCTCAGTCCCTGGATTTGGGAAGATCCCCTGAAGGAGGAGATGGCAACCCACTCCAGTGTTCTTGCCTGGAGAATCCCGGGTACAGAGAGGAGCCTGGTGGGCTACAGTCTATTTAGACACAACTAAATAGCAGCAATTTCGTCTTCTGCCCAAGTATGGTTTGCTGCTGTTGGCTGTTTAGTCACTAAGTCGTGTCTGGTTAAAAAAGCAAGCAGACCAGCCAGCCAGCCAGTGAACTGTTTTTCAAACAGGCTGAAGGTGCCATCTACTGCCCCACCTGTAGAAAATGCCCAGGGAATGTAGTCGGCCTCATTGACTGACAGCCAGAGGAACCAGGGTATTATGGCAAGTTAGATTCTAATTGTCTTCACATCTAATTATCTTCCGAGTTATAGTCTGTCTATAATGAGTTATGTACTTGTATTTTATGCTCTCTCCCTGGCATTCTTCAATCTCTGGTTACAGAATAAGACACTGAAAATTATTTAAAATTGTAAGACAGTATCAGGTTAACGTGCTGTCCATTAGACCCCGATTACCCAATGCCAAAATGCCTTCAGGGTTCTGGAGCAAAAATGCTCTTTGCCACTTCAACTCCTAGTAATGTCCGAAGCCCGAAGCACCCTGAGCACCAGCTCCTACTGCGGACTTGACTGTATTTATTTTGCAGCGTGTTGAACAGTGACAGAAAAAGAGGAAGCTCTGAAATAGTGGAAGCTTTCAGGTATGCAAAAACTGTTTCATTTTTTTTATATGGTTTTAGTGTTTTGTTTTTCATGGAACATCCATGATAGAACAGGCCCATACCGATTTTTGAGAATAAAATGCACATTTTCTTCTCCTGAGAGAATACTGTCAGCCAAGTTGGTTAAAACATGTCTTTTCTATGAGTTTGGCATAAATTATGACTTGCTTTGGACAGATTGATTTCCAAACTGGCTTAAACCCAGAGAGCGCTCAAGGAATGATCTAGTGACTGGAGTAGACTACAGTGTGCAGATAGGGTTTCATCATTTGTGGGGCATGTGTGTTTGTCTTTAATCCTTAAATGGAGATCTGCTCTTCTCTCCCACATAACTTACCATTTGTTTGACTCTGAAATATACTGTTTAGTCTTTATGATGAGCTGGTTCTGTGCCATCTATATGGAAAGTGATTTTTTAAATACAAACAACATACACTCCTGATCAAGTTCATGCTGCATTAAAAGTACGCAAAAAACTGGATAATTTAGAGTGAAAGGAAAGTTTTTCTTTCACACCCATCACGTTATGTGGTTCATTATTCCTCCAACTTTTTAAAAAACATTCTCACATACACATTTATTTACACACAGTTTCATATTTAGCTTCTATTAAATGATAGTATGACTTTGAGGTGTCACTGTGTCCTGTGTGAGGGGTGGTTTTCCACTGCTATTTGATAATAGTATATAAAAAGCTTTCTTTAGAACCTCCTGATTCTGCATAACCATATCCAGGTTCATATTTCATTTCTACCTTATATTCCTCAATCATTTATGTATAACTTAAAAGCTTCTATTTTCTCAGAGATAAATTTTCTTTAAAGTGGATGTGTAAAGCCCAGTCCATCAAGCACTTTTTGTGGTTTCTTAATATATTCTATAATCCTGTCTCAAATTCCTTAAAACTTCGAGCAATAGTTATGTCTGACTTCCTGCAACCCCATACGACTGTAGCCCCTGGGCTCCTCTTCTGCCTATGGGATTTTCCAGGCAAGAATCCTGGAATAGGTTGCCATTTCCTCCTACTAGGGGATCTTCCCCACCCAGGAATGAACCATGTCTCCTGCATTGACAGGCAGATCTTTACCACTGAGCCACCTGGAAAGCCCACATGAACATCATTACAGGCTAACTAAACACATCAGTCAGAGCTGATGAACATTAGAGATTGTTGTTCAGTTGCTAAGTCAGGTCCAACTCTATGACCATGGACTGCAGCACACCAGGCTTCTCTGTCCTTCACCATCTCCCAGAGCTTGCTCAAACTCATGTCCATCAAGTCAGTGATGCTATCCAACCCTTCTTGTCGTCTGTCACTCCCTTCTCCTCCTGCTTCCAACCTTTCCCAGCATCAGGGTCTTTTCCAACGAGTCAATTCTTCGCATCAGGTGGCCAAAGTATTGGAGTTTCAGCTTCAGCATTAGTCCTTCCAAGGAACACTCAGGACTGATTTCCTTTAGGATGGACTGGTTGGATCTCCTTGCAGTCCAGACCTTCTCCAAATCCTGAGGAAGTATCGGCATCTTGGGATTATCACAGAGCCAGGCCCCTTCTACCACCTTTCAATCATCCATTCAATAGTGACTGGAAACCAACTTAGCACTTGGTACTAGGAAAGAACCATGAGCCCGACACCAACCCTGCTTTCATGAAGTGTTCAGTCCAGCAGAGAAATCAAATAGGAACTGATAATCTGATAAATGTTGTTGTTCAGTTGCTGAGTGACGCCGACTCTCTTGCAACCCCACAGACTGTAGCCTGCCACACCCCTCTGTCCATGGGTTCTCCAGGCAAGAATACGGAGTGGATGGCCTTCCCTTCTCCAGAGGATTGAAACCCACCTCTCCTGCAGGGGCAGACAGACTTTTCACTGCTGAGCCGCCTAGGAAGCCTGATGAATGTGAAGAGCGTGAATTACAGAGGTGCTCTGGGAGCTGATGGTGAGAGGGTAACGGGCAGGAAGGCCAGAGGTCCCCAGGTGGCAGGAGGAAATAAATAGCAAGTGGCGGACGTTTTATTTCCTTCTCTGTTGATGAAACTGGTTCTGCCTAAGACTAAACTTTTTTCTTTTCTCAAACCTTGGTCTGATAATGGCTCAACAAACCAGTATTCATGTCAATTGTTTACGGCTGGGGGACATCTTGTGCCACCCTAGCTCAAAAATGCATTTTGTGGGAGAAGGGCCAGGTGAAATTCCCTCAGCTTTGCGGTCTCTCTCATCAGAATAGCAGCTCACCAACAAACATAAAATGCCTTGCTAAAAACTAGCAAGTGGACACGCTTTCTTTCCCCTTTGGATGCCTATGTCAGCCTCACCTCTGACCCCAGATCTAACTCCTCTCTTGTGGAGGTCACGAATCCCAGCGGAACACATGGCTCGCAGCAGCAACCTTTCAAGGGGAAAGGTCAGTGAAGCCTCCCCTGAAGAAAGGGTATTACTGAACTTGAAGAAATATGATGGGGAGGCGGCTGAATGAGGGATAGGGAGACGAGCTCTACAGGCAGGAGCATATGCAAAGCCCTGGGATCCGGGGAAAACACATACTGGCAAGGAGCTAAAAAAAAAAAAAAGCCCTGGATGGCTGGGAGGTGAGTGAGGAGATGCAAACAGATTTATGGAAGGACAGGAACCTTGAGCCTGATGGTAAGGAGAAACTAAGGGTGAGGTTTTCATTTATAAAAGTAACATTTTCTACGGTCGGAAAGTTAGATTAGGAGGGGGACACAGAGAGAGCAACTTTGGGGGGTGGGCAGAGGTGGAAGATGAGACATTGTCATCCAGGTCAGGGATTCGACAAGTGAGACAATAGAGATCAATCCTGAAAACTTGATTCCTGACCATCCTCCGGAGGAGGACAAAGACAGGAGGAGGAGAGATGCTGCAGCTGAGCCTGGCCTGGATGAGCTGGCCTACAGATGCACAAATCCAGCCAAGTTCGGTTTAGATCAGCCAACTTCAGTCAACAGTTAGACCTACACTGCGTAGGCATTCTAAGTCCCTTCAGTGGTGTTTGAACTCTTTGCAACCCCGCGGACTGTATGTAGCCCACTCCTCCATCCTTGGGATTCTCCAGGCAAGAACACCAGACTGAGTTGTCATTTCCTCCTCCGGCGCATCTTCCCCGACCCAGGGATTGAACCTGCATCTTTAATGTCTCCTCCATTGGTAGGCAGCTTCTTTACCACTAGAGCATCTTGGGAAGGCCCAGACCTGTGGCTAAGTTATGGAAATGGCCAATGAATACAAAAGCATCTTATCTAGTAAGGTGTTTGCTTTTTCAAGGCCACAGAGCAAACCAAAGCTGGGGGTGAAGGAACTTTATTAAAACTTTGGTCTCCTGCCTGGCACCATTTCCACAAACATCATCTATGCTTTTGATAACAAGTGCTGAAAGAACAGGCAGTGCCCAGAATAGGGTCAACATTGGAGACAGGAGTGTGAGATAAGGCAGGAGGGGAGCATGAGAGAGAAGGAAGGAGGAGAAGGGGCTTCAGGACAACAAACCCAGAAGGCAAACTGTCTGGGTGAATGGACGGGACACATCAATAGGACTCAGTGTTTGGACGTAAGGAGTCTGGGTGGGGTCGTCCAGGAGGAGTCTCAGGTATGAGCTGTGGGACCTGAGTGATGAGGGCCCCGCTAGTAGACAGAGGAACCAGTCTGCAACTTTCTCCTCCTGCTAGATTCAAACCGGCTTAAATTCAAACAGAAAGACTAAGTATATGAATTTATAGTTCCAAAGGTTGAAACACTATTTTCGTCATTCATTTTATGGAAAAAACAAAAAACAAAAAACCCAGCACAATAAAGCAATTTTAAAAAGCTTTAATCTGTGACAAAATGTTGGGCTTCCCTGATGGTTGAGATGGTAAAGAATCTTGCCTGCAGTGGCGGGAGACCCAGGTTTGATCCCTGGGTCAGGAAGATCCTCTGGAGAAAGAAATTCCAATCCCCTTCCTATATTTGCCAGGCGAATCCCATTGGCAAGAGGAGCCTGGTGGGCTACAGTCCATGGGGTTGCAAACAGACACAACTGAGCTACTGACACGACAGAATTTTTTACCCACAACTCTCTGTAAAATGAATGCCCTAGCCCTATTTCTGTGTGTTTATTGGGAGAGGAGGAAACAGTGATGAGGGGAGGATTTTTAAATTAAAACTATGTAAGCAAGACTGACCTACAAACTGTCCTCCTGGTTCAAGGACTACAACTAAAAACCACTGTAAAATGACAATTATACAGGAAAAAAATGTTGCATTTTTAACAAAAGGAACAGATTCTTTATTTTATGCACTTCATGCAAACTATTACTGTTGTCTAAAAGGATTCCTCCCACACTGCACCCAGGCTGGACATATAACAGCAACTGAAGACAGGGCTGTTCAAGCAGAAGGTGAAAAGCGTTGGCTACACGGAAGATAATGTTCCCTTTGGGTTGGTAACTGCCTGGACCTACCTCACAGGCAAGGACACCTTGACAAGAAAGCATGGTCTGAACCCCAGTGGGTCCAACCTTGACTGGAGACAAACCACGTGGGCTGTTACACAACATTTTAAAATTCACCTTGTTGACCTGGGCTAGTGGTTTTATCACAGTGGATTTAGAGGCCAAACAACCTGTGTCAATGGGAGGACACAGCTGGTTAGATCAATGCAGGTGACGTCAGCCAGGCTCACTTCGGATGTTCATGATAAATAACACCAGCCCATGGGAACTTGTCTCCACACATCACCAGGATGGGTAACATCACTCATCACTCTAGTATGGAGGTTGTTAAAATAAGATCTACAGGAAAACTGGAAGTTGGTTTTAAGAGAAGGAAAAAACTACAATGATTTAGGTAGGAGACAGCTGCTTACGCCCAGCCCAATAATTTTTCCTATAGACCACAACGGCTCACCTCCCACCTCTAAGAACAGAAGAATTTTTAGTTCTCAAATTTTCCTGAGGCCCGTGTGTCAGGGTCAGGAAATTGAATTCACGTTGACTCCCTTTAGGGTGTAGGACAGGATGCTCTTGATTAACATTAGGTTAGTGTTAGTTGCTCAGTCGTGTCTGACTCTTTGCCACCCCTTTATGGCCCACCAGTCTCCTCCATTCATGGTTCTCCAGGCAAGAATAGTGGAGTGGATTACCGTTCCCTCCTCCAGGGGATCTTCCCAACATCCAGGGATCGAACCCAGGTCTCCTGCATTGCAGGCAAACTCTTTATCATTTGAGCTACAGGGAAGACCTAAATATTAGGTTCAAAGACCCTAAAGAGAGAATCCAGGAGTACTCTCAGAGCAGACACAGGTTAGATGAGAGAAGACATGGGTTTAGATGAAATGAATCACAGAGAAACAGTTACCCAAGAGACGCGGATACCATAAGAGCAATCAGCAAGCAGCAGTGTCATTATCTTAAAATTAGACCCCAGTCACTTGGTTGACACCCATAGAGCTGGGATGTGCCCTTTAAGTCTTTCTGAACCAGCTGTTTGCAGACTCAGCCTAGCTGTGGTGACCATAATGTGGCTTATGGTGGTTCATGAAACATTTTCAAAGGGCGCTTTCAAGGATCCACTGACTTACCAGGAAAATAAGGAAAATGGCTTCCTAGAAATAATCCAGTACATCATGAGAAACGCTGGGCTAGATGAAGCACAAGCTGGAATTAAGATTGCCAGGAGAAATATCAATAACCTCAGATATGCAGATGACACCACCCTTATGGCAGAAAGCAAAGAAGAACTCAAGAGCCTCTTGATGAAAGTGAAAGAGGAGAGTGAAAAAGTTGGCTTAAAACTCAACATTCAGAAAACTAAGATCATGGCATCTGGTCCCATCACTTCATGGCAAATAGATGGGGAAACAGTGGAAACACTGACAGACTTTATTTTGGGGGGGTTCCAAAATCACTGCAGATGGTGACTGCAGCCATGAAATTAAAAGACACTTGCTCTTTGGAAGAAAAGTTATGACCAACCTAGACAGCATATTAAAAAGCAGAGACATCACTTTGCCAACGAAGGTCCATCTAGTCAAAGCTATGCTTTTTCCAGTAGTCATATATGGATGTGAAAGTTGGACTATAAAGAAAGCTGAGCACCAGAGAATTGATGCTTTTGAACTGTGGTGTTGGAGAAGACTCTTGAGAGTCCCTTGGACTGCAAGGAGATCCAACCAGTCCATCCTAAAGGAAATCAGTCCTGAATAGTCATTGGAAGGACTGATGCTGAAGCTGAAACTCCATTCCCTTGGCCACCTGATGTGAAGAGCTGACTCATTGGAAAAGACCCTGATGCTGGGAAAGATTGAAAGCTGGAGGAGAAGGGGACGACAGAGGATGAGGTGGTTGGCTGTCATCACTAACTCAATGGACATGAGTTTGAGCAAGCTCTGGGAGCTGGTGATGGACAGGGAGGCCTGGCATGTTGCAGTCCATGGAGTCATGAAGAGTCGGACAAGACTGAGCAACTGAACTGAACTGAACTGAATGAAGGATGAAACAATCTGAGGACTCTTGTCAAAGTGCGACCTGAGTTTCAATAAAAGGGTAATTGGTTAAACATAGCTCACGGATATGAAAGAGTTTGAAACATAAAGAAGACCTAAAACTTAATCAGAAAGCTATGACCACTGAGGGGCTACAGGATAGACCATCTATGTGAATTAGCAAAGCAACACTGCCTGTGAATATAAACTAACATGGGGAGATTTCAAATGAAGACCGTCACTGAAGGAGCCGCCTAGAATTCACATGTAGAGAAATGACTGAATACCATGTGAGTGATTTTTCAAAGGTCTCTTCTTCCTTGTCAATAACAAGGACTGTGCACTGGAGAAGAGCCCATTGAATATAATGAATACAAGGAATTTCACTTATAACAATTTTGACTCCATGCGTGTTAACTCACACAGGACAGAAACTGCATACTTTCAGCTCTACTAGTAGAGACTGACAGAGAAGGCAATGGCACCCAACTCCAGTACTCTTGCCTGGAAAATCCCATGGGCAGAGGAGCCTGGTAGGCTGCAGTCCATGGGGTCGCGAAGAGTCGGACACGACTGAGTGACTTCACTTTCACTTTTCACTTTCGTGCATTGGAGAAGGAAATGGCACCCCACTCCAGTGTTCTTGCCTGGAGAATCCCAGGGACGGTGGAGCCTGGTGGGCTGCCGTCTAAGGGGTCGCACAGAGTCGACACGACTGAAGCGACTTAGCAGCAGCAGCGGCGGTAGAGACTGAAGCCATTATTCATCATGGAATTAAGGTAAGCTAACTATACTGGGGGAAATAAAAAACAGATCTTAGAATGTGGAAGGTCTTCAGTCAACCCTCCAACCTTTTATATGTTCCAAAGAATTTGAGATGTATTTTTTTTTACACTTAATCTGGATTGAACTTGAACATTAGAACATCTTAAAGGGAAACCACAAAAGTATATCGGTGTGCATCGGCTTCAGCTTGTGAGTTTGTTAAAACTGCAGATCCAATTCTAGCTCACCAGCTGTAAGTGATTACTGCTTACCTATGCTTGTAACAGGAACCCTAGGTGATAATGATGCGGGTGAGTCTGCGACACTTTGAGCAACATAAGCTGAGAATTCAGGAGATTCTGCTCTGGATAAAATAAATCATTTTAATCACAGTGCTTTGTCAGTAACAAACACATTCAAGCTACTACTTTTTCTTTTTCTTTTTTTAACTACTATACTTGATGCATATGCTCCATGGATATGAGGTATCCAAAAGTAATGGGGTTTGCCCTCATATACTATAGATATTGGAGAAGGAAATGGCAACCTACTCCAGTGTTCTTGCCTGGAGAATCCCACGGACAGACGAGCCTGGTGGGCTACAGTCCACGGGGTCACAAAGAGCTGGACACGACTGAGCAATTAACACACACACACACTCTGGATACAGTATCCGTGCAGTTGTCTAGAGCAGTGGAAATATCGGTGCCAGGCCCCCTGTTTATGCTTAGAAACGAATGCTCCCACTCCCACTTCTGGGCCAAGTGGTGTTCCAGGGCCGTTAGTTGCAGGCCAATCTGACCTGTCCAAGCAGAGGCCAAGAGAAAGCCTTCAGGCAGAGAGTCCCAAGTTCATGCTGAGTCCTACCAGAGGCACGGACTAGAACTCTCAGTGTTTGAGGGAGCAGAAGCAACACTTGTGTCCTGAAGACAGTCACAGAAATAAAGCACAGAGGGAAATGAAGCTTCCTGGGGGGCTCAGTGCTAAAGAATCTGCCAGCCAATGGAGGAGATGCAGGTTCGATCCCTGGATCGAGAAGATCCCCTGGAGAAGGAAATGGCAACCCACTCCAGTAGTCTTGCCTCGGAAATCCCACGGCTGGAGGAGCCTGGCAGACTACAAGTCCACGGGGTCTCAAAAGAGTCAGATATAACTTAGCAACTAAGCAACAACAACATAGAGAGAAATGCATTAGAGACAGCAAGAGTGATAGGCTAATATTGTTAACATAAATTAGAAAAACAGAAACAAAAGCATATTACGTACGTCACTCATAACTTCTTTGTGGGCAAATTCAGACCACATTACACAGTGCCTCTTGGGGAAGAGGAATAGAAAGTTAGAGGCTTCCTGGAAATTGATGAGGAAATGCTGTCATAACCAGGAGGAGTGATTTAAAACATCCATGTCCTCCTGCTTCTCTGGGCTAATGAATCTGCTCTTCCTGGAGCCTCTCAAAACCCTAACCTCCCACAGCACACACAGGACATCCATATTCAGGCTCTCCAAGAGTAAGAACTGTGTGCCCTACAAGGTCCCTCCCCTTTTAACCCCGCGGCCTTGGCTCACCAGGGTACATTGGAACAGGAAGGGCAAGGGTCAACCCAAGTCCCCACGACTACATTTCCCAGAGCTCCGGGGTGCCGGTGACTGGACTCGGGGGCGGAGCACTTTGCAGACTGGAGGAAGGGCTCTTCCTGGGCTGGGCCAGGAAGTGGGAGGGTGGCCGTCACCCTGGTTCCTGGTCGTGGGCCCCAGAGAGCTCGGTGAGTGACCTGTTTATGCTTGGAAACTGGGCTTTGATCCTACTTCAAATGTGAGTCCAGGAGACTGGAGACTGCACAAGCCTGAATTTCAGGTCCCAGGACAGTTCAGGACGTTTGCCTGACACGTGCTTAGGCTGTGACACGTGCCATGCAGGATAGCGGAGGGGTCACAGACCCCCACTGCAGCTGGCAGGGTTAGCGTCATCGCCACCCGACACCCCAGCTGTGAGGATTCGGCAGGACAGAGAAGCATCTCTAAACGTCAGTCTATCCCTCGGAACGCTGGAGCTAATAAGAGAGCTTACTTAGAAAGTCTGTTGTGAGGAGTAAAGGAATGTATGAAAGATAGCTAATGTGTACAACACGTGTTTCAGAGGACAGGGTTCTCCTCTCGGATAACTGCAACAGTGATGTCCACCTTCTCTGAACCTAACTGGGCATGTCCCCAAGAGCTCAGTCAGTCCTGCAGACAGCAAGTTCAGGATCACCCCTGCTCCTCCGGCATTAAGGGACCAGAAATTCTCTACTGGTCCCAAAACATCCAGGGAGGCTGGGTTGCATTGTCTGCACAATGTAAGGGAATTCTTGCGGAGGTTTTCTCTGGATAGAAGGAGGGCCCCAAGGGTCTCCAGGGGCACACATGCCAGGAACAATTCTCTCAGTGTCAGGCAGGCTGACGACAGCATTCCCTGGGCGCTGATGAGCCGAGGTCCGCAGGAGAGAGGAGCCTGTGGAGGTGGACGGCCCGGAAGCCGGGGGCCCTGGGAGCTCCCTGCCCTGGACTTTGCTCTCCTGCCCTGCCCTGCGCCTGCAAAAACCACACGCCTGCTTGTTCTCCGATCACTGAACTTTCCCTTCCCTTGAGTCACTGTTTAGTTCTCAACCACACAAGAGCTGACCCCACCCTCTTGCAACCAGAAGGAAGTTGTTACCTGCCAACTATATATATAGTTCCCTCCCACCCAGAGACTTATTTTGTTTGGCCTTTATAGGTTTCAATAGTTCAGAGCCACTTGTAAAAACAGGCAGATTACACCCACAAATCTGACTCTCTATTTCTCCTCGAAAGGGAATAAAAGGCAAAACAAACATTCAGACCTTTCTGCTGACGGAGTCTGACCTTCTTTGGCTGTTTTCCTTGGACAGGAGGCTCTGCAGGCCTTCTGTGCCCTCAGCATCGTGAAGAGGGTCTGTGGGCTTGGCTTGCTTGGCAACCTCTTTTTTTTTTCATCCAGAAGATCACTGGGCTGGCCACTTGCCCCCTAGGACTGGGCCGGTTCACAGGTCCTTGCAGCAGGCTTCGACACCAAAAAAAAAACAGGTAAGAAAAGGGAACGGAGGGCTCGCCTGGTGGCTCATGGCAAAGAATCTGCCTGCGATGCAGGAGCCACAGTTTCGATTCCTGGGTCAGGAAGATCCCCTGGAGAAGGAAATCCCCTGGAGAAGGCAACCCACTCCAGTATTATTGCCTGGAGAATCCCATGGCAGAGAAGTGTGGTGGGGTACAGTCCACAGGGTCATAAAGACGTGACTGAGTGACTGAACACCAAAGGGAAGGGATGGGAAGGAGAGGAAGAGAAATTCAGAGCCCAGGGAAAGAAAAGCCGCTGAGAAGCATCTCTAAATCCTATTCTTCAGCCGAGCATCTCTACTCTAAGCATATACCCAGTGAATTGAAATCAGATACAGGAAAAAGCACTTGGGCACAAATTCTGTCTGCAGCAGTGTTCACAGCGGCTGAAACTGGAAGCACTCAGATAGGAAGGAGCCTGGTGGGTGCAGAGGTGGGAGGGGCTGGGGAGTCACTGCTCACGAGTCTGGCGTCTCACGGGGGAAGGAGAGAGTTCAGAACTAAACAGAAGGGTGTCTGCGCCAAGTTGTGAAGGTGCCAAAGGACTGAACTGTTCACTTTGAATGGTTTAGTCAGGTCGTGGGATGGTCACACCAATTTTTAATAATCTGTTGAGTCATGACGGGCTTCCCTGGTGGCTCAGACGGTTAAGACTCTGCCTGCAATTCAGGAGACAGGGATTCGATCCCTGGGTCCAGAAGCTCCCCTGGAGGAGGGCATGGCAACCCACTCCAAGTATTCTTGCCTGGAGAATCTCATGGACAGAGGAGCCTGGCAGGCTACAGTCCATGGTGTCCAAAGAGTCGGACACGACTGAGTGACTCACACTTTCAGTCAGGGCAGAAAGGCTGGCGGGAGATACTGACCCTGCTTGTGGCCCAGAGTGTGACTTCGTTGCATCACTCCCTGCCCCTAGGACCTCACTTTAGTTCCTCCTCCATTCCTTCCCTCAAAAGGAGGGTTGTTTTTTTAAACTATCAACTCCCTCGTACTTCTGTCCCAGAGTCTGGCTTTGTTCAGCTTCTGCCATCCAGACCGGCTCTGGGCGCCTGCTCGGCGGTCCCCAGAGTACCTGCCTGACTCTGTGGCTCCAGCTCGGAGCCTGGAGGAGCCACGGGCCTTCGGTGTGTTAAGGCGGGGTGTCCGATGGCCTCTGAGCAGGGCTGGCCTCGCAGTTCCCTTCCATCCCAGAGTCAGGCCGACGCCTCTCTGCCCTGGGGTCGGGAGTGAGTCTTAGTGTCAATCCAATGGGATGCCATCACTGAGACAGAGAAAAGGAAACAGACAGGATGTGAAACACACACAGAAAGAAAATCCACTCGCTCCATCTCAGCCTCTTCCAGGCGGTCGTGCCTGAAGTGCGGGCAGTTGGGATGGAAGACGCCATCTCGGTCCATGACCACCCCGGCTGCTTGCACCCCAGAGCCGCGAGGGCAGCATCTCAGGGCCGGACTGCCTCTGGACCAACCTGTTTTCAATTATTCTATTTTAGACTTTGGCTTACAATTTTGTTTGGGGAAACGATCAGGACTTCTGTAGCTCAAAAATAACATAAGATAAAGTAAAATAAAATTTAAAAAATTGAAACCACCACTGGACATGAAGGATGTAGACACCCCCAGACTGGGAGCTGAACTAGGAGGTCTTCATCTCAACCCAATCTCCGGGGCTACATCAGAGAGGTGATTGGTAACTGAAGAACCGAGTCACTTAGGGACACATCACGGCAGCCAGGTTGGACTGTTGGACTTTGCCCATTCGGTGAAACAACAGGCATTCGTTCGGTGACAGAAGAAGTCTCTCTGGCCTGACTCTCAGGGCCCTCTAGAAGTCGCCTCATCCTGTTCACCTTAGCTTTCTCCCACAGCGCTCTCCCCGGTGACCGCTGACGTGACTTGTCTGGTTCCCCAGATTCGGACACTGAGTCCGGCCCGTGAGCAAGCGCATCACGAGGGAAGGGCGCCTGGGCAAGCCCCGGCGCCGGCCCAGGTGGGACTCACAACGCCAGAGTCTTTTCTCGATTCAAGGCAAGGCGGCGGGGTGTTCAGAACCGCGGGCCGGTAAGTCCCCAGGCGGGGCGGCCCTGACGGGACACGGAGCCCCCGACACACGGCTGACTCGCACACGGGCGGGCCGGGCCGCTCCAGGAGCCCCCGGGAGGTCTGCCGGAGTCCGCGTGCAGATCCTGAAGCCAGGCCGGTCAGGGGGACCCCAGGGGACCCGGGTGGCCGACACACCGCGTCCCCCCACACCAGCCTCGGTCCCGAGTCCTCCGAAGTGCCCCGAGCCCGGGCAGGGCGCTCCGAGCAGGCTGGTCTTCACCCTCCGCACCCCAGGCGGAGGCCAACGGGTCTAACGCCTTTCACTTCAGTCACCTTTAAAACATGTTTTTAAAGTACTTCAGCCACAATGCTTGCAAGTTTTCTACTCCGTCCTATAATAAAAGGAGTCAATTCTGCCTCAGTCTTCCTCAGTTCTTCATTTTGACTTACATCTCCAGAGGCTAGGGGAGAGTAAACTCCGGGGGCTGGTGATGGACAGGGAGGCCTGGCTGCTGCAGTCCGTGGGGTCGCAGAGGCGGACGCCCCTGAGTGGCTGAACTGAGCAGACTGTATCCCGCCAGGCTCCTCTGTCCACGGGATTCTCCAGGCAGGAATACTGGAGTGGGTTGCCATTTCCTCCTCCAGGGGATCCTCCTGATCCAGGCAGCGAGCCTGGGTCTTCTGGCTGCCCTGCGCTGGCAGGCAGAATCTTCACCACCGCACCCCTGGGAAGCCATCAATTATACTTTATAGCTAAAGGAAGGTGCTACCTTACACGCTGGTCTTTGATGTGTTTGGTAAAACTTGTAGTTTCGATCGGGGGCCTGGGACAGGGTTCACCCATCCTTGTTGATTGTCTGGCCCGTTGCGCTCGGGTCCTCCTGTGACTTAAACCCCAGAAAGTGGGCTCAGAGCAACCCATGCTGCTCCCGTTGCCTGTGACTCTACGCCCGGCTCTATCCCCGTGCAATGCAGATGGCCATTTGACTCTCTTTCCTTCTGTTTTGTGATTTTAAAACATTCTTCCTAGTCATGTCCCAACGGAACTACTGCTCTTGTTTTCAAGGAAGAATATGATATATTTAAAACTATTTTTCTATTATTTCTAGACTGTGAACCAGGAAGAAGAAACATTCCAAGTCTTTTGAATTAAAACTGAGAATCCGTCTATATCGAACTTCCATAGAAAGGTTTGCTTTTCTGAGACATCTCAGCTGACTCCCTAAGTGTGTTCTCTCTGCCTCCTTTTATTCTTTTCTTGTATTTATGATCAAGTGAAATGAATCAATGTATCAGCGCACATCTAAGTTACAAGTCAATGTATAAATGTTGCAGTGTTTTCACCCAGTTTTATCCTGACAGCTACTTTCTACTGTCTCCATATTTCACCTTCTTTCATAACTTCAGTAGTACACCATCCTTATATTTAGTTGTGGAATATACAGGTATAATTTGGTTATAACATGCTGCTTGCATTCAGGTTCCAATACTGGGTTCTTCTCAATGGACTTGAGGTTACTAAATTCTAAGTTAGCATCATATCTTTAAAAAAAGAAGGAACAAAGGGAAAAAATTTTTTAAATCAAAATATAACTTAAAAAAGTATACATTGATTTCCAAATAAAAGGAGGGGAATTAACCCACCCAGAAATGAAATGGTTAGGCAGGTCCAAATCATGTTTCTTTGGTTCTACATCACCTGCCCTCCTAACTTACCCAGTACTGATTGGATATAGAAGTGGAAGAGGGTCTGTGGTGGTCTAGTTCAGTACCAGTTCTCTCTGAGTCTGATGTAGAGCTTTTGGCTTCTACAGATGTTGAGAAAGGATACTGATGGATGTAAAGCTGAGAAGAAATGAAATAAGCTTAAGAGATTAGGAGATCAGTTTACAGATACCAAAAATAAAGTTGAAACACTAGCAAAATGGGAAAAATAACAGATTAAAAAAGAGAACTAGGTGAATCTGAAAGAAAAGACGTTAAGAAGGACAACAGAAATACATAGCTTATCACCATTAACCTAGGGCAGGCCCTTTTAAGCCTCTCACCTCAGACCATGTCATCTTACCAAAGGTAATACACCACTGTTACAATCAGTGATTAATGGACAGAAACCTTTTTGACATGGGATTTTACAAAATAAGAATTTTTTTTTGACTCACCATAAAAAGCAAGATCTATCTTAAGACTTGATTGATGTCTTTTCTCATCTTTCTTTCTCCTGCTTTTCATTCCTCAACTCGTTAAATTCTTAGTAGGTGCCATTCTCCAGCAAGACCTCCTACTAGCTTTGGGCAAATATCCTACCAGCTTCTGGCCCCGCAAGAAAAGCACCTGCTTAGGTTTCAGTGGAAGCCCTGCAGCAGAGTCTTAGAGTGCTGACTCGGGCCACACGCCATCCGTTGGCAAAGCACTGGTTCTGGAGCAAAGGTGCTTTGAGGTGCTCCTGGCTGGGCCACGTGTCTCTTCTTTCAGCTCCGTGTGTGCGGGTCCCTGCCCATATGCATCAACCGGATGATGGTGCCCTTTGCCCAAACTGCAGGCTTCCCCTTGCCCTTCTCACACTGACTCCTCATCTCAGAGGAAGAGCCCAAAGGCCGGGCCGCATCGTGGTCCACGCTTCCTCTCTGTCCCTCTGCTCCCCTCCTCCTGGCTTCCTTGAATGTTCTTTGGACGCTCTAGGCAGGTTCTGACTTAAGACTTCTTAAAAATTCTCTGGTCCTTCCTGAGTGATCCTCCCACACATATGGATGTGGCTCCTTCTCTCCCATCCTTAAAATTATAGTGAAGCTTTCTCTGCCCGCCTTACTGGAAACTGAAGCTCTCTCTGCGTGTCTTATCTTCCTTCTTTGCTTTATTTTCTCCAGGGCACTGATCACAATCTAAGAAATTGCATGTGTTTTTTAATTCATTCATTTCATTATCTGTGTCATACCAGCCCCCATAAAATGAAAGATTTTTTTAAGACAAGCAACCACTAGGTCAGTAATGTATACATAATAAAATTTGAGCAAGCTATTTATTGAATAAGTGAATAAATCAGTTTGTGAACAAACTGACTCATTGAGTAGGAAAATATCTGTAAAGTTCAGCTAAAGAGGAAACGGAGTGGGTCAAGTACCTTATTATATCATTCTCCTGTTTACATTAGAAATTTGTTTGTAAACTCTATTTTAACTGATGCCAATTTGTACCTTTCCTTACTCATCATCAAGAAAACCACATGTGACCTCTCTATCAATTCACTCATCACTTCATCTGGATTTCCAACTTCTCATACTCAAAACGTAGAAGAAGTAATACTTTTCTTCACCATTTGTGAACTTGTACATGCAAAAGGCATTAAAACAGCAAAAGCACACACAAAAGGCTTATAATTATAGATATTTGTAACCATTGTATTTACATATTTAAAATACATTTGCTAAAATCAAGCTAATCAAAGAAATCCAAGTACAAAAGTAATATATTTGCTTTTGTTTTCCTTGCCTTAAGGAATCATGAACATCGAAGCATATTTTGAAAGAATTGGTTATAAGAACTCGAGGGACAAATTGGACTTGGAAACATTAACCGACATTCTTCAGCACCAGATCCGAGCCATTCCCTTTGAGAACCTTAACATCCACTGTGGGGACGCCATGGAATTGGACTTAGAGGCCATTTTTGATCAAATTGTGAGGAGGAACCGAGGTGGGTGGTGTCTCCAAGTCAACCACCTCCTGTACTGGGCTCTGACCACGATGGGTTTTGAGACCACCATATTGGGAGGGTATGTTTTCAACACGTTCACCGACAAATACAGCAATGCCATGATTCACCTCCTGCTGAAGGTGACCATCGACGGCCGGGACTACATAGCCGATGCTGGATTTGGACGTTCTTATCAGATGTGGCAGCCTCTAGAGCTAATCTCTGGGAAGCACCAGCCCCAGACACCTTGCATCTTCCGCTTGACCGAAGACAGAGGAACCTGGTACCTGGACCAAATCAGAAGAGAGCAATACATCCCAAACCAAGAATTTCAGGATTCCGACCTCTTGGAAAAGAATGAGCATCGGAAAATCTACTCGTTTACTCTTGAACCTCGAACAATTAAAGACTTCGAGTCTGTGAACACATACCTTCAAGAATCTCCGGCATCTGTGTTTACAAGCAAGTCATTTTGCTCCTTGCAGACCCCAGAAGGTGTTCATTGCTTAGTGGGTTTTACCCTCACCTACAGGAGATTCAATTATAAGGACAATACAGATTTGGTAGAGTTTAAGACACTGAATGAGAAAGAAATAGAAGAAAATCTAAAAAACATATTTAATATTTCCTTGGAGAAAAAGCTTGTCCCCAAACATGGTGATAAATTTTTTACCATTTAGAGGAAGCAGTAAAAATGGTCTCATGATTACTGCTGGTGCTGTGACTTTTTAATCACAAAAAATTTAAACGTCAATAAAAGTTGTTTTGTTATTGTTTTTGCTTTGTCGCTAAGTCTTGTCTGACTCTTTTGCAATTCCATGGATTGTAGCCTGTCAGGATCCTCTGTCCATGGGATTTCTGAGACAAGAATACTGGAGTAGGTTGCCATTTCCTTCTCCAGGGGATCTTCCTGGCCCAGGGATCAAACCCGTTTCTCCTGCATTACAGATGGATTCTTTATCACTAAGCCTCCAGGGAAGCCTGTCTATAAAAGTAGAGAGAATGAAATAATAAATCTCCACTTATTTATCACTCAGTCCATCAACTAGGAACTAGGGGCCTATCTATCATATTTTCTCAACACGCCCATATTTTATTGAAGAAAATCATAGACGTCAGATCATTTCACCCTTTAAAAATGTCAGCATGCATCATTAGATAACATTTTTAAAAAATTTTTGAGAGTTGGACTATAAAGAAAGTTGAGCACCAAAGAATTGATGCTTTTGAACTGTGGTGTTGGAGAAGATTCTTGAGAGTCCTTTGGACTGCAAGGAGATCCAACCAGTCCATCCTAAAGGAGATCAGTCCTGAATATTCATTGGAAGGACTGATGCTGAAGTTGAAACTCCAATACTTTGGCTGCCTGATGCAAAGAACAGACTCATTGGAAAAGACCCTGATGCTGGGAAAGATTGAAGGCAGGAGGAGAAAGAGACGACAGAGGATGGGATGGTTGGATGGCATTATCAGTGCGATGGATATGAGTTTGAGTAGGCTCATATGAGCCTACTCATATGGATATGAGTTTGAGTTGGTGATGGACAGGGAAGCCAGGAGTGCTACAGTCTATGGGGTCACAAAGAGTCGGACAGGACTGAGTAGCTGAACTGAACTGAGCCTTTTCCAAATTTATAATAGCAAAGATTTAAAACATTTAATGATGGTCTATGGTTTTCTTGAGGAAAAAGTGATATATGCTAGAAAACTTCGCATGTTGGTTGAATGTTGAATTCATAGAACATGTTTAACCATCATTCAGTAACTAGAACATAGAGGAAATCATTTTTATTAAATTCTTCCAGTGTATATCCAATGTCAAATTTGAGCAGAAATACCATATGTATAATGGGATTATAATTCAACCAAGAAAAATGAGAAATGATATTGCTTCCAAATAACCTAATAGTTCTCAAGACAAAGCATAAACCAATACTTGTTAACATAAGTACCAAGAGACTGACACAGCCAATAATTTCTTACATGGCTCTTTTTCACAACCACAGTTCTTCATGTACCTTTTTTCTTTAATTAATTTCTTAAAATTAATATTTTCTTTTTTCTTCAAGTAAGCTTTCTTCATGTACTTTTTTTTTTCTTAATACGTTTTTTCAAACACTGATATTTGGAATTTTCAAATTTTGGAACTAGGTATTTTTGTCTACTACTAAAAGTCTAAAAATATGTATTATCTGTAAAATCTTGATGATGAAAAATAAATTAAAATGTTACTGGCCAAGATAATATCAGTCTCAAAGGTTTTTATTTTTTTTTTGAAAAATTAGGTTATTATTATTTTTTTTTTTTTGCAGTAGAGTCTTCGTTGAATCCTCTTTCTTGTCTCCCAGTTCTATTCTTTTACTTCCCTTTACTCTTTGTGGTAAGAGAAATACTATGTGCTTCAAAGTATGTAGTTCTGAGTTCAATCCTGTGGACACCGGGTGAATCACTTGATGAACCTGTGGCTCCCATTCCTTGGGGTAAAGCGGGGACACTGCCTGGATAAATACGTGTCAGACCTAGAGCACCATCTTCCCTCCCTCCCGATGAGCCTTGTTCAACTCTGCCGCTTTATCTTGCAGCAGGGCCAGTCATGCCTGGTACCCTTGGGCGGAAAGGGTTTTCTCACATTCTGAAAAGACCATGCCAAGGGAGGAGATGGTGGCAAGTTACATTACCCAGATCAAACTGTGGCTCAAGAAAAAAGATGCAGTTTTGTACAAATGAGTCAAAGTCATATTGTATGAGTATCCTGAAACCCAGGCTTCCCAGGTGGCTCAGTGGTAAGGAACCTGCCTGCCAATGCAGGAGACACAAGAGACGCAGGTTCGATCCCTGGGTCAGGAAGATCACCTGGAGGATAAAACGGCAAACCACTCCAGTATTTTTGCCTTGAGAACCCCATGAACAGAGGAGCTACAGTCCATGGGATCGCAAAGAGTCGGACACGACCTAACATATCCATACAACCAGAAACCCATTTGCTTTTCCTTGCATACCTTGATGACATGGCGGGGGGAGGGGGTATGGGGGTGGCAAAATAGTTGAAAGATACTTAGGGATATAAAATTTAGCTTCCAGATAGAACAGGTGTGCCTTTCTCTCTGTGCAATGTTAACATCTCTCCAGTGGAAATTTAAATGAGTGTTCTCTGTGGATTAATGATTATTGATCCTGTTACTACTGCTGCTTAACAAATTGCCCTGAAGCTTAGTGGTTTCAATTATTTTAGTTTGCTCACAGATCCTGTGAGTCTGTACTTTAGGAAGGGCACAGAGGAATGGTTCTTTTCTACTCTCCAATATCCTGTCTCAGCTGAGAGAACTCCAGTGGCTCATGGTTATTGGATGGTCACATGCTAGAACCATGTAGAAGCACCTTCTCTGGCACTGTGTTGCTGAGCTGGGCCCACAAAGGGTCAAGCTGCATGTGGCCTCTGCAAGTGGTCTAGGCGTCCTCGCAGCATGGGAGGCTCAGGGCAGTCATAGTTCTCAACCAAGGACTTGGAATGCTAAGTATGAGGGTTCTAGCTTATATGGTAGAAATTAAAGCACCTTTAAAAAAGAATGATTGTTTTCAGGTGAAGGGAAATTTCTCTACAGTCGCAATGTTGGGCAAACACCACCTTCATCTAAGTTCACAATATTTTCATTCCCCCCAAATAAAACCCCACACACGTTGAGCAGTTTAAATCCCCTGTCATGACCTAGCATCAAAGTCACATAGCATCTTTTATTGCCACATTTTGTTGGTTATAAGTAAGACACAAGACCGTCCGGATTCAAGGGACAAGATCTAGACTTCACTTTCTTTTCTTTTCCTAAAGATCTTTTTGACAAGGACCTTTTTTTTTTCCCTTCAGTTCTCTTATGCATTTATTTTTGACTGTGCTGGGTCTTCCTTGCTACTCAGGATTTTCTCTGGTTGTGACAAGCGGGGGCCTACCTTCTAGTTGCGGTCCACAGATTTCTCATTGCAGTGGCTTCTCTCATGGAGCACGGGCCCCAGTCCTGAGGGCTTCAGTAGTTGGGGTTCCCGGGCTCAAGAGCACAGATTCAACTGTCGTGGCACACAAGCTTAGTTGGTCCACGGCTTGTGGGATCTTCCCGGACCAGGGATCGAACTTGTGTCTCCTACGTTGGCAGGCAGATTCTTTACCACTGAGTCACCAGGGAAGCCCGGAGACTTCACTTCTTGATGCAGAAATGGCAAGTTTCAAAGATATTCTCACAGGCATCTTTAGAAAATATAATCTGACAGTCAACCCTCTGGTGGCAAAAAACGTACGTTCGCGTCTCCTCCCATCCTGGCATCAGGCTCAGCCTCGAAGTCCAGGATCAGGTCATCAGGGTAGACGCAGACGAGGCTTCTCAGCCGCAGTTTTGTGAGTACAGCTCTTTGAGTTCCGTTCTTCTTGATGAGAGTCCTTGTAAACCATTGTGACAAATTACCTTTCCCGACACACTCCACAGGCAACAGCAAAACAAGTGACAAATTATCACTGTGGACAGGTCCATTCCCTACGGGATGAGCAAGGAGCACACAGCACCCCTTGGTCCGTCGTAGGTCTGAAATCCGGTGGGGCCCCTGTGGCCAGGTCCCTTGGGAGGCCTCAGTCCTATCTCATGGGCGTTGTTTCCATGGTTCTTGCCTTTATTCTCTGGGCTTTTTGATTCACCACATGCCTCTGCTGTGATTTTCATAATGGTTAAAACTGACAAAAAAAACCCAAACTTATTTTCTTATAAGGAGACTACAGCCCCATGGGAGCTAACAAATCTTTATCTAGGGATTTTCCTTCAGGGAGAGGGTAGTTTTGTCCAGAGGCCTCCCAAGATATACCCAGACACCCTAGACTCAAGTGTAGTATGCTGACTTGAAGGATGAGTGTGAGTTTACACAACTTAATATGCAGGCGTTCATTACTATGTTGGGACGCTGTTTCTGAGAAGTGGAGTCCTCAGTTTGGGTCCCCTGAAAATAGACCTGTCTTCAACTCATGGCCATAACAGTGAGGTCAAGTTATAAGGAGGACCTAAAATGGAAGAATGTTAGGTAAGAAAAGAAGCGTATTCAGGGGCAGGGGGTTAGATGGAGCAGTTTACGATGAGAGACTTGTTCATTTGGGAAGTGACATCAGTAAACAGAAGAGGAAACGGGTAAGTGAGGCCACGATTGAAAAGTCAGCACGAGGCCTCGCTAAGATGGCTGCTGTGGGCAACAGGAGCTCACGCCACTAGGATTCACAAAAGAGTATGTGTGAAGGCCCTGCCGCCCTCCCTCCAGAATTTTCCACCACAGAACAAGAGGTAGGTGCCTTTGTCCACTGGTTCTTACCTCCCATTGGTTGGGAATTCCCCCAGAGGTGTTTCCTCCTGCACGTCCAGGCTCCACATGAGAGCGGGTTTCTGCAGACAGCCATTGGAGAAGCCCTGCGGCAAGAAGCAACGGTACCTGGTATACGTGTGGGTACAGGTAGTGGTGTGTGTCTCTGGCGGCTCAGTTGGTAAAGAATCCGCCTGCAATGCAGGAGACCAGGGTTCCATCCCTGGGTCGGGAAGGTCCCCTGGAGAAGGAAACAGCCACCCACTCCAGTGTTCTTGCCTGGAGAATCCCGTGGACAGAGGAGCCTGGAAGACTACAGTTCCAGGATTCGCAAGAGTGGAACACGACTCAGCAACTAAACTACCGGAGGTGGTAGAGTCTGGTGGAGGGGTAAAGACAGGCTGGGCGTGGAGGCAGGGCCCTCAGATAACCCCAGACTGTCAGAGCAGCCAAGCTGGGGTTGGTATTCAGGCTTGGCTGTGCTGTGCTGGGCTTGGTCGCTCAGTCGTGTCCGACTCTTTGCGGCCCCATGCACTGTAGCCCTGGAGAAGGCAATGGCACCCCACTCCAGTACTCTTGCCTGGAAAATCCCATGGACGGAGGAGCCTGGTGGGCTGCAGTCCATGGGGTCGCGAAGAGTCGGACACAACTGAGCGACTTCACTTTCACTTTCACTTTCATGCATTGGAGAAGGAAATGGCAACCCCCTCCAATGTTCTTGCCTGGAGAATCCCAGGGACGGGGGAGCCTGGTGGGCTGCCGTCTATGGGGTTGCACAGGGTCGGACACAACTGAAGCAGCACTGCAGCCCACCAGGCTCCTCCGTCCATGGGATTTTCCAGGCAAGGATACTGGAGTGGGGTGCCATTGCCTTCTCCAGGGGATCTCCCAACCCAGGGGTTGAACCGGGGTCTGCCACACTGCAGGCAGACTCTTCACCATCTGAGACACCAGGGAAGCCATTCAGCCTTGGAACGAATGTTTCACCTTTTTTGTTGTTTCATGATGTGTAAAACTAGACATAAACGTGCATAAGAAATAAATGAATACACAGAGAACCTATGGAACCAAAGCTGTCCATTCTGACAGCAGAAAGGTGAACTGCCAAACAGGAACCTAGAAGGAACCTCTTCTATTTCTCAGGGCTTTAACAAACAGTGAGCCAAATGCTGTTTTGGTAATGCTAACAATACCCAGCTGCTTTCACTGTCAATAATTGTCGGGATTTTTTTCTGGATGTGTTTCAGAATAATTACAATGATTACACTTTAATCATCAGCAGTAAACATTCACTCTATTAAGCTGCTGAAGTTCAGGGTTGGTTGTTATGGCAGCACACACTAGCCCATCCTGACAAATGCTTTAAAATAAGTCAGCACTACTTGGACCTGCAATAAAGGGGTGTGTGGGTCCTTGAACAAGTTACCAAGTGTGGTTTTTTGCTTTCTTTTTTTTTTTTTTTGGTCTCTTCTTCCTTGACAAATGGTCTAACTCCTTTACCTTATTTTATTATTTTCCCAGATATTAGTCACCTTCTATGACTGGCACCACATGTATGGCCAAACTACATGAACAGCTATTTTAAGCACAAAAATTTGGGAAGATGATAAAATGCCTAAAGACTCATTTTTACACAGTAGGTATGAGGAACTTGTGAGGTCAGACTCAGGTTGCATGACGAGAAAAGGCGGTTTTCCAGCAGGTTCGGGAAGTACACACGGGTCCACATACAACTTGAGAACCGTGAAGAGGGGAGACTCTAAGTAGGAAAGGAGCTTCCCTCCTGATGGGAGTTCAAACTGGGTTCACAGCCGGCTGGGACTCTGCCATCTTCACTTACCAAGTAGGTGTCGAGTAAATACTTGTTGAATAAGTGCATGAATAGCCTCAGCTTCTGTCTAGGACAACACTTGACAAATTCTTGTTCAGTCACTAAGTCATATCCAACTCACTGAGAGCCCACGGACTACATGCAGCACACCAGGCTTCCCTGTCCTTCATTATCTCCCGGAGTTTCTTCAAACTCATGTCCATTGAGTCAGTGATGCCATCCAACCATCTCGTCCTCTGTCGTCCCCTTCGCCTCCTGCCTCCAATCCCTCCCAGCATCAGGGTCTTTTCCAATGAGTCAGTTCTTTGCATCAGGTGGCCAAAGTATTGGAGTTTCAGCTTCAGCATCAGTCAATCCTTCCAATGAATATTCAGGACTGATCTCCTTTAGGATGGACTGGTTGGATCTCCTTGCAGTCCAAAGGACTCTCAAGAATCTTCTCCAACACCACAGTTCAAAAGCATCAGTTCTTTGGCGCTCAGCCTTCTTTATGGCCCAACTCTCACATTCATACATGACTACTGGAAAAACCATAGCTTTGATTATACGGACCTTTGTCAGCAAAGTGATGTCTCTGCTTTTTAATAGGTTGGCTAGTTTTGTCATAACTTTCCTTCCAAAGAGCAAGAGTCTTTTAATTTCATGGCTGCAGTCACCATCTGCAGTGATATTGGAGCCCCAGAAAACAAAATCTGCCACTGCTTCCACGTTTTCCTCTTCCTTTGCCATGAAGTGATGGGACCAGATACCATGATCTTAGCTTTTTGTATGCTGAGTTTTAAGGCAGCTTTTTCACTCTCTTCTTTCACCCTCATTAAGAATCTCTTTAGTTCTTCACTTTCTACCATTAGAGTGGTATCACTGCATAGCTCAGGTTGTTGATATTTCTTCTGGCAATCTTGATACCAGCTTGTGTTCCATCCAGCCTTGCATTTTGCATAAGGTACTCTGAATACAAGTAAAATAGGCAGGGTGACAATATACAGACTTGTCATACTCCTTTCCTAATTTTGAACAAGTCTGTTGTTCCATGTCTGTTTTGAACTATTGCTTCTTGACCTGAATACAGATTCTTCAAGAGATGAGAATACCAGACCACAGGAAAGGTGAATTTCCCAGTTTGTTGTGATCCACAGAGTTGAATGCTTTTGTAGGCAATGATGCAGAAGTAGATGTTTTTCTGGAATTCCCTTGCTTTCTCTATGATCCAATGAATGTTGGCAATTTGATCTCTGGTTCCTCTGCCTATTCTAAACCCAGCTCGTACATCTAAAAGTTCTCAGTTCACGTACCACTGAAGCTTAGCTTGAAGAATTTTTAACATAACCTTACTAGCATGTGAAGACTGTATTCATTAGCAAGATTGTACAGAAGTTTGAGCATTCTTTGGCATTACCCTTCTTCGGGATTGGAATGAAAACTGACCTTTTCCAGTCCTGTGGCCACTGCTGACTTTTCCAAATTTGCTGACATATTAAGTACAGCACTTACAGGAGCATCCTTCAGGATTTTAAACAGCAAAGCTGGAATTCCAGGACCTCCACTAGCTTTTTTCATAGTAATTCTTCCTGAGGCCTACTTGACTTCATATTCCAGGATGTCAGGCTCTGAAGTAAGTGACCACACTGTCATGGTTATTTGGGTCATTAAGACCTCTCTTGTATAGTTCTTCTGTGTATTTTTGCCACCTCTTTTTAATCTCCTCTGCTTCTGTTAGGTACTTTCCATTTCTGTCCTGTATGGTGCCCATCCTTGCACAAAATGTTCCTTTGACATCTCCAATTTTCTTGCAGAGATCTCTAGTCTTCCCTATTCTAACATTTCCCTCTTTCTTTGCACTGTTCATTTAAGGCCTTCTTATCTCTCCTTGCTATTCTCTGAACTCTCCCTTCAGCTGGGTATATCGTTCCCTTTCTCCCTTGCCTTTCACTTCTCTTCCTTCCTCAGCTATTGTGGGGCCTCCTCAGACAACCCCTTTGCCTTCTTGCGTTTCTTTATCTCTGGGGTGGTTTTGGTCACTTCCTCCTGTACAGTGTTACAAACCATGGTTCCTCAGGCTCTCTGTCTATCAGATCTAATCCCCTGAATCTGTTTGTCACTTCCACTGTATTATCATAAGGGATTTGCTTTAGCTTATACCTGAATGGCCTAGTGGTTTTCCCTACTTTCTTCAAGTCTGAATTTTGCAACACAGAGTTGATGATATGAACACTGGCTTATTTCAGTTTACATTCCCTTGATCAGCCGTTGTCCCACGAAGCACTGTCACTGTCAGAAAAGGGAGGTTCGCAGGCGCTTTCAGTGTCAGCCACGTGTGGACCCAAATCATCCCTCCTCCAGGAGCCCAGGCCCTCGGCGTGCATCTGGTTCACCAACCCAGACTCCCCTTTCTTTTGTTTGGGGTCTTCAGCGTCCTTTTCTACCTTCAGTGTCTTGGCTAAGGCCATGCCACCTAAGAAGCTGGCTTTCACCGACTTCAAATCGCTGGGTTTGGGTTCTACATCCCACCATCTCAGAAGAGCCCCAGGTATTAGGTGAATTGACCAACTGAATTCTCAGACTTCCTATGCCTACTAACAGATTTTATTTGAAACAGTATTTATCAAGACAATTATATAACCATTACATCTTTTCCCAAGGCCTACTTGCCTGACATTTGCATTTCTAAGAAGGGCAATGCAAATGATTCTTCCCAGAACAAAGACCCATTTAAGCATATTTTTCTCTTCTTTCTTACATCTAAAGCAGCTTGAAGCTTCTTTCCTTAAAAAAAAAAGAAAAGAAAAAAAAATATCCTCTGCCATACCATATCTGTTATTCCCACCAGATGACCCATGTTGTGTGGGAGCACACCACCACAAGAAGATTATATTATAACTCCATCACAGGATTATAACTCCAAAACTCACCCAGCATCCTGAGCACCCAACACTGTATCTGTCATGTGAATGTTCATTAATGAATAAACAACAACAAAAAACCCAGTTTCTCGAAAGCTGCAAGTACTTTCAATACACTCACTGTTGTTTCAAGATACTGTCCCAACTAAGAAATAAACCCCTTAAGGATAACAACTATCTCTTTTGATTTCTCTGTCTAATATAGGAGTATTTAATAAAGAACTAAAGATGCAAAAGGCATTCAAGATGTTAAATATTTATGACTCTTCTATCTACTGAACTGTAAATTGATTGGTGGCGAGAACTAGATCATATTTATGTTGGTATTCATGTCTCATTCTTACACCATCACATTCTCCATCTCAATTTTCCTCTGCAAGTCGTCTTCTCTTGAACTAGCTGTAATTTTTTTTTAAATGATCAATCCATTCATTGCTTTAGTCCACAAATATTTTGTACCTATTTGTGTGTCAAAGAAACAATTTTCTTCTCACAGAGGGAATGAGTTGGGAAGACAGGATGAAGGTCAATAACTAAGAAACTTTTACTTAGGAAAGTTATCCAGGGAAAAAGGGAAACAGAACAACACACACAATCATAGAAACTAAGGCAAGAAACTGAGAAGCAGAACTTAATTGGTTAAATGTGAAATCTTGAAAAGTTACAAAATAATCCTAACAGACATTTAGAGCTAGTTTCACTTTCACAAGCCTGTGTCCATCGGACCTGTTAGGGGAAGCACAATGAATGAAACTGTCCACTGGCCAGGCACCATGGCAACCATTGCGTGGGTTATTTTATGACAGGAGGTCCTAGTAAGGAGCGTGGAACTAATAAGCCACCACCAACCAGAAGAGTTCAGGGAAGGTCAAAAAGAGACACCAGGCACTCCTCGCTAGCAACAGTCTTGGCTGAGCAAGGCGTGAGCAGCCAGGAAGGACCCTGAGTCAGAGTGATCGGCAAAAGAAAACCTGGAAACCAGTCCCATCACCATAAAACCCAAGACTGTGAGCCACAGGGCAGAGCAGTCCTCCTGGGTTCCCTTAGCTGACTGGTCTCTGCTCGGGCGCCCTTTCCCAGTAAAGAGTCTTGCTTTGTCAGAATGTGTCTCTGCAGACAATTCAGTTCAGAGTGTTACCCAAGAGCCCACTCTCGGGCCTTGGAAGGGGTCCCCCTTCCTGCAACAGACCTTTCCAGATAAAGATGCAGCGACGGGTTTTCTTTCAGTAGACCAGGCTCTTTTCCTAATTAAAAGGACTCAGAAGGAAATCACAGAAATAAACCAGGAAGAAGCTGGGATGTCATACTTAGACCTGTTAGTTACTGTGGCCTTGAGCAATGCATTCAAACCCTCTCTGCCTCAGTTTCCTATCTCTGTAAAAAGAATGATGAGAGAAGAGGCATTTAGCTACAGAAATATTGTCAAGGTAAAATGAGATGATGTGTCTGAATGTGTTTTGTGGAGTATCAAGTACCTCTCTTTAAGACCCACTATACTAAGCACTTTGTAAGTCCATCTATTCCTCAAAATTATCCTGGGAGGTATCATTACACCTACTGTACAGTTGAGAAGGCTGAGGTTCAGAGGACTCATTACCTTAATTTTAAAATTACCTGGTGTGGTGCTGTGATTAATAGTAAGATATGCATATTAGGTCTTTGTCGCTGCTTCTGACACAGAGGTCCTAAAATGCCTGGAATTTCCTAAGTGATGAGAACAATAAAGTTGTCTCAATATTCATAATAAACCCCTTTCAATGACCTTTGAGTTTATGTAAATTAGATGAATTTTGGAAAACGCTAAGGAAGGGGGCTGTTTGCCAGGAGAACCAACCATGTGATTAGAGGGTGGGAACATTCAGTCCACTCTCCTGACCTCCATGGAGGAGAGCAAGGCTGAAGGTTGACTCAGTCGCCAATGGCCAGTGATTTAGTCAATTGTTTGATGAAGCCTCCATATAAAACTCCCAAGAATCTGGATTTGGAGAGCTTCCAGGCTGGTGAGCCAGAATGTGTCCACGTGCCACTATGCTGGACCCATGCTCCATGAGGACAAAAGCTCTTCTCTTCTGGACCTCATCACATGTAACTCTTCATCAGGCTGCTCATTTGTATATTTCAATCCTTTGTAATAAATCTTCAATTTAGTAAATAAATGGATTTCCTGAGTTCTGTGAACCACTCCAATAAATTAACCAAACCCAGAGGGGGTCAAGGGATCTTCTGATTTATAGTCAATGGTCAGAAGTACAAGTGACAACCTGGACTTGCAACCGACATTTGAAATGGAGGGCAGCCTTCACCTACCAAGTCTGATGCTATTTCCAGTTAGGTCATGTCAGAATTGTGTTGAACTGTAGGGTACCCAGCTAGTGTCAGAGACTTGCCTGATGGTGTAGGGGAAACTACCATAGGTGGAATTGGGTGCAGAGTTGGAATTGGTGAACTGAATCTGTACCTGATTAGTAAGCTGTAGAGCAAAAATTTGAACTGATTGCAAATGCCATTATCCATCTGTTATCCATGAGATCCCATCACTGTAAAAAGCAAAACGCTTTTTCAAAATCACTAAAATATCTTCTCTAAGAAGTTATTTGCTCACTAACAGAAAAGAAATGCACTTATTGACAAGTAATGCATCCTTTTTCTTTAAAAGAGTAAGAGACAGGTGAATGGCTGAACACAAGTGATCTAGGTTAAGACACAGTTGAAAAAAATAGTTGATTTTGGAAAGAATTTGAGGCAAGGCAATTAAGGCAGGAAAAAAAAAAAAAGCTGTAGAACCCTCAGGTAATTTGTTGGCTCTTAGCTCCTTCTTAAGATCTAACAGAACATGTAACTCTTTACCCAAAATGAATTTCTTGTGGTTTCAGTCATTTTTTGATTCTACTCATCTGTTTCTCTAACAAACGCAAAGCAATAGGGGTGGGAATGATTTTCAAGTTTTATATTTTCCCCTTTCTGTTTCCCCCAAATAAGCCTAAATAAAAAAAGCATTTTAGTCCAATAGGTATTCCTCCCACAAAGGAGCAGCGTTCAAAAGACAGAAGGTTCCAGGCATTGGCTTATATTCATCTAAATTTAAATTTCAGGTAGAGTTAATATTATTAAAATGGAAATTGTGCAAGACTGTATGCTTTGGTAACTTGTTTTGTGAAATTAAATAGATTTCCAGAAACAGTCAAGCACTGGAGATATGTAGTTATTGTTTAAATCTGAGATAAAACGACGCCCACTTTCAAAAAGGAAAGAACTGTGAAAAAAAACCTTGTATCTTGAAAGATGAATATGAATCACAGGAATATGAATCTTACCCTTGAGGGGGAGGAAAGGGCTTTTCCTCTGGGGGCTGGAGATGAAGCACTTAAAAATAATTCAAAGCTCCAATTCTCTCGAAAGGCTTTGTGACTCAAAATTGCACTTATTGGACTTACAAATTGGCTTTCACAGATGTCTTGATTTGTAAACCAAATATACTGTTTGACTGATAACCTCACAGAGGCCGCAAATCGCATGGAAATGCCTGAGAGGAACTTCCACTGTGTTTGTTTATACAGGTGACAGAGGACCCAGGTGATGCAGTCAATCACAAACATGATCCTTATCCATAAGGTTGGGGCTGGACTGTCTCTGATGCCTTACGCCTGGGACTTCCTTACTGAACCACACCTCCTGTTCTCTCCAAACCAAAAGGAAGGAGGAAAAGGAACCCAGCAGCAAGACATGATAGAAACTGCGTGATGGAGTTTAAGCCGGGACTGGAAGCCGGAACTCGAAACCTGGATTTATTGGCTCTATAATTCTGGAGCTACCACATCTCTGATGTTTCCCTTTCCCATGAGGTAGAAAAGTGGATAAGTGCCTGGTTCTGAAGTCAGACACATCTGGACTTGAATCCTGTCTCTTCCACAAACTGTCTGTCCTCTCTGAGCCTTGGTTTCCATATCTGTGAAATCTGGATAATAATATTACCTCATTGTATTAGAGTTCTCCAGTGAAACAGAATGAACAGGCTGTGTGTGTGTGGGGAGGGGGGGGGGGGGGCGGGAGAGAGAGAGAGAATGGAATTATAAGGAATTAACTTCTGTGATTATGGAGCCTGACAAGCCCAAAATCTACAGGATGGACTGGCAGGCTGGAGAACCAGCAGAGCCAATGTGACTAAAGAGCTCAAGCTGCAGGTGAAGTCTGAAGGCAGGCTGGTGGAGAATTCCTTTTTGCTCAGGGGAGGAGAGCAAGAAGGAATTCTTTTTCTATTCAGCCTTCAACTGACTAAATGAAGCCCACCCACATTTATGGAGAACAATCTGTTTTATGCAAAAAACACCAATTTAAATGTTAATCTCATCTAATACATCCTTACAGAAATATTCAGAATAAAGTCTGAGCAAATATTTGGGCACCCAATGGCCAACTCAGTTTTACACATAAAATTAACCACCACATTCATGCCATCCTCACAATATTCCTATGAAATGAGTACTATCTGTGAAGCTCATCTCCCAAGCTCAAACAAATAGTTATGTGTCAAAGAGGGACAAAGTCAGGCTCCCTTTGTTCTCAAGATGTTTAAAAATTAACTGCTTCTCCTCAATATCTCCTCCATATATATAATTCAATCATGGCTTCCTGATAAGACATTTAAACGTATTCAACCAAGGAAATTTATAGTGCCTGCTCAATTCACTTTCTGACAGTACCACCATGATTTCACCATGGAGGTAAATGAAACTGAAAAGTGGTTACCTAATCCCCTGCTCTCAAGAATCATTCTACTTTAATGATTAAATCCTCTTATTTGTTCCCTCCTTTGAAAGATCCTTCTCTGATTCCTAGAATGAGAAAAGGGTGGAGAGAATCAAGTGAGGAGGAGAGAAGGGAGGAAGGAAGGAATCACAGGAAACCATAACAGATACATAACCAAGATAACCATATCAAGAAAACAGGCAGACAAGACCATTAGCTTTCCCTGGATTAACTCTAAAATCTGTAAATGAGGGGTCTGGGGCCCTGGAGAGCAATTGTAAAAATCTGTTTTGAACACCTGGGCAAATTAACTTGCTTGTGATCGTAGAAAGAACAGATATTTGTACATCAGAAGAAGAGCTATCCACAATTAAACCCTCTGGTCACTGTGGAAACTGTAGTGTTAGGGGAAGCACACTGACTGAAACCGCCCACCCTGGCCAGGCACCATGGTAACCATTTGCATGCATGGTTTTAAGACAGGAGGTTCTGGTAAGCAACACGGAACTAATAAGCCTCCACCCACCGGAAGAGTTCGGGAAAGGTCAAAAGGAGACACCACATGCCCAACCACGTCCCAGAATCCTCCTCTCTGGCATCCATCTTGGCTGAACAAGGCGTGCACCACCAGGAAGGACTCTGAGTCAGAATGATTGGCTAAAGACAACCCGGAAACTAATGCCATCACCATAAAACCCGAGACTTCAAGCCATGTGACAGAGCAGTCCTCCTGGGTCCCCTTACCCTATGGCTTTTCGCCCGGACGCCCTTTTCCACTAAAATCTCTTGCTTTCTCAGCACATGTGTCTCCTCAGACAATTCATTTCCAAGTGTTAGACAAGAGCCCACTTCCGGGCCCTGGAAAGGGTCCCCCTTCCTACAACAATAGCAAGCCTTGTCTTTCATACCCACACAACGCCCTGCAGCTTGGGACTCTCAGCCCTGCCAGCTTGCTCCAACCCATGAAGGCCGAGAATAGTGACTGTCCACAGCCTTTCTGAGGACCGTGGGACTGCTCTCCAGGATTCTTGACTGTCATCGTGCCGCTTTCACATATTCTTTCTTCCCCAGCATGAAGCCATTTGAGATCAAATTGCGATCTGTGACTACATTTCCACATTCCTTCTCATCTGAGGAAAAAAATCTGTGGTCTTGGTGAAATGTACTTACAATGCAGTTTCAGTTGGATTCAACCAGATTTATAATCCAGTTTCAATACATGGCTTTCATTGACTCAATACTGGAAGAGATCTCAAAGGTCCATGGTCCAACTTTCTGCTTAGTGTGTTACATATATATATTGGTAGTGGTGGTGATGGATTACTCAGTTGTATCCGAATCTTTGTGACCCCAGGGACTGGAGCCCACCAAGCTCCTCTGCCCCTGGGATTTTCTAGGCAAGAATCTTCCCAACCCAGAGATCAAACCTGTGTCACAGGTGAAATCTTTACTACGGAACCACTGGGGAAGCCACATATACACACACAGACATACACATCTATATACACATACACATAATGGAATATTACTCAGCTGTAAAAATTACTGAAATTCTGCCATTTTGGCCACATAGATAGACCTAGAGAATATTATGCTTAGTGAGATAAGTCAGAGAGAAACAAATATAGCCGTCAGAGAATTATCATTAGAGATTCTCAGGCATTAGGAGAGGTCATGCGTGCTCTAGGAATCTCACACACAAGTATCAATTCAGATGACATTTTACTATCCACCTCACTTATATGTGGATTCTAAAAATAAAACAAATGAAAACAGAAGGAGACTCACAGATACAGAAAACAAACGAGTGGTTATCAAAAGAAGAGGGAAACAGAGGGGGAGATTAGGGGTATGGAATTAAGAGATATAAACTACCGTGTATAAAATAGATAAGCAGTAAAGATACAATATATAGCACAGGGAATTGTAGTCATTATCTTATAATAACTTTTAATGAAGTATAATCTGTAAAAATCACTATGTTGTATACCTAAAAGTAATATAGTATTGCAAATCAGCTATATTTTAATTTTCAAAAATTACTACAAATTCCCAGTCAGGTTGTTGTTTAATCCATTTTTCCTTTTGCAATCTGGCCAAGCCAAGTAGGCCACATCCACTTAACTGTAGTGATTAGACCTGCTAGTCATCTCAAAATGAAAAACTAGAGTGAAAGACTCAAGGGTGTAATCAAAACATTCCCTTCATGCATATGAGGTGATGGTCATTAAGAACTCTAGATTTCCTAGTATTGGAAAGATTTATGGAAAAAATAAAAACTTTGAAACTTTAGAATCTTGACTGACTTAGGAAAATGTGTTCATTTTAAAAAAAGAAATGAAGTTTTAGATCCATAGGATTTATCTGAATTTTGCAAACAGTGGGACTCTATAAATTCTTCTTTGTCATACTGTGCTGAGCAGACATTAAGTAGTAGAGATCTAAAAGACTGTTCTGTCTCATCTAAACTGGAGAACTTCGACTCAGTCACCAAGTATCAGAAGGAACCAGTCACAAAGATAGGATGTGGGAGGTGAAGGGAAGAGGAAGTCACAGCAGCACTCCATCACTGTCACAGAGCTGATTCCAAACCATTCTCTAATAGGCCTTGTTTGCTAAGCATCCAGCATGATAGGTGGGGCACTTAATGAAAAAAATAAAAACTTAGTACACAGCGAAATGAAAGTAAAGGTTGTCACAATCAAGCTCGTTCAAAATAAAACCTTCAATGTGCTTCGATCTCCGGATTTAAAAAGTAAAATCTTCTAGTTACAAAGGTGTGCTTTTAATGCTTTTGCCATGACATTAGAAAGGCCATTGTCCCAGTATGACTGACATTCTTTTTCATTACCTAAATGTAGAGAGTCTTGGCACAGACAATAAAAGAATTATTCTTAAGAGATTCTTAGACATTAGGAGACATCATGCGTGCTCCGAGAATCTCTAACACAAGTTTCAATTCAGATAATATTTTACAGACAATATTTTAGACTTGTTTTTATCCAATGTAAATATAAGGTCCACAAACGCTGAATGTTTTCAGCTACCAACTATGCCATAGGGCCAGATTTAAAGAGGAAAATTTGGGGGAAAATGCTGCTTTTGACTTAATTTTGACAAAAAAAATAAAGAAGCAATGCACTCACTATATTGAGAAACTGAAGAGAAAGGGGGCACTCTTGTTTTTTAATCTCATGCTCAATTAATTGTACTTAGTTCATGAATTTCACCTTTGGTCTGGACGTGGGAGCAAGATAGCAGAGTAGGAGGACGCAAAGCTCACCTGCCCTCAGCAAAACTACAATGACATGTAGAATGACTCTCATGCAAACTGGCCTGAAGGCTCATAAAATGACTCTTCTAAAATCACAGCTGTAAAGAAAAATCCACACAGAGTCTGGTAGGAAGAGAAGAGAAGTGATTTGGTTGGGACTCACACATCTAGTGCGTGACCCAGACAAGCAGGGGTATCGCAGGCTCATGGAGTCTCCCTGAGGATTAAGGGATCTGAACCACATATTAGGCAACTCAGCCTTGGAGCCAGACATCCAGTAAAGCCCATCAACCCGGTGTGAAAACCAGGGGGGCGTACTGGAGGGCTGTAAGAAACTAAGAACTGCTTGCTGCAAGTCACAGCGTGAAAGTGGCCGATTGCAAACTGCCTGCTGCTCCGGCCAGCTGGCCAGGACCACCCCAGCACCGGGCTTCTGCTCCAGACCCTCTTACGCTGGTGCTGCTCCACGCCAAGGCAGAGTGCGTTGCAACAGCACCTCCACACATGCTTAGGCAGAATGGAATCTGACCAGGGAGGAGCCAGCCAAGGCCAGTGCAGGCTTCCACGTGCACACACAGCAGAGAGCAAAACCAGCTTAGAAGTGCAGCTCCAAGACCTTCAGACCTGACCAACCCTCTGACCAAGGTGCTCACATCAAAACAAAAGGTGAAACCAGCACGAAAGTGCAGCCGCAGGCCCCTGGGGTGTGGCCACAAGCCCAACCATGACAGCACGTGTGCGTGTGTGCTCAGTCGCGTCTGGCTCTCTGTGACCCCATGGACATAGCCCACCAGGCTCCTCTGTCCATGGGATTCTCTGGGCAAGAAGACTGGAGTGGGGTGTCATTTCCTATTCCAGGGGATCCTCCGATGCCCCAAGGACTGAACTGTGCCTCCTGCCTTGGCAGGAGGATTCTTCACCACCAAGCCACTGCAGAAGGCCCACAGTTATTCTTTACAAATCTATCATGCTATCCTTTGGGAAATCTTTCTCTCTCTTGGGCAAGATTCCTGAAAACCAGGATACTCGTGTGCTCACTTCCTTTGATTGTTGCAAAAAATTACTGCGAGCCTGGTAGCTTCAAACAAAAACACGCCTTTGCCCTTACAGTATGGAGCCTGGTGGTCTGGCATCAGTTTCACAGGCCCACACTCACTCCAGAGTCTCCGGGGAAGAATGGCTTCCTTGCCTTTTCCAATTTCTTACAGATTCCAGTCCTTGTGTTCTGCAGCTCGTGGTCCCTTCAGAGCCGTGTTGCATGCGTGGTCACTTTGCCACCTTCTGTCTAATTAAATATGCCTCTACCATCCTTTTGGAAGGACACATCCAATTGTATTCAGGGCCAATATTCCAATATGACTTCCCCGTTGCAAGACCCTTAACTCGATCCCATCTGCAAAGACTCTTTTACTACATAAGGTAACATGTGTAGGCTCCAGAGATTCACAACTAACCATCCAGCCACTGCATCCTGAGCCTTGTGTTGGCCCCACAAGTTGTCCACAGCACTCCAGAGCGTCTGGAACCACTGCAGGAAACAGCTACAAATGGCAACATGCCTCCCTCTGAATTCCATGCCTGGGTGCAATGGTGGTCCCCTCAGATGAGATTGTATAAGTTCTAAGAAAGGAGATCAGGTAGGAAGCTTGAATCCCACACACTCATTTTGCCGTGGGAGAGTGAGCTTGAGAGATGACTGCAACACAAGAAGAATCTCATTCTCTACGTCCAGCGGACAAAACTGCACCCCAACTTTCTACACCCGGGCCCGGTCTATCTGTGCCCACTGTCATCTCACTTATGCCGAAGAGATTTCATTCTTTTTTTTTTTTTTTTGCTGCACTATGTCACTTGCAGGATCTCAGTCCCCCCACCAGGGATTGAACCCCGGCCACACCAGTGAAAGCCTGGAGTCCTAACCACTAGGCCACCAGAGATCTCCTGAGATT
Organism: Dama dama; assembly: GCF_033118175.1. Classification (NCBI taxonomy): domain Eukaryota; kingdom Metazoa; phylum Chordata; class Mammalia; order Artiodactyla; family Cervidae; genus Dama; species Dama dama. The sequence goes on along the minus strand of NC_083712.1, from coordinate 44,627,476 downwards.
CATTGAAAGAAAAAAGCAGAAGTGTTAGTCACTCAGTCATGTCCGATTCTTTGCAACCCCAGGGACTACGACCCGCCAGACTCCTCTGTCCATGGAGTTCTCCAGGCAAGAATACTGGAGTGGGTTTTACCATTGCCTTCTCCAGGGGATCTTCCCAACCCAGGGATCGAACCCAGGTCGCCTGCACTGTTGGCGGATTCTTTACTGTCTGGGCCACCAGGGAAGACCTTGAGATTCATTAACTTTAACAGAAATATTTTTATACTTCTACATTTCATCCCACTTGACCTTTCCTTATGAAACTAGTGATTTTCTGGGTCAAAGCAGGCCCTCGACCAGCATTAGCACACAGTGCTTCTAAACTAGTTTGGTTTCTCTTGCATGTCATGGTGCCCTTACAGTTACCCAGCTCAGTTCTGCCCATGTTCATCAAGGGGCATTATGACAGTGCAGCGTGAACTCAAAGCAGTAGGAAAAAATCCTTCTGGCCTACGAAGGACTCGGAGTGAAAATAATTTTGATTTAGGAACCCTGACATCTATCTATAAAAGTCTGCTTTCTGTTGAATGTTTTTGTAGCAGGGAGGACTGGAGAATCACCAGAACTGGAATTTCTTCCCAATGTTCCCATTCCTAGATAGAGTAGACCCCGATGTCTTGAGTTTATATTCAAAATTTTAAGTGGAATAATCAAAGAGCATTAATCAAAAAAGTCACTTTCACATCTCAATAAATTGGCTTCCAAAAATTGTGAATGACATATGCTTATGTTTTACATAAATATAAGCCTGCATTTTCACACATATGGAGTCAAAGGAGCCAGGAAGCCTGGGTTCCAGGCTGATTCTAGCCTGGCCCTAGCACTAGCCTCCATCATTTGACAAACATATTGTCCCCATCAAGACCTCAATTTCTGCAGCTGAAAAGTGAATTGCACTAACTGATCTCAACGACTTTCTCTCATAGCCCACTATTTTGTGATTTTACCCACAAATCAAAAGGCAATAGATTAAGGACAATTACTTAAGAGCCTAAATAATTTTCAGCTGGGTTTATCACATAAAAGGTATCTATCACTCAGCAACATCTACACAGACACTGGATTCATACCTTTTATTTACATTAGTCAAGTTGAGCAAAATAATCTTCTTGTGTCTCTGCAGCCATAGCCAAAGCGAATTACAAGCCCTTTTATAGTGACAGCCTCTAAATCTTTGCTACCTATCTTTTGAAAAATACTTACATGTTTAAGACAAGGCAACATACCTATTAAAATAAAGACAATGTTGTTTTGATAAAAGGAATGTCACCTCATTAGAAGTTTCAAAGTTACCTTGAAGACCTTGGCAAAGAAGTACACATAATATATTTAGCCTTGAAAAGATGTGTTCTATGATTTCATCAAAAAAGTCTATTTAAACATTTAAATTATTATAGGGCTTGCAAATTTTGTCAAAGATAAGGAAATTGTTCAAATCAGAGGTTGGAAACTACAGGTCAGATCTGCCTGCAGATGTTTTAGTTTGGCTCAGACAGAATCCTAAAAATTCCAAAAATTATTTAAAAAATTGAATTTGGGTTGGTCTTGAAGAATGAGAGGAAGGGGCCTGGCTGGCCCCGGTTACAGCCCCCAAGGCCCGCCCACCCCGTCATCCCACCTCGTGCCCTTCTCTCCTTCACAGACTTCCTGCTGCTGTAGGAATTCAGCGTGCTCCCCATGTCGTGAACAAAGGAACAAGGCACCAAAAATAATACTTAATATTTACGAGCATGATCTGGAGGAGAGAGCACAGGAATTTCTTCTCTCTCATCATTTATGGCTAGCTCTTTTAAGTTAGAGAAGTGATGAGTTGACAGAGACAAAGGCAGCAAGACCTCTCAGGAGCTGCTTTGGTTATTTGGGGTTTTTTGTGCTTCCATACAAACTTTAGGATGATCTCTCCTCTATTTCTTTGGAAAATGCCATTGGAATCTTGATAAGAACTGCACTGAAGCTGTATATGGCTTTGGGAACCTTCTTTTCACTTGTTTACGGCCGCATTCATTCTGCATTGCTGCACGCGGGTCTTCCCTAGTTGCGGTGAGTGTTTCTCTAGAAACACACACTCTGGTCTCGGTGTGCGGGCTGCTCACCGTGGAGGCTTCTCTTGTTTTGCAGCACCAACTCTAGGCACATGGGCGTCAGCAGTTGTGGTGCCAGGACTTCGTTGCTCCAGGGCGTGTGGTATTCTCCTGGACCAGGGGTTAAACCTCAGCCCCCTGCATCAGCAGACAGATTCTTAACCACTGAGCCACTAGGGAAGCCCCAAGAATATCTTTTTTTCTTTTTTAAAGACTAGTTATTCCTTGCAATAAATCTAGGAATTCATCCAAGATGCCTAAACCAAGAGTTACCTGAAACTGGACAATTAAGAACAGCTCAAAAAGCTTTGCAGTGAAAAGGATATGACTGTCAAGATCTTACCTTCAAAAGGAAACACAAGAATGGCTCCAGTTACATTGATTTGAGCACGTGACTGCATATCTAGCTTAATAATTGACAAAGTATAAAGTACGAATGAAAATTTTCTCATCCACAAGTAATCCTCAAGAAGATGAAAAACAGTGGCTCTCGTGTCTGTTCATAACACCCCTGGAAAAGAATGGATCTTCACAAAAGTTAGAAGATGAAGGTTTCTCAGAGAAATGCTGCCTCCAAGTTAAATCTGGTTAAAAGCAAAGCACAGTGCTACTGCGCTGGTGCTAAGGGAATGAGCGAGATGGGCACGTTATGTTTTCTGCCCTCAAAGAACTCTTAGCTTAAAGGGAAGAGGGACATACACACGACTAATTAATAAATCAGAGAGGGTGACGAGGGCAAAGCCCTGGTGGATCGAGCGTTTCTGGGGACACTGCGCGGGAGAGGCTGGCCTCTGAGCAGGCATCTAGAACGGAGGATCTGTCTAGTCTTTGCCCTGGGTTTCCACACGGAGTTTCTAAACCCCTTGGGATTTCCTAAGCTATTTATGATTAAATTAAACTATTAAATTAAACCCTTGGATTACTCCTGCATTTGTGCTAAAGAGATGACTCAAGATGGGGTGGTCAGGAGAAGGACCAACCGTACGATTAGAGGAACGGGGCTTTGAGCCGCGACATGCCAAGCCAGCCTCCAGGAAGGCGGGCCTGGGGCCTGAGCCTAGGCCTGCAGCCCGGGACTCAGTCATGCCGGTGTAAGGAGGCAGCGCTGAAACTCGGGGGGCCTCTTCGCTGCTGAGCACTGATGCCCTGGAGGGCGACAAGCACTGAGAAAGGATGTGGAAGCTCCACGGCCGGGACCCTCTTCACTCGCCCAGTTCTGATTTATACCCTTGAAAAGAAACCTGCAGTCCTGAGTACAGTGCTTGCCTGAATTCTGAGTCATTCCAGCAAATTATCAAACCCGTGGGAACCTCAGATTGTAGAGCCCAGTTGGTCAGAAATGCGGTGGCCTGGGAACTCCTTCAGTGTGGCTGGTGTCTGATACAAGGCAGCCTTGTTGGGGAGCGCACACTTTATCTTCTGGGGTCCACACTAACTCGTGGTTAGTGCCAGAACTGTGTTGCAATGCAGGAGACGCAAGAGACGCGGGTTTGATCCCTGGGCGGGGAAGAGCCCCTGGAGGAGGAAATGGCAGCCCACTCCAGTATTCTTGCCTGGAAAATTCCATGGACAGAGGAGCCTGACAGGCTCCAACCCGTGCAATTGCGAAGAGTCAGACACGACTGAGCATGCGCGCGTGCGGAACAGTTGGTGTCAGGATGGCTGGGTACTAACAGGAGGACATTTCCTAAACAGGCAGAGATGGGAAGGACAGGCGCCTTAGAAACAAATGCCATTAAGAGTCTGCCGTCGAGGCTGATTTTAGGAGTGGTGCGTGGCTCAGTTTATCACCAGTGTGGACAGTGGAGAAGTTAGTGGTAGGAAAAGACGCTTCAGAGTCACTGGGAAAGTTTGGAGAGAATGTTAAGATGATGAGATTTTCCTTTGAAGGCAAGAGAGCATCATTCACCATTATTTCATACTACTTATTCTTACTATAAAACATATGTTTAGTGTTGAAATTAAACACCCATAATGTTACCATCCTGAGAAAACCACTGTAAACATTTGATGATTTTTAAGTCAATTTCCTAAATAAGGACATGTCTGTACATACTTGTGTGTATGTATGTGTGTGTGGATCCAATTGTAAACAGCTTCCTCATATGCTTTCCCTAAATAATTTCTCATCTACTTGTTTATTTTGAGGTAAAGTTGGTGTCCAGAATTAGTTTCAGGTGTACAACATAATAATTTGATATTTGTACACACTACACAGTGATCACAAGTCTAGTTAATGCCCCACCACCATACAATTGACCCCCTTAAATCCTTTTGCCCCTCAGAGCTCCTTCCCCTCTGAGAAGCAGATAATCTATTCTCTGTATCTTTGAGTTTTGTCTTCTTTCCTTTCATTTATTCTTGGTTTTGTTTTCAAGATTCTACAAATAAGGAAATCACACAGTGTTAGTCCTTCTCTGACGGACTTATTTTACTTGGTATAATACCCTTAAGTTCTTCCATCCATATGTTGTCACAAATGGCAAGATGTCCTTTATTATGACTGATTAATAACACTCCCACCAATAGTGCAGAAGGATTCCCTTTTTCCCACAATGTCTCCAACACTTGTCTTTTTAAATTATAGCTATTCTGATGGTTGTGAGGTAATATCTTATTGGGACTTTGATTTGCATTTCTATAGTGATTAGTGATGTTGAACATCTTTTCATGTACCTGTTGGCCATCTGTATGTCTTCTTCGGAAAAAAAAATATCTACTCAGGAATTCTGTTCATTTTTTAATCAGACTGGCTTTTTGTTACTAAGTAGTATGAGTTCTTTATATATTTTGAATATTAGTCCCTTCGCATATACATGATTTGCAAATATTTCCCCTCTATTCAAGAGGTTGCATCTTGATTTTGTTTGTGGTTCCCTTCACTATGTAGAAGATTTTTAGTTTCATGTGGTTCCATTTATTTATTTTTGCTTTCATTACCATTGCCTTCGGAGTCGAGATTTAAAAAAAATATCACTTAGACCCACAACCCCCTTCATGGATCACAACCTTGTCGTGGCAAATGGCTTGTATAACTCTATGAAGCCACGAGTCATGCTGTGCATGGCCACCCAAGATGGATGGGTCATAATGGAGAGTTCTGGAAAAACATGGTCCACTGGAGAAGGAAATGGCAACCTACTCCATTATTCTTGACTGGAGAACTCCAAGAACAGTATGAATAGGCAATGTGGCACCAGAAGATGAGCCCCCCGGGTCGGAAGATGACCAATATGCTACTGGGAAATTACTAATCCCCAGGAGAAATATCAACAACCTCAGATACGCAGATGATATCACAACAGTGGCAGAAAGGGAAGAGGAACTAAAGAGCTTCTTGATGAGGATGAAAGAGAAGAGTGAAAAAACTGGCTTGAAACTCAACATTAAATTCTTAGCATCCAGTCCCATCACTTCATGGCAAATAGAGGCGAATAAAGTGGAAGTAGTGACAGATTTTATTTTCTTGGGTTCCAAGATCACTGCAGATAGCAACTACAGCCATGAAATTAAAAGTCGCTTGCCCCTTAGAAGGAAAGCTATGACAAATCTAGACAGTGTATTCAAAAGAAGAGACATTAAAAAGGTCCGTATAGTTAAAGCTATGGTTTTTCTAGTAGGCATGTAGGGATGTGTGAGTTGGATCATACAGAAAAATGTGCACCAAAGAATTGATGCTTTTGAACTGTGGTGCTGGACAAGACTCCTGAAACTTGGACTACAGGGAGATCAGACCGTCAGTCCTAAAGAAACCCTGAACGTTCATTGGAAGGACTGATGCTGAAGCTGAAGCTCCAATACTTTGGCCACCTGATGAGAAGAACCAACACATTGGAAAAGACCCTGATGCTGGCAAAGATTGAAGGCAAAAAAAGGGGGCAACAGAGGATGAGATGGTTAGAAGGAATCACTGACTCAATGGACACGAATTTGAGCAAACTCTGGGAGATAGTGAAGGACAGAGGAGCCTGGTGGGCTATAATCCATGGGGTCGAAAAGAGTTGGACACGACTGAATGACAACAATCACAGACTGACATTGAGGAGATTAACACTTAGGCTTTCTTCTAGGACATCAAAGGTTCTGGTGTGTCCTGGGTGTGGCAGTCTTTCCACTTGTTCCAGTCCCAGAGGGTCCAGAAGCACAAGCCCCTCTGACCAGCCGAGTCGGGAGACCACATGCGGTTCCCTGTGTGGACTGTGACTGCCCACTGGCTTTAGCAAGGCTACTGGTGGGGAGGGGGCACTGGGGGAATGAGGCTTTAGCAAGGCCTGCAAAGAGCTTTATTACTGGGCAAATATTAGAGTGGGTTGCCATTTCCTCCTCCAGGGGATCTTCCCGACCCAGGTTTCAAACCCAGGTCTCCTGTGGCTCCTGCACTGGTAGGCAGATTCTATTACCACCAAGCATTTGGAAATCCCTATAGCTAGCCATTAACACTTGTTTAAAAGCCAATCTGCAAGTTAGAAGAGACAGAATGCAAAGTCAGTGGGTTAGGAGAAGACACCAATGCCAGGAAGTCAAAGAAAAAGAGCTAACTAAGTACAGCGTGGAGTGCTTCAGACAGGATGAGTAAGGCCTGAGAGAGAACCGCTGCCTCAGTGATGACTCAGAGGTTGTCTGGCGGCTCTGAGGGAGCGATTTCACTAGAGAGGTGTGGCGTCATCAGCAAGAATCTGGGAGTCCGTGCGTGGTAGCAAGAGTGTACTCTTCTGCTTCGGCAAAAAGGAAAGAACAGGGACAGATGGTAGCTTTAAGAGAAGCCCGAGGAGGGAACGTGTTCTTGTCTGGGAGAGGACGGGAGGCCGCGCGGTCAGGTGGAACACGTCCTCCGTGGGGTAAGTCCGGGAGAGAGTGGAAGGGCTCTCTTCAGACCCTCGTTCTCAACTCTGGTTGCCACAGAATCACACGGCAAAGCCTAGATCTCCAACCTCCACTCCAGGCCATGTGATCAGCGTCTGTGGGCTCTGACTCGGGCCCTGGGATGATCTCCTGTGCAGCCAGGGGTAAGGACCACTTCCTTAGACAAATGCACTGTTCCCTGGATCACTGGAATGGATGAAGTTTGGGACATTTAGAAACAGGGAGATGTCAAGATAGATGGCATCGATCCCTTCAAGAAAGAAGAAGACAAGGTCATCTGTGAAGAACAAGTGGGCTAATAGCCAGTTTGGAGCCAAAAAGAAAGCACAAAAGGTTTAGAATAGCCAGCGGGTTAAAGACAAATGTCCAAGAAAACAAATGTCTTCGTAGTGCTTGTGCTTATGTGCGATTAGATCATGTAATGACTAGAGCCCGAAATGAAATACAGCTACTGCAGCTGAAAAACAACTCAATAACTCATCATGTTTGCAAAATTTAAAACTTAAAAGCAAGGAAAGTAAAATGGCTAAATCAATTTTGGAAAATAAATTACACAGAGGGTGACATTAGCTGTAACAATTAAACAGTAGGAGCATGGAATGTCTCCTCAAGGATTAAAATTTAAATTAAAATATAGTTTTCTTTTAAGGAGTACTCTGAATGAAATTATATTTCTGTGTTACATCCTGTTGAAAGGGCTTTAATGATTTCTCTTTCCACTTGCAAAGAGACTTGGGAGTGGGTAGACAGATACAAAAAATATTAGTTAATTTTGCCAGGCTCTAAAGAATGAAATACATAATTCTATAAATTAAATTCAAAAATTTTCAGGGATTAAAAAGGAAAAGAAAAAGAAGACATAGCACTTGACCACAAAAGGTATTTAAAATATTAGAGAGTTTAAAAGGTAACTGAAGCAGAGAGGGAGGTGGGGAGAGACAAATTAGGAGAACCTAATTAACAGATACAAACTACTACACCTAACATAGATAAGCAACAAGGATCTACTTTCTAGCACTGGGAATTATTTCATTATTTTGTCATAATATATAATGGAATATAATAAAATAATCATATAATCAGAATAAACAATAAACATGTGCCTTACACCTGAAACTCATGCAAATGTAGCAAATCAACTATATTTCAATTAAAAATAATAAAAAATAAAATATAACTGTAGAACATGATGAAAGCCATGAAACAGGCACCAAGTGCTATGAAACCATAAAGACAAACCCTTTGAAAGACATTACTTGCGCCTACCCAGTTTATCAGAAGCTGCTTCATGTGTGCCTTTCCCAGTTTGGAACCAGTCCATTGTCCCACGTCCGGCTCTAACTTGCTTCTTGACGATGGACTGGTTCCAAATTGGGAAAGAGTACGTCAAGGCTGTATACTGTCACTCTGCTTACTTAACTTATGTGCAGAATACATCATGCGAAGTGTCAGACTGGATGAAGCACAAGCTGGAATCAAGATTGCCGGGAGAAATATTAATAACCTCAGATCAATAACCTGCCACCTTTATGGCAGAAAGTGAAGAGGAACTAAAGAGCCTCTTGATAAAAGTCAAAGAGGAGAGTGAAAAAGCTGGCTTAAAGCTCAACACTAAAAAAACTATGATTATGACATCCGGTCCCATCACTTCATGGCAAATAGATGGGGAAACAATGGAAACAGTGAGAGACTTGGGCTCCAAGATGGTGACTGCAGCCATGAAATTAAAAGACGCTTGCTCCTTGGAAGAAAAGTTATGAAAAACCTAGATAGCATATTAAAAAGCAGAGACACTACTTTGCTGACAAAGGTCCATCTAGTCAAAGCTATGGTTTTCCCAGTAGTCATGTATGGATGTGAGAGTTGGACTATAAAGAAAGCTGAGCACTGAAGAATTGATGCTTTTGAACTGTGGTGTTGGAGAAGACTCTTGAGAGTCCCTTGGACTGCAAGGAGATCCAACCAGTCCATTCTAAAGCAAATCAGTCCTAAATATTCATTGGAAGGACTGATGCTGAAGCTGAAACTCCAATACTTTGGCCACCTGATGCAAAGAACTGACTCATTTGAAAAGACCCTGATGCTGGGAAAGATTGAAGGCAGGAGGAGAAGAGGGTGACAGAGGATGAGATGGTTGGATGGCATCACTGACTCAGTGGATGTGAGTTTGAGCAAGCTCTGGGAGATGGTGATGGACAGGGAAGCCTGGCGTGCTGCAGTCCACGGGGTCTCAAAGAGTTGGACACCACTGAGTGACTGAACTGAACAGTTTCATGTGGACGATAAAGCTTCAGCTGGGCCTTGCACCGTGGGTACACTCATGACAAGGTGTTAGGGGTCCCTGGAGTGTGAAGGGGGAAGGAGCTGAGTACATCACTGTGGGGTCAGCGTGAGGAGGGCCTAGTTGGCCACACCCAGGACCCTGAGCAATGGGGGTGCCTGAAGGCAGATGAGCAGTGAAACCCTGAGGTGAGAATTGTGCTTCTCAAAGATGACACCTGCAGGAGTGCTGATGGGGAAGCCAGTGTGATGTTTGGGTAAGAGATGAAGAAAATGGATAGCTTTTTCTAGGCATATTTGGTTTTTACTCTTTGGCTTCTTTATTGAAGTATAGCTATAAATTAAAGTGCACAAATGCCAAGTGTAGAACTCAATGAACACAACCTGTACGTACCATCGAGTGTAAGAAAGAAAATATTAACAGTATTTGGAGCTCCCCCCAACCCTCCCATGACACCCTCCTCCTCCAAGGCGACTCCTACCCCTGCTGACTTGAACTCTGGTCTTCTGATTTTATGTGAACGGAATCAGACTATCATTATGTCTTATGTCTTTGGCATCCCTCACCCAATAGTATCAACACAATAACTTACAAGTGAAAGTGTCAGCCACAGAGTATCTGCATTTTGATCTTCAGTAAATACTAGCAGTTTCCACACTCTCAGCAGGACGGGAGCGCTCTGTGATTCCACACACTTCTCAGGTGGGAGACTTTCACCGAGGTCGTCTTCAGTTGCTGCTGCACTGGTGAATCTGGCGTGGTATTCACTGTGGTTCTAATTTCCATTTCCTTTGTTACTAATGAAGGAGAGCATTTTTTCATGTATGTATTGGTCATTTGGTTATTTTCTTGTGAACTGCCCAGTTCACCTTTCTTGACCAGTTTTGCATTAGGTAATTTCCTACTTATTAATTTGAAATAAATCTCTGTATATTCTGGACATGTGCCCATTGTCAAAAATAACTATTAGTGTTGTAAAAAATCTCCCCCCACTCTGTGACTTGTCTTTTAATTCCTTTCATGGTGTTTTTCAAAGAAAACAGGTTCTTGATTTTAAATGTTGTCCAGTGTATTGATCATTTCCTTTATGTTAAGCACTCTTTGGGGCTTAAGAAATGTTGGCCTATCTCAAGGTTCAATTAACCTGTTGTGGAAAACTCTGATACTGCAAAAAATCCAATCGTTAATCTTTCTGATTAGTGATTCCTCTAGCAAAACATCTCAAGCTTGCAGGTTTAGTTTTAAGCACAAGCTGGGACGACTGCCCTACTGTCATCATTTAGCATTTAATGTTTCAAATAGTAATCAAATATGAGGGGGAAATTCCAACTGAATGCAGTGATCAAGAAAGAAATTTACTTCTATTAAGAAAGCAGAGATGGCCAAACAAAAAACAATCAATCAAAGAAAATCCCGAAAGAATTACTGCAGGAGAATTCACCCTGACAACACGGTCCACTAAGTTTTTATTTGAACTAAAGAAGAGACGACCATGAGTCTTTTATATGTGCTTTCCTCTTCTTGAGCTAATTTTGAACTATTCCTTAAGTGGTGTGTCTCCATGCATTTTTTGTTTTTCTTTTTTTTCTTGGTATATATTCTTACGCTCATTTCTTTAAATTTCTTTTGTAATTGGAGGAAAACTGCTTTATGTTTAAAATAAAAGATGCTTTCATGTCCATCTTTTAATTGCCTTTACACATCACATGACTAAGGAATAAATTCTCAGATAAGTATCATTTCTTCTGAAACTATTAATTACTATAATTTTTTCAGGTGCTAAGTGTTCTAAAGATGTCTGAAACTAGTCTGATTTTGATCATATATTATAAAATGATTTTTCCTGCCTAAATGCTTACAGAATTTTTTGTTTGACATTACATTGGAAAGATTTCACCACAGTGTGACCACATGTGGGACATTCTCTGCTGATTTTCACTTGGAACATAATGAACACTTTTGGTCTATGAACTATCAATACTGAGGGAAAAAGAGGCCACGATGAGAGCTGAGTTTCAGTTTTACTGGGGGCTGAATGAGGACGACGGTGCAGGCGATGGCCTCTCAGAGAGCCCTGGGAACTGCTGTCAGGGGATAAAAGGGGAGATCAGCATATACATGACTTTGTGGAAGAGGGTATGTAGGCCAACCCTGATTCCTCAGACTGAGGCGGGAAGGCAGGGCTGGGGGTGGGGAGTGGCTTTTAATTTAAACTCAAGTATGTAAACTTATTCAAACTGTTATTTATAAGCTAGTGAGTTTTATATTGTAACATCCGCTTCATGACTAAATTTCAAACTTAAACCTGTGAGACCTCTGTCTGTGTCTACATGGATGTATCCATGCCCACATTGAAGCCTTAACAGAATTCACCCAAAAGATCTCAAACGATAGTAACCAGGTTATTAGCCTACTGGACTCTGAGGTCTCTTTGATGAAGAAAGCTGCATTACAAAGTCACATGGCCCTCCATACCCTGACAGCATCTCAAGGAGGCACCTGTATTATAATTCAGACTGAATGCTGCATTTTCATACCAGAAGAATCCTCTAATGTTGCATATTTAATGACACATTAAAAAAAAAAAATCAGATTTCTACTTTAAATGTTTCATTTCTTAACCTTGGCGATCACTTTGGGAGTTGGTTTGGCTCCAGAAGCACATGAGTTAAATCTCTTTTAAGGCTTTATTTACCAAACCAGTCAGTCCCAAAGGAAATCAACCCCGAATATTCATTGGAAGAACTGATGCTGAAGCTCCAGTATGTTGGGCACCTGGTGTGAAGAGCCAACTTTTTGGGAAAGGCCCTCATGCTGGGAAAGATTGAGGGCAGGAGTAGAAAGGGGAGACAGAGGATAAGATGGTTGTATGGCATCACCGACTCAATGGACGTGAGTTTGAGCAAACTCCAGGAGATAGTGAAGGACAGGGAGGTCTGGAGTTCTGCAGTCCATAAGGTCTCAAAGAGTCAGACACATAGAGACTGAAAAATAACAACAAATGTAAACAATCAGGCCAAGATTCTTGAAGCCAGACTTACTTGCAAGCAAATTAGTCTTAATTTGGTGATATTTGGTAAAAATCAGGGCAATTTTAGAGATAAAAAATTGTGTTTCAGCAATATATCTTTGTATATATTAAATTCTAGTGTTTTTTGTCTAAGAGCCACTTCTTAGCTGGCTCCTTGCTGCTGTTACATCACTAAAGTTTGAGTTATTAAAAGACACTGTAAGATTGTTTCTTAAGCTTATCACAGTAATCTGTGGATGAAGATTAGATGTCCCATGGCCAGAAACCAGGATAGTGAAAAAGACATCATTTAAAGACTATCTCCACACTACACGGAAGGACCCTGACCAGGTACTATTAACTAGCTTATGCACAACAAAACTGAAGTGGGTTGACTCTTGGACGCATATTTCCTATTGAGAAAGCTAGATCACACTAGACTGCTATCTAGAAAGGACTGTGGACCTCAAAATTACCTTAAAATAATGCTGAAACAGAAGAGAAACCGCATACACACACCAGAGCAAGAAGACAGCATCAAGAGTAGAGAGCAATCCCAAGAAGCCGGACTTGACCTGCATGATAGTTTATAGTGTTTTCTTTATTTCTTGAACTTTTGCATATGAATCTAATATTTTTTCTATCATGAGCACAATCCCATGTAGAGTATAAAAATTAATCCAACTGTTGGGTTTATGATCAAGTATCTACTTTCATTACTTCTGGGTTACCTTAGTGGATTTCTCCTCTCCAAGGCTCTAATTGGATGGCCCTTACAAAATTTATTTTGGAAGAAATAAGTTATAGTTCTGTTTGGGTCACTATTGAGAGTACTAGATGGGACTCCCTCATTTGGCTAATTAATCATAGTTGCTCTGACTGTGGCCATAAATGTGAATTTTGTTTTAAAATTACTCAAGCTCAATCAGAGCAATGTGTTAAATTTTAGTCAAAGAATATAACCTCTCTCAGTCATGGGATGAAATTATATGGTTAACACCAGGCTACAGTCATTTCAATTTAATCTCACCCTCCTTATCTTGGGAACGATTAAACCATACTAAGGATAATCAGCCTACTAAAACCAGGAAATAGGACTGGCTTTCTTATGAACAATGCCTATATATCCTTTCCCATAAAGGCAGGGATTGGTATGGGACAGACTGGGGCAGATGACCTGGGAACATACCGGGCCACACCTAATAGAAACTCTTGGCTTAAAATCCTACTAATTCTTACCTTACTAATGCTACTAACTGTATAACTTGTATACTGTTTTACAAGATTGCTCTTTCTTACATTACCAAATATATGACTGATTCTGTGATAAGATGATGAGTAGGCAACATCTGGTTCTATATAAAATCAATGATTATAATTGCATTACTCCAGCTATGGGGAAAAACGAGGGAACTATTTCCCACCTTCAGTTGGGTCCTGACACCATACAGGCTGACCCTGGGGTGTGCAACAGGCCGCAGCACTGCCCGGGGAGCCACCCTGAGGCTGATTCATCACCAGAAGGCGCCAGTTCTACCTGGAATGTTTTAATGCGGGGGATAGCTAAATTACTGAGCAGTTAAAACAGTGTTCACCTCAGGGGCTACAGGTAAAATGTCAGACAGAGGTGCTGTTGCTAAACTCTGGAATCACATACCCTAGGAGTCTTGGGGTCAGAGTCCAGCTCACCTCATAAGCTTAGCTCCCCTTATTGACATCAAGGAGCCTCTGAGATGCTCCGGACCTCCGAGACACGTCGGGCTAATCCTGATGGTCCCGTTGGCTGAGATCACTGCAGCGCCCGGGCCTTCCAGCAGCTCCCCCGCGCAGTGGTCCCATTTCTCAGCACTTTCTGAGCCCTGCGCTTGCCCAGGTGACTGCCTGCCTCCCGTCAAGGCCGGAGGCTGAGCCCCAGCCCGTGGGTCTGACTTGCTCTGCGGAATGTGGATAAGTGACAGGCTGCCAGGCCGCTCTGAGCCCGGACTTAAGGGCCGTGCCACTCATACTTGCTCCTCAAGAAATGCGCTTCAGCACCCCCACCCCGCCCACCCCCAGGCCCTCACTGTGGACTTTCAGGCGCTCCGCGCATGTGAGACTGGAATCCAGGTCACAGCTCACTGGACATCGCTGCCCTGGAATTTTCCCCCTTTTATTTGCCCAGCACATGTAGAACAGTTACAAAGCAAGTGGCAGGAAGGTCACATCAACCAAATCCAGCCATTCGGGCTCAGCCAGAAACGGGCAATTCATGTCGGATGAGCAAAGACCAGCCCGGCTCGAGCACCCTTCCTTGGGGGGCCCTTCAGACCCCACATCACGCCCCGGCCACAGGGAAGGGACCCAGAGCCCCATGCAGGTGAGACTCGGGGACAGCAAGGCACTTGTGGCAGGCTAACTCCCACTGTGTTCCCTCCTCGCACGCGGGGAGGCAGTTTGACCTCTTGCCTCAGGTTCGTGCCCACCCTGAAGTCACACCCAGCACTAAACTGTTTGCTTCCCAAAGCGCCCAACTCTGCCAGGCGTTTATGGAGCCCCAACCTCCTCTCTGACCACCCTCATCTCTGACCACCCTGACTTCTGGCCAGAATCCCCCCGCCCCACCCCGCCACTGCCCATCTTTCCAGGGATGTCTGGTCACATAGAAACCAGCAGAGCAGTTAGTTTTGGAGGTGAGGGGAGAGAGGTTGGAAAGGAGTGTGAGGGGGCGTCAGGCTCCAGCGAGAGTGTGTCTCTCAGTCCGGGTGCTGCTTACACGGGAAGGGGCATCACTTATGATGTCTGTATGCTCTGTACATAGCTTACTCAGTGTGTGTGAGTGTGGAGTCGCTCAGTCGTGTCCGACTTTTTGTGACCCCATGGACTGCAAGCCACCAGGCTGTATGGGATTCTCCAGACAAGAATACTGGAGTGGGTGGCCATGCCCTCCTCTAGAGGATCTTCCCGACCCAGGGATCAAACCCAGGTCTCTCGCATTGCAGGCGAATTCTTTACCATCTGAGCCACCCGGGAAGCCCGTGAATACTGGAGTGGGTATCCCATCCCTTCTCCAGGGTATCTTCCCGACCCAGGAATGAATCCAGGGTCTCCTGTATTGCAGGCGGTTTCTTTACCAGCTGAGCCATCAGGGAAGCCCAGATTGCACATTAGGGGGTGTGAAGACAAACATCTGAGGAATGGGTAGGGACGATGGTTTGGCAGGAACCAGAGGGAAGGCAAGAGCTGAGGGGCCCAGACACGCCAAAGTCAGTGCAGCCTGTGGGCAGAGCGGAGCCCCCTGCCCCCTGCAGGCGTGGGCTGTGAAGACAGGCGGCCCAGCCCCTTCCCAGGCCGACACTGTCACCGGCACCAACAGCTCCCCTGTGGGAGGCACAGCTCAGATTACCTGGATGAGGCTGCACCAGCAGGTGAGGGATGGTTCTGGGGGCGCTGCAAAGCCAAACAGGGGCTTTAGACTTCACCAAGAGGGAGGGGAGTGCTTCCAGAAACCCAATCTGGGGACGATAAGAGGGAACCAGACAGCACTTCCTTGATGGCTCAGTGCTGGAAACACAGGTTCCATCCCCGATCTGGGAAGACCCCATGCGCCAAGGAGCAACGAAACCTGTGTGCCACAACCACCGAGCCTGTGTTCCAGAGCTGGGGGGCTGCAACTCCCGAGCCCACTCGGGGCAACAACCGAAGCGCTCACACCCTAGATCCCTGCAAGAAGCTCTGCAACAAGAGAAGCCACTGCAGGGAGAAGTCCCCGCTCACCACAACTAGGGGAGAGCCTGTGCAGCAACCAAGACTCAGCACAGCCAAATAGAGAAAGTTTTTAAAAAGACCATTAAAGATGGAAGCAGACCAGTCAGTCGCTACCAGCTGAATGACCTCTCAAAGTGGTTTGCTTGCTGGGAGGTTATTAAAAAGCCACCACCACACATATTAGGTTTGCTAGCTTTCTAAATACATTCCCAAAACACCCCAGCTGCTGACTTCAAACCATAGGACAAACATTTCTAAACTTGATGGAGAAAGTCTTCATGTTTCAAAGATATTATATTATTTGAAGGGAAAATAGAGCTTTTTATAAATCAAGCCATAAAATAGGCTTTTGAAATAAGCTTTGAAAAGGCTGGCAGGATTAGGGGAAAAAAAAGAGAGGCCAGATCCCCCATAGGTCAGGGCAACAGAAATCTGTGACGAGGTTCCAAGTTCCCGAGGTGAGCTTGCTACATTCAAGCCTCCAGGAAAAGCTTCCAGTGGAGACTCTGTAAATTGTGTTTATTTATAAATGTACGCTTGCTGGGTGCGCACACCCACGGGAGCAGCCAGCACAGAGTGTGATAGCGGCGACGGAGGGTGCTGACGGTGGGACTCTGATGACCATGTGGACGTGGGGGTCCCGGGGGAGAAGAAGACGCCCCCCTGGTTACGGGGAGATGCGGGCAAACAATCTCTCTGGGGGTGCTTCCCCGGACACCAGGAACGGCAGTCGTGCTCATCTTGGCCTGGACTCAGATCCCAGGTCTGACCTCTGCACTACACGCCCCCCCAACCCGGTCAGTGAAGCAGCATCTTAATCTGGGAGAACCCTGCCCGGGGGGTGGGGTGGTGACAGGGAGGGTGAGGCCCCTGGCAGCCTGACATCCGGCACAGCCCGGGTTTCTATCTGCTGTTTCCAGGGAATTCCTAAAGACACCCCCTCTTATTTTCAAAGTTTTAAGATGTGAATTATACCAAGAGATACCTGCAAAACCCCCCACCCTTTCAGGTCCGCCCCTGTCCTCTCCAGGGCGACTTTGCAGCTTCTCCACAGAACGAGGAACCTACTTCCCCTTCTCCAGTCTGGACTCTTCATACAACCCGGCTTTGGCCGCTAAGCTGCAGTGGGAGTGAAGTGAAGTGAAGCCACTCAGTCATGGCCGACTCTTTGCGACCCCATGGACTGTAGCCTACCAGGCTCCTCCGTCCATGGAATTTTCCAGGCAAGAGTACTGAAGTGGGTTGCCATTTCCTTCCCCAGGGGATCTTCCTGACCCAGGGATCGAACCCCGGTCTCCTGCACTGCGGGCAGACGCTTTACGGTCTGAGCCACCAGGAAGCCCCCTTCCTGTGGGGGTGGTGTGTGCATTCCACGCCCCGGCCTCAGCCCACCTCCTGTATTTTCAGGGCTTCTCTTGGGGCCCCGCCCAGCTGCCCTGAGGACAGTCTGACAGAGGCTGAAGGGGCGGGTGGCACAGAGGGGACCCCTCCCAGCCCACCAACCCCTCACCTGGCGGGCGGAGAGACTGTGGTTCAGTCCAACCAACACCAGAGGTCCCACCCTGGTGAGGCAGCTATGGTTGCTGAGTAGGGTTGTTAGCTGAATAAAGGCTCATTGTTCTAAAGCAGTAAGTTCAGGGTTATAGGTTATGCGTCAGAAGCCAACAGACATGTATGGTCACCCTAGTTCTAATTGGTACTTTGCCTGTAACCATCCCTGTGAACTTGGGCGAGTCCCTTAACTACTGGGGTGAAATGTTAAGTGTAGAGTAAATACATTTTGTTAAGAGAATTAGCACTGATGGTATTAGTTGTTGTTGTTGTTTTTGTCACTGCAATGAATCAGCAAAAATTCAGTGGCTTTGAAGAACACAGATGCATCCCTTACAGATCTGAGGTTGGGAGGTCTGGAAGGTCCCAAACCAGTCTCTCTGGGCTAAACTGCAGATGGTGACTGAAGCCATGAAATTAAAAGACACTTGCTCCTTGGAAGGAAAGTTATGACCAACCTAGACAGCATATTAAAAAGCAGAGACATTACTTTACCAACAAATGTCCGTCTAGTCAAAGCTATGGTTTTTCCAGTAGTCTTGTATGGATGTGAGAGTTGGACTTAAAACTGAGTGCCAAAGAATTGATGCTTTTGAACTGTGGTGTTGGAGAAGACTCTTGAGAGTCCCTTGGACTGCAAGGAGATCCAACCAGTCCATCCTAAAGGAGATCAGTCCGGGGTGTTCATTGGAAGGACTGATGCTGAAGCTGAAACTCCAATACTTTGGCCACCTGCTGCAAAGAGCTGACTTATTTGAAAAGACCCTGATGCTGGGAAAGAATGAAGGCAGGAGGATGAGATGGCTGGATGGCATCACCGACTCAATGGACATGAGCTTGAGTAAATTCCGGGAGTTGGTGATGGACAGGGAGGCCTGGCGTGCTGCGGTCCATGGGGTGACGACTGAGCGACTGGACTGAACTGAACTGAGGGTCGGTTCTTTCCAGAAACCCTTGGGAAGAACCAGTCTCCTTGCTTTTCTGGCTTCTGGAGGCCACTCACGTCCTTTGCTGTGACCGTTTCCTCCTGCTTCTGTCCACACCCCCCATCCTGTCTCAGCGCCGCACCCCTCCCCTGGTCCCCTCCCCCGACCTGATCAGGCCCCGCGGTTGCACAAGTGCCAGGATAATCTCGTCTTCAGACTCCTAATCACACCTGCAATAACCTCCTCTGACGTGTAAGACGACAGCCACAGGTCCCAGGACTAGGACGGGGCATCTCGGAGGCCCTGACTCAGCTCCCACGTTTCCAGGGACTCAGGTCATGTGCCCCCTGACCTGATCCCGGGGAAAGAGCAACATTCCCAATTTGAAGTCAGCAGGTTGACCGGAACAATTTCCATGGATTCCTGCACCGTAACAACTGGGTATTCTTGACTTCTGTGCGGCCACAGCGGCTCCTGACATATCGCGGGTCACGGCCTGAGGGGCGATGCGAGAATCAAGCTGCGGCTCCTTCAAGGCTTATGGTCCAGGGCCAGCATTTCCCGGGGGCCACCCGGAGCTGGGCCTTTGGCCGGCAGGTGTCACGTGTCCTACAGAGCGCACCTGGGGTTCAGCAAAGGCTGCGGGAAAGCGAGGCGGAAACCGAGCGAGAGGGGCCACGTGAACTCCAGTCTGGGAGGAGGGATGTTCTAAATATAAGCTGTTCTCCAAGGTGATGTGCTGCAGAGCAGCCCCCTGTGTGGGGGAGGGAGCAAGACAGGGAGAGAAGGGGAGAGAAGTGGAGGGACAGAAAGGGAGGGGCAGGGACGGAGGCAAGGGGAAGACCAAGAAACTCCTCGGTTTGGAAAAGAGAATCGTACAAAACGGGATCACGTGCAGGCGGCTCAGGCCAACGAGGGCCCCCCACCCAGCCCACTGGCACTTGTGTCCATCACCACCCCTCTGCTTTTCCCATTCTGCATTTGGAGAAGCCTTTAGCCTCACTAGAAAAAATATCAGAATATATATATATATATATATATTTTTTTTTTAATGCATTTCTAGAAATGGTAGCTGTTTGCCAAGCTCAAATTGAATCAGGAAGGAAAACATGGGCTAGTAAGAGAGAATCAAGAACTAAAACTCAGGCTTTCCTTTCTCCGCCATCCTCGACACATGAGGGTCCTGAGAAAGCATCCTTTCTGGGGACGACTCATGTGGTGAATCAGAATGATAACAACACCAAAGATAATAGCAAGGAAAACAAGCTGAGCACTTCACGTGCTGTGTACTAGGCTAGGAACACTGTCTCTTCTATTACCTCATTTGACCTGAAATAACCCTGAGAGTTAAGCTCTGAGCATCCTTGCTTTAAGATAAAGGATAAGGAAGACAGTCTTCCTGGTTCTCATGGGATAATGTCAGCCATCCAGATAAGGGTATATCCACACATCCTGCAAAACCACAAGGGAGTTCAAGTGAAAGTACCCTTAAAAACACAATACAGCATGTTGTCCTTGAAAGCAGAAGAGCGTCCTGAGACTTTAAATTGCACGTTGAGTAGGAAAAGAAGTATCAGAAACAAATGCGAGACAGCTCTAGAAGCCCTGCGGAAGCGGAGAATCAGAAACAGCACAGGAAACGGAGGAGAGGAGCCGGGTATGGGCTAGTTGTGGGAAAACATGGAAAAAACCAGCGCCAGACAGAGGGGCCCAGCTGGTGGAGGAAATTCCGCTCCGAGACCTGGTAGAGCTGAGCGCTGGCTCAAAGGAATGGGAAAGCAAGGACGTGAAAGTGTCCAGAATTTGCGACGGAAATGTGGGGAGAGCACTTTCTAGAAGAGGGGGAGGAACTCGGCTATGATGGGGGAGGATGAAGCAAGAGGTAGAAATTAAGGACCCCATGGAAACAAAGCTTTCTATAAAGGGATCTTTCTGTTAAAGGATTTTTCTATATGAAGGATCCTATAGAAACAAAAGCTAGGGAAGTGGCTCAGATGGTAAAGAATCTGCCTGCAGTGCAGGAGACCTGGGTTCAATCCCTGGGTCAGGAAGATCCCCTGGAGAAGGGAATGGCTACCCAGTCCCATATTTTTGCCTGGAAAATCCCATGAACAGAGGCACCTGGTGGGTTGCAGTCCATGGGGTTGCAAAGAGTCAGACACGGCTGAGAGACTCTGCACAGGAGTATAAAAACGGTGCAGCCTCCGTAGAAACTGTTGATTCCTCAAAAAGCTGAACACAGAATTACCATAGTAATTAGTAGTGTAATCACTTAAACAACCGAAACAGATATTCACACGCAAATGTTCACGCCAGTGAACCACAGCCCAGAAGTGGAAAAAACCTGTGTCCATCAAGAAATGAATGATAAACAAAACATGGTGCATATATACAATGGAACAGTATTCAGCCATAAAATGGAATGGACTTCGGACACAGACTACTGCAGGGTGAAGCCTGACGTCATCGTGCTGAGTGAGATAAATACAGAGGGCAGACACCGTGTGAGTCACTCACACGAGTGCTCAGATGGGCACGGTCACGGAGATGGAGGCAGCGCAGAGGGTAACGGGCGCTGGGGCAGAGGGGAGAGCGGAGCCACTGCTTCCAGGGCACAGAGCGTTCGTCTGGGGCTTCAGGAAACTTCAGAGATAGTGGGGAGGGCTGCACAACGCTGGTAGCGATTAATGCCGCTGACCTGCACACCTGAAGCCATTCCAGTGGAACTCTCCTGCTGGTATGAATGTTACCAGGCGGTCGCAGAGGCAACTTAAAATCCAGACGGAAGCTGGGTTGGAGGCTGCCAGGACTCAAGGGAGAGCAGGGTGGGGAGTCAGCGCTTGGTTGAGCTCAGGCTTCCTTCGGGGAGGAAGCTCCTGGGACTGGGCAGAGGCGGTGGTACTAAATGCCACCCGGCCGTCACTTTCCAGTGGCTGAGCTTATGTTATGTGAGTCTTACCTCAATTTTTAAAAGCACCTGTAAAGTAAATGCTGAAATGATCAGAGAAACAGATCACATCGAAACAGTAAATACATAATATCATACACACAAAAAGTATAACCTAAAATTATATGACAGATTTAACACCAAAGTTATTAGTCACATCAACTAATATAAATGGAATGGGCTCATCTGTTAAAAGAAAGAGGGTTTCCAAGTGGCTTACAACACAAACCCAATGGTACGATATGCACAAGGGACACGGTTATCAGTAACTATACATCAATAAAATAGCAGCTACCTACACAAAGCAGAAACTACCCTGATTGGTGATTTTAATATGCTACTCACAGTCCCAGACAGAGCGTGAATGGAAGACATTTAAAAATTCAGAAGAACTGAAACAAAACAAGCCACAATCAATCAGGTAGAAGGCACAGCTATATATCAAAATTTACACCCTCATAAAAAACTAAAAATAGCATATGTTCATGGCAGCACTATTTACAATAGTCAAGACACAGAAGCAACCTAAGTGTACATTGTTGGAGGAATGGATAGAGAAGGTGTGATACATACATACAATGGAATATTACTTGGCCATAAAAAGAATGAAATAATACCATTTGCAGCAACATGGATGGGCCTAGAGATCATTACACGAAGTGAAGGAAGTCTGACAAAGAAACACAGATACCATGTGATATCACTTTTATGTGTAATCTAAAATGCAACACAAATGAACATATCTATGAAGCAGAAACAGACTTACAGGTAAGGAATACAGACATGTGGTTAACAAAGGGGATAGGAGGGGAAGGAATAAATTGTAAGAACAGGATTAGCAGATACTAACTGCTATATATGAACTAGATAAGTAACAAGGACCGACTGGATAGCACAGACAGCTCTATTCAATATCTTGTAATAACCTGTAATGGAAAAGAATCTGAAAAAACACATGCAAAACTGAACTGCATTGCTGGACACCTGAAACGAACTTACATTTGCAAACCAACAGTATTCAAGTTAAAATATTTTTTAAAAAATTTATACCCTAAAATAGAGAAAAATCACTTCTTCTCAGGAGCACATGGAATCACCGTGGAGACTGCTCACAAGGTCACAGGGGTTTCAACAGGCAGAAGCAGGACACTGATACCAAACATTTCACAGTCACTCAACAGGCTCTTCAACCATTAAAAATACCTGTGGTAAATAAGTCTTTGGTTAGAGCAGAAATGGAAATCTTAACTACAAAATGTCTTTTAAATTATGATAATGGAAATGCTATATATCACTGTATTTCCCACTTAAAATAGTGATAGGAGGAAAAAGCAATAACATTAAATACCTAATAAATAAGGGTAAATACTTGTGAATAAAAGTAATTAGATTTCCAGCTCAAATGGTAGAAAACGAAAAACTCACTAATCTAAAGAAAGCGTAAGAAAGATGGCAATAAAAAATTAAAGAAGAAATAAACAGAAAAACATACATCAAGTCACAAATTCTTTGAAAAGACCAATGAAATATAAAAACCAGTATCTAACCTAATCAAGGGAGACCTGGGAAAATGTGCAAATAAAATAAGAAGTGTTAAGGGGGAAAAAGCCATTAAAGACAGTAAACAAAAACTGTAAGAACTTAATTTGTACAATTTTATGCAAATAAAATTTTCAATGCAGACAGAATATATAATTTCCTAGGAATATGCAATTTAAAAACATTGACCCCAACACTGTATATAACCAGTGTCCTTTAAGGAAATAGAGGAATTTGTTATAGATCTATTCCACAAGAAGTACTGAATCAAATAGTTCTATCAGGAATTTTTCAAAGTCCAGATAATTCTAATATTCTAAGATATTTTTAAAAAGGAATTTTCAAATTATTTTTGTGAACCAAGAATAACACTAATGAATAAACACAGAAAGTCAAGCCAATTTCACTTAAAAACATTGATAAAAAAAATTTTTTTTTAATTAGCAGATAGAAACTAACAATTTATTTAAAAAGAATGAATCGTGACCAAGTTATCTAGGTTTGACCTAGAAATACAAAATGGTTACAAATTAGGAAATCTGTCTACATAATACAACATGTAAATAAAGTTAAGGAAGAAAATTCTATGAGTATCTCCATGGTTACACAAAAGGCTTTACAACAAAATATCTTGCTGATAAGAAGACTTAATAGGAACTGCAAAAACTTTAACATGATAGAAAACACACACCTTGGTATTGAAGTCAAAGTCTGAGTTATTGTAGGAATGTTTGTGAGGGGAAAGTCGAAGGTGCCCAAGGACAGCATTACTGTGTTCCAGGAAGCAGAGCTGCCAGATAAAATACCAGACACCCACTTCAATTAGAATTCTCCAAACGTTGCATGGGACATGCTCACACTGAGAAACTATCTGCTACCTGAAATTTAATTATGCATCCTATATTTTCCTCTGCTCAGTCTTGGCAACCGCAGGTATTAACCAATGAAATAAGGCAAGAGAAAACGATTAGAAGCATAAAAACTGGAGAAGAAATGATAGGGGTTCACTGTATTAATTTTTCAAATTTTCCAAAGATAGAAGTTTTCATAGCAAAAAAAAAAAAAACCATGTTGGGAGAAATAAAGACTCTGAAGCAATAGGAAAGCGCTCTGTCCGGGGTCATAGAGTGGGTACAGAAAACAGTGGAGGCGGCATTTGGCCGGGGTCTCTCGGGCTCCGAGCTCGAGCTATTGACCCCCACGCCACGTCACTCCTCTGCTCTCGGTGGAGACGGTCTGTGACCCAGCAGTGTGGGAGTCATCCGCACATGGTCTCCAGTTCGGAATGCACCTTCACTGCCCGCTCTCTGAAGCAGCTTTCTTGCCAGGTGGCGTGAAGCTTCATCCGTGGAGGCGCCGGAGGAAGATGACAGAGAACCCTTTCTGGATCCACGAGCTTGTTCTGCAGGCCGGGCCACATGCTGGCCCAGCGCCCGCCTCCTAGGGCCTGAATCCCCGCCAGCTCCCGGTTCCCGCGGGAGCCTGGTTCCGGGGGTGGATGCATCGGCTCCTGCGGGACGGGTGGATCATCAGTGTCCGCTCCTACAGCCCACGGTGGTCACAGCACGCAGTGGGCAGCCCCTTCTTCGAGAATCCCCTTGGGCCGTTTGCCCCATGAGACACTCTCCCTGGCTCATCCAAAGAACAGCTGTCCAGCACGTTCTAGAGACGCAAGTCCAGGAGTTTCCACGGGCACAGAGCAGACTGCTGTATCTCCCCAAGGTCTGCATTTAAACCCGGGGGGAGAGAAGGACTCCTCCCTGGATGCCTGGCCTCAGCCTTAGGGTAGTGGCTGCACCTTACATCTGCTCCTTCTAATTTCTTCTGAGCGTTCCTTACCTTTTCCGTGTTATTCCAACCTTCTGTTACAGTTAGTCATTTTTAAATCTACATTCTCCCTAATGGAATTACTATGTGGTTTCTCTCCTGATTGAACCCTGACTGATACAGTAATTAGCCTTGTGGCTCTGGGCATGGACCTTTGGGTTCACAGCCTGGCTCCATCACTTAAGCGTGACCTGGGGCAGGTCATCTGTTGGGTTAATTGAAATAATGCATCTGAATGTCTGGGACAGATTGTTTCCAACAAACACTAGTTTTCACCATTGTTAACTGGCACCATTATTTTATCCAACAAGCTTACTGAGCCTCAGAAGTCGAGACTGAAAGCAATTGTTAGGTAAATGGGCGTCCAGGCAGATACAACTGTCTAGTTCCAGAATTGAGTAGGGCTTTGGGGAGAATATGCTGCCTGGAAAGTGGGCTGTGGATGCGTTCAGTTCCGCTCAGTCACTCACTTGTGGACTCTGCGACTCCATGGGACTGCAGCATGCCAGGCTGTGCTTTCAAGGAGAACCAAAATTCCCAGACTGAGCTTTCATCCACCCCTGAGCGTGTGTGTGTGTGTGTGTGTGTGTGTGTGTGTGTGTGTGTGTGTGTGTAGTTAGTCGCTTAGGCGTGTCTGACTCTTTGTGACCCCATGGACTGGAGTGGGTTGCCATTTCCTCCTCCAGGGGATCATCCCAACCCAGGGATCGAACCAGAGTCTACCGTGTCTCCTGCATTGCAGGTGGATTCTTTACCACTGAGCCACAGGGGAAGCCTCCTGTCCACGGGCATATCCCTTATTATGGGGGTAGAACCTGTTTGGAAGTCTTGGGGTCATCTACAGGTTGTCATCAGCCAGCTACAGATGGCCCAGCAGCCAATCTCTCCATGGGGTAAACTCTAAATCAGGGCTGCAGGGTGCAATCTTGCTTCCAGGTCTCCCTGGGGACAAAAAGGAAGGAGACCCAGGTTGTCATCCTATCACCTTGCTTTTAACAGCTCTAGAGGAGCTAGGAGAGGAATTAAGATCCTGATTTCAAAGGAAGAAGCCAAACCAAAAATTCAGCACAGACTTGCTCTTTGGGTTGAACCATACACTCTTTTCATTAAGTCTTAACTTTCAGTTAGCTCCCTGTCATACTTTTAATTATTTTTATTGGAATTTTTCTCTGAAGCTATTCAGTAGTACTGTCTTAAATGTACAGGTTGAAGTAAACTTGGCTGTACTGTTTGTGGGTATTATTGGCAGTGAAAGTCGCTCAGTCATGTCCGACTCTTTGCGACCCCACGGACTATACAGTCCATGGAATTCTCCAGGCCAGAATACTGGAGTGGGTAGCCTTTCCCTTCTCCAGGGGATCTTCCCAACCCAGGGATCGAACCCACGTCTCCCACAGTGCAGGAGGATTCTCTACCAGCTGAGCCGCCAGGGAAGCCCTGTTATTGTCAGAAGAAAAAATATTTATTGGGTAAATGAATCATTTCTGGGTGGTTGGTGTGCTGGAGACTTGACCTGTAAATGAGTTTTCATTGATCTGCTATCATGTGCTGTGTGAATGTGTGGAAAACTCTCAACTTAATATGAGTCTAGAGCAGTGCTGTCCAACAGATGATGGAAATGTTGAGACGTGTGTGTCACGCAGCTAAGAAACAGGATTTCTCGTTGCATTTAACCTGAGTTTAAACAGTCACGTGTGATTAGTGGCCACCGCATCAGAAGCCACTCTTCTAAAGGACAGAGACATAACACAGGTGGGCTAAATGACCCTGCTGACCTCCACATGCAGGCGGGGGGCTGTCTGAGTGGCCCTCTCTAAAATCCTTCTAAGAGTTACAAGACAAAATTAGCACCCAGTGGAGGAACTGAGATATGTGCCAAAATGTAACTGTTCCTGGGCCAGTTTCTCAAGGTCACACATCCAGTGAGGGGCAGAGTAGGGCATTCAAGGGACTTCCCAGGCGGCTCAGTGCTAAAGAATCTGCCTGCAATGCAAGAGATGTGTATTCGATCCCTGGGTCAGGAAGATCCCCTGGAGAAGGAAATGGCAACCCACTCCAGTATTCTTGCCTGGAGAATTCCATGGCTCCTGGAGAATCCCAGGAGCCTGGTGGGCTGTAGAGTCCATGGGGTTGCAAAAGTCAGACATGACTTAATGACTAAACAACAACAATGACCAAGGGAGTTAAAGCTCCTCTGGACCTCAGAATCCTTGTTGGTATCTGTCTAAGAGCAGGGGTCTTGTGAGGTCATGTACAGTGAGCACTGCCCAGGGTAGCATCCACCTCAGACCCTGTGGTTCTGCTGGCAAGATGCCCCCTCGGTGGGGAGAAGTGCTGAAAATGACCTGGGCTGGAGCCCATGGCTGAGAGCACCTAATGGCACTCACTGCCTCTCTCTCTGAGTCCATCTGACATGTAGTTACTCATTAAACAGCTGCTCGGGTGCCAGGTTCATGGCCAGCACCTGGCAGGCAGCTGAGCAAGGTACAGCTTCCTGCCCCTGAGGAGCAAAGGGCAATGAGGGTTATAATCCGGCTCCACAGCAGATCCGCGAGTGAGGAAGCCCTGTCTCCACTCCAGCGACATTTCCGGCCATGGGATTCATCTTCATTTACGCAGTGCATGAGCACTCGGCTTTACGCTTCTGAGCTTCATGAGCTTGGTCGGTGTGGATGAGTTTCCACAAGTCTGATTAACTCAAAGATATTGGCAAGATCCTGCTTTGGGCCAAGAAAGGGTAAATTCCATGAGGAAATGCTACCCAGAGGGACTCCCTGGATAGGGGTTGCCAGATAAAAAACAGGATGCTCAGGTGTATTTGTTGCTGTCGTTCACTGGCTGTTGTGTCCGACTCTCTGTGAGCCCATGGACGCCCAGCACGCCAGGCTCCTGTCTCCTGGAGTTTGCTCAAATTCATGTCCACCGAGTTAGGGATGCCATCGGACATCTCATGCTCTGCCCCCGCCCCCTTCTCCATTTGCCCTCAGTCTTTCCCAGCATCAGGGTCTTTTCCAATTTCAATTTCTGGTAAACAGTCAAAACATTTTACAGCTTAAGTATGTCCCAAATACTGCATGGGACATGCGTACACCCCAAAAGTATGTTTATTCATCTGCAAGTAGGATATAATTGGGCATTCTCTATTCTATCTGGAAACCGCACCCCGGGGGGATAAAGGGTCCCCGGACGACGCCGTCTTCCAGGCCACACGCCTCCCAAGGATGCTGGTGGCGCGGCCAGAACCCCGTCCTGGCTGGGGAGGAGGTAACTCTAGTCGATGCAGGAGGGGCCGGTGGTCCTGACGGGGCGAGTGGGAAAGGGGCCTGACGAAGGGACAGGGAGGCCCGGCCCAGGTC
Source organism: Dama dama (assembly GCF_033118175.1). NCBI lineage: Eukaryota > Metazoa > Chordata > Mammalia > Artiodactyla > Cervidae > Dama > Dama dama. The sequence continues at coordinate 44,599,312 of NC_083712.1, read as the reverse complement.
TGAGGCCGCCAGCGCTGAGACGGGCCCTCGTCCACCTCCAAAGGCACCCCCGGCCGCTGGCACACCTTTCTCTTCACGGGGGTGCAGCCCGGAGGCCTCCCTTCTCGGGGTGGGGGGACAGGAAGGGGGTGCGCAGACCAGGCCGCGCTCCACCGAGCAGGCCGCGGCCGACCTCCGGGCCCGGGGGAGTGGGGCCTTTGCGGCCTAGCGGGTGACCGCGGCGGCGGTCCTCGGGGTGGGCCTCCGCGCGGCGTTGTCCTGGGCCCGGCTTCCGGGCCCGGCCGGGCGCTGAGCTCCGGGGCGGCCTCGGGGCAGGCAGGCACAAGCGGGCGCCGAGCCCGGGAACCCCCGGGCCTGGAGGGTCGGCGGCCGGGCTCCTCTGCGCGGCCGGGCCGGAGAGGCGCTTCTCAAGCCAGCCGCGTGGCACCGTCGGGGCGCCTGGGGGCTCGCGGTGGCGGAGCTGGGCCCTCGTCCCCTGGACGGCGGTCCTCGGCCCCCCAGCCCGGGGGGCACGGAAGGAGGGCGGGCGCCGGGTGTCTGAGCGCGGGGATTCGGAGCAACGGTGTCACCTCTCTGGTCGCTACAGGCCGGCCTCTGCCGGCCGTTCTCTCGGCCCGCCGTGCCCGCCGCACACCCCAGCCCACCTCCCCACTCACCTGAGGCCGGAGGAGCAGACCATCGAGGCAGCTGTAGGTGGAAGGCTCTCTCTAGGCGCGCTGTTGCGTCTCCTCCCGGAGGGAGGCTCACTCGCCAGCCCTGGACTCCGCTCTCAGGTTGCTAGAGCCTGGTTCCTTTTCTCTCCTAAGTGCGACTCATTGAAACCAGCAGCTGGTCTGCCGGCTGGCCGCCCCCAGCTCATCCGCGCCCCCGGCTCCTCTTGCTTCACTGTTCCTGTTTCTGCCCTCCCGCCTGCTGCATTTACACCCTTTTTTTTTCCTGCTGCGTCCGCTCCCAAGTCTCAGGGCAGTTTCTGCCGCATGGCCTCCCGGTTAGGGCAGCGTCTTAGTAACCACGCTGTCTCCGCACAGGGTGCCCGGGAGATGGGACCCCCAGACCCCCAGACCCCAGCCCTGGCACCCAGTTTGGGACGGAGGCTGCAAGCTTTCTTTCTCCTGGTGTTTGCAACACCAGGGTCTGTCTTGACCTTGTACAATTTTTTTTAAATAACTGCAGTGTAAGATCTTACAATCTTACATTTTACATAGTTCATCTGCCCCATTTCCCTGCCTGATGAGATTTTTTTTTTTAAATTCTGTCATTTAGTATAATCATTCTCTCCCAGCCTTAGGACACACACATTTTTAATAAACTTGCCTTTTGTAGCTTTAGTCAAATTATTCATTAAAAGCTGAACAGAAGGGGCCAAAAGGCAAGCATTGCAGCAGGATCCGCTAGGAGCTCTTGTGCCTTTAATTAGCACCATCCAAGTGGCGACAGCCCACCAGCTGTACTAAGGTCCTGATCAGACTTCTCCATCTTGCCCAGACATATTTCACTAAAGACCCTGTTAAATTTTGTTAGGACTCAGATAGCCTGCCTACTGTATTCTTCTAATCTGCCTAATCTTATTAATACAAAATCCAAAATCAATGTGTCTGAAGTGGTTTGTTCTTGGCAAACCCTGTAGGCATCCAAGAACTGCTGCTTCCTTATCCCTCTGAAGCTGTGGCCGGAGTTAAAGGCAAGCCCGATGCATGGGGCTCGGGAGCTCGGCAGGAGGCGGGTCTGGGCCTGCCTCCCAGACTTGCTGCTGCTCACAGGTGCCCAATAAAGGCTGACTCAGCAGTCTCTCTGGACACGCCCACAGTGTGGAAGAGACTTAATCCAGAGATGTTTTTAGAGTTGTTGCTGTTTTCATTACAATATCTTAATTGGCCCTGTGTTTTTGTTTCCTCTCATATACTTTCATCTTTCAAAAATGATCTCTTTAGTTCCTTTGGTTCTAATATTAATTGTGCAATAACCAGAGTATGACAAGATACACAAAACCCCTACCTCCAGAAGACAGCCAACTGGGCAATGAGGATTCTTGCCTTGTTTCTGAATTTTTTAAATCAAGATATCATCAACATATAACGCATAACTTTCATGTGTATGATATGACTCCGTATTTGTGCATGAGGATTCATATTTGGAGGAATTTTGGTGGCAGCCAAGGCCCTCCCCTGCCCCCAGCCATCCGTCCCTGTGAGATTCACTCCTCCTAGATCTCTAATATTCAGAAGTTAAATGATTGGGGTGGAATTTTATTTTTCTCGTTTTCCAAGTCAACAGATGTTATGTTGGGCGTTGAGTTGGGTTCCCAGGACCTGCATGCACATCTGAGCCTCTTGCCTGGGAAGGCGACAGTCACCTCTCTGCCCCTCGGTGAGCGAGGACATGCACATTCTTGAAATTACTTCAAACAGCTTCATCCTTCCATCCCCAGAGCCCCCATGAAGGCGGCAGGCTTCTCAGCACACTTTCACAGAGCACAGCGCGGGTGTGGCAGGGTTAACATTAACAGTCTGAGTTTCTCACCCCTCCGGCCAGCCATCCAGGCCAAAGCTCTCGTGGTGGGGTTGTGGTTGGCTTTTCATGTGACGGGATGTGTCATGTTGTGTTGGTTGTTAAGAGTTATTATTCTAGCCACTTACTAAATAAGCAAATAACATTCCTCCAAAATGACGGAAATCGGTTGGATTTATTTCTTTCTAAAGTTTGTACATTTACATATATCATATACATATTTTAAATCCTTCGCTACTTTGCATGATTTCTATTACATAAAAACCATTTAAATGCAATAAATTCTGTTGTTGTAAAACAACAAATTATCTCCAACTTATAAAAACACAGGAACAGTTATATTCATGAACATTTACACAGGAGAGAAATGTACTCTATACATCACAGCTTCTATACACATCAGGTGACTCACTGGTCTGCATGGTTTAGCTTTACTTCAACAACAGTGAAATAGGGCAATATTTATATACAACTATTTTAATAAAAAATAAAACGATTGTAAAATGTAAACTTAATTTTCAAAATATTCTTCCAACACTTTAACAACATCCACAGAAATGACTGTTCCCCTCAAAAGGTGACCACCACCAACGCCGTGCTTCTCGGGGAGATGGCGCGTCTCGAGGCTGGTGGGCGACCAGGAACAGGTTTCCTAAAGGGGTTGGTACCACGAGCTCGCCCGAGTCTGCCAGGGTGACAGTCTGGCCGCTGAAATGGAGTAGGCTGCGATTTGGTCACCACTTTTCACAATGTGCAGGGACCTATGGCATCAGGACCGCAACGAAGCTGAAGGGACTGGGGAGGAAACCCTGAAGGCAAAGGCAGGATCTGAGCCCCAGTAAACATAACCCGATTCATAGGCTGGCAAAGTTCAAGGCTCGTTTTATGTGGTAAAGGCTGCACACCACCGCCCTTCCGCCTGCCCTGCAGGAAGCAGGGCTGTGGTGCCAGCTCTCCGCTTTTGTCAATTCCGCTCTGGAAACAGCCTCCGAGAACCGCGGGCGAAGAGAACGCGGGAGGACCGTGCTGGGGCCTTTGCCCGGCAGCTCTCACAGGGTCCCAGCGGGACCTGCCACAGAGGGCTGCCTCCCTTGACCCCTCCACGGAAATGAAACCTTATCCGCTTCCAGAAACCCGGGTGCAAAGGCAAAGATATCATCCATCCCCTGGTTACAGGCCAAAGTGCCACCTTGCTTCTCGCCAAGACAAAGGACACGGTCTTGGCTTCGGTCATGTGTCACCGCGGGGACTCGGGCACCCTCGGCGGGGTCGGCTGCAAGGACAGCTGGGTCCCTGCAGCCTGGGAAGGTGCCCGTGGACCAGCCCTGGGCTCCCAGGAGCCCCTCTTTGCGGAGAGTCACCTGCCAGCCTCCACGGGGTCCGAGCAGGAGCCAGGCCCCAGTGGGACCTGAACCGAGCTTGTGCCAGGGGCTCCCGGAGGGCAATTCCAGAATTCTCCCTGGTAACCAGCATTTTCCAGGAATTGACACTAAAGTGCTTTTTCTTTTATAACACTGTTGGTGAAAGCTGAGCCTCTAGACTGCAAAGAGAAAGCTGTCACAGCCAGGCTCCTCCCGCATCCAGCCCCTCTGCCCAGCTCAGGGGCCGCAGAGGGCTGTGTTCCTCCCCATGAGCCCCTCACAAAGGAACCAGCTACCGAGCAGCCGCCCGGCCACCCAGGACGCTGGGGAGTGGAGGGCCCCCACCTGCCAGCCAGCCCCTTCCTGCACAGCGTCTCTCCAAGTCCTGCCTGCCCTGGGGGGCCCGCAGGCCGCGGCCACTTCGGTCCATACCCGAAGCACCGCTCCAGCACTCTCGTCTCAAGTTTACATGACTCGGGACACTCACTGTGTACACATGTGCACGCGTGTGTACACATGCCGGAGGCCCCGTGTACCAGAGCCCTCAGGGCAGAGGACAGGCCACAGCGGGTCTGCCCCCGGCAGAGGCCCGCGCCTCACACCTTCCCCTTTCACTCTTGTTCCTACAACTTAGAAAAGTATCCTAAGGGCATTACAGTCAATGTGCATACTTACTCTCCACGCAGGAGATATTATTATCCAGGCCAAAGGGTTACTTGACTTTACATTAAAAGTCCCAACAGTTCAAATGACTAAGACCCCCCCATTAAAATTTTAAAGTTTGCTACTCCTTTTTGTATATGGTTTCTGAATCAAAGGGATGCTTCTGCAAATCACTGTGGTTCTCAGGAGGAAACACACTCTAGTGGAACAGACCCTGCAGGGACGCAGGGCCAGTGCCCCACACGTCAAGGACAGATGAGGAAATAGGAAACAACTGCAAAAGTAGTTTGAGAACAGAGTTAACTAAGAAAAGGACGCAAGTGTGACCACCACCACTGCGGTCTGGGGCCGGGGCAGACCTTTCAGCCCACGGCCCCCACGCTCTGAATCGGACCCGTGGGACGACAGGCAAGCGTGTGTAGACAAACGCACTGCACTCAACCACTCACTCACACACACTCAGTTTTGTTTTAAATTACACCAACATGCTGGTTAATGAAGTTTTACTCTCTAGTGATCTATTTATATACCGTTAAGATAAGCAGTAAGCTCAGACAACTAAGGCCAGCGGCTCTTCTTTGGGGAGAGGCGGGAAAAGAGACCTAAGTATAAAAATATTAAAGTTTTAACCTGGTCCACAGTCTGTCCTGACATTCTTTTACCTGTGACTTGACACTTAGCTGGTGCAGCCGTAGACCCGGAGGGCAGTCCTGGGTCTCGGGAAGCCTGGCTTACTGCAGGAGTTGGTGATGTTCTTCAAGGTGAAGAGGGTGGGGACGCAGGGGTGGGAGGGTGGTGTGAGCTGCTGTAAAATAGTCACAGGTATGTAAAGGATACGCCGGGCACTTAGCTGATTCTTCTGAAAGCTCTATTTTTCCGGACTAATTACAACAATAAAGAACGTGTGCTCTAAAGCATCACATTTTGTAATAAGCCCCAAATTGTCAGTTTGACTTTAAGTGCTCTTAATACTGAAGTTGCTAAGACTGCACAGGTTGCCTGTGGTTTTTTTTTTTTTTTCTTTCTTTCTGTATATTTCAAATTATAATGAGCTACCCCCCACCCCAGTATTGTACACAGTACACTGAAATAGTTTTAACAAAGTTAGTTCAGAGTCCTTTTTGCTCTGGTGAGTCAAAGCTCAAAGATGAAATTTTCTAGCATAAAATCTTATTATTAAAAAAAATTAATCAAAATATCATTTGAATTTAAGTTTAATAAAACAGTACCACTATATAGACTCTCAAAAAACTGCATTAGATATTCAATCCTATGAGGTTTTTACTTGCTTTTCATATCACACTGGTTAAGGACAAAAATAAATTTGATGTACATACACTGTATACTGATGTACAATCTACACATTGATACATATAGGTACATACAACTATAAATACCCACAAATACGACACGGGCAGGTGACAGGACGCATACTTGTTGATTTCTGACATACTATTAAGATAAACATTCTCCAAGAGCCAGCAACGCTACAGATGTGCACGTAAATCTCAGAGGATGAGCCAAAGAGGCCCAAGAAACCTCCCGTATATACAGCTACTTGACCTGTGGTATTGCCGGCCATCGCAGTCAAGCCCACAGACCGCCCTGAAGCGCCACGTCTTTCCTGCCTCTCTCCCTCTGAGGACGCCCTCCCTGCAGGCACTGGCTGCTCGGGGTCCCAGGTGGAGGCAGTCCCCTGGGGCTGTGGGTGCTCTGGGCCCCGGAGGAAAATGGCAACGGCTCTGGACCTCAGTCCTCTGAGAGTGAGACACGGGGGAGAGAGCAGAGACGGGGCAGAGGCCCCTCATGGCGCCTCCCCCATGAGGCCGTGGGGTTATTCCATAGTGTGAGCCTCTCATCTCTGAGGTCCTCCGGGGGTGACTGCCCGGGGCGCACTGCTGGCCCGGGAGACAGCCAGCCAGAGGGCCTTGGGACCGGGAAGGCGCGGAGGCCCGGCTCCTCACAACGTGGCCTGATCTTCTGTCAGAGGCACTCAGATGCTCCGCGGAGAACTCTCGCCATTAGCCAGGCTAGATGCTGAGCCAGTCCTCACTGACACTCTGGTTCCCGCCTAACGGCGCTAAGGCAGCGACTGCAAAGACTCTGTCGGGTGGAAAGCGAGCGGACCAGGGGCTGACCGCTGGTGCGGCGAGGAAGCTGGCCCCCCGACCGCCGAGCCCTGGCCGGGTCCCCGAGAAGCGCCACTGTGGAGCTCCGGACCCTCAGGGCTGAGAAACGCCCTGTAAACTCAGGCTTAGAAAAACTTAACTGGTGACCACAAGGAAAAACACGGAAAGAATCCAATTCCAGGGACCTAGTAACTAAACCCAAGGAAGGGTTCTAAGTAAGACCATGGAGAAGCTTCTCGAAGGTCAACTTTTCCCCAGCTGCCTCTGGTTAGGGGTGAAGGCAGAGAGGAGGTGCAGTGCGCGGCCAAAGCCAGCCCCGCCGGACATGAGCGTGGCTCCCTCCTCTCTGTGGCCGGAGCGGGCAGGCCAGGGCCAGCAGGCGGCGCCTTCCCTGCTGGGCAGGTCCCCCCCACTCCAGGTTCGGGGGGTCCGGCTTCGGCCAAAGGGTGAAACACACCCTCCGGAGGCCGACCCTCAGTTGGCCTCGGGGAGCCGGCTGGATTCTCTCTCCCAGAATCAACTCCTTCACTTCCCTTCAGACTAGGAAACATGCCTCGTGTTCGGAGCGAGGGTCGCAGCTGGAGAAGCACAGAGGGCCCTTCACGGTCGCCTGTCCTCTTTAACTGAGAGCAACAGAAAAGGTCCGCAGGGCTGCAGTCCCCCAGACGCCTCTCCACACGCTGGTTTTACTGAGGTTAATCAGACGCACAGAGGTGTTGCTTGGTCTAATCAGGCATTACTAAGAGTCAGCAGATGACGGTTTAAAAAAAAAAGCATACTTCAAATGATGTCTGTGGCTGGCAGTAAAATAAGGACTCTGCACCCTAGTAACTAAGTCTTGATTGCTAAAGAGAATTCCTGGCCCTTCCCTGGAAATGTCCACACATGAGGTGGGGGTCCACCCTGAGACTGCCGCTTCTAAAATAGGCAATTCTGCCACACGACTGTCACCAAGGTATTCCGGTGACTCTCAAGGTTTTCTAGACTAAAAGCTGATATGAGGTGTATTTCTGTAAAGAGGACCTATTGGATGGAAGGTGACCTCAAGGCTCTGGTGCTGAGGGATGGGTGAGGGGATGGGTGAAGGCTGGGGGCAGGACCTTCAGGAGGAAGCCGGGCCCCCTGTACCGTGATCGGGGAAGCCGGGAAGGGGAAGGATTTCCGCGTCCCCTAACTAGACACCCCAGGGAAGCAGGGGTCACAGAGGAGTCACGGCTGGCTAGGGGCGAGCCTCGCAGCGTCCAGTCACTGGAGAGGCCCTGCCTCCCACAGGACAAGCTCCTGGCCTGCGAGGGGCGCTGTGCCAGACAGTCCAGAGGCCTCGGGGCGGGCAGGGGGCGGCTCTCAGCTGTTGACCTAGTGACGGCAGTCTGGGGTCCTGGCCCACAACGTGACCTCTGCGGCTGTTTCCCGGGACAAACTGTGGGAACACGGCACATACGCCAGCTTGCAGAGCGCCCCTCTCAGCGTCTCTCCATCAGCATGTCCAGGAGCTCTGGAGACGGCATCAGCGAGTCACTCAGTGAGTTGCCGATGCTGACCAGGATCTCAGAGCCGCGATGCTGCCTAGACGCCGGAGCAAGTACCATTCCACGTCCGGGACAGACTCTAAGGGACACACACGGAGACACGTGACACACACAGACACACAGACTGGGAGCACACACATTCAAGCCAGCCAAGGATGCTTCTTTCTCTTTAGTGACTGAAGAGATGACGTGGCCTCGGTACCCTGCCCCCTCTGCTTAGGATAAAGATCCAGGCAGAAAACACACACACTGATGATTCCGATTCTAGGAAGAAAGACTATTTCCTTGTAGAAACCGTGGGTTCAGTCAGAAGCACTACAAAGACAGAACCAGGTACACAGGTTGGTAACCGCCCTGTGCGTTTCTGGGTTTCTTGAAACAAATTCAGTTACTGCCTTTACCTAAACAAGACAAGAGGGTTAGAGGGAGCTTTTCAAAGACGTGGCAAAAATGCCACAAAGCAAGCAGCTATAACCTCAGAGAGGGGCTTCTCTCTTGGGCACCAGCAAATACGGGCGTTTCTGCGGCCGACGGAAGTGCTAATAAATAGTCCTGTGTAAACGCTGGTGCCTCGGGACAAGATACCACCTGAAACTGCAGGGTTCAAAAGCGGGCTTTCTCTGATTCCCTGGAACTGAGCTATCCGCGCAAAGTCCCTGAATCTTTGGTCATAGTACCTTAACCAGTAAACTGAGTGCAACCAGGGCAAATGTCTGTGGAAGAGAAGAATATTCAGTGATTCTATCAGTTCCGAAGTTGTGGAGCTTCTAGGTTTAAGGATCGCCAAGTTTTCAAGTTTCAAAATCAGAAACTTCTAACTCAGAGTGGGCTCACTTTTCATCCCTCTCTCCTCCTCAGTAACATACTGTTCTGCTTATCGCCCTGATCTTCATAGGGACTGTCCCTTGAACAAGCTTATGACTGTTCTGAGCGGAGGCGAAGAAATGCTTTAGAATCAAGGATTTACTCTGGGGACAGTTCAGGGCAGGGGGAAAAGCGGTGGTCACAGAGGCGGAGGCAAGACCAGACCAGGGGACGCTGCGTTCGCCACCGAGAGACAGTCCTCGGCTCTGCAACTGAACTTCCTTCAGATTTTATTCCTTTCAGATTTAACTACGGAGAATCAACATCCTATTGCCAAGGAACTCTAGGGAAGAACTGCGTCTCCCTTTCTTATTTTGCTTTCAGGAAAGAAGGGCTCCATTTTGATATTATTTTGTTGGGAAGACCCCAAATTCTTATAACCAGTCATGCTCATGTATGTAAAAGATTCTAATTCCTGGCTGGCAGGCTATCCACTGCAGACGGCTCTGGATCCCTCGTCTGGACCCTGCGGGGGTGAGGTAACAATTTCCTGCTGTGGCGGCCCCCAGAGTCCGTTGTCGCCACTGAGACGCTGTGTTTGCAAAACACAGTGGACCTGCGGCCGTCTTGCCTCAGCCTCTGAGACCCCACTTCCCTCCTCCTTGCTGGGCTGAGATGGAATCCACACTTCCAGCGAGCTAGCGCGCTTCCTGCATTCCCCATCCTGAGGTCCTCGCCCCCCGCACCCCACCCCGTAGGGCCAGACTCAACACCAAGTGCTCAGAGGCCCCGGGGGTCACAGGGCGACGGCGCCTCCCTCGACGGTAACTCTTAAGCGGACTTCTGAGCGTGATTCTGCCTTGGTGACTGGGCAAGGTTTCACAAGAAAAGGCTCTTACCAGCTCTGGCTAGAATTTTCTAAACTACAAAGGTTTGTCCAGTTAAGTGTTTCACAATGGATTCAAGGTTTTTTTTTTTTTTTTTTTTAAAAAAGTGTAACTGCTGATTTGAGAATACACAAAACAAGTGAGCAGAGTGCAAAGGAGAGAAACCGGAGGAGAAGTAACACAATCCATCTGAAATCGTGCTCCCCCTGCCCCCCCACAAAAGGTGCATTAGTCATCAGGTAGCAAAAGTCATCAAAGCAAAGAAATCAAGAGCAAAGAGATGACCTGTACAGAAACTAACAAAAGTATACAATGGGAAAGGTCACTAATGCACCATTTTAGTCACAGACATTATTATTTTTTTTTAATATATTCACGGATTTACCAGAAAGATCTTGAAAACCTCTAGTTTTGCTTCACGACCAGCACTTCCTGGCCACAGATGGATCCTAAGTGACTTTCTGCTTAATGCTCGGTGTTCCAGGCCGGTGGTCTTTCCTCTCCGACACGTTGCGCTTGACCTTGGCGGTGACCGGAGACGTGTCTGGGTTCAGCGAGGGGCTGGAGTGCGACTTCTTCAGGCCCGCGGGCCCCCCCCCGCCGCCGCTCAGGAGTTCCAGGCCCCCTTCTTTCAGGAGGCGGACGTACATCTCGTAGCGGGTTTTCTGCGGGGAGTCAGAGAAGAGAGAGGGGTCAGGACACTGTCACAGCGCAAGGCACCAGCCAGCCCGCGGCCCAGGGAAGGCCTGGCTCTCGGGAGACTGACCGAGGAGTTCACGGATTCAAGGAGAGAACGCGGGCTCTCCTTTGTTCGCGTTTTTGCGGGAATGGTGTGCAGATGGAGAAAGCGTGCTTCCTGAATGCTCAGCACCAGACAATGTGGACTCTGGTTTTGGGGACCAGCAGGTGCTCAGGCCTTCAGCCACTGGGGCCACCTCGCAGGCCGTGGCCGAGGCCTCCCCTGAACCTGGGGAGGGGGGTGCTCTGTTCCCCACTCCCAGCTTGAGGAAGCAGTTGGTGATGGACTTACACTCCTGGCCCAACAGGACCACTCACGCTTCCTGGAAGCGGCCCTGGTTTCCTGTGACTGCATTTCCAGGATTACCAGCTTCTAGGAGTTGCCTTCTTGTGAAACCTCAAATTATTTCCTAATGCTTTTCTTCATTCTGCACATTTTTTTTTTCATCAATTGTTTGTTGAGTGTCTACTATGTTTTAAATGACTCCTTGATTTTCCTGTCTCCCAGTATCTTTTTCTAAGAATAACTGAGAAGAACACTGTAGAGATTTTTTTTCTCTAACCCTGCTTCTTTTTTTTTTTTAAGTTTGTATCCAAATTACTATACAGAGCTATTTTATTTTTATATATACGCTTCAAATTGTAGAAGGGTCTTGGATTCTCAGTTTGATAGACTGTAGTCCAAATAAGTCTCCCATCACAGTGATTCAACACAGGAAGGATTTGTAGAGGCCTAAAATATTTTCTTTCTAAACAAAAGAACACACCAGTTATAAATCGTCTCAACAAAGGCAGGCAAAGTCTGTTACAACAAGAAATCTTTTAGAGGTTTGTCAGGTAAGATTGAGATTTGGTATATATATCTCAGTTTTAAGTTAATGATTATGAAGCTGAAGCTACTGGAAGCTACTTTTACAAATTGTTTTGCTCAAAAGTAGGGAAAAGCCACTAGCCCTTAAGCTTGCTCTGGGTTTGGTCAGAGTCCATGTTGGCGTGCCAAGCTTTGGTTGGTGAAGATGACATTTATAACGTGCCCACACGTTAACTGCAGATTATTAATACAAGAATCATATGCAACTGGTACATTATTATCCCTGTTTTATAGTAAAGGAAAGAGAGGCAGTGATAAGTCCAGGAGATAAAGAAGTGACGCCAGGATCTGGACTCAGGACCCTGACTTTAAAACCCACACTCTGAAGCTGTATCTCCTCCCTGGATATGAAACTATGTGCGTGAGTGTGTACTTTAGGATGACTGCTTGGACACACACGAAGGTCTGGCCAGTCAAAAGCCACTTTCAAACCCCTCCTCTCTTACGTCCCGCCCACTACAAAGGTTGATAAAACCAAACACTTACTCTCCTGGACTCTCTTGCAGCTAAGATGGGCTGTGTGACGCTGTGGCCACTGAGATGTAAGGAGAATGCTCCTGGGGAAGCAACTTGCTTTCTGATAAAGAGGGGCTTTGAGGAGAATCACTGGTGTCAGCCCTTCCCTCGTATTCCTAAAGCTGAAACCCATGACACGGGCAGCAGGCATGACGCAGAGGGGTGGCATCCAAGGCCTGAGGGGAGGCAAAGACAGAGCGAGCCCAGGCTCTTGAGCACAAAGTGGCTGGGCCTAGCTCTCACTGTCCCCGCTACCTCTGACTGTCTTGTTAAGCATGAATCATACATTCCACGATTCATCAGGTAATGGTTTCTTCCCCCCGTTTTTTTCTTCCAGTCTCTCAGAGATATAATTGACACATAGCACTGTGTAAGTTCCAGGTGAACATCGTAGTGATATGATGTCTATACATCATGCAAGAGTGATCACAGGAAGTTTGGTGAACATCCATTGTCTCACACAGATACAAAACTAAAGGAGGAGAAGAAAAAAAGATTTTCCTTGAGATGAGCACTCTTAGGATTTACCCTCCTAACAGCTTCAATATACAATATAGAGCAGTGCTATTTTATTTATCATGTGCTTCATTCTATCCTAGCACTTCCTTACTTTGTCACTGGGAGTCTGTACCTTTTGACTGTCTTCATCCCATTTCCCCTCCCCCAACTGATCTCCAGAAAGCTGATCTCTTTTGTTATGAGTTTGTTTATTCATTTGTTTGTTGTCTATGTAGAAATTACCTACAACATGGTTAGCTCCTGTTATACAAACGCAGTGATTCAACATCTCTGTGCATTTCAAAATGATCACCATGGTAAGTCTAGCTACCATCTGTTACTGTGTAAAGATATGACATAATTATTGATGCATTTATTTTGCGGGAAGTCTGTGTCTCTCGATCCCCTCTCCAATTTCTCTCCTTACCCCAGCCCTCTCTCCTCTGTTCTCTGTATCTAAGGCTCTGTTTCTGTGGGTCTGTCCGTTCATTGGTTTTTTTTTTTTTAGATTCCACTTGTAAGTGAAATCATGTAGTACTTGTCTTTCTGACTTATTTCTCTAAGCATATCATCCTCTTGGTCCATTCATATTGTCAGAAATGGCAGGATTTCACTCTTTATCATCACTGAGTGGTCTTCCACTCATAGACCACATCTGCCTTGTCCATTCATCTGGTGGTGGACTGATGTTGTTTCCATTATCTTGGCAGTTGTAAATAATCCTGCTATGAACAGTGGAGTGTGCTATCTTTTTGAGTTAATGTTTTCACTTTCTTTGGATATACACCCAGAAGTGGGAGTTGGATCACGTGGTAGTTTCTATTTTAAGTTTTTTGAGGACTGCCCTACGTTTTCCACAGTGGCTGCATTCATTGTTTTTAATGGAAGTATGGTTGATTTACAATCTTGTGTGTGTTTAAGGTCAATAGCAAAGTGATTCCGTTTCATATAAATATTTTATATAAACCTTTATATGAGTGAAGGTCGCTCAGTCGTGTCTGACTCTTTGTGACCCCATAGACTATACAGTCCATGGAATTCTCCAGGCCAGAATACTGGAGTGGGCAGCCTTTTCCTTCTCCAGGGGATCTTCCCAACCCAGGGATGGAACCCTGGTCTCCCACATTGCAGGTGGATTCTTTACCAGCTGAGCCACTAGGGAAGTCCAAGAATACTGGAGAGGGTAGCTTATGCCTTCTCCAGTGGATCTTCCCAACCCAGGAATCAAACTGGGTCTCCTGCATTGCAGGCAGATTTTTTACCAACTGAGCTATGATTATATAAGTTTTACCAAAATATCTATATATATTTATCTAAATATCTATACTTACCTAAATATATTTATATAAACATCTTTTTCTTTATAGGTAATTGCAAGATACTGAATACAGTTCCCTGTGCTATGCAATAGGTCCTTACTGTTTGTCCATTTTATATCCAGTAGTGTGTGCCTGTTAGACCCAAACTCCTACTTTATCCCTCCCCCCTGGCTGCACCAGTGTATAATCCCACTAACAGCATAGGAGGGTTCCCTTTGCTCCACATCCTTGCCAACACGTGTTATCTACGTTCTTTTTGATGATGGCCATTCTGACAGGTATGAGGTGTGTCTCACTGTGGTTTTGATTTGCATTTGCCTGATGATTAGTGATGCTGAGCACCTTTTCAAGTGCATCAGGTACTGCTAATTGCTGATGAAAGCATCACTAATTGATATGTATTCCAATTTTAGTAAAGAAGTAACAAAGGAACAAAATACTACTCTTTTCTCAGAAAGCTACATAAGGGTTTAATAAGGGCATTTGCTAATAAAAATACATCATCAGTACTACACAGTAGTCTATCATCAGTGAAATCTGAATCTATTCATTCCAGGAATTTAGAGAGTTAATCTGTCTCCATGAACTGCTTTGGTGGCAAGATTAAAATGCAAGAAAGAACCACTCCCGATATGAACAAGGTTTAATAAAATGACCTAAAGACAGTTTAAAAATAGATTCAGAAAATCAATGGAAGGCATACTATTTCACAAAGCTAGGGCAATTATACAATCAATCAAAGGGGTATGAAGGACAATTTTCTGAGATGACTTGAAAGGGGACAAAAGAAGAAAAGGTGACTAGGCTATTTTCTACTAGTTTTTAAAGACACTGACACTATTGGGGAAATTCACCTAAAAATACATGAAGAAAAGCCATTTCATCCACTCATTTTACAGCTCCAGCTGCAAAACTCTTGTCCCCAGTAAACTGGACTTCCCTGGTGCCTCAGATGGTAAAGAATCTGCCTGCAAGGCAAGAGATCCAGGTTTGATCCCTGGGTCAGGAAGATCCTCTAGGAAGGGAATGGCTACCCACTCCAGTATTCTTGCCTGGAGAAACCCACGGACAGAGGAGCCTGATGGGCTACAGTCCACGGGGTCGCAAAGAGTCAGGCATGACTGAGCTATTGATACCTTCCTTTCCTTCCAGTAAATTACATAAGCGTGTCAATCAGCAAACAAAAGGCGGAGCACAGAGGAGGGGCACTGCACGTATCACCAGATGAGAAGAAGAGATAAAGCAGAGGGGAGCGTGAGAGGGGCCGGGAGCAGGACCGCGCAGATGCCGGGAGGAATGAGGAAAAACACCGTGGGTTTGTTTAGGCACCTCCAGTGGCTGTATGCCGTATCTGAGGTAAATGGGCTCACAGGAGAGAGGCTGCTAAACGTAGTAACACGGCTTTGCTTTCTACCAGTATCTGTGGCCAAGTCAAATGCTCTTCAAAATATTTTAGGAAAACTTACCTTTAATCTCAGGACTCTCCAGGACTACTCAAAGGACTGTAACCCACATTCTTCCGGGATTACAGACTCACTGAATTTGAGAACCTCTATTCAGAGGCTTTGGGGCTACAGAGAGATTGCCTCTGAGCCAAAACGGGGAGCTGAAGGCAGGCCAGGCACGGAGGGGCAGGGCCGCCCTTGAAGCCCTGCTCCACGCCTGCTCCCGGCTTCTCCCTCTGGGCGGGAAACGCGGATGTCTTCCTGACAATGCAGCCACGTGGCATCTCTGGGAGGGTTTATGTCCTTTCTTCCTTTCAGAGAAGACGTGACTCCTTTTCCTGAGACCAATCCTGACATTTTTTCAGGCTGGAGCTGGTGTGTAGGGAAAAGCAGCAGGAAGTGTGTTTGTCAACCACTCTTCAACCTGCTGCGCCGGCTCAGAGATTGAAAACCTGAGGGGTCACTTTCCAGGGGTCAGTCTCGGCCAGAGAAGCTGCTAGAGGATGGCACAGCCTCCTCCTTCAGCCAACAGGGCTGCGCTTCTCCCTGAGGGCGTGGCGTTCTAGCCCCAGGACAGGAATCGTGGTCTAACCCGGACAGTTAGACCCAACTCTAACTAACCCAACTCTCACCCACCTGCCGGTCAGACTTGCAGCCCTGTGCCGAGACCCGGCCAAGAACACACAAGGGGAGCGGGTGAGGGTGCTCCTGCGGAGGCAGCTTTTGGGGCTCTGATGAAGGTCAGAGACGACACATTCTGAGCTACAGCAGGCACTTTGAAACCACGAAACGATAAGCATGAAAACAAAAAGTCAGTGTGCTAAGGAAAGCAAATCAGGAGTTTAGAAAGGTCAAACATCTTTGGTGGCAACTCTCAAGCAGCCAGTGACCATCCACTTCCGGTTTTCTTAAGTGAGATAAAGAATGTTTAGACTGTTTAAATAATCAGTCAAGTTTTCTATTATTTGCTGACAAATAAAATGGTCAACACTTAGCTTGGACTCACTTGTAGAAACAATATCCCATTTGACTGACAAGGGCTTAATTTCCAAAACAGACAAATAGTTCATACAACTCAATAATAATAATAAAAAAACAATCCAATCAAACAATAGGCAGAAGACCTAAACAGACATTTCACCAAAGAAGACATATGGATGGCCAACAAGCATATGAAAAGATGACCAAAACTGCTAATTATTAGAGAAAAGCAAATCAAAACTACGATGACGCATCACCTCACACTGGTAAACACGGCCACCATTAAAAGTCTACAAATAATAAACGCTGGAGAGCGTGTGGAGACAAAGGAACACTCCTACACTGTTGGTGAGAATGTAAGCTGGCACAGCCACAGTGGAGAACAGGATGAAGGTTCCTTAAAAAATTAAAAACTGAGTTACTATATGGTCCAGTAATCCTACTCCTGGGCATATATCCAGGCAAAACTTGAATTGAAAAAGATGCATGCACCCCAGTGCATCACTATTTACAACAGCTAAGGCAAGGAAGCAACTTAAGTGTGCCTCAATAGATGAATGGATAAAAAAGATATGGGGACACACACTGCAGTATTACTCAGCCAAACAAAAGAATGAAACAATGCTATTATATGATATCAGATATATATGGTATCTAAAGTATGATACAAATGAACTTAGTTATAAATCAGAAACAGACTCACAGAAATAGAAAACAAATTTATAGTTACCAAATTGGGAGGCTATATTAGGATGCTGGGATTATCAGATACTATATATATAATAGATAAACAACAAGGACCTATTGCATAGCACAGGGAACTATATTCAATACCCTATGATAAACCATAATGGAAAAGAATATGAAAAAGAAAGTATATATATTTATAACTGAATCACTCTGCTATATACCAGAAATGGATACATTGCACATCAACTGTACTTCAATATAAAACAATATCCCAGATGAGCTGTGTATACACTTCCTGTCATAATTTTATTTAGGAAAAGATACACTTAATTAATAGGCTTTGGTATAATGTAGTTTTGTTGGGTTTCCTCTGAATGTTCAACAAATTATTGATGGATGTTAGTCCACTCTAAGCCATACTGTGGTCACATAATAAGTACTAAGCCATTGACTATTTTATTATTTCAGTGAATAGTTTTATACCAGTGGCTTACTCTCCATGGTGCTGAAGCAGGGGTCTCTAGGTCTTCCGCTATAGCGTGGAGGATATCGATACTGTAAGAGTTAACTGACCAGCACTTATTCTAGAGCAGTTTCTGGGTCTGGGTAATGGTTAGTTAGTACCCCAGTGATGACCAGGGGAGCGGCGTAGAGATGGGTCTACAATCCCGAGGAAGGAAGCTTGACAATAAAAACTCTGCTCCTTGATTCCGCTTTCTCCAGTGGCTCTCCTGTCCCTCTGTCTTCAGGATAAATTCAGAATCGCACCATTTCTCTGCTTCCACCACTTCCAGTCTGGACCAAGCACCAACATCTTGTGCCTGGGTTGCTGTGACAGCCGTCTCTCTGTCCCTGTCCCTCTCTGCCCGCCACCCCCCCCCACCCCCCCCCCCCCCCCGCCGCCGCCATCCCTGGCAAACTCTTCTCAAAAGCCAGTTATGGGCTAAACTGTAGGCTAGAATGTGTCATCTCTGCTCAAAATTCTCCAATGGCTTCTCATCCTTAAACGTGCTTCCAACCCCCAAACTCTCACACTGGCCTAGGAGACCTCCACCAGTGCCGACCCCCTACCCCTCCGTCTGTCTGGGGTCTTGTGCCCCCCTCCCCGGGAACGCAGTGCACAGATCACCCGCCTCCTGACTATCCTGGAACACAGCAGACACACTCCTGCTCCAGATCTCTGGTACCTTCTTCTGCCCGAGAAGCATGGCCTCCAGGAGCCCACAGGGCATAGTCCCTGGCCTCCTCACCCCCTTCCACCTTACTCAAACGTCTCCTTTACATGGGGGCCTTCCCTGGCCACCCAGACCGAAAACGGCCCCATCTGCTCTGATCACCAGTCACTGAATTATTCTTCCCCTTGGCCTTCTCATCATGAGCCTCAGAGTTTGCTTATGAAACGACCTTGTCTCTCTCTCCCCTGCCAATCCTAGAAGGTAGTCACACGGGGGCAAGGACTTGGCTTTTGTCTGTTAATGCATCCGCAGCACAGAGAACAAACACATGGGGCACATGGAGTACACGCCTGGTGAGTGGACACGTGGAAAGAAGGAACAAAGGGGAAAAGAACACTTCTCACATCCAACGAAAACATCCTCAACTCTCAGTGTGGCAAACTCCAGAAAAACAAAACCATGGATACAGACGCCAGATGAGCCCTGCGTTGGCTGCCTCTGGGGTCACTCTCTCAGCTCCAGGGTTCCCCACTCCCGTATTTTCTGTCAACATGCTCTGGTCTGGCCCTGAGTGAGACCACTCAGCAAAGACCCGTCTGTGCCCTCATCCACGCGTGTCAGCCACCGCTGTCAGGGCGTCCCCCACGAAAAACTGCAGGGTGGGCTGAGGCTGCTCCTTAAGGCTGGGGCTTGCTCTCTACAGACAAAGAAAAGCCACTTATACCACACCGCTGGTGGCTCAGTGGTCAAGAATCCGCCTGCAACACAGGAGACGTGGATTCAGTCCCGAGTCGAGGAAAATCGCAGCTGCTGAGGGACAGCGCAGCCCGTGTGCCTGCCCCAATTACTGAGCCCGTGCTCCAGAGCCCGGGGGCCACGACGACGGAGCTCACGGGCCGGAGAGCCTGTGCTCCGCAGTGAGAGGCCGCCGTGATGGGAAGCCCGCGCTCTGCACCAGGGAGCAGCCCCCACTCGCTGCACCCGGAGAAAACCCTGTGGGCAATTAAGACCCGGCACAGCCAAGCTTTTTTAAAGAAGCGTTGTCCTTGGCCAAAAAGAAAAAACAAACAGAAACTGGACCAGTGTCTGCAGAGCGTGGTGGTGGTTCTTCATCTGGTGGTTACCAGTTCTCATTCTGATAGCCTCTCAATTTACCTTCTAACAAAAGCACCCACTAAAAAGACAAGCGTCTGTCAGTGGTCATTTGTGTGTGAATTCCTTTGCCCGATGACGACTCCTGCATGTGACTTACAGGATCACTTTCACCCTCGGGTAAACCCTTCAACTCTCACCCAAGACTCTGAGCTCTGCGGGTCAGAGCAGCTGTCTCATCAATATTATCATGGGAACGAATCTGCTTCTCAGTTGTGTCCAACTCTTTGTGACCCCACGGACTGTACAGTCCATGGAATTCTCCAGGCCAGAATACTGCAGTGGGTAGCCTTTCCCTTCTCCAGGGGACCTTCCCAACCCAGGGATTGAACCCAGGTCTCCCGCGTTGCAGGTGGATTCTTTACCTGCTGAACCACCAGAGAAGCTGGCGAAGAATACTGGAGTGGGTAGCCTAGCCCTTCTCCGAGGGACCTTCCTGGTCCAGGAATTGAACCAGGGTCTCCTGCGTTGCAGGCAGATTCTTTAACAGCTTGGCTACAGGGAAGCCCTGCAGCCTTTGCTCTGATGAAAGTGTTCATAACCAGATGGTAAAAAGGGAAGAAGAGACAACAAAAAATTCATTAACTAAAAATGAATGTTTAATTAATACAGTTTCACATCTCAGAGTATCCACTGTGCAAGAGTGGACACAGCTCCAGATGAACCCGGAGATGGGCTGCAGAGAGCAGGTCTGTGGGAAGTGAGCAGGCAGTGACAGGACCTGTCTCGGGGTCAGGATGGCACGGATCCACTTCCCCAAACCCTTGCTAGCACTCATTACGTGGCTCTTCTGGGGCATGTCGTTCATGGAAGGACAGAGGGAGTCTGGGAATGCCAGGTGTCTTGGGGACAACTGCTGCCTTTGGTCACCTTCTTAAAGGTTTTGCTGTGGTCTCTGTGGATTCCTTCTCAGATCAGTTCTTAAAAATCTAGGAGCTATGTGCTTCAGCTTCCTTGCTCAGGCGTCTCCAATAGTCTGAGCGGATTTCTAGCAGGATAGCTATGTGAGCTGGTCCCACTATCAGAAAACTTGAGATGGGACTTGACCAAATCCAAGTTCAGTGGCTACTCTCTTCAGAGAAGCACCTGAACACTGTTTCTGAGGCCTTGTCCATTCAGCAAGCTCTTGCCCTTAATTTCCTTCTTAAGATTTGCTCTTTCCTAGAAGCTTTCCCTGATCACCAAGAGCCAAAGACAATTCAAATGCTAAACAGCTTCTTTCTTTCTTAAGATCAAGTTCTTTCTTCACTCGGAAACCTCCTTACTACATTTTGTGCAATGTGAATTTATTAAGTTGGTCTTCAATCACCTGTAAGAATACTTCTCAAACAGGTAGGAAACATATCCTTTTCACTAGCAGCAATGCCTACTAGAGGGGAATGAAAAATACAGTGTCTAAGACCACACAAGTTATGGCTTAGGTTAAATGTTAAGTGTCAAATATATATATATATATATATATGTGTGTGTGTGTGTGTGTGTGTATATGTGTGTAACATTATTATTTGAAAAGAAGTTTAACCACATCTACATATAAACGTACATGCATCTGATTGAGCAGTTTCTTTTCTTCTGAACTCTGCATATCATTTTTCATTTCATTTAATATAACACTATCTCCTTTTGACCTCTGATATGTGAATACGACAGTAACAGGCTAAATGAAAACTGTGATGGCAGTCCTAACGTAGGCACTGCCATCAGTATTCAGACCTCACTCCAGCAATCAAACCCTGAATACATTTCCTCCTGACATTTCCCTTTCTCATGAAGGCAGGATGAAAGGCCAGCTTAAGATGAAATGAGAGGAACAGCGATAATGTCATGTACACACAGCAAAACAGTTTCTGCTCCTAGAGCTTCACACTGGAAAACAAAGAAACCAAAGCAATTAAAACAAGCCAAGAGAACAGGGAGCTGCTGAAGGAACTGATTATTCAAATAAAGGCTCTGCATTTTATAGGACAACGCAGAATGGATTTGCAGACTCTCTCCCTAACTTGCTGGCTCACCTTCTACTACCTACTAATTTAAGGAAGCAATACATTCAAAGCAGAGCTTTCTTATAAGTTTTTACCTGAAAGCTCCGTAAATTAGTAGGCAGGTATTAATAGACAGGTATTAATAGGCTCACCTTCTACTACCTACTAATTTAAGGAAGCAATACATTCAAAGCAGAGCTTTCTCATAAGTTCTTACCCGAAAGCTCCGTAAATTAGTAGGCAGGTACTAGTAGACAGGTATTAGTAGGCTCACCTCCTACTACCTACTAATTTAAGGAAGCAGTACATTCAAAACAGAGCTTTCTCATAAGTTCTTACCGAAAATTATGCTAGGGCTTATATTTTTAAAAGAAAATTTCAACGTTTTCCCCTCTGCCATTCCCCTATCAAGCTTCTGCATGCAGTGGTAACCCACTGCCAAGACACAGCAAATAGACACATTTTTAGGTTGTATAGCTTGTATTCATGGCTTTCTGGGAAAATGTGAGGCTTTGTGAATTCTATTGTTTCATTTCAGTCTGCCTTCTGGCTTGACTGTTCTGTAAATGGACTTTCTGACTTCAATTAAAAACAAAACTAAAATAAAAAGCTTACTTCTAATAATAATATAAGCCGAAGAGGTAAAAAACAAACAAAAAAAACCCCTAATACAGACAAAAAGCACCGGGACTGTAGAGAGCATTTGGGGAGTGTCCTGGTCTCCACTCTAAGGCACCTGCTCTCTGCCAGGTGATAGGTGAGACCCAGGCCGCTGCCCCCAGACTCCTGCAGGCCCTTCAGAGGAGGGGCAACGAGGCCTCAACGGCCACCCTCGTGCTGCCTGCCCCGCCAAGACCCCTCCCCAGCTGGAAGGCCCAGGCAGGGCACGCAGTCTCCCTGCAGCGCTTCACCTCTGCAGCATCCCCGTCCTGAGAAGACAAGACCCGGGCGTCAAGGAGAGCACCCACAATTCCAAAAGCTAACCTGTGAAATGCTGCTGCCTTCTCCCTCTTCAAACCTGGTTTCTCGAGCTCTCAAAACCCTTTCTATAATAAACCCAGTCTGTATCAGTACTCAGATTTTCTTCTCTTCTTAGAAATTAAACCCCAAATTCTCAATTTAAAAGTCCACAGAGCTCACTTAGTAAAGAGAACACAGTTTGCTCTCTTGGAGGAAAATTTAAGAATCTTCCATTTCCCACCCAGCCGTGGTTCAGTCCTACAGACCGGCGTGCACAGGGCTTCTGCCCCCGGGGCCCCACCTGGCGTGGCCCTGTGTGCGGGCTTTTACAACAGCCGAGTGTGAAATTAACTGGAAGAAGAAAATTTACTCTGCATCCATGGGATTAACAAATTTGCTGCTCAGCAAAATGGGAAAAAAAAAAAAAAAAATCTGTCCTTTGAAGCACAGAGATGTGAAGCCGAGTTTCTACAAACCTAAGATAAGTAATTTGAGCTGGAGAAACACTACTTATCTGGATTAGAGGCTAAATTTCACTCCCATGGGATAAAAGTGTGTCTCTAAGGTTTTCCCTCGGGACCTCACATCTAACACAAAGTTTCAGTCTGTTATGACAGCGTTCCTGCACAGGCCCCGCTCCTCATTCTCGGCTTCTGTCTTGTGTTTCTGCCTGCCCCGGGATTCCCTAACGTCGCCCATGGTTTCCCTCAGAAGCAGGCTCGTGGGACTCATCGCAGTAGCTGGCCTGTCACACCATGACTCCCAAAATGCCAACGCCAGCCAAGGGGACAGGCCGGTCTTTCTAGGAAATTTTTAAAGTAGGATCTGAGGAAGTTCGAAGGTAAACCACCTTCCCCATCGACTTCCCAGGACACGTCATCCCTAAATACACTGATGGCTTTTGAGCTTATAGCCGTTTTGCACCTTCTACAGGCCCGGTTCAAATGTCCTCCTAGCATCTCTCTGGCTCCGTGGCCAATTGGCGAGCCTGTCGTCGTGGTAAAGCATCTTCGTCCTGGGGAGTCGGAGGACCCCAGGACGAGTGACCAGGCCTCGGCATGCCCCTGACTCCCTCCAGCCTCCGGTCCACACGGGGAGCGAGCGGCGGCAGGAAACCTCCCGGGCCTCCCCGAGGGGGGCGTCGTGACTCACGGAGGACACAGGACCGCCCCGGGGAGCGGAAGCTCAGGGAAACCAGGCGTGGTGACCCGGCACACGGCTGTCCAAGGCCGGGCCTGGGGAGGGCGGGCACGTCCCGAGCGAGCGCCCACGCGTCCGTCCTGCGCGTGGGCCGAGCCCCCGGGACCACCGCGGCCGACAGGTGCTCCCGCAACAAGCCCGTGCAGGGGGAATGGCCCCCGGCCTTCCGGGGAGGGCTGGGCCGGCAGTCCTGGTATAAACAGGCTTTTTTTGCATCTGAGTTTTCTCTAATATTTTCAGAAAAACATTTCTGAAAACATTAGTTCCATTATAAGTCTAATGAGTAATTCTGAACTTAGATCCACCGCAAGGACTGAAGAAGCCTGCTCCCTCCGAGAAGCCCCTGAATCAGATCGGGGACCCAAGCAAACGAGTTTTTAAAACTCTTACATCAAAAGCATATAGATTCTTATAGGCAACAGTAGGAAGAAGCCTAATGTAGTTAGACAGAGATAAAGCATTCTGGGTAGAAAGAAAAAAGAAGGAAAAAAAAAAAAAAAAAAAGAGTTCGCACAGGAAATGGCTCATGGCACCAGGACTCAGCAAAAAGTGACGGACGCGAGGGTCACCTACCAAGAGGTCTAAGGGGACCCGGAAGCCGGCCGCTCACACTGTTCCCGAGAGAACTGCTTTGTGGGGAGACGGACGGGGGTTTCTATTCTCCCAGGTCACTTGGTGAATGCGCTCACACCAGATCCCCACCCAGAAATAACGATCGAAACAGCAAGCAAGGCACGGCCAGAGCAGGGCGGACTCGGAGTCTGACGTGAGCCCGACAGCCGGGCCTCTCCGATTATGCGAGAAACCTGCACCCCGCGATCCCGGGAGCGCGCCTCCGCTCCGGGCTGGCTCTTAGACAGACCGACCCGTGCGGGAGCCAGAGAACACGCCCGAGTGGCTCCCTGGGCCCCGAGTGTCCAGAGACACTACAGTCTGAAGGCTTACGGAGAAAAAAGAGTGTCAGATATCGTAAAATTTTATATTGATTACATATGGAAATGATAACACTTGGGACATACTGTGTTAAATTGAAAAATCTTATTACAATGAATTCTACCTGTTTCTTTTTACATGTGACTACTAAATACGTAAAATTACATGTGTGGTTTGCATTATATCTCTATTTGGACAGAGCTAGTCTAGATCATCTGATATCCCCAAACTGAAATATTCTTGTTTTATGTTTAATAACACTCTTAGAGATATCGTGAGAGTGAGTTAACCTAATACATTAATTGATGTCAGCACATTGTTCAGTTGCTCAGTTGTGTCGGACTCTTTGTGACCCCGTGGACTGCAGCACGCCAGGCTTCCTTGTCCCTCATCTCTGGGAGTTTGCTCACACTCATGTTTACTGAGTCAGTGATGCCATCCAACCATCTTGTCCTCTGTTGCCCCCTTCTCCTGCCCTCATTCTTCCCCAGCATCAGGGTCAGTATGCTACTCACAGCAAAAATACACAGGGAGAAGGGGCCTTATAGGTCAGCTCACCCAATTCCATCTCATCTTCATAGCCAGAAACTGAAGTCCAGAGAAGGATGAGACTAAAGTGGCCTAACTTCCAGGCCATCCCTTTCCCTCATTTCACTGTTTTATAACTGCAAGCTTTTGTGCCCTTTTCTTGCAGACAGTACCTTCACCCCAAGCAGTGACGCTCCTCAGAGCAGACATTTCAGGCGTGAGGACAGATTTAAGGACAGTCACTGCAGGGCCCATGACTGATTCTCTGTTCTGCTTCTCAATCATCTGTTTAAAATGTGATTCAGAGCCTCCCTGTTGCTAAGCTTCTCCTCCCTTCAAAAGCATGCGTCATCTTTTACAGATGAAAACCCAGAGCTCTGCAGCCCTCTCGCTCACCGTGCCGGACAAAATGCAATTCCAAACGGTAGCGCAAAACCCCTGATGTGAGCTGGACTTGTATGTCTGGGCAGCTGCTGGACTTGGGTCTCTAGCTTTGGACTCTAACACTTAGTCTTCTACAAGAAAAAGAAAATCCCTCAACTTCTGCAAGAAGTCAATTAACCTGCCACATCTTAGCTTCTCAGATCCACACGTAATCACCTTTGTGCTGTTTTCTATAAAGGAGATGCCACTGGATTTAGACTCTGTCCCTGAGACAGACTGGCTGCTAACCTCCTAGGAAGGTGGGAAAATTTCCCTTACTTTCACTCCGGAGGAAGCAAGTGATCATGGCTATCTTTGTATGTTTACAACCAAGTCCACTCACAAATTAGCAGCAAGATCATCTTGTTTCAGTGACAGATTTGCCCGGTGACAGCTGGCAGTGCCCTGAGATATGTCCTTGCACTCACTGCTCCTATGAGAGGTGAAGTGGTCCATAATGTGAAAATTACTTATGTGATGTTGACAGATAAAAACTGTGCCATCTGAAGAGACAGAGCTAAGATCACAGTCAGAGAATCTGTTCAAAAAGAAATACATCAAAACCGCCCACCTACCCACCATGCCAACAAATAACCCCACAGTAAAACTGAGGGCCTACAACCATAAATGCATATTATGTGCCCTTCTCTATATGAGCTGTCTTGAGTCTCCTTAATGGCACTATATGGAATGTGCTCTTGTTCTCAAGTACATCAGTTTCAGAAGGAACCATGCCATTTTACATGCTACCAAAAATTAGATATTCAGAAAAAGATGCAGCATGCCTCAAGAATGTCCTAGATTTTTTTTCGATTTAAAATTTAGAGAGATTTACATGTCTTGTTAGAATGGACATTTGCTGTTGCTAAAATTGCACTTCAAGCCATGTGGTTGGTGTGGGTCCTGCCTGCCTTAATCCATAAGCACTTTCTGCTCCAGGCTGAAATTCAGGAGTGAGCACATGGCTGAATTCCAGCCCATTCAGCAAGGGGCCTTTGTTCTGCACTTGAGCAGAACAGAGCTGAGCCATCAGGGACATGGACTTCTCTTCCTGCTGGACTGGAACCTGAGAACACACGTACCTGGAAGTGTCCACTTTCTAACCATGAAGAGACAGTTGATTCAAAGCCCATATTCACAGCTCTAAGGCACAAACCACATCCAAGCGTCTGCAGCATCTATACAGGAACGGCCTAGTCAGTGTGCTCAGGAGCCAGGCTGCCACACAAACGTGGACCCTGCCAGGCTGGGTGTACTGGGGGTGGAAGGAGGGCCCTGCTGATCTCCCCTAATCGCATTCAAATCTCAGCACCAACCAATCCAGCACTGCGAGGGCCAGAGAAAATGCCCCGACCTCAGGTCTGCTGGTCGTGAAGTGCCCTGTGCTGCCTGCCAGGTCTCCGTGGTGCCGCAGTGAACGCGGGAGCTGCTGGGCGCCTGCCCTCAGTACTCCCTCCTCAGCCAGCCTCTGACAGCCCAGCTGCCCGGTTTGAACTGCTAGCGTTGCCCTTAGCCTACTCACGTCTAAGAATTATTAATAACTTATGCCACGGAAAACATCTTAGATGTCACTTGAAAAACATCCTGGAGCAAACATCATCTTCACTTCAACTATGAAGAAACAAAAAGCCGAATTTCTGGGGCCACGTTCAGTGCTAGCGAGGGAGCTCCTGCAACAGGGCCGTTCCTCTGAGGGCCGAGGGGCCTCAGGCAGAGCCCAGGCTCCTGTGCTTCGAGCAGCTGGAGCTTTGTAAGTTTTCACGTGACGAACACCACGCACCTGTCCCACATCCTGATAAATTTCCAAATGCACCAGAAACGTGGAGATCGATTCAACATTTTTAAGTGAAAAGAGAGCTGAATAGAGTAGAAGTAAGTGAAGTCAAAAGGAAGTGGAGCTATTTCTGATATTTATTTTTTGAAAACTGGGAAATGATGGTGAGTTTCTTACACAGACTTGTGACGCCTAACAACTCTTGCAGAGGTGAGATTAGACTCCACGTGAACCCTTGTAAACAATCAACAGCCACGACTTTGGGGGACCAATTCAATCAAGAACAAAGCAATGCCCCACCACCCACCCCAATCTCCCACTGCACAGGCAGAAAAGAGAGAGGCACGGACCTGGTGAACTACAGTCATTCTGAGCGGAGTTTGCTGCCGTCAGTAATAGCGTGCTGTCTTCTTACAGGCTCAGGCTGAAGTTGATGTGAGTCTCCTTGTTCTCTGTGGACTTTTTATAGACTTCAAAAATAAACAAGGCTTCCCTGGTGGCTCAGTGGGAAAGAAGCCACCTGCCAGTGTAGGAGACATGGGTTCGATCCCTGATCCAGGGAGCTCCTACATGCCGAGGAGCAGCTAAGCACGCGTGCCACAACTCCTGAGCCCGTGCTCAGGGCCCGGGAGGCACGACTCCTGAGCCAAGCTGGCACCAGTACTGAAGCCCGCGTGCCCTGGAGCCCACGCTTCAGCGTGAGAGGCCCCTGTAATGAGAGGACCGCGCACCGAAACCAGAGAGGAGCCCCGGGTCGCTGCAACTGGAGGAAAAGCCTGTGCATTGTAGTGAAGACCCAGAATAGCCAAAAATAAACAATGTAATTCAGGAAAGTTCAACTTAAACAAACAAAACCCACCCCTGAACCTTCTTATTTACCAGAGTTTCTAATTATTTACTGTCAGTCGGGGTTAAGAGAATTTCTAAGTGCTGCAAATTTGGCCCACCTGAAGAACTGTTTGTTGTACTCAGAGCAACCTGGGATATAAACAACTGAAATGCATCCAGTTAGAAACAACCGTGTTACTACCAAGGACTTAATATTCTAACAAAATGAAGGTGCTTTTCTTACCAAGATGTGAAAATTACAAGAGCCGCTCTGAAACCGCAGGGAGTCCCTACCACCGGAGCAGGTGTGAGAGCAGGCCGGCGGTGGGACTGAAGATGCCCCTCCGGTCTCTGCCCGTCCGGGGTCACAGGGAACTGCAGACCCTGCTGTCTGCTTAACACTTTTGTTTTCAGGGCACCTACTAAGCTTTCCTCTGATGTTGCCTTATTCTATTTATTTACTCAAATACGTATGAGTCTCAGTCCATCTTCCAGAAGCTGAGGAAAGAACAATGAACGAGTATACTGGAGGGTCCTTGAAGTTCAGACACCTTCGCCCCTACCCCTCAGGGCTGGTCCATCATGCTCAGACCCCCATCCGGGGAACAGCCTTAGAAAGCTGGATGCTCTGAGGGCATCACTGCAGGTACATGTACAGGACAGAGCCTGGTGGCTGAAATAACAGCGGAGTGGACCCCACAGATACACTACTTCAACTTTCAGTTACTGAAAAGTAACGGTTCTCTTAAAAAAAGAGACTACTTCACAAAAACCTTGTTAGGTAACCTCTAAGAAGCGAGGGGACTGTCCGCCTTTCTGGTTCACAGGTCAGTGAGGTTCGAGAGACACTCCAACATGCC
Source organism: Dama dama (assembly GCF_033118175.1). Classification (NCBI taxonomy): domain Eukaryota; kingdom Metazoa; phylum Chordata; class Mammalia; order Artiodactyla; family Cervidae; genus Dama; species Dama dama. The sequence goes on along the minus strand of NC_083712.1, from coordinate 44,570,558 downwards.
CGATGTGTTACCATATGGGAAGATATTAACGAGCCAAAGTCCTGGAACGCAACCTTCACGCTCCTTGATGTGACGATTTGATGAAAGCAAGACTTACCCACATAAAGGCTGATCTAAAGCCTATGTCAGGAAATGGAAATGCTGGCTTTGGCTGGGTTACATTTCCAGAAAAAGGGTTCCAACAGGAGGTTCAAAGTGGGGGGAGCGTCTAGCGGGGGTGACCCTTCCTTGGTCCTGCGGCCACCCCTGCCTCCTGGGTGCAGACTGACGGCCTTGGAGCCAAGGGCTCAGAGCGAGGTATTGTGAGCTGGCAGCAGGGGCCTGAGGAGCTGGGAAATTAATCAGCACGTGTGAAACTAACAGGCTGGCAGCTGAAAGCCACTCCAGACGTGTGAAGAACTGTGATAGATTTCTGAGGACTCCCATTTCCCAAGACCGAACAGGTGTGGACAGAGATGAGCCGCTTAGTAATTCTGTTTTTTAAAAAGTATTTTTTCAAGAAGTCTTTGACTGGGAAGGCTTCCAAAGTTCTAGCTAATAAAGCTTCATCTTTAATAAAAGGAAGATTTTTCTTCATCTGCACAGAGCAAGGATTTGCTTAGCCATGAAGAAAACTGGTACATAGATCTTCACAGCACCAAATGCCACATTTTATAACTCTGAAATCTAAGACTTCTAAAAGCTTCCATGAAACCCTGTCCAATTCAACGAGCGAGCACAGGGCAGAGATGGGAAGGGGACCCAAGGCCCCTGCTCTCGAGGGCTCACAGTCTCGGGCGGCAGACACTGTGGGACCGACCACAGATGCAAAGACCCTGAAACCACCCCAACAGGAGCCCCCAAGCAGGACGGGGGCCAGAGGCTGAGAGCAGGCTTTTCACAGGAGGGGCCTGGGCTGTACCCTGAAAGACGAACAGGACTCTCAGAAATGAAAGGAGGGAAGAGCAGCTGGGGCAGAAGGTAAAGAATCTGCCTGCAATGCAGGAGACTGGGGATCAATCCCTGGGTCACGAAGATCCCCTGGAGAAGGAAATGGCAACCCACTCCAGTATTCTTGTCTGGAGAATCCCATGGACAGAGGAGCCTGGCGGGCTACAGACCATGGGGTCGCAAAGAGTAGGACGTAACTGAGTAGCTAACTTTCTTTTTTTCTTTTCAAAGTAGATGAACAAAGGCATAACAGTGTGTTTGGAGAGGGTAAAGTAGCAGAAAAATGACCGATCTACATGGAGGTCATGGCGGGAAGACCTGTGCTGTGGACAGACAGAAGGAACCCAAATCCTCTCAGATTAAGGACTGGACTTTATCTGAAGGTAAATTGTTGGGGGAGGTGAAGGGGAAAACCCAGGGCAGCTATTGACAGAAGCATGCCTTAGAACACTCTCAGGAGTGTGTAGGATGAGCTGAAGACAGAAGCGCTGCCGGGTTCAGGAGAGAGGTGAAGAAACCTGGGCCCTGGGCAGAGGGGGCTTAAAGGCAGAGCTGGTGGCGAGCAGGGTCAGGAGAGGCAGCAGAGAGGGCGCTGGGCGCTGGGGTCTGATTAGGTCTGGGGGCGGTGGGTCAGGGTGAGGGTGCTCGGATGATGCTGTGATTTAAGCCCAAGGAAGAAACAGGATTGTAAGATGGGAAAGAAGATGAATAAGAATAGATCAGATCTACAAAGCAAAAGAATAGCTAAAGACAGATTCAACACACTCCACAGAAAAAAATTATATAAAAATTAAAAGATAATTGTTCTTTAGTTTGGACTAAGCCCATGTACTTAAAATCAAGGATCCTTTCAGTGTCTTCAAGTGGCAGCTGATGCGGTAGTCACAGTTAAAACATAACCCTGACACTCACTGGGGAGACAATGTATCTGAAGATGCGTACATGCTAAGTCACTTCCGTCATGTCTGTGCGACCCTGTGGACTGCAGCCCGCCAGGCTCCTCTGTCCACGGGGATTCTCCAGGCAAGAATACTGGAGTGGGTTGCCATGCCCTCCTCCAGGGGATCTTCCCTACTCAGGGATTGAAACTGTGTCTCTTATGTCTCCTGCATGGGCAGGCGGGTTCTTTACCACTAGCGCCGCTGGGAAGCCCCTTACGCAAAGGTAACATTTACTGTTCACAGTGCTTTCAACTCGCTTTTAGATTTTCTGTCTTTCCAGATTGTACAGATCCTCCCCATTCCGTTTAGTGGCCACACGTGCTAGAGTACTGGATGTGCCAGGACTTGGTTTACCAGCCTCTGTGTGAAGGGCAGGAGAGGCAGAGGAGAGCTGTCTCTGTTGCCTAGCAGCCAGAGCGCGTGCGGGAGACGCGCAAGGCACCCCGCAGCTCGTTTCCTCCGCGGTACTTTTTCTGACTCAGACTCTGCTGGAAGAGATGCAGAAATAGAGAAAGCGGCTGCCCACCCCGGCATGTCCATCGACTGTTGCTTTTTGGTCTCTCAGCCAGCACATGCTATTCCAACCAGCAGGCGATTTGCTTTTAAGCATAAATACTGACAGTTATTCTTTGATGCTTAAATAGAACCATGAGCATGAGGGGCCACCTTGACTGAGACCCCGCCCGGAGCCCCAGGAGAGGGAGGGTCAAGGTGCGTTGCCCACAGATAAGGCAGCTATAAAAAAAAAACAAAACCTGCCTCCTGGAAACATCCTAAGATAGCTCAGGTAACAGGCATTGTGACATTTAGGTTCAACACACCTCAAACTCCAGATAGTGGTCTTTGAGCTTGTACTCATCCACCTCCTTGGCTTTAACCTTCTTGTCGGGCGGGTAGGATCGGTGCTCCGCCAGCTCTGTGGTGATCTGCCTCAGCTTGGTCTCGTGGGATTTCAGCTGCTCCTCCTGCAGGGGAGCATTACGCCATTGAGCATCGAGAAAATGAAATCAGTAAACAGTTGCAGTGCAATTTTAAAAGCCCCCTCATCATGAATGACTTCCATTCATCCAGCATCCCACCAGCTTTCTCAGCCAGGGTCCACGTGCACCTTCTGTCCACTGAAAAAGATAGTCACAACCTAAAAGTTGAGAGCTACCTTTCATTCAGTGAGAATTTTTAGGACTCCGCGCTCAAGAGACAGCATCTCAAGTGACCCTCAGAGAACCGCTCGGAGGAGGTGAGGGGAGGAGTCAGGTCATAAAGAAGTTTTGCAACAAAGGGCAGGTAGTCTTAGCATCAAAAGATTACTGTTAAAGGAAACCAGATACCCCAAGTTAAGGAATTTAGGGCTTTTCTAGGTATGGGAAGATGCCACCTGAGAGTCTCCACTCCCTGACATCATTTCTTTCATATGCATCTCAGCTATCCTGGGCCAGGATCCTGTGCTTTTCACATCCTGAGCTAACCTTGGGCTCCCCGTAGGGAGCAGCTGTAGCCTGATGGCTGTTTGATTGACGCTATTCTCTTTCCCGAGTATCCTTAGGCTCACCTTGGAGGGCTGATGACTGTGACATCCTTGTTTAATGACAGGGTAGGAAGTATTTCATTTCTTACTTTGAAAAATGGTATCCAAGGGCCAAGGCCAGCCTCCCCAGCCAGGCCCCTGCTCTCCTGAGAGAGACTCCCAACAGGCAAGGCACCCAGCACCCATGCTAAGGGCAGTGCGATTGGACTTCTCCAAGCCATGACCTCCGCAGGGCCATCCTGTCTGTCACTGTGGGTGAAGGCCTACCCAAAATATTTTTTTCCTTTCTGAGACAAGCAGTGCCATCAAGAATAACTTTCTGAAAGCTGTTATTCTGAAAACTGTAGTAACCTATGCTTTTCCCTCCCAAATAGTAGAGGTTCTGACGTCCCTCGACTACAAATTTTACTGAAGCACATTTAACTTGTTTTCCAGTTTCTCTGGGTTGTTATAAATAATGCTACATCCTTACAGATGTTGCCCAGTGAATATGAGCAAGGTTTTCCTATAGCATACAGGCACATCTCGCTTTATTGCACTTCGCAGGTCATGTTTTTTTTCAAGCTGAAGGTTTGTGGAAACCCTGGGTGAAGCAAGTCTAATGATGCCATCTCTCTAACACTGCTCACTGTGGGTCACTCTGCCACATTTGGTACCTCTCAAGATATTTCAGACCTGTTCATTATAATTACTTTGTTACCGTGGTCTGAGATCAGTGATCCTTGCTGATACCACTACAACTTCATGGAAGGCTCGGATGATGATGGTTAATACTGAGCAATAAAACATTTCTTCATTAAGGTAGATACATTGCTTTTCTAGACACAATACTACTACACATTGAATAAGCTGGGGTATAGTGTAACATAACCATTATATGCACCGAGAAACCAAAAAAGTGTGTGGCCTGCTTTATTGAGATATTTATTTTATTGCAATGGCCTGAAACCAAATCAACAGTGTCTCTGAAATCTGTGATCACCAAGAGGTGAAGTTTCTGGGTTTTAGAAAATGCACATCTTTAATATAACGCTAAACTTTTCAAGTGTTTCCATCAGCTTACATTTCCACAGTAGGCTTGAAGATTCCCATTGTTCTACACCCTTGCCAAAACTTGATGTGACATCAAACTTGCAAATTGTTGCTAATTTCATGGGTATAAAATGATTTGAATTTACGTTTTCCTGATTACAAGTAAGGACGCACACTTTCATATGTTTACAGGACTTCCTCTTCTGTGATCCGGCTGCTGAAATATTGGACCCATTTTTCTACTGAGTCCAGATTTGTGAAGTATGGTGATTTGTAGTTTATAGCTTACAGTGTATGGTTTGGGTGGTGGTGGTGGTCTAGTTGCTAAGTCAAGTCCGACTCTTTGCGACCCCCTGGCTCCTCTGCCCATGGGATTCTCCAGGCAAGAATACTGGTTTGCCATGGGTTGCCATTTCCTACTCCAGGGGATCTTCCCAACCTAGGAATTGAACTCGGGTCTCCGGTATTACACACAGATTCTTTACTGACTGAGCTACAAGGGAAGCCGTGTATAATTTATTCCCAGTCAAACAAATGTCAAAATTCAATGTGCAGTGCTTTATTCCAACCTCACTGACTTCATGAAGAATCAAGGAAATAATCTCAAAATAAAAATATTTTAAAAATCACATTTCTTGCCAATGATGCAAAACCTAGATAGAATCACGAGGAACTATCAGTCAAATCCGTATTAAGAGACATTCTATAAAATAAATGGCCTGTAATCTTTAAAAATGTCAAGATCATTAAAGTCAAGGGAAGAGCAGAAAAGAAAACCATACTTCTTAAATCTATTTTGACTAATGAAATAAAAATTCTAAGCACCTCTTATGGGCTTAGATAGGTACAGACTATGCAAATTACCCCAAGGTTAGAATCCTACAACAGAGGAGTCACACAGATTTTCCTGATAAAAACGGATGTAAAACCAGAGAAGTGGGAAGGTAACAGCACAAGATGCAGCATGTTCCCGGCCTCACGTGGACGGTTATATCTGTAACATCCACAGGGAAGACGCACCAGCAGGGATCTCCCTGTCTTCTCCCTTTTAACTTTGTCCTCACAATCCATCAGGGGAGCGGGCAGCCCACTCTCATAGGACAACACGAATGGAAGGGGTTTCACAGACGGCAGAAATGCACCAGACAAGGTTCAACGAAAAGGAACAGACAGCAAGAGGCAGGTACCTGCTGAAACTGTTCATATTAGGATGTCACAACTTAAATATCGGCAGTAAATACAGGATGCAGGAAAAACTGCTGTTATCTGTCAACAGACGTACATTGGTAGTACCTTTGATTGCACATACAATGAAATTTTATCCAAAAGGCAAGTTTCAAACGATGTCATTTAATATTGAATTTTTCCCTACTTATATAGTATTTTGACTCTGAAGAAAATTTCATATTTTCCTTTAAGACACCAAACTCTAATCTCGTGAAGAGCATTTCTTAGTTGATGAGGCGATGGGCACAGATGAGCTAGCTGCTTACGACCTTGCAGTGAGTCCAGGGCTGAGGCAGGGCCAAAGCCTCCCCTTCGAGGCTCAGCTGGATGGTTCTGCCGCCAGCCAGGCCCAAGGCAGCTCCGCATCCTTTTATACCAAGCACAAGGCGCAGGGAGGGAGGGACGACTGAGGTGGACACAGCTGTCCCCCTGCACACCTCCTAGGCGACAGGCACTGTGTTTGTGCGTGCACACGCGTGTGCATGCACATGTGCTCAGTCCTATCTGACTCTTAGTGACCCCATAAACTGTGGGCCACCAGCCTCCTCTGTCCATGGGCTTCTCCAGGCAAGGATACTGGAGTGGGTTGCCGTGCCCTCCTCCAGGGGATCTTCCCGACCCAGGAATCGAATCTGCATCTCTTGCGTCTCCTGCATTGTGCTCAGTACTTTTCTCACTATGGAATACACAATCCCAGGAACTCAACAGTGAAAGAGACCCTGGCCTTCATCACCCTTCTAACCTCTTCCTCTTGGAGGCCATGGAGATCCAAAAAGATAGTCTTGCTGGAGGCCCCAGAAGTAAATGCAGAGGAGCAGCAGCCCCTTCTCCCAACTCTGAGCCTCCAGACAGCTGTTGAAAACCCAAAGAGCTGCTGAAACCATGAGCTTCAAAACCGTCTGCTCCCTCCTGGATCAGCGCTGACCTCAGCCGTCAAGGCTGTTGGTAAACTCATCCGTCCTCGTCTGCCTTCTCTCCTGCGGCTCCCAGACACCCAGGTGTTAACCCAGATCCTCTCTCCAACTTCCATTCAAAGCCAGAATCCCCAGATGTCACAGCCTCTCCCACTTCTGTATCTATAGCATTTAAATGTCCACGTGTGTGCGTGCTAAGTCCCTTCAGTCATGTCCAACTCTTTGTGACCCCACAGACTGTGACCTGCCAGGCTCCTCCGTCCATAGATATTCCCCAGGCAAGAATACTGCAGTGGGTTGCCATGCCCTCCTCCAGGGGATCTTCCTGACCCAGGGATCGAACCTGTGTCTCCTATGGGTCCTGCATTGCAGGCAGAGTCTTTACCACTGAACCACTGGAGAAGCCCTAAACGTCCACACCACATGCTTATTAACAAAATATACCTGAACCTCTATAAATTTTACCTTCCTTACTGATTATAAGCTCTCTGAAGGCAGAGCGAGCTCATTTCCCCTTCTCTCAGCTCGTGGGGGTCTAGTATGGTGCTGGGCAGGGGGAGAGCAACAGGCATGGTTCTGGCTTGTAGAAGTCACCTGACCAACATCCAGCACCTAGGAGCCGAAGATGAGTCTTAGCTCTTTTTACAATGTCCACACACCTTGCATGGCACCTGGCATTTGGACCCCTTAGGAAGCAGGAGCTGAATAAGTGGACTTTTTTTTTTTTTTTTTTTTTTTAACGGGGGAAGGTAGAGAGGGAGACCTCAGACCGTTTGCTTGTACTGTTTTAAAGTAGACATGATTTAGGAGATAATGGCATTTCCAGAAATCTGTCTGGCAATTAACGATTCAAATTGCTAAATACCGCAGCTTCAGCGAACCTGAGCTGCAGGAATCAAGACTGAACACCTGCCTTCACAGCCGCAGGGGCTGCTGCTGAAAGCCCCATCGGAAAGATTTTGTTTCACTGTTTCATTTTTAGACGGTTTCAAAGACCTTAAGGAGTGTTTACTGAGCTTCAGCATAGAAACCTAACTGTCTGATTGAGCACTTAGTATATGTTACACTGTCGCTGTTTTAGTCCTTAAGTTGTATCAGACTTTGGGAACCCATGGACTGTACCCTGCCAGGCTAACAGGCAGGGTACCCAGGCTAACAGGGCTGTACCCTAACCACGGCATTGCCAGGCAAGAATACTGGAATGGGTTGCCATCTCCTACTCTAGGGGGTCTTTCTGACACAGGGATCAAAACTGCACCTCCTGGCAGGTGGATTCTTTACTACTGAGTCACAAGGGAAGCCCACCCATATGTTACGTACAACTGTCTAATAAATGAATATGAAAGCTGCCTACTCTGAAAAGGTGTGGACCACTGTAGTCCAAGTTCATGCCAAGGAGTCTAGACTGTGTCTTGTTGGTGATAGTAAGCCAGTTGTGGTTACATGACGCTGAAGGAATCCTATTTTAGCTAGCAGTGTGCAGGATGGGTTGGAGAGAAACAAGAGTTGGATAAGAAGGACCTCATCTGGTTCTAGGAACAGGCTGCCAGAGCTCTCCAAAGCCGGGTGTCTGCGCCCCAGGCAAGGTGACCCACTGGGGAGAAAGCTTTAAAATCAGCATTGAGGCATAATTCACATTTTACCACACAAATATCCCATTTGAAATGTACAATTTAGAGCTCTTAAATATATTCCCAGAGCTGTGAAACCATCACATTTAATTTTATGATATTTTAGTTCCCCTAAAAGGAACCTTTTGGAATGGAATCATGTGACACGCTCTTTTTGTGACTGGCTTTTCACGTAGCAAGGTTCCCAAGGCTCATCACACTGGGGAGTGTCAGGGTTTCATTCTTTAACAGCTGAATCAAGCCCTGTTGTGTGACTATGTAACATCTCATTAATCCAAGCAACAGCTGGTGACCATGTCCACCTTAGGTTGTTATGAATAACACTACTGTGAACAGTTGTGTAAAAGTTTTTATGTGAGTCCACGTTTTCATTCTCCTGTTAACAAAGTAGGAGTGAAATTGCTGCTAAACACGTCGTTAACTCTATATTTAATCATTTGATAAACCACCAAAATGTTTTACGTTCCTAGCAGCAATATATGAGAGTTGCAATTTCTCTGTAACCTCACCACTACATTACTTTTCATACAAAATTTAAAAAATGTATAGCCATCCTAATGGTATCTCATGATTATGATTTGTATTCCCCTAATGACTAATGATGTTTAGCACTTCTTATGTTATATTGATAATATATTTTATTAAAAGGATTCAATACATATATTGAAGGATACCTACTCAAATATTTAGTGCTGACAAGGCAAAGGATCCAAAAAATCAGGACACCAGAGGTTGAGATGAGCAGAGTCTGGACTGAGGGACATGGGCTGGACAGAAAGATGGTTAGGAAGAACGAGTGGCTGGCTGAGAGCGTGACCCCGAGCGGCTGGGCAGGCGGGCTCTGGCCAGCAAGGGACCCGCCTGGAGAAGGATGCTGTCCTTGGGGGTCCCTGCTTCTCATGACTGATGTGCAGGAGGTCCCTGGAGCTGCGGCTGGGCCATTGGGGACTCCTCACCCAGCCCCCGACCTCGGGATGTGCCTCCTCCTTGCCTTCCCCACTCTAGGAGCTGCCCCGGGGCGTGGCCTTGAGACAGCAGGTGGTGCTGGGACCATCTGGATAAATGACTGAGTCCAGTCAAGGCTCCTCATAAACTTCAGCATTCTGGAGGCAGGTGTAGGATCGGCCTGTCTCTCGGCCACTGCAGGCTGGTCAGTAAGCTCCCCTGCACATTAAACCCGCCCCAAGCAGCCCGCCGTGGCTGCCCCTGTCTTTGGCCTCCCCTGGCTGTCCTCACGCGGGCCAGTCTGTGAACCAGCACCGCCCCCTCCCCCGGGCCTCGGCACGGCTGTCAGACCACGGGCTAACACGAGGCTGGAAGCAAACACAGCACTCTCCTGTCTGTGATCTGTGCTAACGCAAGGCCTGGCCCGTGGAGGAGCGCTCGGTGGTCATCCAGAGTCAGCCTCTGACTGGACCATGGCTGGGAGCCAGAGGGAAACAGGACGAGGCGGTGGAGGAGACGACCCCTGCAGGAGGCAGGGGGGAGTGGGAGGCAGGACCTCTGATCTGCAGGGCAGGTGGCTGGACCACCGTGGGTCTTAGAAACACACACATTCCTGGGGACCCCGCCCCAGAGCTTATCGCTGGAGGAGTGGGTGGAGATGAGAAAGGCGCCTTTTAGAGAAGTCCCCAGGTAAATTCTTATGCACATTAATGTTTGAAAATGACTACTTGATGAGTAGAAATGGACGCCTGATAGATCCTAAAGATGGCCAGCCACGAAGTCCTAAGTCTGGAGTGCTACACAGAAGGATAAGCAAAACTTAAAACCTTTTCACACCGGTCTCTCCACCTGCGACAGGAAGAGAAATGGGCTCTGGCACCACGGCCGCAAAAGCAACGACAAGAAGGCGACTCCTCCCACACAGCGGAGCTGCTCCAAAAGAGCCACGCCACACTGACAGTCATCAATTTCAGGAACGGTGGCTAATATGCTTTGGAGAGGAGACAAGAATAAATTAAAGAGAAGCTTGCAAATGACAGTGTGATGAACAGTGTCTTCAAAAGCACCAAACAATCTTCTGATTGAATAGTTCGTTTTTCCCTAACACTGGTTAACTTTTTTTTTTCCAGCAGGGCTCTTACCGTGGTATATGTCTATTTTGTAAACTGAAATTATCCAAGTGGTCTGGCGTGTCCGGGAGGGGCAGCAGGCTGTGGAGGAGGGGAAGACGGCCTGGCCGAAGTGGAGGCTGCAGACGGCTGGGGCCGCGGCCCCGCTGGGCACCGGGCAGTGCTCGGAACCAGTCCTGGTTGTCACAAAGCGGGGTGATGCTGGCATCGAGTGGGCAGAGGAGGCTGTGAATATTGCTCAGACCCTGCGATCCACAACAACGCACCACTCAGGGCCCAGGGCAGCAGGGCTGAGACTGAGAACCCGCCCGGGGTGAAGGGGGAGCCCCCCCTTGAAGGCGCGGAGGCCTGCGGGGCGTCCAGACAGGCCCCCCGGGTTTGCCGAGGGTGACAGTGACTCAGCAAAGCCGAAGGTGCCCAGGCACCTGGAGCAGACGGTCTGCACACCAGAGCCCTCCCCCTCTCTAACCTGCTCTTTATCACGAGCTGGCTTCCACATACTTGTTTCCAATTCTCCTATTACTCTCAAGGGCAAGGCACATTTTCCATAGGTAATAAACAAACACGATGACCTGGGCAAAAAATATACAGAGCTAGTGATAGAAAGAATCTTAAAAAACATTCTAGACAATCTCCTCATTTTCCAGAAGGAAAACTGAGGCCCACAAAGTCTCAGTAACTCACTTGTCTGGGTGGTGGTGGGGGAAGAGGGGGGCGGCATAATCGTATTTTTTTTTTTTAACAAAGAAATTAAACTGCTGAAAGGATTTGGTCATCTTATGTGACACAGAGGATGCTTCTTGCTGGATGGTCACTACTTGCTTGTTTAAAATTGTGAACTCACCATTTTGATCACATTACATATGCATTTTTTACACTTCTGTGTTCAAAATGAGGAAAAATATCAAAAATGTTATGCATTTCACTTTAAATTCCAATGGAGGGCATTTGTTTAAAATGACTCTGCCATGACAAAGGTGGTGGGGTCTTGTCGTAAAAATACACAAATAAACACACTCATTTTCACATGTTAAGTGACTTATCAGTATATGTACATACATAGTCACTTTAGTCGTGTTGGATTCTTTGAGACGCCATGGACTGTAGCCCACTAGGCTCCTCTGTCCATGGGATTCTCCAGGCAAGGACACTGGAGTGGGTTGCCATGCCCTCCGTGGAATCTTCCTGACCCAGGGATCGAACCTGCGTCTCTTGTGTCTCCTGCAGTGGCAAGCGGGTTCTTTACCACTAGAGCCGCCTGGGAATCCCCACCAATGTATAGCCCATACACAAATAGGGCAGAAGCACATTTCCCCCTGGTGGCTCAGAGGGTAAAGAATCCACCTGCAATGTGGGAGACCTAGGTTTGATCTCTGGGTTGGGAAGGTCCCCTGGAGAAGGGAACAGGCACCCACTCCAGTATTCTTGCCTGGAGAATCTCCATGGATAGAGGAGCCTGGTGAGCTACAGTCCATGGGGTCGCAAAGAGTCAAACATGACTGGCCGACTTTCACTCACTCACTCACTCACTCACTCACATTTTTCCAAGTAGAAAATAAATAGAAACATAGGTTCCACAGTGAGGAAAGAGCAAGGAAAAGCTCTCATGTTGCTCTAAAGTTACTAATGTTCCTCTTTAACTTCAGATCACCTTTTACCCCAGATCTTTCATAGGAGTAATGGCGAGAAAGACCAACTGGAAAACTCCTAGTGAAATTAATAAAATAAAACTCAAGTTTTGAAAGTATTTTTGCCTCAGGTTGTTCAACTGTTTTTCTCTCTTCTTACCTTGTGTAATATAATAATATAAAGAAAACTGAGCGCAGAAGAATTGATGCTTTTGAACTGTGGTGTTGGAGAAGACTCTTGAGAGTCCCTTGGACAGCAAGGAGATCCAACCAATCCATCCTAAAGGAGATCAGTCTTGAATATTCATTGGAAGGACTGATGCTGAAGCTTGAACTCCAATACTTTGGCCACCTGATGTGAAGAACTGACTGATTTGAAAAGACCCTGATGCTGGGAAAGATTGAAGGCAGGAGAAGGGGACGACAGAGGAGGAGATGGTTGGATGGCATCACTGACTCAATGGACATGAGTTTGAGTAAGCTCCGGGAGTTGGTGATGGACAGGGAAGCCTGGCGTGCTGCAGTCCATGGGGTGGCAAAGAATCGGACATGACTGAGCGACTGAACTGAACTGAACTGAGCCTTGTGTAATGTGGCTTACTGTTTATGTTAAGCACCCAAAATTAAAGTGGGGAAATGCATTTGGTTTGAGAGCTCGTATTTTAGTTGGGTGGATGAAGAAGTTTGGCCAATAAGCAGTAAAGCCTTCCTTTTCTCTTAGAGTATTTATTATCCTTGAAAATTAAATGCCATTTTGCCTTGTAAAGTGAGCTGTTTGGTCCTTCCTATTTCTAACAGTCTTTTTGGTAGTTAGTCCATGAACTAGACAGCAATAGCAGTGCTTACGTGGGGAGCATCAACCAAACCATGTCAATAAATATGATGAATTTACAGAAACGAGAGAGTCTCTCCTGACTCTCCTTACCACGTCTCCTCTGCTCCCTCGCCAGCCTGTCTCTACGTACTTGGGCAGGACCCCACACGTCCCTCCTCCACATCCTCACTGCCTTCATCCCCCCTGAGGGCGCCCACCGTGGCTGCTCCAACCAGCACCCCTGAGGCTGCTCTCACCGCAGGACCCAGTCACCTCCTGCCACGTCACCGGAGATCTTTTTTGTCTTATTTGTACCTGATCTTTTCCCCCTTCTCTTGGCCTAACCTTCTCCCTGTGTTTTCCTTGACTAACTTAAAAACTATTGTTCCTCAAGTATCTGTTTGGCTCTGCTTAAAAAGAGAGAAAGGACACAGGAAAGGACACTGGAAAGAAGCATCAAGAGGGAAGCAGGAGATGAGGGGTTACCCAAAACTAGAGGGGACACCCAGTGCCCAGAGCCCACGCCCAAGGACAGCCCAGTTCCTCACTTCACGGAGCAAACGGGACCCTCAGGAGGTCCCAAAGCCTCCCACGTCTGTCCATCTCCTCTTTAACTCACTCATTTTTCCTCTTTCTATTGAAAGCGCCTCTTGCTTATAGTAGTTTCCTCCTCTGATACTTCCTTCCTATTGTAAAAAAAAAAAAAAAAAATTTGGAAGCACAGATTTGATCATGTTAATTCCCTGCTTAGACTACTTTCCTAAGGATGCTGGGGACTGGTGAGGCATCCAAAATCCTCCACGTGACAAAATGAGACCTTTCATCATTTGGCCTTTGCGCAGCACCAGATGCAGAGGCTTCCCTGGTGTCTCAGCAGGTAGAAGAATCTGCCTACAGTGCAGGAGACGCAAGAGGTGGGGGTTTACACAGAGTGAAGTAAGTCAGAAAGAAAAACACCAATACAGTACATAAACACATGTATATGGAATTTAGAAAGATGGTAACACTGACCCTATATGAGAGACAGCAAAAGAGACACAGATGTAAAGAACAGACTTTGGACTCTATGGGAGAAGGCGAGGGTGGGATGATTTGAGAGAGTACCTTGAAATATGTATATTACCATACGTGAAACAGATCGCCAGTCCAGGTTCGATGCATGAGACAGGGTGCTCGGGGCTGGCGCCCTGGGATGACCCAGGGGGATGGGGTGGGGAGGGAGGTGGGAGGGGGTTCAGGATGGGGACACATGCACACCTGTGGCTGACTCATGTCAGTGTGTGGCAAAAACCACCACAATATTGTAAAGTAACTAGCCTCCAGTTAAAGTAATTAATTAAAAAAAAAAAGAGGTGGGGGTTTGACGCCTGGGTCGGGAAGATCCCCTGGAGGAGGGCATGGCAACCCACTCCAGTGTTCTCGCCTGGAGACCACCATGGACAGAGAAGCCTGGCGGGCTGCAGCCCATGGTGCTGCAGAGTCAGACACAGAACTGAAGCGACTTAGCGTGCGCACTCACACACAGCTCCACAGGGGGACGTTTCCCGCCTTTCACAACGCCGCGTACTCGAGTCGCACCCGATGAGGTATGCGTGGCTCCGACATCAGTGCCGCCTCCTCTCCCTCCTGGCCTCACTCTGCTGGGCGGCCCCCCTTTCCCACACCCCTCCTGCCGCCCAGCCTGTGAGCATCTCCCTCACCCCCAAGGCCAGGCCCTGTCCGGAGCCTGCACGGTCCTCTGGGCTTAGCCTACATGTGCCTCTGATCAAACTGTGTTTCAATTCCTTGCTTGTTTATATTTACCAATTGGATTCTGGAGACTGCCTGGGTTTCATTTGTCTTTCTATTTCCGGAGCTAAAAATAGTCTCTGAGGTACAACAGGCACATGATATGTACTTATTAATAAACGTTCTATTGATAACCATGATATCGGCTGTGTAGAGGAGCGAGTTAATATCAAGACCTGGTTGATCACAGCCAGATGAAACTCTATTATTGCACCGATACGAAATTCACAAAGCCGTCAGAGTAGCTTCCAAAACCCTTAACGAGTCAGTGGGAACAGCGGCCCTGCGGATAGGCTTAAAACTGGTAGACACGGCTTGCATGCAGTGTCCTTAGAACAGAGTCCTAAGCAGGAAAGGAGCGCCGTAAAATGTGACCTGCAGAAACATCGACCTGGTAAGAGGAGAGCAGCGCAAGTGAACACCCCCGAAGAGAGTTCTCGCGGGCTCTGTCTGCATTCTCTGGGAAAACCGCCGGGGTCCACTCAGGTCCTCCCGAGGGTAGGGAGGGTCCTGCCTTGCTGCACTGTCAAAGTGGGCCCCTGGGAATGCTTCCAGCATCACACACAGTCTGGGATATGGGAAAAGCTCAATAAAATTAAAAGTTCAATGAATGAATGAATAAAAAGCTGGTTTCCAAGGCAGGACATCTACCATTAGCCAGGTATTTAAAAAATATGAACTGTTAGGAAAAACAAAACAAAAAAAACAAAAGTAAAAGTGAGGCTGATGTAACTGAGTAGTGAACTAATTTTAGAAACGAATTCAAAATTGTGTGTCCACCCCATCTCGAGTCCATCGTGTCTGCTCCCCACACGAAGTGTAGAGGCCACGGGCACGCTGCGTTCTGCCCCCTTGACAACAAGGCCCTTCGGGGCGAGGTCTCATCCTTGCCCCCAGAATATGGGGCATTATTCAAATACAAACAGTAAGACTACTTTACAAATTGTGAGATGACAAAGTGTAAAGACCAAAATGCCTTACCTGAGACAATTTTGTTGTGGTGGCAGGCAGCAGTGGGCGACTAAACTTCTTCTGAGACCCAATGGCTGCTGGGAACGGTGGTGCCGAAAACACAGCGGCGACACAGTTAATCCTGTTTATCCATCCCTGCATTTCCTCCGGACTCCTAGGAGACAGAGGGACATTTATGTCAGGGTATTTCCACACCTAAGTGCATGACATCCCGCCCATTTCTCACTATTGATCTAAAATGACATATAAAATCATTCATTCTTCTTGGGACGAATAATCCCTGGCAAAACTTCACTGGAGAGGAACATTTTCCACAGCACTCGCCATGGCAACGAAAGGCCCTGGAACCTATGACCATCACAGAGTAGGACTGTGACTGCCCCCCGAGGATACAGAGGAAACAAACCAAAATCACCCCACAGTAAGTAATCTTTAAACCCCTGACTTTCTATCTGATGCTGATACTAGGCTAGTCCGAAATTAATTTAAAAATTAACTCATCTGTTCTAATCACGTAATTTGATTTTAAAATGCAACTGAGGGATAAACTGATAGAGGGAATATAAAGAGGTATACACACCCACTTTGGAAAGTAATACGGACAATTTCTTGCAAAATTAACTATAAATTTATCAGCAATTCTACTCCTAGGCATATACTTACTCAAGGGAAATAAAAACACATAGGCACTAAGAGATTTGTATGTGCATATTCACAGGAGCATTATTTCTAAGCATCAAAAAGGAGAAATACTCTAAATGTCCACCACCTAGTGAAGGAATGAATACAGTGAAGCCTGTATCCTTATGAGCATCATCTCCCAGCAGCAGAGGTGTGGAGTGTGGAGACAGGCCACAGTTTGGACGACCCCAGACCTTTATGCGGAGTAACAGAAAAGCCCACATACTCTACGCCTGCAGGTATATGGAAAAATCCAGAAAAGGGCATACAAAGAGGAGACCAGTGGTGTCCGGGCCAGGGATAAGAACGGTACAGGGGCTCAGTCTCTGTAGGGTGATGGAAGTGTTCTCAAGCTGGACAGGGTTGCCCGATTCTGCAAATTCACTAAACGTCACTGTGAACTTAGAAGTATGTGAGGTGCAGCGCGATAGGACACAAACATATCCACCTGAGAGGGTGTGGAAATCTCCTGAGGTCAGTGTCACACCGTGAACTTGTACGTCATGTTTGTGGAGCCCGGCGCTGACAGCGCTTGTGAACTCGGGAATGAGTGGAAGAAATAGATCCGAACTAGGTGAGATACCCGCCAGCTATACAATCAATACAAAGACGGACAAAAAGTCAGCCCATCTAAAAACCCCTTTCTGCACGATTCCCTGAAAGCAATCACGCTGAGCTGACAGCACACCGGGGGTCTCCCTCACTGTGCCCCACACACTTCTCTTTCATCGGACTCAATTCTGCATCAGTTATATTTGGAGTAATCAGATCTCCTGAGTTATCATATCCAGCACTTTGAGACATTTAAAAACAATAATGCTGGGGAACAGAATAATTTGAAGGACTTTTATGACTAATAGTCGTAATTATGCATCTGGCTGTGGTTCCCTTGGGTGTTAACTGTCTTACTCCCACACTAAAAATATCCTGTGTAACTTGGGTTTCCTCACAACTTCCTCCTCACCGGATGTCAGCAGTTTTACACCTTTGCAAGCTCAGCATCCACAGATTGCCAGAGAACCTGTTCTTGCTCTCATTCCCCTTTCTCATCTTCCACTGTTTTCATCAACAAGCACGCAGACACCCATGTTTACTATCTTGACGTCAAATGTCATGCCAGTGCCAAATGTGGTCACCTGGCAGGGCTGGGTTGAGAGTGGTTCTGAAGTCAAGCTCAGGCTGTCAAAGGCACGCTGTGAGTAATTAACAGCGCCTGCCACGGACACCGATGCGACGTGTGTGACTCAACTGCCTCTTCTAGAGGCTCAGTTCTAAAACCCCAAAGTTTCTCACTTCATAAATCCAGAATTCTCCACGTGGAGTGTTCCAGCCCTCATCTGAAGGCTGTCATGGACTCCTTACTACATAGGCTATCCACCCTGCTTCCATGCCCACAGTATGATTTTATCTTTTCCTTCTAGTTTAATCACACTCTTTGAGCTCAGAAGGAGTGAGGAGAGAGAGAGAAAGAAATGAAATCCACACTTATTGCACGGCCTCTGTGCGCCAGGCACTGTGTTGAGGCTCTGGGCATACCTGATCTCATGTGCCTCTCACAGCACCCTGTGAGACGTGCGCTAGGGACACGCTGAGGGTCACAGAGGTTAAACCGCGGGCCATGACAACGGGTTAGGTGACGGTCGGGACCTGAGTCCCGGTCTCCTGACTCACTGTGTGACGGGACTTGCACTGAACCCCCGGTCTCCTTTATGAGGATGTTACATTCCGGAGCTGGTGAGGGGCTGACAGAGGGTCACAGGGCGGCTCCAAGGAAACAGAAAGCTTGCCCCAGGGTTTCCATTTCTTAGTCTAGTTTCCTTAGATCGTTGTCTCTCTATTGTAGCCAGTTAATGACTTTGACTCAGCAAGTGTGCCCTGTAGATCCCGATTCTCTTTCTTGGTGTAAAGTGGTGCTCTGCAAACTAAAAATGCAAACCAAACCAACCAATGAAACCTACTGGGCTTGAAAAAGCAAGACCCTCCAGTCAGCCGTCTTCAGCTTGAGCACGTTGGGCTTCTTCTCATAGTCGGTGGCCTGGGATGCCAGCGCGTGGTGCACACTCACGGCGTTTTTCAGGTCCTCCTCTGATAGGGCCTTCTCTGGCTTATATTCGTCCTGTAGGCAGACATGAAGAAAGCAAAGACATGTTCAGACTTCATCTTCTCTTTTTAAAACCGATTAACTGCAAGAAAAATTTTGGAAAGTCCGTGAAGGTGCATGAAAAAACTGAAGTGAATGGCAGGTAAAAACAACTCCGTGCTACTTCATTAATGTCACCAAACATCCCGTGCTTTGAAAAGCATTCTCAGAATGAGAAAATACACATTATACCAAAGGCTCACATTTGCAAAAGCTGATATATAATAATTAAAGAGCTAAGGAAGGTCAATGATAAAATATCTATCATACATGTTTTACAGTGATTTGAAATGAAGCAAGGTCTCATAGGGCGATTTGGTTTCAGAGACAAATGGACACCCATCAGAAGTGAACTGACAGTGAAAACCGGGCCACTGTCTGCTCTAAAGACTCCACATTTTCCTGCTACTTTCTTTTGAGGCTAATAATATGAAGGAAAAAATGAACAGTAAAATGAAATAATTTCTCCAGCTGTACTCTGAAAGAAAAAAGGAAAAATCAGCTTAATCTTAAGTTAGGAGAAAGATTAGTTCTATTGTCATAAATTTGAAAAATGAGTAAAATTACATTAAAAAGGAGGGTGTCATGGATAGATCCAATTTTATCTTCGAGCATGATCCAGACACAATTCATAGAACTTACAAAGGTTCTTTTTGTATAGCTTCCCCCTAAACATAACTAAAAAAAAAAAAAAAATCCCAACTAGTAGGAAAATGTGATATTATTATTGTTCTATTATTATTATATCAAGTCATTTCCATGGGTTCATAAGAATAAAAAAGATCTGAAAACCAATGGAAGTATAGTAGACATTACAAACTGTTATAGGAGACAGTTTTTACTATTAAGTTCCTCTCTCCTCTTCCCATATTTTATAATATCAAACAAGATGCTATAAACGTGCACTTCTTCTATAAAGAACACATACTCCTCACCTTCTAATTAGTAGCAAAAGGAAGACTTGGTCTATTCTATTATCACAGTTTCATTTTACAAATTTTCAAAAAAACCGTTATCCTCTCCCACATCTCCTCCTCCCCTCCCCGTGGCCCCAGCACAAACCAAGCATCCAGAGGTACTCTTGCCATCAGTTCAAAGCGAGTCAGAGAGAGATGGCTGCTGATGTCCCTGAGAGCGCTGAGGCCATGGGGAAGAGCCCAAGACACTCAGTTCATACCAACAGGAAACTCACACGGCTTATAACACCAAGTGACGAAATCACTACTCTAAGATCGCCACAACGCTGTTTTATTAAGCCTCGGAGATTAAGAACTGACGTCAACAGTAACCACACCCAGTGCCCACAGCCAAGGCTTTTCCGTCCACGGTAACCTCTCTGCTCCGCTCTGCCCAAGGTCCCCCTCTTCTCTTCAGGATGCCTGTCCCACCACACCAGAGGTTAAGAGCACAGGTAGGTGCCTGGAGCCGGACCCACTTCTTCAACGTTTCCATGATCTTAGATTAATTAATTCACTCATTAAGTTTCATTTTCTTTGAGAAGGAGTGATATCTTCTTCATAGAGCTGTAGGATGAAATTCCATCAGATCCTATTTTTTAAACTTTAAATAATGCTCAAAGCGGATAGTAAGCACTTAGATGTTACTTGATATAGCTCCTAATAATAATTTTTAGTAGCATATAGCTTGAACTTGTATTTTATAAGGACAAACTTGTGAGTATCAAACTTTCTGCTTACATACCCTGTACACGCACATTCGTAACCACCTTTATTGTCTTTCCTCTTTACACAGAGGAATCATGCTTAGGGTTGATCCTGTACTCCAGATCAGCCTCCACTAAACCCCTCCTAGGATCTTATTTCCCTGGTTATTATCTTTCCACTCTATTTTAAATCCTTGTTTGTCTATGGGCTTCCTCCCCACAGCCTATAAACACCCCTCAGGGTCTCTCTTATATTTGTAAGATAATAGTCCCTCCTGAATATCACTTCCTCCTCTAGCCGTCACCTCTCTTTTTCCTTTATATACAGCTAGTCAGGAGTCCACAAACTATTTTTATACATTAATTTCCAGTTTACGCTTTAACCCACTGGAGCCTGGAGTCCATTTCCACACTTCCCTGAATCTGCTCTAGCAAAGGTCAGCAATGACCTCCTGACTGCCAAGTTTTATAGTCTTTACAGCCTTCATTTCACAGTAACCAAGAAGTCAGCAGTTCTCCTGAAACTCTTCATGGCTTCTCCTCCCACTTCTCTCCGGTACCTCTCCCCCTCTCTGACCATGGCTCCGGCACCGCCTCGCCCGCCTGTCCACCAAGCGTCCGCTCTGCCGCTGGCCTTTGTCCTTTCTCGTCCTGGAGGTGCCCCCTGGAATGACCACAACTGCAGGCGACGCTGGAACGTTGCGTAGCAGGGGGAGCTGAAAATCCACACAGGACTCATCATCTGCCTCCCGTTTATGCAGGTCCTTCCCATCTTCCGCCCCTCTGTGTCCATGGTTCCGTGTTAGCGAATTCAGTCTCCCATGAATCATGCAGTACGTAGTGCTCCCGGCTGAAAAATCCGCCAACGGAAACTGCGCAGCTCAAACTTGCGGTCTTCAGGGTTAAACTCTACTCTTGGCAGCGCAGGTCCTATCTATATCACAATGCCTGACATACTGCTGCGGATGAATAGGAAAAGAACGACCAACCCTTAGCCATTAGCAATGGGTGACTTGGACCTTTGGAGCAACTATACATATTCCTGGAGCATATTCTCTCTGACCTCATTCTTCAAGCTTAAAACCAAGCTTAAAGGATGATGTTCCTGGAACACTCCAAAAGTGCTAAGAGTTTTAAAATGAACATTTATTACCACTGTAAATAGAAGCAAACAGTAATTATCAACTTGGGAGAACCACACCATGGTTTCTGAAGAGGACCCTATTCTCAGGCAGTTTCCTAAACCCTAAGGTCTCTAATACTGGAAGGAAAATACTGTACAGGACAGAAATGGAAGATAAGCTCTATTTAATGAGGATGAAACCAAAGTCTAGGAATTTTAAGTCTAACATGGGCTTCCACTTTTAGTTAATGGTAATATCATTTTATCATTTAAAAAAAAGCACAAAATACAAACAAAATACATTTGGCATTCTGAATTCCTACTAGAGAATGTACCTCCAAGTCCATACAAAATGAAAATGCAGGGTAGACTGGGAAAGTTAGAGCTGACAACTGAATAAAAAGAAGAGACTTTATTCTGCAGAGCTCATTCTGACATCTTTATTTTTCATGGCTTAAAGTTGAAGATGGTGTTTAATGATGGTATTGGGAAAGAAGAAATAAAGGAAAAATTATCGTAATCAAACCATTTCAAACCTAAGACTCTTGGCTATGCAAACTAAATGAGAAAAGAGAGCAAGATAAATTCAATCAAGAAATTTTCTATAAAAAAAGAAAATGCTCTATGACACCTAATAATTATTAGCTATTTTCTCAAACAAATGAAGGGTGGAAATGATGCCTAAAAACACATTAGTCTCCCCTGTGTTCACTGCAATCCACGTCTTTTATCCAGGATGACTCACTGGAGCTCTCTACCACCCTGATGAGCACCAAGCATGTGATTTTACAATGCTGTTTATTTAAAATGCATTTAAAGCATGCAGTGAAAAGCTTTCTCCTTTCTCTTAAGAAGCTTGTTAATTAAATGTCATGTGAAGTTGGATCACAACACACTAACGCAAAGATCATCTACATGTGTACAAACAATAGGTTGGCGTCAAGTCTGAAAATCTGTACCCTCAGGTGAGTATAAAGTCCAACTTGGAAAGTGACCAAACGTCAACTGCTACTCACCAATGTCAATTTAAAAATGCTCAGATTCCAGTTTACAGAGTATAAGGCACAAGTGCACTACCTCATTAAAACAATTTAAAATAAAGTTGAAATAGCCTTGATTTCCACTGAGAGAATATAGTTGTGAGAGAAGTGAAGACATTCTTGAGAGCCTATGAGGATTGAATAAAAACGTCAGTAATTAAACTGGATCCTAAGCTGTGTATTAATTCTTAATTTTTAAAAAGGCATTACAAACATTTTTCATAATTTGATGGTTATCTTTTAAAAAAAATTCTGTATATTCCTGGTTAGATGTCATTCTAAAAATTATTCAGCTTCATTTTTCTTTTACCATGGAGCATGCTGTGTTCCCACAAATCTGGAAGGAAGGCGTAACGGGAAATCAAACAAAGGCATGTTTCAGCCCATCACTCAAATAATCAGATATCTGAAAGTCACTTCTTCATAGAATGTTAAGACTGAAAGGAGCTTCAAGGATCATTTCAACTAATTTTCTCATGTTAGATAAGCAATTTTAAAGTCAGAAAAGTGTCTTCTATTTCTGTAAGGAGAATTAGGAAATAAGCAACTGAAAGTCAGAGGACTGTATCTGTTGATGTTGGTTTGCTCGGTTCGGCGGACACTGCACCGTCTCCACGTTGCGCCGATGAGGACACGTGGGCCCTAGCAGAGGACTGGACCTGTCCGCAGGGGACACAAGGAGGGCTGCTCACAGACACGGTGGGGCTGGAAGCACTTGGGATACTCTCTCAGTCAGGTCTCTGACTTCAGGGACACACAGGACATTTCTAGGACAAATCTGGTGAGTGAACCAGGAAGTGAGGATCTGCCTGTTAATGATCCCACAACTGAGCTGGAAGAGAGTTAGAGCAGACAGCTACGACTAGCCCTTTGAAAGGGCTTTCCAAGTGGCTCAGAGGTTACCAATCAGCCCGCAATGCAGGAGATGCAGGCTTGATCCCTGGGTCAGGAAGATTCCCTGGAGAAAAAAATGACAACACACTCTGGGATTCTTGCCTGGGAAATCCCTTGGATAGAGGAGCGTGGTGGGCTACAGTCCACGGGGTCGCAGAAGACTTGGAGAGACTTGGTGACTAAACAACAGCACAGCCCTTTGGAAAAGCATACAGGATTCTCTGACTCAGTATCTGAAGAAACTTAAAAGGTCTTAACATTTTTAAAAAGAAGAAACATCTCAGCACCTTCCTTACTCCTTGAAGGTGAAAGCTGCTCAGTCATGTCCGACTCTGCGACTCCATGGACTATACAGTCCGTGGAATTCTCCAGGCCAGAATGCTGGAGTGCGTAGCCATTCCTTTCTCCAGGGGAATCTTCCCAACCCAGTGATTGAACCCAGGTCTCTGCATTCCAGGCAGGTTCTTTACCAGCTGAGCCACCAGGGAAACCCAAGAATGCTGGAGTGGGTAGCCTATCCCTTCTCCAGGGGATCTTCCTGACCCAGGGATCGAACTGGGGTGTCCTGCATTGCAGGCGAATTCTTTACCAGTTGAGTTACCAGGGAAGCCCATCCTTACTCTTTGAATATTTCTAACTAACACAGTGACCAGGGTTTCCTCTTGGTTCCCGCGAAAGGCTGCACTTGGCACTGTCTGTGACAGTGTGATGTGTGCCCATCATCACCCACCCACCAACGCTGAGTGCAGAGCCCTGGAGACCAAGTCAGTGTTGAATATGTGTTTCCTGCTATGACTTTCACATGACTGGTGTGGGTATAATATTTACTGCAAGGAAGGGAGGGAGGAGGGGAGGGAGACCGGGAGAGAAAGGCAGCGCCTAGGCGCCCAGGGAGCAAACGGGAGGAGAGGTTTGCGTTCTGGACCCGTCTCACACTCGAGTGGCTTGGGAAAAGGGCACAGAACACTGCAGCTCCTCTTCGTGTGGGCACGAGCCAACTGATAGGATAAACTAGCTTCTGTTTGCCAGACCCTCCGAACGTGCTTTTAAACAAGCCTTCGGAGCACAGCCTGTGTGTCTTGAACTCCAGATTCCAATTGCAATGTCTTTTTATGACTAGACAGTCCTAAAACATTCTGATTACGTTTGAAATATGCCTTATATAGTGGCCACATTGCTTGGCTGAAATGGGTCATTCATCTGACTCATAACTAACAAAAACTCAGATATGATCACGTAACGCCGCAAAACCTAGTTAACTTCTGTTTCACGCACTTTCCATTGTTTCAGAGAATGAGAGGGGGTCCAGATGGCCCTGCAGGGTGTGACAGGGCACAGAGCCAGCAGTTCCACCGCAAAATAACTAACTAACTAACTAAATGAATGTGCCCTGCGCACCCAGGACAGTGCTTCGCTATCGGGGTCCCGGTCAGGGTCGGCCAGCTCCTAGCACCTGCTGTCAGTCTGGGGGCCTGGTCTTCAAAGCTTCCTTCTGCCTGGCCCAGGCTCACTCTGCACTTGCCATCTGTACTTCAAACACTGCAACAAACAACTCCCTTCCCAATCCAAAATGCTTACATGCAATTGGAACTAATCTCTCTCTCTCAAGAAATCCAAGGAAACCATGGAAGATTTTGCATCAAGAACCAAGAGTTCCCAGTATACCAAGACAGGAAACTAAATTTTTAGCTAGCCGAAATTGTTTTTACATTTGAAAGAGATGCCAAAGGCAAATATATTCTGGTCTGAATATCTGTTTTCTAGACTCTAGAGATAAAAGACATCAGAATATTCTCTAGGGACTTTCCTGGTGGTCCAGAGGTTAACAATCTGCCTTGCAATAAAAGAGACACACAGGTTCAATCCTTGGCTGGGGAACTAAGATCCCACATGTCACAGAGCAACTAGGTCCACGAGTCACAAGTACTGAGTCTGGGCACTGAAAAGAGAGTCCAAGCACTGCAACAAAAGATTCCACATGAGGCAACGAAGACCCCACGGGCCACTGCCAAGACCCGATGCCGCCAAAGAAAGAAACACCTTTTCTTTTTTAAAAAACAGCATTCTCCAGAGCCTGCTGGAGAGGATACCATGGTCAAGTAATTCAGAGCCACGCACTCACCAGCCACCCACACCCCTCTCTCTTCACCATTCCATCAATCACCTGATGATTTATTTTAAGGAAAACATAGTTCACTTTTGTCACAACCAGACCGGTAACAAAAATACCATCATAAAGCTTACCAAAAAAGACTTGCAAGAAAAGGACAGACCTAGGGGGGACAGACACAGAGCCCTTGACTGAAACCCACAGAGACCTTCTGAAGCTGTGTGACAGTAAAGACGCATCTCAGCATGTGACCGGCAGATGACTCAGTCCTGGATAACAGGACGGCAGAAAGCTGATACCTGTATGTTGACAAGAGATGGATCTTCCCCACCCAAAATTTCATCATTTTGTCATCAATCCACAGCAATTTTAAAATTTCAAAGCATATATGAATTGTTATATTAAAATGATATTAGACTCCTCTGCTGTGAACACTTCATATTTCAATAAAAATAAATAGCTCTCCATCGGGTAATACATTGCCCAAGCCTGGTCTCAGAGGCACCGCGAGCACCATAACCAAACACGGACAGGATTGTGTTTCTGCTCAGCTGGAAAACAGACAGAACCACTTGCTTCACCACAGACGCTGCGCTGGGCTCTGCGGAAGAGAAGTTCTAGAAACCGCAGTCCGTTACGCACACAGCTTTCCCCCTTTTCCCCCGATGTTTTCTCCAGCTCACCCATACACTGGGTTGTTCCTGTGTCCCTTGCCATTCATTGCATAAAACCTCTATCACTGTAAGCCCAAGCTCTTTTGGGGGTTGTCACCAAGTTGGTTTCTCGATCCTCCCAACATGATGTTTTGTAAACGGTTCTCATGACACTACTGCAATTTTCTGTGGGTTTCCTTTTTGCTCGAAAGTCAGAGGCAAACATGATGAGTAGGGGGAGGGGAGGGGCCAGAAAGGGAAGGAGGCGGTCATGAGGCTGGCAGGTCGTGTGTAAGCTGGAGAAACAAGACAAGGGCTCGGGACCACATCAGGAGCTGTCTAGGGGAAAGAAGGAAAGAAACGGATCTATTTAACTTGCGAGAGAAGAGACCCTGGGGATCCAGGATGTGCAGGTCACAGGAAGGGGGGTATCATGGGGGCATGGAGGGGTGATCAGGGAAGACCCTCCTAGAAGCAGCTGTCTGCATGCTCTCCACCCGTGTCCTCACTCACCCCCTCTGGCTTCCAAGCCCGCCACTCCACTGGAACTTCCTCGTCCCTGGATTCCAGAATGACTTTCCAATCCCTACCTTAGGTTACCTCTTTCCAGCCCGGAGTGCCACTCCAGGCCCTGAGGTCTGGGCAGCCCTCCCCCGCCCCCCACCCCATCTCTCTCTCCTCCCGCCGCCCCCCACTGTCCCCTCGGGTCCGGCCACACTGCCTGGCCCCTCTCACGGTCCCTCTCTCGCAGGCACACACGAAAGGTCTGTGTCCCACTGTTCTCCCCGCTTTCCATGCTCTGAGTGACATCACCTCCCTCGCGTGAATTTTTTTGGAGGACTCTCCAGACCCCCTCCCAGCTCCTGATCTGCATATCCATAACTGTGTCAGACCGCTGATTTCAGCACCAGGAACTGAACAGCCCAGTCTGTGCTTCCCCCTTCCCGTGACTCCTACCATAGTTCAAGCTACTCTGGTCTCTATGACTCCGACACCGCCCCCAACCCACACCCCATCCTAGAACCAGACTGATCATTCTAAAATGTACATCTGATTGTGTCACGCCCCATTAAAAACCCCTGGATACTCCCACACTGCTCCAAGAGAAAAGCTCAACTCCCAAGCATGGCCTCTGGGGCACCTGCAGCTCCCTGGATGCGCCGTGGTCTCTGACATCTGGGCATCCATACACGTTCCTCCCTGCCTGAATCCTTCACGCCACTAACCTCTACGTGTCTTTTCGGTGAAGGACTAGACATCACTTCCTTCGTGAATGTTTCCATGATCTCTGCTCTTCCTGAGGCCCAGTGAACTGTTCTTCCATGGCACATCGCCTTCTTTGTAGCACATATTGAATTGCACTGAAGTGACTTCTTTTTTGCCCACTCTTACTTCTTTTATTCATTTCTTGGGATTTTTTTTTTTATTGGAGGATAAGTGCTTTACAATGTTGTGATGGCTTCTGCCATACATCAACACCAATCAGCCACAGGTAAACACACATCCCCTCCCTTCTGGACCCCCTTTCCACCTCCCAGCCCATCCCACCCATAGTTGTCACAGAGTACTGGGCTGAGCTTCCTGTCACATAGCAAATTCCCACTCACTATCTGTTTACATAGGGTAATATATATGTTTCTATACCATTCTCTTTGCAGCACTGTTTACAATGGATAGGACATGGAAGCAACCTAGACGTCCATCAACAGAAGACTGGATCCAGAAACTGTGGTATATACAATGGAATATCACTCAGCTACAAAAAAGGATGCATCTGAGTCAGCCCTAATGAGGTTGGATGGACCTAGAGCCTAGTTTAGTGAAAGAAGTCAGAAAGAGAAAGACAAATATCATATACTAACGCGTATATATGGAATCTAGAAAGATGAGAGTGACGGACTCATCTGCAGGGCGGAGGTGGAGACACAGACAGAGAGAACAGACTTGTGGACACAGTGCGGGGGCGGGGGGGGGGGGGACGAACTGAGAGAAGAGCATGAAATGGCTTTTTATTTGTTGACCTTTTCAGACAGAGCGTAAGCTCCTCTAGAGGCTATAATTTGCTCTCAGGCATACGTGCAGTGCACAGAGTTCTAGAAAACCACTGCAGTCCTGACCTAAAGATGCACGCACTACTGGTTTGCTTCCTGTGAGGGTCTGAGTCAAGGGGACAGTTTGTCAACCTAAGGTCAGCTGATAATAGACGCTTGACTTTTAAGTGCCAACCTGGGAATCATGAAATGATTGAAATGCTGACATTTCTATGATTGTTCATGTTTCCTGGTAACAAAAAGGAAGACTGTCTGAAAGTGGGTCTGAATTAGCAAATCTTAAAAGGTTAGTTACACAAAGTATAGAAGATAATTAGAGATAGTCTCACATTCCAACACAGGGGAGGTGGCATCAGGCAAGGGCCATGACGGACAGAGGAGAATCACCGATCCTGACCAGAGCAGGAAGCTGCGTTCAGGAAGCAGCTCCTACAGACTTGCTGTGTGTTAGCCAAAAGTTAGGGGTTCCCTGATGGCTCAAGTGGGAAGGAATCGGCCTGCCAATGCAGGAAACGTAGGTTTGATCCCTTGTTGGGGAAGATCCCCTGGAGGATGAAATGGCACACCATTCCAGTATTCTTGCCTGGAGGATTCCATGGACAGAGAAGCCTGGAGGATTACTGTCCGTGGGGTCACAGTGAGTCAGACAAGACTGAGCACACACATGAACACTGGGGTGCCTGTGAGATCGGAGTTTAATTGTCAATAAACTATGGAAGAAAATGAAAATGACAGAAACCCAGTTTACTTGCTAAATATTTGGATTTCTGGATCTAGCCCATGAAGTCACAAAGAGTCATACATGTCTTAGCAACTAAACAATAATGAGAAGCCAGAAGTTAGTGGAATCTGGTTGATGTGGTAAACGGTAAGAAAAAGTTCTCCAAAATCATTTGTTTTAAACTTCCAGTAGTTGGAAAAGACATACAATAGAGCTATGTGTTTATATAAGAATTGCTCATTGTTCAGTTGCCAAGTTGTGTGACTCTTTGCAGCTTCACGGACTGCAGCATGCCAGGCCTCTCTGTCACCCACCATCTCTCAGAGTTTGCCCAAGTTCATGTCCATTGAATTGGTGATGCCATCCAACCATCTCATCCTCTGTCACCCTCTTCTCCTTCTGTCTTCAATCTTTCCCAGCATCAGGGTCTTTTCCAATGAGTCAGCTTATACAAGAATAATCCAATGGAAAAAACACTAGCATGGTTCCGACCACCCTGCAGAAGCCTGAGGAGGCAAACCAACCTCTGAGCCTCAGCTTCTTAATTTAAAAAATGGAGACAATATCCTCCTATAAAGTTGTAGGGCTCAAATATAAAAAGTACCCCCAAAACTACATCATACTAACAAACCCATGTTATTTCTGGCTGAATGATCACTACAGTAAGTGGGTTCAATAAGTCTGCCAGTCCCTTCTTGCCTCAATGAGGCAGGATGCTCAGATTTGGGATGACTGTTCCCTTAGATACTATATACAAAGCAATGCCCTGTAAAGATGCGTGTGTGTGTGTGTGTCTTTGTGTGTTCAGGGGGCATGCAACAGAGAGAGTTGTAAGCAAACAGGCAGGGATATGCACCTTAGAGGCATGAGACCTTTGTGAAGCCTTCGGTTTCCTAAGGAGTCACTGAAAGCCTTTGTGCGGAGCCTGTTTGTGCTGGGACGGGAGGAGGGGACGCCTGGCCGAGTAGGGGTGGAGAGGCTCGGAGCACCTGCCTGGTGTAGGCTCAGCTATGCCTGGTTCTCCTTCTGGTGACTGTGGGTTTTTTTTGGGTGGTGGTGGTTTTCACTACTATTCTCACTCTTAATGAGGAAATACTAATTGGGTAAAAATCATTGGGTCATTTCTTTTTTTCTTTTTTACATATTTATTTATTTATCTTTGGCTGTGTAGGGCCCCAGTTGCAGCATGCGGGATCTTTTGGTGGGCTCAGTTGCCCCCCCCCCCCCCCCCCAGCATGTGGGATCTTAGTTCTCCGACCAGGGACTGAACCCACTTCCCCTGCCTTGGGAGGCAGATTCTTAACCACTGGACCATCAGGGAGGTCCCTAGGCTATTTCTTAGCTGAGAAATCTTGATGACAAGTTTTAAGTAACTGATGAGCAATTGATAATGGAATGGGACCCCAAGCCAACCGCCCTGCAGTGGCAGAGGCGATGTGTGTCTGTGTGTGGCGTGTATGTCTCAGAGTGAAAGCAGGGTGGGTCTCGATGTCTTCAGGAGACTTATTTGGTTCCTTTAGTTAGGGGAGCAGAGGCCCTGCTTCCTTCAGTCTCACAGCGCTGCCCCCCTCTTTTAGGAGCCACGGTCTGGCAGCCACGGTGGGCGGGGGTCGAGGTGCAGGACCTGCCCACCTGGGAGAACACGGGGGGTGGGGGGAAGAGTCCCTGGGAACCTCTGGATGGGAAGCTCTGATGCTGAGAAACTGATCTGGGCAAGCTGCGAAGTGCTAAGTCACTTCAGTCGTGTCCGACTCTGTGCAACCCCGTCCCTGGGCTTCTCCAGGCAAGAACACTGGAGTGGGTTGCCATTTCCTTCTCCAATGCATGAAAGTGAAAAGTCAAAGTGAAGTCGCTCAGTCATGTCTGACTCTTCGCAACCCCATAGACTGCAGCCTACCAGGCTCCTCCATCCATGGGATTTTCCAGGCAAGAGCACTGGAGTGGGCTGCCACTCCACTAGGCGTGGAAAAAGACGATGGCGGTAGAATGTGTGTGCTGGCGAGACCCTGGAGAACACACTCCGTCCGATTATCTTCACCCCACCCGCCTGGCACGGCCTGACCGCGACCCAGGCTGAGCAAGACTCTGCCACGCTGAACCAAACCAGTCTGGGGCTAGAGGAAAAGTATGCCTCTTTTTCATTATCCTTCATCCAGATAACAGAGAAGTGGCTACAGGAGGTAAGGAGAGGAAGGGGTGAGCTGTCTTCTCAGCTGTACTTGAATCCCAGGAGGTTACGTGGAAGAGCACCATGCCCTCCCGGGAGCACAGTCACCCAGCGGGGATGAGCTGGCACACAGCAGGACGCTGTCTGGATCCTCTGGGGGCCTGGGGGTGGGGGAGGGCAGCACCCAGCTTACCCTCAAAGGGTCTGACATTCTTCTGGGGGAGAAAACTTCTTCCTTGGTAAAATAGACAGTTCATAAACTGAACTGTGACACCGTTTCTTTCACGTTCATGATTCACTAGCTACTTGAAACATAAGTTTTCATCATATTTCTACTCCTGGCTACCCTCTGTCCAGCCTGTAAAACAAAAGTCAAAAGCTGTTTTGGGACCACCCTGCTGGTCCAGTGGTTAAGACTCTGCCTACCAATGCAGGGGCTGGAGGTTTGGTTCCTGGTGGGCAAGCTAAGATACTACACGCCTTGAGGCCAAAGAACCAAAACAAAGCAGAAGTAATACGGAAACAAATTCAATAAAGACTTTAAAATGGTCTATGTTAAAAAAGACATTTTAAAAAAGCTGTTTTTGCCATTCTCTGACCACGCCAATTCTCCCAAAACTGTTATTTCCCTTTCACTGGTTAAAAATGCACACCCACCCCCCTTCACCTTTTTCTTTAACCTTGCCTGCCTGGCAAATGCCTGATCATCCTTCAGGTATGGTGGGTTCAAGGTGTGTTAACTCCTCAGGGAGGCACTCTCTATCCTTTGCAAGCGTGGTCAGGGGCCTTATTCAGTGAGACTCTGCATTCCTCCACTAGTTTATACACTATTTGGTGAAGGGTTAATTTCCCTGTTCCTTGTCTTGCTCTGTGGGTTCTGTGTGGCAGAGACTGTATCTTCATCATCACTGGAAGCCCAGCATTTAGCAGACTACCAAGCTCTAAACGGCTGTGTGAAGACACAACCCCCAAACTGTATAAACCCCCAATTACCCAGCAATCATATAACTTTCTTTCTGGGCAGCATCTGCCACCACGTGCTAGCAGGTCAGGACTCCACAAGGTTAAGGATTAGCCAGCAGTGGGACGTGAGGAGCCCTTTGCAGGACACATGCTGAATCAGTGCGGAGCCTCCGATACACTCTATACTCTGGAGGTAATTTAAAGAGGAAGAGGTCTAGGAGCTGGCGCCTGCTGATGCTGGCAGGCAGCTCAGTGTCCGGGGGGTGCCCCTGGGGCAGTGGGCAGCAGACAGCTCCCGGTTAGCCTCACAGTGCTTGGCATTTTCAGATGTAGAGGTCCAGGGGGTCTTCACATTTGCATAGCCTCTCCTTTTGTTTTTTTTAAAAAATCTTACAAGTTAGGAAGAAACTAATAAAACACCAGAGCAGATATATCCATCCAAGAACCTGGCCTACGATGATGACGCTTCTACTGGTTGATGAGCTAGGCTCTAGGATCTGTGCAAAGTTCTGAATAGATATTAGATGACTGCTATGCTGAGACTTTAAACACTTGTCACATTTTTCCAGCCCCTCCTTTTCTTTCAAAGAGCACTCACAACAGTAAGAAGGGAGTTTGGCCTGGATACAGAACAGGGTGCCCCTTCTCAGGCTATGCTCCATCCGAACACAAAGCAGCAGCCCGAGAGATAACCACAGCGCTACCCACACGCTCCTGAACAAATGCATCATTTCCTTTGGGTCCCATTTTTCACTTTACGAAAGGAATCTCACCCAGTTTTCCCCAAGTGCCCGTCTGCCACACTCTAGAGGTACCATAAATATGAAGGTGCAACCTAATTTTGTAGCTTTAATCCAACTGATGGTGACACTTCAGAATTGACAAAGTCAGTCCCTTGTCAACATAGGGCCCTTTCTCTTTGATGTCTGAACGAGTCAAACAACTCAATTCCCTTATCCGAGGGAGAGGACAGTGAGAAAGGCAGAGCTGTTGACTTGGAAACAGCCTCTCTCTGTGCATCACCTCTGTCAAAGGCTGAATGCAAGAATGTTTTTCTCTCTTCCCAGGCTCACCCTGGGATGGAGTGGGCGGAAATCCTGTGACTAGGTATTCAATGAAATGATTTTGCCAAAGACAACTCGGCCCCTCATAGAGGTTTTAAAGAAAATGACAAAGTAAGCCAAGAGAATAGGATTGATGCTGGGGAAACAGCTGTGATATGTGAAATTTAATTTCAAAGGGCCATTCCCTGCAGAGGCAAATCTAGCTGAAAGGACCAATGTGGGCCCAGCATGTATACACATGGTGCTTTGGCAAAGGCCAAAGCAGTTGACGTATAAATTAGAAGCTGTGCTGGCTCCATAAGAAAACAAAGACAATACAAGATATCCGGCCACCTAAGAACATGAATAATCACCTAACATCAGAGTCTCTATTTCTCCATTTGTTTGATCCCTCAAAGTAAAGTGTACATTTTAGAAGGATGTCCCAGATAACTTTCTTTACAATCTTTGGGTTTCAGCTGTCTCCATCCCTATCTCTGCAAGGGAACTTAACTATGAAAAGAGCTCTAGTCCAAGGTGAAGTGTCCCATAGTCTAACATCCCTTACCTAATCTATCCCAAAAGGAAGAAAACAAGAGGTTTTGTTAACATTAGACATAGTTCTCAATCTAGACATTGGAAAAAAGTGCCTGTAGAAGAGAATTATAATGGTGCTCCTTACAAAGCTGCTCTGGTAGTATGTAAAAGGTTGATATAGGACAGCCAAGGTCCTTTTAAATATTGATCTGGGCGACTCCTAAGAAACAGTGGTCTGAAAAAAGAATAATGCTTTCAATTTTATTATATAGGTCATTACGATAACATTTTGAAATGGTTAAAATGAAAATAAATCACATATGTCCCTCCCCAACACTTCTGCTTCCATCCCAAACAGTTTATTATCTCAGTGGTGCAAATGTGGATGCCCTCCCAGGCTGCCGCCCAATTCAGTATTGCCATTATTTCAAGTGTATTTTCTTCCCCAGTGAAACACAAGTGTGGAAAGGCAGCTTTGGAGTGTGGCAAGTGTGTAAGGGCATGTGTTTGTGCACCAAAAACAAAAACCTAAAAAAATGAGGCCTTTACGTTTAAATACCCAAATGCTAATAATTACTGCAGTGAGGAAAGGCTGTGGTGGGACAGATATTGTCATAAATTACTTTGAGAGACAAGGCTGTTCAATATTCCTCGAAGTTAATTTAGCAGTAGATTTCAATAATCTCAAACAGTTCCCACTCTGTCCCTGTGACCAATGATACTTCCGAGAATCTATTCTCAAGAAATAGAGATGTGCACAGTATATCATAACTGTAAAAAGCTGAAATGAGGGTATGTTTGAAAATAGGAAAAATTAAATTATGATAAAGCTATTTAATGGAAAATATTGTGAGCAATCAAAAATGAACGTTTTTTGCAAATTCTGTAAAGAGGAAAAAGTAAAAACCATTTGACTTTTAATTTCATAGTTATCAGATACTAGACTGACCAAAAAATAAGCTTCTGAAGAACTTTTAATTTTAAAATGTTTCTGTTAACAAGTAGAGTAAAAGAAAAAGTAAATCATTGTCCAAGGATTGTCAAAATGTCCAATCATTTGGACATTGTCCATTCATTGTCCAGGCCCAATCAAAGGAATAAAATAAATCTCCAGAAACTGACCATAAAAAAGAAAGGTATACAATGTATGTGACAAAGCATTAAAAATTAACCATCATAAAGAGTCTCAATTGGCTCAAGAAAATGATGCATGAACAAAAAAATGAGAATATCAACAAAGAAAAAATTTAAAAATCTGAAACAGAGATTTCGAGACTAACGCATACAATGACACATTCACTAGAATCACCATCAGCAGACTTACACACAGAGGAAGGAAGCGGTAGCCGAGGACAGAAGCACTGGAATGATGCCGTCAGAGGGACAAATGGGAAAAAAAACAGAAGAGAAAAGCAGCCTAGGAGATTTACAGGACACTGTCAACTGGACAAGATACCTATTAGTAGAGTCCCAGAAGGAGAAGAGAAAAACTAACAGGCAGAGAGCTTACTGAAAGAAACAGTGGCCAGATACTTAACAAACCTGAGGAGGAAGATGGACATCCAGATCCAAGAAGTCCAATAGTCTCAAATTAAGATACCCTCACCCACAGATCGACACAAAGACACATTACAATCAAACTGTCAAGGAAAAAGTGAAGACAGAATTTCCAAATCAGCAATTAAAGAGAGGCTTGTCATATTCAAGGGAATTTCTTAAGATGTTCGCAGGACTGCTCAGCAGAAACCCTGCAGATTAGAAGAGGAGAGCAGGATGACAGACTGAGAATGCTGGTGGGTGGAGGGGAAAAGCCTGTAAACCAAGAACACTGTACCCAGCAAATGACTCCTTTAAAAGCGAAAGAGAGATGAAGAATTTCCCAGGTAAGCAAAAACTGAGGGAATGTGTCACTGCTAGATCTGACTTACAGAAAGTGTAATGAAAACAAAAGACTTTGAAATGAAAGGAAACGAAACAGCAGCACTGGGAATATAAGAGAAAGAAGATGAAATATAAATCTCACTGGTAAAGGTAAATACATAGAAAAATACAGGATAATGAAACATTCCAGCAGCAGTGAGCAAATCACAGCTAACTGTAGCACAAAAGTTAAAATAGGAAAGTATAGGAGCAACTATAAACACAAAACTTGCTAGTGGATACACAATATAAAAAGAAACAAATCCTCACATCAAGACAAATCATGTGTGAGGAGGGAAAAGAAAAAGTGCAGAGTTCTTATATGTGATTAAAGTTAAGTTGTTATCAGCTTAAAAAGGACGACTTAGAACTATAACATGTGCTATGTGAGACTCATGGTAACCACAAAGACAATACCAACGGATGACACATGAAAGGTGAGAAGGCAATCAAATTATGCTTTTATAAAATATCAACAAAACACAAGGGAGAGGATAACAAAGAAAAAGTGTCAAAAAAGCCACGAAAGAGAAAACAATTTACAAAATGCAAATAGTAAGTACTTCTGCATCAATAATTACTCTAACTGTAAATAAACTAAATTCCCCAATCAATACAGAGTCTCTGAATGGATTAAAAAAAAAAAAAGACCTAACTATATGTTGTCTGTAAGACTCACTTTATGCATAAAGGTACATATAGGCTGAAAATTAAGAAATGGAAAAGGATATTCATGCACAATGTAACCAAAAGAGAGTCATACTTATTGGAGACAAAACTGCAAAAAAAGACAAAGAAGGCTATTATATAATGATAAAAGGATCAAATTACCAGGAAGCTGTAATAGTTAAAAGTACATATATACATAATACCAGAACACACAAACATATGAAGCATATACAGACAGAACTGAAAGGAGAAACTGATAGCAATACAATAATATTGGGGAATTTCAATACAATCCTCTCAATAATAGCAGAAAATCCAGACATAAGATGAACAAGGAAACAAAGAATAAGATAAACACTGTAGACAAAATGGACCTCAAAGACATATGAAGAACACTCCATCCAGGAGTAGCAGAATACATGTTCTTCCAAAGTGCACACAGAGCATTCTCCTGGGCGGATTACAGGTTCGCTTATAAAACACGTCTCAACAAGTTTAAGACACCTGACATCATACCAAGTGTGTTCTAATCACAACAGGATGAAACTAGAAATTAACAGTTGAAAGAAAACGGCACAATTACAAGTATGTGGAAATTAAACAACATATTCCTGAATAATCAGTGGGTCAGAAGAGAAATCAGAAAATATCTTGAGACAAAGGTAAATGAAAATACAACATAAGAAAATTTATGAGATTACAGTACAAGCAACTTTATAGATTAAAAAAACAAAACAACCTAACTTTACATGTCAAGAAATTAAAAAAAAAAACAAACAAACAAAACTAAGCCCAAATTAGTAAAAGGAAGGAAACATTAAGATTAGGGCAAAAAATCAGGCCACCCAGGTCCCACAGCCAGCCACCCTGAGATCCAGCCCCACCACCAGAGGCTGACGTTATCCCTAGCACCACCTCCGAGCCCTCCAGCCAGCTGCGCCGGGACCTGGCGACACACACCAGTAGTTAGGCAGCCGCCACAGAAGGCAGGGCTGGCCGCCAACCAGGCCAGGGGTAGCCTGCCTTCCAGTCCGCCCGCAGGTCCCGACTGTGCGACTAAAGAAGGGCCCAACAGCTCATAGAGCTCTCGTGACGAGAGGAGTATGCTGCTGGGTCCTGAAGGACATCTCCTAAATAAGGCCCTTCTCCAAGGTTAAGAAGTGTAACCAACCTACCTAAACACATCAAGAAACATCATAATTAAAATGGCAAGGATGAAAGATAGAGGGAGATTCTTAAAATCAGAGAGAGACAAGCCGCCAGTTATGTATCAGGGAATTCCCATAAGACTATCAGCTGATTTTACATCAGAAACTTTGCAGGCCAGAAGGATGCGGCATGATATGATTAAAGTAATGGAAGGGGAAAAGAAAACACCCTACAACCAAGAAAAGAAACACCCTACAACCAAGAATATCTTAGGCTGTCATTTAGATTTGAAGGAGGGATAAAGAGTTTTACAGATGAGTAAACAGTTTGTCACCACTTAACTGGCTTTACAAGAAATCGTAGAGAGATTTTTCTAAGTGAAGAAAGAAAATACTACAACTAGAAATATGAGACTTATGAAAGGAAAATGCTCATTGGTAAAAGCAAACAAATAGTAAAGGTAGTAGATAAGACAGTTATAAAGCTAGTAGGAACACTAAAAGAAAAAGTAGTGAAATCATCTCTATTCACAGTAAGTAGTTAAGGGATTCACACACGGAAAGATGTAAAATGATGTCTAAAACATTAAATGTGGTGAGAGGTGACTAAAACTGCAGGGTTGTTGGAATGTATTCAAACTTAAGTGATCATTAACTTAAAATAAACATACACACACACACAAATACACATGTTTTATATGACCTTCATGGTAACTACAAGGCGTAACAGATATATGCACACAAAAAAGAAATGACTCTAAACATAACACAAAGGTAGCCATCAAATCACAAGGGAAGAAAGCAAAAGAAGAAAAAGGAACAAAAAAGAACTACAAGAGATCTCTGAAGCAACAGTATCTGATAAGGAGTTAATATCCTAAATATATAAAGATTCCATATAACCCAACATCAAAACAAAATAAAACAACAAACTGAATTATGGGCAGAAGATTTAAAAAGATATTTTCCAAAGAAGATATACAGATGGCCAACAGATGGAGGAAAAGATGCTCAACATCACTAATCATCAAGGAAATGCAAATCAAGACCACAATGAGATATTACCTCATACCTGTCAGAATGGCTGTAATCCAAAAGAAAACAAATATGTGTTGGCAAGGGTGTGGAGATGGGAATCCTTGGGCACTGCTAGTGGGAATGTAAACTGGTGCAGCCACATGAAAAACAGTTTAGACATTCCTTAAAATTTAAAAATTAGAACTATCATAAGATCCAGCAATTCCATTTCTGGGTAATTTTCTGAAGAAAACAAAAAGGCCATTTTAAAATGATTCGTACACTTCCAGGTTCACTGCAGCATTATTTACAATAGCCAAGATATGAAAGCAACCTGAATGTTCACTGACAGATGAATGTGGCGTGTATGAAAACATAAATGACAGAATATTACTAAGCAAGAGAAGAGAGTGAAATCTTGCCATCTGTGGTCATATGGATGGAGCTAGAGGCTATGATGCTAACTGAAATATTTCAGAAAAAGACAAATGATTTCACCTGCATGTACAATCCAAAAAACAAACCCAATGTAACAAAGCAGAAGGAGAGTCACGGATACAGAGGACAAACCAGTGGCTGCCAGAGGGGAGAAGGGTGGAGGGATGCGTGAAACAGGTGAGCGAGATTAAGAGGGTAACACTTTCGTTCCCAAATAAAGGAGTCACGCAGATCAAATGTACAGCATGGGGAATACAGTCAATAAAATATAGTAACTTGATATGGTAACAGAAACTTGACTTATTGTGGTGCTCATTTTGTAATGTATAGAAACTATCAACTCACTATGTTGAATCTTAGAAACTAACATAGTGTTGTAGGTCAACTATACTTAAATAAAACAAACAAACAAAAGAAAAATAGTAAGTGGGAGAACGGCAAAGAATATCAGGATAGCAACCGATATTTGTCAAAGTTGCTTAGAGCCCTGTCTACAAAATGTTGGTGCCAAATGCATTGACACAGATACAATCATTAGGGAGTTTACATGGCTTCACTGTGGCCCTTGTTAGCAAGTGGACTTTATATACACAAAGGATTCATCTCAATGTAACATAAAAAAAAAAAATAATAAACACCTTGCACCACAGAATGAAATTCTGAAGACATAATAAGCTTGGATACTGATCATTAGGCTAATTTTTGCTACATATTTCAAGTTTGGTATAAAGTAGAACTATATTTTTAAAACATGCATTTGAGATAACTTGTCTTAAAAACAAAAACCTATCTTTATGTGCTAAAACAAAAAACAATTAAATAGTGGTAATTTTTACTGATTTACAAATACTGTCTTAGATGTGAAATCACTAATTTTAGTATCATACCTCAAGCGTGTCCATCTTAATGAAGTTGTCTTAAAAACATTTTTGCAAAAGAAGAGTAAATCTTCAAAATACCAACAGCTAAATACAATTCATTTCCCTCAAAAAAGAGATTACAGAAATAAATGAAATAGAGACTATAAAACAGAAGGGGAAAAATCAATGAAATAGTTTTTTTTTTTTTAAATAACAATAACAATGACAATCCTTTAGCTAGACTACTAAGAAAGAGAGAAGACGCGAATAAAATAAGAAATGAAAAATGAGACATTACAACTAGTATCAGAGAAACAAAAACGTAAGAAACAGCTATGAAGAATTACATACCAACAAACCGGATAATCCAGAAGAAATGGATAAACCCCTAGAAACACATAATTTGCCAAAACTGAATCATGAATAAATAAAAATCAGAGTGGACCTATAACTGGCATGTAGATTTAATCAGTAATCAAAAACCTGCCAACAAAGAAAAGTCTAGGACCATTCAGCTTCACAATAAATTCTACCCAACTTCTAAAATGGGACCAATTTAAATTAAAACCAATCTTCTTCAAATTCTTAAAAAATATTTAAGCAGAGAGAAACTTCTAAAATCATTTCATGAGGCCAGTATTAGCCTGATATAAAAAAACAGAAAAAGATACTATAAGAAAAGAAAACTAGAGATCAATATCCCTAGTGAATATAGATGCAAAAATTCTCAACAAAATACCAGCAAACCAAATCCAACATCATATTATGAAACAGGCATACATCATGACCAAGTGGGATTTACCCCAGGAATGCAAGGATGCTTCAACTTATGAAAATCAATTAGTGTGGTAAATCACACTGACATAATAAATGTTCAAATCACATGATCATCTCCATAGATATAGAAAAAGCATTTAGTAAAAATTCAACAACCTTTCACGTGATAAAAAACATTCAACAAACTAGGAATAAAAAGATATTACTTCAATATGATAAAGACCATATAAAAAGCCCACAGCTAACATCATATGTGAAATGGCAAAAAACTGAAGGCTTTTACTTCTAATAAAAGAAAAAGACAAAAATGCCCACTCTTGGCACTTCTATTTAATACAGCCATAGCCATCAGAGAAGAAAAAAAACTTAAAGGCATCCAAATTGGAAAGGAAAAAGTAAAATTATCTTTGTTTACAGATTCCATGACTTTAAATACAGAAAACTCTAAAGATTCCACAAAAGAACTGTTAGAAATAAGAAATAAATTCAACGAAGTTGTAGGATACAAAAATCAACTGTACTTCTGTAAACTAACAATGAACAATGTGAGAAGGAAGTTAAGAAAACAATCCCATTTATAACAGCATCAAAAACAATAAAATACTTTAGGAATAAACTTAATGAAGGAAGTGAAAAACTTATATAATAAAAGATACAAAACATTGTTGAGAGAATATAAAGACAAAAATAAAGAGAAAGACATCCCATGTTCATGGATTAGAAGACTGAATATTGTCAAAATGCTTATACTATCTAAAGTCATCTACAGATTCAATGCAATCCTTATCAAAATTCCAAAGGCAGTTTTGAAGAAACTGCAAAATTTACATTAACATTGATATGGAGTTATAAAGGATCCTAAATACGCTGTCTTGAGAAAGAATAACAAATTTATAATCCTCATATTTCCTCACTTCAAAACATATTACAAAGCCATAATAACAAAAAAAATTATGGTAGTGGTATAAAGATATACATCTAGACCACTGTAACAGAATAGAGAGCCCAGAAACAATGCCAAAAACTGATCTTCCAAGGGTCCCAAAAGCACACCAAGGAGAAAAGAGTCTATTCAACAAATGATACAGGAAAACTGGGTATCCACGTGAAAAAGAATGCAAGTTCATCCTCAACAAACACCACATACAACAGGGAACTCATCGTGAACTTAAGAGCTTAATACCTTACAAAACTCCTGGAAGACAACACAGAGGAAAAGCTTCTTGGCATTGATACTGGCAATGATTTCTGGTATATGACACCAAAACAATAGGCAACAAAAGCAAAAATAGAGAAAAGAAACTAAACCTAAAACCCTTATGCACAACTAACCCTAACTCTAACCCAACTAATACTAACCCTAACCCAACAAACCCTAACCCTAACTGTAACCCTTCTAAACTTAACCCTAACCCTAAACCTAAAACCCTTCTGCACAACTAACCCTAACGCTAACCCTAACCCTAACCAAAACAACAGGCACAAAAGCAAAAATAGAGAAAAGGAACTAAAGCTAAAACCCTTCTGCACAACTAACCCTGACCCTAAAGCTAATCCTAATTCAACTAACCATAACCCTAACCAAACTAACCCTAA
The DNA here is from genome assembly GCF_033118175.1 of Dama dama. Taxonomy (NCBI): domain Eukaryota; kingdom Metazoa; phylum Chordata; class Mammalia; order Artiodactyla; family Cervidae; genus Dama; species Dama dama. Next base: position 44,528,870 of record NC_083712.1, on the reverse strand, counting down.
CAGTAGCTAATCCTAAAACCCTTCTGCACAACTAACCCTAACCCTAACCCTAACCTAAAACCCTTCTGCACAACTAATTCTAACCCTAACCCTAAACAAAAACCCTTCAGGACAACGAACCCTAACCCTAAACCTAATCTAAAACCCTTCTGCACCACTAACCCTAACCCTAAACAAAACAACAGGCAACAAAAGCAAAAATAGAGAAAAGGAACTAAAGCTAAAACCCTTCTGCACAACTAACCCTAACTCTAAACCTAACCCTAATTCAACTAACCATAACCCCAACCAAACTAACCCTAACACTAACTAACCCTAAAACCCTTCTGCACAACTAATCCTAACCCTAACCTAAAACCCTTCTGCACAACTAACCCTAACCCTAACCTAAAATCCTTCTGCACAAGTAACATTAACCCTAAACCTAACCTAAAACCCTTCTGCACAACTAACCCTAACCCTAACACTAAACCTAACCTAAAACCCTTCTGCACAACTAACCCTGACCCGAACCTTATACCCTTCTGCACAACTAACCCTAACCCTAATCCAAAACCCTTCTGCACAACTAACCCTAACCGTAAACCCTAACCCTAACCCAACTAACCTTAACCCTAACCCTAACCCCACTAACCTTAACACTAACCCTAACCCCAACCCTAACCCTAATTAGGGAGACAATCGAGAGAGTGAAAAGGTCACCTATGGAATGGGAGAAATCGCCTGAAAATGATATATATGATAAGGAATTAATGTTCAAAATATGTAAGGAATTCCTACAACTCAAAAACAAAAAACGAAATAACCTGATTAAAAACTGGTCAAAGGATCTGAACAGACAACACATATTTGGTCAACAGGGATACGGAAAAAAATGCTCAACCCCACTAATCATTAGGATTAGTATAAATCACAGTGTAAATCACAATGAAGTATCATTGCACACTTGTCAGGATAGCCACTGTTAAACAAAATTTTCTAAAAATAACACATGTTGAAATGCATGTGGAAAAACTGCAACTCCTGGCCATCGTTGGTGTAAATTTAAAATGATTCAACTGTTGTGAAAAACAGTAGAGAGGTTCCTAGAAAAATTTAAAGTAGGACTACCATATGATCCAGAAATTCCACTTCTGGGAACTGAAATCAGGATCTCAAAGAAATGTCTGTACACCATTTTCTCTGAAGCACTGCTCACAATAACCAAGAGGTGGAAAGAACACAAATGTCCATGGATGAAGTTACAGAAAAAGAAGATGAAGTAAACCATGGAACACTGTTCAGTCATAAAAAAGAGGAAAATCCTGTCACATGCTGGATGGACATTTAGGACGTAACTTTAAGGGAAATCAGCCCGTCATGGATGAACACAGCTTGGTGCTACTTTGTGTAAAGCATCTGAGAGAGTCAAATTTACAGAAATGGAGAGTAGAAAGGAGGCTGCCAGAGGCCGCTCATTGGTATTGTTTGTCATGCAAGATGGAAAATGTCTAGAGATTTACTGCACAACATGGTGCTTATAAAGTTGATAACACTGCACTATTAACTTAAAATTTTATTGAGGAAGATCTCATGTTATGTTTTTTTAAATCACATTAAAAAGAAAAAAATATTTCCTAACAGTCACCACCAAGGGCAGTGTTGTTACAATTCCGAGCCTCCCTTCACTGTGGAGTTAGAGTCCCGCTGGGCCCTGGGACGGGGGTGCACCTTCTCCTGATCAAGACTCGACTTCCCCACCTCCACACACAGAACTAGGGAGGAGGGGCTCCAGGAACTACCCTGCAGAGGCCAGAACATGCCAACTGGATACCAAACTAACTTCCAGATTTGGGGACTAGAAGAAAGAATCCTGCCAGGAAATGGTCTTGCCAGACACTTACCCAGGTAACTGGAATACACTTGCATTGTTAAATATCAGGGCTTGAATGAAAATGTGTTTCTAGATTTAGGTAGGATCCAAACGAAGATAAATAACTAAATACACGAGGGGTGTAACTTCACATTATAAATATCCACTGAAACAAGTGTTACCACAATCTGTACTTGAACAACAATAAGAAATCTAATGTATCAACTTATATTCAACATTTCTAATTGAATGTAATTAGAACACAGCTCATCCATTCCCTCTGATCACAGACACTCATATATACATGTATATAATCTTTTATATTTGTAAAATGTAATATATACACTATATAAATAATTTCCAAAACAACTTTTTTCACCAGAAACAAAAAAAAAAATCTAAAAAAGAGTTTAGAGATCAATTAAACAATCTTTCTGCTTGATGTGGCCTCTTTGTACAAAGTGAATATTTTCTAGGTAACTTGTCTAATTATCACTCCATAAAGTTTTGCGGGCTTCCTTTCTTACGTATCTACGTTTACCTTTTGCAAGTAAAGCACTGTTCCCTTTAGTACAGCATAAAAGGTCTTCCATCCTCGCTTGCCTCTTGGAGCTAGAAAAGGAAAACAAATGGAAAAATTTAATTTGACAGAAATTTGCATTTTAGAATGAGAACCTGAAAGGTCAATGTGGTAACTGTTCTCCAATGCTCCTGGTTTATTTGCTACCGAGACTAACATGGCTCAGTGGTGAAGAATTCGCCTGCAATGCAGGAGCCACAGGAGACTTGGGTTTGATCCCTGGGTTGGGAAGATCCCCTGGAGGAGGGCACGGCAACCTACTCCAGTATTCTTGCCTAGAAAATTCCATGGACAGAGGAGCCTGTCAGGCTACAGTCCATAGGGTCCCAAAGAGCCAAACACACTGAAGTGACTTAGCGTCCCCACACGAAACTAATAATAACTAAAATTTTCTTGAGCCTTACTATGTAACAGGAAGTATTGTCTCATTTAATCCTCACAATAGCCCTGAGAGGTAGGTACTATTGCTCTTGTCTTTCTATAACACTGACGACAGAGACATAACCTGCTCACGATCATATGAGTAGGAAGAGAAGGAGGAATCTGAACCCAGGCGGTAAGGCTGTGCGGTTCGTGCTCCGGTAGACATAACTTAACTACTGGAAAAGCAAATGGCATGTTGGAAGTACATGTTAATCCAAGGGCTCATGAACAGTGCCTTCATGGCTTCCTCAGAGTTTCCGAGAGACCTAAGAAAAAAGTCTCAGAATACAAAAGGACCCCTCTTGGCCTTTCTCCCACCCATCCACCAGAGGGACTGTAACTTTAATTATTACTCCTGTGGTAACCTGTAAGACCTCTGCAGCAGGTGCTGCCACACTGTAACATGGTTTTTTTTTTTTTTGTCTAAATGTCTCTTTAAGTAGGCTGTGAATAACCTGAGAACAAGCATCTTTCATCTTCAGAATTCATAGAACCTAGTATAATGCAAGGCAGACACTAGGCACCTTGACAAAAATTCTCCAGGCGAATTTTCTTCCATAAGTCCTTACAATCCTCATCTTTGTATTTCCCTGGAGTATAAAGTAGAATTTCTGTATTGACTTATGTAAAACTTTACAGATTATCTTAAAGTAAAAGCACAGATTAGCAAAACAGCTTACTATTTATTCTTAATCTTAATAAAGTTAAAATCTTGTAACCAGAAAACGTTATTACCTGAACACCATTTCTCTAAACATGTCTACTCAACATGTAGGAAGGGCATTTTATTCTCTCTGTTATCAAATATTTGACTGCCTTTAACCTGGACGCCTGAATAAATTAGAAAGCGCATTATTTTCAACCACATCTTTTAAACGTCCTTTGACTGAAGAAACCTTAAGCTTGGAAACTAGGTGAACAGCCACCTACAGAATACAGGTGCTCCTGCCAATACCATACTGAGATATCCACCTGGCAAATTTAAAAAAAAAAAAAAAAAAAAAAAGGCCTCAAAACATCCGCTCTGCAGGTTTCCAGGCGAAATTAAAAAAAAAAAAAAAACCATCCCATATGTCTCCACCATGTAAGGTTTAAAAATGTGCACTCAAAAATAAATGGTCAAAAAATGTATACCATAACCTTCTTTATAAAGGAAAAGAGTGGCTACTATAAAGAAAGTCACAGATCACTCTACACACACATGAAGTAAAGGCTGAGCGCTCTGTTAACAGACGTCAGACTCCGACCCGGGCCGTGTGAGAGCGGTGTGCCCAGCAGCGGCGGCCGGCTGCAGGAGCTGCCGCGGCGGAGGACAGGGGCGGCCGGTGTGCCGGACCGTCGGCTGGAAGGCCGACCAGCTGGTCCACGGTCCTCTCACCCACCAGCCCTCACTCGGTCACTCCTGACCAGTCCCCTAGCCTCTCAGAACCTCAGCCACTTCATTTTAAAATGTGGATAACTCATTTAAGTTAAGATAAAACACTGGCTTAATGCTGGAAAAGAACTCAGAGGAACCCTTCTGTTTTCCATAGGAAGAATGCAGGGCCTGGATTTGAAAGGCTGTTCCCAAAGCCCTAAAACCAATTTAGTGGCACTTTGAGATTCTTTAAGCTCAAAGATTTACACATCAATTTTTCTGCTTTTCATGTAGAAATCTATTAACCTGTTACTAAGGCTGTTGCTCTAGACTCATACCTCTGCCCCTCCCTCAAATGGAAACCAACTCCTCTCATCTAAGTTTCAGGAGGAGGCTCCAAAGAGAAAAACAAAAACTGGTTAGAATCAAGTAAACCCAAGATGGCGGAAGACGACTTCTAGTGACTTTGAGCCATATTAGTTAAATGACACATTTATTGGCACCAGGACAGTTGACAATCGCCATGACAACAACTGCAATTAGAAAAGACCCTGATGCTGGGAAAGATTGAAGGCAGGAGGAAAAGGGGACAACAGAGGATAAGAGGGTTGGATGGCATCACCGACTCAATGGACGTGAGTTTGAGCAAGCTCCAGGAGATGGTGAAGGACAGGGAAGCCTGGCGTGCTGCGGTCCATGGGGTCACAAAGAGCTGGACATGACTGAAAGACTTAATAACAACAACCACTGCAAAGCCCTGACAAGGACAGAAGAGGAGGGCGGCATCAGGTTCGGATTCAAACCACACCCCTGTTTGTGAATACCCCTCCCTCTCTTTTCAGTCTTATCTTTAAGCTCGACTCTCCGACATACATCGTGTCTCTGCCTGAATGGGGTTGAGAAGTTGGTTTGCTAACCAAGTTCTGGCTTCTTTCCATTCTTTGGCCATTGAATAAAGCCTGTGCCATCCCAATGGCCATCCCAACGTCCTAATGGGTGTGTGAATCCTAGCAGATAAAGAACCTCCTTGATGGAGACAAGGAGTCTCCATCTGGGTTAGGACCCAGTGTGGGTCTAGTGCACCAGTTTGGTAACAAATTCATGTACTTGTTCATGAAAACTTTTAACAGGTCTTCATCATTACCACAGTAAGTCGATTAGAAATGGATCCCAGCTGAACTGTGATCTAAAGTCACCTAACGGTGACAGATGCTAAGTCAGGGAGCATTAACCCTGTATTCCATGCTCTACTTTTCCGGTTCCCACAGAGGTTTAAAACTTAATCCTGTTTTTGGTCAGTTATAACTTACTTGGTTCAATCCACACCACAGTGCTGAGAATAAGACACTATTATTATTATTTCCATTTTACAGTTGGACCAGAATGGGTGCAAACGAGTGGAATTCAGGGAAGAAAGGGACCACGGTGCACGGGAACAGGCTGGAAAGGCTTAGAAGCAGCCTGAGTGGCCCTGACTGTAAAGTCATTACACACGCACACACATACACACACATACAGTGAGGCTATGGCTTCGCATCCTCACAAGGAGCACTGTTCCTCATGATGACAACTGCACAAGAGTGAAATCTGATGTCACAACACACACACCATTAAATACAGAAGGCTGGGGAAAGAGTGGTAACCCATTTCGGAATGAACATGGTGGGAGGAATGAGTGAGGTTACTGACTGGGCCCTGGATGAACCCTGCTGGTAGACTCTAACACTAGGACAGTCGGCAGACGCATTTTAACAAATAGTTGGGTGCCTGCTGTGAAAAGGTGTGTGCTGAACTTGATCAATAGATACTGCTTTGTGCACTAGTCTATGCTTTCAAGGCTATTTTTAACACGCGTACTCAGATTGCAAAGACCACTTTCCTTCTTGAAAATAATAGGATCATGGCGTACTTTAACTCTCATCAACTGCCTCCAGCCTAACATGAAAACAGTGTCTATTACTTTTGTTTAAGGTTACTTTAATAGACATTTTCTATTAATGGCCACTGTCTCTTTAGACTTCCCCTCATATTTACTGCTACCTTAACTTGTTATTTCTGTATCTCAGGTTGGTCTTCGGGGTCATTTTCAACTACCTCTTGAAATCTATACTTAGAAGTTCTTTTAGTGAGAGTCTTTTGGTGGTAAATATTTTTTATTTTTCTTCATATAAAAATGTCTTTCATTCATTAAATATTCTAGGTGGACAATTAGCTTTTTCCTATGAAGGTATTATTTAATGTCACATTTAGGTACAGCTTGCTTGGCTTCCCATTTATCATCTCCAAACACTTGCAGTCATCATATGTTGAACACTGTCTCCGCATTGTCTCCTCTATCGAAACTTCTGCTACATTGACTTCTCAGTCTATGCCATCGGCATCTTCCCACTCCCAATTCTTCTGTCCTCTGTGCTGCAAGCTGCTGGTTTTATCTCCAGTCCTCTTGGGGCACCCAGATCCACGGATGCCTTGAGGGCTCAGCCGCCCCAGAGGTAGCTCACCTGCTAAATTTGTATTCATTTCCGCCTCGATATTACTGGCTCATCTACTGGTTTAAAAGGTGTTTAAAAATATTTTAATGAGAGTGGGATGTTTCGAAAGAACAGCATGTATATTATCTATGGTGAAACAGATCACCAGCCCAGGTGGGATGCATGAGACAAGTGCTTGGGCCTGGTGCACTGGGAAGACCCAGAGGAATCGGGTGGAGAGGGAGGTGGGAGGGGGGATCGGGATCGGGAATACGTGTAAATCTATGGCTGATGCATATCAATGTATGAAAAAACCCACTGAAAAAATAAATAAATAAATAAAGGAAAAAAATATTTTAATCACTTTTAGATGTTTTATAATGTACGAGTTTTGGAATTCTTAGGCCATCATATTAGCAAAAGGACTTTCTAGTTCTTTCTTTAATTTATTCACAAATTTTATAATCTAGAATTCATTTGTAGCAGGATGAGGAGATAAGAGGTGCAGACCAGATGAGCGAAACTAGAACAAGGAACACCAGTGAGGACGCTACTATAACCACCCCACGAGAGAGAAAGCCCACAATGTGGACAGAAGTGCACAGTCAAGATGAAGAACTGGAGAAGGAGGGGGGTGGTAACTCGGCACCCACACCATGTGCCCTGAGCCCTGGGCAAGCACTATAAACACCCTTTGATCCAAACAATCCTTTCAGTTGGGTTTCTCTGCCTCTATTTTGAGATTTCCATCATTAACTATATTTGCAGTTCTGAGAGGTGGAGGAAGCTACTGAGGGGGCTACCTTTGTTTGGATTTCAAACCAACCAATTAGCACAGTTGAGACAAGGAAGCCTGTGCTACGGATACATTCAGGGGAAACTCCAGGTGACAATCCTTTGCAAGGTCAGGCTTGCTACTCCATTAAAATAAACACAGTGGGCAGGGAAGGAGAAGATAGGATGGAGGTGGGGGGTGGGGGGTGCAAGTCAGGTGTGTTATCTGATCTCACCGACGCCTTCAGAGGCATCTAGGCTCACCACAGTGGCGCCCTGGCCGGAGGCAGGACCCTGCGTCTGCCCTCTGGACGCTGCTCGTCCAGCTCTCTGCAGAGCGGTAATAACTGCCGCAGCAGCGGCTGACACTGCTGAGAACACGCTTGTTTTAAGCACTGTTCCAAAACTGGGCGTGTGTGAAAACCGTCCAAAACTGAAGCCCACTTCTATATTCTCCATCCCGCAGACACAGACTCTGAGACTTCACTAACCTGGAGCACGCGGTGCCCCAGTGTGCCGGTCACTTTTACTCTGGTTTGTCTGCAGGGAAACACTGGTCAAACCAGACTCAGCAACAGCGACTTGATTAACTCTGAGACACAGGGGTGATATTCAAATTAAAAAAGAAACAAAAAAAGTCAACAGGCCTCTGATTATTCTACATCTCTCTCTTTCTCTCTCTCTCATACACACACACACACACACACTACACATTTCTGCAAAAGAGAAACTGGCAGTTGTTCCAAACCTAAGTGGTAGTGGAACTATCATTAAATCTTCAACATTATAAACCAGTTCTTCTTAATGTTCTGATCTCATCTTTATTACACATTTGAAGAAGTCTTCTTGGAAATACAAAGTACAGTTATTACCACCGGTCTTTAAAAAATATTGAATGTACCACTGAGAATGAAAGCACAGCTGTCCCCCTTTCTGCATGAAGAGGAAGGTATGAAACACTCCCAAGCAGTGATTATTCCCAAGGTATAAATACTTCCAAGCAATGAAATATTCAGTAATGATTAGTGATGGTAGGTAAAGTTAATTGTTATTCATGTATTTTTATATTATGTATTATTTGTGTATTTTTATTGTTTTGTTTTATTAATTCACCAAAAGGTATAAGCTTCATGCAGAGGTTTTATCTGCATGGCGTTCTCTAAGTTCTTCTGAACTCCACTGGGAGCAGATTGCGCTTAAGATCTTACTGTTCCAATGTTTCTATTTTCATCAAAATCTTGGCCTGTTTTTGACCACTCCTCACTGCGGGTTCCCTGACTATCTACTTTTTTCTTTTCTTCAAGTTTAACATCAGACAGACTTAAGAATCATAGAAAGACATAGTAGGTACAGTTCTTTTCTTTTAATACATTTAACCTTTCTTTCCTGTCTGTTGGCTTGAAAAACATTCTTCCATTGCCCTAGTAAAACGAAAAAAATATCATTTTTCCCCCCAAATGGTAGAGGAGGTCAGTAAGCCATATCCACATTGATGAGAAAGAATTCCTTAAGTTATGGCTTCAAGGATAACAATGCAGGCCCTGCCAGGCTAGGACACAAGGGAAATTTAAGGACATAACAGTTCCATGTAAAATATTTTTAATTTCTGTATGGCAATAGACAAACACATTTAAAATATAGGGAGGGAGGGGATGTATGTACAATCATGGCTGATTTGCATTGTTGAGTTTCCCGGTGGCTCAGTGGCAAAGAACACACCTGCAGTGCAGGAGACATAGGAGACTCAAGTTCAGCCCCTGGGTGGGGAAGATCCCCTGGAGGAGGGCGTGGCAACCCACTCCAGTGTCCTTGCCTGGGAAATCCCATGGACAGAGGGGCCTGGTGGGCTACAGTCCAAGCAGTCAAAAAGAGACGGACACAGCTGGACTGACTGAGCACATGTCAGAAACCAAGACGATATTGTAAAAGTTTGTTAAAAAGTTTATATATATATTTATATTTATATATACACATACATATATAATGTCATACCAATGAGGCCCTTCCAAAATAAATCCAGTACCTTGCTGCACTTGGAAACAAAGACATGCTCAGTAAACGCCTTTCTACACCATGCAACTGGGACACATCTGTGTGAGATTTGTAAGAGGTACAAGACATTTCTAAAGTGCCATTCCCTGGTGACTGTCTGAAAACTGGGCAGAATTCTTAGAGTAACTCTCTTAGAGGATGAAGACACATGCTACCTTGGCAGGAAGCAAGCTGACATACAGTTCTGCTCTACATCACTGAGGCAACTGGAGGTCCACCTAGGGGGTGGGGTGGCGGGGAGGTTTGCTTTCCATGATGTGTGTGCAAAGGATTTAGATAAATTCACGGATGACAGCCCTCCCTACAAACCATTATGTGAAGTTAAGGGTAATCCTTTTATATTAATCCCTAATTTCCCTTCATAAAATATCCTCAGGCACCACCATAAGAAGTACTGCTTATGTGTTCAGTCAGTTACTTTAATTGCTCGGTCATGTCTGACTATTTGCAACCCCATGGACTGCAGCATGCAAGACTTCCCTGTCCATCACCAACTCCTGGAGCTTGCTCAAACTCACGTCCATCAAGTCAGTGATACCATCCAGCCATCTCATCCTCTGCCGTCCCCTTCTCCTCCCACCTTCAATCTTTCCCAGCATCAGGGTCTTTTCCAATGAATCAGTCCTTCCCATCAGGTGGCCAAAGTATTGGAGCTTCAGCTTCAGCATCAGTCCTTCCAGTGGATATTCAGGACTGATTTCCTTTAGGATGGACTGGTTGGATCTCCTTGCAGTCCAAGGGACTCTCAAGAGTCTTCTCCAACACCACAGTTCAAAAGCATCAATTCTTCAGTGCTCAGCTGGGCTTCCCTGATAGCTTAGTTGGTGAAGAATCGGCCAGCAATTCAGGAGTCCCCAGTTCGATTCCTAGGTTGGGAAGATCTGCTGGAGAAGGGATAGGCTACCCACTCCAGTATTCTTGGGCTTCCCTGGTGGCTCAGCTAGCAAAGAATCTGCCTGCAATGCGGGAGACCTGGGTTTGATCCCTGGGTTGGGAAGATCCCCTGGAGAAGGGAAAGGCTACCCACTCCAGTATTCTGGCCTGGAAAATTCCATGGACTGTATAGTCCATGGGGTCACAAAGAGTCAGACACGACTGAGTGACTTTCACATCACTTCAGCTTTCTTTATGGTCCAACTTTCACACCCATACACGACCACTGGAAAAACCATAGCTTTGACTAGATGGACCTTTGTCGGCAAAGTAATGTCTCTGCTTTTTAATATGCTGTCTAGGTTTATCATAGCTTTGCTTCCAAGGAGAAAGTGTATTTTAATTTCATGGCTGCAGTCACCATCTGCAGTGATTTTGGAGCCCAAGAAAATAAAGTCTGTCACTTTATTTTCTGAATGTATGTTAGTTGCTTAGTCCTGTCTGGCTCTTAGCAACCCCATGGACTGTAGACCATCAGGCTCCTCTGTCCATGGGATTCTCCAGGCAAGAATACTGGAGTGGGTTGCCATTTCCTTCTCCAACCACAAGAAGTACTATTAAATCCTCACTGAGTAACTCAGACACTCAGATTTCTACTTAAAACAATGAATCCCAGCTATGCAAAACAGAAGTTACCTTTGGGAGAAAACTCACACACTATTAAGCCAGTGATAGTGTTAATTATCCTCAGGTTTATAACAGAGTGGTAGAAATAAAACAGTACTATTACTATCTTATACTTTTAAATAATTTACCTTTGAAACATTTAAGACAATTTACACATTTCAAAAATATCAGTTAATCTTTATAATCTTTTTCTTTACGACTGAGAGCTGTTGTATGCCATCAACTCTATTTTATAGAAGGAAAAACTGGGGCAGCCTTAAAGGAACCAGAAGTACAACATATAGCTATGGTTTTTCCATGAAAAAATATCTCCTTTTCATAACAGAAACAGGTTTATGTTATTGGTAGAGAACAGAACCTGAAACATGAGAACTGGAAGAACAGGCTCCCAGGATGCCCCTGGCAGGCTGAAGTTGACTCTGGATGTTATTCTATTCCTTTAGGAAGTCAAGACTCTTACCCTAAATCGATCTTTCTAGAATGGCAGTAACTTTGGACCGAGAGCCTGGAAACCCGGATTTTGTTCACACATTCTTATGTCTACTGTTTCTCTGATTTTCAACAAGTTGCCTAACATCTCTGGTTATAAGATCTAAAATGACACTATACCACACCATAATTACAATGTTGTTCATTAAGGTTATTAAGGACACAAGCCCCACCCCTAAAAAGTTCACATTATCAGTGAAACTTAATACAACATGATAAGCCGTATAAGCCAAACGGTAGCATGGCACTAACCTGGAATAACCACAACGGGGGTTTGCAGCAGGCAGAGAGGAGGGAGTCACTAACGCTACAAATGAGTAGAATTTAGAAGTCAGAGAAGGCTTTAAATGAGGATTTAGCTTTTAGCAAGACTTCAAAGGGGAAAAATGAGTTTTCTTTTGACCTCCACCTTCTCTACAGTACATCTGGACTAAGACACTAAATCAAAGCATAGATCTCAATTACATAAGTCTCATAACACTGCTCACCACCATCCTTTATCAGGATGACCTCTGGACAAAAGCCAGCGCAGTAATTTTCACAGAGGGCACATGGTTGAAATTTTGATTTCACCTGAGTGACTGTGGGCAGGTCAAGGTCAGTCTCTCGACGCGTCACTTACTGCCTCGTTAAAATAATAATAAAATGATACCTACTTCATAAGGGTATTCTGAAAGTTGGATGAGTTAATGTATGTGAATCTTTTTAAAGTATTTTTTTTTATTGTTAGGGATAATGTCTGCTAAAAGAAAATGCACCCAATTTCCATGCTAAAACACAAAGACTTAATTTTTTAAAATGTCATTCATGTATTCAGAAATTTTTCTTTGTTAGAGTCAGTCCTTTGAGAGGAAATCCTCTGCCCCAGACATTACTGACACATTCTTAAGAGAGCAGGGTAACCTTTCACCCTTAATTTATTGGGGGAGGATGGAGTGCAGCGTATTCATTAACATAGTTCTGGTTCTGTTCTGTCCCAGGTCCCGTCCTGTCTTGACACTGGAGACATCAAACCTGAATGCCAACAGTAGAAGCGAACGACGGGAGGAGGAACGAAAGCTGACGGAGAAACTTTACCCACGTGTTGATAAAAAGCTGTAAAAATGCACAAACCCCACTTACAAACAAATCCTTCCCCACTTGGGTGGGAGATGGCTTCCCTGATCCCTAGAGGCACAAGGAGGACGTGAGGGCCTGGGGCTGCTGAGGGTGGAGAAGAGGGCGGGACTCACAAGCACGCATCCTCACAGGCTGACGGTTACAGGGGAGGGTGCAGGCAGCAAAGACAGGAAGGCCTCGGAGCACGGCTGCTTCCAGGACACACACACACCAGAGTCACACACACTGATTCAGGACTTTGACGGATGAACGACACCTCCCGCTCCCTCCAGCTGCTCCGGGTACCAGCCCCTTCACCTCAGCCGTCTCTGCTCAGACGCCACCTCTGCAGAGCCTACAGATGCACGCTGCAGTTCGCGGCTGCCCGCCTCCTCCACTGTCTCCCCACCGTGGGTTTACTGTCCTCTCGGCCACTCAGCAGTCGCCTGAAATGCCACTATCGATGTTTATCACAGAGCTCCCCTGTACTACCTCCAAGCAAGCACCTGAGTGGGACCAAGCAGGTGGGATCTCCAAGCGAGTGCTTTGATTTGTTACTGTGTCCAGAGAGAAGATTAAAAACTCAAAAAGACGGAGAAAAGAATCAGATGTCCTAAACAGGCATGTAGGTGATACGACTCAACAAAAGTTAATGATAATATATGATTTTCAGGTATACAATATAATGATTCAATATCTGTCCAAATTGCAAAATGACTACTACAAGGGTACTTATCATTTATCGCCATACACTGCTGTTTTTTCTTGGGATGAAGACTTTTAAGATCTACCCTCTTAGTAACTTTCAAATATGTAATACAATGCTATTAACTATAGTAACCATGCTCATAATTATTATAAACTGGAGGAAGATGCTGGAGAACTTGCTATTTTTAATAAATAGTTGGCCATCTTAAAAAGTTGGCCAATAGCAAAATGTTACTGAAGTTCAACAACTTCATTATATGTGAAAGGTATGAACACCGAACTCTAAGAAATATCAAGCATACTATGTTTTTTGCAATTTCATGCACAGTTTACAGAACTCATTTATCAAACTTATTTAAACCAATGTACTAAAATAAAATGTATCTTAAAAGCAAGGAATAAAACTTCCATATGACCCAGCAATCCCACTTTGGGGTATATACCCTGAGAAAATCATCAAGAAGACATGGTACTCCAATGTTTATAGCAGCACTCTTTATAGTTAGGACATGGAAGCAACCTACATGTCCACTGACAGATGAATGGATAAAGAACCTGTGGTATATGTATACAATGGAATATCACTCAGCCATGAGAAGGAACGATTGTGAGTCAGCTGAACTGAGGTGGATGAACCCAGATCCTGTTATACAGAGCGAAGTAAGTCAGAAAGAGGAAACAAATACCAGACATTAACATGTATATATGGAATCTAGGAAAACGGTACTGATGAGCCTAATCTGCAGGACAGGACTAGAGAGGCAGATATAGAACAGACTTGTGGACACAGTGAGGGGAGGAGAGGGTGGGATGCACCGAGAGAGCAGCACTGAAATATATATGTTACCGTAAGTAAAACAGACAGTGGGAAGTTGCTATACGACAGAGGGAGCTCAAGCTGGAGCCCCGAGACAACCTAGAGGGACAGGAAGCGGGTGGGGGGGAGACTCAAGAGAAGGGATGTGTTACACGTGTAGTTGACTTGCACTGATGTATGGCAGAAACTAACACGACACTGTAAAGCAATTATCCAATGAAAAATAAATTTTAAAAAATGATAAAAAGATAACATAAAATGTAAGGGTAAATTATTACCGTCCATCTGAGGAGCACAGGTAACTGCTGAATCAGACAAGCTTGAATCTGGCTCATCAGGTGACACCAAATAAAGTTTCTTCAACTTCATAAGCACCTTCTGACCAAGAAAGTTCAGAGTCAAAGACTCTGCTGAGAGTGCATTTCTATGAGTAGAATTAAAATAGGCTCCTGTAATGGTAACACAGCCCAAGTGCCCTTGAAAGTGCCCCTGGGCCAAAGCTAGTGCAGGTCAAACAAAAAGAATTCCCAGTGGCAAGGAAGAGCAGCCAGGAGTCTGTTCTCAGGGAGACAGCAGTCTGACTCTCTCTCCCCACTTGAGAGCCTCAGGAGACCCTGCCAGCTCCTCTCTCTGAAACGCGGTTCCTGACCCTCCCTGAAGACTGTGACACAGACGCCAGCAAACAGCCCCCGCCACGGACTGCGCCTGAAGTGACGCCGCCACCGGTTTAGCTCTCAGCTCTTCCCCGTCAGGCCAGCCTCTCCCACTCGATTGGACGGCCAGTGCTCCGAAGAGCGTCCCCGGTTCCCACTTACTGTGCGAGGGCAACAGGGCTGCATTCCGCCAAGGACCGCAACAAGCAGCAGAAGCGCTGCCAAAACAGCGTGCAACAACACTGATCAACCAACTCCACCTGCAACTTACTTATGGTAAGAGGTTTTAAAGGGAGGTTTAGTACCCACCACCTTATTGTAAGTGATCTTTAAAAAGAGACAGCAGGCCCCAAATGGAGTCACTTGTGCTCAGCCCACCTCACCAGACCTAGGCTTAATACAACCTCCCCCAAGGAATGGTCTTTGCCAACCAGTCTGGACATTTCTTGTCAGCAGCAGCAGGAAATCTGCTACAGAGGTCCTGTCCACCCCCCAGAGGAACATGAGATGTCCCCTCGGCCCTTCCCTCCTGCCTGGAAAAGCCTTCCGTTTTGTATAGCTCCTCTGCGCTCCTCTCTGCTGGCAAGGTGGAATGCTGCCCAGTTGACCAATGGTTTAATAAAGCCAATTATGCCTTTACATTTGTTTCATTGTATTTTTGTTATTTATCAGTCACTGTTTTTTTTTACTGATAATCATTCTATGTGTTTGTTGTACCTTCTCCAATTTGTCTTTGTCTGGCAAACCTTTTTCTGTATTTGAGACATCAGTATATTTCATTAAGCTTTTAAATTTTCTATTGTATTAGTGTTTATATTTTAAGTAACAAATGTTTCACATAAAATGTCAATTATTCCTGATAACATAAGTTATATTTGTCTAGTGTCAATAACAAAAAAATTTTTGTTGGTTATCTATTTTACTTTCTTTCAGTTATACATATATTAATACTTGTATCTATTCTTTTTCAAATTCTTTTCCCATTTAGGTTATTACAGAATATGGAGCAGTGTTCCCTGTGCCATACAGCAGGTCCTTCTTGGTTATCTGTTTTAAATATAGCCTTGTGTGCATGTCTGTCCCAAACCCCAATCTATCTTTTCCCACTAGCCTGCTCCACTGGTACTCCTAAGTTCATTCTCTAAGACTTGGAGTCTGTTTCTCCTCTGTAAATAAGTTCATTTATATGATACCGCTTATATGCAGAATCCCCCATTGCCATTCTAATTCAACACATTCTCATTAATGGCAAAAAAATTTTAAGTAAATAAAAAAATAAGGAAAATAACAGAAAAACACACACATACACACAGAAAAAAATATATAAAATCACTAGAACAGTTTACATAAACTGTTGGTATATAAGCTTCCAATCATTTTACTATGTACACATTTGCCACAAAACTGTGATATCATCCTTGTTTCCTTTAAACACCACTTCTTATATAATCATATGTCATTTAAAAATGGATTGCAAGACTGACACTATATAGCTCTTGGTGATCATTAAGCTGTTTCCAAGATACTGATGGTGCTGCTGCCGCCAACATCCTGTCCCTAAAATAAGAATTAAGTTGTTAAGGACTTCCCTGGTGGTCCAGTGGTTAAGCATCCAACCACCAAGGCAGTGGACATGGGTTCGATCCCCGGTCCGGGAAGATCCCACACGGCGCAGAGCAACTAAGTCCGTGCGCCACAACTGCTGAGCAGGAACTCTAGGGTCCACACGCTGCGGCCACTGAAGCCCGTGAGCCTGGAGCCCAGGCTCTGCACTGAGAAGCCTGCGGGCAGCAACGAAGACCCAGCACAGCCACAATAAATAAGCAAAAATTTAAAATTAAGCTCTTAAGTAACACTCAGGTTCGTTCTGTGTGCCAGACATTGTACTAACGAGCATCCGTAAGGTGGCTGTTCTCGCTGTGGGGCTTCTGCACAACCTACTTCCCTCCCTGGAATATTCCTACACAAGCTCTCTGTGTTCAAAGATGTTATGGACTTCCTTTTCCCATTAGCTGAATGACACCTGCTCAGATACACCCCCTTCCTCTCCATAAATTATTCCCCATCAAGAGAACGGACTGGCACACAGCTGGTGCACAAAAGAATGTCTGAAATGAATCAAGGATCTATCTAGTTTCAAAGCGCAAATTCTTAATTCTGTACTACCCAGTGATAAAATTTTTGTACATAAATTTCTATCACCATAATTATGTCCTTGAGGAAATCAGTATTGCACCTTTAATTCCAAGTATTCATCAGGCTGCTGAGGAATTTAATAAACTACAATATATAAACATAGAGACTCCAAGATTATTTTCTTCTTTCTCCTAAATGTCAACTATACTGAAAATATAAACAGAATGAGTCAATAGTACACACAAAATAATTTCTAAAAATCAGATGTAAAGAAAACTGCATTCTTTCAGAAAGAAACATGCAGACTCTGAACAGATTTTTTCGTTGCTAAAAGATTATAGTTTCTATTCCACAGTCCTTGTCAAAAGTACTGCTTCTGAGAATGGTGGGTAATCTGTTTTAATCAATTTCATTGCAGGAAAGGGTGGATTGTAAATGAAGGCAAGACCCATGAAATGGAACTTAAAAACCTAAACCTTGTTCTTTTAGTCTAAATGTAGAACTGTGCAGAGGCACTCCTCGTTGAAAACTGATCAAACGTCCCCGGAACTAGACTGCTGCCAAACCCCTGCGAGGACGCGGACGGCTGCCTTCACGGCGCTGCTGTGTCCCCCTGCCAAAGCGCATCACGGGACAGCCCCGCCGCACAGCCGGGCGGTGGGGCGGGGGGCCTCAGCCTGGTTTTAAAATAACTGCTTTGCTCTGTCTCCACTTCAAGAGTCTATCTCTAACAGGAGGAGACACTGTCTTCTGGGGGAAAAAATCCCACTTTTATTAGCTCTTAATTATAGTGTCGCTGTTCCCAGTGTTACACAATAGCAAAGATCTCTGCCTGTGTTGCCATCATCAACTCTATTTTCAGTATGGGTGACTCAGAATAATATCTGCTTCCTCAAATTTGACATGCGGGGCTGAATTTTCAAAACCTTTGCTGATAGGCAAACTGTAAACCCCTCTAAAGTGAGTGGAACCCCCTAACCTTCTCAAGACACTTCCCAGCATTCCTTACATCCAAAGTGTTTAAAATGAGATTTTAAAAATGTGAAACAAATATGGCTCCCACACTCTTAAAAAGCAATGAACATTTCCATATTTCAAATAGAAACAAATCTCAGGTGGGTAAAATCACTGAAGAATCTATATTGGAAATGTGATTAAAATATTTCAAAATTGTTAAAGTGATATATCCACATAATTAGCCTCTTTTAATTCACTTCTCCCAACTCTTCCAATCCCATTTTCCAAAAGGAACCACTTTTTAACATTTACTGTGTCTCAGGGTACAATGCAGGAGATGCAGGTTCTATCCCTGGATCGGGAAGATCCTCTAGAAGAGGAAATGGCAACCCACTCCAGTATTCTTGTCTGGAGAATCCCATGGACAGAGAAGCCTGGTGGGCCACAGTTCATGGGGTCGCAAACAGCCGGACACGACTGAGCGACTAACACAGGGTAGTCAATTTGCATCACACCCTTAAACAATGTGCTGTGATAACAGATTGCAAAAATTCTCTATTGATTTTCTACTGAGAGAGATGAGGCTTCAGCATATGTGACTGCTCCATCCCACCTGCCCAGTACATCTTATGGTTTTTATTTGTATCACTATGTGCTGCCCCTTACAGAAGGAAATGGTAACCCACTTCAGTATTCTTGCCCAGAGAATCCTATGGGCAGAGTAGCCTGGTAGGCTACAGTCTATGTGGTTGGAAGAGTCAGACATGACTTAGCGACTAAACCAGCATGTGTCACCCCAGCAGTTTCAAGCACATGCATTATTTCCTGTGTCCTGGGTATTAGGCAGCCTGTTTCTACTTCTTTCTAAGAGCAGCATGATGTATAGAATTGTGTGTATAACTATATCATAAACTATATATATATATATATATATATATATATGCAGTCATGTATAGAATCTATTTCTGTAAATGTTACTTTCTCCGCTTGATCTGTTATAGGCTCAGATAAATGAATAAAACTATTTGATTATGCTAAAAGAAAAAGAGCAGCATGATGGTTCTCTTCCTGTGTCCCCTGGGTTCTCCGATTTCTGCTTTCCTATCCCAAATTCTTTCATCTGCATCTCACAGGGTTAAGGCGAACAATGTTCACTTCCCATTGTATAAAGGCTCTTCCAACTTTATTATTGCCAACTGTCTTTCAAAGCGGGGAGACCACTGACACTCACATTGCTCTAAATTGCTTGCCAACACTTGGTATTGTTACTCGTTCAAATTCTGGCCAATGTGACTTATGTGAAAGGATTTCTCACTGATATAATTAAATCTTTTACATTTCTAAATGTGAAAAACTAACACAATCTTACTATTGTGTTGAAGGTTTAAAGTATTACACTGGTGAATACTAATTTGGGGGTTTGGGTTTTATAATTGTTATTTTTCTTGAACAAATTTCAAGAAAAATATCAACTGTTTCTAAACTTTCCATTCAATCAGATATGCTATAAAGTTTTAAAAATTTTATGATGAAACATTAAGAGGTCAGAAGGTTGTCAACAGCCTTTACAGCAGTAAACACACGTGTCCCCAACACTGAATAGTCATCACTACAGCTGAACTGCTGTGTACTCCTCGTTGACTGCACGTTCTTCCCCTTTTTGGCCAGAACAGATTTCTGTACGTAAATGCAGTCCCATTAAAAACAGTGCTGTGTTGCAAGCTTTAGGATGTTACCATATGTGCACATTTCTCTGCAAGTTAAGTTTTTCATTAAACATTATCTTTTGTGAGAGTCATTCATGTTAAAAATTGTAACTCTATTTGCTTTTCACAGTTACATAGTTTTCTATTACATAAATATATGAAACCCTTCCAATGTCTTATTCTGAGCTATTGTGAGGTTGCTATAAACAACCCCTTTCATGTAAAACAGCAAGAATTTCTGTAGATACACACTTAGGACTGGATTAACTGAGACACGGGTGTAAATTCTTCCAACTTTATTTATGATTGCCAATTGTCTTCCAAGGCCACCAACACTCACATTGCTCTAAAATTCTTGCTAACATTTGGTATTATTACTCTTCCAAATTCTGGCTAATGTGACGTGAGATAATATCTCACTGTGTGTTTAATCTGAGGATCCTTGGTAATCTGAGGATTATTGGTAAGGCTGAGGATCTCTTCATATATTTATGTATGCCATGCTAAGCCACTAAAGTCATGTCTGACTCTCTGTGACCCCATGGATTGTGGCCCGCCAGGCTTCTCTGTCCATGGAATTCTCTAGGCAAGAACACTGGAGTGCGTTGCCATTCCCTTCTCCAGGGGATCTTCCCGACCCAGGGACTGAACCTGGGTCTTCTGCACTGCACGTGGATTCCTTACGGTCTGAGCCACTGTAACAATATATCCTTTCACTGTTTTTGTTTCTCTAAATCTTAAGAGAGCTTTCTCAGAACCCTCCTACATGGTAAGTGGGAATGTAAATTGGTACAGTCACTATGGAGAACAGTATGCTGCTGCTGCTGCTAAGTTGCTTCAGTCGTGTCTGACTCTGTGTGACCCCATAGACAGCAGCCCACCAGGCTCCACCGTCCCTGGGATTCTCCAGGCAAGAACACTGGAGTGGGTTGCCATGTCCTTCTCCAATGCATGAAAGTGAAAAGTGAAAGTGAAGTCGCTCAGTCGTGTCCGACTCTTCGAGACCCCACAGACTACAGCCCACCAGGCTCCTCCATCCATGGGATTTTTCCAGGCAAGAGTAGTGGAGTGGGGTGCCATTGCCTTCTCCGGGAGAACAAGTGGAGGTTCCTTAAAAACTAAAAACAGAGCTAACTTATGACCCTGCAATCCCACTCCTGGCATATACCCGGAAAAAAACATGATCTGAAAGGATATGTGCACCCCAATGTTCATTGCAGATCTGTTTACAATAGCCAGGACATGGAAGCAACCTAAATGTCCATCAACAGATCCATGGATAAAGAAGATGTGGTCCATATACACTGCAATATTACTCAGCCATTAAGAGAGCATTCTTTACCCAAAGGTCATTAAGATGTTTCACATTTTGCTCTAAACATTTTAGATTTTGTCTCTCAAATTTTTACCTTTAATCTCCCTGAAACTGATTTTTATGGTTGGGCTGAGGCCCAGAAACACATATATCCCAGAGCCCCCATCCACCTGCATTCCATATGTACACACTCACCATACACACCTCATCCCTTCCACACACAACCACATACCCCCACACCACACACATCACCCACTCACCTACCACACATAAACACACCCTCAGCACCATTTACTAAAACACTTCTGTAGTCTTTAAATGATCTCAGTCACTGCCTCCGTTTCATGACCATGTTACCATAAACTAACACGGCTACTTCCAGACCCTCCTATCTGCTTCACTGTCCTCTGGGGATCTCGTCATCTGGGAGACATCAGCACGGCCCAGCTGTACTTCTCAATTCTGAACGTCTTATGCGGTATCTTAGCTAACAATATACGTTTTTAACAATTTGTGCTGTGGACTCTAGATTGTAATTATGTGTCTGGTGTGTATCGTATACCGAAAGGTAAGCGCCTAAGCGGAGAGAGGCTATATTTAAGATAGTCTTTGGGCATGTATATAGTTTTAGGTGCTTGAGGAGTGTTTAATTCATGGAGGAAAAAAATTCATTTCTTGCACCTCAACTGACGTAGAGTGTGCTAATAAAACGAGGGGAGCGCTTCATTTCTTGCCACGTTGACACTGAAGTAGGACCACGGCGCTAGGCAGGGCCTGGTGCCCCTCTTCTGCCCTGTCCCCGCAGGCAGCGGCGTCTATGTGGGAGGTGGGGGTCAGGGGACGTGGTCCACAATGTCGCAAGACCCTGGGGCCAGAGAAGCAGCGGTTTTGTGTGAGGAGGCCTGGCACGATGAGATGGGGAGTTGTGGAAAGGATGGTCAGAAAATGCAGATAAATTCACACAATCCAATTTACAAAAGAGTGCTGGGATGGCCAAGTAAAGGACATGCTTACACCTTGCTGACCCCAGGCTGAGACCTCTAGTCATCTAAATACATGCCACAGTCCTGATGGCACAGACGTGGCGAACTTGAAAGTTTTCTAAGCATATGTTCTCACAGGCACTGCTTTTTAATAATGTGCCATAGTTAGTTTGGTATAATCAGATTTTAGTTCCACCAGATTTCCTGATATTCTATATTATAGCTTTGGCTAATAAATTTAAGATGAATTTCCTCCTTAGTAAAATGGGGATAATAGTCGTAATATCTGCTTCCTAGGGTGAAGATTAAATGAAGTGATGCATGAAGTGCTTAGGAAAAAGCACTAATATTGAGTAATCACTTGATTATCTTTCTTATTCATCATCATTTAGCACATTCATATTTAGAGTACCTTGTTTTCCACTTTTTTGATTTTTACAAATATCTTGCATTGGTTAATAAAACTAAGAGCATGTATTGAACTATATTTTTCATTCTGCCTGACAAAATCCAGAAGATACACTTTGTTTTCTAAATCTGATTGTTCAAAGCTTGCCCTTAATGTCAGATTTAATGGGTCTGGTGAACACATACACTTCTATGAGACAGAACATTTGCTTTTAATCATGATTTGTTTCCTGGACAAATTTCTGAGCTCAGCATATCTTTAAAAGACTAAATAAATAAATAAGAGGAAAGAAAATCTCCAAGTTAAAAAAAAAAAGTTTATATGAGGAATTGAAATACTCTGACAAATTTAGTACGTTAGAGTAAATTTAAAAAATGGAAGATACAAATCTTGAGTTGGACAGGTAGTCCGTTATAGACAAGTTAACCAAGGTTTTAATCTTTCCCCAGACTTTTGACCCAAACCTTCACTTATGAAAAACTTTCACCAGAGCACCCACCACGTGTACACATACTTACAAATGCAATAGAGGCCTGAGGCAGGAGACAGACGGGCACCCCTCAGCATAAAGCAACTGGACATTCATTCCCTATTGACCAACCAAAATGAGAACAGCAGGACAATTAAGGGAGGAGGCTGTGCCCTGCCCAGACCACATATTTCTCATTCCTGAAGTCAGGAGATCTCCTCAACCACATGTGTGCAGAAAAGCTCTTCGGAGGTCAAAGGGAGTGACGGCAACCAACGCTAAGCTACGTGCACTCCTCTGCGGCAGAAACCCCTTGACCAAGGGATGCACGTTCACACAGGGAAGGATCTGGAGATACCCCAAATATGGACCGTGAACCGGGCAAATCAGAATGACTGGCCAAAGGAAAACCGCAAGAGACGCCCCGTGTAAGTGCTTAAACTGCTATGAGGGTGCCACTCGGGGACTCTCGCTCTGAGGCTGCCCGTGTGTCCCTCCACACGTACCGGACTCTTTCCTCTTAATAACTACTTCACTTGCTTCACTACTTCCTGTCTTCATGGAAATTCTTTTGTGCAAAGCCGAAGGGCCAGAGCCCTTGTCACTGACCACTGGTCTAGTGGCTAGGATCTGGCGCTTTCACTGCCACGACCTGGCCTCCGACTCTGGGTCAGAACCGAAGCCCTGCTCCAAGGACATTACAGGCCGCCTGAGATGGCTACAGTGAATATGATGAATCCAAATAAGTTTCTACAGACTTAGCAGAATAAGGTGCCCAAGGGGTATCATTACACAGACTTCTCAAAAATTATTTGGATTTTCCATTTCAGGAAAGCTCCACTACTGCTTTTTCACTCTTTTAAGATATTAGAAATGAAAAGTGATGTGCTTTAAAACACATTAGGCAAGAGTAATATAAAACATATTTTAAATCTGCTTATGGTGACCAGCTCTCAAAACAGAAGGATGCGTTCAGAAGCGTGTCAGGCGATGTTGCAGGAGCCATCCAGCAGCGAGATTAACCAGTTAAAGCAGATATGACCGGAAGTCCAACAAAAGGGATGGGGGGAGTATGGAAGAGATTAGATGGGAAAAAGACAAATGGAATAAAATCCAACATTCTTTAAAGGAATAGAACCAAATCCACCCTGAAAAATGTCACAATGTCTGGCATCCAAATAAAAATTGCCAGGAATGCAAAGAATGTAACAGTCCCAGAAAAGACAGAATGAATTTGAAGAGAAGGACCTTAAAACAGCTATTGTAAACATGAAAAATCTGCTCAAGGATATTAAGAAAGACACAAACTTGATAAGGAGAGAAACAGAGGATGAAAAATTTCACTTTGCAGTTTCTAAGATAAAAATACTATATGTGGGATAAAAATACTGTGGTAAACTTGAAGAAAAAGCAATAAAAATTATTAAAATAAATAAAGTACTGAAGAAACAAACAAAAAAGAGTTGGAAAGAAATGTAATATGGTGCAATATATAGGGAACTAGAGTCCCAGAAAGAGGAGTGGGTACTATAAAAATGACGACTGAAAAACTTCTAGAATTGGTGAAAAACATAAAGCGATGAATACAAGAACTTAAAAATAATCACCAGGCAAGGAAAACATAAAGTAAAATACCTCACAATAAAACTACTTAAAATCAAAGATAAAGAGAGACATTTTGAGAGTGGCCAGCGGGGTAGGAACCCACACTACAGGAACAAAAAATGATGACAGACCTTTGTCTAAACCACACAGGACAGAGGACAACAGAACAACATATTAAAATTTTAAACAGAAATGAAAGCACTGTCAAGGAATTATACACCAGTGAATATAAATTCCTAAAGTTAAGGTGCAGCACAAATTATTTTAAAAGCCAATAAAACATGAGAACATTTCTCACCAGCAGTTTACTATAAGATATATTGAAAGAAATTGTTTAGGAAGGAAAAAAAAAAGCTACTAAACAGAAATGTGAAATTACAAAAAGGAACCCAGTACACCAGCAGTGGTCAGTATGTGAGTAAAAGTAAAGAATACATTTCTTTCTAAAGCAAAAATAATAACAATGTAGCATGAGTTTAATAAACATAATTAAAATGTATGATAATAGCACATTCCTAGTAAAGAGAAAGGGGAAACCAGTTATAAAGGTTTCAAAGTACACACGAAGTGGTAACATTTGAAGGCAGACTGACCAGTTAAAGATTATACTGTAAACCCTCCAGGAATCATTAAACTTATTAAATAAAGATGCACAACTAATATGCCAA
Organism: Dama dama; assembly: GCF_033118175.1. NCBI lineage: Eukaryota > Metazoa > Chordata > Mammalia > Artiodactyla > Cervidae > Dama > Dama dama. The sequence goes on along the minus strand of NC_083712.1, from coordinate 44,503,788 downwards.
CAAGTGAAGAAAGACTGAACCACACACATCCACACACAGTCCCAAAAAAGGCAGAGAAAGAGGAAAAAATAAAAATCAAAGAGCAAGATGGCAGAATTAAAGTCAACGATATCCGTAATTACTATAAATGTAAACACTCCAATTAAAAGACAGTGGGTTAAAAAGACCCACCAGTACATTGTGTAAAACAATTTTAAAGACAAGATCATCGAGTAAGACAATAAAGCTAGAAAAAATTTCTGTATATTAGGCAAAAATTGAAAAGAAAGCTAGAGTCACTATATTAATATTAGATAAAGTAGATTTCAAACTAAGGGATGTGACCAGGAATAAGGAAGGTCTTTTCACAACAAAGGGATCATTTTATCAAGAGAACATAAAATGCACCGTTTTCAGGAATGCAAAACAGTACAGTTTGGAAAGTTTAGAAGTTTATTACAAGGTTAAATGTATACTTAGTATATATCCCAGCAGGTTCACTCCCTCACCCTAAGATCCCTTCTTAAAAGAGATGAAAACATTTCTATATGCATAGACTTGTTTGAGACTATCCAAAGCAAGTTTATTTATAAAGCCCCAAACTGAAAACACAAAAGCCCAGCTGGTGCATGTGTAAACTGTGGGATATCCCAGCAATGGAACGAATCTGCAAAGAACACGACCAAGCAAAAGAAGCCAAGCCCAAAAATGTATGCAGGATTCCACTCACTGGAATTATAGGAAAGAGAAAGCTCAGTGCCCAAGGACAAATAAGGATTGCCATTGGGAGTAAAGTGGAAGGAATTAACTATGAGAACTTTGTCAGCTGATGGAAATATTATATGTCTTGGTTGTGGTAGTAGTCACACAACTGTATACATTTTTAGAACTCAGACAATGTACTTGAAGTTGATAAACTTTCAGTTCAGTTCAGTTCAATTCAGTCACTCTTTGTGACCCCATGGATTGCAGCACCCCAGGCCTCCCTGTCCATTACCAACTCCCGGAGTTTACTCAAACTCACGTCCATCGAGTCAGTGATGCCATCCAACCATCTCATCCTCTGCCGTCCCCTTCTCCCCCTCCCTTCAATCATTCCCAGCATCAGGGTCTCTTCCATTGAGTCAGTTCTTCACATCAGGTGGCCAGAGTATTGGAGCTTCAGCTTCAGCATCAGTCCTTCCAATGAATATTCAGGACTGATTCCCTTTAGGATGGACTGGTTGGATCTCCTTTCAGTCCAAAAGACTCTCAAGAGTCTTCTCCAACACCATAGTTCAAAAGCATCAATTCTTCAGTGCTCAGCTTTCTTTATAGTCCAACTCTCACATCCATACATGACTACTGGAAAAACCATAGCTTTGACTAGATGGACCTTTGTTGGTAAAGTAATGTCTCTGCTTTTTAATATGCTGTCTAGGTTGGTCATAACTTTTCTTCCAAAGAGCAAGTGTCTTTTAATTTCATGGCTGCAGTCACCATCTGCAGTGATTTCGGAGCCCAGAAAAATAGTCTCTCACTGTTTCCACTGTTTCCCCATCTACTTGCCATGAAGTGATGGGACCAGATGCCATGATCTTAGTTTTCTGAATGCTGAGTTTTAACGCAACTTTTTCATGCTCCTCTTTCACTTTCATCAAGAGGCTCTTGAGTTCTTCTTTGCTTTCTGCCATAAGGGTGGTGTCATCTGCATATCTGAGGTTATTGATATTTTCCCCGGCAATCTTGATTCCAGCTCGTGCTTCCTCCAGCCCAGCGTTTCTCATGATGTACTCTGCATATAAGTTAAAAAAGCAGGGTGACAATATACAGCCTTGACATACTCCTTTTCCGGTTTGGAACCAGTCTGTTGTTCCATGTCCAGTTCTAACTGTTGCTCCTTGATAAACTTTAGTATATATAAATTATCACTGGGCTTTCCTGGTGGCTCAGCTGATAAAAGAATTTGCCTGCAACATAGGAGACCTGGGCTCAATCCCTATGTTGGGAAGATTCCCTGGAGAAAGGAATGGCTACCTGCTCCAGTATTTTTGCTTAGAGAATTCCATGGACAGAGGAGCCTGGGGTTGCAAAGAATCAGACACAACTGATTATCTAATTATCATTAGAAATTATGCACTTTCCTGTACTGAAAAAGTTGAATTATCTTGTCCATACTAATGTGATCTTAAAATCCATGAAAAATTGACTTGGGAATATCTAGGAAGAGCTTGAGGATTAAAGCCTCAAACTTCAAGGCTCCTCCCGCAACCCCCGTCTCAAAGGCAGAAGTGAAGAGCCCTGGGTGATAACACAAGTGTAGGAGTGAAGTCTGGAGACTGGGCCCAGTTGGCCCCACCTTACCTGAGTCATCTGTTTCCCCACCTATTTTGGGTTCTGAGGCAGGATCAGAAACAGAGACTGAAGCAGAGGCAGGTAACAGGCAGAGCTTCTTATGTTGCTAAAAAGAAAAAGCCTGTGACATTTAAAACTGCCCTAACCAACCAGAAGTTCGCAAAGGAGATACCTAAGGCTTTGAAGCAGTCATTTGAAAGGATCCAGGGTCAGACCCACCAACTGATGTCAGAGAGCCTCTCAGAGAGGCCGGGGCAGCTGCAGCCCTGGTGGGACACACGGGAGCCAGCCACTGTGGATGCCCGCTCTACCTCGGGACACCGGGGCTGGCAAACGCCCCGTCAGTCCTCCCCTTGACTTGTGAGCCTCGGGACCCAGCCGCACCTCCACCCGCCAACCTGAAGGAACCAGGAACTCAGGCCATGCAGCTGACTAGGTGGGGACAGAGTCCCGCCCATCAGAAGGCTGCCTCAAGGCCTCCCTGAGCGCACGGCTGGCCCTGAACAGGCCCTGTCCACCAGAGGGTCCGGGACCTGGCTGCACACACCGGCGCACAGGACCCAGACCTGGGAGCCCCAGGGCCTGCAGCCATCGACCCGAGGACCCAGCTCCATAGAGTGAACAGGCACCAGCCCCAGAATCTCCTGGGCCTCGGCCCCACTCCCTAGTGAGCCTGCTCTAGCCCTGGGACCAGCATCAGCCACCAGCAGGCAGAGACACACCCAAGGAAAACTGCAGCCTTGGAGTCTGCAGACTGAGCCCGCCCACGAGCTGGGCCCTGAACTGCCTACCTCCAGGCCAACACCAGCTCTGAGAGACACTGGGTCCCTTAGCCAGCTGCCCCAGGATCCAGTTCCACGCAACAGAGCTACAATTCCAGTTCTGGCACCCCCGGATCCTGCAGTTAGACCCCAGGACCTGGCTCTGCCTGTCACTGGGCTCACCAGGAGTGAGGCAGCCAGCCACCTGGTGACTCAGGTGCACCAACCAGTGACCAGCAAGCTCTGCACAAGGAGGTCCTGGCAAGCAACCAGACCGGGGGCCAGCCACGCCTGCGAGATCACCCATTGTAGTCAGCCCACCACAAGGGGAGGACCCACAGAGTCGTCTTAGGATGAGGCACCCCTAGAGCCCAGAGCTCTGGTGAGTGCTGCTGGGCTACAGAGGAAATCCCCTAACAAAGGTCGTTCTCCAAGGGCAGGAAATGTTACCAAGTTATCAGATACACAGAAATAAAACCAGCAAATAAGGCACAGTGAGATGACAGGAGAATGTGTTCCAAATATAGGAACAAGAAGAAACCCTAGAAGAAGAACTAAGTGGAGATACACGATTTACTTGAGAAAGAGTTCAAGGTACCAATTGTAAAGATGACCAAAGAACTCGAGAGAAGAATGACTCAACAGAGGGAGAAGTTAGGATTTTTAACAAATAGTTAGAAAATACAAACAACAACTAAACAGATGAAGAATACAACTGAAATAGAAAAATACACTAGAAGGAATTGGCAGCAGATTAAATGATACAGAGGAATGGATCAGTGAACCAGAAGACGGAGTAGTGGAAATCACTGCCACTGAGCAGAAAAAAGAATAAAAGAAATGAGAATAGTTTAAGAGATCGCTGGGGGCAATATCAAGTGCACCAACATTCTCAGTCAGGGCACCGGAAGAAGAGAGAACGTGGAAGACAACATACTTGAATACATAGTAGCTGAAAACTTCCTTAACCTGGGAAAGGAAACAGACTTCTTGGTTGAAAATCCACAGTCTGAAACAGGATCAACCCAAAGGGGACTACACTGACACTGTAATTAAAATGGCAAAAATTAAAAAATAAAGACAGCATATGAAAAGCATCAAGGTAAAAGCAACGAGTTACTTACAAAGGAGCTCCTATAAGGCTATCAGCTAACTTTTCCAGCCAAGATATGGAAGCAACTTAAGTGTCCATCAACTGATAAATGAATAAAGAAGATGTGAGATACACATACCCCCACACACACACAATGGAATCTCAGACATGAAAAAGAATGAAATTCTGTCATTTGCAACAATGTGAATGGATCTGGAGGGTATCAAGGCTAGTGAAAAAAGGCAGACAGAGAAAGACAAATACTGTGTTTCACCACTTATTCCTGGAATCTAAAAAACAAATGAGTGAATATTACAAAAAAGAAACAGACTCACAGATATGTAGATCCAGCTAGTGTTTACCTTGGGGAGCAGGATGGGGTAGGAGCAATATGGGGTGGGAGATTAAGGGATAAAAACTACTACGTATAAAATAAATAAGCTACAAGGATACATTGTACACACAGGAAATTACAGCCAATATTTTATAATAACTATAACTGGAGTATAACCTAGACAATTTTTGAATCACTATGTTATACACCTGAAGATAATATTATAAATCAATTATTATACCTCAATAAGAAAAGAATACATATGATATGCAAAATAATAAAGAGAAAGAAATGCAGGAAACGCCCTGGAGACAGTTCTTCATCTTCAGGTGTTTCCCTGCCCCTTCTTCCTAAGCTGTTAGACGTAACTTTCACCTGTCACTGGTATACAGACAGAATGTTGTTAGAGAACAAAGCAGCCTCGCGGGCTAGTGCACAGGGTGCCTAGAAAAGGTGGTGGGGACACTCCTACAGAACTTGGGAAGCAGCACAGGCCAGCGTCAAAGCTACACTATTGCAATGTTTCTCTTGACGGCACCCCAGCAGAACATGCTAGAATACGTTAACACCTGAAGGAAACAGTGTAGACGGGAGCAGCAGGACTGTGCGTCCCAGCGCCGCACGCCTGTGTCTGGAGGAGCAGCCTGACGCTGAGCATACGCAGCAGCTACCTCCGTCTGTCCACTGTACTGTCTGCTGTGACTGCCATTTCACCCTCTGCAAAGGCCATCCCAGACACACACACGCTCCATTCCGCCTGGACCTCCACCATCACGCGTCAGCGGACAAGACTGTCACGTGGGCCTGCTTCCGTTTTCCAGGGCGAAACATACATGTTGCCTACACACACCTGTCCCTCCTCCACAGACGTGCACGCTCCGTGTGTGCCTGGATCACAAGTCTGTCCCTCCTTGCTCTGTCTCCAGGGCCTCACGCTATTTATTATTCTATGCGTTATAAGTTGAAAATTCCCTTCAACCACCAGAAACGGAAACTCCATGAAGACAGGACCTCTGTCCTTTCTAAGCACTACTATACTTTTGATGCCTAGCACACGGCAGGCACTCAAAGCTATTTGTTGAAGGCAGGTATAAATAGATGAATAAGAGGTTAGAAAAGAATAATCTTTGAGTCTTCTGGTTCTGAAGTTCTAAAATTCTATTTGCAGAAGATCAAGTACATAAGGGATTTATGATTTAGGGTTAGAGGTTTTATCAAATTTCAATACTATTTTTCTAAATAAATATCATTTTTCTTTATTCCTTTGCTTCTGATAAATTCACTTTAATTTTGAGCTTATATTAAAGATGAAATAAACGAAACAGGAAATGTCAACAAATGGCGCTTACTCTTCTTTCCATCCATATCTGCATGGATCTTCCGAGCCAAGAACCCGCTTTTGTACACAGCAGCATTGGGGTCGTGAGGAATGTCCAGGAATGGGTTGGTAGTGCTCCCAATACGGCTGATGGTCTTTGGATGTGTTCCATTAGCCTTCTCATCGGTACCTTCGGACACAGACTTTTTTTTCTCTTCATCATCTCTAAAAGGATAAAACAAAGATGGAACACAAAGGTTGAGTTACACAGTATTCCCTGAACAGAGTCATCTGGCGTAAGAAATGGTCATACTTCTAATGGCCTGTAAGTCCCGATGACAGGACCACGATAAGCACAGCTGCGGTTCCCTAACAACTCCCGTGTGTCAGGCACTAGTGACCACGGCAGTCTTGGAAGACTGACATTAGTATCCTACACCACAGGTAAGGAAACAGACTCAGAACTTAGATAAACATGCCAAAGCACAGTCCTAGGAAAAGAGGAAGAAGCTGAGAGGCTATGGCTGCAGAGGCTCGAAAGTCTGGGCTTTCCATCTCCTACAGAACCCTCAGGTTTGTCTGCTTTCAAAACAAGTGGAACCTCGGGCAGAGACCGTGATTTTGATTTCTGCATGCCCTAGCATAGTGCCAAGCATACAGAATACGACAGGCAGAGATGAAGTCAGTGAACAGTATTAGACTATGTCTGCCAGATAAGCAGGTAATCTCTACTGATAACACCTCGGGTATGGCTGTCAGCGGGTTTGGGCACCACGCACGGTGCTTCGGCAGCTTACAGCTTCAGCTTTCCCACGCGCCCCTTCACCAACTGAGGAAGCCCCTAGTTGCCTCTGAGGCCCCGTTCCTTCAAGCAGGGAAAGTTTAACTCTGACATTACAACGTATGAAGTAGTATGTGAAGGAGGCAGTCAGAATCACTTAATAAAGCAGGGGCAGAGGAGAAGAAAGCTAATAAGCTCCGATATACTGCTGGAAAACAGATAACCAGAATAAGAGCATCTTCACCTGTTTCAATGTCCTGAATCACCTCTGGTTTCATTGCTATTAAACTTTGAATACTGATTTTTTTTTATTCAAAATTTCTATGAAAATATGGAATCTAGAAAAATGGTACTGATAAACCTCCTCGCAGGGCAGGGGTAGAGCGCGGACTTGTGGAGAGCAGGGGGAAGAGAGGGTGGGATGCACTGACATACGCACTCGTGGGAGGCCGCCGTAGAGCCCAGGGAGCTCAGCGCAGGGCTCCGTGACAACCTGCAGGGGTGGGATGGGCTGGTGGGAGGGAGGCTCGCGAAGGAACGCACGGATGTATAGCTGATTCATGCTGCTATACGGCATAAATTAACACAATATGGTAAGGAACGATCCTCCAATGAAAAATAAAAACTAATAATAAAAAATTCAACCAAAATAGCCACCGCCAAAATATATTTAAAATAAACCACAAGCTGAATAATCACCAAAATTGCTTGTTTGGTTATCAAAGAAAAATAGCGGGTTTTTCTATTGGTTATTTTATAAATAATTGTGACAGAAAATAACACTGGACTCAGGTAACTGTATTTTACTTTTAATTTAACTTTTATTAATAGATAGCTTTGGGTTTGCAAAGATAGTACAGAATTCCCTTATGCTCATCACCCAGTTTCCGCAGTGTTAATACTTTTTTTTTTTTTTTTTGCTTTGGTCACACCACACAGCAGCGGGGATCTTAGGTCCCTCACCAGGGACGGAACCCAGGCCCTCTGCAGTGGGAGCACGGAGTCCTAACCACTGGACCCTCATGGAATTCTCTGCAATGTTAACACCTTACATAACCCAAATAAAACTGTCAGAATTAAGAAGCTAATGATGCAATACTAAAAAGTAAACTTCAGACTTCATTCAGATTTCACCTTTTTTTTCACTAATGTTTTTTCTGTTTCCAGGATCCTATCCGTGACCCCACAGTGCACTTGGCTGTCATGACTCCTTGGTCGCCCCCAGACAGTGACAGTTCCTAGGCTTCCCCTTGTCCTTCATGACCTAGTACTAGTCATGAAGAGTACTAGTAGAGTACTAGTCAGTGGTTCTGCAGGGTTGAGGTCTTCTCATGATTAGACTGGGGCTATACATTCTTGGAAGGATATCATGGGTGACACCCTCTCAGCGTACCACGCCAGGAGGTGCGAGTTTCATCATTAGGGATGAACCTGGATTACTTGCTTAAGGTGGTTTGCGGCAAGTTTCTATACGGTGAAGTTACTATTTTCCTTTGTATGTGATTTGGGGGCGATAACTTGTGACTACGAAAACATCCTGTTTCTCCTTAAGCTTCTGACCACTAATTTTAGCATTCATCTGTGGATCTTGCTTATGACAATAATGTTGTGATGACCTAATGGTGATTTTCTTTATTTCCCTAATTTCTTCTTCACTACTAACTGGAATTCTTCTGTGAGTATGGACACGTAGATATTTATTTTATTCTTTGGATTATAATCAAACACCACAATTACTCTTTTGTTCAAATTTTTCCAGCTTTGGTCACTGGATGGCCTACGAAGTAGGCTTCCATGTCCTAGCAACATGTCTCATCGTTTTTCCTTTCTGTTTTGTAAGTACATCCTGTCTTTCCGATACCACAAGATGCTACCTTCAAGCTCATCTTGTATTTTCCCTGTCTCAGTCCTGGAAGAAACCACTCTCCAAGGAGCCCAGTCCTGTTTACTGGAGAATGGTATTTAGAAACCAAATCTAGGTGCTAGGTGCTCACTGCCTTTAGGGCCTCTCAACAGAAACACCTAGGGAAATGTGTGTGTAATATATATATATGTATGCATATATATAAATGTATAAAACATACATATATACATATAAAAATATATGAAACATATATATATATGCATTCATCCAGCTATCTATCCCTACCTCCCTCCCTTTCATGAGTTCATATGAATACATAGTGATATCTCCAGCCCAAGCCAGCAAGACAAAATTCATTCCAGCCTTTGCCCTTTGCTTATTTGTATTTCTTCAACACTGAGAAACCTGGCTCTCTTATCTACAATATACTTATTTATTTATATGTTCATCCCTAATAAATATATACAACAATGGTTACACAAGTCATTTGGAAAACAAATTAATTTGGTGTGGTCTGAACTATATCTTGCATTCTCCATACTGTGGCTGATATTTAAGAAATGAACAGACACAAAATCTACTGCTCCTTGAGATGCACAGTTCGGGGGGAATGCGCAACGCATCATGTATCCACCATCACAACACCAAACGGAACAGCTCGATCACCCCCAAATTCCCGCTGTTACCTTCTTTCAGTCAATTCCTCTCCCTGACCAGTTCCTGGGAACCACCAGTCTCTTTTCCTTTCCAATAGTTTTGGCATTCTTAAAATGTCACATAAATGGTTTAATGTACTTGGCAAAACATATTTAAGATTCATCCATACTGTTGCGAGAATCAGCAGTTTGTTCCCATTTATTGCTGAGTACTATTTTGTTTTCTAGACATAGTTTATTTATGCATTTACTTTCCCCTACCTGACCTCCAGCTTGACCGAGGTAAAACTGATTTATTTACTTATTTTTACATTTATTATTTTGCTTCTGGCTGACTGTGTCTTTGTTCCGCACATGGGCTTTCTTTGGTTGTGGGGAGCGGGGCTGCTCAGTAGCTGTGATGCGCGGGCTCCTCATTGCCGGGGTCTCTCTTGTCCAGAGCACGTGCTCTGGGGCGCACGGGCTTCAGCAACTGCAGCACGCAGGCTCAGTGCCCCACAGCGGGTGGGAATCCTTCCGGGCCAGGGATCGAACTGGTGTACCTTGCATTGCGAGGCAGATTCTTAATCACTGTACACCAGCGAAGCACCTAGTTTACGAAGGTATTTTAAGTATACAACCTAATCATTTGATATACACATACATGGTGAAAGGTTCCCCAATACCGAACTAACAAATTCAATACCTCACATATTTACAGATGTATTTATTTTTGTATATCTCTCAGTAAATCTCTCAGTATCTCTCTCAGTAAATTTCAGTTATACAATGCACTGTTACCAACTGGAGTCACCGTGCTTTATATTATTTCCTCAGAATTTACTAACCTTTCTGCATCAAGTTTGTACTCTCTGAACAGTTTCTCCTTATTCCCCTACCCCTTAGCCCTGGAAATCACCTTTCTACTCTGTTCCTGTTTACTTGCCAAGTTGTGTCCGAATCTTGTAACCCCATGGACTGTAGCCCACCAGGCTCCTCTGTCCATGGGATTCTCCAGGCAAGAATACTGGAGTGGGTTGCCATTTCCTTCTCCAGGGAATCTTCCCAATCAGGAACTGAACCTGGGTTTCCCGCATTGCAGGCAGATTCTTTACCAACTGAACTATGAGGGAAACCCTTTATTTCTATAGGTTAAACTTTAAAACTAAACTTTAAACTTAACTTTAAAACTTTTAACTAAACTTTAAAACTAAAGAGCCTCTTCATGAAATTGAAAGAGGAGAGTGAAAAAGTTGGCTAAAAGCTCAACATTCAGAAAACTAAGATTGTGGCATCTGGTCCCATCATTTCATGGCAAATAGATGGGGAAACAGTGGAAACAGTGGCTGACTTTATTTTGGGGGTCTCCAAAATCACTGCAGATGGTGACACAGCCATGAAATTAAAAGACACTTGCTCCTTGGAAGAAAAGTTATGACCAACCTAGACAGCATATTAAAAAGCAGAAACATTACTTTGCCAACAAAGGTCCATCTAGTCAAAGCTATGCTTTTTCCAATAGTCACGTATAGATGTGAGAGTTGGACTATAAAGGAAGCTGAGCGCAGAAGAATTGATGCTTTTGAACTGTGGTGTTGGAGAAGACTCTTGAGAGTCCCTTGGACTGCAAGGAGATCCAACCAGTCCATCCTAAAGGAGATCAGTCCTGGGTGTTCATTGGAAGGACTGATGCTGAAGCTGAAACTCCAATCATTTGGCCACTTGATGCAAAGAGCTGACTCATTGGAAACGACCCTGATGCTGGGAAAGATTGAAGGCAGGAGGAGAAGGGGATGACAGAAGAGGAGATGGTTGATGGCATCACTGACTGAATGGACATGAGTTTGAGTTAAACTCTGGGAGCTGGTGATGGACAGGGAGGCCTGGCGTGCTGCGGTCCATGGGGTCGCAAAGAGTCGGACACAACTGAGTGACTAAACTGAACTGAACTGAAACTTTAAAAACAATTCTTGATATAAGTGAATCCCTATGGTATTTAACTTTATTTATTTCACTTAGCATAATGCCCTCCAGTTCATCCAGTTTGTCAAAAACGACAGAACTTCTTTCCTGTTTTAGGACTGCATAGTATACCTCTCTCTCTCTCTGTGATATCTTTAACCATTCATTCCTTCATAGATGGACACGGCTGTCTTCATATTTGGCTATTGTAAATAATGCCGCTCTAATCATGGGAGTACAGAAACCTCTGAAATAATCTCTTTATTTTGGCTATATCTCTAAAAGTAGGATTGCTGAACATACGGTAGTTCTGTTTTTAATTTTTTGAGGAACATCTGTAATCTTTTCCATAGTGGCTGTACCAGTTTACATTGCCACCAATAGTGCTTTTGTGGGTTCTCTTTCTGTAACATACGTGCCAGCATTTGTTACCTCTTCTCTTTTTGATAACAGACATCCTAACAGGCGATGTATCTCATGTGGTTTTGATGCATTTCCATGATAAGGGATGTTGAACACCTTTACGTATACCTGTCAACTTCTTTCATGCCTCTTTGGAAAAGAATGTCTACTTAGGTCCTTTCCAAACTTTTTGAGTTATTTGATTTTATGCTAACGAATTATAGGGGATTTTAAAGGAAAATAAAAGAGAAAAAATAAAAAAAAGAAAAAATAATAAAAAAGAAAAAATAAAAAAAGAAGAAAAAAAAAAAAAAGTAAAATTATATCTAGGAGTTTCTCTGGAGCTGTTGCGGTCAGTGTGGGATTGGCTCAGTTTCAGATAGCTCCTCGTTCCAGCTTACACTTCTCGATATCGACAGGCCCCTTCTGGTGTAGCCGGTGTTTTCTAGAGGGATTTTAATCTGTTGCAGCAGTCCCTTCTGAAGCGGTTCCCTCTGTTTATTTGGCTTCTGTTTGCCGGTCTCTTCGGAGCCTCATTTCCGCCCTGACACAGGCGGGCGGAGGTGGACTCTTATTCAGGTAGCTGGTTCCGTCGCGCTGCGGGGAGGGGCTTGCACCGCGGGGCGGGGCTGGTGCTGCGGGGACGGGCTGGGGCTGCCAGGAGGGGCTGGCGCTGCTTTCTCCGTCTGCGCTGCTCAGGCTCCTGGCCGTTCTATATGGAGCGCGCCCCGCGCTGCGCGAGGCTCCAGCCCTCGGGTGTTCCACAAAAGCGCGGACGAAAAGCTGCGCCTGCTCTCTGTGCCTTCCCCGTCAGAGCGGTCCAGGCAGCCAGGGGCTCGGTGGGCGCACTCTCCCCAGGTGTGGCGCGCCCCCTCCCTTCCGCGGACCCAGTCTCAGTTTCCGCTGGCGCCAGTCGGGTGCGCGCGCCTTCTGCCCTCCGGGTCCCCAGCCCCAGTCCCCGCCCGCGCCGGTCGGGTGCCTGCGCCCTGTGTCTCGCCGCGACCTTCCCCTCCCCCCTGCCTCCTGCCTCCGGCGGGGCTGGGCCGGTCCGCAGCCTGCGAGCTCTTCTCTGGACTTTCTCGGTCTCTTTGTTCTGCGAACGGCCGGCAGTGTGTTCCGGCCGGTTATTTTTCTCTCTCTCTTTTGGTCTCCCACAGTTCAAGTTGGCAACTCACAGAAGCTCCCTCCGATTGTCCTCAGGGCGCTCAGGCCCGGACCCTACCCCAAGCAATGCCGCCTAAGACTCCCTTCCCGGGACGGATCTCCGTCCTTAGCTCTTTTGTCTCACTTTTTATCTTTTATATTTTGTCCTACCTCCTTTCGAAGACAATGGGCTGCTTTTCTGGGCGCCTGATGACCTCAGCTAGCGATCAGAAGTTGTTTTGCGAAGTTTGCTCTGCGTTCAGTTATTCTTTTGATGAATTTGTAGGAGAGAAAGTGGTCTCCCCGTCCTACTCCTCCGCCATCTTGGCTCCTCCCGTGCTAACGAATTATAGAAAGTCATTGTATAGTTTGGAATAATTAACCAACTGTCAGATATAAGATTTGCAAAAAACGTTCTCTTATTCCATAGGCTGCCTTTTCATTTTGTCGATGGTTTCATGCTATACAGAGCTTTTTAGTTGACACAGCCCCACTTGCTTATTTTTGCTAGCTGCCAAATTAAAAAAAAAAAAAATCGGTCAAAATCAATGTCAAGGAGTTTAATGGTTTCAGGTCTTATATTCAAGGCTTTCGGCCATTTTGAGTTGAATTTTGTGTTTGGTGTAAGATGAAGTCCAGTTTCATTCTTTTGCATGTAGACGCCCATTTTCCTAACACTACTGAAGGGACAATCCTTTCTCCATGTACATGCTTGACTGCCTTGTGAGCTAATCTCTGGGTTACTGGGCTCTACTGACCTGTCGTGTCTGTTTCTATGTCAGTACTGTACAGTTTTGATTGTTTACAGTTTGAAACCAGGAATTTGTGATGCATCCAACTTTGTTCCTCTTTCCTCAAGACTGCTTTGGCTATTCAGGGGTCTTCTGTGGTTCCATACAAATTTTAGCATTGTTCTATTCCTGTGAAAAACGCCATTGGAATTTTGATGAGGATTGCACTGAATCTTTAGATTGTTTTGAGTATTATGAACACTTAACAATGTTAATTATTCAAATCCATTAGCACAGAATATTTTTCATTTGTGTCCTCTTCAGTTTCTTCTATCAATGCCTTATACATTTCAGTGTATACTCCTTTAACTTCCTGGGTCAAATTTATCCCTAAGCATTTCATTGCTTTTGATGCCACTGTAAAAATGACTGTTTTCTTAATATCTATTTCTGATTGTTTACTGTTGGTATATAAAATATAACTAATTTTTGTATATTGGTTTTATATTATTCACTTAATTTATTAATTCTAATAGTTTTTGGTAGACTCTTTAGGGCTTTCTGTATATATTACCCTGCCACCTATAAATAAAGACAATTTTACTCTTTCCTTTTCAATTTGAATGCCTTTTATTTTTCTCATCTAATTGCCATGGTATGCTTATCTTCTTCCTGATTTTAGAAGAAATATTTTCCAAGGTTGAGCATGATATTTACTGTGGGCTGGTCACATATGGCCTTTATTATGTTATGTACGTTCCCTCTATACTCAGTTTTTTGAGTCTTTATTAGAAATGGCTTTCTTGGTGGCTCAGACAGTGAAGAATCTGCGTGCAATGAAGGAGCCCCAGGTTCCCCTGGATTGGGAAGATCCCCTGGAGAAGGAAATGGCTACCCCCACTCCAGTACTCTTGCCTGGAGAATTGCATGAACAGAGGAGCCTGGCAGACTACAGCCCATGGGGTTGCAAACAGTCGGACATGACTGAGCGACTGATACACACATACACATTAGAAATGGATGATGAATTCTGTTAAATGCTTTTTCAGCATCTATTGAGATTACAAGATTTGTATCCTCTGTTTTACTAATGTGATGAGTCACATCTATAGATTTACAGATTTGACCCATCCTTGCATCTCTGGAATAAATCCTACTTATCTTGACGTATGTTGCTTGTCCTGTTGAACTCAGTCTCCTAATATTTTGTCGAGGATTGTTCGCATCTGTGTTCCTCAGGAACACTAATCTGTGATCTTCTTTTCTGAAGCGTCCTTGTCTGGTTCTGGTCTCAGGGTGAAGATGGCCTCATAAATGAGTCTGATTGAGATACTCCTGTTCATTTTTTCCTATAGCTTAAGGATTGGCACTAATTCTTCTTCGAATGTTTGGCAGGATTCACCAGTGAAGTCATCGGGTCTTGGACTTTTATTTGTTGTTTTGTTTATTTGATCAGTAATCAAATATCTGTCCAAGTAATTACTAGTAACTGGTCCATTCAGTTTTATGTTTTGGTTTTTCATGATTCACTCTTGGTACGTTGTACATTTCTAGGAATTCACCCTTTTCTTCTACTTTGTCCAATTTGTTTATAAAATAGTCTCTTATGATTCTTTGCATTTCCGTGGAATCAGTTATAATCTCTATTTCATTTCTAGTTTATTTGAGTCCTCTTTATTTCAGTCCAAATACAGTCTTGTTTAATATATTCCATTGAGGTTTTGGGAGAAGGAAGTGGCAACCCGCTCCAGTATTCTTGCCTGGAGAATCCCATGGACAGAGAAGCCTGGCAGGCTACAGTCCAGCAGGGGTCACAAAGAATTGAATATGATTAAAGTGACTTAGCACATACACAGTGAGGTTTTTGGATGAAATTATCATTTTCCCCCATATAAACATCAGCCAAAAGAAGTAGTTACACAAATACGGGAGCCACTGGCTACACATGGCTACTTAGAACTTAAAGTGTGGGTAGTCCAAATTGAGATGTACAGTAAGTAAAAAAAAAAAAAAAAAAAGAAAATACACCATATTTCAAGAAGACTTAGTACAAAAAAGGAAAACATTTCAACAGTTTTTATACCTATTACATATTGACATGATAATATTCTAGATACACTGGGCTAAATACAAAATAATTTATAAAATTAGTTTTACCAATTTTGTTTTATAATATAGCTACTGAAATTTTTTAAATTACTTATGTAGCATGCACCTCATTTCCTTTGGAAAGGCTGTTGTTAGAGAGGCCTGTATATCCTAAGACATATTAAAACCAAAAACAAAAACAGGAGAACGATAATTGAGAAATGTGAACACAATACTGCTGAGTACAACCCTGACAGCAAAATGAGGGCCGAAAGTACTCAATCCTGCAAAACAGGGATGCTTCGTATTACAAAAGTTAATGAAAAGACCAAGTCACCTTACAGTTACATTTGCTTTATTCCTTATTGAGTCACTGTAGGGTTTTATTGCTTTTACAGATACCATAAATCTCAGTGTTTTCCCATAACGGAGGCTGTTTCCACTGTATATGGGAGCAGATATAAATTAATCCAAATTACTGATAAAAGAATTCTATAAATTTATCTGCTATCAGCAAGAGAGCTTTTTTTGTTCTCAAAGTAAACTGCATCTTAGGTCCTGGACCTCGACCACCCAATGACTCATACATGATTACACAGAGGACAGGATGAAGAATGTGTTGGGAAAGTGAACTCATTTCTACAGGAAATAGCCCACCTAACTAGGACTTCTCTGTGTTCACTGAACCACTAAGACATACAAATAATTTTGTTAAATTAAGAAGAGACATAGCTGGGCTCTCTATCTTACTTGTGAGGAGAATGATTCATATTATATATTTTGTACATTTAAAGACCTAGAGTATATTCTACTGAGATTCCAGACATCTCAACACCTTACAACCTACAAAATTCCCCAACACATTCTGCATTCTGTCCTCTGTGTAATCATGTATGAGCCACTGGGTGGTCTAAGTTCAGGACTTAAGATGCAGTTTATTTTGAGAACAACAAATCTATTTCTCTGTTCTTTCTAAGATCGACTGTAGATCACAAATTTACTGTATCCTATACTATGTGACTTTTATTTTTAAACAAAAAAGATAGATAAGGAATCATACTAGTCCACCCAAGTCTTATATTTCACTGGATCAACTGCTTCTTAAAATTGGCAAGAGCTGAACATCATTACACTGACCCAGCCACTGAACAGATTTTGAACTACCCCATTTTGGCAAGTCTTAGCAGACTGGAGTTTCAGCTGTATCAAAGCTGTTACGCTAGCGCCAAACTCAAAAAGTAAGCTATCTTGAAGGGACTCAGTTATATGAAATCTAAATATAAATTGGTGGAACTTTCATGTATGTGTGTGTATGTTTGTGTCTGGGGAAAGGAGGGAATAATAGCTGACAGGAAAACAAAAACCTTCTCCAGAGCAGAACTGGAATATTTACTTAACTTGAATTCATTCAGAAACAATCATGAAGACTATGGTAATGGAGCTGGACAATAAAGGTAAGCTCCGGAAATTTTCACCATTCAAACTGAAATTCTTAAATTATTAAATTAGCAACTTCTCATCCCCCTTACCCCAAACACTGGCAGCCACTATTTCACTTTCTCTGGCAGCCACTATTTCATTTTCTGTCTCTATGAATTGGATGACTCTAAGTATACTGCATATCGGTGGAAAGCATTTGTCTTTCTATGGCAGGCTTATTTCACCTAGTATAATGTCTTCTAGGTCCACTTATGTTAGCACAAACGACAGGATTTTCCCATTTTTTTTCTGGCTGCATAACATCCCATTATATATACTCCACAACTTGATCCATTTATCCATGATGGATACTTAAGTTGTTTCCATGTCTTGACGATCATAAACAGTGCCGCTTCAAACATGGGAGTGCAAATAGCTTTTTGAAGTTATTATTTTCATTTCCTTTGGATATATTTGCAGCAGTAAAATTGCTGGATCATATGGTGGCTTTGTTTTTAATTTTTTGAGAGACCTTCATACTATTTTCCATAGTGGCTACACCAGTTTACAATCCCATTAACAGGGCAGAAGGGCTTCCTTTTTCCACAGTCTTGTCAGCATTTATTGTCTCTTGTCTTTCAGATGATGGGCATCCCTAATAAGCATGAGGTGATATCTCATTGTGGTTTTGTATTTCCCTCATGAATTAGTGATATTGAGCATCTCCTTGTGTACCAGCTGGCCTTTTAAGTACAACTTCTTTGGGAAAATGTCTAGTCAAGTCTTATGCCCATTTGTTAATTGGAATATTTGTTTTTTTGCTATTGGATTGCATGAGTTCTTTATATATTTTGGATATTACCCCTTATCAGAAAATATACAATATTTCCTCTCTCACAGGTTGCTTTTTTTTTTTGTTTTGGTTTACTTTATTTTACTTCTATCTCTTCAGAACAAGTTACTAAATAAAGTGGCTGAATCTCTGTTCTTCACTCTAGCATCTTTGACTTTTAAAGTTTATTTTTAATTGAAGTATAGCTGATTTACCTTATTATATTTGCTTTTTCACTTTGTTGGTTATTTCTTTTGATGTGAAGCAGCTTTTTCTTTGATGTATTCCCACTTGTTTTTGATTTTGTGACTTGTCTTTTAGGTGTCATATCTAAAAAATCACTGCCAAAACCCACATCAAGATTTTTTTTCTCATGTTTTCTTCTAGGAATTTCATGGTTTCAGGTCTTGCATTCAAGTCTTTAACCCACTTTGACTTAATTTTTGCGAGTGGTATAAGATAGGTATCTAGTTTTATTCTTTTACATGTGAATATCCAATTTCCCCAGCAACACAGATAAAGAGAGTTTTCCCCATTGAGTACTCTGGGTCCTTCGTAAGATATCAGTTGACCGTATACGCTTGGCTTACGCTGGGATCTCAGTCCTGGTCCATTGATCTATTTGTTTTTATGCCATTATCACACTGTTTTCATTACATTACCTTTATAGCATAGCTTGAAATTAGGGAGTGTGATGCTGCCTGCCTGGATGGGACCAGGCGGGCAGCTCACGGTTTGGGACCCTGAATCAGTCAAGAGTGTGCCCTGAACGTCCTAGTTGGGTGAACTTACTCGTTTTGCCTTGCAGGTGGAGGAAGCCCGGGGTTGTGCTCCGTGTTCAGAACCACTGTAAACAGGGCTCCTCATGGGCAGCTCAGCTTCCTGGGTGCTCTTGTGAGGTTCCCTGGCTGGGGGGGTGCAAGCTGCAGGTGGCAAACAGTGGGGTTATGAATTAAGTCCCCCTTCCTGAACTCAGCCAGAAGAGCAGCTCCAAGGCCACTGATGCTCTGTGTGTGGTCCTGACTCCAGCTGACCTGTGGCTCAAGTTCCCTGGCCAGACAGCTTTGGCTCTAGGGGACGAGAGGCTCTGCTTCCCCTCCTCTCGGCTTGAGCATTGCTGGGTGATGCAACTTCCAGGAGTCCACAGCAGCCCTTCCTGTCAGATGGGGTTGGGGCCACACTCGGCAACAGGTATGACTGTGACTCTGCTCTTCTGCCTGGGCTGGAGTCAAGCAGGCTCCAGGGCTGCAGAAATTCCTCATCGAGGACCTCGTTTAGGCAGACCTACACGCTGCTCAATTGCCCTGGTCAGCCTGGGCCACTGACTTGGGGCAGCAGATGAGCTCAGCTGCTGGTTGGGTTAATAATCGGCCCTGCAGGTAGGAACGTGGTCTGCCAAGCCCCTCTTCCTCCCCCGTCTCAATCAGAGGCCCAGGACTGAGCCCCAAGGCTCCCAGGTGATTCCCATGGGCGCGATCAGAGCAGGGACTCCTACAAAGACACGCACAGTGCTGAGTGCAGTGCAGGGGGTGGTTCTGGTTGGCGGCCGGTTCACCCTTCTCACGGGGCGACCACAGGCTCAAGGGAGACCCCTGTGCACAGTGGGTGGGGGGCGGGGGGCGGGCGCTGGCCTGTGGAAGGGGCCGTGCAGTCACCACGCAGCTCTCCTCCTGCCTTTCTGGTGACGGCTGCTTTGTCTCTGGGGTACAGGGGCGCCCCCGACTCCTCTCTGCGTTCCAGGAATCTCTCAGGGGTGTCTTTTTTTGTTACTTGTTGTTCTTAGGAGGTGGAGTAAAGTCGGGAACAACCTGTGCTGCCATCTGGATGACGTCCTTACTTCTTCTTCATTGACGTATAGTTAATGTATAACATTATGTAAGTTACAGGTGTACAATATAGTGATTCACGATTTGAAAGGTTACACTCCATATATAGTTATTATAAAACACTAGTTCTACTCCCCACGCTATACCGGTTTCCTTGTAGCTTCTTTTATACAGAGTAGTTAGTACCTCTAACCTTCTACGTCTGTTGCCCCTCCCTGCTTCTCTCTCCACTGGTGAATGCAAGCTGGTTCTCTTTGTGACTTTTTTTTTTTTAATTTTTTGGTGGTTGTTGTTATATTGACTAGTTTGCTTTATTTTTTAGATCCCACATATAAGTGATATCACATAGTATTTTCCTTTCTCTGTATGACTTATTTTACTAAGCATAGTACCCTCTCCAAGTCCTTTCAGGTTGTTGCCGATGGCAAAAGTTCCTTCTTTTCATGACTGAGTACCATTCCAGTGTGCACGTTTGTGCGTGTGTGTGTATGTGTGTATCACATCTTTATCTGTTCACCTGTGGATGTTCACTTAGGCTGTATCCATATCTTGACTACTGTGAACAGTGCTGCTACCCACACTGGGCAGCATGCATCTTTTTGAGTGAGTGATTTTTCAGAACACAGAATTTTAGGTTGGTGAGGTTTGTCTCTCAACACTTTAAATGTCTCACTATACTCTCTGCTTACATAGTCTGAGTCAGAAGTTCTTGGGTTTGTTCCTTCAAAGGTAAGGTGCTTTTCTCATCCAGCTTCTTTCAAGACTTCTTTCCTTATCTTTGATTTTCTGCAGGATGTAAATGAAATGCCTGGCTGTACTTTTTCTTTTTTCACAGCTGTAGTTTTTTTCCTGCTTGGTTTTCTCGGTCTCCTGGATTGACAGCTTGGTGTCTGACCTTAACTTGGGGAGATTCTCAGTCATCGTTGCTCCAAGTATCTCCTGGTCCCTCTTCCCCAGGCCTTGTGGGCGTGTCTCTTTTTCTCTCTTTTCTCTTTCTGGCCCTCATTATGTGCATGTTCTTAATCTTATGAAGTTGTCTCAGAGTTCTTGGATATTTTGTTCCTTCTCCTCTTCCAAGTGTTTTTTCTCTTTGCTTATCTGTTTTTGAAGTTTTTATTGACATATTCTTAAGCTCACAGAGATTCTTTTCTCAGATGTGACCAGTCTACTAACGAGCTCATCAAAAGCCTTCTTTACTTCTGTTACAGTGTTTTTGATCCCTGGCATTTCTTTTTGATTCTTCTTAGATTTCCATTTCTTTGCTCACACTGTCCATCTGTTCTGCATGCTGTCTACTGTATTCATTAGAGCCCATGGCATAGTAATCATTGTTTTAAGTTCCTGGTCTGACAATTCCAAATTTCAAGCCATGTCTGAGTCTGGTTTTGATGATGGCTCTGTCTTTCCAAACCATGTATCTTTTAGTATGGCTTGTAATTTTCTCTTGAAAGTCACAATCAGTGTACTGAGTAAAAGCAACCGCTACAAACGTGGCTCTCGTGGGGAAGGGAAGCATTCCATAGCTCTCAGATTTGGTCTCGGTCTTTAATCAGCCTGTGCCTCTGAACTGTGAACTTCACTGTGCTTCTCAGCACCCACCCCAGCATCCCTCGGCAAACCCAGAGGGTCAGGGTTGCCTCTGCTCCTTTAGTTCTGGTTTCTCAGTCTGTATTCAAGTTAGGGGGTGCTGAGCCTAGCACATCCGGCAGTTACTCAGATCCCCACTGCCTTCTCCAATCTAACTTTCTGGGGGGCCTTGAACTTGGGGTTATAAAGTGGATGACTCACTTCATTTGGCTCAGTATTTTGTGTACATACTTCTCTTGCCATTAAACATTAAAAACAGGAGTGGGGTATGAATTAGGTCCTCCACCTTGAGCATCTAGTCATTACCATGAACATCATTCTAACTTAATTTCTTAATTCCACAACCACCCAAAATAGATATCAACACAGTTAAAAATCAAGGTTCAGACAGGTTAGCCTCTCATGGGCAGGTAACGGGGGGCCTCCCTGATTAGAAAGATTTGAAAGTCACCATCTACAGGGATACCTATTGAGCACAGAAGGCAGCGAGCAGCCAAGCCCTTGCTTGTCTCCAGGAGAGAGTCACTGCAGCTCAGAAATGATTACAAGGAGGCTTCAGCTGACAGGCAGTGTGCGAGGCAGTGAAGATCAAAACGATTAAGGCCCTTTGAAGGACTCATAGTCCAGCAGGGGGAAAAATACAAATGACAATGCGTAGTATGTTTTTATAAAAAGGAGTATTATAATACACACTTCGATAGAGTTGAGCACAAACCAGTGTAGGACCAGTGAGAAGGGAAGAGTTCATATCAAACACGCTGAATAATAAGCAAAAGGAATCTGTATGGAGTCTAGTAGGGTGATGGACTGTGGTGATTATCATACAGCTCCGTGAATTTATAAAAAACCATGAAATTGGACACTTAAATGGATGAATTTTA
Source organism: Dama dama (assembly GCF_033118175.1). NCBI lineage: Eukaryota > Metazoa > Chordata > Mammalia > Artiodactyla > Cervidae > Dama > Dama dama. Next base: position 44,481,818 of record NC_083712.1, on the reverse strand, counting down.
CGGTATATAAGTTATACAGGAGATCAAACCAGTCAATCCTAAAGGAAATCAACCCTAAATATTCATTAGAAGGACTGATGCTGAAGCTGAGGCTCCAATGCTTTGGCCACCTGATGTGAAGAGCTGACTCATTGGAAAAGATCCTGATGCTGGGAAAGATTGAAGGCAGGAGGAGAAGGGGACGACAGGGGATGAGGTGGTTGGATGGCATCACCAACACAATGGACATGAGTTTGAGCAAACTCTGGGAGATGGTGAAGGACAGGAAAGCCTGGTGTGCTGCAGTCCATGGGGTCGCAGAGTCAAACGTGACTGAGCGACTACGAACAACAAAGTTACACCTCAGTAAATCCATTCCTAGAAAATGAATATAGTGGTTGAGGGCAGGCACAGAACATTACGTTGAATATAAACCCAATACTGTGATCAACTGATTGCTGGAAAATAAAGTGAAGAATAATATTATAAAAAATGTGCTGACTTGTCATGGGGCTTCCAATTTACATCATGTGGCATAGGTAGGTTGACTTTAAATTGGACCTGTCTTTGTCACTGACCAAAAAAAAAAAGAAGTTCAATTTTAAAGTTCTGATGAAAACAAGAAATAGGTTTTATTTTCTAAAATTACCTTATTCTGACACAGATATCTTACCTGTAAAAAAGAGAATATGCTTTTATTAAAAATGTCAAGCTCCATCATTAGCCCTTTAACACTAACAAGAATGCTGCCAGATGGGAGGAGGAGGTAGGTTTTCTGAAATAAAGGACCTGACTACATGTACAATTACTATAGCATGCTTTCCAAACTGAAAAAAATAAACTACAGATATTAATAGTTAAAAAAAAAAAAAAACACATTGTTGGAAGTATTCTGGGGTCAAGACTGATGTTAGATGTTTTCAAAAGATGTACTATGAAAATTTTAATGGGCAACTAAAAATAACTTCCTCATTACTGATCAGGCTAAATTTTTCACCTAGGAAAATGTAGGTTTTGTGTGTATATTACCATGCACACATACAAAATGCTCAGTGGAATCCAAACAACTATGGTCTAAAATGTCCCAGGTAATATGTTAGCCATTGTGCGCATATTCATGTAGAAATTATATTTATTGTATTTTCTTCTAAGCAAAGGCTTAGCAATTGATATAGATGATATAAAATTCTAAATTGTCAGCATATTAGGAAAAAACTTTACTTATAGCCCAGCCTCTATAATTGTTTGTATCTCAGGGATTTAAAGTTGCTTTGGGAGGAGTGGGCTACTGACATTACAGCCACATTCCATTTGCTCTCCAACCTGTTTACTCAGCATATTCTACAGTTAAAGATAATATTTGTAAATTATATCACTTTGATCATTGTTTTTCTGGATATTAAAGCTGTTATAGCAATAAAATTCTTAAAAATTCTAAGTATCCATCTCAATCTCATCATTGAGATGCCACTTACACAGAGAGCTGACATCTTTTTTTTTTAATTTGCCCTTAATTTTAAAGCTAGAAGTTGGGTGACAAATGTGTCCAGTTTCCTATCTACCTGAGTTCAACATATTTGAGATGGCTGAGAAAAATAGCTGCTTATAGATTAAATGCTAAGCGTGAGCTATGATTCAGATTCTTCATAAAATTTTACTTCAAAAAGTTAAGTGAGAAAACTTCCCCTAATTCTACACCCTGAAATCTTCCTTTAAATACCAAAATCCAGGATTCACATTCAGTATCATTTTTAGCCAACAAATTTTTAAGCAAAATCAACTCTTCAGCTCAAAATGTAATTCAATAATCACTTTTTTATAACTAAGACATCGCTGCTCTTTGTTCCCTATCTTATACTCAAAGCATTTTCACTGAACTTCTAAACAGAACAATCAAACCAATAACATCCTTTATACTTTTACCTTATGTTCACATAGATTATCTTCTAAATTTGTGAGTTCCACCTAATATTAACATTAGAATTATTATTAAGATTCCAGCATGATTAGCATTCTTCAGTTAGGCATGTAAGTAAGTAAATAAGTGTTAGTCACTCAGTCGTGCCCGACTCATGTAAGGGTGACCAAACTGAGTGATGACGGTAGAGCCCAAGAAAAGAAAATCTGTCACTGCTTAATCTTTTTCCTCTTTTGATTGCCATGGAATGATGGGACCGGATGCCATGATCTTAGATTTTGGATGTTGAATTTCAAGCCAGTTTTTTCACTCTCCTCTTTCACCTTCATCAAGAGGCTCTTTAGTTCCTCTCCACTTTCTTCCATTAAAGTAGTATCATCTGCATACCTGAGGTTGCTGGTTTTCTCACAGCAATCTAGATTCTAGCTTGTGATTCATCTAGCCCAGCATTTCTCATGATGTACTCTGCATATAAGTTAAATAAGCAGGGTGACAATATACAGCCTTGATGTACTCCTTTCCCAATTTTGAACCAGTTGGTTGCTCCATGTCCGGTTCTAACTGTTGCTTCTTGATCTGCAGACAGGCTTCTCAGGAGACAGTAATGGTAGTCTGGTACTCTGATCTTTTTTTTAAAATCTTTTTAAGAATTTTCCAGTTTGTTGTGATCCACACAGTCAAAGGCTTTATTGTAGTCAATGAAGCAGATGTTTTTCTGGAAGTCCCTTGTTTTCTCCATAATCTAGCAAATATTGGCAATTTGGTTCCTGGTTCCTCGGCCTCTTTGAAACACCACTTGTACATGTGAAAGTTCTCGGTTCACCTACTGCTGAAGCCTAGCTTGAAGGATTTTGAGCATAATCTTACTAGCATGTGTAATGAGCACAATTGTACAGTAGTTTGAACATTCTTTGGCACTTGCCTTCTTTTGGGACTAGAATGAAAACTGATCTTTACTAGTCCTGTGGCCACTGCTGCATTTTCCAAATTTGCTGGCATGTTGAATGCAGCACTTTAACAGCATCATCTTTTAGGATTTGAAATAGCTCAGCTGGAATTCTATCACCTCCACTAGCCTTGTTTGTAGTGATGCTTCCTAAGGCCCATTTGCCTTCACACTCCAGGATGTCAGGCTCTAGGTGAGTGACCACACTATTGTTATCCAGGTCATTAAGACCTTTCTTGTATAGTTCTTCTGTGTATTCTTGCCACCTCTTCTTAATCTTTTCTGCTTTGGTTAGGTCCTTACTATTTCTGTCTTATCATGCCCACCCTCGCATGAAATATTCCCTGGATATCTCCAGTTTTCCTGAAGAGATCTCTGATCTTCCCATTCTATTGTTAACCTCTATTTCTTTGCACTGCTCTTTTAAGAAGCCCCTCTTATCTCTCCTTGGTATTGTCTGGAACTCTGCATTCAGTCGGGTATATGTTTGCCTTTCTCCCTTGCCTTTTGCTTCACTTCTTACCTCAGTTGTTTGGAAAGCCCCCTCAGACAACCACTCTGCCTTCTTGCACTTCTTCTCCCTTGGGATGGTTTTGGTCACTGCCTCCTGTACGATGTCACGAACCTCCATTCACAGTTCTTCAGGCTCTCTGTCAGCTCTAATTCCTTGAATCTATTCATCACTTCCACTGTATAATCATAAGGGATTTGATTTAGGTCATACCCAAATGGCCTGGTGGTTTTCCCTACGTTATTCAATTTGAGCCTGAATTTTGCACTAAGGAGCTCATGATCTGAGCCACAGTCAGCTCCAGGTCTTGTTTTTGCTGACTCTATAGAGCTTCTCCATCTTTGGCTGCAAAGAATATAATCAATCTGATTTTAGTATTGACCACGTGGTGATGTCCATATGTCATGCCATCTCTTGTGTTGTTGGAAAAGGGTGCTTTCTATGACCAATGTGTTCACTTGACAAAATTGTTAGCCTTTGTCCTGCTTCATTTTATACTCAAGGCCAAACTTGCCTATTATTCCAGGTATCTCTTGAGTTCCTACATTTTCATTCCAATCCCCTATGATGAAAAGGACATCTGCTGCTGCTGTTAGTTCTAGAAGGTCTTCATGTAACCATTCAACTTCAGCTCCAGTGGCATCAGTGGCTGGGGCACAGACTTGGATTACTGAGATGTTGAATGGTTTGCCTTAGAATGAACCGAGATCATTCTGCAGCTTTGAGATTCACCCCCAAGTCCTGCATTTTGGACTCTTCTGTTGACTTTGAGGGCTACTCCATTTCCTCTCAGGGACTTTTGCCCCCAGGAGTAGACATAGTGGTCATCTGAATTAAACTTTCCCATTCCCATCCATTTTAGTTCACTGATTCCTAAAGATGTCGATGTTCAATCTTGCCATTTCCTGCTTGACCACATCCAATTTAGCTTGATTCATGAACCTAACATTCCAGGTTCCTTTGCGATATTGCTCTTTACAGCACTGGATTTTACCTTCACCACCAGATACACCCACAACCGATTCCCTCTTTGGCTCAGCCACTTCATTCTTATTGGTGTGTGGGTGCTAAGTCGCTTCAGTTATATCCGTCTCTTTGTGATGCTATGAACTATAGCCCCCCAGACTCCTCTACGCATGGGGATTCTCCAGGCAAGAATACTGGAGTGGGCTGCCATTTCCTTCTCCAGTGGCCCGTGTTTCATCAGAACTCTAAAGGATGACCAGTCCAACTTGGTGGCTCCGCACAGCATGGCTCAGGGCTTCATGGAGTTACATGGAGTTACACAGCCAGTTACACCCTCTGCCACGACAAGGCTGGGATGCCTGAAGAGAACACCAGCCAAACTAACGTTCATTTACAAAATGATAAAGAGCCCAAACAATGGCCTGCTGCTGCTGCTGCTGCTAAGTCACTTCAGTCGTGTCCGACTCTGTGCGACCCCGTAGACGGCAGCCCACCAGGCTCCCCTGTCCCTGGGATTCTCCAGGCAAGAACACTGGAGTGGGTTGCCATTTCCTTCTCCAATGCATGAAAGTGAAAAGTGAAAGTGAAGTCACTCAGTCGTGTCCGACTCTTAGCGACCCCATGGACTGCAGCCTACCAGGCTCCTCCATCCATGGGATTCTCCAGGCAAGAGTACTGGAGTGGGGTGCCATTGCCTTCTCCAAACAATGGCCTATTGGTATTTAAAACCGCACTTCTGAAAGCTGAAGGCTTCTATAACACAGGATCCAAGAGACAAAAAGGTCCATGTGCCAGGACATCACGTGTCAGCCAGGACAATCCGATATAGGAGGGTAGACAGAAAACAATTTAATATATAAGCAAAAACAAAGGCATTGAACTATTCTGGTAAATTGAGTTATAGAGTAACATAAAATAGCATAGATTATCCATGATACAAGGTTGTAAAAAAGCTTATTCAGAGTTAAAGAACAGCTATACATAATGAAAGCAAGGTCAATGCTGCTGCAACCCAGACACGCGGGGGAAGCAGGAGAGTGGAGGGCCCAAAAGTATATTATTTACATTTAATTCCGCTGTGTGTTTTAAGAACAAAGCTGGCTATGTGAATTTTTAATGCTTCTTACAATTAAACATTGTATTTAATCCTAAATACAATAACAGCAGTACACATGAAGGCCCAAAACAGAAGAAGACCATTAACTTTCCTTCTGAATGAGACTGCACTTATTTTATTTTCCCTTTTCTATTAATTGCTATAGTCTCTGAAGGTCCACTGGTAGCTAAATTTTAAGCAATTCTAACTCAAGTTATAAGTGCCTCTTATCCACTTCAACTCACCTTACCATCCCATCCCAATCAGAAAGAGTAACCACCCCTTATTTAAAAAAAATAGTAAGTAAATAAAAATAAATACATGTTTGTCTATTAGACTGTAAGATTTCTTAAGGACAAGGAAAATATTTTAATGCCTTTTCTTTTCTGTAAATTTTCAGCATACTGCCTAGTACAAAGGAGCTTTATGAATAAAGAACAACCTAACAAAGGAAGTGGGGAAGAAATGGTGACTGTCCTGCAGGAGGGAGCCAACCTTCCACAGGCACCTGGCTGACTGCACCCCTCACTGCTGCTCTTATGTGTTTGTCCAGGTACAGTCCACCCCCTCCAGTTGCTCCCACGTTACGTTCTTATTAGGTAGAGAACCTCTGTCTTTTTCAAATGCGTATCTAGGTTTTACTACAGGGCCAGGCACAGAAAGAGCTGCTTCAAAGGTTGTTTGTGGAATAGATGAATGACCAGTAATTCTAGAGGCATTTCATGAGACTATAAATTTAACATAAATCTCTCTTAATATACATTCAGACGTGATCCCTGCCGAGCAAAGACTTGCTAAGAGTATGTGGCTACAGACACAGAAAGAAGCACGTTTCTGTCAGTTCTAATGAGGTGGATGAACCTAGAGCCTATTAAATACAGTGAAGTAAGTCAGAAAGAGAAAAACGAATGTCGTGTATTAATGCATATATATGGAATCTAGAAAGATGGTACTGATAAGCCTGTCTGCAGGGCGGCAGTGGAGATGCAGAGAGAATAGACCTGTGGACACAGTCGGGGAAGGAGAGGGTGGGACGAGTTGAGAGAGCAGCATTGAAGCATATGCATCATTATATGTAAAACAGATGGCCAGTGGGAACTCGCTGCATGACGCAGGGAGCTCAGACTGGTGCTCTGTGGCAGTCCAGAGGGGTGGGATGGGGTGGGATGGGGTGGGATGGGGGGAGGTGGGAGGGAGGCCCAGGAGGGAGGAGACACACATGTGTGCTGCGCTGTGCTGAGTCGCTCAGTCGTGGACTGCAGCCCGCCGGGCTCCTCTGTCCACGGGATTCTCCAGGCAAGGGTACTGGAGTGGGTAGCCATGCCCTCCTCCAGAGGATCTTCCCAACACAGGGATCAGACTCAGGTCTCCCACCTTGCAGGTGGATTCTTTACCTCTGAGCCACGAGGGAAGCCCCTCAATACTGGAGAGGGTAGCCTATCCCTTCTCCAGGGGATCTTTCCAACGCAGGAATTGAACCGGGGTCTTCTTCATTGCAGGCAGATTCTTTACCAGCAGAGCTACCAGGGAAGCCCAGATGTATGTATACCTATGGCTAATTCATGTTGATGTATAGCAGAAAACAATGCAGCATTATAAAACAATTATCTTTCAATTAAAAAATAAATGATAATAATAAAAAAGAGTGTGTGGCTACGGAGAAGTGAGGCAGCATGGTACTGCCAAGGGGAGCCAGGACGGCTAGAAAAGCAAATTCTAGCCTTGTCCCTACAGTAGTTCTGTGACTCTGGATTCGCTAATAAATGCTTCTTGGCTTCATTTACCTCATACATGAAATGGGAATACTGGACTGTACTTTTCAAAAATTTTTCTTCAGTACAGATTACTTGAGAAAAGTAATATTCGATAGAACTCTATGTATTTTAAAAAGATAAAGATTAGGGTACTTTGGCTGTTTGAAGTAAGTGTGATGCTTGTGGGCAGTAGAACGGGGTCCCTGTCATACTTCCCTTTCGCCTCACTGACATCACCTAGGGAGGTGCCCAAACATCTCCCTGAATCCTTGGGCTCCATGGAACCCAGTTAGGACAACCAATGAACTCTAAGTTCCCTCCAGCTAGAGCATTCCAAAATTCTAAGATTTGATTTCTTCTAAGGCTCTAAAATCAACATCAAATCCCAAGAAGCAATCTAAGTGTCTATCAGCCAACAAATGGATAAAGAAGATGTGATGTATAAACACAATGGAATACTACTTAGCCATATACAGAATGAAATTTCCCATTTGCAGCAACATGGATGGGCCTCGAGGGCAGTATGCTAAGTGACAAGTCAGAGAGAAAGACAAATACTGTGTGATCCCACTTAAATGTGGAATCTAAAACATACAGCAGACGACTAACTGCAGCAAGAAGGAAGCAGATTCACAGATGTAGAAAACAAACCGGTGGGGAGGGGGAAGGTGGGAGGGACAACACAAGGGGAGAAGATGCAGAGGTACAAACTGCTAGGTATGAAATAAGCTGCATGGATATACTGTGCAACATGGGGGATACAGCCAGAACTTAATAGCTGTGAATGGAATGTACCCTTTAAAAACTGCGAATCACTATGTTGTGAACTTGTAATTTATGTAATATTGGACTCATCACGCATACTTTAATAAAAATAAAATAAAAGAGCATCAAGGTTCCTCCTAAGCAAGTGAATATTATCCTACAAACTTTGCAGCCGCACCTTTCCTATAGCTATTGTCTAAACTTACACAACTGTGCAAAATCTTTTAGGAAATGCTGCTTCTTGCACTGCTGTTGCTATTCTTTCTATGGACTTTTCATGTGGACTTCATTACATGCAAGTACCATACTCCTTAAAGCTTATCTGTCAATATTCTGGTATAATTAGTGTCATAGGAAATAGGGTTAGAAAATCTTGATCTGTAAAGATAAGAAGGAGATAATTAGAATAAGTGTATGGTACCCACAGCAGGTGTATTAGATTTTGGAAAAAATTTTGGAATTTTTTACCTACTTTACTCATATTTTCTTTTTGAATGCCATTTTTTTAAAAATAAAAAGATAATTAATTGTACACAGGCAGAGCAAACAGTTTAAAATAAGAATAGGAGCATGCTGGTACCAAGAAAAAGACATGGAATACTCAGGGTTTACGTGTCTTACACAGAGAAGATAAGACACCGGTGGTGTGAAATGAGAACTGGCGGTGCATCTAACCCTTCTCCAGATCCCTGATGAGGCACAAAGACAGACAGTCGGAAAAGAGCACGCTGTCCGCTTACTGCCAGGCCAGCAAGAGCATACTCACACTGCCCATTCGAGCTTCTCGTTCTTGATCGAGTTGTACAGAGCCTGGAAAGAGAGAAAACAAGATGGAATTACTCTCTTCATCCTGTTCTACATTTGTAATTCAGCAAATGGCAAAAGCCGAAAGGCTTGACTGAGCCAGCCAGCGGCTCCCAGGGCCCCCGCAGGTCATCCTGTTGGTGCTGCGGAAATGAGGAAGACACGGGTGAGCTATAGACAGGCAGGCAGCACTCAGAGATACACAGAGACGTCCCATGAAGCAGGAAACGCCTTTCCTAACTACGACACACAACGCCGGGCTACGTTCTGCCACAGAAAAACACAGGACCAACTAAAATTACATCACGCAGTCTGTTTTTCTTATCCGAAATATGGTCATATAGCTTCACTACTTTGGAAATGGCAACTTCCAAACTGCCTTTGGAATGCTTGGTTACAGATTTTACGTTACTTAAGATGCAATTCATACCTTTTCATTAATGGACTAGATATAACAGTTTTCATAACAATGTAATGAGCAAGAGAAACGGAAGGGAGACTGAAGCCCAATTATGGAAAACTATCTCAGAGTAATTTCAGAGTTTCTGTATCGATGACTTAGGCAGCCTGTATTGGTCTCACCTCATAATTCTGCCTTACAGTTAGTGAGTGTTACTCTGATGTGTGTGAGGTGGTAGAGGGGGAGACAGAAAGTTCTCTTAGAGCCTTGACAATAACAATGCCACAGACAAGACAGCATATAAGACCGCCTCACCAGGCTCCCAGCTCCGGTATCTCACATAAACTTTTGTAATCAAGTTGTTCCACTAAGACAACTAACCTAAGAAAAAACTACCTCACACCTCTAGCTTCTTAATTCTGAGTAAGATGCTTATAATGTAAGAAAACACAAGTGCATCTCTAAGACATAAAACCAAAACTGCAAACTGCACTGCAGAAGGGATGACCATGTGCAAAATAACAGTATGATGGAGTTGGAACTTTTTTTTTAAAAGAGAGATTTGGACTTATTAGACTCATCTCATTTACTTTAAGATGGGAAAAGGGGGATGAGACGCTATCAAATGACTCATCTTCCAAATGAGGAAATGGCAGGGTCAGAATGTTCCCCGGGCAGCACAGCAGAGCCGAGCAGATCTGCCTCGTAGACTATTTTCTGCCTTTTAACACGTCTGGCCCGAGTGGGAGAGGCAGTCTACAGGTGTGTAATCAGAAAGACTGCACACAGGTAGTGAATCCCCTTTCTAGCAAAACTCGCTGCAATTCAGGACAAAGATGCTTGGTTACACATTTTACGTTACTTAAGATGCAATACGTGCATCTTTAGCCACGTCTTGACGGACTCCACGGGATTTCTTCAGTGTGGCTATAGTAGTCAGTTTAACTACTGGCTAGCTAATAAAATGTAGGACATATTTCATTATTATCAGGACATCAAATACAGAAATTATCATGTCATCAAGTATAGAAATGGTAAAATAGCAAAAGAAAATAAGGGGTAAATCAAGGCACAGAGACGGTATTGTAAATTGAATGCTCTTTTCAAAGAACTCTAATTTACTGAAGAAGTAGGACAACCTATTATATAGTTAATGTCTCTTGAGGCTGCACATACAGAAGTTCAGGGTCAATGTCTAGCTCCAGCCTCAGGAGACTCTTGCTCTAAGTGTCCTTAAGTAGATTCTATTACTTGTAAGAGCCGCCTTGAACCCACAGATAATAGTAGGTTTTAGAGAAGAGACAGATCATTAATGGTTCTTTATATACTAACACACACAATACTAACCAGAGAAATTTAACAATTGCTAGAGATAAAAAACTATCTATTCATAGAGATAGAAAATGATATCTAGGCAACTAGAAAATGCCAAATAGATTCAGTTCTGCCCTAGATCAACTTTTCCAAATGTTTTGCTCTTGAGAATATTTTACTTGAAGAGATAACTCAGTTTCAAATTGGAATATTCTTGTTACTCTGTCAGCTGTACATCACACACAAAAAATTTATTATAGAGGATCTTGTAAAATTCAACAAACCTGTTATACCAGAAGCCAAAGTCCTCTTTGTATGTGAATATGTATATATACATATATACACATATATATAACGCAACAAATCTAATCCTTATTCTTTTCAATGACAAAATTACAAAGGGATTTTCCTGAATCTTTTTAATGCTTTAGTATAATTGATTACTAAAGGAAAATTTGTTTTGAAAATGAATCCAACACTCACATACCCTGATCAAACTTTATTATCACCAAAAGGAGGGGGAATGCAGCCAAAGATAATACTAAACATGCACACCTCCTGCAAGATTTGGTGAGCAGCTCTGGAGGTGTGCTAAACCAAACCTAAAAGTGAATGAAGATGAACCGTCTAATTATCATTTATGCTGACACAATACTCCAAACCCTTACATACATACACAAATACACACACACATGTATTTCTTTTTCATTCATTCTGAGGGTAGAATTGGTCAATAAGGTGTCATGATTATTTACACAGAGCACATTCCTCCTAAAATGTCTTTTCTACACCTTAAGATTACCTTCCACTTGACTCTGCTGTGTCTTTTTATTTTCTTAAATTTAACTTTTATTTTATCTTGGAATATAGTTAGTGAACAATATTGTGTTAGCTTCAGGTATACAGCCAAGTGTTTCAATTATATATATGGCTGCTGTGTCTTAAGGAAGGTTGAATAACATTATTCAAAGTATAAATGTATTTAAACACAAAATAGCCACTAAGTTCCATTTTTTAAAATCAAAGCATAATTGCCAAACCTAGACAGCGTATTAAAAAGCAGAGACATCACTCTGCTGACAAAGGTCTGTACAGTCAAAGCTATGGCTTTCCTGGTAGTCATGTACAGATGTGAGAGATGGACCATAAGGAAGGCTGAGTGCTGAAGAATTGATGCTTTTGAATTGTGGTGTTGGAGAAGACTGAGAGTCTGCTGGACTGCAAGGAGATAAAACCAGTCCATCCTAAAGGAAATCAGTCCTGAATATTCACTGGAAGGACTGATGCTGAAGCTAAAGCTCCAATACTTTGGCCAACTGATGTGAAGAACCAACTCATTGGAAAATACCCTGATGCTGGGAAAGATTGAAGGCAAAAGGATAAGGGGGCAGCAGAGAATGAGATGGTCAGATAGCATCACCATCTCAACAGACATGAATCTGAGCAAACTCTGGGAGGTAATGGAGAAGAGAGGAGTTGGGCGTGCTACAGTCCATGGGGTCACAGAGTCGGACATTACAGTGATTGAACAACAACAACATAATTGACATACAACATTAGGTTCAAGTATACAGCATAATGATTTATTATTTGTACTAAACTCCCTGGAGTGTAAAAATTTAAGTAGAAATAATTCCCCCTGTTAATACTTTAAACATATCCCTCAACAAAACGCAGCCATATATGACAATCCCACAGCTAATACCCATAGTGGTTGCAACAATTTACATTAGAAAACTGAAAGCTTTTGTTCTAATATCAGGAACAAGACAAGGATATCCACTTTTACTGTTTTTATTCAACATCATATTGGAATTCCTGGCCAGAGAAATTAGCCAAGAGAAGGAAATAAAAGGAATTTAAACCGGAAAAGATGTAAAACTGTCACTACTTGGAGATAACATGATATCATATATAGAAAACCTTAGACTCTGCAAAAAAAAAAAAAAAAACTAGTTAAATTTTTAAAACTAGCTTAAAAATTCAATAAAGTTGCAGGATATGAAATCAATATACAAAAATTTGTTGATTTCTAAACACTAACAATGAACTATCAGAAAGAAAAATGAAGACAGCAATCCCATTTGTAATTTCATCTTTAAGAATAAAATGTCTAGGAATACATTTAACAAAGGAAGTGAAAAACCTGTACTATAAGAAACTCATGAAAAGAATTGAAGATGACCAAATAAATTGAAAGACTGTCTGTATTCATGGATTAGAAGGATGACTATCATTAAAATGTGCTATAATACCCAAAGGAATCTACAGATTCAATGCACTACCTATCAAAATTCCAGTGGCATTTTTCACAGAAATAGAAAAAACAATCCTAGATTTTGTGTGGAACTGAAAAAGACCCCAAGTAGCAAAAGCAATTTTGAGAAAGGACAAAAAAGCCAGAGGCATTATGCCCCTGATTTCAAAGTGTGTTACAAAGCTACAGTAATCAAAACGGTACGACACAGGCACGAAACACAGACATCCCGGTCGGTGGGGCGGGACAGCCAGCCAGACCAAGCCCACCCAGATGGTCAACTGGCCTGTGACAAAGGAGCCTTGACCACACAGTGGGGCCAGGGCGGGCTCTTCAACAAGTGGTGTTAGGGCAACCGGACAGCCACGTGCAGAAGAATGGGACTGGACAACTGTCTACACCAGATGCAGAATTTAACTCACACTGGATTAAAGAGCTGAATGTAAGACCTAAAACCATAATACTCCTGGAAGAAAACATAGGCAGTGACTCCTTGATGTTGGTCTTGGTGATGAATTTTTAGATTTGACACAAAAAGTAAAGGCAACAAAAGTGAATCAGGGAGATTGCTCAAACTAAAATGCGCTTCTGCACAGCAAAGGAAGTCATCAAAACGAAAAAGCAATGTACTGAATGGGAGAAAATATTTGCCAACCATATGTCTGATAAGGAGTCAGTATCTAAAATATACCATGAATTCACACAATTCAATCACAAAGAAACAAAGAATTCAGTTAAAATATGGGCAGGGGATCTGAATAGACATTTTTTTTTTTTCAAAGAAGACATAGAGATGACCAACAGGCAAATGAAAATTTTAAAAATGAAAATATACTCAGTATCACTAATCATCAAGGAAATGCAAATCAGAACCAGAGTGAGACATCACTTCAGATGTGTCAGAATGGCTGTTATCAAAAGAAAAGAAATAAAAAGAGAAAGGGGAACCCTTGTGCACTGTCGGTGGGAATGTAAACTGAGGCAGCCACTATAGAAAACAGTATGGAGTTTCTGAGAAAAATTAAAACTAGAACTGTCAGATGATCCTGCAATTTCATGTCTGGGTATTTATCAAAGGAAACAAAAACATTAATTATAACATATATTGAAAAGATGTACGGACCCCTATGTGTACTGCAGCATTATTTATAATATTTATAATATTGAGATATAGAAACAATGTACATGCCTATGAATGGATAAGAAGTACTCTCTCTCTCTTTCCCTATATGTGTGTGTGTCTGTGTGTCTCTCTGTGTGTGTGTGTGTGCTTGCACGTGTGTGCTCTGCCACGTCTGACTCGTTATGACCCCATGGACTGCAGTCCACCAGGCTCCTCTGTCCGTGGAATTTTCCAGGCAAGAATACTGGAGTGGGTTGCCATTTCCTACTCCAGGGGATCTTTCTGACCCAGGTATTGAACCCATGTCTCCTGTGTCTCCTGTGATGGCAGATAGCTTCCTTACCACTGAGCCACCTGGAAAACCACACACACACACACACACACACACACCAGAAAATAATTCATCGATAAAAAATGAAATCTCACCATGTGCAACAAGATGGATGAACTTTCTATTATTCTAAGTGAAACGAGTCAGAAGGATGAATACCATGTGATAGTATACACATGGAAACTAAAACAAAACAAAACCACACAAAATCTGCAAGTTCATGCAGAGGAAAGACGGGTAGGATTGGCCAAAGGGTGGGTAGGGATGGCGGACTGGGAGAAATGAGCAAAGTGGGTTAAAAGGTACAACACAAACGTCATGAGGATGTATGTGCAGCATGGTGACTAGAGTTAATAATACTGTTTGCATATTTGAAAGCTTATTAACAGAGTAGATTTTAAAAGTCCTCATCACAAGAAAAAAAAAATTTTGCTAACTAAGGTGATGGGTTTTTAACTAGAGTTATAATAGTGATCATTTCACGATGCATATAAAGGTCAAATCATTATGTTGCAGTTCTGAAACTAACGTAACATGATATGTCAGTCACACCTCAATTTAACAAAAAACCTGTGAACATATCCTAATGAGTTAATTTGAATATCAAGTCTAAATGCTGGTCCAATATCAAAACCTGACTAAACCTCATCAGTAAGCAGGTCACATGGATGAGTGCAGGAGCCAGGGCACCTGCACCCCGAGGGGCAGGGGGCTCCCAGCTGTAGCCCGGCTTCACCCAGGTGGGCATGTGGGTTCACTGTGGCTGGCTCTGGTTATTTTTCAGAAGTAGCTAGAAGTATAAACTATACAAGGCTCACGAATTTTCAAGTGTGACAACAAAAAGAGCAAAACAACAACACTCCACTGTGGGGCGGGCTAAACATGTGTCATCCAGCAGGCCATCGGGGCTGAGGCCCACTCTG
This sequence comes from Dama dama, assembly GCF_033118175.1. Taxonomy (NCBI): domain Eukaryota; kingdom Metazoa; phylum Chordata; class Mammalia; order Artiodactyla; family Cervidae; genus Dama; species Dama dama. The sequence continues at coordinate 44,466,731 of NC_083712.1, read as the reverse complement.
AGCCGGGCTAAACATGTGTCCCCCAGCAGGCCATCGGGGCTGAAGCCCACTCTGAGCCGGGCTAAACATGTGACATCCAGCAGGCCATCGGGGCTGAAGCCCACTCTGAGCCGGGCTAAACATGTGACATCCAGCAGGCCATCGGGGCTGAAGCCCACTCTGAGCCGGGCTAAACATGTGACATCCAGCAGGCCATCGGGGCTGAAGCCCACTGTGGGCAGACTAAATGTGTGTCATCCAGCAGGCCATCGGGGCTGAAATTAGGATAGCAATGAAATTATTAGAAAACTGCAGGGAAGGAACAATGGGAGTCCTAGACAGAGAACACATACAGCAAAACGCCCTGGTTTGTGACTGGAAACTGACATATGTGATCCTTCACTTGGTGAGATTTCTGTACCTCTGTGATAATGTTCAAGCCATTTCTGAGTACCGATGCCCCGGTGATGATAATAACACAGCTGTCTATGAGGCCGTGTTTCGGGAGGCACCGAGCTAAGAGAGCTGCTTCCATCTAATCTCACAGCAACTGTATTAATGCGGTATTATTATCCCTACTTTTTGAAATGACACACCTAGCACTCTTAACTGTTAAGTAATCCTGTCACAGATCACACAGCAGAGCTGGGGGTCTGAAGCCAGACCTGTCTGAAGCCAGTCTGTGCTTGTACCTGCCCCAATCACTTTGCAATACTGACAGATACACACATATTACAGCATAGAATATAGGCAGTATACATGTAATGTTTTAGGTGAATATAAATTGACTGAGAAATATGTTTTACAACTTTGATAAATGCTTTGTTGTTAAAAACTTACTAGATGTTAGAGTTTACCAACTTAAAAACAATGCTATTCACATTCTTTCATTCCATAGCCTTTTACTTTCAGTTATATTAGCTCAGGACTTGGTATTCAGTTCATATTATAAGTGATGTTTTCACCAGGAAAGATATCCATGAGCCTACGTTCTTAGCTGAGAAAACTTAGTTTGCAGCACACCTGTGCTGACGGTCAGCCCTTCCACCTCCTCTGACCCGCCTTGCGTCTGTCCTCTGTGTCGTCACCTGCCCGGGGACGTGCCTGCTTGACCTGTACTTACCGTAGGGCTCCAGGGTACAGTACCCACGACAAACATTTTACCCTAACAAGTGCTGGTAGGTCAGTGGAAAGTATTTTTTTTATAACTGCTAGACAATGATAAGGCTGCATTTTTTTCTATAATAGTGTTGTATATACTCTATATACAGTGTATGTACTGTAGGGACTTACACAGAATTGTACTTTTTATAACTATTAGAAGACCAGTTCTTGTTTGCCACATGAATAGTACAATATAACATAACAGTTGTAACACTGGTAATGATCTTGCATAAATAAATCTCTTAAAACTATTCACTTGGGACTTCCTGGCAATCTGGTGGTTAAGAATCCACGCTTCCAATGCAGGGGGCTCAGATTTGATCCCTGGCTGGGAACTAAGATCCCACATGCCTTGTGGTATGGTCAGAAAGTTTTGAAAAAACAAATAAAACAGATATGCAACCAGGATTTTTTTTTTAAAGGCGCATTCATCTTGAAAAAGAAAAAAAGTTATTTACTCATTCACTCGTATATTCAAGTCAGCTGAGTCTCTACTACCTGTCAGGTGGTCAGGTCATCAGATATTAACACAGGTACTGAAAGCCTAGTGTGAAGGATGCAGGCATAGAACTTAGATTCAGTGAGGGTAGAAACAGAGAAGAATATGAAAACAAAAGGATAAAAAATGGTTCTCTCATTTTCTGGGAGGTTGCCAGATAACTATAAGGTAATTACAATAAGGTAACTCAAAAAGTAGCTTTAGAGGAGATAGCTAAGAAAGCCTCCCTGCAAGGAGACTGAGGGTGTGAGAGACAGGGCAGCCGTGGGGAGATTCAGGGAGGGCACTCTGGCGTTGCTGAGCCGGAGGGGTCTGAGGGCCAAGGACGCCCGCGTGGCCAGGGCATCGTGCCAGCCGGGGGTAGTGCTATGGGCAAAGCAGTGTCAGGTCGCACACGGCTTTCGGCCAGAAAACAAGGGTCATTTCTGCGTGTGCTGGGCAACCACTGGAGGATTTTAGCAGGAGGCTGACTGCTCTAATTCACGCACTTAAAGGTCACGCCGGGCACGGAATGGGGGAAGGGCTGAACAGAGCGACAGGAGCGGCAGTGAGGCTGGGCTGCCTGGTGAGGCTGCTGGTGTCGGGCCTGGGGGGCCGGTATGCAGACTGGGGGTGCTTCCGACCGTCTCCCTAAATTGCAAGAGTAGCATGGCCCGTTTTCACACACCTCAAGCACAAATAACAAACTGGGTGAGACAGTTTCAACAGGGGCACCAGAGAGAGACTGCTATCCATCAGTATTTAAGTTGTTAAAACTAAAAATAGGGTAGGTATATTAGAATATATTGTTAAAGGAAAAAAAATAGTCTGTTTGCTATGCTCCCAGTTTGTGGAAAAAATGTATACATATTTGCTCTCAGTGTTTCTGAAAAGATACAGAAGAAACCACTGCCTGCAATCTCCTGTGTAGAAGAAAACTGGGGGAACAAAGCGGGAGAGAGAATTTTCAGTGAATAAGCTGCTGTGCTATTTGAATGTTTACCACACCACAAATGCTTTACTTCTTCAACAAAAACCTAGCTGTTGCTCAGTTGCTATGTTATGTCTGACTCTTTGCAACCCCATGGACTGCAACATGCCAAGATCCTATGTCTTCCATTACTTCCCAGAATTTGCTCAAATTCATGTCCACTGAGTCAGTGATGCCATCCAACCGTCTCATCCTCTGTCGCCCCCTTCTGCTCCTGCCCTCAGTCTTTCCCACCCTCAGGGTCTTTTCCAATGAGTTAGCATCAGGTGGTCAAGGTATTGGAGCTTTGGCTTTAGCATCAGATTATGAGGGCTATTCCATTCTTGCCCACAGTAGTAGATGTAATGGTCATCTGAATTAAATTCACCCATTCCTGTCCATTTTAGTTCACTTAGATGTTGATGTTCAATCTTGCCATCTCCTGTGTTTGACCACGTCCAATTTACCTTGATTCATGGACCTAACATTTCAGGTTCCTATGCAATACCGTTCTTTACGGCATCGGACTTTACTTCCACCACCAGACACACCCACAGCTGAGCTCTGATGCCGCTTCAGCCCAGCCGCTTCGTTCTTACTGGAGCCACTAGTAACTGCCCTCTGCTCTTCCCCAGTAGCATACTGGACAGCTTCCAACCTGGGGGACTCCTCTTCCGGTGTTGGGTCTTTCTGCCTTTTCATACTGTCCATGGGATTCTCCAGGCAAGAATGCTGGAGTGGGTTGCCATTTCCTTCTCCAGTGGACCACGTTTTGTTAGAACTCTTCACCATGACCCGTCCGACTTGGGTGGGCCTGCATGGCATGGCTCATGTCTTCACTGTGTTATGCAAGCCCTTCGCCACAACAAGACTCTGATACATGAAGAGGAAAAATCTAGATGATACTATATTTTGTACTCCTTGCACATGTGATCAAGCCTCTGCCTCTATTTAGTCCCCGAAAGGCCTCATGGACTGTCTTGACCACAGCGTGTGTTTGATGAACAGGTGTTGAGACGACAAGAGCTCAGTGGTGATGACCCTGATGCCGTGATTCTGATGGGAGGCTAAGCACAGAGCAAGGGACAATGGACCAGAACCAGGGCACTGCATTAAACCGGCCCTTCCATCAGCTGTGTGACTTGAGGGCTTTGGTTGCTTCATCTGTGAAGACAGCGACAATCTACTTCACAGAATCACGAGGACGAAATGAAACCATGAGCGTGAAAACAACTGCACTTCGTAAAGTGACACGTAAGTGAAAGGGACGTGGCTACACGCAGCTGGTGCCTGTCCGACTCAGCTTCACAGAACACAGAGTAAGGACCTGGAATCCATCGGTCCACTTCCCACCCAGGACACGCGGGGCCTGGGGAGATCACTTACTTTGACCAAATCGGCAAGTTGATATCACAGATATGCCAAAAACCAACGTTTAACTGAGCGGTTACCAAGGGCTTGGACCTGTGCACTGCATTACACTGCTCACTCTTCACTACGACCCAGGGGCATTATTCCCACTTTACAGATGAGGGCGGAGGCGGGGGTGGGCAGAGAGGGTAAAGACAGTGTTGTTAGGTGGGAGGTTGTAAAGTCTTTTAAGTTTTTTCCAAAATATAATTCCAAAGCCTTTAAAATTTTGTCCTTGACCTTTTTTTTCCCCTGAAAAATCTAGGCTTTCATTTCCTGTCTCCACTTCAGGGCAGAGGAACTAGCCTCAGTTATATAATTCTTTTTCCAAACCTAGAGCAACAGGGGTACACATCTCTGACCACTCAGGCTAGAAGACTCTCTTCCCAAGAGAACTCCAGTCTGGATGGCGAACACTGCTTTGCAGTGCCAGTGCCGCTTCAGACGTGCCAGGCTGGGTGTCTGACAAGCGAGAGGACACCATCCAGACAGATGACATTTATTGAGCTGTGACATGCTGAGCACTTACGTTACTATTTAACTCCCTGCAACCTGTGAAAAGTCTGATTCACTCCATTTCAGCAATATCAACGCTCTAGAGTGGGTGCACTGCCACCAGCTGCAGGTTGCCAGATCAAACGCAGGATGCCAGTTACACGTGAACTTCAGATAAACAACGACTTAACTTTCTTCAAGCCTAAGTCTGTCCCCACACTTTGCATGAGTCATTCCAGGTGGCGCTAGTGGTCAAGAATCCGCCTGCCAATGCAGGAGACACAGGAGACGCAAGTTCAATCCATGGGTCAGGCAGATCCCCTGGAGTAGAAAATGCAACCCACTCCAGTATTCTTGGCCTGGAAAATTCCAAGGACAGAGGAGCCTGGTGGACTAGAGTCTATGGAGTCATGGAGAGTCAGACATAACTGAGCATATACAGCATATATACGTGTGTGTGTGTATGCATATATACATATATATGCATCTGTGGAGAAGGCAATGGCACCCCACTCCAGTGCTCTTGCCTGGAAAATCCCATGGATGGAGGAGCCTGGTGGGCTGCAGTCCACGGGGTCACTAAGAGTTGGACATGACTGAGCGACTTCACTTTCATTTTTCACTTTCATACATTGGAGAAGGAAATGGCAACCCACTCCAGTATTCTTGCCTGGAGAATCTCAGGGACGGGGGAGCCTGGTGGGCTGCCGTCTATGGGGTCGCAAAGGGTCGGACACGACTGAAGCGACTTAGCAGCAGTAGCAGTAGCATATGCGTCTGTGTGTGTATACACACACACATATACTAAACATTATTTATTACTTATCTGAAATTCAAGTTTAATTGAGCACTTCATATTTTCTATTTGCTGACTATTTTCTATTTGCTGACTCTGGCAATTCTCCACAGTGAAAGAGTTCTGGCGGTAAAGTGGGAACTCACACGGAGGATTATCTGCCTCCAGAGCCCAAGTTTTTATTCACAGCTTTACACTCGTGTCCTTCCCAAGATGGACTTGCCGTGACTACATCAAAACCCTGCTGGGAAGAGGACCTGTATCACAAGCAGAGTTCACTGAAGTCCAAATGGAAAGATTATACTATATATTCTGAATAGATCCTCATCTTCAAACCAATGTGGGCATTAAAAACTAGTGTTCTTTCTCCCCCAGACTCCCCTCCCCTCCAAGCTGCCACATAACATTGATCAGAGTTCCATGTGCTATACTATAGGTCCTTCTTGTGTATCCATTTAAAACATAACAGTACATACATGTCCATCCCAAACCCCCTAACTATCCCTTCCCCCAATGTACTGCTGAATCCCTTCACTATTCACCTGAAAGTATCACAACATTATTAATCAGCTATATCCCAATACAAAATAAAAAGTTAAAAAACCATAAAAACTAATGTCCAGAAACATTATGTAGGTGTGATTTAATGTAGCAATCCTTAAAGCCTGATAGCTTGCAAAGAGTTAATGTAATGATAGTCTTAGTAAATCACTACCTTCTTCCATAAGAGTTTAGGTTAATATCTGAAGTATTCTTCAGCATGTATAACTATACTCTGATCTGTTTAAGTACCATGATTGACAAATTCATTGCCTTCACAGCCATCTCCTGATTTTGCTTTAATTCTTATATTCTAACTGGGCTGGATGAAGCACAAGCTGGAATCAAGACTGCTGGGAGAAATATCAATAACCTCAGATATGCAGATGACACCACCCTTATGACAGAAAGTGAAGAAGAACTAAAAAGCCTCTTGGTGAAAGTGAAAGGGGAGAGTGAAAAAGTTGGCTTAAAGCTCAACATTCAGAAAACTAAGATCATGGCATCTGGTCCCATCACTTCATGGCAAATAGATGAGGAAACAGTGGAAACAGTGAGAGACTTTATTTTTCTGGGCTCCAAAATCACTGCAGATGGTGACTGTAGCCATGAAATTAAAAAACACTTTCCTTGGAAAGAAAGTCATGACCAACCAAGACAGCATATTAAAAAGCAAAGACATTACTTTGTCAACAAAGGTCTAGTCAAGGCTGTGGTTTTTCCAGTAGTCATGTATGGATGTGAGAGCTGGACTATAAAGAAAGCTGAGCACTGAAGAATTGATGCTTTTGAACTGTGGTGTTGGAGAAGACTCTTGAGAGTCCCTTGGACTGCAAGGAGATCCAGCCAGTCCATCCAAAAGGAGATGAGTCCTGGGTGTTCACTGGAAGGACTGATGTTGAAGCTGAAACTCCAATACTTTGGCCACCTGATGCGAAGAGCTGACTCATTTGAAAAGACTCTGATGCTGGGAGGGATTGGGGGCAGGAGGAGAAGGGGACAACAGAGGATAAGATGGTTGGATGGCATCACCGACTCAATGGACATGGGTTTGGGTAGACTCCAGGAGTTGGTGATGGACAGGGAGGCCTGGCGTGCTGCATTTTATGGGGTTGCAAAGAGTTGGACATGACTGAGTGACTGAACTGAACTGAACTGAACTGAACTAATCCTCTGATTCACTTCTCAAAAACTTGTCTGAATTTTGGATAGCCAAGCCATGCTTTTGAAAAAATGTAATAACGAATATTTTCAAAGAGGATTCTGGATGGTACTGGCCAGATCTGCTGTTGGACCCTCTTGCTAGTGAGCCTTACTTTTTGGCAAGTGGCAGGCACACACCATAGTGCAGGAAGCTTCATCATTTTCAAACATAAAGAAAATATAAATTCTAAGTGACCTCGTGTATTACATGCAGTATGTTTTTAAACACTTGAGAAAATGATCAATTATATTTAATGATTATAGACATGATGATAAAGTTAATGTATGCAGTTTAAAAACTGCTGAGTAACATGGAGAGTTCTTCTTATAACTGGCTTGTAAAAATGATCCCTAGGGGACTGTGACATTTAGATAGAATCCCAGGCATGGCATTTGTTCTCTGTCATTTCCATGCATTAGACAAAGTAATGAAGACAAACCAAATGGAAATAGATTTCATCCAAAACAATCAATACAGGCAAATTAAATAATCTAATGTACTGGCTACCAGGCTTTGGGATTTCATGAAGAGGAAAATTTTCAAAAGAGGTTTGGAAACCCATCTAGAACTGCAGGATTTTTATTAAAACAAAACACATCTTCTATGGAAATTATTCCATAAAAATAAATAACAAGGACAACCTCAAGACAATGCACTGTTTCCCAAGAAAAGACTGTATTTTAACATTTCCACTATAAAGTGAAAACTCCGGCAGCAACCAGCAGAACATGGTTCAGTCCTAAAACTGCTCGAATATAGTTTCTAGGGGAAGATGTTATTTTTCAAAAAACGAAGTCCCTGTTATTTGGTATTTGCTTAAAACAAAGGTAAGATACATAAATCATTTTAGTCAATGAAAACCATTCCAGTCTCATGTGTACTTACATATGCTGTCCATTTCACTTGTTCATTTTCAAACTTTTATCATTTCATAATCTAAATTACCAAAAGGCATGCAATGAATGTAATCAGTCCATCTTAAAGGAAATCAACCCTGAATATTCACTGGAAGGACTGCTGCTGAAGCTGAAGCTCCAATACTTTGGCCACCTGATGTGAAGAGCTGACTCACTGGAAAAGACTCTGATGCTGGAAAAGCTTGAAGGCAAAAGGAGAAGAGGGCGGCAGAGGATGAGACGGTTGGATGGCGTCACCGACTCAACGAACGTGAACTTGGGCAAACTCCAGGAGATAGTGAAGGACAGGGAGGACTGCCATGCTTCAGCTCATGGGGTCACAAAGCGTTGGGCATGACTTAGTGACTGAACAACAACATGTAATGAATAAAAATCCTTTGATTTATTTACTTTAGATTTTTGTTACCCAGGGCTAACCTCTTTCAACTCCTTTTTTTGTTTTTCTGTTTTCAATATGAACTACTGACTTTCAACGGTGGAACTCTGGAAAAGAGCATTTAGCTCTCTGCTCTCTGTCTCACTCACACACTCTCTCACAGTACATTCTTCCTCCCCACTCCATCCCCAATCCTCCCACTAACATAATACCACAATCACAATTTAGAGGTATAACGATTTTCAGAGCCCACCTTGTTATGACCATGCAGATGCAATTCACTCTGGAGCTACGCATGCATTTGGCTCCAGTTGCTTCTTTGTGAGCTGTTTGGTTTTCCTGAAGTTAATGATCACCCACCTCATTTTGCTGTTGTGGTTGACTTCATTTTCTAAGAGCCTAGAGGAATCTCCTTTCCATGCAGCTCTAGTACAACAGCTCTGCAGGAGACAGAAACCCACCAGTTTAGACTGGAGCAGTCCTGCTGGGAGTATCCTGGGGCCCCTCCAGTCTGCACTCCAGGCTCACCTGGAGGCTGTCTGTCTCCCGCACAGCGGCTGCTCTAGGCTTCCCTTACTGTCACCCAGGGGTCCCCTCTGTCTCTCTGCCACGACATTTCCTGAGTGCTCGTCACCATGCCTTCTCTTTTTCAAGTAACACGGGTGAGAAGGAAGACACTGCACTTTGTGAAATGTGTGTACTTTTCACTTAACCCTCCTACTTTCAGTGTGGGAATCCCACGACTGGCCTCAGTTCAGTTCAGTCACTCAGTTGCATCCGACTCTTTGTGACCCCATGGACCGCAGCACGCCAGGCCTCCCTGTCCATCACCAACCCCCGGAGCCTGCTCAAACTCACGTCCATCGAGTCAGTGATGCCATCCAACCAACTCATCCTCTGTCGTCCCCTTTGACTCCCACCTTCAATCTTTCCCAGCATCAGGATCTTTTCCAGTGAGTCAGTTCTTCACATCAGGTGGCCAAAGTATTGGAGTTTCAGCTTCAACATCAGTCCTTCCAATGAATATCCAGGACTGATCTCCTTCAGGATGGACTGGTTGGATCTCCTTGCAGTCCAAGGGACTCTCAAGAGTCTTCTCCAATACCACAGTTCAAAAGCATCAATTCTTCAGTGCTCAGCTTTCTTTATGGTCCAACTCTCACATCTATACACGACTACTGGAAAAAACATAGCTTTGACTAGACAGTCCTTTTTTGGCAAAGTAATGTCTCTGCTTTTTAATATGCTATCTAGATTTTTATTATGCTATCTAGGTGGATTATAGCTTTTCTTCGAAGCAGCAAGTGTCTTTTAATTTCATGGCTGCAGTCACCAACTGCAGTGATTCTAGAGCCCAACTGAGCCCAATTTCCTAAGCCCAGAATCTCAGAGCAGAGCCTCAGAAGATGGGAGATATGGTCACTAGGCTCTCCAAAGATGCAGGAGGTGTCTAGTGGGTCTAGTTACTAATTTTGGACGATTTAAAGGGATCCTTCTATTTGAACCACTGCCCTCAGAAGTGACTCTGATTCCTATGCCTTCCTTGTGTCCTATGGGGCTTCCAGGTCTGCAGGCCTCGAGTGAGTTTCAGTTCTCACTGCAGTTAACAAGTCTATCTGCTCCACATCCTTTGAATTTTGTTGACTCTTGAGAGAATCTGCTTTGTTCCTGTGGCCGTGAAGATTTACCAGTTCTACTGTCATTTCAGTAGGGTTTATGTAGACACAGAGATAAAAGCACATGCTATCTTAAATTTTAAGAGTTATGTTTTTGCAGCATATAAATACCATTTAATCACAATCTCAGAGATCATAGCAGGGGGTTGATGAGGCATACAAAACCCCCCTCAAAGCACTGCCCAATCACAATAAAAGCATTCTGCAGAGCCTTTCTATTTCACCTGCTTTTTAGAAAGCGTTCTGAGGAAGAGAGCTGTCATAAATCAGAACAAAGCTGGCACTTTATCAGTGCCTCTAAGTGGCAGAAAAGAGCTGCTTCTCTCAAAGCACATCCCTTGTCTGTTTATTAGGTCTAGCTAGTTAGCTAGACCTCAACCCTCCTGGTTTACTTCTGTGGCGATGTCTTAGGAGAAAACACTAATAAAAGCTCAACAGGCAGGACTCTCCCGTCATGGCTGTTGGGGTTGCAGGGTCTGCAGGGGGCTCTGCTGCCTGCCGTCAGCCCCTTGACCCCCACCTTGGCCCCGCAGCTGTGGAGCTGAAGCTGACCCACTACACTGCACCTGGATGCAAGAAGGAGATAGTTGACCGTGCTTGGGAGGGCTATAGAATCTTACCTGATTTACCAGACTCAAACAAAACCTTGGCTTGGCAGATTAGAACATAGGAGATAATGCTAAAGTCTTCAACTGCCTTGGGTGCATCACATTCTAACACTTAACTGCCAGCTACAACCAGTGTCATGTCAGGATGAGCCAAGCTGTGAAGAGGGCCTTGTCCAGTTACTTCCCTAAAAATTGTGACATGAAGCATTTGGAGTAATCTACCTAGAAAAACAAATCCCACTGAAATCCGATGATCTGTGTGCGAACTTAAAGGCTGTACCATCAGAACACGGCAGATCAGATTTTTTCAAAAAGAGAACTGCTTGAAGGATAAGATAAGGCTCAAAAACCTTAACTAAAAGTCCAAGTCCAAGACAGAAGAGAAACTCCCATAATAAGTTACTGAGGAGGAGCTATCTTGCTGGCTGCTCATGTTTTCTGTATCACTATGGATGAGTAAATAAAAAACATTCTCCAAAATTTCCCCATTAGTCCTTAAGCTGTATGCAACCCCTGACATCTGAAGCAGGCCATGATCTAACAGCAGGTTTCAATAAAGGAAGGCATGGTCCTGGACATCGGTTGCCATGCACGTTCCCACACAGGAGATCCGGATGGTTAACCTCAGGTTATCACCAAGTTGCTAACCTCTGTGCATTTTCAGCAAAGACTGTCTTAAAAATGCAAGCATTTTTGTCTCCCTTAACCCCCATCTTCACACTATATCATAGATTTTTCTTCTTTCCTTCCCCTTCATTCTGACAGGAGTGTTACACTAGCTTGCCAGGAATGACGGCATGGACCAGCATCTCGTTTACAATGTTCAGATACTGCCTGGAAGTTCTGAAACACTTGCTGAGTACACCATCCCTGGGAGAATGTGTTCAAACAGAAAGGCACAAACGCAGCACAGCAAGAATGCGGTGTGACACTGGGATTATTCTAACGACGCGCAAACCAAGTCCAAACCACCGGCACCTTGAACAAGTGAAATCTGGGAAACAGGAGAATAGTGAAGATCTGCTTTTAATTTCATTCAAGGGCCAACAAGTGTTCCCCCATCATGAGCACAGTTTGCTTAACATCCTAAGTAACCATCCTTTAAAAATATATTAATTTACATGGAAGTACTGGCAGGATCAGAGGGATTCAGAAACAACTTGGGCTTATGGAAGGGGGAGGTAGGGGCTGGAAGAAAACCCAAAAAGCAAACCCAACAACGAAAACCAATATCACTGCGCTAGCTTTATAATTTAAAATAAAACTAAAGGTGGTGAAAGTTTCTATTTGGGGGCAAGGCTGACTCAAGTCTTTAAAAGGTTAAACAGCTATTGATAATTATGTAGTCTGCAGGACTACCTTCCAGAAGGCGCTGGGTATTTTAAGACCTCCTTTGAGTAAAGATCACATTAAAACGTCAAAGGGTATTAGTTTGGCAGAATCACACCTGAGGGAAAAGCAGAACTTCTTGGATCACAAGAAGTGACTCTGGCAATGAAGATCGTAGAGCCAATATAAGAAAAAGAGAGTCTGGAGACAAAGGTGTTTTTATTTCTGGACAACCAGACTGACTTTGCAAAAGACATGTCCTCTCAGACTCCCTCACGTGCCAAGGTGCTAACTAGTAACGGGGGATGTTACTCATATTCTGACACTAATTCTGACAGTTTAGATCTACTGTCCTTCTGAAAGGATCCAACTGAAGGATGCATCTACAAGGTCAAAAGATGTGCTACTTCCATATAAGAATAAAAAAATATAAAAAGACATTTACAGGAAATTTTTCAAATTGACTAAGGATTTTCCCCGTATTATATGAGAACTGCATGTTTGAACAGACAGATATAAATGACCCATTTAACCAGAATCTCCTTCCCAAGGCTCTAAGCCTTAGTCTAAAGAACAAGAAAAGAGCGGGTAAAGAATGAGAACAATCCACAAGCCTCTCAAGAAAAACTTCAGGTCACGAAGGGGCACTGTAATGACTTGTTACAGGTTCCTTTGGGCATAGACTTGATTCCCAGAGGGAGAAGTGATGAACGTTTACATCTACCTAACGACGCTAGAGCCAAAGTCCCGCAGAATGGAGAGGAGAGGACGGACGGTGCCTTTCACACCACTGAAGGGCGTTTCACAAAGCCGTGAGTTAGGCGCTTTCGTTTTCCTCTCATGCCTTTATGGTTAACTCCTAGCACAGGGAGAAGTGTATTCAAAATACATACTAACCCACCTTCCCTGCATCTAACTCAGTCTTTAGGTTCCTTGTTCAGAGGAAGAACCCTCAGCAATGCCCACGAGGTGCAAAAGTTACCACTGCTCAGCACTAGGGTGTCATTTCATCAACCCCTGCTCCTCACGGGTATGTGCTGCAGGAGAGAAGTGACCTTTCCAGGGGCGCCCTGCTAACTAGGGAGCAAAACCCTGGCCAGCCCCCAGGACACTGCCCCCAGCACAGGCAAATGCCCCCGTTTTCAGTTGGCACCGCCCAGAGGACTAGGGGCTTTATCTGCAGTTTCACTCTTGGAGACATTTATTTATTTGCCGTGCTACTGAATAGCTTTAAACAGTTTGTTTGAATCCAGGTGATAATCAACCAGAGAACTCCTGGTTTAATCTCCAGCCTCATACCATTTCTCAAAGAATGCCTCAGGAGCTCAACCTTGCATGTCACATTCACTCACAACCACGGTGATATATGGTGTGGTTTGGCAAGAGACGTGGAAGGAAAAAAAGTGATATTATTAGCATGAACTTTTACAGATTTCTGTTTTAAGCCTAGGGTTGACTTGCTCGAGTTAAAGACTAAGCAATAGTGAAATAATTTCCATTTGAGGTCTAACTGGATCCAGGGGGAAGTGTGGAAATAACCGGCAGAGCGGAGGCTTCATCAGCATCATCTTTCACGGCACACACCAAATTCTGCAGTATTTGCCTTTAAGAAATTAATTCCAAAACATTACTTCTGTCAGAAGCAGAGCAACCAGCTGGGCCGACAGCTGGGAGGCCTGCACTGCCTCCTCGTGGCCTGGAACCTCGCGAGTACCCCCCAGTAGCAGGCCCTTCCCGGAGAAACAGGCTTCAAGCCGGACTTTGCTAGGACACTTAATGAATGCATTCTCCACACAATGCATACATATTTTTCTAAAACTTTCGACAAATATGTTAGAGCTCCAACTCTCTGACCAGGGACGACAATGATGCACCGATTCCAGAAATAGCCCGAGTCCCAGAGACACAAAGGTAAGTCCCAGGAGCACAGCACGAGCGCATGGTGCCTCACGGGCTGCTTTTCAGGGGGCGGTGGTATTTCTTCTGATTATTAGATTAGACATCTTGCCTTCTGCATGACAACATCAAAATAATGAAAAGGTGCTATTTACATGATTAGCAGGAAGAAACACTGATTTGATTTTAAATGCTTAAAAAAAAAAAAAGTAAGGTGGGTGAGAATTCTGATTATTAAGCCCTGGAGTACACTATGGACAGAAATTCACGTTGATGTGTATTTACACACATCGGTAATGTAGTCTGGTTCAGTATATTTAGGGTATCTGCCTATAGTGTTGCTCAGCTTACTTCATGTAGGGGACAAAACATGGCTAGAGAAAGATTAAGTTTCATCTATCTAATTTCCCATTCTAACGACTTTCTAACCACCTACTTCTGGAACTCAATTTTAAAAGACTACATAATCATAATGCTATAAAAATATCTCTTGTGAGATAGTGGGAACATTCTTGAATGCACTCTCCAGAACTTCATATGCCTCAAAAAACATAATTTAAACAAATCTGACTGTAATCTCCAAAGTACCATGTGCTGGTGTACAATCTTACCAGATCTCTCTTATACTCTTCACTTCTTGAAATGCTTGCAATACCCACCCCCTCAAAAAAAATAATGCTTGGCTTTCTCTTGCCTAGAATCAAAATCCAACAGGAGAACCTGTGCTGTGTGATACACGGAGACGATAGCACGTCCTTCCACTTGGCATGTGTGCCAGACTCCAACACGGCAGCACACAACCATGGCTCTGGGCAAACTGACTAATATCTCCGTGCTTACATTATCACCGGGACTGGTGGCAGATGACGATCACCGGGATTGGTGGCAGATGACCATGTCTGATACTGTGGGTAATGTCCACAGTAAAACAAAACCTAAAGGTGCTTCTTAACACTCTCAATTAGAAGTCAGTCTTAGAGCCTTGTTGCGAATCACATAACTGCCCACAGACATTAAGTTACTTAACAACAGAATAAGCCGTCCAGGTCTGTCTCAGCAGGAAACAGGAGTCATCACACCACAAGGGGTCTCCTAACAGCTCCAGTGGAAACCAATACATCCCCCATGCAGGTCACATTAACATCCCCCATGCAGGTCACATTAACACGACGATGAAGACACATTGCTACCTGAAGCTAGAGCTTTAAAAAGATACGGAGGAGGAGAGAGCTACAGTTGAAGACATTTTAACTAGAAAACCTCCTGATGATAGATGGGGTTAGAGCCCACTGTGCCATAGTCTAAGCAGGGGGGCGTTAAGAAGCCAACATGTTTTTTAAAGTTGCATGAGGTATTCCACCCCCTCCCTCCACCCTGGCCATATGTGGAGGGGAACCTGTTACTGTTAAAGTCCTTCAGGAGGTAAATGTCACAGACGGGGGCTGGCAGGCACTGTGAGGGGCCGAGGGACACTGAGCTCTGCCCTGAAGCGTCCCCTGCACACCTCAAGCCTCCGAGTCCCCAGCAGAACCATCTACAGCTCCAGCCAGAGTTCTGAAATCGCATGATTCCATGATTCCATTTTTAAACCTGTGGAGTGGGAGTGTTTCTGCGTACCCTGCTCACACAGATGGTGGTGGGAAGACTCTCAAGAATATACTGCATGTAGTAAAAGCCCATCTCACTACGTAAGCAGCCCCTTCATATCTCAGCCGAGCAGCGATGATGTTATCTTACAGACAGTCGCAAAAAGACAAGTGATCCATGGGAGCCCAGCATCAGCACACATGTGTGTGAGGAACATGGGAGACGACAGTCCTCCCCATGACACACACCTGAGGCCCCAGGATGCAGCGTTAAGAGGACCAGGTCTGCCCCCCACATGCTCGGGGGGAGCTGGGGCAGGGAGGGCAGGAGGACCTGTCTGAACGATGAAATCACACACGCTGTCTCTGTCTTCCCGATGCTCTAAAAATACCCTGCACTGACAAGTCATTTGTCAAGGCAACCTTTCTGAGACGAAACCACGATCGATCTGCCGACCAGCACTTCCCCACTCTCGTTTCATTTTGAGACCTGCTTCGCCCTCGTCTTCCACCAACTGGCTCTTTACCAAACTGACCCACGCCCCCGTCTCCAGGCCAGACACCTGCCCCCTCACCTGGCCCCACCTGATCGTTCTAGAACCATTTTAGGTACCTTACTTTCTCAGTCTGTCACGGCACATTAGACACTGGCAAAGACCGTAGCAGCTTTCCTTATCCTAACATGCGACCGTCCGCACGCTTGAACGCGGGTGTCTTTACCTTGGTCTCCTTGGCGGAAAACTCTGAGGAGTTGGAAATTTTCATGGACTTTGAGCGGTGTGACTGCCGCCGGATGGAATCCTCGCGGGAATATTTCACAGAGCCCGAGGTCCTCACCCGCACCTTGCTGGCACTCTGAACACTGTTCACGCCAATCATGCCGAAGGCTGCCTGGGGAAGGGGTCTGGAGAAATACCAAGGCACTTTCCAGCCGCTGCACGGCTCTCAAAGCTGGAGGAGCTCCGCAGGGTCGTGCCTGAGCAGCTCGGAGCGCTGAGATCGCCTCAGCCTAAGAAACACCAGGCTGCCTCCCCCAGCATCTTCAACTACCCTGTTTGCAGCGGGTCTGATTGTTCCAGGCACAGCTCACGTCACTGGCAGCGAACAGGAAAAAAAAAAAAAAAAATGCAGTCCCAGCCTCGCTACTCGTCTCTCCCCGTTACACACACTCACACACACACACATTCACATTCACACACTAGAACAAATGGCAATTGGCCAGGCGAGCAATTCATTAACATTCCAAATAGCAACACTCTTTCCCTGTGATTATGCAGCAAGCTCATTAATGTCAGCAACAAAATAGAGAGACCACAAATCAGTCTCGAGTAATGTGAGGCATGGTGTGGGGTGGTAACAGAGATGAATTTCCAGAAAGAAAGAAAGAAATACGCTGGGCATGAAGCGGCTCAGTCAGTCAGTTCCAGGCGAGGACAAGGACGACAGCCACAAAGCCATCCCAGCAAACGTTGCTTTTCCTCTCGTCCCTCTTTCAAACCACGCACTGCTTAGCAGTAACTCAAACTGCACGGCTTTCTGAAGAATTAAACGTTTCTTACAGCCTCAGGCTACTACTACAGCCAGACATTTAACCAGGAATGTGGTCAGCCCGCACGAGAAAGCCAGAATAAAGACGGTATGCCACCTCCCTCTCAGACTGGAAAGTTTAAAAAAAAAAAAATCAATCGGTTCGCACAGGTTAGCTTTAAATATGGCTTAGAGTGAGACAGATAAAGCCAACTCTGATCAATAAGAAGCAAGAGGCCTTCCCAAGAGCTAGAAATGCTGTTGGCACAGGAATGCATGCAGCCCCCCCGAGTGAGAGACCCCCAAAGCTAAGAGAAGAGCAGAGAATGTTAATTCCTGACACGTAAAGTTTTGAGTATAACACTCAGGACTGCAACACCTCACTTATCTGACATCCCAGGGGTACAGAGGGTCGGCCACAGAAGCCTCCAGATAAAGGAGGTCTCCATGCTATATTAGTATAAATGCCATTTTAATACGGTCTGTAAAATGCCAATCTGGAAAGACAGTGCTGCCTCAACCAATCCCCCTCCTCAAGTCTGATCTTTCCTTTGATGACTCAGGACACAAATTCTGTCCAGTATGTGGTGGAGCCCCAGGAGGCTGAGCAGTGTTCATGCTGGGGGCTGCCGCCTCCCCCGGCAGTGGGCCTGGCAGGCGCTGTCTGGACCCACAGCGCTCCCTGCCGCCCCCTCCAGCCTCCTCACTCCCCATCTCCTAACCCTGAAGCATGTGATGCTTTGACTCTGCTACACGCAAAACAAAGACATCAGAGAATCTTGCTAGAATCTGGTCTAAAATAAGGTAACAGATTTTGGAAGATCGTGGAGCTCTCCTCTCCTTCAGGAATGTACCAAGTTAGAGTCTATGACATCATTTTTGGCTACTTTAGGGTAAACTTTCCTCTCTTCCCAGGTAATCTGAAGCTACTGAATCCTTTAAATTAAAAACATCCTGCAGTGACTTTATACTTTATGAAGCATGTTCCCAAGATATAAAAAGTGATGATAAAGTCGCTTGTTTAGAATATGCAAAATTCTAACTTAAGCATATGATTCTATAGACCAATGTCTCCGATTAACACAAAAAAGCCTGAGATGGAACCCATGGAGGAACCAGCAGCAGAGCCAAAATAAAAAGTCTAAAAGTATTGGTGGAAGACACAAGACCCTGCTGCAGCGTGTCAGAAACGTGAACACAGAGCAGGATGCAGAAGCAGCACATGGTCTGGGTGTCTGCCAGGCAGCATAATAAGGAGTTAGAACATGCCTCCTCCTGATGAACTTAATTTTCTTTGCTCCACTGGAAAGGTTACATAAAAACAATGAGAACCATGTGCTAGCATGGACAGGAATGGAATCTGTGATAATACAACCTGATGTCTGGGAAGTTGGCAGAAATATCCTATCTCAGCCCAAATATGTCATCTTTATCCAAAGATGGCCCAGCTGGGATTATGACTCCTGTAATCTCATTCCTAGTAACCACCCTCCCCTGTTGAACACCTCCTGCTGTAAGGGGCAGTGTTACCTCGTTTTGGTCCTCGACCACTCCATGAGGGGCCGGGTTAGTGGGGACTCTGGAACCCCCGCCTCACAGCTGGGAGAAGTCAGCTTGGGAGGTGACAGCAGACCCCCCACCGCGACCACACCCTTCCCTCACTCTGGGGCTGCAGTTCAGACCTAGCAGGTCCTTTCCGTGGGGAGATCCCCTGGAGCATCCTGGGGACAGAGGAGCCTGGCGGGCGCTTTCACTGAGTCTGGGGAGAACAGCCTTCCTCTGCCCTCCCTGCACCCCCAGTACATCCACCAGTGCCCTCGCGGACAGGGTCAGAGCACAGAGGCCCGCCTCCGCAGCCTCAGGGCAGCACGCAAGGGGGGCGTTCAGTAAGCTGGCGGGAGCCCTGCCCTCAGCCCCACCTGCCACCCGGGGCCCCACCGCGCTCCAGCCCAGCGCCACAAGGCCCTTCAGTCAGGCCGGGTCCTCATCCCCGCAGACGGCGGCCTCCGCTGGACCAGCACGCGCAGCACACGCGTGCCCGCCGGCTGAGGCTCCCCGGAACAGTCCCCATGGGGGTCCTCCTGCCGCACACTCTTGCTGCACCCCGATCCTGGCTCTCACCATTCGGGGTTCAGCTCAAGCGTTACCTTTTCCAAGGGACTTTCTCTGGCCAGCCCCCTAACACAGCCCGCCCTCCACCCCGGTCATGGCCCATCGTGACTGCTGTCTCCTGTCGGCAGGGCACCCCCAGCATCACAGGGTCTACAGCAGCATCTGCAGGGGCAGGCGTTCCGTGGCCACTTGTCGAACAAACTCCTTAAATACACAGAAGTTTCCCTTCTCCATTGTATTTCATGTCATTTTAAGAAAATTCAGCATGATTTTTTTTTCTGAAAAATGAATACAGCTGATGCAAAATAGATTTCTTGCCTAAAGGTAAAATACAGCAGGCAGTGAAATTTAAGTTTCCTTCCCACACTAGCTCCCCATCCCTCTTCCCAGAAGCAAGCAATGTTGCCGATTTCAGATGCATCCTCTCAGAGATAATTCATCCACGTACACTGTGCGCGTGGAATGTGTGTCTGCATCCTTTTCCTTCTTATGGGCTATAGATATCGATGAAAGCAAAATACATGTTGTTTTTTGTCTTTTCTGGTCATCAGAAAACATTCTACTTTAGCACACATAAACCTACCTCATCCTCATTCAGAGCTACATAGTATTCCAGCATACAGATGCATCAGACTGGGAATGTTGTTCGCAGTCTTTGCTCCATAAATAAGGACACAGTGAACACCTAATGTAGCACATCTTGAATACCATTTAAACAATGTGGTTTTCCAATTGTTTTCTGAACAAGTCTACTTTTCCTCCCCTCACAGTTACATCACCCACAGTTGTGGTGCTGGGCACACACACGGGGTTCACAACTAGATTCGGTATTTAACTCTGGCCTTGTCCTGACCATCCTGCTCTGAGAAGGCTTGACTGTTTTTAGACATCAGCCAGCCTCTCAGAGGAGCCTGCCTGCCATGAAATAGAGGCAGGCCTCCTGGAGAGCAGCAGCTGTTTATAAAGTACAAAAGAGCTTTTCATAAAAGCTTTGGCAGAAAATAAAGGTGACTTTCACACCAAATAGAAATTGTAGGAGAAATTTAATTATGCCCATTAACTGGAAGGCTGGGAATCTTCTGAGGTTTTCTCTGACCAAAGACACCATTTGGTACGTAAGTCCTAACAGGCTTCTAAAAAGTGTCTCAGTTAATGGTTAACAGAAAAACTCTAAACCTTGTAAAAGGCACAGCCCCAGAGAATTTAACTCCATTTAATACATTGCTCAGGTTTTCCAGGTGGCTCAGTGGTAAAGAATCTGTCTGCAGTGCAAGAGATGGGGGTTCAATCCCTGGATCAGGAAGATCCCCTGGAGGAGGAAATGGCAACCCACTCCAGTATCCTTGCTTGGGAAATCCCATCCACAGAGGAGCCTGTCAGGCTACAGTCCATGGGGGTCTCAAAGAATCGGACAGGACTGAAGCAACTAAACAACGATAACAATCATCCATCGCTCACCTGTGCCTACTGGGTACCAGGCACCGGGGTACAGACAGCACCCATCCTACCAGGCCCTAGCATACAGCTTGCACACAGCTGGGGGTTCGAGGGAGGGCCAATGGGAAATTCTACTACCATAAGCACAACGGTGAGCACCTTCGGGGTGTCAGTGAGCTGAGGGCTTACAGACCTCCGATGAGACAGACAGGACAACACTGGCATCAGGCCGATGCGCCTTCCTCTTTATGAAAACATTAGTGGAAAAGGCTGCAGGCTGACTTATGCACTCTGGAGAGAAGCCAAAGTGGCCAAGAATTCTACATCCCAATTGTCCTCAACCCAGAAGGGCTGGGGGAGGGAAGAGAGGCGGGAGGTACAAAAGGAAACCGGCTTGGGCTTGTTTTCTGAACAGGGTGATGGATGTGAAAGGGTCTCTGGGCTCTCCCGGGTCCTTCAGATCACACTGGCCTGTTCGGAACAGAGTAAAGGGTAGAACGCCCATCTGGGAGTCAGGGTCCCAGGGTCCAACACCTTCAAGAGGCTGGTGCTACCGTCACAAAGGTGCCGATAAATGATTTCTTTTCTGGGCCATTCATGTGCACTTCATGTCCCTGGGAGAGCTGGAAGGAACCTTAGAAATGATCCCCTTCAGTCTCTACATTTTATAGATGGAGATTCCTGAGACCCAGGAAACATCAAGTTGGCTGTCTGGGGCGTCATAACTAACAGAACTGAGACTTCTGTCCAATACGAGCTGCTTTTTTCCTGTGCCATCTGCTTCTTGATACTAAACATTCCACAACCACACATCTTTTCACACTGCCATAAGGCTTAAAATGGTCACCTTGAAATGGGAAATCCAGTATGAGGAGACTGACTCTAGAAGTGAATGGAGGTCAGCCCACTCGTGGAATAAGTACAGAGAGGAGGCTTGAAAAACCAACTCTCCCAGAGCTCAGGAGGCCGCCCTGGTTCTGGAATACATGTGGAAGCTTCCTGCCCCTGACGTGGCAGGAGAGAGGCATCCTCCCATCCTCAGGTCCTATTGCTTCCCATTCAACAACATGACCACCAAGCTAGGGAACCCTGCGGAGAACAGTATCTATTTTACCCTAGCCACTGAGAGTACCTGCCCACAACAAATGGTTTCCAACAGTAAACAGAAATAGATTAGATAAAATCTTACTCCCTGCTTTACTTCTCCCGTCTTCTTCCAGGCTTTCCAGCTGATCCTCCTCCAGTCTGAGGACCAATTCTGAACCCAGCAGAGGAGGCAGTCTTCTAGCGCTCCAAGGCAGGATCGGATGCTGAAGCCCACGGTCTGGCCACAGGAGGCCTCGGGCAGGCTCCCCTGTCCCCCACCAAGCTGAGCCTGAGCCCGAACCCCGCTGCCACGTGTCACCAGTCTCCCACTTTAGCAGATCAGACACACCTCACAGACTGGCCCCCGGACAGAACAGACCACGTCCCTCCGAACACACGGTGGACCTGCCATCGGGCCCCTCTGTCCTGCAATCCCAGCCCGAGAAGCTGGCTTCACAACCCCTTCCTTTTGTCCACCAACTCTTGTCATAGAGGTGTGCTGACTGCTTACCTTTCCCCATTTCAGGTGGACACAGAAATGAAAAGTTCTGTCCAGCAGTGGGGCTAGAGATTTCCTTCATTCAGAAGTCATTTTCTGGAATGTAAACTACGCCCGAACTTAATGAACAATTGCTGTCTTTGGGGATGGGCAGCCAGAGGTACCTCTGACTTGTTGACCCTCAAGGACAGCTGCCTCCTTCCAGCGGCCTTCAGCCTGGCCCGTATATTCACAGGCTTTAGTTTCATCCGTTCTGTGAACATATAAACCAACTGGAAGGGGAAAAGTCTCTAAATAGAAACTTCTTACATTTAAAATTAAATAGCATTCTTGCCAGGGGGGAAAGAAAACACCCTGTAAGCATTAAATAGTTCCAACCTTGAAAAAAAACATTATTTATCCCTCATAAACCAAAGCCAGTCACGTAAGACATTTAGACAAGAGTCATCTATTACACTTTCTATTTAGAAGCCCAGGAAAACAAAGATGGAAAGCTGCATCCTTGTGTTCATAAGACTTAATTCTGTGTAGCTGAAGCTGCCACATTCAGCTCGGACCTTTTCAAACTATCACAGGGAAAAGAAATACCGCACTTTGTCTTAAAGCCACTAGACCTTCGGTTGGGGGGTGGGGGTGGGGGGGCGGGCAGAAAAGTGTGTAACTAAGACACTAAATCTTTGGAATGGAGGTCTTCTTTATTCCAACTCAAAGTACATATGAAATGCAGGTACAGAAGTGATATCAGTTCAGAGCCCCCAGAGCTGGTCTTCTAGTTGCTGGAGGAGGTCATCAAAAGCACACGTCCACTGGCTGACCCTGGGGCTGGACCCGGGCGATCAGCAGCTCCTCACCCAGCCCCAGTCCTTGGAATGTGCCTTCTGCTTGCCTTCCCCACGCTAGGAGCTGCCCTAGGACGCAGCCGTGAGATAGGTGGTGTTGGGACCATCTGGACGGCCTGCCTGATGAACTCAGGTAAGTCTCCTTATAAACTTGAAGATCCTGGAGGCAGGTGCAGAGATCGGCTTGTCTCTCGGCCACTCAAGACAAGCCTGGTAAGTCCCCTTGCATATTAAAGCGGCCCCTACCAGCCTGCCCGGCTGCCTCTTCCTTCAGTCTCTCCTTGTTCTCCTCATATGGGGCCAGTCTGCGAACCAACACTAGAGGGTAAACCAATCGATGCGATGGTCAGTGCTGAGAAAATATGCTGTTCCAGAAGCCAATCCAATAAACCTGACCATAATAATCTCTTAATAACATTTAGTGTCAATTCAACAAATATCCCCTAAGTGCCTAAGGCAGGCCAGGCATAGTGTCCAGAAGGAAATAAAAGGTCAGACATCGCTGCCCTTGTGGAGCTTCACACCATGACAAATTGTCCTCTAAGTAAGAAACAAAGCCAATCATAGTACATAACTCTACTTGCATTTTTTCCCAAAAAACCCCAAAATGATTGGGGCAGAGAGAGCATCAGTTTTTGCTGCCTCACTCTCATTTATCAGCAAGTCCTGCAAACCCACAGATTTTCATTTTCCATTTCTTTGATTAGTTCACTTAGTAGTCTGAGTCACTTATCAGTGTCTATCAGTCTTTAATAATTTCAAATCACATTTAATTTCACCAAAAATCGTCACCGCTTGGTGTTACACAGGAGTAACTATAAGCTCTATAGTGCAAAAGACAAAACACCAGTTTAAGTCCGTTCACCACTATGATTTCCCTCATTTCTGATGTCAGGCACTAGGAATACAATGTTAAACCAAACCAGAAAGATCCCTTCTCCCACTGGGCTTACACCGAGATAGACATCAACCAAAGAATCAGTCATCAAAGATAATCAAATAATCACAGGAGCAAATGTAAAACAGTAATGTGCCGCCATGACGAACTCTGCGTCTCCACAGGTTCAGACCTGGTGGTCAGGAGCGGAGGGAGGCTTCCCTGAGCAATGCGGGATGCAGTCTGCAGGGTGCTCGGGAAGGGGCCGGGGCACCAGCACACGCAGCCCCGGAGCGGCCGCGGCGGGTGTGCGGGGCACAAGCGGAGCGGGCTCATTCGGAGGCATCTTTACTTGTGTTTCCAAACTCACCGCTGCCTTTCATTCTCAAAAGAACAGTACACCAAGCTGCCCATACCACATGAATATTATTTTAAACTTCTCAGTCAGCAAGGTCTTTCTGGAATTCCAATCAAAGGGGAAAAAAAAGTAACACAGAAAGGAATCATGTAAATCCCTGTAAGACCAGAGCTGTGCTCCAGGCTTCAGAAGGTCATTTCCAGGGACAGAAGGTCTGGGGAGGAGTTTGGAGTGACCGCAGCTTACCCTCAAGTGAACTCCTGAAGGATTTAGAAAAATCTTGGAGCACATTTAGGAATCTGGTCCATTCTAAAATAGGAACAGGCTGGACTATCCACACCACAGGGTATCAAGTGATTTGCAGAGTCAGACTTTTTGATGTTGGGAAGATACAGGGCTGTTTCAAACATGTTTCCCCCAAACTGCTGGTGATATTATTGCCACACCCCCAAAAGAGTCCTTAGTAACATCTGCACGGTTTCTATGGAACCAGATCAGCTGGAAATGTGCAACCTTTAAAAAAAAAACAAAAAACAAACTAAACAAACCAACCCAGTAGATTCCTACTTAACACTCCCTGCCTCCTCCAAATTCCAGGGTGGCCGAGACTGCAGTGGCGGCTTCTCCGAGGTTAACAGCGCTAAAGTGGCAGCAAAGAGCAGCGGTTCTGGGCCAAGCAGGCTGTGTTCACATCTTGGCTTTGTCCCTGACTGAACACGCGCCTCTGTTTTTCCAGATCTCAAGGAAAAATGGGGAAAACATGACTCAATGGCCATCTGTTGATTTCAGGTTACTTACCAAAAACAACTTCCTATTTAAGGGGGAAATCCCACCATGTGCCCGAGAGGGGACCAATCGTCCTGGTCCCTGTAAGTTTGCATCAGGGGCCGTGGGACCTGAGCTCGGCCACTTGATGCTCAGTGACAGACACAGGGTCAGGGCATCCATGCTGCGGTGGCTGCCCTCCCCTTTCCCACGGAAGCCACCTGGCATTTCCTCTGCACGCAGCCTTCCTGGGTGGGGCCCTGCCGTCCCGCTATGCTCTCAAATAGCCTTCCCCCCGTCCAGTTTGTGAGCTACCTGGTGACTTCCCAGGACATTCCTCTTACCGTCCAGCTAGCTAGTGTCAGTTTCCATTTATTCTGTAGCTAAGAATCCCAGCTATAAGGAATGACATTATCGGTGATGGTGGAGAAGAAACACAGATGGAGCACTCAGCGCGGCATCTGACCTATCAGTGGCATATTTTTGATAACTGGGGAGTAAAGCTAGATCCAGAGTGCTAAGACACTTGGTAATTTTGAGATCTGAAATACTCCTGCCCAAGTTTCACCAAATGAACAATAAAACAGCTCAACTGGAGCTTCGCTTCAGTAACAAAGATTAAGAAGATCCTGGTTCCTATTTAAGCCAGAGCCACCAAATAGTAAATGGTCATCAATAAAACATTCATGTTTTCTGTGCCTTAAACATCTCTCTGCTGTTCCCAACCCCCCTCCACTTCCCACATCTGCTCTGTCCCCACCACCATACTGCCCCCCCCCCAAGTCTCTGGAGGAAACATTCTACAGAACTCTAAACAGTGAGGTCCCTTCTCTAGATGAAATCTTTTATTTCTTAGATAATAAATTAAAATTATTCTGACAAATGAAATGGTTTTCAATGTAGCCGTGCTCATTCAGGGTATCTTCAGTGCTGGTCAAGTACGTGCTAGAAATTTATAGCATCCCCCATAAAAATGCTACTAACTCTGGGATGTTAAAAACAGTCCAGTACACATTTTTATGTCAGAGGAACCAATAAATGGAAATCTAACAGAATCTTAAGACAAACAGCATTCAAAAGGGATCAGAGCTAGGCTGCGCAATTCTCAAATTCTCCAAGGACAAAACCACCCTTCTGCTAAAAATCTCTAGCAGAAGGAAGACACCTCCTTACAAAGAAGAGCAGCAACCAGGGGCTGAGGAGAGTCAGTGTGACAGTGGGACTGAGATGCCAACCTGGGCTGAGAATCTAAAGTAAAGCTAATGTCTCTCAGAGGAAGTGCAGACACACAGCGTTGGTATCTGACAGCCCCAGGAAAGTGCAGGTCTGAGGTGACAAAGAAAGAGGTGAACAGCATCTTTCATGACTCCCGTCCTAATAGCTTAGAAACACAACTGGGTAAGATGCCAAATAACTTAAAAACACACCCTTAGTCCTCTTCCACATACTTTAGGAAAAAACCCTGAAGGATTTCACAGACCTAGTGGGCAACTTCTGTCTATTCTCTCCTAAGGGGTATTTTTACTAAGTACTAATTGATGTACAAAATAATACAAAAGCAATGTTTATGCATAATATTAAACTAATAATAATAAAAACTAAACACCTTTCTTTTTTTTTTTTTTTTTTTTTAAACACCTTTCAAATCCCCACCCCTGATACATAAAACAGAATGTAACAGGGCCATTAAAACTTCCTGGGGTCCCATCTCCCCTGCTCTGCTCTTCCTCCATCTAAATGCCCTGAAAGACAATCTGACATTATCTTGCAGGGTAGAATTTGTCACCGCGTGACCTGGCAGTTCTCTTGTATGTATATATATATGCTCCAGGAGATGAGTTCGAAAACTTCCATTGCTTGTAACAGGAGAGCATGGGAAACCACTCAAATGGCTAAATTAATTATGATAACATTGTATAGCACAACAGCATATCTTCCTATCATGAGGGAAAGGGCAAACAGCCCAGGTGGACGCTGTGCTGGACCGTCCCGCTGGCCCCTCAGGAAGGAAGGACACGTCGGCCTTGGCGGTCGGCCCCTCTGAGAGCTGCCCAGGGCTGAGGAGAGCCGCCTGCTGTCCGCAGGGCCACTTCTCCACTAAAGGCCTTCGTGAAGGTCAACGGAGGCCTCCACAGCGATTGCATCAGAGCCCAGCTTCTTTCCCTCTCTCCCCCACAGTGCTCCCTACCCCTCCCCGACATGATCTGCAGGTTACTCCCCACTAAACCTCCCTTGAGTTAATATTTGACTCAGAGCTTGCTGCCCAGGGATCCTGACTCGGGCCCTCACTTCACTTCTACCATCACGTATAACCCTTAGGATAAGCCCCATGAGACAGATACTGTCAATCTCACTGTAGAGATGGGTTTCAGAGAAGTTAGCTGAATTGCCTAAAGTCATTCAGCTGAAATCAGAATTGAAGTCACGGCTGAATCTACTGAGTTTCCTAGAAATTATGTTTTTATCATTACTCTGTGTGTCCTGAGCTTAGCTTGTATTTTTATACATTCCTAGAAGCAAAGAGATGTGCGTTTCTTTTGAAGCATTCTTTGAGTCAAGTCCTAATTGTAATCCCCTCCCCCCCAAGAATTACCAAGGTTTTACTATATTACAGTAACACAGATCACACTCACTCACCAAGTCATAGTGAGTCTACTGGTTTTGAGTGTAAGATTAAAAAAGAAATATTTTATTTTTATTGAGTGAGCTCTGAAAAATCTGGCTGTGCCACTTTTACTGATTCTGATCAGGATAAAGGGGAGCTGTTCAGTCTAAAGTCACACCATCATTAGTTACGTGGGAAAGTTCAGGGCCGTCCTGTTCAATAGAAATACAATGAAAGGCACATATATAATTTACCATTTTCTAGTAACCTTATTACAATGTGTAAAAAGAAAACAGGTGAAATTAACTTTAATAATATATTTTACTTAACCTGACATTATCTAAAATATCATCATTTTAACATATAATCGATGACAAAATTTGTAATAAATTAAAATCCTCTATGTGTACCAAGTCTCTGAAATCTGGCCGATTTCAGCATTCCGATTATGTGGGGAGCACTCAGCCTCGCCACATACTGAGTGCTCGGCACAAACAAAGGGGAAAGGGCAGGGAACACAGGGCTGACGACGAGAGGCGAGCGCGTCCAGTGTTTCTGTAACACCATCCACTCCTTTCTAGGCCGCAATAAAAGTGCCTGACAGTACGACTCATCATGAAAACTCTTCTCTCGAATACGAAGCCTGCAGCCTGTCTCCTTGTTGATCTATTTAAACAAGGGAGATATTTCTTTTATTTACATTATTGAGGTGTGGAGTCCGTGATAAACTAAGACATCATGTCTTTGCCATCAGTAGACTTGGGAACGCTTTGTCATCTGAGTATTAGTATTATTTAAAAAAAAAACCAAAAACTTCTTAAATGGCATTTCAAGTTTCAAGATAGAAACAAGGTCCCTTCTCTCTTCCTTTATATTAAAATACTCAGAATATCCCAAAGCTCTGCTTCTGAGATCTGAATAATCTTCAGCAAGTCTCCATTCTTTAGGGACCTGCAATCCTCACCTATGAGGGATGGGTGTTGAGTGAGAAATCTCTACTGTTCCTTCCAGAATCAACATTTTGTGACTACCTGCCAGAGTCTGATGAGTAAGCTGTCTTCTGAAAAGCAACCCAAAATTCATTTCTTTGTTGTCCTGCTTCTTCCTGAGAAAAAGTTGCACATTATTTATCTATTAGTGTTAAACTAAATATTGGTCTCCAAAGCTCCCATCTTAATCCCTGGATTAGAAAATGTTCATTTACGCTGTAAATACATTAGCTTACACAGCAAAAAGGACTTTGAAAGTGTGATTACATTAAGGATCTTGAGGTGGGGAGACTGGCCTGGATTATCCTGGTAGGCACAGACAAGCGTTCTTACATGAGAGATGTAGGAGGTCAGAGTCAGAGGACACGTAACGACAGAAGCGGAGTTTACATCTGTGTTGTCTTAAGACACTGGAATTAGGATAATTTGTTACAACGCAGCACGAGACTAATACCTCTATATACCATAAAAGCATCATCCCAGATGGCATACCACATGCCTTCTTTATCAGAAGTGGATGTACTGATTTCTAACTCACCTTTCTGTTTCATTAGAGTTGAAAGGTTTTATATGGATTCGTATATGTGAGAACAAGAACAGTATATAAGTTTTAATTAAAAAAAATAGCACTTTCTCTTTCTGGAAAATATGCAGAAATATTGAAATTTTAAATTACCATTAATGAAGACAGCAAGTCTATATTAAAGCCAAGGCATCTGTGAGCTTCTGAAGATCCCCATGCCCACCACCCTTCCCCGCCAAAAACCTCACTCAAACAGGCTCATCAGGAAATGGATAAAAAGATTATCGGGAACAACAGAGAGATCCTTTCATCAACCCAAACCCCTCTTCTTCCCCAGGGACAGGGTTGCTGTTGGGAAGACACCTTGCAAAGACTGTTCCCAGCCCCACCTGGCATCAAAGTGTGAATGGCGGAACCCGTGCCACCTGCGGGTCCTTCAGAACCCCTGCCCTCCTTTCACAAGCAAGACACACAACAACGAAGACGTCTCTGGGGATGAGGAAGGCTGGAATGGACAGAGGCTGCAACTTTTCTGCAGAGAAGGAAGCAACCTGCTCACCGGGCATGTCTGCCTCCACAACTGGACAGGCAAGAAATCCACCTCACCCGTGTTTGAGCCACGATGCAACGTGGGATCATTTACTACAGCAACTGCAGCCCGCTCAGACTGACAAGTGTATTTACCATCAAGAAAGACGACCCAACACTTGGTTCTTGAGCTTACTTCCCTGGTGACAATTCACAGTATGTGGTAAAAATCGTAGCTTTGTAGGCAGTGAACTGACTAAATCTTCTACTTACTGGGTCAATTACTCTATATGAAGCAGAGTTTCCTCAGAAAATGTTGAGATGTTTGTAATTCCTGGTAAAGATTTCAGGTAGTGTCAAGACTACTGGTCAACATATGATGATAGGAGAAAAATAAAAGGAATTCAAATGGTGTAAAAGGTAAATTAATTATAAATTTTTGGGTAAGCATACTGAGATACAGAGTGGGTGTATAGTAAGACGGGGAAAAAGCAATATGTGTAACTTTATATTATTTCCATTATTTAAATCAAAGTTCTTCCCAGTACTACAGATTGAACAAAATTATAAGCAGACCTTAAAAATCAAGCTATAGATTTTGCTTTAATTCTTTCCTTTCTTTACTAAGTCCACTGGCAAATGGTTAACTTTTCAGACTTCTTCCCAAGAATAAAATTTTCCCTGCAGGCAGTTAATTAACAACCAAATTTCTGGAAACCTGTAATATTGTGAGGCTTCATTATTTGCAAGGGCACTTGATGGAATCTTGCTTGAGTCAAATTTGCCTCATTTTCCTAGGCCAAGAATTAGAGAAATGGGACCTGAAATCAACCACCATCTTTTTGGGCTTCCTATTAACATTAAACATAATATAGTTTCTTTAAAAAAAAGATACAATGCAGCAACTCTCCATCTCTCCCTTTGGAAACCGTTTTCTTAACTGAAGCATTTAATTAGATATAAAAGGCACCTAAAATCCAAGAATTCATTATACGCTGTTGGAAGTATGCCTATTTTATATTCTCATGAATGAGGCATCAAAAGAGTATACATTTATATTAATAATAGGAAATATGGTGTGGTTTCTAGAGGATGGTGTTTTATTTCGCATCAAGACTTTAAAGATAGAAAACACCACATAAACAGTGTGAACACTGCCTAGAGGCTATATGCCACACGCGTCATCTTAAACCTTTCTGCAACACTTGAGAAAATCAGCAATATGCTCTGGGAGCCAACCATCAGCAGAAATACAGTGTGGTCACTCAGTCCCCTGAGTCCTGCAGGACGGAATGACAGCTTCCAGGTCTGTAATTTTATCATTAGCCATAGTTACCTGTTGACAAATTATTTGAACACTGGAGCATAAAGACTTAAAGAAGCTTCATTTCATAAAACAAGAATGGTTGAAGTCTCATTTCCTCACCAAAAAACAAAGACAAAAACAGACTAGATACATAATACGATGCAGAAGCAGCAGTTTCATTTTTATTTAAGAGGAAAACAGGCCAAAAAGTTAAATAATTTTATCACAACACCAAAACAAGGACATAAATAAGAAAGAAGCCAAGCACACTATACATTACCAAATAAGCCCAGGGCATTTGAAGAAAATGCACCTTGACAGATTGATGTGTATATTGTTTTAAACATATTGGAATTTACTTGCTGTAAATTCTATTTGGAAGCCACTTCTTTGTGTTTTTCTACAACAAGGGAATTATTCACCAACTGTAAGACCTTTTATAATAGCATAGCCAACAGCTTTCCCAAGGGTGTAAAAAAAATCTACTTACAAAGTAGAAACTTATAAATGATATTTCACCTCAATCTTTTTCTATCTGGCTAAAAAACCACCACGAAAACATCTTTGATGTGAAATACAATGTTCATAGGACCGTTTATGGTGTGTGACTTTTTTGCCTACAAGTTGTATGAAAATTATGTGAAAGAGCTGAAAATAAAAGCAAAAACAAACAAACTCTTTAAGATCCTGTTAGGTTTAGCACTTTATTCCCCGAGGCAGGGGGTTTCCCGGAGTTCTGAGGCTGACCTTCAGTACCCTTCGCAGCGCGCACCTCTACCAGGCACCGCGCTATCCGTCACTCATCCATCTGCAGGGGATGCTGAGACAACCAGCCTGTAACCAATCGCTTTTTCTACCTGGTGACGATCATCCGGAAAAAGATGGAACTGCTAGTAAGTCTCCTTCTCTGATCCATATTCTCCCCAGTAATTTCCAAACGTGACCTAGAGAGTTCAATAAACTATCCTGAGGCCACAGAGTACAGCAGTGATGAAAGATGGAGAGGGGTCGTGCCACCTACTGTCTGGGGGAACCTCCTGCTACTTAGACCATCTAAGCTTCAGTTTTCAATTCTACAAAATAGAGAAATTTTACGTGCACATGTATGGATATGCATGCAACCTACGTATGGGTTGTTCTCAGACTTACAAGATGGAAATCACGTAAAATGTTAAGGTGTACACCTACACCTTAGGCGGGACTCTTTACAAGAGGCCCTTTAGTGTTTCATGCACTGCTTGCCAGGGCAATCTTCATGTTCTCGGAAAATGTCTTTCTTTTCTGAGATTGTCTTGATTTTGGTGTTTTTCTGAGGATAGGAAGTAGGAGAAATCCTAGCTGGAGAAACTCTAGCATTTGCCAGTGTCAAGAGCTGGGTGAAGTGTCCTTTAATTCTCTGCTGCTAGGACGGCACCAATCAGAAGACAATATCACCACAGGGCTTGAGCACCCTCACGGTTCCCCTGGTTACAGGGTCTCTCCCTTGAAGAATGGACCAAGGCAGAGATTGCTCTGTGCACATTCTGCAGCCTGGCAGAGACAGCGATGCTCACTGACCAGCATGTGAAGGACCCTGCAGTTACACAGACCACTGGCGGGGAAGGTGCTTCATCAGACTTTCAAGAGACTGAAATCAAAACTGTTTTCCTGCAATTCTTCATTATCACTAGAATATCTGAACTCAGAGGGGATCAAACACATACACTTCAAGGAAAAGTTTAAAGCAAACCTCTAATAATACAAACAATTTATGTGCCATTTTTGTTGGTGGAAATAGTCACCCACAGAAAATAAGACTCCCACGTAGAGAATTCCCTTGGAAGCAGAATTCTTGGTTAAAATAAACAACATGCAGTGACTTCCAGAGAAGGTCAGGTGACTACAGTACAATGGCTGCTGCTTCTAAAAGGTCAGTTGCTAATCTTCAGGGGTCTTTTAAATATAAAAAGTAAACCAACAGAGTGTGTTTCTAATAAGAATATATAACACTAAGCCTAAAAATTAGTAAGTGAACCTTGCATTTGAAAACTACATGAATGGAAAAGAATTCAACTGAATCAAAGCAATCATTTTCAGAATTTGGCCTGAAGGATATTGACAATGAATTTCATATTAATTAAAGTGCTTTTAACCCTGAAAACACTGCAACATCACTGGTCTGTTCTTAAAACTGTGGCAATGACTTCAAAAAGCAGCTGATTCACCAAAAAGGAACTTCTTGGCAGATAAGATCTAAAACAAAGATGCCAAAACGGTGAAAAAGCAAAAAGCAAAGCATCATGTACCAAAATGCTGCTTCCCAGCTGAAAACAGATACATTTCTGTCTTCTCTTCAAACACTGACTTTACTGCCACTGAAACAAAGATTGCTTGCTTTATTTAAAAAAAAAAAAATTATTTCTTTTACTGCACTGGGTCTTAGTTGTGGCATGTGGGATCTTGTTTCCTGACCAGAAATTGAACCCACACACCCTGCCCTGGGAACTCAGAGTTTTAGCCACTGGACCGTCAGGGAAGTCCTGATGTTTGCTTTATTCTGATCATTTTTTTTCTCTTCCTAGGCTGTAAATGCAGAATTACTCTTTATGAGAGGATCAGTTACAGGAAGATGAACTTCAGCAGTGGGAAACCTTAATATGAAGTGTAAAGGAAAATCAGAGCATCTCATCATGCTTCCCTGCTCTCTCTGAGGTTCCACCTCCATTCTGCTGCTTCCATTATTTCCTCTGTACCCTATTCTACTTTTGTACAGTATACCATTCATCATATCTCTGTCTGGCTTAATATTTAACAGCTGAAATTTTTTAAAAAATAATACATATAAAGTTAAAAGGCAAGCTAGAAAAATACAAGCAGTATATATGACAGACAAGAATAAAACTATCCTTAAAGTACAAATTTTAGACATTAATTAGAAAGAAAGGTAAAAATCCCAACTTATAAGTTAAATGACTTATAGCATATATAATGAAGTACAGTGCAAGCTTTAACATCCGATTGAAATATATATTGACATGTGAAGATTTACCATATGACCCAGAAAATTCCACTCCTGGGCAGCTGCCTGGAGAAAAACATAACTCAAAAAAGACACATGCTCTCAATGCTCACAGCAGCACTGTTCACAACGGCCAGGACCTGAGTGTCCATCACCAGAGGGACAGGTAAAGAAGTTATGGCACATATATATGATGGACTCAGCCATAAAAAGGAACAAACTTGTGGCATTTGCAAAGATGTGGGCAGACCTAGAGACTGTCACAAAAGTGAAGTCAGTCAGAAAGAGAAAAAGGTAATATTGCTTATATGCGGAGTCCAGAAAAATGGTACAGGTGAATGTATTTTCAGAGCAGAAAGAAAGTCACAGATACAGAGGACAAATGTATGGACACCAAGGGAGACGGGAGGTTGGGGGGTGGATTGGGCAGTTGGGATCGACACCACTGTGGATACAGTATACACACCACCATGTCCACAACAGGAGACCAGCGAGAACCTGCTGCACAGCACAGGGGACTGGGCTCAGCTCTGCGGTGACATAAACGGGAAGGAAATCCAAGGAAAGAGGGGATATATTATCCGTAAAGTGTTCCCTCTGTCGTACAGCAGAAACGACCAGAGCGTCGTGCGGCAACGATCCTCCACTGTGGTTCAAGTTCTACGATTTCATAAAATCAATCAATACATTTCATCTTAAACACTGAACTAAAAAGAGATTTAGGTCAGAGGACATGGCATAGATCTTGAGTTGGCATAAATAATTTCAATAACAAAACAAGGTTCCTTCAGCTTGCTACAAATTTTAAATCCATGTCCACGTACAGTAACCTATTTTAGTAAGCCCCGATGTGAGGACCACAGTGAAAACCTAGCATATCGCAAAGAACCTCTACCCAGGACAAAAGAGAATCATAATGATTATCAGTAGAGTACAGCTGATCACTGATATTGCTGTCCAGTTAAATCGAATATATGTGCGCTAATGTCATCACCATGAGAGTGAAGTCCTTTGTTGTAGAACGATGCCAAAAAAAAAAAAAAAATGTCTTCCAAATAGAGCACAATAAATTCCGAGGCATTTAAAAGTATATACACATCAGTTTGTCAAGGTGCATTTTCTTCAAATGCAGTGGGTTTATTTGTAATGTTTAGTGTTTTTCATTGGAGAAAGCAACGGAGTGGCAACCCACTCCAGTACTCTTGCCTGGAAAATTCCATGGACGGAGGAGCCTGGTAGGCTGCAGTCCATGGGGTTGCGAAGAGTTGGATACAACTGAGTGACTTCACTTTCACTTTTCACTTTCATGCATTAGAGAAGGAAATGGCAACCCACTCCAGTGTTCTTGCCTGGAGAATCCCAGGGACTGGGGAGCCTGGTGGACTGCCGTCTATGGGGTCGCACAGAGTCGGACACGACTGAATGACTTAGCAGTAGCAGCAGCAGTGTTTTTCATGACGTATTTCCTCTTAGAGTGGACTACACGGGTGCCTGACATGGTTTCAGGCATTCGCTCTAGGCCCAGGGTTTTAAAAAACAATATATTAGATCTCTCCATAGACAAAATTCTAACTTTCAGCCTTAGCAGCACTACTGGGTAGAGACATGACTAGTGAGTTGTAGATCATCCAGTTGTGTCTCTATGTTTTTCAAGTTTTTACTCCAATCTTCAGCAAGAAATAACATTTTCACCAAGATCCAGTACATTTAAGATACACACAAGTATCTAAAGGGTTTCCCTTGTGACTCAGCTGGTAAATAATCTGCCTGCAATGTGGGAGACCGGGGTTCAATCCCTGGATTGGGAAGATCCCCTGGAGAAGGGAAAGGCTAACCACTCCAGTCTGGCCTGGAGAATTCCATGGACTGTACAGTCCATGGGGTCACAAAGAATCAGACATGACTGAGCGACTTTTACTTCACTTTCTATGTATCTAAAAATGGAAGTTTCAGGAAATACTACCTACCTGTCCTATGTAGAGTACAGCTTTTTCTATTTTACTTTAATAAAAGAAATGCTAGCCACAAGGCACTAGATCAGTTCAATGAATTATTAATAATGGATATTGACCTGTCACTTGGAAAGCACTGGTTTAGATGAATCAGACCTAAAAAACTCAATTTAAGACATTTATTTTATTAAGGTATTCATGTATGTGTTTACTGTCCATCTACAAATTCTAACACTTTAAGGAAAGATAATAATTTGTTATTCTTTGAATCACTCTAATTCAGATTGTTCAAGAAAGGTAAAGTGAAAGTGAAAGTGAAGTTGCTCAGTCATGTCCAACTCTTTGTGACCCCATGGACTGAAGCCCACCAGACTCCTCCGTCCATGGAATTTTCCAGGCAAGAATACTGGAGTGGGTTGCCATTTCCTTTTCCATGGGATCTTCCTGACCCAGGGATCAAACCCAGTTCTCCTGCATTGCAGGCAGACACTTTTTAAGCACTCTGTAAATTCTCAATTACCTAACCTGTAAAATGACAGTAATTTTAAAATGTCACTTATTTCTAGAGACTATTTAGCCTTAGTCTTAGATGTTAAATATAACAAAATGTTTAAAAGGAAAACCACTCAGAAGTGTTTCTGGACACAGGCGTCAATGCCCTGCCTCAGTGCTTACAGTCGGCCTGACTGCTCTCCACCGCATGTGACAAGTACTGCTTACTGATCACCCCGTTCTTCTGCTGGACCCCAGGCAGTCAGTCTTCAGTGTCCATCTCATTTCTCTAGGCAGCTACCCTTAAGCTTGAGCAGGTGCATAAGCTCATTCTATGAATATGTACTAAGACCCTACTAGGTACAGGCAATGTTCTAGGTCTGACAGGGCACGGCCGTAAAAATACAAAGCATCTACTCCCAGAGAACCTCAACTTTAGTGAAGCAAACAGCCCACAAGAGAATGAGCAAGAACATTCACCACTTTGGGTTGTTATGTTGTTTGGGTTGTTTGATGTGTTATGAAGAACTGCAGCGGGGAGACGGCAGGGGGTGGGGTGAGGGGGTGGGTAAGAGATGGCTAGGAGGGGAGACGGAGCACCAACGCTGGTCAGAGTATCAGCAGGGAGAACCCGACCTGCTTAGCTAGCTCAAAACTGATTTATCAGACAGTTAAATAGTTTACAGATTGCCAGAAAGGCCCCTGGAAAATTCTCCCAAGGCTGTTGTGCAGAAATGGACAGCTGCAGGAGCCACCGGCCCTGCCACGACTAGGATGGGGAGCCCACGGCCAGGATGCGTAGGCCTCCAGAAGCACCTGGCCTCTAACACAACCTGCACACCCGCACCCTGCCTCGGAAATGCACACGGACGTCTGCCACAGAAGCCACAGAGAAATGGGACCCCAGCAGAGACAGCAGTCGGCCCAAATGGACGCAGCCTCTATGTGGCCCAAGGACACCTGGTAGCTTTCACACTGTGTGTCCGACGGCGTGCCCGAAGGAGTGAGGGAAGTGGCTTTCACCTTTCCAGGCACTGCTGTGGCACAGATGCCGGGCATGACGGGGGCAGCCCTGGACTACGGAGGAGGTGAGCGAAAGGAGAATGGCCCAGGAGCGGCACCAAGGGGCGGCAAGAGCAGGAGCTGGGGTGTTCACCACCAATGACAGGGCTGGGACCCTGCCTGGGCACCGAGGGAAAAGCTGGCAGGGGACGAGCAGGGCAGGACATTGGGACCAGACCTTGTGAGCCTCGTAGGCCTTGATGAAGAGTTTACATTTACTGTCTATGTGTTGAGGCAAGTCATAGGCTGATGGGTTTAACCAGCGGAGTGGCATGATCAGATGAACCTTTCTAACAAGCCATTCTAGTTATAGCAACTATTCTTCATCCGATTTGAGTCAATGGCTTAAAAACACACAGTTTTAAAACAGCTAATGTGATCTTGTACAGAATGAGAACTGTAGAAATCAAAAGAAAGGCCCTCAGGTAACATCTCTTGCTTCTGAGTTGGGTGCAGACAGTGTGAAAACACAACCATCTTCACCTTCCCCAGGACACGGCTGGGGGGCCAGCCCCAGGCACACATCTCCCTCCAGACTCCAAACCGATGAGGCCAAACAAAGATGCACCTTCTGCTAACAACAAAATTCAGAGACTTCCGTGGTGGTCCAGTGGTTAAGACTGTGCTTCTACTGCAGGGGGCACAGGTCTGATCCCTAACCCAAGAACTGATCTCACATGCTGTGAGGTATGGCCAAAAAATAAATTTAAAAAAATTTTAAGTAAATAAATTCAGACCTCTGGACTTAGAAAATCTGAGGGTCTTCAAATGTGAACAAAATGCTGTTAGTTAGAAAAGAAAATGAAAGTTAGCCAATAGCACTGAAATCAGGCATTTTTAAAAAGGAATCCTAAGATCTAGGATTTTTTTTTTCTTAATTCATCTCCAATAATGAATTTAAAACCAAAACAATAGAAAGTGAAAGCCGCTCAGTCATATCCGACTCTTTGCGACCCCATGGACTATACAGTCCATGGAATTCTCCAGGCTGGAATACTGGACTGGGTAACCTTTCCCTTCTCCAGGAGATCTTCCCAACCCAGGAATCGAACCAGGGTCTCCTGTATTGCAGACAGATTCTTTACCAACTGAGCTACAAGTCACCAAAGGAAACATTTTCTCCCTACTATTTTTCAGAGAGTAAGCATTTCACTCCATGTTGTCTCCATTTACAACAGACTTACTTTTTATAAGGACACATTAAAAAAAAAATCTTTAAAAACATTCCAGAACAGGAGCAAGGGGAACTTGTGATAAGAATATAGAACCTAGTTTAGCAACTGCCGTCTGCCAGACTGAAGGTCGCACATCGTAACTGTGGTCTCAACATTCTGATTGTGCTTTTATTTTCACAGTAATAATGTTTTGTGCTTTTGAGCCAAACATATTTTACTACAATTTAAAAAAAAAACAAAGCAGAATTATAGAAAGGAAGTCAGCATTAAATATACTTGATCTATTATCTACTTTAAGTATTTGTATATTAGTTATTTATATACTTTCTTTTACCTTTTTCTCTGAAGCATCCACAAACTGGATTTAATGAATTCTTACCATTAGGACTAGGCTTTCCTGGTGGTTCAGTGGTAAAGAATCTCCCTGTAATGCAGGAGACATGGGCTCGATCCCTGGGTTGGAAAGATCCCCTGGAAAAGGAAGGGGCACCCCGGAAGCCTGCCATGGGGACTCCATCCTTGAACGTCCCTCCCCGCTGCCGCAGCAGGTTTAACAGACAGACTCTGTGCAAGTGGATCCAACAGAAAGGAGATCTGCTTCACATCTTTTCCAGGGTTTCTGACTTGTCTTCCGCTGTGGGCTGGTCTGGGCCGTTTCCTGTCACCTGTTACCTGTTACCTGCAGGGGCCCACACTGCCACCTCTGTCTCCTAACAGAGCACCTCCCAGGGTATTGTGCAGGTAACACCCTTCCGCCCTCACTCTCCTATTTCATCGGCTCCTCCGTTCATGCGTGTCCACTTCTCCAGAATCACAGAGCAGTGTTTACTTGGGTCCCCTGCTCCCCACCAGGAATTACAGAAGATCTTTAGCTTCAGCATACTGTTTACGTGTGCTTTGTTTCTGCTTTTGTAGGAAGCAGGCAGGGACAGGGATTACAGAGGTCAGATCATTTAGCTTCACGGACAGATAAAAAGGACTAGAAGAAAATATTCAAAAATATTAATTACCTCCGGGATACAGGAATCCTGAAACCATTCTTAAAACTTTAAAGATTTTCTTTATCAAACATTTAATAAATTTCATAATCAGAAAAAATATTAACAGAAAGACAGTATGGCTATGGCATGTATTGACATCTTAGCCTTGGCCTTGGGTGCAAGTTCTTCCAGGACTTGAAACATTATTCCATCTGAATAAAAATCCCTAAAAGCCCTGAGGAGATGAAACATGATGGTGAGAGGAAAACAGGAAATGACAGGACAAGAAAATACCAAGTCAGAGAAATTTTCTCATTTAGAGATATAATGAGCTTTAAAGTAAAGAGGTTTGATGCAAAAAAAAAAAAAACTAAAATGGGAAAAGCAGTTAAAGAAAAAAGGCCAAGTGAGGAGAGCAGAGTTTAGCACAAATCCTCAGACAATGTGCAAAAACAGATATCACAGAACTTCAGAATCCACCCAACTGCCACAGACATCTGTAAAACTGTCAGGCAGCTGACGTGAAGATCCTTGAGCATAAAGGATGAAGGAGTGTGAGTGATAACAGAGTTATTCTAGGTCAGGAGGAGCAGGCAACGAAGGAAGAATGAAGACAGAGACTGCAAGTTAAGTGGCTGCGACTCCCGAGAGTCGAGCAGCCTGCTTCACACCCGCCGCCCTGTTCTCCCTGGTCAACCAGCTTCCGGAAGGACTCGGTGAGGAACACGAGTGGGCTCCAAGGAGACTGTCAAAGTGATAAGTTCGAGGGGTAGCACTTCTAAACTTCCTCTGAACCAGACCATATTGGGTATCAGACAAAGTCTGAAAGACAATTTATCTGAAAGACAAATTATGAACAATTAAAAAATATGAAATCAAGTGTCTGGCCTGAAGAAATGACCAAACGCAGGCCTTTATGTTATTCGTTTTTAAGAGTCCCTGGTGGCACAGTGGTAAAGAATCTGTCTGCCAAGGCAGGAGATGCATTTCCCTGGAGAAGGAAATGGCAACCCACTCCGGTATTCTTCCCTAGAAAATCCCGTGGGCAGAGGAGCCTGGCAGGCTACAGTACAAGGGGTTGCAAAAGGTCAAACATGACTTAGTGACTAAACAACAATGACAAAGATAAAGCACTTTCTCAAGCCACATAAGCAACATGGGCAGAAGCAGAAGACATCTTCAAAGGCATTGCCTTTATTACATGCTACTGGTCATCCTGCTTTAAAACAACATTCTTATCTGTGCTAAACCATAACAAAATACATATCACAGAAGCTCATCTGAACAAGACTTTAAAAGTCATTTAGTCCAAATATTCTTTTAGCTGAACCCCTTGTTCAATATCCAGACTAACTGCCCAGTTACTGCTTGGACACCTGCAGGTCAAGGAATCACGTCTCATCTACAGACACCTCCAGCTCTAGAAAGACTGACTTTCTTATTCCAAGATGTTTTATGTTCATTCCTAAAACTGCCTACATCCACAATTTTGTGGTCAAGTAGTTTCATTTTAACCAAATAGCCTTTTAGGCATCTAGCACACGTGTACAGCAAAACTCAATATTTTATATTTGTTTCGCCAAAGACTTTAAGGTAATAGCTAAGAAAGTATTTTATATACCATAAACTGTATACTCACAGGACTTAAAAGTACAAATCATATTTCTTTACTTCATAATGATATAAGTAGTACATTAGTCTCACTGAAATATAGAAGAGCAAAGCTATATAAGTTTTCTTGTCCTCAATGCCCAAAAGTATAAAATAGAAACCTACCAACGATTATGACTGTATACTGTGACATGTCCATTAAGGACTACTGCTATGCCCACAGAGCAGAGAAAGCCTGCAGAGATGGGCCTGTGTGCCTGAGAACCCCAGGGAGCTCCAAGTTCTGGGTGTGGTATAAAAACAAAACCATGCTTCATTGGACCAGGCATTGAACACCCAGGCACACACTCCTTCCTACCTGAGATACCAGGTGTTTACTGGATCACACAATTGGGCACAAAGGCATTCTATGACCTCCTAAGAAGACTCTGAACTTCCAGGTGTTTAATAAAATTTCTGGGGGGAAAAACAGTTTTACTGAGCAAAGGACAAG
The DNA here is from genome assembly GCF_033118175.1 of Dama dama. NCBI lineage: Eukaryota > Metazoa > Chordata > Mammalia > Artiodactyla > Cervidae > Dama > Dama dama. Next base: position 44,425,093 of record NC_083712.1, on the reverse strand, counting down.
CGATGCTGGAAGCAAATCTTAAAAAGAAAAAGAAAAAAAAAAAAAAACTATATCCACGTCCTCAAACTACCTGGAACTATGCATGTTTACAGCTATTTACGACTGACAAAAAGTAGCCAGACTCAGCAGCTCTTGATTGGGATAGAAATATAAAACATCCTATGCAACCTGATCAAAAGAAGAAATGAACAGTGAAAGACTCTTGAGGAAGTACAAATTAAACCTGCTAGGAAAACTGATGGGAGAATCCAGCCTCGAGTGCAGAACCCCCCTCCACCTGACCACCCACCCAGTGCTCTCAGGTCAGTCGCTCAGTCGTGACGGAGCGACCCCATGAACTGCGGCAGGCCAGGCCTCCCTGTCCAACTCCTGGAGCTTACTCAAACTCATGTCCATCACGTCGGTGATGCCATCCAACCATCCCCTCCTCTGTCATCCCCTTCTCTTCTTGCCTTCAATCTTTCCCAGCATCAGGGTCTTTTCCAAAGAGTTGGTTCTTCTCATCAGGTGGCCAGAGTATTGGAGTTCTCTGCAGATGGCTTACAACCCCTTGCAGGGGTGCAGACACATGTATGTAGTGAACTCTCACACACATGATTACTACCTACACAAGTTTTTCTGGTGAAGGAAGCCCTTGCTCACTCCCCATGACCCTCTGAGAGCAAAGCCCTCCCGGCCCAAGAGTCCCAGCAAATCATATTGCTGCCACCTGCCAGCAAGCGCCCTCTCAGAACACTCACTCTGGTAAAACAAGGTAGACACAATTTCTGATATGCTTTTCAAGTAAACTTAACGTGTTTCTTTTCAGGATCAATTATTTATGAATCAAATCTGCCAAAGTTCTACAGGGGCTCCAAAGGGGTTGGGGGAAGCAACAGTGCTATTTGATACAAGATTCATTTTGAGATATGCCTACAAAGGTCTACCTGGATGAATCAACAGTGCCCTAGGTAACCAGGAGAACAAGGACCACTGTATTTATCCTTTTATATTCCTCCAAGTTCTGTAGCATAGCTAGGACCATAAAAACCTTAGAAGTTAAAAAAATATGAATTTAGTAAGATGATAATGCAATGTCTCATTTTATACCAGGAAAGTGAAGCTGTGTGTGACTTGCGGGAGGCCATGGAGCACTGCAACAGCATGGTCAACACAGGGCCTGGGTTTCTTGACTCCCGCCCCAGGAATCATTCTGCATAAACAGATGATCCCTCTGGACAATGGGGCCTAGCTTAAGGACAGATCCTGGGGAGGAGCTACTTAATTACTATGGTAACTATTTACTAAGTGGTTCCCTTGGACTAAGACTTACTTCATGTCCTCATCCAATAAAATCCAGCCCATAAAAAATTATAGCAATGTGCATTTAGCCTCTTGGTTGCAATTAAAAGACAGCTTCAAAAAAAGGCCTACAAGTCAACCCAGGGCTGCACACTTATTGTTCCCACTGCAGGGACAACCATTTTAAGTAGGTCACAAATAGTAACGCCATGTAATTTAAAGCATGATGACTAACAACACCTTCTAAAACAGAAGCCACTTTATTGTTATAATTTCTAAACCAGTGCAGACATACAGACTGTGATTTTTGAGGCTTTTTTTTTTTTTACAGTAGAAATTATATTTCAACCTCCCTTTCTCCCAGCTGCAGTATTGAACTTAAATGTCTACTAGATCAGTGGGTGGAAGATCAAAGAACATTTTTAAAAATTTAACTTTACTACCCACAAGGATGTGGGAGTAATATGTCAGGGGGACTTAGATGTATGTGGCAGTGTCTTAGAGATGCTCTAACTCGACAAGGAGCGGGCTGTTCCCTCTTTTAAAGAAGCCCCGCTCACTCTTCTTTTGCTTGGTCAACTTTATAGAGCTGGCAAGTACAATTAAAAAGTTAATCTGAATTTTAAAATGTACACGTTCTCATATGTTCTCTTTCCAGCACAGTAAAAACACTAGTCACAGCTGATAACCTGAGATTTCTCTCCTCTAGATGGCCTTTAAAAGGCTTCCCCTCAGTTGGCTAAGAATGGAGCTACACTAAGAATAAACCTGATCTTTAAGAAATGGACAAATGTTAACTCTTTCCCTCCCTCCCCTCCCCCTCCAACTTCCTTACGGCCCGCCCCCAGAGGGCGTACAGATGTGAATAAATGTATCTAAAAATCATGAGACAGTGCTCAGTCTCACTCACCAAGGAGGAAGCAGCAGCAGTGGTACCCAGGGCAGGACCACATCAGTCTCCTCGCCCCAGGGTCCCCAGGGTCCCCAGGGTCCCCAGGCTCTCCCAGGCTCCCCACCATATCCCCTGGGTGGCCGCAGGGAGCTCACAGCTCCCCACCCTGCTCTTCTCTTCCCTCCTGGCCACAGGCAGCCTTTCCTTCTGTCTAAACCCGGCTATCCACAGGGCCCAGTCCAAATGAATGCCCTTCATAGAGCTTCCCTGGAGTGTGGTACATCCACCAAGCTCTCCTTTCCTGAACTCTTAAGCACTGCTATGCAAATTCCATAATTTCCACCAATTACAAAATGTCTTGTGTCCTTTGCTAGTTGCTGTATATATGTTAGCAGTTTTGTTTTCCCACTCAAACTGTAAGATTAAGGGCATACACCAGAACTCATACTTTCAAAATGTTTTCCGACAAATAGGCCCTCGGGGGAAAAAAGTCCTGCTGCGTCTAATCCACACAGAGCCCTGCGTCTCAGAACTGACCCACAAGATCGCTTCCTTTGTGCACGATCTCAGGTGTGAGTGGAAGGTATACGACTATAAATGACTTCTGTGCTCCAGCCCCTTGAAGACTAGATGTAGTCATCAACATGACTGTGGCTGTTATTCATCTTCAGAGAAAGCTGAGTGCCAACGGGAACACTTAGGCATGAGCCGTCAGGCACATTCCTCAGATGCCTTTGTGCGTATCTGGAGGTAATGTTTCTTTCTTTCCTGGATTTCATCATCCAGGGCACTTTCTCATTTTACAGGTTGTTAAGAGGATCCTTTGGTCAGCTGTTTCAGTGTAATACAAGTTAGCTCCACAGGCATTTCGGTATTGAAGATCTATTCAGTGTCCAACCAAGCCACATCCTGAAAGGTATACACGACACACAGCAGAGAAGCACAAACACATGCACCTAAACACACGCGTGTGCACACACACACACACACTCACACACAGAGTTCTCGAGGAAAGGAACAAAGTCCCTTCCTTCTGCACGTCCAACACCATTCCCTCTGGTACCGCAGGTACAGTAATAGCTCACAGTGTTTTAGGGGCGCTGTTTTGTTTACGAAATAATGAAATTTCTAGGCATAAACACTGCAAGCACAGGAGCCCTTTATAAACAAACAATCATATGAAAGCCAAGTACATAAAAATAAATTAATATATTTTAAAAACAAGTTTTTTTCTTCTGACTTAATTTCTGGAGAAGAGTTGGTTCTCCCACACACTGTCACTGGAAAACCATTTACTGGTTTTTAAAATCACCTCTCATGTTCCCTAAGGCAGGAATTAATCTGAAAGGCAACTTCTGTGTCTACATACCAGAACACCTCTGGATGCTCGTGGTTCCCACAACCACATTAACACAGGTAAAGGACTGTAAACATACATGTAAAGAAAGTTACACAGAAAATCATCCTTTTGACATGTAAAAGTTTGGTATGAAAGCTAATAATAACAGGCATAAAAAGGATAATGTGAGAAAGATAAATACTGCTTGACAAGCGTCTCTAGAACAAATGAACTTAGGGATGAATGGAGACAGGAATGAATGAATACATGGATAAAATGAGAAGTGAGGGGACAACTGGCTAGTATGAGCTCCTGAGAAAAAGGGGGGTAAATAGAAGACCGCCACCCTGATCAGCAGACAGGAACAGTGTAATACCCAGAGGGGGCAGGTGGTCTTGGGCAAAGGTACCAGCTTGGGGTGGAGGAAACATATTAAAAAATCATAGGAGACACAAAGTGAACGGAATTCTTCCATGCAGGAGATCATCAAGCAAAACCTAATTTCCTACTTCTTTTCTGCCAAATAACCTTTCATTAAGCTTTCAAGATACAAAACATGCTCTACTTATTGGCTCCCAATCATGTTATTTCTTTTGTAACCACGTCTGGCAGAAGCCTCCGCCCTACCCCAATTCTATCTGTCCTTTAAGGCCTAACTCAACTTAAGCCCCAATAACTCTTTCTTCTTTAGGAAACCCAGAAAACAGTCAGCTTTGAAAAGACACACTACAAACAGACAAGGGACAGAAATAGATGAAGGAGAAGATGGAAGGAGGTTCAGAGCTTGGAAGAAACTAACAGTACAGATTTCCTTGGTTGTGATCTGAAGAAAGATGAAAACCAGGTCTCTCAATCACAGGCTGCCCTAAGGGGGTAAAAGGCTTTATACTTCCTTCAAGGAGGCTGGCTTTTGATTTCTGGAATCACTGGAGGCAATGGGGTGGGCATTCTTTTCTCCACCCTCCTACCTTAGGTTCCAATACCACTCCTCTTGGCGACTGGGGCACCTGGTGCATATTCACTTAGGATATATTCAAAAGTAGGGTCCAGTGAGAGGGGCTTCTTTTTTTTAATGAATTTCTCTAGCATTCAGCCTATAAGATGGGACAGGTTATAGCTTGAGAACACTGCCACTGCCACAATTCCAAAGAAAATATCATGCTGAGACTCTGGGCTACTCCTGGTGAAACGACGGTGGAGGGGAAAGTAAAATTAGTGCCACCAGTGGCGATGACGCAGAGAGGAAGAAACAAGGAAGAAATGCCAAGCGGTAGCCAGGCAATGCGATGCAAACCATTGCTTCACGGCCCACCCACTTCCACACCCACTGAAAGTGCTGTTCTTGGGGACGAAAAAAAACAGCTTGAGATGGCAACAGAGGAGCTGATGCCAAATCATCCTTACCTCTGAGCCAAGACGCTAACCTCGCAGTTCACAACCGCTGCTGAGACCGGGACCATCGGAGAAGCTTCGACTCAGTCTCCCCTGACTCCAGCACCACCTCCCTGAACCCACAGAGGCTCTTCCAGGCTAAACCTGCTTAAAAAAGCATCTCAATTGCTGGCCTCTGTTCCCTTCATGCATTTGTTGGAGACCAGCCTAAACTGACATCGATGAGTTAGTGAGATGTTGCCAAGTAATAAGCAGGCAGAAACATTAAGTTACTGAACTTTAATAAAATGACAGCTTAGAATTTAAAGACAAAGAAATCAGCTTTTTCTACCACAGGCAGAAAAGGAATATAGCTGGTTAAAAGACCTACAGCACCTCCCTGATCTTCTCTTACCTCTTTATTTTGCTATCAACTGCTATATAATGGATGGCAGTGATTGCTTGATTATACCAAACTCTAGATACAACAATTGACACATACAGGATTAACTGCTACATAGTCCCAACCAACCCCCCCCCCCACCCCCAATCATTCCCATGACTTCAAATTTTGCTCTCATAGAAGATTTCCCAACTCTGACCTGCTAGCCCATCTCCTCGTCTGGGTGCTCATTAGAACATAAACTTCGTGACAGTAGGGACTTCGTCTGTCTAGTGTCTTTCTGATTCCAGAGCTTGAGACAGAGCTCCCAGGAGCTTAGTAAGCATCAACTGAATGAATGTACTCCGATGAAATCTCAGATGCAACTTACACAAAATATCTTAATTCCATCCCAAACTACTGCCCCTGTCTTTCTTGGTGTTGCTGCTGCTCCTCTGGGCTCTAAAGAATCTGTGTTTATGTCTCCTTCATCACCTCTATCCAGTCAATCCAGCATCTAGGAAGTTTTCTTTAGAAACTATATTGTTGAATTTAAAAGAAATACACACACACACACACACACACATACACACACCCAAGTCCTCTTCACCTGTGCCACTGCCCTGTTCCAAGCTGGATATCATTTCCCCTGTTTTGGCAATCTTGTGTAAGCTGGTCTTTCTGCTTTCAGTTTTTGCATACTAATTAGAGACTAAAAGTCTCCTTTGCTCAAAGCTATATATACTTTTTCATTACCCACCTACTTTCCAAAGTAAAATTATGCTCTTATGGGGAACCATTCAAAGTCTGACTTTGCAACCTACCTTACCCACCAAGCTGGCCTCCCACTGCCCTACCAGCTAATGTCTGTACTCACCTTTAACCCACTTTTATCCATCTAGTCCACTTACAATGTAGATTCCACAAGGGCAGGGACTTGTCACTGCTTTATCTTTAGCACTGAGAATAAGGCTGAAACATATCAGAAAGTATTTGCTGGATGAATGAATTAATTATTGTAAGAAAAGAGAAACAGAAGGGAAGAAGTAACGTGCCTATTGAAATCCGCCCGTGAAGATGTTCACCACTCAGGTCAGTCCCCACTTTCCCGGGTCATTTCTCCCCTCACTGGTTTCCATGGTCACACAGTTCAGCACAACTCAACACTCATTCCAAGGGCTCAGTGAGGAGCCGGGGCCAGGTGTGTGCCAGGCACTGGTGGTTGGTGACCCCATCAGACAGGGCCTCTGCCTAAGCCGATCTTCAGCAACAGGGAAGGCTTCTCAGAAGAGGGGCCAGCTCAGGAGGGTGTGCAGGGCGAGTGTGAGTCGGGTAACAGTAGGGAGGAGTTCGGAAGGAGAGGGAACAGGCGGGTGAAGGGCCGGAAGGAGAGGGAACAGGCGGGTGAAGGGCCGGAAGGAGAGGGAACAGGCGGGTGAAGGGCCGGAAGGAGAAGGAACAGGCGGGTGAAGGGCCTGAGGAAAGCGGTACGTTCTGCGGACCAGAGTGTGAAGGGCCAGCCATCACCTCTGGGTGACCCTTTCCCAGGCGAAGAAGAAAAGAAGAAGCCATCAAAACAGACAGGAAAAGGAAGCTGGGAAGGGATGCAGGAAAGGGCCTATGTGTCCATTCTGTCTCATGTAGAGACTAAACTCCTTATCAGAAAGGCAGAGGATACACTCCTTACGTCTCTCTGCTGAAAAGACAGTGTTCAAAAAGTTGACTGAAAACTCTTGATTCTCCCCCCCCCCTCCCATCCCAAAGGAAAGGAAAACAGTAATTTTAAAATGTAGCCATTAAACAGAGATCATAAACAATTTTAAGTGCGGATTTAGTCAACCACACGAACCTTAAGATTTATTTTCCCGTTTCAGACTCTGAACTTCCTTTGCTAAACTGCCAAGATTTCTGAACTGGACTCCCCTAGGAATCCATGATCCTGTAAGTTCTTAAAATTACAAGGCAATCTGTAAAGTTTAAGGAATGAACTAAAGAAATAGTTCAAACTGGTTTTGATTTCCCTTCCTTTTTTGCTTCAAATTAATTAGTTTCTAAGTATGGCTTAGAAAAGGCATGGATTTTAACCAGACGCTTTTTTGCTGTTGTTCAGTCATTAAGTTGTGTCCAACTTTGCAACTCCATGGACTGCAGCATGCCAGCCTTCTCCGTCCTCCACTATCTTTCAAACTCATGTCCACCGAATTGGTGATGCCATCCAACCATCTCATCCTCTGTCGTCCCCTTCTCCTCCTGCCTTCATTCTTTCCCAGCATCAAGGTCTTTTTCCAGTGAGTCAGCTCTTCACGTCACGTGGCCAAAGTATCAGACCTTCAGCTTCAGCATCAGTCCTTCCAATGAATATTCAGGTGATTTTTTAGTAAAGTGCATTAAGAAGAGCCACCCAGCGTGGTCTCATACATTACCTTTAAACACTGCCCTTCCTTCAAACAATCAGCATTCACTCTGGGCCATGAACAAGAAGAGAGCACTAAGAAAAACCACAAATGCCATTCTGGGGAGAAATTCTTCATATCCTGTCTCCAGCCTGCTACACAGGAGGGGGAAATAAAACCCGGCTAACCTCTCCTTGTGAGGATGGTGCTAATGCAGTTTTTCTGAGTAATGTTACTACCTTGCATTAAATGATGTTCACCCCCTCCCCCCAGTGAAAACAACTCTCATTATTAATCTCACTTATTACTCATTTCCTCTTTCATAAAATAGCAAAACCTGAATTCCATGGGGACTATAAAAGAAAGCATCATAAAGCACAGAAGCTCCCCCTGTCCTAAATTAGGGGCCTCATCTGGAATCTCAGCTCTTGACTTTGGAAAAGTAAGAAATAAAATAAAGGGCTGTTTTTTTCTAATTACAAGTAGTACACTGTGTTTTTTTCCCCAAATGTACCACTTCTTTTGAGATGTTCTTAATATGGGATGTTACTCTGTAACAACTCTTTGAAAACCACATTAATTCCACAACCACAGGCCCACAAAAGGAGGCCCTGACATTTTGGGGTGGTGTGATCACCAACCTCACCGTACTCCTTGTCTGTTAGTGAGTCTCTCTCTCAGGCTCATAAGGGGCAAGTATTCTCCAACATAAACACAACACTCCACGACACAACTAAAAACGCATCCAGCTTTGATCTCTGTCATTGTTTGGAAGAAACACAAAGACCTTGTATGCATGCATGTTAACAAGACTGCCATAGTTCATATCTGAACTAGCATTTTGATGCTTAACAAAGCCCACTCTCAGTTCCCAGAAGGAAGAGAAAGAAACACCCCACATTCACCATCAGATTCACTGGCCTCTCTCCACCCATTCACAGACACGTACTGATCACCCCCTGTGTGGGGTTGGACATTACACGGTACTGAAGGCTGAGCAGCACGTGACCCCCAACACATACCTAGTTAGGGTTGAAGATAATATTTGTTTTTAAGTGAAACTAAAGGAGATCAGTCCTGGGTGTTCATTGGAAGGACTGATGCTGAAGCTGAAACTCCAATACTTTGGCCACCTCATGCGAAGAGTTGACTCATTGGAAAAGACCCTGATGCTGGGAGGGATTGGGGGCAGGAGGAGAAGGGGACAACAAAGGATGAGATGGCTGGATGGCATCACTGACTCGATGGACATGAGTTTGAGTAAACTCCAGGAGTTGGTGATGGACAGGGAGGCCTGGCATGCTGCGATTCATGGGGTTGCAAAGAGTCAGACACAAGTGAGCGACTGAACTGAACTGAACTGAAGGGAAGATAATTTGCTCCTAAAAACCACTCCCCTCTGTCCTACCTAGAAAATGCTCTCCTCCCCTCAACCCCTCAAAAACCGTCTTCATTACACAGCAAAACATGTGTTCTAAGGACTGACTACTGACTTCAGGAATCAGTGCCACTAATAATGATAAAAGCTTGGAAACAGTAAACAGGACTTTAAAATGGGCTTCATGTGGTCCTATGAAGAAAAGCAACTAGATCCTCTAAAGCCAGTGTCTTCTACCCGTCCGATACTTAAACTTCACATCAAACATCATCCTAAGGACTTCTTTATTCAACTGAGTTTGAGGAAAGGAATTGTTAGGTAGAAAGACAACAGGAAAGATTATAAACCTTTAATTAAAGTATAAAAAACTAACAACAAAATGAGAAAGATACTACCTTGAGCTTTCAAAGGAAACTGCATATAGAGGCTGATACAAGGGCCTCAGAACAAGCATTCATCCTACCAGGAAATTAAAAGTTGTACATTTAAAAATAATGGTTTCAGATCCTACCAGAAATTTAAAATAAAACTGAATAATAGAATTTGAACAGAAAACATATGCTGGATCTTGGCCTTTGCTCTAGTTTTTTAATCTCAGATCCTTCTGTTTTGCTGCTTGTCCACCAGCTACACGTAGAGTCTGAGAATTGAGAACGCTCTATTCTGGCAGCAGGAAATTTACTCTTCAGAGAACAAGAGTCAGATTATTTTTCATTGTTTCTCTTTTGCAAGAGAGGAGTAATTTTTTGTCTCCTGTAAACACCTACTAGAAAGCATTGTCACTGCGTGCCCCAGAGAAGTGACCTCCAGAGGATTTTCAGGAGACAAAGAATCTGCTCCAAGTAAGGACAAATACAAAGCTGGTGAAAACAAAATGAGAAATGGCTGATGAAGAGCGTTTAACAAATTTTTACCATAACAAAAAATCCCAATCAGCTAGGAGGTCCCAGACGAGGTCTCTGGTCTACCTGGACAGACACCAGACATAAGGAAAGGAGGAAGACTTGGAAGATATGAAAGTCTGGTCTCCCTCACCTAGTCCTCTGCAACAAGCTGCCCCAAAGTCAGTGGCTTACACTGAGTGCTACCGTGTCTGCCTATGACTCTGGGGGGCATGCTCAGGAGACACCGCCACAGCGCTGGCGGGACTCTGGTGGGGCTGGAGGCTCCTGGGCCTTGCTCCCCCATTGGGGAGTGGTGCTGGCTACAGAACCTCAGTGCTCCACCGACAGACTTCACCCTCCAGCAGAAGAGCCTGCACTTCCTTCCTAACATGAAGGCTCAGAACCGTCTCTTCTTAAGGTCTGTAATTGTTACGACGTCACCTTGGCCTCATTCTGTCACAGAGGCCAGCCCTGCCTTCCTGGGGTGGGGTGGGGATAATCCCATCCTCCTGATGGGTGTGACAGCATGTACATACAGGGATGGTAGAACTACAGGTGACCATCTCTGCAGACTGTTTCCCACAAACCCCAGGCCTGGAAACCACAACAACACAGAAGAAGTCAAGAGAAAGAAAAGAAAAGGTGATCAGGATTAAGTGCCTTTACTTGCCAGTACACTCCATTCTCCTGACCTTGACTCTTCAACCAACGAAAAATAGAAAAGAAAGAACAAAATGGAAGATGCAGTGAGACCGTGCCTTCTTAGAGAGCAGCCTGCATCACAACATCTCATTAAGATTTTTTTTTAATATACAGAGAGAGAACAAAAGAATGAAGTAATAAAACCACCACTGAATCTCTTAGTACCTTTAGCTACATGTATACTTTACAGAGAATGATAAAAGAATTCGCTACCAGGTAAAGAATATATATGTGTATATATATATATACACACACACACACATATATATATAGCTAGGAAAAAGAAAAGTTCCTGTTAAAAATGGAAAGTTCCATTTCTTAAGTGTCATAATTTTTAAAGGTCAAAGTTTCTAACATATCTTTCCAGAAAAATAATAAACATTGGAATACCCACAGTTGAAAAATGAAATAAGAACAAAGCTGGAGGTATCACATGCCCTGATTTTAAACTAAACTACAAAGTTATCATGATCAGGACATTATGGTACAGGCACAAAAACAGACACACAGGTCAGTGGAACAGAATTAGGAACCTAGAAATAAACCCACACATATGGACAATTAGTTTAAAACAAAGAAGCAAAGAATACACACTGGAGAAAGGATGACCTTAATCTCCCAATTCATTCCACTCTGTTCCCATCTTGGTGTCCATATGTTTGTTCTTGACCTCAGTGTCTCTATTTCTCTATTTCCAGACACGTTCATCAGTACCATTTTTCTAGAGTCCACATATATGAATTAGCATAGGATACTTGTTTTCCTCTTTCTGACTTACTTCACTCTGTATGACATACTAGGTCTTAGAGATTGTCAACTAAGTTTTCATATCATTCCATTTCAGGGTTATCCACTAAAAATTTAGCAGGAAAACTTTGAAGTCTGCAAATCATTTAGGACCATGATGAGCAAATCCTACTCCAATTTTGGGAAAATGAGAGAAAGATAAGGGAGCAGAAACACCCCTCAAATAAGACCACACAGGGGCCAAGGCTGATCACCACAGCAAAAGAAAGTGGGAAGTGACGCCTCCTCTGTTGCCATTCAAATGCAGACCTCCACGCTAAGCCAGCACTCACTTAAATCCTCCAGGCATCAAAGTCTGCAACATGTAAGGCATTAAGCTAAACCAGTGTTAAACTATGGGCCTGGATAATTCCTCATATTGACAAACATTGATCCCCACATAAAAGGCAAAAGTAGAAAGATCATTGAAGTTGGAGGCAGAAAAAAACAGATTTAAATCCTGGTTTTGACTCTGAGTAACCCCTGGTAAATAATTCTTTCAAAGCCCAAGTTCCTTCATCTATAAAAAACATGGATTAAAAATATCTTTAGTCACTGAGTTGTGGACTATGTGGGTTCAATGAGTACTTTATATGACTGAAAACAGTACCTAATAAATATAAACTGTATATGTGCTCATCTTTTACAGATTAAAGCCCCCAAGTAATTAAAATTTCCAAGTAAACATCTTTTCTTTTCTTTTTTAAATCATGGGAAAGGCACGAAGTTTGTAGTCAGCAGATAAAAGTTTTGGGGTCAGATTTTGCTGGCTGGACGATCCTGGATTATCCTTTATCTTCCCCAAGTCCTAGGCTCTTCAGAGCTTGGTGATCCTGACTGGGTACCTGCTGGGAACACAGCAGCAACCAAGGTAGAGCAAGTCCCTGCCCTCACAGAGCTTTCCCAATCCTGGGGAGATGTAAGAGACAAACACAGTGCTGGGCAGTGACACCTACAGAATGAGGGGGCTGGGGTAGATATCCTCAAACCCTCCTCCCAAGTGTATGACATCTATGACTGTAACGGTCAAAGTCAACCGAAAGAAACGATGGTCATAATGTCTCATTCTGAAGTTTTATAAGATGTTAAATCATTCTTCCTAAAACTAAAAATCAAAGACTTCCAAAGAAGGGCAGTGTCATTACAAAGTCTGTCTGTACTATGAAAACAACAGTCCTCATTCGAGATAAAAACCTAAAATTCTGCTGTTAAAGGGAAAACTCACTGCTGTTAAAGGGAAAATCTGATCTTCATATCAAAGACTCTGCTATTCTTTAAACTCATAAAGCCAGTGATTTAGAGAGTAATACTGACCACCAAGCCTCAGCATACACAATCACAGCTGATGGCTGAGTTGCTCACAACATGGGCTCAGAGCGGAGCTGGCAAACAGACCATGGACGAGCCTGGGCAGACACACCGCCCTCCAGGCTAAGATTCACAGAGGGCAGACGTGGTTCATTTGCAGTCTGTATACTTTACATTCTGTTATCAGTCATACAAATATATCTGAAGCTAAAAGCAATCGGATGGAAAGTAGGGTCTACCAGGTCAGTTCTTCTCTGAAGTGTTCCCTGCAGCATGGTTTTCACTGGCAACCTTGAGTGTAGAAGTCTTACACAGAAAGTCTGACCTTTCAGAATGAACCAGACAAGGACTAAGAAATAATATTCATAAAGAATATTCATAGAATCAATATGTATTTTTTCAGGCTGGTCAAACTGTGAGAACACAAAGGATTATTGGATATCAACAAGGGTTCTTCAAATGATTTTTCAATGATATAGTCAGACACTTTCTGTTTGAGTCAATTTAAGAAACACCCATCTGAATAATAAAATTATGCTTTAGGAAATTTATTTGGCAAATTAAATAAAACTGTTTAGCAGAATTCATTTAAAAAATCTACTTTAAAGAATAAATAACAATAACAAAATTAGCATATAAATTGTTTTTATGGAAAGTAGCCTCTATAATACTCTTAGGTTTCTTAAAACAGCATGTAATTATAACAAATTTGCAAACATCTCCTACAATCTAGTTTACCTATTTAAGCATAAGCATAGTAAACCTTATTCCTCCAAATAATCTCTCCAACCCCCAACTTCCACTCATATGCACCAACGGTGACTGACTTCACAAGTCACAAGGCTTAAATGCTGGAGTTCTAGAATTCTATGAAATATATCAATATTCAAACCAGACTCTCTCAGACTTTGAAATGACAGATGAATGAACAGAACCTAAATCCTGTTATTTTATGTCTGTACGCAGGTATGTAACACTATGAAATAAAAAGACTATTTTCCTGTGAAAACTCACTCAGTAGTATTTGTGATTTAGAATAAAATACATGAGAAGCTCCTGGCTTTGTTACTTCAGAAACAGGCCTAAGAGGCTGAACGCTGTTTTATGTGGATATAGTGCATTAAAGTGACTGGTATAAACACACTATTACTGGAATATTTATACAGGCTCATAGGGACCTGGAGGAGGAAAGGAACGTAGAAATGAACGTTTTTACACCGCAGATGAGGAGGCGTCTTCTGCAGTAGGACACTTCACGTCATTCACACGCTAGCCCTCCACTCACTGGGAAACCAGAGGCAAGAGACCCACCTGCCCTGCTCCTTGGCATGTTTCTTCTTTTTGCCCTAAAATAAAGACAGTAATGGTATCTAGATCATGGGATTACTGTAAGAATCAAATGTGTTACATATTTAAACACTAGAAACATGTTTGGTACATAATAAGAATTCAAAAATGCTAAGAACTATGTCATCTACTGTATTTATCAGTGGATGCAGCTACAGACCAGTGACTGTCGGGACATAAGCAGCTGTTTACCAAAACTAAGGACTCAATAAGAGCTAGACTGACCGCAGGACAATCACCAAAGCCCCCTGGGCTCCTCAACTCTGATTATCAAGGGACTGCGTTCACTTCTGGGAACACACTTCATAGAGATAATGGCAACCCAGTTTATCCCCAGAGCAAGATAAGCGGGATGCTGGAATATGGAAATAATGTCACATAAACAGAAATCAGAAGTTGGGGGTATTTTGCCTTAAAAAACTTGGCTGAATCATAAAATAATTCTTCAAATATCAGAAAGGTCATCAAATATATAAGGGATCAGATTTATTATCTGTTTCTCCAAGGACAAATTTGGCTGGAGAATAAACTTTTAAAGAATATAAGATTTCTGAAAACAATGAGTAGTCTTTCAACATGAATGTTGACATAAAAAAAGAGGCTGCCTTTCAAATAACCAGAGATGGTTATGCTGAGTGAGCTATTGGACCAAATGACATTAAAACTTCTCAAACATTGCAGAATATTAGATCTTTAAAGGGACTTCAAAGATATCTGGCCTAGTGGCTCACAGCCCATCAGAATAATCTGGGGAGTTTTAAGAACAACCCCAATGCCAACCCAGATCGAGTAGAACCAAGTCTTTCTGAAGTGAGCTGGCACTACTTCGTTAGTTTGCTTTGCGTTCTGTTTATAATTCCCCCAGATGCAACCATGCAGCCACAGTTGAGAAACACTGTATTAGCTCCCAAATGAGAAAATTAGGGCTCACTGTTAGAAAATGATGGAGTCCTCATTATCGAGATCAACAGGGCTGGTCTGGCACGTTTTACTGCCTACAGCTGCTTCTTCTGGGGACACAAGCCGCCAGGTGATATATCTGAATCCGTATAGTGTTCTGTACTATAAAGGGTATCTGCCACATATACTGCAAATTAAATTTTGAAAACTTGAATTCCGTCACAGATTAAACAGTAACATGAATAGATGTGGATGATAAAATGGCACCTTTTCTCACAGCTCCCAAACGAAGACTTACGTTAGACGCTAGGAGGAGGGCTCCATGAGAGATATATGAATGTGACACGGTTAGGGTTAGCCTTTGGTGATCTAGTCATTTCCCGGAAATGGTTTTCTTGGATTGCTAAAAAGCAGACAATATTAAGCTCTACTCAAAACAAGAACTCTGACCATCCCCTTACCCCTGCCAAAAACAAAAAAAGTGTTCTATGAGAAATGCTAGTCATTTTTTTTCTAAAATTGTGTCTTTTCATGTATTTGAAAGATGAAAGCTTAGCTTCCCAGGTGGCTCAGTGGTAAAGAATCACCTGCCAGTGGAGGAGAGGCAGGTTTGATCGTGGGATGGGGAAGTTCCCTTGGAGAAGAAAATGGCAACCCACTCCAGTAATTTTGCCTGGGAAATCCCATGGACAGAGGAACCTGGTGGGCTACGGTCCATGGTGTCACAAATAGTCAGACACGACTGAGCAATTAAGCATGCACAGAAGGTGAAAACTACCCTGAGAATGAATATTTTTTTTTTCCTTTTAAGAAGGTCCTTAGATACATAGATATCATAGATTATTGAGAACAGCTCAATCTAAGTGCTGGTTTTATCTTGGTGGTTTAATTAATAAATTCAATTTTCAAAAATCATTTTGCAAGGCATATATGGAAAACTAGGAAAAATTCAAATGGATGAAAATTTAGTGATAAATATCTTTAAGAAAGAAAATATTAAGCAATTGAAAAATTCATTCAAATTGAAAACTATGTTCAGTTATAAACAGTAACAAAGAAGCACATGATTCTCCAGCAGAAATAAAAGCTTTAGGCAATAAACAAATCTGTGTAGAAGAAAGAAGACAAAGATGTAAAAGGAAAAAATGGGCGTTCCTATGCTTAATTATTAGTTATAGGCTCACTGTTGAAATACCATGAGTATTTAAAGAAACAAAGGGTTGGGCTAACCTGGAAAACATCAAATGTAAATACAGTGCATTTGTTTGAACTCTATGGAACCATAAAGTTTGAACTCTATGGAACACATAAAAACATCTGTGCTTTATTATAGGGTTGGAAATGAAGAAGAGGATTATATACTTTGAAATTTATTTATTTTTAAAAAATATTTCTTTATTTTTGGCTGTGCCGCATCTTAGTTGCAGTGCATGAGCGTCTCCCTAGTTGCAGGGCGTGGGTTCTCAAGCACTTTGTGATCTCTGTAGCTAGGGCATGTGGGCTCTTAGTTCCCTGACCAGGGATTGAAACCACGTCTCCTACGTTGGAAGGTGGATTCTTAACCACTGGATTGCCAGGGAAGACTCTGAAAGTTATTTTTTAAACTTTCATTTTTCATATGTCTAATGACCTACAGATAAAAGGTCCATTTTACAAATACAGTATCTTGCACCATTAATAAACATGGTCACAGAACTCTTAAGTTATTCCATTTTTATTAGTAAAAATATAAACGAAGTACTTTTAAACAACATAAGAGATGAGATGAAGTCAATGCTATCAGTTAATTTTAGAACACAGGTTCCTTCCAAAAGAAATTTCAAGACACCACTCATGATATAACATCAAATCTGGGGTAATAGACTGCTTGGTAACTTTCTTCTTCATGAAAAAACTCAGAGAAACTAAAGGGCAAGGTGTAAGCTATGAGTCAAAGAAGGAAGTGTCAGGAAGGCGGCCAGCTCGAGGTCCTCAGGCCACGCCCAGCTGTGGTCCAGGCCGTTCTCTGGACCGACTCCTGACTCATCTGCACAGCGGGCCCCTGCTGGCCTGTCTTTTGCTCCCACCTCTGATCTCTGATGGCTCCTGCTGTGTTAACTTGGCCTGGGTCCCCTACACGGCTGCTACGAGGACCGGGTTCTGGCACCCACTCACTATCTCCTCAGAATCTGACCTCAGCTGTAGCCTTTTCTTCCACTTCACTATTCCCCTCAATTCTGACAGCTTGCAGTGACCTTCTCCTGCTACCGAGACAGAGATGCCTTGCCGTTTCACCTGTGAAATTCTCAAGTAGAGTGCAGCACACCTTGACTCTTATTTTTCAGGGTCTCTTTTAGCAATCAAATCACTGAACTCCTATTAAAGCAGGGAGAATCCAACAGAGTGACCCTGAACAAGCTTCAATTCTTTTTTGAGCCAATCCTTAAGAGTTCTTCAGCTTTCTCATCTAAAAATGCAGGAATATGAGACTAGATCTTTTAACATTAGAAAGTCAAGTCACTCAGTCATGTCCAACTCTTTGCAACCCCATGAACTATAGCCCACCAGGATTCTCCAGGCAAGAATACTGGAGTGGATTGCCATTTCCTTCTTCAGCTGATCTTCCTGACCCAGGGCTTGAACTCAGGTCTCCCACGCTGCAGGCAGACTCTACCATCTGAGCCACAGGGAAGTTTCTTTTTAACATTACCTCCAGCTCTAATACAAGGGCTCTGTATTCCCAGTGGCTCAGTGGTAAAGAATCTGCCTGCCAGTGCAAAAGATGTGGGTTCAATCCCTGGTCCAGGAAGATTTCCTGGAGAAGGAAATGGCAACCCACTCCAGTATTTTTGTCTGGGAAATCCCAAGGACAGAGGAGCCTGGCAGGCTACAGCCCATGGGGTTGCAAAGAGCCGGGCATGATTGAGCAACTAAGCAATAACAACAATTACTGACTTCAGAGAAATGGCCCCATCAGACACCTAAGTCCCAGGAGTCACCCAGAAACCCTCTC
The DNA here is from genome assembly GCF_033118175.1 of Dama dama. NCBI lineage: Eukaryota > Metazoa > Chordata > Mammalia > Artiodactyla > Cervidae > Dama > Dama dama. The sequence goes on along the minus strand of NC_083712.1, from coordinate 44,407,138 downwards.
ACTCATGTAGCCCCAAAACCAATGAACAAATTACTCTCCTCCATCCTTGCTGTTCTGTCTCTGACTCCTCCTGATTCTGCTCAGTCATCACTTCCACCTCCCCTGTGAAGCTGGTCATAAACGCACTCACAGCTTTGGGCGCCCGTGGGGTCCAGCTCTCCTGCTTGCCACCCCCCCACACAGTGTCTCCTGAGTGTGAACAAAAGCTGAGGTGTGTCCTCAGAGCAGAGGCCTGACTCCACCCTCTAGAAGGATGTTCTGCACAGTGAACAACGAATACAGGAATGAAAGGAAGAGTAAAAGCTCATAAAAAGGTTCAGACTCAAACACATGAGAGAATGTGTTCTGCTATCTGTTAAATCTTAGAAGACACTGGGAAAAAGTAAATTAGAACAAGTCAGGAAAGGGGAAAGACTTACAGGTACTAGTGATAAGCCAGAGGATGTGCTAAACACTTTGACATATGCAATCTAACTTAATCCTTGTAACAACTGTTCAAAGGAGGTAATGTCATCTCCATGCTGCAGTTGGAGATAGGAGCCTCAGATCATGCTTCATTAACTTGTCCAACAAGTGGCAGGGTCAGAGTCTACTGCTCTTTCCCCAGGGCTAGTTACTGTCGTGATCCACCTTCAGAACAGTGCTCACTGCAGCTTGCCAATTTTATCTGATATTAAAATCCTTGAATTTGAGAAACTAAGATATCCGGAAAAACTCCACAAACCCTGAAACTGTGTTGCTCAATGTACAGACTCTACACTTACATGTTGGCACTTGCTATATATAGCGGCACCTTTAAAATAAAATATCCTAAAATTCAGTCTTGTGCTAAAATTATCTAGCAGCATTAGTAGCACAATAAATGTTGGAATGCCCCCTCTCATCTACTTTAAGTTCTCCGGAGATTACAGTATAACAATATGGGCTTCAATGCCTTGCATCTAACTTAATCATAAAAGGCAAATGTTCTGACCTCCAGTTACCAACGATGAAACAGTGAAGATTGCAAACAGAAGAAAAGAGCAGGTGGAGTCCCAAAGGAAAATGTGAAATTTAAATGAAATCTAAATGATTTTTAAAAAATAGGTCAACCAGGATTATATATTTAAACAAAAGTGTTATGGGAAAAAAGGATAAATAATGTATAAAAACATTATCAAGAGTCAAGTGAGGAAAATGTGCTTTCAACATTATCACTTTTTTCCTTGGAAAGCTTTGGTGATTCAACTTTGAGCAGCCTATTAATAGGGAAGATATGAAAGAGAATTACAAATGCAAGACAACAGAAGAGTTTTTCACCTCTTATCCTCATTCTTGGAATGGTCTTCCTATATCACAAGCACATACTTACTTTTGACATTGCATCCCTATTAGAAACCCCGTACTGCTCAAAATCACACGGACAGATGGGCCTGAAATCCACGGCAGGGAGCTGTGTGTGCTGTGCTTAGCCACATCCGACTCTTTGCGACCCCATGGACTGTAGCCTGCGAGGCTCCTCCGTCCATGGGGATTCTCCAGGCAAGAATACTGGAGTGGGTTTCCATGCCCTCCTCCAGGGGATCTTCCCAACCCAGGGATCAAACCCAGGTTCTCCGCACTGCAGGTGGATTCTTTATTGTCTGAGCCACCACCTCAACACACTTAAATCAGGATGGTCAGGCTTAGAGTTCCAGCACTACAAAGAACCACAGGGACTGTGCAAGCATGAGAAAAACAGAACAAGCCTTTATAATCATCAAGTAACTGATGTCATAACCAAATTAAAAGATTACAGGCATATCTCTGAAAATATGCAGTCATGTACATATACATTTCCACGTATTCTATCTTATGCTATACCTAAATATAGATGGCTTTTGTTAAGGTATTAGTGAACTCTGGCTCCCATCATATCTAAGGTGGGCCACCATTACCCAGGGGTCAAGAAGCATTTGATCTCTCTCCTATTTATGACTACAAGCCTGAAGAGCACATCAAGTTGGTGCCCTGCTCCAGGGTTTAATTCTTCTAATAAAAATTGTCAGACTTAATTGTTTCTGACTAATCTACAATTTAGGCCTTTTGGTTTATCTTCCATGAAGACAAAGAGCTTGTTATACCCATTCTCACAATAACCTTTCACAGCCTAGAATTATAAGCTAGAGTCATTAAGTTCGTCATTCTCCAAATATGTTCCAGGGGATTAAAGATGCTTCCAAGAGCAGAGCCAGGCCCTGTACTTTCCCCTAAGTCATATGATCTTGGACACTCTTCTAGGATAACCATCCAAGTCTGTTAGCCTTAGAGATACCATTTTATTTCTTAGTAATTTCTACTGAAGAGCAGGCTTCTTCTAAAAAGAGGCCACATATACTTCTCTGTGCATTCTATGGAAAATCAGTCTTTAAATATTTAACTCAGAAAGTGAAGTTCTCTAATTTGCTGCCCCCCAACAGTACCATCATTAAACACATTATTATCTAACCTCTAAGATTCATACATACATACAAAATTTAACAGAAGCATCATTTGTTATTTCATGTTATATTGGGAGTTTTCCCCATTCGCTCCTAGAAGATAATAAAGTATTAATATTTTATCAATATTATATGCTAAGTATTATCCCAAGTGCTTTATATGGGCTTTCGCATTTAATCTTCATAGCCAGTCCATAAGTTGACACTATTATTATTCCCAACTTACAAATGAGGAAACTGATGAACAGAGAAAGGAGGAATAATTCTTTCCCAGGGTCACAGAATTCACATGAAGTGTTGGAGATGGGATGAGAGTCCAGGCAGCCCAAGTGGGGTCACACTGTGCACCCCTTTCATCACTGTGAAAACTCTATCAAGTACATACATGTCATGTTATGCAGTTCTTTTTAATAACTCTTAATTATATGAATATAACATAACTAATCTGTGAGGGATGGACATCTGTGTTATTTTTAATTTCTTGCTTTTGCAAACAATGCTGCAATTAGTGTCCTTGCATATATTTCTCTGTACATTTAAGTATCCAGCATCCTTTTTATTTTGAAATATTTTAGACCTACAAAAAAGTTGTACAAATGGTACAGAGCTCCTGTATACCCTTCACCCAGCCTTCCCTTAATGTTAACATCTTATATAACTGTACTATAATTATCAAAACCAGGAAATTAACATTGGTACTGTATTATTAACTAAACTACAGATCCTATTTGAATTTCACTGTTTTTTCATTACTGCCCTCTTCTATTCCAAGATCCTATGCTCTATTTAGCAGTTGTGTTTTCTTGGCCTCCTCCAGGCTGTGATAGCTGGTCAGTCTTTTATGGCCATGACACTCCAAGGAGGGCTGGTCGGCTGTAGTGTGGAATGTTCCTCAGCAGGAGTTTGGTCAGTGTTTCCTGTGTGCACATCGAGCTTGGGCCTTGGGGAAGGACAGCACAGATGTGACGCTGTGACCTTCTCAGTAGGGCACATCACAGGCTTTGTGGTCCACGTCTTACCACTGGCACGGTTAACCCTGATCACTCGGTCAAGGTGCTACATGCTGGTGTCTACACTGCAAAGTTCCTATTTTGCCCTTTGTAGTTAATGCCTGGGAGAGACAATTTGAGACTATGCCAAGATCCTGTTTCTCCTCAAACTTTCACCCACAAACGAGCATCCATCAATGATCCTCATGTGCAACAATCATGGTGGTATTTGCCTAATAATGATATTCAGTTTCCCTCTTTGCTGTTATAGGCATTAACTGAAATTCTTCTGTAAGCAAAAGCTGCCTCTTCTGCACCATTTAAATACCATTTAAAGGTGGACATTCCTTTTGCTCTATGGGGCATAATCTGAGACTATCACTTCTTGCTCTGACTGCCCAGGGCTGGCCACTCAGAGCCCCTCCAGCCGGCCGGAGTGCCCTTTTGACAGGCCACCCCCTTTCCGGCACCACAAGATGTTCTGTGACTCTTGTATTTTCCCTGCTCCAGATGGAGAGTCAAACACTTCTCCAAAGAGACCTGGTCCTTTTATTGGTAAACGGTATTTTAAAACCAAGGTTTAGCTGCAAGACTAGTCATGGCTACTGTGGGTCACCGCTTCTAGAACCCCTTAGCAGGCAGAGCTAGAAAATCTCTAACTCATGCCTACATGCCAGTTGCCTCTCTGCATCTGTCTATACATTAAAAACTATAGTAGTCAGGTACAGATGTGAGAGCTGGACCATAATAAAGGCTGAGCGCTGAAGAACTGATGCTTTTCAATTGTGACGCTGGAGAACACTCTTGAGAGTCCCTGGGACTGCAAGGAGATCGAAGCAGTCAATCCTAAAGGAAATCAACCTTGAATAGTCATTGGAAGCACTGATACTGAAGCTGAAGCTCCAATACTTTGGCTACCTGATGCAAAGAGCCAACTCATTGGAAAAGACCCTGATGCTGAGAAAGATTGAAAGCAAAAAGAGAAGGAGGTGGACATAAATTTGAGCAAACTCCATGAGATAGTGAAGGACAGGGAAGCCTGGTGTGCTGCAGTCTATGGGGTTGCAGAGAGTTGAACACAACTTGGTGACTGAATATATAGATACCTGGCTCTTATCATATGCACTTTATTTGCTTATGTGTTAATCTTAGTATATGCAGAGAGTTATAGTCTCAATTGCCAGCTCTTAGCCTCCTTTGCTCACAGAAAATAATGTAAAGTTTTATTGACTTTTTAAGATTGGGAATTTCTCCTCAAATGCAAATATTGCCAAAAAATTCTCTACTTTTTAATAATAACATAAAAACACCATAAATCTGAGTTTGGCCTTTTCATAAAAATATAGGTGGGTACCCTTAGGAGTACTAACACTACTTAATAGAAGGATCTTTAAATTAAGCTTTTAATTCAGTACTACAAACAAGGAAAATATAAGAACCTCAATAATCTGTGTAGGGGAGTTTCCAAAGGTTTGGTTTGACATGTTTTTAATTGAGTTTTTCCTAAAGCAAAACATGAAACTGATGTGGTGGGGGGAAAAAAAAGAGAAAAAAAAAAAAAAAAAAAAAATATATATATATATATATATATATATATATATATATATATATATATATCCTCAAAGCCAATAGCACTGTGAAAACATGAAGAGGAAGAAATCAGTGAAGCAGTGGCAATCTCTTAAAGCTATCGGAAAATATACTTAAGCATATTAAAGTGGAAAATGAATGTAAAAAGATGAAATCAGAAGCAGTTCCAGGGAATCTTTTGAGTACTAAAGTGTAAAGCTTTAATCAGAGCACCGGGGTCAGGATCTTGGCGGATAGAAGTGCGGTCAGGAAGCAGGGCTTCCTGCGCAGGCGCAGACGGTTCCTCAGCCGCCGCTGGTCACGTCTCCGCTGGGTCACCTCCCTGCTGGGTCACCTCTCCGCTGCACAATCAGGACACACGGAGCAACTCCCAGAAAGGACCGGCCTCCCCTAGCGGACCTCTGATCATCATGACCAACACTTCGGGTGTGGGTCTAAGACCAGAAGAGAAGGAAAGAAGCCAATGCCGGCAAAGGACAGGAAGACAGGTTTGGAAAGACCCTGGAAGGCTCTGTGGCCCGGGAAGTTTAAAGAGCAAACTGCGACTCACCGGAGAAAGCCATAATTTGTCGATCCCCATGAAATGACCGCTTGGTTTTTTGTCACCAGGGCTTCCCCTTTGCATTCTATTTCTCGTATCCAGTTTTGGCGAAAAAAAATACCAGCTAGCTTGCTGGTTTCGGTATGTCAGCCCTTATGTACACATGCTTTCGAAGGGTGAATACAAATGACCACAGGCAGCGGTCATTTTTAAAAGGCTGGCAGGAAGTATTGTTAAGACTTTCTGTAGAGACGCATGCCTTCCTTTCAGAATAAAAACACAATCCTTTCTAAAACAGCCTGTTTGCAGGGCAGGAACAGAGACTCGGAGGTAGAGAATGGACTTGTGGACCCAACGTGGAAAGGAGGCAGTGAGATGAACTGGGAGAGAATCACTGACATGTATACACTCCGAGGTGTAAACAGATGCTAACGGGGAGCTGCTTCAGAGCGCAGGCAGCTCAGTCAGCGTGGTGCTCCGTGATGACCTAAAGGCGTGGAATGGGGCTGGTGGGGGAGGCCCAGGAGGGCCAGGATCTATGTAGCTGATTCACTTCCTTGTACAGCAGAAGCCAACACAACATTGCAAAACAATTTGAGGTCACTGTCCACCCAAGCAGAATACAAAGTCCACTGAAAGTGGTCCACTACGCTGTCATACAAAGGAAGGCCACATCCCCTGGTTTTCATCAGTTAGATTTGAAGTTGTAAAAAAATTTAGAAATACTTAAAATAACTTTTTAGACTTTCACATGTAATTCTACTTATGATAGCCAGATAGAAGGTGATAACAAAAATCACACTACAAAATTGCCCCAGGCCTTTTAAAAATATTTATATACATTAAGTGTGTAACCTTTTGACACTCCTATTTCTCTACTTTGATCTAAAAATATCTCCTGTTAATCTGACAGTGGCCTGAATGACTCAGCATAAACAATAACTAATACACATGGAGCGAGGTTCTCGGATAAAGGCTGCGCCAAGGGCATGACAGGTGGTCATGCTTCCTGCCTCCACTCCAGCACTTAAACCATTACTACCCCCACCACCCCCTCTCCAGTTTTCTCTTTTATTCTGGCTCCACAGCATCCATTAGAACTGCCTTGAATGACAACTAAGGGCTCCCTCCTCGAAAGAGGCTTCCTGGATGCTCTCCTGTTGGAAGTCTTTTTTCTTTATTCTGAAAACCTGCAGCATTTTCCATGTAACTCTCTACTACGGGCAGAATTCGAAAGAAGACGCTGGACCCCAAGATTCTCATTCCTTGGATACTTAGCTAAACGCTCAATTAGGTGCTACTGGGATGGAACTCTGCAGGTAGAATTAAGGCTGCTGATTAACTGACCTTAATACTGGAAGGTTATTTTGGATTACATTGGGGCGGGGAGGGGCTCATGCATCAGTTTTTAAGCAAGCTCTTCAAAGCAAAGAGGAAGGCAGAACCATCACTTAGGAGATGTGTCAAAAGAAGAGAATAGGAAAAATGTGGCCAAAGAGGCAGCGAGAGACACGAAGAGTGAGAAGCATGTGACCTGTCGTTGCTGGGTCTGAATATGGACGACAAGGACTATGCATGGCCTCTAGAGGCTGAAGTGACTGACCTCTGGTCAACAGCCAACAAGGAAACTGGGACCTCAGTCCTACAGCCATAAGGAACTGATTTCTGTCAACAACCCGAATAAACTTATAAGTAGATCCACCCTCAGAGTTTACAGAAAGCAACACGGGCCTCCCTGCACTTGATTTTGTTCTTGTGAAACCCAGAATATAGGCCAACCCAAACCTCTGACCTACAAAATGGTTAAGATATTCAAGCTGTGTTGTTTACATTTGTGGAAATGTATTAACAACATAAATAGAAAACTAAAATGCTTTCTTCTGTACTTTATCCAATTTGCCAGTTGAAATTTCAGTGGACATCAGATCAGAATCATCTGAGAAGCTTTTAAAATGCACATAATCTATTCCCAGATAAAATTTCTGAGGAAGATGAGGCCAGGAAAGGGAGAAAACATCAAATTTTTAATTAGTCACTCTCTGACATTTTCCCTAACATTTTTTAATACTAGCATCACTTCATAAAGTTCCTGCAAGCCCCTCTCCAGGTAATTCCCATCCTCACATCCCCAGAGCTAACCACAGTCCTGATTTCGGTTTTCCACTGAAGGTTAGTTTTGCCTAAACTAGGACTCTCCGTAACAGACCCAAGCATTGCATATTCTGGTGTAAGCTTTCTTTCTCCATGCTGTTGGGTATACAGGCACTCCACTCCTTTTTAATGAGAATCACACATTGTAACACTACACTATAGCTTATCCATTCCTGGTTGATGGACACTTGGGTGGTTCACAGTTTTGGCTATTATGAATAAAGCTGCTATGAATATTTTGGTGACGTGCTTTCATTTCCCTTGAACTGCTGGATCATAGGGTAAATGTATGTGTAATTAAAGATCATTCTCTGAAGTGTCTATGCCATTTTAAGGGTTTCTACATGAGTGAGAGTATATCGGCCCACTTTTCCTCCCGTCTCAAATGATCTGAATGTGTGGCAGGATTTGAGAACCACTAGATTAGATTAAGAATTCCTCCAGAGTTGGATGCACATCTTACTCATCCTAGCTTTCCTCAATATATTTAGCATAGTCTTTAGCAAAGCAGGAACTCATGAATCCTATCAGATTTCATCTTGATCCAGCTTCTGACTTTTGCCATATATGGCAAATTTATTAAGTAAGTCTTCCATCAGTTCAGTTCAGTTCAGTCACTCAGTCATGTCTGACTCTTTGTGACCCCATGGACTGCAGCACGCCAGACTTCACTGTCCATAACCAACTCCCAGAGCTTGTTCAAACTCATGTCCATCAAGTCAGTGATGCCATCCAACTATTTCATCCTCTGTCATCCCCTTCTCCTCCTGCCTTCGATCTTTCCCAGCATAAGGGTCTTTTCCAATGAGTCAGCTCTTTGCATCAGGTGGCCAAAGTATTGGAGTTTCAGCTTCAGCATCAGTCCTTCCAGTGAATATTCAGGACTGATCTCCTTTCGGATGGACTGGTTGGATCTCCTTGCAGTCCCTGGGACTCTCAAGAGTCTTCTCCAACACCACAGTTCAAAAGCATCAATTCTTCAGTGCTCAGCTTTCTTTATAGTCCAACTCTTACATCTATGCATGACTACTGCAAAAACCATAGCTTTGACTAAACAGACCTTTGTTGACAAAGTAATGTCTCTGCTTTTTAATGTGCTGTCTAGGTTGGTCATAGCTTTTCTTCTAAGGAGCAAGTGTCTTTTAAATTCATGGCTGCAGTCACCATCTGCAGTGATTTTGGAGTTCAAGAAAATAAAATCTGTTCACTGTTCCATTGTTCCCCCATCTATTTGCCAGGAAGTGATGGGACTGGATGCCATGATCTTAGTTTTTTGAATGTTGAGTTTTAGGCCAACATTTTTCAGTCTCCCATAACTAAACACAAGTAGTGTGATTTTGAGTAAAGTATTTCCTTATCTGAATAATCATGGGTCCAATACTTATTTTCTCTATCAAATATTGAGCTTCAAGAGGGTGTGGCCTGTGTCTGTCTTATTAAGGCCTGTACACATGAATCCAGCACAGAGACGCGAATCAGGGCCTCTATGAATGAACGAAGTGTACAGGGGAAAGGAAAAAACCCTTTCCTCTGAGTTTTTTATTTTAATTAAAATAAGCTACAAGTTTCCACTCTCGGAGAGTCCTAGGTCTACAGCTCTCAATATCGGGGGGAAATAAAGATCCTTCTGAAAATCTGATTAAAACTATGGATTTCCCCCCCTCTAAAAAACAAAAAAACAGACCAAAAAAGACAGATGTATGTATACATCCACACACATTCACAATTCTGTACATATCAAGTTGGTCACATAGTGCTCACATGATCAGAAGTCATAGCACGGGGTTTTATAGAAAACTGCAATCAGTTCTTTCACCAATATTTGTTGAATATCCGATTTGTCCTGGAACAACACTATGTATAAAGGCAAGAGTTTCTGCCGAAGAATAGGGGTGGGGATGGAAGGGGGGTGGGGGGGGTGGTCACATACCAGTGACCAGCAATAGCATCTAATCCAAAATCAGACAACTCTTTTTTAAAGATGACTTATTTGCCCAAGTCTACAACATAGGACCAACAAACTGAAACACAGATAACCCTTCAAGGTAATACTTTGGGGATAAGAAATTTACCTTTGAATTGTGTTTCTGGAAGTGAAAGAAAAACAGGGAAAGAAGAGTAACCATCTATCCATGCTGCATTCTCAAGGAATAAATGCTTCTAGCATTAAGGGACCTCATGGTGAAATGACGTGCCCCGGGAGACGGGACTACCATCTGTGGCGGCTTCTTCAAATGGCAGTGTGTCTGAGACACAAAAATGACGCTGCTGTCTGTGGGAAGTGTGAAGACCAGGGTGAATGTTAAAACAGCTAAAAGCAAACAAAAACTTTAAAACAGCAACAATAAAAACCCCACAGTGGCAGAGAATGGCGCTCAAGAATGTCTTCTGCTAGAGAAATGAATTATTCTATATTAATGGATTTTCTGATTGAAGTTAATTTCTTCAAATGGCAAAATCTTTATAAAACAGTTGCTGGCAATCTTCCCAAATCCATTTCGCACTCCTGGTCTCCTTAATCAAACTAAGTAAACATGATGTAATGTTTCAGATGACTCACTCAGCCCATCCTATACTCCACCACGCTACAGTACACTCTGAGAAGTTGCTGACTACCCACCTGGGCCTGCCCCTCACCCAAACAACTCCAGCCGCTCCAGGCAGAGACCCAGGGCTTTGGGGGTTTCCTCTTTCTCTTCGCTTCATTATCAAGTCACTACCTGGCAAGGTCCATTTACCTGACTGATAGCACTCTGCAAGTCATCCTTCTAGCTCCTGGCTAACCTGGGAAAACAACTGTTTCTTAAAAATAAGTTCAATTTAAAATTTAAATAGCAACCTGAATATTTCTGTTTTATGAACTTTGTTTCAGGAAAGGTGAGCTAGCTTGGAGATGAACAGTGGGAGGTGCCCAGGTCCAGACCCCTAGTTTTAGGCAGCTGTCTGTAAAAAGGCATCCACATGGCCATTGGCTTGGAAAAGTCAGGGAGGAAGATGAGGCCAAAATTTTAAAGTAACAATTCTGGTTATTATTAAAATAGACCATAAATGAGGGTCTCAGTAAAATTTGCAATACTTGTTACACAGACTCCATCACACCCATTTATTCTGGCTGTTCAGAATTATTTTAAATTTTTTGCATTTTCAACTTTTGGGTTTTTTTCAGACAACAGACATTTACATAAGTGAAGCGTTAATACAACCACAAGCCAAATTGTTTTCCTTTATGATTTATTTTTTATTGTACAGCTACAAATGCCTTTAAATTAAAATCCGTGTCTCTTATGTCGAGGATGGACCATCCGCTGTGATACTTTATTAGCCACTAAGCTGCAGGCTTGTTAAAAGAAGTCCATCACTGCCATCCCTGACTGGTACATCATAAGCAAAGGGGGATAGTTTAAATTCACAATGTGACCCCCGACAGTCATGTCAATACCACAGGCCCATGCCTGTGTAGGTGACAGAGGCACCTACCCTGGTGGACTGGATCATGAAATTTAAAAACCTCCTAAACCTATGAACATTCTAACCTCCGTGGATGCATCTGAATATGAAATTCTGTAGCACTTCTTCATGATCAAATTAAAATGAACTCTATCTGGGAATCATTAATATTCCATTATAGGACCCATAATGATTACTACCTCCCCTCTCTCCTACTCAAACTCTTCTCTTTTTTTTTTTTGATTAAAAATCTGTTTGTACTCTTTAAGCAGCATCTGTTCTGTCAAAATGTTCTAACAGACTTCTTTCTGATAGATTTTTTTTTTTCCTAAAGCATGAACATGACATGTAGACCTTCAGCTATTTCCAAGTATTCCCTTTCTCATCGTCACCGTTTTCACTCAAGGTCGGAACCAGACCAAAAGCAGCAGCTCTGTCTGTGCAGGCCAGCACCTGACCGGAAGCAACAGCCTGCACCCGGACCTCCCCGGGGAAAGCGGAGCAGAAACGCATCACGAACCTTGTATCACAACTCAGCTTGGTGCATTTTACTGAACAAAGCTGCATCCCATATTTTAAGCCAAAACCTTTCAAGCTTCTCTCTTTAAAAGCTTGCTGAGGCAGCTTTTCTCTTGAAAGGCTCGCCTGCTTCTCCCAGGATAAGCACTTGAGCCAGTTTCCTCCATAGAGACTGTCGCTACCAGGCCTCCAGGACCTTCCCTTGAAGAGAGCTCACCTACTCCAGGCGACAGTTGATGCTCTTTTTTTAGCTACACTTAAATACCACCCCTCAGTTCCTATTTTCAACTGCAGACTCCAAATATAACTCCGATCAAGTATTTTTGAGAATTCACTTCAGGCTTTTCATTTATAAAAAATGCCGACTTTTTTCAGACTGTGGCCGGTTTCTTCCTCTCACATAATTCTTTAGGAGTAATCCTTTGAGGACACCCACAAAACAGAGGCTAATTTTCCTTGGATTTAAATCTGAACTTTCACTACTAAGCACACACTTCTTTGTCTAAACCAATAAATACATCAGAAAAGTTAAAACTTGAGAGATGCAATTTGAGTTTACAAAGAAAGAAAAATGATATTAAGAACACTCCTAATACTTAGGCTGAAAGGATCCGTAAAGACCATGTATAGTTTTTATCCAGCTTATTCTTTGCCACAAAATATTTTGCTCAAAAGAAATTGCACATGAGTTAGTTTGAGCCCAATAGAAAAAACAGAGGAAGTAGCTCTGGTCCTGGTAGAGAGTGAGGACATGGCAAGGGGGGACCAGATACTGTCAGCTTTAGGAGCCTGAACTGAAAACCTAAAGATTATGGGCATGGTCCACATATCTCATTTTATAAACCAAGAAACCATAACTGAGGCACTGTCCCTTGTCATCGGCAGCAAGAGGACGGGCGTGGAACCCAGGACCGCCAACACTGGGATGCACTCCCCAGTCCTCATGGTCACTCTTGGAGGAAGGTGTTACTACCCACGTTACACACGTGGCCGGCACAGCGGTGCACAGTGACACCAAGATCGAGCCTTAACTTGGAAGAAGCCGTCAGGGTGTTCCTACTTTTTAGCACTCTTCCATTTCATGCAGTTTAGAACCCAGGTGATATAGGAAGGGACAGTGGGGCAATTTGGAAAATAATTTAGCAGCAGAAAAAGCTAGTATCTCAAAACAATCTGAAACCATTCCGTCATTAACTGTCACCGGCCACGCCCAGCCGTCCTCCCTTCTTGAATGCACAGCTGCAACCATTTCTTCACCGGCTCGTTTCCACTAGAACTTCCTTCCAAAAAATTCTCCACAGACCCCAGAGTAATAATAATAACCTTCTTAAATGGACTCACGTGACTCTCTAGCTTTCCAACTCTTTAAAATAATTCCCATTGCCTTTTTCTTAAAACCACCATTTTCACCGCTGCTATGTGATTGCAGCTGAGCTTAACAATCATGATATTCACTGCCGGGAAGAGTAATCAAAGAGTAGTAAAGTTCGAAAGAGTATGAAAACTTCATTAAACTCATTACTACACGATGCTTAAATCTCTGGCTGAATGCAGAGAATGGAACTTCCTTTTCACTGGAAGTTTTAGTGAAATAACTGTAGGTTCACATGCAGTGGCTAAGACAGTAAAGGATCTTCCTACAATGCGGGAGTCCCGGGTTTGATCCCTGTGTTGGGAAGATAACCTGAGGAAGGAAATGGTAACCCACTGCAGTATTCTGGCCTGGGAAATCTCATTTGCAGAGAAGCATGGTGGGCTATAGTCCATGAGGTTGCAAAGAGCTGGACATGACTGAGCGACTAACACTTAACACATGCAGTTACAATAAACAAGAGATTTTTTTAATACATTTTACCAAGGTTCTTCCAATGGTAACATTTGCAAAACTACCATATATCATAGTATTTTACAACCACAACACTGACTTTGAAAACCCTCACCAGATTTCTCCATTTATACTTGTCCTCATTTGATAATACTGGAAGCAAAGAGGAAAGAAGAGAGAGCAAAATGGGGGAGAAATGTTTTTTAAGGTCAGCCTTTTGGTAGAAAGAAAAGAAGAGCAACTGTCAGCGTTAAATTTTTAATCTCCTCCCTGGTTGAAAGGGTCAAATTAGATAGGTCAGTGGAACCCTGAAAGCTGAGTTGGCTTTGCTCTCTTTTTAAGAAAAAGCCTACAACTCTTGTTGTCACTTTGTGCAAACAGGCACTTTTTGGAGTTCAAGTTTTTAACAAATTGCTTAAATCTTTAATGGCTGGGTTGTGGTGTTTTGTTTTTGGTTTTTTATTGTTTTTTTTTTTTTTTTCTGCTTACCCCTATATACAACTGTGATTGATTAAAAACCTAATGGTTATACACCTGGAAATACATAGGAAAATATATAGGAAATATATATATTTCCTAATTATCATTTCTTCCTTTTTACAAGATACATTAATCTTTATTTAAAATGTGTTTTTCTGTTGTCAATCTTTTGGATATTTTTACTTAAATGTTACCCTCCTGGCTAACTTCTCCATCAGTTTCACAGGTTACTGTTGCCTAAGAATACCAAATAAGAAAATTATGTTTGAAATAAAACATACAATGTTTTCAGCCAACTACATGTGTTAAGTAGATACAGGTAATATGCATTTTCAGTAACTTCTTTAAATCCTAAAATCTGGTTCACATCTAAATTCTGGTTTTGGGGAAAACAAGGGAAAACACACACATCTGAATAAGAACATTCATTGGGGTTCGACTTAATAGAATATGTAACTATTTTTTTCATTTCTAAAAAAATTTTTATCCCATTTTTGAGGTCACCTTCCATTTACAGCTATTACCAAATATTGGCTATACCCCCTGTGCTGTATGAAACAGCCTTGAGTCTTTCTTAGACCCAGCCATTTGTGCCTCCCATTTTCCCCCACCTACACTGTGGCCCCCCGCCCCCAACAAGTAACCATTTGTTATCTGAATCGGTGAATCTCCTTCTTTCCTGCTTTTTCACTACTTTGTTGTATTTTATTTTTAGATTCTACATGTAAGTGACATCACACAGTGTTTGGATTTGCCTCTGTCTGATTTTATTCACTTAAAGTCCATTTCTGTTGCTGCAAATGGCAAAATTTCATTCTTTCTATGGCTGAGTAGTATTCCATCGCATTCTTTATCCAGTCATCTGTTGATGGACACTTAAGTTGCTTCCCTATCTTGGCCATTGTAAATATTGCTTCTATGAACAATGAAGTGCACATATCTTTTTAAATCAGTTTTTTGTTTTTTGGATTGTATATTCAGGAGTGAATGTACTAGGTCATACGGTTCTAATTTTTATTTTCTGAGAAACCTCCGTACTGGTTTCCACAGTGGCTGCACCAATTTACGTTCCCACCAACAGTGCACAGATTTCCTTTTTCTCCACATAATTGCCAAAATTTGTTATTTTTGATGACAGCCATTCTGACAGGTGTGAGGTGATAGCTCATTGTGGTTTTGATTTGCACTTCCCTGATGATTTATGATATTGAGCATCTTTTCACGAGCCTATTGGCCATCTGCATATCCTCTTTAGAAAAATGTCTATTCAGGTCTTCCAGCCATTTCCTAATCAAGTTGTTAGTTTTTTTGATGTTGAGTTGTATTAGCTGTCTATAAAGGTTGGGTATCAACCTCTTATTGGTCATATCATTTGCAAATATTTTCTCCCATTTAGTAAACTATCTTTTCATTTTCTCAATGGTTTCCTTTGCTATGCAAAAGTTTTTAAAGGTTTCATTTGTTTATTTTTACTTTCCTTTAGGAGATAGATCCAAAAAAAAAATATATTGCTATGATTTACGTCGAATAGTGTTCTGTCCAGGTTTTCCTCTAGGAGTTTTACAGCATCCAGTCTTACATTTAAGCCTTTAATCCATTTTATTTTTGTGTATGATGTTAGAGAATGTTCTGATTTCATTCTTTTACACATAGCTGTCCAGTTTTCTGGACAAGGATTTTTCAGTTATTTACAAATCAATGTGATATACCACATTAACACACTAATGAATAAAATACCATATGATCATCACAACAGATGCAGAAAAAGATTCTGATAAAATTCAATGTCCGTTTCTGATAAAAACTCTTCAGAAAGTGGGCATAGTGGGAATATATCTCAACATAATAAAGATCATACCACATATGACAAATCCACAGCTAACATCATACACATGAGTGAAAAGCTGAAAGCATTTCCTCTAAGATCAGGAAAAAGACAAAAGATGCACACTCTCACCACTTTTATTCAACAGTTTTGGAAGTCCCAGACATAGCAGTTAGACAAGAAAAAAATAAATAAATGGAATTCAAATAGGAAAAGAAGAGGTAAAACTGTCACTCTTTGCAGATGACATAGAAAAGACATCACCACCACCTAAAGACAACATCAGAAAACTACCAGAGCTCACCAATGAAATCAGTAAAGTTGCAGGATAATACATAGAAATCTGCTGCATTTCTACATACTAACAACAAAATATCAGAAAGAGAAATTATGGAAACAATCCCCTGGAGAAGAAAGTGGCAACCTACTCCAATCTTCTGTGTGGAAGAGATTCATTCCCAGCATAACAGTCTAGAATCTACAAAAGCTGACCGATAAACCCATGTGCCTTCTGACCCAGAGCTCTCCATTTGGAGAACACATAGAGTAGGGAGACACCCAGCAAGACTTCTTTCCCAGAGTTTGTAGTCACTTCAAATAATTCACATCTCCATTAATATTCCAGGATTTTCTTGGGATCTTTAAAGAGGACCAGAACGAAGTTGCTTCCTCAGAGGTTCTTCATGATCTCAGGACCAGTTTAAGACCAAAGTATCCTTAGTCCCTGCACTTTTGCAGCATCAAAGACCCAAACCAAAGATAAGATATAAAACTGCAGCAAGATGGAGAAGAGGCACTGTTGCCTAACAAGGTTAAAAAGGCAGGAAATACAGGATTAACCAAGGCTCACTGTCAGGTGCCTAGACAATGTCAAGACAGGCAACACTGCACAAATGCCTCCCGTGAAGGATTTCCACGGCCATTCTTTGGAACCAGCAAGTCTTTAGAAGGAAATGAAGCCACAGATGATGAGGATTAACAATCTTACCACAATAGGAGAAAATGCTCAAGGTCAAAGTCACAGATGGTTCCTTCTAAGAACAAAATGATGGGTGGAGGAGCCTGGTAGGAGACAGTCCATGGGGTTGCAAAAAGTCGGACACGACTGAGCGACTTCACTTTAACTTTAAAAAGTTATAATAGCTAGCACATACTAGAGCTCTGAAGTCTTTAGATATATTAACTTATTAAAACAACTAGATGAGGTAAGTGTTAATAAAGCCTCCCATTTCATAGATGAGGAAACCAAGAGACAACGTTTAAGTGAATTTGCTCATAACCCCAGCTAGTCAGACAGGGGAGTTGAGATTGGAACCCAGTCAGTAGAGCTCCCAAGACCACAGCCATAATCCTCATGTATCATGTCTCTCAGGAACTTCATCCTCCAACTGAGAGCTGGCCCGCATTTCACATTCTCATCTCCTTCTATTTAAGTCCTGAGAGATTTATTACTTATTAGAATCTTAGGGATGTCCTATTAAATCATCAGAACTAAAAGCAGACCTTCCCTCTTCCCCTTTCTTCCACCTCACCCCCAATGACGCCTGAAGGCAAACCACATCCAAGCATTGGGATTGGCACGCCCAGTGGAGCCATGGACACATCAGATGCTCTGGCAGAGTTTGGCCCTGATTTGGTGAGAAAATGGGCAGGAGGGAGAGAGAGAAGGAAAGAAACAAGGAAAGAGAGAAAGAAAGAAGGAAAGAGAGAGAGAGAAAGAGAGAGGGAGGGAAGAAGGAAGGAGGAAAGAGCATTAATGTTTATGGAGAAGAATGGGGATGGGAGCTGAAGTGGAATATTAACCTAAATCAAAATCACAATCAGTCTCCTACTAAAACTGTACCTATATTTCAAATGGAGGCTTATCTCAAACATCACGTCCTCCCAGCCAGATTTCAAGTTTAAAGAACCTAAATAATATTCTATCACTGGTAGTCTTTTGGTATCCAACTTCTTCCATTTTATACCATAGATATCTGTTACTTATAATCATTTAAGCAACTTATTGGGGAAAACTCTCATTTGCACAAAGCACTCATACACTCATGTATCTGTTTAGGTCATTTGAGTAAACAGCAGGGAAATAGCAATAAATTGTAAGGTGTGAAAAAGGGCTCAATATACCACTATCTATCCTTTTCATGTAAAAAAATGTAAATTTTCAGGCAGATTTACAGCTAAATATTAACTCAAGTGTCTGAATTAAAGGTTTAAAACAAGTCCCTCATGGTGTATACCTTTAAGTATGTTAAGGCCTATTTTTTATTAGCATTTCTACTAACAAGCAGAATTCATTTTATATTTTTATTTTAATATGGAATAACTGTCTATTTAAGGGAGAAAGGACCCTCCATCTTTTTTAATAGTTTGCGGTCTCTGAGAACAGGAGTCTATTTGGTTCTGATATGTTCTTCAGGTCTACACCTGAACATACTGTGGGTCTTCACTAAATATTCCTGACTATGCAACTACCCTGAACAACAGATGCAGGTCAGAATGTTACTTCTGGTCCAAAAAGAAAAACCAAATGCTACTCTGATCCAAAGAAATCTTAAAGTAATAAGGTCAACGTGTAGCAAAAACTGTTTATCAGTTCCGTCCATATAAACAGCTCACCTCATAAATTAAACTGAATGGAGTATATGCCTATAATTTTTAACTTGGGAAAGGGGTGGCAGAAGGGAGAAAGGAGTTATCTAGAACCTGTAAGATGATAGCAAATGTGTGTGTGTTTATCCGGATATACGTATCTGTCTGAGTGGCATGTGTGTAATACTGCCGCCCTAAAGGCCAATTCATATCCCACCCAATAATTTATCTCAACAGGGAGTGAAGAGATAGCTATCGAGAGAGAGAGAGAGAGAGAGAGAAAGAGTGAGAAGAGAGTGTGTGTTTTGGTGGGAGGGGAGGAGAGAAAGAAAGATAAGAAAGAGACGAGACTAAGAAAGCAAAAGAGAAAGTCAGAGGCAGAATTAAAGAAAAACTGAGGCAGAGAAAGGGAGGCAGAGGGAGAGAGGAAAGGAGGAGAAGCAGTTAAGAGGGCTGGCCACAGAGAGGGGTGAATGAAACGAACGGTTTGAAGAAAATCTCTCCTTGCTGGAATCTGCAGTAAAATCCAGATTCCTGCTGAAACAGAAAACCCTCCTCTGGGGTGGGTGAGTGGCTGAGGTTTGTCATAAAAGGAAATCAACATTTTACTTGACAATTTCCATGTAAATGCCACCGTCATTTTCGGTATCATTTCATTGTCAACTTCCCACAGTAAATAAAAAACAGTATAACACATATTTTCCCCCCTGAGATTTTTAAGCATGATCTCAATTGTACGACTGCAACCAATCATCCAGCAAATTCTTGGCAGAGCAAATCAAAGAACACATGCTTACCCAAGGCGGACGGCAGCCACTGGACTGTACATTAACTGCGTTTGGTTCAGAAAGCTCCCTCAAACAGGCTCTAAATCTGCCCACTAAGGAACCCACAGTCATGCATGTTACCACAGCCTGCCACAAAAGTCTAAAAGCTTACTATAAAAATTCTACCTGTCAACTTTCATTTCTGGCATAAGTTGATAAAAACCTCACAAATCCTCTCCTAGAAAGGCTGTTAACATTCCATGCTAACACCACTAGAACGAGAAAAGGCCTGTTTACATGTGTCTACTGCTTAACTTGGAGACGGAAATGGCAGCCCACTCCAGTACCCTTGCCCGGAAAATCCCATGGACGGGGGAGCCCAGTAGGCTACAGTCCATGGGGTCGCAAAGAGTCAGACACGACTGAGCAACTTCACTTCACTGTCTAACTTCCATGGATGCACAGAATATATCAAGTCCCAATCCACCATCTTTTACTTTCCATTTCCATTTGGAACTGTAGCATCAGAAATGGCAGCATTTGTTCCATAGAGAAAGGACTTAAAAAACACCTTCCTTATATAGTAAGCTGAAGATACGTTTCCTCTTGCTTTTTTCATAATATAATTTTTTAATGAGCTGCAATTAAAGCCAGTAAGACTCAGAATCTCGTAATACCATTTTTACACCTTTTTTCATTTTTCAGAGTATATATGTCTTTCCAAATCTGGCAGAACTCAATTCTATATATTATGTAGTTTAAAAGTCATAGAAAACATAAGGACTTATCTTTCTACTCATACATTTTCATATTATACCACAATTCAAATGTGCTGCCCTTCTTAGCAAATTCAGTCAAAGGAACTGATGTCAAAAGAAATATACATGTATACAAAGTTTTTAAAAAGAAAGTTAGAATCAAACAGAAATCTGTCAAGATCACATTCTTAACACACACATCTTATCCTGAACTTCAAAAATATCCACATCCATTATCAGTCTCTATTTTGTATTTGAATCAAATGCACATCTCATGTATGCTGCTGCAGGATGTTATGAGTCCCAAAGCTGATTAGAGGGAAAACATGCTAATTGCTGTCAATAATAAAGCTCAGCGCAAGTAATTCAGGCATTCCACAATTACTCAGATTTTAATTTAATCTCTTTGCAAAGATGACCTGAGTGGATTTCTGAGGACTGAATAGTCAGAACTGCTTCCTTTATTGTCTAATAAACGCACATTTGTTTCCATAGTGAATATACCATTATAAAAAACTGCCCACTATTTGTATCACGAATTATTCAAAATTTACTGATTATCTCAGTATTATAAGTTATAATGTGGACTTCTAGAAATTATTAATTGAAGTGTACTTTGCAGTCTAACATGTCAAGGACAAGGTCCAACAGAAACCTCACCAGAAAAACTAAAAAAAAAACAACAAAAGACTTGGTGATCTTAGCTTATTTTACATTAAAAGGTAAGTAGAAAATATAAACATATTTTAAATACCAGTATTTCAGGGTGGGCCATTAAGAGGTACAAACTACTAAGTATAAAAAAATAAGTTACAAGAATATATTGTACAGCAAAGAGAATATAGTCAATATTTTATAATAACTTCAAGTGAAGTATAATCTATAAAAATACTGAATTATTATGTTATATACCTGAAACTAACATAATATTTTAAATCAACTCTACTTCAGTAAGTAAATACATAAATACCGGTATTTCAATGCTTACTTTCAGTAGATCCTTGGAGAAATCACCACCTTTATCTACCCCTTGGAGGTTTGCGATGAACTCTTGGCAAGTCATCTTCTTTCCAATATTCTGGAACAGAGGCAAATAATACATCACAATGACATAGGTGGAATTAAGATTATTTCTTGAAACTGTGATTAAACAAAATAAGATTGATTTGGTTTTTCAAAACCAAACACAAACACCCCAATATATGTGTGTATATATATACAAGTTTATATGCATATGAAAAAAACAGATGGCTTATTATGCTTTGAAAACTGTCATTAAATATGAATAGCAAAATTATGTCAAAGTTTTATTTTAGCCTAAGAAAAAATCTGAAAAACCTTTGCTACATTTATGAAAAGAATATATAATGTAGCTTTTACAGGAAAAACATGTATAAAATGACATTTCTTAGCTGAACTCTGATGGCTATTTATTTGCTTCTTTATTTGTATTTCCTACCCATTGCCAAGAATGATGAAGGACCTGAGATTTCAGGCTGCTACTTCAAGCTAAGAACTTAGCCTATCACAGGCGGCTGAATGCAGTCAGAAGCAGGACCGCAGGAATTTATCACAACAGAAGGGGCCGGAACCCCAGCGCTTTCTTGCTACACTTCCCTGAGTCCCAATACTCAGAGAACCTTGAATGGGGCCAGCTGACACCTGCACACACAGGAGGAGCTCTGAGGTTTGGGGACCTGAATCTTCGCAACGGGACAGTTAAGCGTATCTACCCCTTGGCTGTAAAGAGAGAAACCAGCTTGTATTTTTCAAGGCCATACACAAATCTAACCACTGCTCTGGGAATCACTAAGTCAATTTTCCAATGCTGCTCACTATAGAAATAATATTGAAGAGACAGACCAGAACAAAGACAACCAAACTTCATTTCACAAAATGGAAGAAAAGCAAGAGATCTTTGGAGAACTGTTTCCAAACTCATTTCCAACTTGACTTAAGGATAATAAGTTTAACCAAAGAAGACCTCATTAATAAACAAAAATCAGAAAATGTGAGAGCTTCCCTTGTGGCTAAGACGGTAAAGAATCCATCTGCAATGCAGGAGACCTGGGCTCAATCTCTGCATGAGGAAGATCACCCTGGAGGAGGACATGGCGACCCACTCCAGTGTCCTTGCCTGGAGAATCCCCATGGACACAGGAGCCTGGTGGGCTGCAGTCCATGGGGTCGCAAAGAGTTGGACACGACTGAGTGACTAAACACACAGAAAATGTGAACTGCAAAAAAGAGAAAAAATGCAAATATGCTAAGAAAACTAATAAAATTGCTATGACACAGAATTGACTCCAATGGCAGCTCCAACTGGCTAATAAAAGTTGCCAGTTGTGAAGGATTCTGAGGTTGAGACTGGACTCCCACAGAAACCCATCCCGTGAGCAGGGGACGCAGAACAAAAGTGCAGAGGTTGGGGCTCTCTGGCAAATGTGGTCCAAGTGAACACAAAGTGTACCAACACAGTGCAGCCCTGCACACAATATGTGGGCAAATACAATGCATGCTCTACAAGGCTATTTCATTCAGAGAAGACTAAGAGTAGGGTAGAACAGTAGTCTGCAAGTTGGTGCAGAATGTTCTGGAGACAAAGACTTTAAAGGGAATGCAAAACCATAGACAGTTTCAAGGGAGTATTTATACAGAACTTAAAAAATATACATCTGCCTGAGAATAGATTCACCTGTGTGTCTTCAGAGTCACCGCTTCTCATTTCCTTTTCCACAACTGCCTTTCTGCCTTAAAACATGAAACAATCCGTCCAGTGCTTGCTAATTAACTAAAACTTTTGTTAAAAACCTTGTCTCTTCCATCAGGAAAGACAGCATAGATAGTCACACTTAGAGGAAAGACTGCATACATGTTTTAACAATGAGAACTGGCTTTGCCAATTAATGTATTTGGTAGATATTTCCTGTAACTTGAATAAATTGCAGCTGCAGTCCCAAGTTTTGGTGGAAATTTATTTAAAGCACAGAAAGGAACCTTAATGGAAAATACTGTTTCCTAATATTATATTGAAAAAGACAATAGCTCAATTTTCTCTTATCAAGTATATCAGATCAAACAGGGTGCCACCCAGGCTAAAAACTAGCAGGTATGATCAATAGTCATTTTGATATGACTTGGCAAGGCTTTTCTGGGATATGCTTCAAGGATTTGAGAAAACAAATGAATAATGACTAGGTAAAAATTTCTTTTCCAAGTTAGGTGGTTCCAATTCTTTGCTTTTAACAAAATTAAAAGAGGACATAATTTAATCATCACTTAAGAACAAAAATGTTTTTTTAATATGTGATTTGATAACACTGGGGCACTCTTTCTGCCCCCTTCTGATGTCTGTGTCAGAAGCTTTCTCTATCTCTTTTACACTTTAATAGAACTTTATTACACAAAAGCTGTGAGCGATCAAGCCTAGTCACAGGCCCCGGATTGAATTCGTCTCCTCTGGAGGCCAAGAATCCTGGCATCTTTTGTGGTTCAGCAGCAACCTTTCATCTTGGGGGCTCGTCCGGGATTCTTCAGGACAAGGTAAGGATGCTTGGAGCTCTAGTTCCTTGTTCTCCCAGCGAACATGTTTTCTGCTGTCCTCTGCTAACTCTACGGTGTGCTGTGTGAATGAATGACACGCCCTGTGTGGAGCAAGCGAGGAGCCCTGCTCTGCAGTTCCACGGTGACCTCACGTGGCTCACGGCAGAAACCTGTCGGCGGGTCATACCAACCTGTCAGTGGACTTCCCTGGAGGCTCAGATGGTAAAGCGTCTGCCTACAATGTGGGAGACCGGGGTTCAATCCCTGGGTCGGGAAGATCTCCTGCAGAAGGAAAGGGCAACCCACTCCGGTACTCTTGCCTGGAAAATCCCACAGACGGAGGAGCCTGGTAGGCTACAGTCCATGGGGCTGCGAAGAGTCAGACACGACTGAGCGACTTCACTTTCACTTCATTATCTGGTTTTAATGCTTGCAATGTTAATAATGATAAAACTTGTCTTAGAATGATTTATATTGAAACACCTGAGTCTTTTGGTAATAAGAAACTGAAACTTTCATCTCAATTTACATAATTTTTGTTAAAATAAGTATCAAAACAATATCAAGACTCCCAAATATAAAAACATGTTCTACAAACAAAAATAAAACTATGGAAAAGTAGACAAATTACAAATACCAGGAGCAAAAAAAGATTTTTTTAAATATGATGGAGTGTCAATTACTATAACTTTTTTAAAAACACCAGCTTTATCGAAATAGAATTCATATAACATTCACTCTTGTGAACTTTACAATTCAATAATTCTTAGCATATTGTTAAAGCAGTATGGCCATCACCAGTCTAAACTAAGAACATTTTTATCACCCCAAAAAGCCGCTCCATATCCATTGGCCATCACTCTTAGGTCTCTCTTCCATCCTCATTACCCATTATCTTGAACACCAATAAGAAACTTCTAATTTACTAAGCCCTGTGGAGCTGCCTATGCAGGACATTTCACATAAATGGAA
The DNA here is from genome assembly GCF_033118175.1 of Dama dama. Lineage (NCBI taxonomy): Eukaryota > Metazoa > Chordata > Mammalia > Artiodactyla > Cervidae > Dama > Dama dama. The sequence continues at coordinate 44,382,683 of NC_083712.1, read as the reverse complement.
TCATACAAATATGGTCTTTTATGACTGACTTCTTTCATTTAGCAGAGCGTTTTCAAGGTTCACCCATATTGTAGCATTAACCAGTATCTAACTTCTTTTTATTGCCAAACAACATTCCATTATATGAACATACTAAATTCTGTTTATCCATTCAGAAATTGGTGGCTACTTGGACTGCTTCCACATTGTGGTTACTGCAATGTAGCTAAAAATATTCGTGTACAAGTTTTCGTGCGGACTTGTTTTCATTCCTCCTGTGTGTAAACCCTGGAGAGAGATTGCTGGGTCATATGGTAACTCCGTGTTGAATCATTTGAGGAACTGCTGGCCCCAGTTTACACACCCACTAAAAGCGTGTGAGAGTTTCGTTCTCTGCATCCTCCCCAACACTTATCTGTCCTTTTTATCTAAGCCAGACTAGTGGGTGTACACTGGTGTCCTGTGCTTCTGATTTGGATTTCCCTACTGACTGGTGATGTTCAGCATACATTCATGCCTTACTGGCCACATGTACATGTTCTCTGGAGAAAGGCCGATTCGAATCCTTTGTCCTTTTATTATTGTCTTTTATTCTTGAGTTATGTTCTTTATATATTCTTGATACAAGCTCCTTATCATATACGTATTTTGCAGATACTGTCTCCTATTACGTGAGTTTTCTCATTTGATGGTGTTCTTTGAAGCAGAGAAAGTTTTTAAACTAGATGGTATTGCAATTTACTTATTTTTTTCTTTTGTTGTTTGTGCTTTTGGTGTCATACGTAACAAATTCATATCAAATCAAATCCAAAGTCACAAAGATTTACTCCTATGTTTTCTAAGAGATTTTATACTGTTAGCTCTTACATTTAGATATTTGATCCATTTTGCATTAATTTTTGTACAGAGTAGCAAAGAAAAATCTAACTTCATTCTTTTGCATATGGCTATCCAGCTGTCCCAGCACTATATGACTATCTGTATTCTTTCTGCAATGAGTGGCCTTGGCATCCTTGTCAAAAATCAACAGACTGGAATGTAAGGGTTTACTCCTTAACTCTTAACTCTATTGAACAGATCTAGATGTTTGGTTTGATGCCAGTGTAACACTCTCTTGACTTTCATAGCTTTGTAGAAAGCTGTTTCCACCTCTGCATTCTTTTTGTTATGGTTAAAAAATACAAACAATTTACTATCTTAATGATTTTTATGTGCACAGTTCAGTAGGGTTATGTATTTTCACATTGTGGAGAAACAGATTTCTACAACTACTTCATCGTGCAAATCTTAAGCTATATAACTTCCTATCCACCTCCCCTCCACCTTCTGGAAATTATCATTCTACCTTCTGTTCTAATGACTCTGAATATTTAGGTAACTCATGAAAGTGAAATCATAGTGTTCTCAGAGTCTGTCCATTTTGCAAGCATATGTCAGAGGTTCCTCCTTTTTAAGGCTGAGGATTTCATTAGATGTATCCCACAATTCTGTTCAACAGTTTATCCACTGATGGACATTTGGGGTGTTCCACTTCTGGGCTTTGTGAAGTACTGCTGTGAACATGGGTATGCAAATATCTCCTTGAGATCTTGCTTTCAAATCTTTTAGATATATAGTGAGAAACAGGATAGAGGTATCGTGTGCTATTTCTAATTTTGTAAGGAGCTGTCATGTTACTTTCCATAGGGTGCACCATCTTACAACCCCACCAGCAGCACACAAGGCTTCCAGTTTCTCCCTAAACTTGCCACCTTTTGTTATTTTGCTTTTTTAAAAAAAATAGTAGCCATCCTCATAGGTATGAGGTAGTTTTGATTGGCATTTCTCTGACAATTAGTGAAAGTTGAGAATTTTTTCATATGCTTCTTTGTTATTTGTATAACATCTTCAGATAAATGTCTAATTCAAATCCTTTTCCCTCTTTTTAATTGGGATAATTAATTTTACTATTGTTGTAGAGTTGTAGGAGTTCGTTGCATATTCTGGATATTAATGACTCATCAGATATATGATTTGCAAATATTTTCTCCCTTTCTGTAGGTTGTCATTTCACTTTGTAGTATCTTTTTGTATACAAAAGTTTACAACTTTGATGTAAGCCCATTTGTCTATTTTTAGTTTTGCTACCTGTGGTTTGGGAGTCAGATCCAAGAAATCACAGCCAAGTCCAACATTATGAAGCTTTTTTCTATGCTTCATTCTCATAGTTTTGTCATTTTAGGCTTTTAATCTACGTTGAGTTAATCTTTTATTTGGTATAAGGGTACAACTTCACTTTCTCCTTTGGATGTCCTTTATTCCCAGCACCATTTGTTGAAGAGACTGTCCTTTCCCCATTGAGTAGTCTTGGCACCCTTGCTGAAGATCATTAAAAAGTATATATACAAGAGCTTGTTTGGGGCTCTGTATTCTGTTCCATTCGTGTATTGGCCTGTCTTTACACCAGTATCACACTCTTTAGATTACTGTAGATGTGTAATATGTTTTGAAATCAGGAGGTGTGAGTTCTCCAGTTTTGCTGTTTTTCACATCTGTTTAGGCTCTTCACAGTCCCTTGAGATTCCATGTGAATTTTAGGATGAATTTTTCTTTTCTGCAAAAAATGCCATTGGGACTTGGATAGAAATTGTAATTGAATTTCAGTAGCAGCTTATCAAATTTCTGTGGGGGGAAAAAAAGGTCAGCTGGCATTCTGAGGATGACTGTGTTGAATCTGAAGATCACTTTGGAGGGCATGGCACTTTAACACTAAGGGCTCCAATCCAATACCATGAAATCACTTTCCACCTACTTGGTTTCTTTCAACAATGTTTTGTAGTTTTGAAAGTCAATGCATTCATCTTATTTTGTTAAGTTTATTCTTAAGTATCTTAGTATTTCTGTTGATACTATAAATGAAACATTTCATTTTCATATTGTTCATTGCTAGTATCAGCAATGCAAATGATCTTTGTATATTCAACTTTTATTCTACAGCCTTACTGAACCATTTTTTAGACTCTAATCATTTTTTTTTCCTTTTGTAGATTCCTTAGGATTTTCTATATAAAAGATCAAGTCTTCTGCAAACAGAGAAAATTTTACTTATTTCTTTCTAATCGTGACATGTTTTATTTTTTTTCCTTGCCTACTCACACTGGATAAATCTTCAATATGTAACAAAGTGGCAAGGGTAGACACCTTTGCCTTGTTTCTGATAAGGGGCACAAAAAGTCTTCCCACTTTTCCAGAAAATATGATGTTAGCTACGAGTTTTTCATAAATGCTCATTTTCAGGAATTAACAAAATTCCTTTTTATTCCGGGCATATTAGATACTTTCCTTTTAGTTATAAAATGGTGTTGGATTTTGGCAGTGCTTATGTGTTTACTGAGATAATCATGGCTTTTCTCTTTTATTCCATTAATAAGGAGATTAGATTGATTTTCACAACCAATCTTACATTCCTATAGTAAGTCTCAAATGGTTAGAATACACAGTCCTTTTTATATACTGCTAGACTACGTTTCCCTTTTTCTAAGGATTTTGAGTCTATATTCACAGGGCTATTCATAGGATTCAGGATTCATATTCACAGGATATTAGTTTTCTTGGGATAGTTTTGTCTGCTTTTGGTATCAGGGTAGTACAGTCGTCATAGAATGCTTTGAAAAGTAATCACTCCCCTTTTATTTTTTTCCTGAAGATTTTCTGAAGGATTTCTATCAAAACCTCTACAAATTCACAAATAAAGCCATCTGGTCTTGGGCTTTTCTTTGAGCAAAGTTTTATTTATTATTAATTAAATCTCTTTATTTGCTATAGGTCTATTCAGATTTTCTACTTCTCCTTGATTCAGTTTCAACAGTATTTATCATTCTAGGAACCTGTCCCCTTCACCTGTGTGATCTTTTGTTAACATACAATTATTGATAATATTCTCTTACAATCCTCTATTTCTTTAAGCTAACCTCCTGAATGGTCAAGGCTGTTTATATCTGTAACTTACTGTCCTCCTCTGACTCACTAGTAATTCTTCCCGGTGAGGTCTAGGAGCAAAAGCAAAGGGTCAGATCAGTCCACTTGCGTCTTGCTGACATGTATGTTTAAACACTCCCCAAGTCTTTATGCTATTTTTATCAGGGAGTCAAAGGAAAATGAAGTCTTTGTCATCAAGAAACATTCCTTATGTGTACTTATGAGACCTTGTTATACCAAATTGTATCAATTAATTTGAAAAACTATTATTCAAACAAATACTGTCAAAGCTTACTCTAACCACTGACTTTGTATCTCAACAGTTCATAGGCATCATGGTTCTACTCTGTTTTCAAGTTGAATCATGACTTTGGGAAAAAGGAGGCCTGCTCTGAAACAAATGCTGGCAGTTGCATGCCAAAGCAGCACTTTCACAGAACTTTCTGATATTTTGAATTCTTTCCCATTAAATGAATAAAGCATAGAGATTTGAAAAGGCCTCCTATGCACTAAAAGACACAAAAATTATTCTTTGAAATCAATACAGTATTTCCAATCAAATCTGAGATGTTCAAAGAATATAAATCTGGAGATCATGTCTTTAAAATCAGGAGGCATTTTAAATCAAACTTAAAACGGAGAAGCCACAAAAAAGAATTCTATCTGAAATCCCAAAATACCAGTCAGGCCCAAATCTTGACAATTTAGCCAATTAAGGTACTATCCTAATGAGAGAAAATATTAGTCAAAAAGTTAAAAAAAAACCAGACTGGGGGTTCACACTCCCAGACAAACTTAAGGTTATTCTCCCAAAATGACTATATAGTCATTTAAAAATATATTTTCTCAAAAATAAAGAGCTGTTTTCTCCATTTGTTTCCTTTTAGAGATAAAGTATTTGATGAATTTATCATGTCTGAAAAATGTAACTTGGATGTAAACACGTTTCTCATTTAGAATGTTAGGTAAAAGGATCCTCCTCAGTCTTACCTACTATGTTTAAGAAGGAAGTAGAAGGTTTCATAGACCAGGGCAAGAGTCTGGGAGAGACAAGTTTTGTAAATTTGTCAGGGTTCAGATAAGAAATACTTTAGGTTTCACAGACCGTAAGATCCCAGTTACAACGACTCAATACTGTCATTTTAGTTTGCAAATGTGGGTGACCGTGCTCAGGAGAACCCGCTGGACTGTGGGGCATAGTTTGCAGGCCCTCAGTCGACAAGAAGGGCTTCCCCAGTGGGCCAGTGGTAAAAGAATCTGCTTGCCATGCAGGAGACACAGGTTCAATCCCTGGGTTGGGAAGACTCCCGGGAGGAGGGCATGGCAAGTCACTCCAGCAGTCTCGCTTGGGGAATCTCACAGCAGAGGAGCCTGGTGCACTAAGGTGCACGGCGTTGCCAAGAGTTGCACACCGACTGAAGCGCCGGAGCTCGAGCACAAGTCTACAGGAAAATGCAAGGAGGCGGCCCCGGTCCTGCGGACACGTCATGGGGGAGCAAACGGGTCAGGCATCCGATACACTCTGGTTCAACTTCGGGTTTACCCTCTGCTAAAGTGGTGGCATTTTTTTCCCCACCCAGCAGATAATCAGCTCCGGACTTCAGAGGTAACAGAGAGTGAAGGAGGAAAGGCAAGACGGACAGTTTCTTTCTTAGCAACGTCTTAGACACCACACAAGCCACAGTCCAAAACTGAGCCTGAGTGTGAGCACGGCTTTGCTTTGAGCCCGCTTCCCTGACACTCCGCGAACGGAGCTCAGGCCTGAGGGCGAGCTGCTGATTCGGTGGCCTCTCAACTCCGCACTCACCAGGAAGCAGCCCACAGTCGGCACTCTGGCCGAAAGGCTGAAGAATGAGCAAAACAACCCTCAGATTTTTCATTTTTAATAGTGTCAAGTCCGGAAGCTTTGTGGAAAACATGCTTTCGGAGAAACCAAAGGCTCTCTTGATCCATTGGCAAAATCTGGCTTCATAAATCTTGAGATATTAAGACACAGCAGGCATACCCTCCCACATGGCAACTCCACCTCCTCCAACATGTTACAGTAAGTGCTGAAAGCGCATACTACTGACTTGGTAACTATTCAGTTCTGGAGCTCTGCTGAAAGCTCCTACTTGGCTTTGGTTTTGTATGTGTCTCCATCAAGCAAGCTTAATTGTGTTCTGCTGCCCTCAGGTGTCCAGATTTTAATACACATGATTAGCTGGCAAAACAGGATGCTCTGTAAATTTACCAACCAAGAAGCTATAACTGTGATATTCAAAGAACTCTTTCATAAACCCCAAACACAAAGCTAGTGTGCTAAAAGTTCAACCTTTAGAGATATCTGAAATATTACTGGGATTTTCCCCAGCACTTCTATAATACATTGCCACTGAAAAAGGAGCCAGAAATAGCATGAAGAAAAGAATATATATGGCAACTGAAAATAATATTGTAACACAGTGACTCTCAAAGTACGGTTCAGGGATTCTCTTCAGGGTATCCATGAAGTCAAACCTATTTTCATAATAACAATAAAAACATTTTTCAGTCTCTCTCTCGTAAGTTACTGTGGAGTATTCTAGAAGCTACCTGACTTGTGATATAACGTGACAGACAAAACATGGAAGCAGAGAATCTAGCAGTCTACTCTTAAACCAAACATGAAAGAGATTTGCAAACAATTTTAAATGCGAATTTTTTCACTAAATTTTATTTAATTATTACTCATCAGTTCAGTTCAGTCACTCAGTCATGTCTGACTCTTTGAGACCCCATGGACTGCAGCTCGCAAGGCTTCTCTGTCCATCACCAACTCCCGGAGTTTACTCAGATTCATGTCCATTGAGTCGGTGATGCCATCCAACCATCTCATCCTCTGTCGTCCCCTTCTCCTCTTGCCTTCCATCTTTAGCAGCATCAGGGTCTTTTCCAATGAGTCACTTCTTCACATCAGAGGGCCAAAGTATTGGAGCTTCAGCATCAGTCCTTCCAATGAATATTCAGGATTGATTTCCTTTAGAATTGACTGACTGGATCTCCTTGCTATCCAAGGGACTCTTAAGAATCTTCTCCAACACCACAGTTCAAAAGCATCAATTCTTCGGAGCTCAGTTTTCTTTATAGTCCAACTCTCACATCCATACATGACCACTGGAAAAACCATAGCCTTGACTAGATGCACCTTTGTTGGCAAAGTGATGTCTCTGCTTTTTAATATGCTGTCTAGGTTGGTCATAGCTTTTCTTCCAAGGAGCAAGGGTCTTTTAATTTCATGGCTGCAGTCACCATCTGCAGTGATTTTGGAGCTCCAAAAAATAGTCTGTCACTGTTTCCACTGTTTCCCCAACTATTTGCCATGAAGTGATGGGACCAGATGCCATGATCTTAGTTTTCTGAATGTTGAACTTTAAGCCATCTTTTTCACTCTCCTCTTTCACTTTCATCTAGAGGCTCTTTAGTTCTTCTTCGCTTTCTGTCACAAGGGTGGTGTCATCTGCATAACTGAGGTTATTGATATTTCTCCCAGCGATCCTGATTCCAGATTGTGATTCATCCAGTCCAGCATTTCTTATGATGTACTCTGCATATAAGTTAAATAAGCAGGGTGAGAATATATAGCCTTGACACACTCCTTTCCTGATTTGGAACCAGTCTGTTGTTCCATGTCCGTTTCTAACTATTGCTTCTTGACCTGCATACAGATTTCTCAGGAGGCAGGTCAGGTGGTCTGGTAGAAGTATATTATTCATTTAATTAGTTTATTAATGCTATTTTTAAGTGATTTAATAAATTTTCTAAATCACCCACTTTAGTTTTTAATATGGTAAATATTAACAGATATAAGTAAAAGTTTTTTGGTGGCCCTCAAAATATAAGAGTATAAAGGGATCCTGAGAACAAAAAGCTTGAGAATTATTTAGTAGCAGGGTCTGTTACTGCTTCATAAAAAGTCGTTCCTCTAAAATTTGTGAAGATAAAGAAAAAGACTGTTCTCATTATTAAATTACAAAGACTGATCTCTGCTTGTAACATGACTGTCTAGAAAGACAGGCATTAAAGTAAAGAAGAGGGTCAGAGGTTCCTGTCCCCTTCCTCATCCTCATTCCCCCTCTTCCCCAAACTATCTGCGGGAGGAAAGAGCCAACCCTGCCTTAATAAGAGTTTTGTCTATTTTCCTTTATCACTTTGTACTAATGATCTGTGAAAATGTGAAAAACTCATCATGGTAAGAAAGAGGAGGGTGAAATGGCTGAATAATGTATCAGTGAGAGGATCTGAGGTCCCTAAATGAGCCGCACTGACTCAACTGGAAAGCTATAGCTGCTGTATTTTATAAGTATGACCCGATTCTAAGAAAAGCAGAACTACCAAAAAGAAAGAGAAGAGGGTAGGGACAGGGAGGAAGGAATGCAGGGAAGGAAAATGGAAAGGGAGGCTGTCATCTTGAGGAGTGATGAGAGCCAGGAAGACCCACCCCCGCATGATTGATTCTGAGGCGCTTAAGCAAGGATTCCCACTAAAATTCTAGGCAGTTGCCACTCTGACAGTGATGGGAGCCTGGAGAAGTCACTGTGGCTGCAAAGTCCAACAGTCAAAGGAAGGACGCGGCACCGAGGGCGTGTACGAGAGCACTCCGAGGGGAGGAGGCTTAGCAGAAATAAGTATCACCCATGGCTGGAAGTCCACAGAGGGCAGGGGTCGGACAGAAAAAGAAACTGCAGCCAGGGCTGGCTCTCCTGGAAGAGGGACAGGTGACACGGGGCGGCAGGGACACCAAGAGGGGTCCCCAGAGACCACAGCGCCGCAGGAGGGGGCAGACGTCAGTTACCAGGACGACAACCGCAGGCGCCCACAGAGGCTTCCTGAGGTGTTAAAGGACTACCTAGCAACCTCACGGAGATCCGCGCTGCTCCTGAGGGTGGAGAGACGAGACGGCACGGTGTGAAAAGGAAAAGCATTGAAATTCTTCAATCGCAAGTCTTCCAATAGCCATTTTCCACTTCTGATAATAACCAAATATTTAACCCAGACTTCAAAATTTCAGTGTCCTAGAGAGTCCATCCTTGAATTATCACAATTATCCGTGCAGTTTACAAATTGAAAAATAATGAGTTCCTAAGATCTATCTTTTTAGCATCATCCTGTTACAAACGCTGTACTGTGTTCCTTGACTTCTTCCTTTCCTCTGCCAGCACAGTGTCCTTGCTGTGGTTTTACCCCTTATCCAACCTGTGACCCAACCCCCCAAAACCAGTAAGGCCCCGCCTCGTGCAACACAGCTGAGCACGCTGAGCAGCCGGCCGAGCACCCGCAGGCGCCAGCCCGACAGGCAGCCACCGCTCCGGAAGGACACGCGCCCCTCCCACCCCCGTGCGTGGCGGCGCGGGGCGGGGGCGGCCTGGCTCTGCCGGAAAGCACGGACAGCTTCGGATAAAACTGTCGCTCAAAACCCCGAGCCTCCGTGTTAAAGGGCAGATTTTGTCACAAAATCCTGATTTACAACAAAGCCCTGGCTACTGCCTCTGACCGTGGCCTGACCTGGGCAGTACTGCCTTGTGGGTGGCTTCCAACTTTTAGCTGTGAAACCGGCCAACTCCTATGCTTCCACCTACCCCACTCTCGACTGCAACTCAGCTCCATTTCTAAAACTTCCTCCCTTTCAGGGTCCAGTTCTGAGAAGCTCCTGACCACTTTCCCGGCCCTGCTGCCTGTCTTCAGTCTTGGATTCAAGGCTGCATTTTGAATATGACTGGAGCACAAGAGAGATATTTGAAGTTAATACAGCACACCTGCAGATTAGCCCAGAAAAGGAAAAGGTATGAATTTATTCTAACATGATAAATCATTTTATTCATACTATTTCCAATAAAATGCAAGGCTTTAAAAAATAGTTTCAACTCTCTGCTTGTTGATAGTAACAACACCTAATACAACTTAGTTCCAATAGAGCAAGAGAAAAATAAATCTGTTTACTGTTTTGATAGAAATTGATCTGTATGTACAAGTCTAACTTACATACGGACTTCATAGAAGAAGGGGCATTTTAAAAATAAAAGAGATTACTTAGCAAATGTGACCACAATTATAAAATACTTATTTAATGAAGGTTAGTAAACCACTTGCAGATAAGTAAATTCGTATTATTGCTATAATAATGGTAAAAATCATTCATATTTTTTAAAGTAGGTACAGAAGGGAATCACCATTCTTTAGTTCCAATGATATGACTATAACATCTGAGTGAATATCCCCCCAAAATACTGTATATATTGCAGACTGCTTTTTTGCGGCCCACTTAGTGAAACGTATGTCATTAAGAGACCGTCCCCCCACTGCCTCTCTGCCGCAGCACCTCAGTCACCTCTCACCACCTCCGTAGGGAACCGGCTGAGGGTGGTGAGCCGACCAACACCACTCCATCTGGCTTCTGATCCTTACCCAGATGGCAGTGAACTTGGAGTGGAGCATAAGCACTAAAGTGTTTGTTTAATGATAGAATGAACTAGAAAAGGGGGAGCTAGAAAGGCATTCCAACATACGACACTGTGTTAGACTTCCTATGTTAGTATACCTTCTACCATTTTATTAGTAAGATTAGCAGCAAGAACCAAGGCCCATGCCAATGCATTTTCAACACACCATTCCATAGCATAGGAAGATGCTCAAAGACCAGCCCTAAGAAGAGAACCTCCCCGGTTACACCTTCCCCACCGAGAGCGTGAGGGCAAGCTCTCTCAGCACTGCTTAGAAAGGTCATGCTGTTACACTGCTATTAGGATACCATGGCAGGGAGAAAAGGGAAGTGGCTCATTAATTCATTTCCCAGGAGGATTACTCTGGCTCTGGACTAAGTGATGAGAGGTGAGGCCTAGGCAGTACAGCATAAGGAGAGGGTGAAAGGGGAAGAGATTAGAAATAATTCACTTTATGTTCTTTGTGAATGATTCACTTTCATAGGAGCCATGCTAGTAAATCAGACACTGTACCATAATTCAGGCAATCATGATGCAAGAGAAGCTACATCCAAAATTATGGATTAAAAACTTACCACCTAGAAGGAAAATTTATTTTTAAAAAGAATCCAGAGGAGGAAAAGAAGAGAAACACATTTTCACATGGTTAGTTTTTATGACAGCTGCTATATATTCAACAGTCTTGTAAGAGCATGCATTGTACACAAGAATAAAAAAGTCTAATATACAAAACTTAGACAACAATCTCCAGTATGTAGCACACACTTTTAAAAACAAAGCTGAGAACTAATAATCACTGAAAACATGATTTTGAAGATACAGAGAAATTTGTATTTATAATTTTCTCCCTCATATGTAATTTTGCCACTATAATCAGTTGTTAATTATGTATGATTGGCATAAATCAAGATAATACTAACCATTCACTTATATAAACTCTCTCTTATAGTCCAGTTGCCAAAAAGAAGTGTAGTATATCACTCAGTCACTTAGTTCAATTCCTCAAACACTGAAGACGAGCGAATCCAAGACCTAGGGTTCTGACCCATGCACAGAACACTCCAGGGCGTCTTGTTTGTATATCAAGCGTGTGGAGTTATCTGAATAAATAACAAACCTCACACCTTTATTTAATGCTATGTTTCAAATTATTGTGATTAACAAGACACATGTTTATTTGAAAGTACTATTAAAATGATATTAGCTTTTTAAAAAGCAATCCAGTTTTTAACAGAAATGGTGGTGGTAGTTTAATCGCTAAGTCGTGTCCGACTCTTGTGACCCCATGAACTGTACAGCCTGCCAGGCTCCTCTGTCCGTGGGATTCTCCAGGCAAGACTACTGAAACAAGTTGCCATTTCTTTCTCCAGGGGGTCGTCCCAACCCAGGGACTGAACCCACATCTGCACTGGCAGGCGGATTCTTCACCACTGAACCACCAGGGAGGCCTCCTTAATAGAAACAGATGCCTGCAAATCTAGCTACTTCTACAGGAGTTCTATGACGTGTTCAACCTTTACAGAAGGATCCAACTGTTACTAGATTCTTTTCTTCATTCTTACACATTTTCTCAGTCAGAACTGAGTCAATACACAACTATGGTATGTGGCTAGGACCGTAAGATAGCCGACGTGAAGAAGGTCCCCCATGCTGGGACCCACTGGCTTGGGTCAATGTTACGTGTGGACAAGCAAAATCAAAAGTGTCTCCTTCAGCTGATAGCCAGATTAGGAAACTGAGTAAGAGGCGAAGAAGGGGACAGAGTTGCAGCTGTTATCACAGGACCAACAGGGGACAGCAGTGGAAACCTGCTTCACCAGTGACAGGAAAACAGGTTAGGACGGTACGCTGACTGGCCAGCCCCACATCAAGTTGAATTAATGTCGGACTCTGACACTCACTCCAAGGCTCACACCGTGGGAATCCCAGTACTTCTCTCCACAAGACATTTTACCACCCTGTTAAACTGAGGCTTTTCCCCTCAGTCCATCTCAATGACCCCATACAGCTCCGTTTGCCTTTCTTAAAGGGGAGAACAAGAAAAGGAGTTATCCTTTTTCTTGTTTAAAATAAGGTGTGACCTTTTGGAACAGAAAAACAAACGAGGGCCATTATCTAAGTTTTAGTTCTTTTAATGTGATTTCTTAATTGTAGGGTCAAAACCATATGGAAAGTCAAGGGATGATATAGACTACTTATAAGCAATGTGATTTTCTCTTCAAAATAAATGGATGTGGGACTAGGAAATAATTTTTGTGCTATGTACATGTTGATCTGTGTTTATCTAAAACATTTCTTATTGTCTCTAATATGAACAGTTTAAGTAAGAGCTAAAATTCCACCTCTGTGAAAGGTGAAAGTTTAGTTATAATTATAAATTTAAGAAGTTCATGCTATACTTTATGTAGATTATATTGATATTTCAACAAGCAAAAGACCAGGTAAGCTGAGGGGTGTTTAAAAAACTTATCTCTTAACACTTGCTACTATATTTAGTGAAAACATAGTCAACACTTTCAGATCAAACTTAACATCCTTTTTCTGCTATCCTGTATCAACCCTCATAGCTAACCAAAAAACAAAACCAAAACCAAAAGTAAAAGCTCAGTCTCTGCCATCTAGTGGACAAAGAAGATAACAGACCACGCGCATTATAGCTAGAACAACTCCAGACAAGTAGACAATACGGTACTTCCTTAAAATTATGCTCAGTGCTAGCATGTAAGAAAGCTATTTCTTTTTCCAAAGGTTTATGTTTACCTACCTGCCATGTAGAGAATGGGATAAAAGAAGGCAGAGGGTAAACATGTATGAACACAAAAGCAAAGATAAGCCCAGGAAGTTCTAGAGCTCTCTCTGTAAGACAGCTCCACACCCCTACACTTACATGGCCGTGGAGATCTGTGTTAAGAAGCATCATTGCACAGGTGAGGCAATGGACTCCATCTAATGGAAGAGACAAGGACAGAAAGCATTAATTCACTAGTTCCTGTTGGACCACTCAATATTATTAAAACAGCATACCTATGCTTAATTAAGAACCTATGAAAACACAATCCTGTGGCTAGGCACAATTAATCATATTCATTTGGGGAAACAGAAAATAGATAAGAAAACGTTATTAAAAGAATCTCAGTGCACAGACTTGAACTCTACTGGTGATGAAGTCAATTGGTCCTAACTCTGAAGGACAATTTGACAGTAAATGTCTCAAGCTTTGAAACAGTGTCCTTTGACACAGCAAATCCACTTCGGAGACTTCATATTAATACTAATGAAATAAAAGAGCTACCCGAAATACAAGCTACCCAAAATACAAGCAAGCTAAAGGAAGCTTGCTGACAATGGGAGTGAGTGAATATGACCCACCTAAAACACAATTCTGTTATGTTGAAGTCATTAAAAATGTTGTCCAAGTACACACGTTGAAATGGAAAGATATTTCACAATAATTATATCCAGTATGATTCTATTTAAATATAATACATCTAGAATGATCTATAACATAATATTAAAAGATATTATTATTTCTGGATAATAAAATTATAATTTTACTCTTTTTACTTATGGTTTCTCAATTTTCTATAAGATATGGAAAAGAAAATAAATTATTTAATGCTGTTATTTTTAAAATTTTATTTTCTAGAATGAAAGTGAATTAGGAAAGAAGCAAAAGTTAAAGAAAACCAATATGTGCATCTTCCACTGTTTACTCTTTGGGTATTAGTTCTCTGGCTAAAAATATATAGACAGGAATAGTTATCCTTCCACTTGCCACTCCTTTAAGGCAACATTTAGGTTGACTGGCCCAGGATACAACTGATCAGACAAAAGTGAAATACCAAAATAATCACTGAAGATTTAAAAATTAACTAACCTAAAGGAAATGCGTTACCCAAACCAGCAAGATCATTTCACACTTACATGGAAACATCACTTTCTCTTCTTATTTTACAAAGGGAAAGAAAAAGCTCTATTCTCTCCCTGCAATTCTCAATCCAAGTACAGTGCAGCAGTTGCAGATGGGAGAAAAATCTGATTAATTTATACTAAATGTACAAAAAGGTTTGTCCAACTGCTGAATTCATGAATTAAAGATGCCTCATTTTCCAAAATATGCCTTTGAGCTCAGTAGGTGATTTCTCTAAGTAGAATATCTCTAAGCAGATGCTGCTGAATGCCTAAAAGTTCACTTATTCCAGTATTCTAAATACATATAAAAACAGGTTCTTCAAAGTATTTATAAAACTCTGCAGCGAACTCTCAAATATCTTCATCAACAGCCAACTGAATACACGAATCCACAGTCCCTGCTTCACTTAGGAATGTCAGGGTCTTCTCAGATTTGAAGAACGTTCTAACAAAAACAATTCACCTCTATACCTTTCATTATCTTGTCAAGACCAACAGTGACACAGTGAATAAATGGTCTTAGCAGAGTCAAAAGAATAAAGAAAGACAGTTCCCATTTTACAGATGAGAACATGACTTTAACAATCAGACAATTAATTTAGCTACAGCCTGCAGGGCAGAGGCAGGAGGAACAACCGCTTTCGTCAATATAAAGAACACCGACACAATGTTAACTGGCCATACAGAAGTTAAGAGACAATTATAATTCCTAGTGCATCTAGTCTCAGTGACCTAGTCTAGAATTCTTAGGTTTATGAAAGATACTCCAATTGGAAGTGAATATTTTTTTATTTTAAACCCTGAAAGCTTGGCCTTATTATAAGAATTGAAATGGAGAAATGATCTCTCTTCTTAGAGTATATAAAAAATTAAATAGCTTAAAGTTGCTTTTTAAAATAGTAAACACAAATATAGGTCATTAAAATCATAAACCTGAGTCAGTGGTCAGTGTTGGAAAAATGAATGCCCAAAGAAAGCATTGGAGATACAACCATACACTCCAGTGAGATTTGCAAATGTTTCTGGAACTAACCATAAAACTACACATGCACTTCATCAGGAAGCTTAGAAAATCAGGTGTATGGGAAGAAGAAAGTGGAAAGCTAGCTTTTCATTTATTACAGGGTGCATGGACATTAAAATCTCAGTGACAAACCATAAGCGATTTAAAGAAAGTATACTGTCATGCTATGGATATGGAAAATAAAGTGAAACTGCAGGAGCAACGACATCAAGCAGTCACTAAATACCGGTTTTCAAAGAGCATCTGATGACATGAGGGATGCTCACCAGGCAAGGGAAGGGCAGTAGGAAACAGAATTCTGTAATGATTCCAACTTGACATAAAGTATTGTACAAATAGACTAAAAGGAAGTAAATCAAACTGCTAACAGTTATTTCTAGGCAATTAGACATAACTCGATGATTTTCATTTTCTTCTACATAATTTTCTATATTTCCCACAATAAAATGTAACCTTTATATTGAGAAAAATAGCCCTTGTTATAAAGAAGAAATTTAAGCATTTCCATCAGATTACCTTGTGAAGCAATGGTATCTGGGTTACAGTAAAAATATCTATTGGAGAAGTGTACTAAAACTCTCTCTCGTTCTTGGGTTTCTCCCACAAGAGAAAATGCTTTAAAGAAATACCTAAAAAAGAGTTAAAAGGGAAAAGGTGAATTTTTAGAAAATGTGACTATACTGTTTGACTGTTAAACTTAATTCATATAAACATAAGAAACTAATAATACAAGGTAAGATATTTTAGTTATTCTTTAAAAATCACTAGATGGTTATTCAACATAAATCTATATTGACACTATTATTATAGGAAATGTCTATAAAAAAGATGACAGAGCAACAGCATGGTGGCCAATACATCAAAAAACAGGCTTGGGAAGGTGGGTGATTTCCACATATGATGTCAAGAAGCCATTTTTAAAGATGAGTCAGAAAAAACTAAGGAACACTGAGGTCTGGATGCATAACCACATGATCTATGTCTTAAAACTTGACAAAGATCACAGTGTTTCTTTGTCATTTTGTTACTTGACGGTAATGACCCACTATTAAAATTACAATTATACAGTCTTGTGCACGGTAGATTTCTGTTCATTTTATTTTGCCTATTATTACCACAGTCTATCTTTAACTTGCTACGTGAGAGAGAGACTGGAAAATAAAACCCTAATTTGTCTTTTGAATTAGGAATGCCAATCGATCAGAGTCACGGAGAGTACTATCTATTAGAGATGCACCCAGGACTCTCACTCCACAAAGTAACGCATTGCCCTAAACGTGAGACGAGGAAGAAAAAATTATTTAAAATGTCCTAAGAAAACCTGCTTCTGAGAGAAACATATCATAAACCATATTTGACGATGAAAATGTTGCTGACTTCCTTACTTGCAGTTAATCTAAATTATATTGACCTAACTTTAATTTCTAATTTTTTTTTTTATAAACCACATGAGAAAGCAAAGCAAAAATATAGATCTTTCCCCCACCTTTCCCTGTTTTCATCAGAAAACCTCTAAGTACCCCTGATTCATGCAAAGAGCTGGAGACTAACTCACTGCTGTGCATTCTAACTGAACATCTTCACTTTACCTCGCAGGCTTCAGTTTCCTGATCTGTAAAACTAGAGTGTTACACAAGATGATCTCAGAGCTCCTCCAGGCTCTGAGTTTATAAGATTAAATGCTGGCTGGGTTTTACCTTCAGCTGCGCTTAGAAGTTGACAGTACAGTGTGAGACGTGAGGGTCAGTGTGTTTCCAAACCCATTTGAACAGATCAGCAACAAGTAATACTGACTAAAATGGTTTTACAGATACTTTCTGCTGATTATCCTGATATTGATTTTTATCCTGTTCATTAGGTAATTTCAAAGTACTCTTTGAAAAAGCTATTAGGCTATTGTAAACAAATAATTAGAGAAAAAAAGTCTTTAATTCTGCCGTCTATAAACTGTGCCTTTTTAAAAAATTTGATCATTCAAAAACCAAGTTCCCACAGATTCCATTTCTCCAAGCCTTACTTTGCCAGCTATTCTTTACTCTGTCATATACTTCATGCAGAATATGGGTTCATATGTAATTTCACAAAGACAATACATTTTCCCCACTTTCCACAATGTTTACTCTCCATGATACACTCTGAGCTAAGGTCACAAAGTAACTGTGGGTCTAAAAAAGTAAAAATCAGACTTTACCTTCAGCACATCATTTTCTATTCTCAGAATTAACTATTTAGAAGCAAAGAACAGGTAATATTTAATCATACCTGAGAGATTGATCCAGTGTCATTCCTGTAAAATCAAAAAACTTCAAATATTCTTCCGCAACTAGTTTGCTAAATTCATTGCTGTAAGAAAGTAAAATAGACTTGGTTATTAAAACTGAAGCCACCAGAACACACACACACACACACACACACACACACACGCGCGCGCGTGTAAGGATGCACTCTGACACCAGCCCTGGGGCGGGACGTACTTCTTGCCTAGGTGCTTTGCCACGTCCGACCTTTTGAACCTGTCGAGTTGATAAAGGCGCTTGGCCAGCCTTTTGGCTGCTTCTATGTTGCTGCTGGTACCGTTACTGAGACTTCCTGAGGCCTCCTTTTCCAGAATTTCAGTGCTCCCCATTTCAGAATGAGCCTCTAGCAGAGATGTTTTCACCCCAGCATTGCTGTAAGAATTGATAAAGAAGGAAACAAAAGAATAGAAAAGATTGTTTTTGTGTGGCAAAAAGGAAAATAGCTAAGGAAATCATCATGATACTGTAGAACAAATGAAAAACTATTTTAAATGATATATCTTATGCTTAATTATTAATAAAACTATTCTCAGTTATTCTATTTTGAGATACTAGAGAAGTGATTGCTTAAACCCTAGATGACCAGTTATCAAACCTTTTGGTCTCAAACTTTGATATTCTTAGAAGTATAGAAGACTTCAAAGACCTTTGTGTATGTGGGTTATGTCTACTGATATTCACTGCATGAGTAATTAAAATGGAAAAATTCAAATATTCACTTAATAATAAAAAATCCATTTCACAAATATAGATAACATATTTAATTAAAAATAACCATATTTTCTAAAACAATAGCATAAATTGTAAAGAGACAAGCAAGAGCGGTTTATGTCTTTTATAAATTTCTTTAATGTCTGGTGCAACTAGAAGACAGCTGGACTTCACAGTCACTTCTACATTAGATCATCAACAATACATCATTGTGGCTGAAAATATCAAGAAAATCTGGCCTCCACAGAAATAGAAAACTAGGGAGCACTTTAATATCCTTAATTGTGGATATTGCTTTTTGATATGATGCCAAAATAAAACAAGTGGTACTTTCTTAAAAGTTAGTTGTAATATACTGATAGAATCTAAACTTCTATCAATGAGTTTTTTGTACTCTTACATTAA
Source organism: Dama dama (assembly GCF_033118175.1). Classification (NCBI taxonomy): domain Eukaryota; kingdom Metazoa; phylum Chordata; class Mammalia; order Artiodactyla; family Cervidae; genus Dama; species Dama dama. The sequence continues at coordinate 44,363,940 of NC_083712.1, read as the reverse complement.
AAATGTCCCACACTTTGAAAGCATCTTACCCAGGCATGATTCTACAACATAAATTGGTCAATTGAAGAATATTTGCTGACACATTTCATTATTTAAAAAAGAAACTTACTAACATTACCACTAACATCCTCAGAAAAGTTGCTAAGTACTGGGAAGCTGCTAAACTTGCTGGTAGATACAAGTTTTCCAAAATTCTAATTTTTGATTGAAACTTAAATTTTATCACTGGCAACAACAACAACAACAAAAACAGTTGTTTTCCTTAAATAGGCTCACTCCATTAGTTTTCAAGAAAATGTTTGCCAAAGCCAGTTTATCAGTTAGACTTTGAAAGAAAATGGCATTTCCATGAAAAAAGTGACCAGCGTAAAGCTCACAACTCAAACTACATGAGTGCTTTTTCTAGAGTGCTTCAAGTAGAGTTTGCATTTCACTACACGTGAAATGAAATGGCAGGTAGCCAAGGGCTGAAAAGTAATTAATTGGCACTGCTTGATCAAGGACATCATGAGGTGAAACCGGCCTTCATTCCTCTTTTGAACTCACAGCAGAGAAGAGTAAAGCGCGCTGGACCAGCGTGGAGCCGCTGCCTTGGTTGGCACTGGGGCTTCCATCACTGCTTTTGTACAGTTAGCGTGTATCAGCTTTGCCATCAACAGGGTGACAGAGGAAAACAGGGCTGCACTGTTATTACAAAATAATTTTGGCCTCACAAACCCACTGAAAGGGTCCCAGGAAGCCACAGAACCACCATGTGAGAAGCTGGGCTCTAGCTGGGTGCCGCAGCACACGCCTCTAGCACCAGCACCGTGAACGCTGTGACTCCCAGGCCTTCATTTCGACTTCTGACAACGCAGAGCTATGCCCCAGGTAAACAGCTGTGCTTGGGGAGCCTTCCAGCACACTCACTGTGGACTCTAAAGCAAAGGTTTTTTTTTTTTTTGCTGTGATGAACCAGAGAGTAACTATTTCAGGCTTGCAGGCCACATAAGCTCGCTGTCACACATGCTTTTTTTGATTTTGTTGTTTTCTCACAACCTTTCAATAATGTAAACGCCAGGAATCCTAGTCTGCATTCCCTTGCCCTATTCCACAGCTCTTTAACTTGTCCTGAATTATAAGCAGAGAATCATTGACTGTCCAAACCAGGACAGTCTGAGAAGGAAACACAGATGGTAAAATCATTAAATATGTGGTTACAATGGGGGGAAAAAATTACCAAAAAAAAAAAAAAAAAACTAGTTGTAAACTTACAAAAAATCCTTATAGCAAAGGGAAGACATCTTCAAGCAGAACTGCTCAAGCTCGACCTCGGCGCCTATCTACCTAAGTCACGACGTCCCATGTCGCTCTGACCTGCCATCTGAGCGGCAGCTTCTGTCTGCACAGCCAGCTGGTGACCAAGGAGCGCCTGGGGCTGCAGGGTCCCGGCGCCCCCAGCCACTGCCGGGCGTGAAGGGTCACCGTCCCTCGCAGCCTCTCGCCAAGCCTACTTATCAGCAAGCACTGCACAAACCATGCAAAATTTCTGTTCAACACATCAGCTCACACACTCCAGACGTGACTGTGGAGAAGCTGGAGGTTCAAAGTGGAGATGTGCAAACCTGGGCTGACTTCTTTTACTGTAACCATTGATAATAATGCTTCATTTTTCTAAAGTCGAAGTCAAATGTTAAACCATAGTCCATGCCAAGACAACAGAAACAAACGGGAATCCACCCAGGCAAACCAAGACATTTGGTAACCCTCCCTAAACAATCAGCCACCTTAAACAACTTTCCAATAGAAAGACCCACCAATTAAAATAAATTGCCTTATTGCAATAAAATCTTCACGTAAATACATTTAAATACTGTTTTCATTGTAAACCTTCCTTTATAAAGTTCACATTACCAAATGGTTTTGTGAAATTTATCCTATCAGACAATTGAATTCTTTAATTATTATATACAGCAAACCTGTAAGCAAATTCATAGAAAATTATTTCTTTTAAAGGTCACCTCACCCTTTGTGTTTTCCCAAGTAAATGGTGAAAGTATAAAATATTTATTCTAAGAACTCTTATTTACAGTCAAGTAGTCTTTATAATTAGGAAAAGAAAACCCGTGGAGTGGTGCCCCCATACATTCTCTTACTCTGCATGTTAGTGATTCTGTAGGAAAAAAACAATGTCAAAGAAAGGATTTTTCTTCTCAAATAAACTGCTACTTATTATTGCTTACTTCTCAGGGCAAACTCATGGCATGCATTTAGTCACTCCATGAAAACAGCGTAATTATACTATATACACGGTACTGCAATGATGCTGTTCAAATACAAGAGGCTTATCGTAACAAATACATTCATTAGAGGTACTTAAAAATACAAGAAATTCTAAAATGCAGTATTGATTCCTATCCCTTATGTTTCCCATTTCTCGTGTTTACTGCCTCTCTGCCTGTCCTGGCCAGTCTATTTCACCTCATTTTCCTTACATTCCCCAGGAGGAGGTAATTTAAAAATCTGTACCAATCAGACTTTTCTGACTCTTCTTGAAAAAACTTCAGAGAAGAGGTAAGTAAGGAATACAATGAAGATAAGCATTTGCAATCCTAGATGGCTTCATTCCACCCCATTACAAGCAGAGAGGCTGTGCTTTCGGACTCAGAAAGCCTGGAAGTGTGATGGCAGCAGGGACTCACCAGCAGTATGACCGACACCAAGAGGCCATCCTGGAGCCGACGGGGCACCCAGGCCATCCTTCCTCTCAGCAGCCCCTCCCCAGGACTCGCCACCCCCCCCCCCCCCACCCCCACCAGCGCCACTGTCTGCTGGTTCACAGGGCTTCCAAGGACCTGGCTGGCTCCCTATGAGGTCATATTACTATGACCTCACACCCTTGGAAGTGTTTACTGTTGGGGGGTTGTAATGCTTTTACAGTCCTAATAAAAACAGAAGCCAGAACACAGGGGCCACTGTACATCAACGGCATAAACAACAGTGGCAGCTCAGCCTTATTCACACGAAGCAACTGATGACCCCTCTCGGCGGGGGTGACACCCCCGTTTGTTTCCTGGAATACACAAGACATTGTCCGTCTAGTCTGCTGAGTGTTAGATGCTTTCAGGAGTCTGAATTTTCCCTTCTTTATAGCTCCCTTTTTCTTCTCGATCAAGTAACTTTAAATCTCCTAAGGTAAAATCCTTACCAGTCACTTAAATATAGAAAAGACTCCCCAAAGGTCTATATCTCCCTGGGATATATATAAATGCACACCTCGAAACAAATATGGTTATACCCTATCGTCAATATCATCAAGAGAAGGACCAGATCACTGAGTCTGACCACCAAGCCTTTTCACAACCTGTTTAGCATACTAGGATTAAAGCACTTGCCAAATAAAATTAATAGCACACCCAGTTAAATCAGAATTTCAAGTAAACAAAAAACAGTTTTTATTGAAAGTATGTCTTGATAATTTTATGGGACATATGGACACTAAAAAAATACAAAAAACTTCATTATTCACTTGAAATTCAAATTTAACTGGGCATCCTGATTTTACCTGATAACCCTATCTCATGAATGCCTGTTCTAAATCATATTCCTTCCAGGTCTGTTTGACTGGCTTTTGTGATTTAATTTTTATTCCTACTATTTTTCTATTGTTTTATCGTCTCTCCGTTGACTGTGATCTGCTGATTCCTCCCTAATGTCCCCCAAATACAAAAGGAAAACCCTCTTTTCTCTGCACTGTGACTCTTCTTCCCCAGCCTGCACACTGCCACCACGCGTGCCATAAAATAAAATCCCCCCTTGACAAATATCCTGCACAAGATGAAAGCCCACATCCTGTGGCAGGTCGGTAAGGTCCTTCCCGAGCCGACCCCGAATGCCCGTTTACACTGGTCACCTCCACTGCCTTTGTGTTTGGGCCACACGGAGACATCAGCTGGGCTCACACCCCTTCCCCCTGTCCTTCCCATCGTCACTCCCGTCACCCCTACCCCCAAAGTCCTGGAGTTCACAAATTCTGCAAACTCATGATCCTACAAGTGCCCAAGGGAAATAACAGCTATTCTAAGAATCTTACTCCAACTCCCTGGCTGCATTCTCAGAGCAAACCTAGTTATTTCCTTATTACAGCTCTGCATTTTCAAAGTTCTACCTCTCTCACCTACCACTATCTTAAACTTCACTTTGTATCCACAAGAGTGGGCTGAGATTAGTCAACAGCCATCTTTTAAAAGAACGCAGAACTGAGCAACTGTGTCCATGCCTTTTGATGTCTTCTGTGCTCCTACAGGAACAACATGGGGCACTAACTTTCTGTCGTGTTCAGTTGCCAAATCGTGACTGACTTTTGCGACCCCCATGGACTGTGGCAGGCCATGCCTCCCTGTGCCTCACCATTTCTTGGAGTTTGCCCAAGTTCATGTCCATTGAATCAGTGATGCCATCCAAACATCTCATCCTCTGTCGCCCTCTTTTCCTTCTGCCTTCAATCTTTCCCAGCACCAGGGTCTCTTCCAGTGAATCAGCTCTTCACATCAGGTCGCCAAAGTACTGGAGTTTCATTAGGTTGGTACAAAAGTAACTGTGGTTTTGGACTATGAATTTTAAATCACTATAACTAAGCTCAAACACATCATTATTAATCAAAACAGGAATCACCACAATCAACACACTTTTGCCAACAAGAAATAAAGCAAAAAAAAAAAAAAAAAAAAAAAGCTTCACGATCTGATGAACTCTGGGAAAGCGTTTTCTGCCTCCTAATGGTTGTGGAAGCATTTTCCCTGCAGACAGTTTTCAAGATGCCTGAAGAAGTGGTAGTCGGTCGGCAATATGTCAGGCAAAATGGCGGGTGAGATGGAACTTTGTAGCACAGTTCATTCAACTTCTGAAGCATTGATTCTGAAACATGTGGTCAGGACTTGTCGTCGACTAGAATTGGGCCCATTCTGTTGACTAATACTAGCTGCAGATGTTGCAGTTTTCAGTCCATCTCATCAATTTGCTGAGCCTACTTCTCAGATGTAATGGTTTCCCCAGGATTCAGAAAGCTGTAGTGGATCAGACGGGTAGCAGACCACCAAAGTGACCATGACCCTTTTCTGGTGCAAGTTTGACTTTGGGAAGTGCTCTGGAGTTTCTTCTCGGTCCAACCACTAAGCTCGTCATCACTGGCTGTCATATAAAACCCACTTTTTAGTTACACGTAATAATCTGATTGAGAAATGGTTTGTTGTTGTGTACTGTAAGAGAAGACAACACTTCAAAATGATTTTTTTAAAATTTTCGGTCAGCTCATGAGGCACCCACTTATCAAACTTTTTCACCTTCCCAATTTGCTTCAAATGCTAATGACCATAGAATGGCTGACACTGAGTTCTTCGGCAACTTCTTGTGTAGCTGTAAGAGGCTCAGATTCGATAATGCTCCCAGTTGGTTGTTGTCAACTTCCATGGGCCAGCCACAACATTCCTCATCTTCAAGGCTCTCTTCTCTTTTGCAAAACTTCTTGAACCACCCCTACACTGCATGTTCATTAGCAGTTGCTGGGCCAAATGCATTGTTGATGTTGCAACTTGTCTCTGTTGCTTTATGACCCATTTTGAACTCGAATAAACATATTGCTCAAATTTGCTTTTTGTCTAGCATCATTTCTATAGTCTAAAATAAGTATAAAATAAACAGCAAGTAATAAGTCATTAGCAAAAAAACAGAAAGTGAGAAATGCACATTAAAATGATGTATAACATAACCACATTTAAGAACATATTCTAATATCAAACGGCAAAGTTTACCAATATTTAAAAAAAAAAAAAAAAACGCAATTACTTTTGCACCAACCTAATAGTTCAGTATAACTGAACCCGAAAAGTTCCAAGGGGACTGATATCAGCAGAGGGTACCAGATACACTATCTCATTTCATACTTACTTTAAGTTTTTTAAATGTCTTTAAATGTTTATATAATTGTGATAATAAAACTAGGATAAAAAAATTAAGAAGGCTAAGGTACACCTCCTGCATTTAGAAAACAACAATGAACAGTCACCTACCTCAGCTGCATACATAAGCTAGTCAGAGGCAAGTCAGAAGAATCCCAAGGAGTACGAGGAAATGACTCCAGTCACAAGGGGAATAAAAGGCCAGAGGGAGTGCTGTGACCATGTAGACTGAGGATGCAGTCATCGAGGCCCGAAGTTAGCAGACTCAGGGGAGTCAGAATGAAGGTAGTCAAGAAGGGTTCTCAGGGCAATAGCATGAGTGAGAGACACTTAAAATGCAGAAGCATAAACATCCACTGAGAAAGGAAAGGAAGTCTTCTTGTCTTCCATTATCTATGGCATTTATTTCTCAGGAAGAGCAGAGATAGCAACTAATCTTTTAAAAAAAAAAAAAAACTCTATCAAAAAAAATTTAATTACTTTTTTATTGAAGTATAATTGACTTATACTGATTAGTTTCAGGTAACAAAGAGATTCAGTAATACATACATATATATCTATATTCTTTTTCAGACTTTTTTCTCTCATAGGTTATTATAAAATATTGAGTATAATTCCCTGTGCTATACAGTAGGTCCTTGTTGTTTATTTTATATATAGTAGTACATATATATTAACCCCAAACTCCTGATTTATGCCTCTCTGCTTTTTCCTCTTTGGTAAACAAAGGTTTGTTTCGTATGTCTGTCAGTCTATTTCTGTTTTATATTTTAAGCTCATTTGCATTACTTTTATATTTTTAGATTCTACATATAAGGGATATTATATATGTCTTTGGCTTACTTCTTAGTATGGTAATCTCTAGGTCCATCCATATTGGTGCAAATAGCATTATTTCATTCAGTTTATGGCTGAGTAATATTCCATTGTATGTACGTACCACATCTTCTTTATCTACCTCTCTGTCAATTGACTCTTAGATTGTTTCTGAGTCTTGACTATTGTAAGTAGTGCTGCAATTAACAATGAGACGCCTGTATCTTTCTGAATTGTGGTTTTCTCTGGATATTTGCCTCTGAGTGGGATTGCAGGATCATGTGGTAGGTCTATTTTTAGTTTTTTAAGGAACCTCCATATTGTTCTCCATAGTGGCTGTATCAATTTACATTCCTACCAACAATGTAGGACAGTTCCCTTTTCTCCACATACTCTCCAGCATTTATTATTTGTAGACTTTTTGATAATGGCCATTCTGATCACTGTGGAGGTGATACCTCACTGGACTTTTAATTGGCATTTACCTAGTGATCACCAATGCTGAGCATCTTTTGATGTGCCTGTTGTCCATTTGCAAGTCTTTTTTAAGTAGAAGAGAGACAAGATGGCAGAGGAGTAGGTCAAAGTGGAGTACATCTGTCTTCACAGAGGCATCAGGAATGTATCTGCAGGTTCAGAGGCTCTCATAGAGGACCAGCTGAGTACTAACAGGAGTCCCTGACCACCAGAAAGGAACATATAGTTCCACTCAGAACTCACTAGGATGCAGGAAGGAAGAGAAAAAAGGAGAGTGAGCAGGACCTGACCTGCACCAGGAAGTGCGGGAGGTGAAGCAAGGGTGAGACCCCAGGCGGTTGGCTGAGACAGAAGGGAAGCATTTGAGGCCATCAGAGTAAAAGCAGCTCATCAACGACAGGCTGAAGGGAGCGAGAACCACACGGACAATCCGTGCTGCGGGCCTACATACCCCGGACAAGGACTCAAGTGCACCTGAACGCGCGGCGGCTGGGAGCTGGAGCATGGGAGCGGAGAGCAGTCCCAGGGCCAGGACTGCTGTTAACTGAGGGCGGACGACGGCCCCAGGGGCCAGGAGGGAGGAAACCTTCACGGAATGCCTTTGAAGGAACGCTGGGCAGCCAAGGAGGCAGGGCGCTGCCGCTGAGTCACAGGCAGCGGGTGGAGCCATCACTGTGGCCGCTCTCTCCACATGCAGGCGCAGGCAGCTGACCAACAAAGACCCCAGAGAGGGCAGCCCTTTGAGCACCTGACCAGCGGAGCAATAGAGAAGGACCCCAGGCAGGGGCGGAGCAACAGAGAGGGACCCCAGTCAGGGGCGGAGCAACAGAGAGGGACCCCAGGCAGGGGCGGAGCAACAGAGAGGGACCCCAGGCAGGGGCGGAGCAACAGAGAGGGACCCCAGGCAGGGGCAGAGCAACACAGAGGGACCCCAGGCAGGGGCGGAGCAACAGAGAGGGACCCCAGGCAGGGGCGGAGCAACACAGAGGGACCCCAGTCAGGGGCGGAGCAACAGAGAGGGACCCCAGGCAGGGGCGGAGCAACACAGAGGGACCCCAGGCAGGGGCGGAGCAACACAGAGGGACCCCAGTCAGGGGCGGAGCAACACAGAGGGACCCCAGTCAGGGGCGGAGCAACAGAGAGGGACCCCAGGCAGGGGCGGAGCAACACAGAGGGACCCCAGTCAGGGGCGGAGCAACAGAGAGGGACCCCAGGCAGGGGCGGAGCAACAGAGAGGGACCCCAGGCAGGGGCGGAGCAACAGAGAGGGACCCCAGGCAGGGGCGGGGCGGAGCAACACAGAGGGACCCCAGTCAGGGGTGGAGCAACAGAGAGGGACCCCAGGCAGGGGCGGAGCAACAGAGAGGGACCCCAGGCAGGGGCGGAGCAACAGAGAGGGACCCCAGGCAGGGGCGGAGCAACAGAGAGGGACCCCAGGCAGGGGCGGAGCAACAGAGAGGGACCCCAGGCAGGGGCGGAGCAACAGAGAGGGACCCCAGGCAGGGGCGGAGCAACACAGAGGGACCCCAGTCAGGGGCGGAGCAACAGAGAGGGACCCCAGGCAGGGGCGGAGCAACACAGAGGGACCCCAGGCAGGGGCGGAGCAACACAGAGGGACCCCAGGCAGGGGCGGAGCAACACAGAGGGACCCCAGTCAGGGGCGGAGCAACACAGAGGGACCCCAGTCAGGGGCGGAGCAACAGAGAGGGACCCCAGGCAGGGGCGGAGCAACAGAGAGGGACCCCAGTCAGGGGCGGAGCAACAGAGAGGGACCCCAGGCAGGGGCGGGGCGGAGCAACAGAGAAGGACCCCAGTCAGGGGCGCCCTGAGTACCTCCTATGTCAAGCAATAGAGAAGGACCAGCCAGGAAGGCCCTTTGGGTGTCAGCTGCCAGAGGACAGAAGAGAATTCTGATAGGGCCATTTCTTCTACACCTATGATCACTGCCTTCCCTATACACCTGGCGCTGCCGGGGCCCTGCGATCCAAGCAAGAGTGCCACCGCCACACTCGCTCCTCACGGGGCAGAGCCGACAGAGGCAAGAAAAGAATATTTACAGCATGTCTCCTGCAACTGTGTGCACCAGGCACCACGGGCGTCTGCATGATCCAAGCGGCCATGCACCTCCACGCTGGGTCCTCACTGGGGCCGAGCTGCCGGAGATGAGAAAAGAATCCTTACAGCACCGTGCGTGCAGTGCCTGTGTGCGCTTCCCTGTATATCTGCTTCAGCCGGGGGCCCCATGATCCGAGCAGCTGCACCACCTCCAGGCCCAGTCCTCACCGGGGCAGACCCAAGCCCTCCAGGGCAGCCTCAGGGCCAAACTCCTAGGGATGATCCTCATGCCGAGGTGGGGATAAAACCACAGCTGAGGTCCACAGGCAGAGTGATTGAGGAAAAGGATCAGAATCCTTCTCCCCAGCTGTACAAGCTGCAGATTAAATCCACACCATCAGCTGGGTGGACTCTGTGTTTATGGAATATATAACAGGACAGTGAGTGTTCTCACAAAAGAAAACGCCCTAGCTCTGGCAGCCGTGGACATTGGAGGTGAGGACACGCAGGAGTAGCACCAACTTAGGGTCTGAGCCATCCCTACAGCAAGTCCTGAGACCAGACACCTCAGTGCTGGAGGGTTTCCTAGGGAAGCAGAAGTGGGCTGTGGCTCAAAGTGGGGGAAAGGACGCTGATAGCTGAGACCCAAGAAAAACATTTATTATTATTCTTATATTTTGATTCATTCTGTAGTTGGTTCTCGATTTTCTTTTCCTCTTTTTTTGCTCTGTTGCTGTGGTTGCTGCTTTCATTATGATTATTATCTGTATTTTGGCTTTTGAGAACTTTATTTTAAATTATTTTCTTAATCACACTTTTTTATTTCCTTTATATATTTCTACTTTGGCTTCCTGCAGTTTTGTGTATTTTTTTCTTTTTTTGTTCTATTCTTGTGGCTATTCATTATAATAAATATAGATCTTTTTATGAAGTTCTGTTTAACTTTGCTTTCCTATTTCTTCTTTCTTCCATCATATTTGGTTGTTTTGTTCTCTTCGCTTTCCTCCTCAGTTGGCATTATATTTTGGTCTTGTTTTCTGTTTTGTGTTGTCATCAGTTTTGTTTTTAACTGGCTGGTATCATTTTTGGTTTCCTATGCCGGCTGGGCCACTCTCCTGTACCTTATTTACTTTGGTCTGTTCGAGGTTTATGTGGGTGTATATTCCTTTCTTTTTGTTCCTATTTGCCTGATTTTTGCTTTTACCATTTGCCTGGGCTTTATTTTTTGTCTCTTGAGTTTTCTGTTTATTTTTTACTTTATTAGTTATGTGGCTTTCTGCGTTTTGTTTCTTTTACTCCCCTTTATCGACATAACAAACAGCTTGTGGGGTCTTGGTTCCCCAACCAGAAGTCAGACGTGAGCTTTTGGGGTGGGAACGCTGAGTCCAGGACACCAGACTGCCAGAGAACTCCTGACCTCAGGGAGTATTAATCAATGAGAACGCCCACAGAGGCCTCCAGCTGTGCCCAAGACCCTGAATCCAACTTGCAGCAGCACCCACACAGGATGCCTCATGCGAACAAGCAAGACAACACAAGCGCATCATCAGCAGACAGGCTTCCCACAGACACCGCAACACATACCACCTCACACAGTCCTGCCCATCAGAGGGGGAAAAACTCGCTTCCTTCCACCAGAATGCAGGCACAAGTCCCTCCCAACACAAAGGCCACACAAGCCACTGGACCAATGTTACCAACCAAGAGCACAGATCAAAAGCAAGAGACACTATGACCCTATAGCCTGGGGAAAGGAGACCTCAAACACAGTAAGTTAGACAAAATGAAAAGACAGAAATATTGTGCAAATGAAGGAATAAGGTAAAAACCCACAAGACAAAATAAATGAAAAGGAAATAGGCAAACTACCTGAAAAAGATTTCAGAGTCATTACAGTAACGATGTTGCAAAATCTCAAAAATAGAATGGAAAAAAATGCAAGAATCATTTAACACATTTAACAAGGACCTAAAAGAAATAAAGAAAAAAACAGTGACAACACAAGTACTGAAATTAAAAATATTCTGCTGCTGCTACTGCTAAGTCACTTCAGTCATGTCCGACTTTGTGTGACCCCATAGACGGCAGCCCACCAGGCTACCCCGTCCCTGGGATACTCCAGGCAAGAATACTGGAGTGGGTTGCCATTTCCTTCTCAAAAAAAAAATAATAATAATAATAATATTCTAGAAGGAATCAATAGCAGAATGAGGCAGAAAGGATAAGTGAGGTGGAAGACAGAATGGGGGAAATAACTGCTAAGAGGAGAATAAAGAAAAAAGAATGAAAAGAATTGAGGGTAGTCTCAGAGACCTCTGGGACAATATTAAATCCACCAACATTCGAATTATAGGGGTCCTAGAAATTAGAGATATCAAGGGAACATTTCAGGCAAAGATGGGTTCGATAAAAGACCGAAATGGTATAGACCTAACAGAAGCAGAAAATATTAAGAAGAGGTGGCAAGAATACACAGAAGAACTGTACAAAAAAGATCTTCACAACCCAGATAATCACAATGGTGTAATCACTGACCTAGAGCCAGACATCCTGGAATGTGAAGTCAAGTGGGCCTTAGAAAGCATCACTATGAACAAAGCTAGTGGATATGATGGAATTCCAGTTGAGCTATTTCAAATCCTGAAAGATGATGCTGTTAAAGTGCATCACTCAATATGCCAGCAAATTTGGAAAACTCAGCAGTGGCCACAGGACTGGAAAAGGTCAGTTTTCATTCCAATCCCTAAGAAAGGCAATCCCAAAGAATGCTCAAACTACCACACAATTGCACTCATCTCACACGCTAGTAAAGTAATGCACAAAATTCTCCAAGCCAGGCTTCAGCAATACATGAACCGAGAACTTCCAGATGTTCAAGTTGGTTTTAGAAAAGGCCGAGGAACCAGAGATCAAATTGCCAATATCCACTGGATCATCGAAAAAGCAACAGAGTTCCAGAAAAAAATCTATTTCTGCTTTATTGACTATGCGAAAGCCTTCGACTGTGTGGATCACAATAAACTGTGGAAAATTCTGAAAGAGATGGGAATACCAGACCACCTGACCTGCCTCTTGAGAAACCTATATGCAGGTCAGGAAGCAACAGTTAGAACTGGACATGGAACAACAGACTGGTTCCAAATAGGAAAAGGAGTACGTCAAGGCTGTATATTGTCACCCTGCTTATTTAACTTATATGCAGAGTACATCATGAGAAACGCTGGGCTAGAAGAAGCACAGGCTGGAATCAAGATTTCCGGGAGAAATATTAGTAACCTCAGATATGCAGATGACACCACCCTTATGGCACAGAGTGAAGAGGAACTAAAAAGCCTCTTGATGAAAGTGAAAGAGGAGAGTGAAAAAGTTGGCTTAAAGCTTAACATTCAGAAAACTAAGATCACAGCATCCGGTCCCATCACCTCATGGGAAATAAATGGGGAGACAGTGGAAACAGTGTCAGACTTCATTTTAGGGGGCTCCAAAATCACTGTGGATGGTGACTGCAGCCATGAAATTAAAAGACACTTACTTCTTGGAAGGAAAGTTATGACCAACCTAGATAGCATATTAAAAAGCAGAGACATTACTTTGCCAACAAAGGTCCGTCTGGTCAAGGCTATGGTTTTTCCATAGTCATGTGTGGATGTGAGAGTTGGACTGTGAAGAAAGCTGAGCACCGAAAAATTGATGCTTTTGAACTGTGGTGTTGGAGAAGACTCTTGAGAGTCCCTTGGACTGCAAGGAGATCCAACCAGTTCATCCTAAAGGAGATCAGTCCTGGGTGTTCACTGGAAGGACTGATGCTAAAGCTGAAACTCCAGTACTTTGGCCACCTCATGCGAAGAGTTGACTCATTGGAAAAGACCCTGATGCTGGGAGGGATTGGGGGCAGGAAGAGAAGGGGGTGACAGAGGATGAGATGGCTGGATGGCATCACTGACTCGATGGGCATGAATTTGAGCAAACTCTGGGAGTTGGTGATGGACAGGGAGGCCTGGCGTGCTGCAATTCATGCGGTTGCAAAGAGTCGGACACAACTGAGTGACTGAACTGAACTGAACTGAACTGAGAAGAAAAAGAGAAAAATAAAGGGTCTGAGAAATTTTTTGAAGAGATTATAGCCAAAAGCTTACCTAAAATGAGAAAGGAAGAGTCAATCAAGTCCAACGAGTGCAGAGAGTTCCATACAAGATAAACCCAAGGAGAAACATGCCGAGACACACATTAATCAAACTAAAAAAAATTAAACACAAAGAAAAAATATTGAAGGTAGCAAGAGAAAAGCAACAAGTAACATACAAGGAAAACCCCATAAGGTTAACAGCTGATCTATCAGCAGAAAGATCTCTGCACAAGGATATATTTAAAATAATGAAAGGCAAAGATCTACAACCAAGATTACTCTATCCAGCAAGGGTCTCATTCAGATTCAGAGAAATCAAAAGCTTTACAGATAGTCAAAAGTTAAGAAAATTCAGCACTACAAAAGCAGCTTTACAATAAATGCTAAAGGAAGTTCCCCACACAGGAAACAAGAAAAGGCCTACAAAAAGAAACCCAAAACAATAAAGTAAATGTTAATAGGATCATACATATCAATGATTACTTTAAATGTAAATGGATTAAACGCTCCAAAGACTGGTTGAATGGATACAAAAACAAGACTCAAATATATGCTGTCTATATTAGACTCACTTCAGAACCAGAAACAAATACAAACTGAAAGTGAGAGGATGGAAAAATATTTCATGCAAACAGAAATCAGAAGAAAACTGGAGTAGCAATTCTCATATCAGACAAAATAGATCTTAAAGATTATAAGAGATAAGGAAGGACACTACATAATGATCAAGGGATCGACCAAGCAAGACACAACAACTATAAATATTTACACATCCAACAAAGAAACACCGGGATACATAAGGCAAACACTAGCAGACATAAAACGGTAATTGACAGTAACACAATAATAATAGCAGGCTTTAATAAGCCACTTACACCAATGAACAGATCATGCAAACAGAAAATTAATAAGGAAACACAAGCCTTAAATGACAGTTAGACCAGATGGACCTAATGACCTCTTCAGGACATTTCATCCAAATGCAGCAGAATACACTTTCTTCTCAAGTTCACATGGAACATTCTCCAGGATAGATCACATATTGGACCACAAATCAAGCCTCAGTAAATGTAAGAAAACTTAAATCATATCAGGCATCTTTTCTGACTACAATGCTATGAGTCTGTGTGTGTGCACACTCAGTGGTGTCCGACTCTTTGCGACCCCAAGGACTGTAGCCCACCAGGCTCCTCTGTCCATGGAATTTTCCAGGCAAGAATGGAAGTGGGTTGCCATTTCCTACCCCAGGGCATCTTCTTGACCCAGGGTTTGAACCCATGTCTCTTGCATTCCCTGTGCTGGCAGGTGGGTTCTTTACCAGCTGAGCCACCTATGAGATTAGATATCAAAGACAGGGGGGAAAGGTATAAGAAACAGAAACACATGAAAATTAACTACAGGCTTCTAAATAACCAACAAGTCATTAAAGGGAAGTCAAAAAATACACAGAAACAAATGATAATGAAAATATGACAACTCGAAAACCTATGGGATGCAGCAAAAGTAGTTCTAAGAGGGAAGTTTATAGCAATACAATTCTACCTCAAGAAACAAGAAAAACATCAAATTGACAACCTAACCTTACACCTAAAGAAACTGGAAAAAGAAGAACAGAAAAACCCCAAGGTAGTAAAAGGAAAAAATCATAGAAGATCAGAGCAGAAATAAGTGAAAAATAAATGAAGGGAACAACAGCAATGATCAATAAAACTAAAAGTTGGTTCTTTGAGAAGATAAAATTGGCAAACCATTAGCAAGATTTATCAAGAAAAAAAGTGTGAAGACTCAAATCAGGAAAATTAGAGATGCAAAGGGAGAGATTAAAACAGTCAATGCAGATACACAAAGGATTATAATAGACGATTAAGAGCAACTATATGCCAATATAATGGACAACCTGGAAGAAACGGAAAGGTTTGTAGAGAAGATCAACCTCCTAAGACTGAACTAGGAAGAAATAGAAATTATGAACAAGTAAATCACAGGTAATGAAATTGAAAATGTGATAAAAAAAAAAAAAAAAATCTCTCAAAAAACAAAAGTCCACGGCCAGATGGCTTCACAGATAAATTCTATCAAACATTCAGAGATGAGCTATATCTATCCTTCTCAAACTCTCTCAAAAAGTTGGAGAGGAAGGAACAATTTCAAACTCATTCTACAAGGCCACCATCACTCTGATACCAAAACTAGAAAAAGACATCATAAAAAAAGAAAATTACAGGCCAATATCACTAATAAACATAGATGCAAAAATCCTCAACAAAATTCTAGCAAATGAATCCAACAACATATTAAAAGGATCATATGCCAGGATCAAGTTGGGTTTATCCCAGGGATGCAAGGATGCTTCCACATATCCAAGTCAGTCAATGTGATACACCATATCAACAAGTTAAAAGACAAACATCATATGATACTCTCAACAGACGCAGAAAAAGCTTTCAACAAAGTTCAGCAACCATTTATGATTTAAAAAAAAAAAAAACTTCAGAAAATGGGCATTGAAGGAACCTGTGTGTGTGCTATGCTCAGTGATGTCAATGGGGTCCAACTGTGTGTGACCCTGTGGACCGTTGCCTGACAGGCTCCCCTGTCCATGGGGTTCTCCAGGCAAGAATACTAGAGTGGGTTGTTGTGCCTTCCTCCAGGGGATCTTTCCAATGCAGGGACTGAACCCACATCTCTTACATCCCCTGCACTGGCAGGTGGGTTCTTGACCACTAGCATCACCTGGTAACTCAACATTATAAAGGCCATAGATGATAAACCCACAGCTAACGCTTTCTCAATGGTGAAAAGCTGAAAGCATCTCCTCTAAGATCAGGAACAAGACAAGGGTACCCACTCTCACCACTATTATTCAACATAGTTTTGGAAGCCCTAGACATGGGTATTAGAGAAGAAATAGAAACAAAAGGAATCCAGACTGGAAAAGAAGAAGTAAAACTCTCACTGTTTGTAGACAATATGATATTACACATGGAAAACCCTAAAGATACTACCATAAAATTAATAGAGCTAGTTAGCGAATTTGGCAAAGTTGCAGGATCACAAAGTCAATAACAGAAACCCCTTGCTTTCCTATACACTAGCAATGAAAAATCAGGATGAGAAAGTAAGGAATCAGTCCCATTTACCACTGCAGTGAAAGGAGACAAAAGACCTATATACAGAAAACTATAAGACACTGAGGAAAGAAATCAAAGACAACATAAACAGATAAAGAGATACAAAATGTTCTTAGATTGGAAGAATCAACAGTGTGAAAATGACTATACTACCCAAAGCAATCTACAAATTCAGTGCAATCCTTATCAAGTTACCAATGGCGCTTTCCACAGAACAAGGAAAAAAATTTTTACAATTTGTATGGAAACAAAGAATATCCCAAATTGTTAAAGCAATCTTGAGAAAGGAAAATGGAGTTGGAGGAATCAACCTTCCTGACTTCATATTATCCTACAAAGCTACAGTCATTAAGACAGAATGGTACTGGAAGAAAGACAGAAATATAGACCAACAGAACAAGAAAGAAAGCCAAGAGATAAACCCACACACCTATGGGCACCTTATCTTTAACAAAGGAGGCAAGAATACACAATGGAGAAAAGACAGTCTCTTCAATAAACGTGGCTGGGAAAACTGGATAGCTACATGTAAAAGAATTAAATTAAAACACTCCCTAACATCTTGCCCCCAGGTAAACTCAAAATGGATTAAAGACCTGAATTCAAGACCAGAAACTATAAAACTCCTAGAAGAAAACATAGGCAGAACACTCTTTGATATAAATCACAGCAAGATCCTTTATGACCCACCTCCTAGAGTAATGAAAATAAAAACAAAAATAAAGAAGACCTAATTAAACCGAAAAGCTTTTGCACAGCAAAGAAAACCATAAACAAGATAAAAAGACA
The DNA here is from genome assembly GCF_033118175.1 of Dama dama. Taxonomy (NCBI): domain Eukaryota; kingdom Metazoa; phylum Chordata; class Mammalia; order Artiodactyla; family Cervidae; genus Dama; species Dama dama. The sequence continues at coordinate 44,346,611 of NC_083712.1, read as the reverse complement.
ACTCTCAGAATGGGAGAAAATAACTGCAAATGAAGCAACTGACAAAGGATTAATGTTCAAAGTATACAATCAGCTTATGCAGGTCACTATCAGAATAACAAAAAACCCCAATCATAAAATGGGCAGAAGACCTAAACAGACATTTCTCCAAAGAAGACAAACAGATGACTAATAAACACATGAAAAGACGCTCAACATCACTTATTATTAGACTAATGCAAATCAAAACTAGAATGATGTATCACCTAACACTGGTCAGAACACCCATTATCAAAAAATCTACCAACAATAAATGCTGCAGAGGATTTGGAGAAAAGGGAACCCTCCTGTACTATTGGTGAGAATGTAAATTGATACAGCCACTATGAAGAACAGTGTGGAGACTTATTTAAAAATTAGGAATAAAATTACCATATGGCCCAGCCATCTCATTACTGGGCATATACCCTAAGAAAACCAGAATTCTAAAAAACACACGTACCCCAATGTTCATTACAGCACTATTCACAATAGTCAGGACATGGAAACAACATGAATGTCCATCGACAGATGAGTGAATAAAGAAGTTGTGGTACATACATACAATGGACTATTACTCAGACATAAAAATGACTGAATTTGAGTGAATTCTAGCGAGGTGGATGAACCCAGAGCCTGCTACAGAGAGTGAAGTAAGTCATAAAGACAAATATCATGTATTAGCACATATATATATGGAAGCTAGAAAAATGTTACTGATGGACCTATCTGGGGGGCCGCAGTAGAGATGCAAACATAGAGAACATACTTGTGGACACAGCAGGGACAGGAGAGGGTGGGGAAATTGAGAGACTAGCACTGAAACATACGCGCTGCCATATGTAAAAACAGATGGCCAGTGGGAACCTGTTGTAGGACACGGGGACCTTGACCCAGTGCTCTGTGACAACCTGGAGAGGAGGACAGGGTGGGGGGTAGGAAGGAGGTAGGAAGGATGTTTGTGAGGGAGGGGACATGTGTACACCCATGAGGGACCCATGTTGAAGCATAGCAGAAACCAGCACGACATTGTAAAGCAATTGTACTCCAACTAATAATAAAAACTTTTTAAAAAAGAAATGTGTATTTAGATCTTCTGCCCATTTTTAATTGGGTTGTTTGTTCTATTGATTTTGGGCACATAATCTGTTTGTATATTTTAGAGTTTAATCCTGTGTTGGTCAACATCATTTGCAAACATTTTCTCCCATTCTGAAGGTTGTCTTTTTGTTAACAGTTTCCTTTGATGTGCAAAAGCTTTTGAGTTTAAATAGATCCCATTGTCTTATTTTTTTTGTTTGTTTTTATATTTGTTACTCTAGGAGACAGATCCAAAAACATATTGCTGCAATTTGTGTCAAAGAATCTTCGGCCTTGGTTTTCCTCTAGGAATTTTATAGCATCCAGTCTTACATTTAGGTCTCTAATCCATGCTGAGCTTATTTTTTTCTGTATGGTGTTAAAGAATGTTCTAATTTCATTCTTTAACATATAGTTGTCAAGTTTTCCCAGCACCACTTACTAAAGAGACAGTCTTTTCTCCATTGCATATTCTTGCCCCCTATGTCATAGTAATCAAAACTATGTGTGTGGGTGTATTTTTGGGCTTTCCACCCTGGTTCCTCTGATCTATATTTCTGTTTTGGGGCCAATGCCATACTGTTTTGATTACGACAGCTTTTCAGTATAGTCTGAAGTCAGGGATCCAGATTCTCTCAACTCTATTTTTCTTTCTTACAACTGCTTTGGCTCTTTGGGGTCTTTTGCTTTTTCATACACAATTTGTAAGGCTTTTTGTTCTAGTTCTGTGAAAAATGCCACTGGTAGTTTGATAGGCATTGCATTGAATTTATAGATTGCCTTGTGTAGTCTAGTCATTTTGACAAGATTAATTCTTCCAGTCTAAGAACACACTTCCATCTGTTAGTATCATCTTTGATTTCTTTCATCAGCATTTTATAGTTTTTGGAGTACAGGTCTTTTACTTCCTTCTGTTCCATTCAGTCACTCAGTCGTGTTCAACTCTCTCTGACACCATGGACTGCAGCATGCCAGGCCTCCCTGTCCATCACAACTCCTGGAGCTTTCTCAAACTCATGTCCATCGAGCCGGTGATGCCATCCAATCATCTCATCCTCTGTTGTCTCTTTCTCCTTCTGCCTTCAATCTTTCCCAGCATCAGGATCTTTTCCAAGGAGTCAGTTTTTCACATCAGGTGGCCAAAGTATTGGAGTTTCAGCTTCAGCATCAGTCCTTTCAATGAATATTCAGGACTGATTTCCTTTAGGACTGACTGGTTGGATCTCCTCCCAGTCCAAGGACTCACAAGAGTCTTCTCCAACACCACAGTTCAAAAGCATCAATTCTTCAGCACTCAGCTTTCTTTATGGTCCAACTCTCACATCCATCCATACATGACTACTGGAAAAACCATAGCTTTGATTAGATAGGCTATTGTTGGCAGAGTAATGTCTCTGCTTTTTAATACACTGTCTAGGTTTGTCACAGCTTTTCTTCCAAGGAGAAAGCATCTTTTAATTTCATGGCTGCAGCCACCATCTGCAGTTATTTTGGGCCCAAGAAAGTCTGTAACTGTTTCCATTGTTTCTCCATCTATTTGCCAAGAAGTCATTGGACCAGATGCCATGATCTTAGTTTTCTAAACGTTGAGTTTTACCTCCTTAGGTAGATTTATTCCTAGGTATTTTATTCTTTTTGATGTGAAAGCAAATGAGATTATTTCCTTAATTTATCTTTCTGATCTTTCATTGTTAATGTATAGAAATGCAGAGATTTCTACTAATTCTGTATCCTGCAATTTTACTAAATTCATTGCTGAGCTCTAGGAGATTTCTCAGTCAGTCAGTTCAGTCACTCAGTCATGTCCAACTCTTTGCGACCCCATGAATTGCAGCACGCCAGGCCTCCCTGTCCATCACCAACTCCCGGAGTTTACTCAAACTCATGCCCATCGAGTTGGTGATGCCATCCAGCCATCTCATCCTCTGTCATCCCCTTCTCCTCCTGCCTTCAATCCTTCCCAGCATCAGGGTCGTTTCCAATGAGTCAGCTCTTTGCATCAAGTGGCCAAATGATTGGAGTTTCAGCTTCAGCATCAGTCCTTCCAATGAACACCCCAAGACTGATCTCCTTTAGGATGAACTGGTTGGATCTCCTTGCAGTCCAAGGGACTCTCAAGAGTCTTCTCCAACACCACAGTTCAAAAGCATCAATTTTTCGGTGCTCAGCTTTCTACACCTAATCTAATCTCAAGGGAAACATCAGTGAGATTATTCAGAACAGCTACAGCATCTCCAATGGTACCATTTCCTACTAGCATCTAATTCTGGCTGAGCCTGGAAGCAGCGCTTCCCAGAGACTGTCTCAGGCCAACTGTGGGCCTGAGACAGGCCTTGGCACTCTCCTTCCCTCGGAAGGGCTTCTTCCCTCAGGAATAAGGAGGAATGCATACTAGGGGGAGGGGAAGGAGAGAGGGCAAGGAGAGGAAGAAGCAGGGAAGGGAGTGGGGGGAAGGATAAGAAGGGAGGGGGAGTGAGAAAGGGAGAGAGCGAGCAGAGAGTGCGTAAGCCTATGGAGAAAAGCAGGAGACAGAGGAGAACAGATCCTGAGTTTGCCTCAGAGACTTGAAGACGTGTTAAGTGTCATGTGCCCACAGCATATCCAGGCAGCGCTACTATGGGAACTCGGCACAGGCACACAGTCACCCATATGACCAAGGAACCTTGATATGTGCCAACATTTAAAAAAAAGAAGAGGCCTAGCAGAGTACTCATCTGAATACAATGCCATTGCAGTGAAAGATTAGGCGGTTCCACTAATTTATTAATGAGATTCTCCGTGCACGCACTCAGTTTACCAGCAGGAAACAACTGTGTTTAGAAGATCTTAAAAGCATCTGTTGCAAAGCTCCCACTGGACCGTGCTGTGTGTGTGCGGTGCTGAGTTGCCTCACTCGTGTCCAGCTCTTTGTGACCCTGTGGACAGCAGCTCACCAGGCCTCTCTGTCCATGGGATTCTCCAGGCAAGAACACTGGAGTGGTTCAAACACAGGGTCCATCAATCGCCAGTTTTGGTCAAGTTCGTTATTCTCCATAAGACTCGAGTTTGGTCATCTGTACAGTGAAGAGAGTGAGGGGTTATGAAGATTAAATGAGAAGATTTGTGTAAATGGGCAGTGCAGGGTCTGATGCACAGTGAATAATAAATGTCAGCTGCCATCATCAGACCCATTTTCATCACTACAACACCCCCCCACATCATTAAGATTACTACATGAGATAATTACATTTGACAGTATTTTATTAAATGTAAAGTGCTATTTGTAATCATATATAAATGTTGGCTCTCAGTAGAAATGAATACTTGATTTTTCTAAAGAAAATTGCTTCAAATGAACCCATTTTTGACATTTATATAGAATATAATTCTCTAAATGCAAATCAAAACCACAATGAGGTACCATTACACGCCAGTCAGGATGGCTGCTATCCAAAAGTCTACAAGCAATAAATGCTGGAGAGGGTGTGGAGAAAAGGGAACCCTCTTACACTGTTGGTGGGAATGCAAACTAGTCCAGCCACTATGGAAAACAGTGTGGAGATTTCTTAAAAAACTGGAAATAGAACTGCCATACGACCCAGCAATCCCACTTCTGGGCATACACACTGAGGAAACCAGATCTGAAAGAGACACGTGCACCCCAATGTTCATCGCAGCACTATTTATAATAGCCAGGACATGGAAGCAACCTAGATGCCCATCAGCAGATGAATGGATAAGGAAGCTGTGGTACATATACACCATGGAATATTACTCAGCCGTTAAAAAGAATTCATTTGAACCAGTCCTAATGAGATGGATGAAACTGGAGCCCATTATACAGAGTGAAGTAAGCCAGAAAGATAAAGAACATTACAGCAAACTAACACATATATATGGAATTTAGAAAGATGGTAATGATAACCCTATACGCAAAACAGAAAAAGAGACACAGATGTACAGAACAGACTTTTGGACTCTGTGGGAGAAGGCGAGGGTGGGATGTTTCAAGAGAACAGCATCGAAACATGTATATTATCTATGGTGAAACAGATCACCAGCCCAGGTTGGATGCATGAGACAAGTGCTCGGGCCTGGTGCACTGGGAAGACCCAGAGGAATCGGGTGGAGAGGGAGGTGGGAGGGGGGATCGGGATGGGGAATACGTGTAAATCCATGGCTGATTCATATCAATGTATGACAAAAACCACTACAATACTGTAAAGTAATTAGCCTCCAACTAATAAAAATAAATGAAAAAAAAAAAGAATATAATTCTCTAGATGGAACTACCTCTTACCTACTAATGTAAATGATTTAGGGGCCTTTATAAGAGAACCATAAACAGAACCTAATAATCAAAACTCCGTAATACTATTTCTCTCTTCAGCACAAAGGCCAAAGTTAAGTCTTTACCGATGAAGAATTCTAGTGTCACCGAGCGATTTTGCCTCCTCAGAATTTACCCGTTTCACTTTCCTCAGTCGTGCGCTCAGTACTCCAGAAGAGGGCACCAGTGTGCAAGGCGGCATTCAGAGTCTGACCCTGCTCACGGAGAGTGTGAATCTGCCTTAGTAACATGAATTTCAGTAAGTAACTGGACTCTTCATCCTTCTACAGACTCAGACACATCTAGGGGCATGATCCAGAAGATATGGGTTTCCACAGTTTGCTTTTTTGGGGTTCTTTGTTTCATTTTTGCTTTTCTATATTAAACTGCAGCTTTCCTGGGCCAGCCAGCTCTCAACTGAGCATGAAGTATCTGTAATATTATCAAGTGAACTTTAATATAGCCATATTATAAAAATTTGGGATGAATCATCTGTAAAGCAACTATTTCTAGATGTTGAGCTTGATGACTAAGCTAGAGAAAAAATACAAAAGCATTTACACATTCACTATTTGCACAGGAGATTCTTTGTACAAAGTGGGATCAATGAATCTCAATCCAAGGGGACATGAAAGGAAGACTAAATCACTTGCAGAGAGACTAACTGTTTTCCTGGAATACTGCTGAAATGTAATTGGAATTCTAAGTTTACAACGCTCATAAAAAACAGCTTTTGGCTTCACGGCCTCGATATGGCATTAAAATTTCTAATGACACCATGTCACTTTCCACCCTGACAAAAGAAAATAAAGGGGCAATTACATTTCATTTCCTTGTAAATTAATAAGCAGATGGCCTGAAGTTGATTATATCATTTAATAATGTGATTAAAATACACTACATACTCTGCAGGAAACAAAACAGTCTGAATTTAGACAACACAGAAAAACACTTGTTTATCCAAGCCAAGATATCGCATCCCTTCCTGTCTCTTCCAATTCAAATCATGATTTTAAAATATCTTATTTAAAGGAAGGTATTATTTATTATCCATAAATAAATAAATAAGCCAGTCAATCAAGAAATCAAAGATTCACCGAAAACCTCCCTCCTCCAAATAAGAAGGAAGAAAGGAGGTGCTACTGGGCCTCACAACGCAAGAAAAAAGGAATGCAAGAGGTCCAAATGCCCCTCACTGCCTAATTCAATACAACTATTATCAAGACAGCTTAATACCCTCAGGCAGAATACTCACTGTAAAACAGAATGAGATCAAATTTAACTCCCAAAGAAAATTTATAGAAAGAAATGTCAAATTTTTTAAAATTTATTTTATTGACATATAGTTGATTTATAATGTTGTGTTAGTTCCTACTATACAGCAAACTGGTTCAATTACACACACACATATACACACACACACACACGTGTACACATATACATTCTTTTTCACTATGGTTTATCACAGGTTTTTAAAGTAAAAAAATTTGCCTAGGCTAGCTCCTCTTTTTCTCTCTGAAATCCTTAACAAATAAAAAGAGGAATATACAGACAAATAATGGTCACATACAATTCCTATATAAGAAAATACTGACAATGGTTTTTTTGCTGTAACGCTTATAACAACACTATTCATTAAAGCTTCCCAGTTTAATCTATCATTTAAAAAGTCACCCAAGAACAATAAATTCCCAAACAGCCATTTGAAAGTTCAATATATGCCTTATTATTGGTTAAATCCTAATAATCTAAAATTTTCTGGTTAAGATTTTTTTCATATGTGACTATCTGATACTTGAAATAATCAGTTTTTTTAATCACTATGGTTATATTATTGAGAGAAAGTTATGACTAAACAATAATGGTTTTAAAGTACCATATTCTGGACCTTCCTACCCCAAGGGGATTAAAAATACTCCATTTTAATTTAAAAAATAAGAAGCACTGAATTACCTTCCATCGGATCTCAGAATATCTTCTAATTATTAATATTTACACTTAGTGGATGTTCCACACATTTTAGAATGCAATGAATAATTTTTATGCAAAAATTTCTTTTCTGTCCACATTTTTGCTGAGTTGAATTAGTATTAGTATATATTCACTGGGCACCAGAGCTGGGCAACAGAAGGTGGTCCAGGATTGGCCAGTGAGGGGATGTCTGAACCAACATAACTGGCAACAGATACTCCACAAAGCAGATAATGCTTTCATGGCTAATTACTACAACGGTAATACCATGAACGGTTTGTTAGATAGTGTCATATCTGGTATACCTGTCCATCCTGTGAATCCCTGTTTCCTTCTGAACACACAGGTCATAGTCCAGAGATAAACGGCCTCTCCTACCTTGCAAGCAGTAGTCCAAGAGTTAGAAGCACACCCTAATTCAAGCTGAGAGCATTCTGTTGTTTTAGTTTTTAAATCAATTCCTGCCTAGAAGTCTCAACTTAGAACTTATGTCTTTTCATTTAATTTGTCTGAGAACAGCAGTCATTGGGCTTTGCTGGTAGCTCAGCTGGTAAAGAATTCTGGATTGCAGGAAACCCCAGCTCGATTCCTGGGTTGGAAAGATTCAACTGGAAAAAGGATAGGCTACCCACTCTAGTACTCACGGGTTTCCCTGGTGGCTCAGATGGTAAAGAACCCGCCCGCAAGGCGGGAGACCTGGATTTGAACCTTAGGTTGGAATGATCCCCTGCAGGAGGGCATAGCAACCCGCTCAGTATTCCTGCCTGGAGAATCCTCACAGACAGAAGAGCCTGGTGGGCTACAGTCCATGGGGTCGCAAAGAGTCAGACATGACTGAGCAACTAGGCACAGCACAGCACAGCAATCATCAGGGGTAAACAAGTAAAATTAGCTCATTAACGTACGCATTCTACCCTTAAACTAAATATTACAAGTGCTTAAGAGTATACTTGTAAGCATGACGTTAGCTTGATCACATGCACATCAAGCTCTAAGTAACATTTTCCAGCCAGAGAATCATGTGGGTTCTGCTCTCCTCTAGGTCACTTTCTCTTCTAACTCTTCCGTTTTGTGAAGGACAAGATGCTTTACAGATACTTTCTGTGGTTAGATACTCTCCAGTTTTCACCATCTCTATTAATGCTTTCTGCCCACTCTTCAAATCCTTACAAACACCCATTCCCACTGTTCCATCAGTGCTGGGTTTGGCGGCACCTCCCCGGCGTGCTCAGGACCACATATCTGCCCCCAGGTCTCTCTCCTGCCAGCATGCCCACCGCATGGCTGGTAGCAAAATAAGGATGGCACAAGATTCTTTGCTTTCGATTCCCTCTGTTTTGGACAAGACTAGAGTTTTGTTTTTGTTTTTTTAATCCTGGTTTTTACATTCAATTCTAGAAGTTTATGGCCAACTCCTCAAACATCACCATTCAAAAGATCACAGACACACTCTCTAACCAACACCTTTTATAATACTACTTTCAAGTTTACCTAATATTTTTAAAGCTTTGCTAAATAACCCCAATGCACCAAGAAAACATTTAAGATAATTAGTATTATAATTTCGCTTCTCCAAACAGACATAGAGAACAGACTTATGGATACAGGGAGAAGGGAGGGCAGGGTGAGATGTATGAAGAGAGTAACGTGGAAACTCACACTACCATATGCAAAATAGACAGCCAATGGGGATTTGCTCTATGACTCAGGGAACTCAAACTGGGGTCTGCATCAACCTAGAGGGGTGGGATGGGGGGGGAGATGGGAGCGACATTGGAGAGGGAGCGGACATATGTACACCTGTGGCTGATTCATGTTGATGTTTGACAGAAAACAACAAAATCCTGTAAAGCAATTATCCTTCAATTAAAAAATAAATGAATAAATTTCGCTTCTTCAATTTCAAGAAAACATAATCATGCCAAGTTCCAAATGCTAAACTTTAAGATTATAGGTAAATATTCCTTATGAGAAAAATAACAAACTAAAGAGAGCTTATGTGAATTTAAGACCTGTATGTATAGTCAATAACTAACAAAATCAAATAAAAACGCTTGATTTTTCATGAACAAAACTGAATGTTAATCTGGAGGGTTGCATGTGAATCAATTAAGTTAGAACACTCCCTCACGCCATACACAAAACTTAACTCAAAATGGTCTAAAGCGTAAGATGTGACACTATAAAACTCCTGGATGAGAACATTCTCTGACAAAAATCATACCAATGCTTTCTTAGGTCAGCCTTCCAACACAAAATAAATAAAAGCAAAAATAAACAAATAGAGCCTAATCAGATTTATAAGCTTTTGCACAGCAAAGAAAACCAAAAACAAAACATAAAAACAATCTATTGAACGGGAATAAATATTTGCAAATGATGTTACCAATAAGGCTTAATTTTCAAAACAGACAAATAGCTCAATATCAAAAAGAAAACAAAACAAAAAAAGCAACCAACTCAATGAAAACATGGGCAGATGATCTAAATAGACATTTCTCCAAAGACATACAGATGGCCAACAGGCACATGAAAAGATACTAAACATTGCTAATTATCAGAGAAACGCACATTAAAAAAAAGAATGAAGTATCATCTCTCATCAATAAGAATGGCCATCATCAAAGCATCTACTAATAAATGCTGGAGAGGGTATGGAGAAAAGAGACATCCCTGACATTGTTAGGACGAATGCAAATTGGAGCAGCCACTATGGAGAAGAGTATGGAGGTTCCTTAAAAAACTAACAATTGAGTCACCATATGATCCAGCAATCCCAGTCCTAGGTATATATATGCAGATGAAAACTCTAATTTGAAAAGATACATGCACTTCAATGTCCACGGCAACACTACTCACCACAGCCAAGATATGGAGGCAACCTGAGGGTCCACAGTCAGAGGAGTGGATAAAGAAGATATGATGTAGATGTGAGTGTGTGCACGTGTACACACAACGGAATATCGTTCAGCCATAAGAAAGAATGAAATAAAGCCACCGCAGCAACATGGATGGACCTAGAGATTATCATATGAAGTGAAATAAGTCAGAGAAAGACAAACATCACAAGATATCACTTAGATGTGGAATCTGAAAAAGTGATATAAATGAACCTAATTACAAAACAGAAATAGACTCACAGACACAGAAAACATACCTATAGTTACCAGAGGGGAAAGAGGAGGAGAGATAACTTAGGAGTTTGGGTTTAAAAGATTCATAGTAGGACTTCCCTGGTGGTCCAATGTTTAAGAATCCGCCTGTCAATGCAGGGGACGTGGGTGAGATTCCTGGTCTGGGAAGATCCCACATGCCGTGAAGCAGCTAAGCCTGTGAGTCACAGCTACTGAGCCCAAACGCCTAGAGCCCATACTCTGCAAGAAGAGAAGCCCCCACTATGAGCAGACTGCACACCGCAATGAAGAGAAGCCCCCACAAGTAGAGACAGCCCACGCCGCAACGAAGACCCAGCACAGACAAGAATAAAGAAATCGAATTTATTTAAAGGCCCCCCAAAAAACAGACTCACACTACTATATAGATAGTAGTATATAGTAGTAGTATATAGTAGTATATAGATAGAAGGTCCTCCTGTATAGCAAAGGGAGCTGTGTTCAATATCTTGTAATAACCTATAACAGAAAATAATCTGAAAAAATAAATAACTGAATATAACTGAATCACTCTGCTGTACATCAGAAACTAACACACTGTAAACCAATTATAACTCAATTTTAAAACAACTGAATGTTAATAATTTCTCTCACTCATTGACCAGTTTCTGTGGAAATGAAGAATATTTCCCCAGGTAATTCAAACATTGCTCGAGATATTAAATATTTACACTGCTTTAATAGAAAAAATTTGGACTTCTACACACATATACACAAACAAATACCTCTGCTACACACACATACAAATAAAGCTGTAACTCCATATAGCTTATGAACTTCCATACCCATGGCCCCAAATATTTTATTGAACCATAATCTATTCCATTACTTCAAATGTTTGTTTCAAGGAAGGAATAGCAGGAAAAGAAAATTCCTCTCGAGGACAAATACACTTCATACTATAAAAATAGGAATGGCAAGTAAGCTAAGCATTCTAAACTTCTAAACCCACCCTTCGTAGCTTCACAATGCAGTTGAGTACTCTGAATACTAAAGACTTAGAAGTTCTTCAGAAAGAGCTTTACTTTGTTTAATCTTATTAGAATGACTTCTGTTGTTTTGTTTACAATAAAACTTTTACTTTCTATCCTACTCTGTGAAACATGCATTCAAACTTCCACGAAGCTATTAGATTTACAAATTAAGGTGCTTTTATAGCAGAGAAGCTTTGGTTCAGGAGGGGCCACGAGAGGGTCTTCGGTGGCCTGAATCCACCAGGAGGCCCAGACTGAATAAGGATTAGACTTCAAAGGAGAAAAGCTAACAGGAGGAGATGATCGGGTCATATATGCACCTCCTAAAAGAAGCACCAAGCAGAGCCCAGACAGCACCTATCTACCCAGCCCAGTTCCTCCAAGGGCACCACTGAGAGGAGGGGGCAAAAGCCATAGCCCGTCCCCCAGAGTGTGTTCCTACTGCTCTTTCACACCAACCCAAGTCGGACATACAGGCTCTTAAAAGCAACACCCCATGCCACAGTGTAGGAAAAAAGGCAGAAACGTCCTCAAATTCAACTTGTAAAATAGCGAGAGGGAATGACCTAGCTGTGATGTCCTGGGCCAACAGCCCCCAGCAAGAGTCCCGCTGCTCCCTCACCCAAGACCAGAAGGTGCAGGCGTGACGCACGCTGCAGTTTCCAACTCTGTGCTGCAAGAAGCTGCACATCAGAGATGAACCCGGAAGCAGCAGGCACTTACATTTTGTGACTTTCAGAGAACACAGCCACTTCAGGATGAAATTCACCGTAGAAATATAATATATACAGTCCTCCCTAGTACATTGACTCTGTAAAGATCTCGTCTTTTTTCTAAAATAAAAAAAAAGCACATGTCAGATGACCAAGTTCAGATATTTTAAAGTTTATAGAACAAGAACGTGTGGTCATCCACCCTTCTCCTGAGTCCTGGCACCTCTTGGCTCCTATCTCAGCATATACACTCACTCAGAGATGGTCATTCAACCCAGTCACTCAGCTTATGAAGTTTTATTTACGCTTTATTCTTTAGTTTTATTTCTGAGGTATATGATAAGTAATATTACTCTGGTTTTATAAAGCAGTAAAAAAAAAAAAAAAAAAAAAACGAGGCCCGAAAGAGGGAAGGGAAGGTGAAAGGAGGGAGGGGAGGAGGACAAAGAAAAGAAAGACTAAGCCAAGAGTCAGAAAAAATTCCCAAGAAGCCTAAAAGGAAAAACAAACCAACCAACCTACCAGCCTGGGGCATCCATCCGGGCGATACACTCCTTCCGTTGGGGTCTGCAGAGAAGAGAACGCCCTTTGGCACCACTCTTACAATTCATTTTAAAATTCGTCTTTCGACTATAGCCAAATCACCTGGGCGGTTTTACTTTCACATTTTGAATTCCTATCCTTAAAACTAGGGCTGATAAAATAAAACCTAAATATACTTTGAGTCAGTCTCGCCAGTCCTCTCAAAAGATCTTTACCCCAGCCATTTAAAAAAAGAAACCGCCAGTCAGGTAGCAGTAACAGCAAAGGTGTGACCGCTCCCCTCCCGTTACCGCCAGAGGTGTTAAAGGTCCTGCCCTGCTGGAGATCAGCCTGGCTTTCTGGTCCTGCCCCCACGGGGGTTCCTAAACCCTGACATTTGCTGCAATGTCCCAGCTCCAAGTCACCCCAGAGCTGCCGCCCTGCTGGGGATCAGCCTGCCTTTCTGGTCCTGCCTCCACGGGGGTTCCTAAACCCTGCGATCTGCTGTGATGTCCCAGCTCCAAGTCACCCCAGAGCTGCCGCTTCTGCACCTTGTCACAGCACTGTCACATGCTACTCACTTCAGAGCAACCAAAAGACTTGCAGAAGTAATTCCTATTGATACCACTTAAAACACACCAAAGTTTGGGGAAGGCTCATTATTACAAATGAGGATACCTGCCCTCTCCCTTGACAATTACAGATGGTGCTTTATACTACACACCCATGTTCAAAATGTCTCCTAATATCTGAGGATAAGCCTGGGAAACCACTACATAACAATTTTATAGAGGGGAAAAAAAAGTGAGGCTGAGAGACTAAATGACTTTCCCAAAGACACAAAGATACTTATATATAAAACTGGAATTGAACCAAGACCTGTCTTCAATCCTAAAGTACTTTCCACAGTAAACAATCTATTGTACCAATATCAACCTTAAATAAAACTGAAAGGCAAAGTCATTGAGGAAAACAATTATGGGTCTGAAGACTCAAAAAGACCTAGACTCAGGTCTCAGCCCCTGCGAGGCGTTCACCTCTGTCAGCCTCTGTTTCCACATCTGCAAATAATGAAGATCATAATACCTGCCTTAAAAATCAGGCACTCAAAAATAGCATTTACTATTAAATTTTTAAAAAGATTTCAGGGGTTTCTCTTTTCCAGAATCCTTAACTTTACAAAATAGGAAAAAAGTTCCCCACAATTCCCCAGAATAAATCTAGGGTCCAAGTACCAATGCCTAAAAGCACACACTTCATTATCCATGATAAATGTGCCAAAGAAAGCTGCAGTGTTTGAAGGAAGCAGTTCGTAAAAAAAGAACCAGATGGTTTTGTTCACCACATACCTGACTGTGAATACGGACACCTGAAAGAAACAAACCAACACCAGTCCGAGCACCAGTAACACACAGTGCGCCCTTGGGTACACCAGTCCAACACCACCTCTTTAACCAAGGCTTGCAACAAACAAGGACCAAGAGTCACCCTCTTTCCATATGAGTATGCTAGAGTATCGAACTGAATCTGACAATACATTAAAAAAAAAACATACGTCCCCCATGGTCAAGTTGGAGTCATTCATTCTAGGGTCACAAGGATGGTTCAGCATATACAAATCACTCAATGTGATACACTGCATCAACCACATCAACAAAAAAAGACAAAAATCACATGATCATCTCAATAGATGCCAAAAAAGCACTTGATAAAATTCAACATACATTCATGATAAAAACTCTTGCCAAAATGGGTATATATCTCAGCATTATAAAAAGCTATTTATGACAAACCCACAACCAACACAAGAATCAATGCTGAAAAGTTTCCACTAAAATATGGAAGAAAACAAGGATGCCTACTCTACCCATTTTCTTTCAACATAGTATTAGAAGTCCTAGCCACAGCAATCAGACAAGAAAAAGAAATAGAAGTATCCAAATTGGAAGGGAAGAAGTAAAATTGTCATTATATGCAGATGACAATACAGTTCGTGTATGCTCAGTCATGTCCAAATCTTTGCAACCCATGGACTTTAGGCTCTTCTGTCCATGGAATTTTCCAGGCAAGAATACTGGAGTGGGTTGCCATTTCCTATTCCAGGGGATCTTCCCAACCCAGGGATTGAACCTATGTCTCTTGCTTTTCCTGCCTTGACAGGCATGATACTGCATACAGAAAACCCTAAAGACTCCACACAAAAACTACTAAAACTGATTTTTAAAATTCAGTAAGGTAGCCGGATATAAGAATAACATACAGAAATCTATTGTATTTCTTTACACTAATACTGAAATGTCAGGAGAAAGTAAAACAATCTGTTTTAAAATTGCATCAGAAAAATAAAGTACTTTGGAATAACCCTCACCAAGGAGGTGAAAGACTTATATGCTGAGAACTATAAAATACTAATAAAAGAAATTAACAATTATTCAAAGAAACAGAAAGATAACCCATGCTCTTGGATTGGAAGAATATTGTTAAAATGGCCACACTACTGAAAGCAATCTATGGATTTAATATGATCCCTATCAAATTAACCATGATATTTTCCACAGAACTGGAACAAGAAATCCTAAAATTTATATGGGACCATAAAAGTCCCAGAATTTCCAAAGCAAATCTGAGGAAAAAAACAACTCTGGAGACATAACCCTCCTAGACTTCAGACAACATTACAGAGCTACAGTAATCAGAGCACTGTGGTGCTGGGCTTCCCTGGTGCCTCAGGGGTAAAGAACCTGCCTGCCAACGCAGGAGACATGGGTTCGATCCCTGGGTCAGGAAGTTCCCCTGCAGAAGGAAATGGCAACCCGCTCCAGTACTCTTGCCTGGGAAATCCCAAGGACAGAAGGAGCCCGGCAGGCCATAGCCCACGGGGTCACAAAAGAGTCAGACACAGCTTAGGGACTAAATAACAACAACAATTGTCACTGACAGTGGATCAGTGGAACCGCAGAGAAAGTACAGAAATAAATCCACATGCCTGTGACCAGCTAATCGTCAACAAAGGAGGCCAGAACATTCAATACAGAGAAGAGAAGCCTCTTCGGCAAGTGGTGCTGCAGAGGCTGGACAACTCATGTAAATCAATGAAATTAGAACACTCCCTCACACCAGGCACCATGACAATAAACTTAAACTGGCTTAAAGACTTAAATATGAGACATGACACCATAAAATGCCCAGAAGAGGACATAGGCAAAACATTCTCTGACATAAATCGTACCAATGTTCTCTTCGGTTAGTCTCCCAACACAAAGAAATAAAAACAAAAATAAATAGCACCTAATCAGGCCTACACGCTTTTGCACAGCAAAGGAAAGCATCAACAAATTGAAAAGAATCTACATGATGGAGAAAATATTTGCAAATTATGTAGCCAACAAGGGATTAATCTCCAAAATATATAAACATATCATAACAGCTCAATATCAAAAAAGCAACCCAATCAAAAAAATGGGCAGAAGATCTAAATAGACATTTCTCCAAAGAAGACATACAGATGGCCAACAGGCACATTAAAAGATGGTCAACATTGCTAATTACTAGAGAAATGCAAATCAAAACTACAATGAAGTATCACCTCACACCAGTCAGAATGGCCATCATCAAAAAGGCTACAAAGAACAAATGCTATAGGGGATGTGGAGAAATGGGAAGCCTCCAACATGGTTGGTGCAAATGCAAACTGGTGTAGCCACTACAGAGAACAGTAAAGAGATACCTAAATAAATAAATAAAAAACTGAGTTACCATATGATTCAGCAATCTTTCTCCTGGGCACATTTTTAGAGAAAACTATAATGCAAAAATGTACATGCAGCCCAATGTTCATAGTAGCTCTATTCACACCAAGCAAGACATGGAAGCACCTAAACGTGCATCAATAGAAGAATGGGTAAAGAAGATGTGGTACATGTATACAATGGAATATTACTCAGCCATAAGGAAGAATGAAATAATGCCATCTGCAGCCACATGGATGGACCTAGAGGTTAATTATGCTAAGTGAAGTCAGTCGGAAAAAGACACGTCATATATCAGCTACGTGTGGAATATAAAAACTGACACAAATGAACTTATTTACAGAACAGAAATAGACTCACAGACCTAGAGAACCAAAGGGAAAGGTGGGAGAGATAAATTAGGAGTTTGGGGCTAGCAGATACACACTGCTATGTATAAAATAAACAATAAGGGCCAGTGTATAGCACAGGGAACTACATTCAATATCTTGTAGTAACCTATAACGGAAAATAATCTGAGAAAGAATATATATGCATATATGTAAAA
This sequence comes from Dama dama, assembly GCF_033118175.1. Classification (NCBI taxonomy): domain Eukaryota; kingdom Metazoa; phylum Chordata; class Mammalia; order Artiodactyla; family Cervidae; genus Dama; species Dama dama. Next base: position 44,329,555 of record NC_083712.1, on the reverse strand, counting down.
TGGAATCACTTTGCTGTACACCAGTAGCTAACACAACACTGTCAACCAACTATACGTCAATTAAGCAAATAAATAAAGATCAGAGGCTTAAAAGGACAAAGATGCCTAACCACCTACAAAGTTCCCTCCCTGAGATCAATTACTGAGCAACCAGACTTCACAGCAGGTAAAATGTATATAAAGACGAATAAGGAGCAAAACACAGCTTCCAAGGTCAAGGGTTTTAAAGTCTAGGTTAGTGCAGACAAACTCTATGGAGACAACTACAAACAAGACAGAAATCACAGAGCACTCAGTGCTCCAAGAGTTAACGGATTACATCCTGCACAATCCTAAACCAAAAGGCGGCCTAGGCCAGGCAGGCAGGAGGACAGAAAGGCTCTCCCAGCAGAGGGGACGCACGGCAAGTTGCAGGGGTGTAAGAGCCCAGGGTTGCTCAAAGCATGAGGCCAGTGGCATGTTTCAGGGGGCAAGGAAAATGGCAGGAGTGTGAGTGCTTGGGCAGGGGGGCAGAAGAAGACTTCAAGTGGATGAAAAATGGCCAGATTGCTCTAAACATAAACACAGTATCAGCACAACCCAATCTGCCAAAATTAGCACCTCAACCTTCTTACTTTATTGGTCATGTAGTAATTTCATGTAAAATCAGGTCAACTGCCACAGATTTGTTTTTAATACTCCAAGTATTAACACCCAAAGTTTAACCCTCATTTCAACATTACGTCAAGGAGCAGTTTTCCTCAGAAATACATAGTATGAATAAATGAGATAAAATAATAATAAAAGTGTATTTGGTCTCCTCTCTACATTCAGCTCTGAGTTCACAGTTCATAATTTATAACAGAATGGTAATATAAAAATAAAAGTACAGGAATGCAAGTGTACTCTAACTTGAGAAACAATGAAACTGTATGATAATTCTTTATTTACTAATGGAAATATTTTTATACACTGGTAGTATCCAGGCTCACAAAAGCAAACTTTCTTTTGCCATTGGAAAAGCACCCAGTACTGGTTTTTTTTGGTACAGACTCCTGTTTTTTCCTCCTACTGCCTCTTTTCACTGTAGCTTTTTAAATATGGTCTTTATTGTAGGTGGGGTTGTAAACTTTACAAGCCAGTATGCCAGTTTAGATGCTGTAAAAATTTCCTAGTGGCTCTACTACTTCAACCCTGAAAGCAAAGAAATTAAAGGGTAAAAGCATAAAGTATAGGCTTGTATTTTTCTCTGTGTCCAAGGGTACACAGAGTTCACCCATGTATGAAACTGCCTTTCAAATCCCTCAGAACTCTGTTCAAGCTCAGTACCAGAAGGCAGGCCTTCCTTTCAGTTCTGTGCAGGTTCAGATCCAGGTTAAACTAAGCATTTCTGGTGCAGGCATACACCGTGCACCCTCCCTTCCAGCTCCCCAGACTCCCTCCTTCCACTCATCAAGGCAGCTCCCTGCAGTCTCACTGTCCTCACTCACTGTCCTCCCTTCCCCTGTGCATCATTAATTTCAGAAGCATTTACTGAGTGACTACTTAGGGGTCAGACACAGCGATCAGTAAGGGAGACATGCTCTCTGGCACTGCAATTTGAGGTTATAGTTGAATAGCTGTAACAATTTTTGAGAGAGATTACTTTTAAAAGCAATTATAATAATGTCATTTTAAAGAAAATACAGGGTACATCCAGAGCACACGACAGGACATAAGCTCCTAAGGAAACCAGCCTCCTGGAGAAAGTGATGCTTAAGTTGACCCTGAGGACGAGGACTCTAAGTGTGGGGGGTAAGAACAAGAGAGTCCAGAGTAAGAGAGTAAAACACCTGGAAGAAAACAAGCGAAGCTCACGGAGGCTGAGTTTATGGGGCACAAGTGGGAGCGGCACAGACACAGAGCAAAGAACGGTGAAGCGCCAAGGAAGCACCTGCTAGCTACAAAGGCTCATGCGGCCATCATCACCTAAACGCTCTCTATCCCATCTGTTTAAGGTCTAGTTCTCGTTTTCCCTAAGAGTAGACTAGTATGTATCAATTACCAGATAATCAGAGAACCACGTGGATGATGCTATATTAGCAAGTTTAATGTGTTAATGCAGGGATCACATGGGCATTTTAACAGGAACTTTCTGGAGGCAATGGTTTGGTCAGAAAGGAAGTAACAAGTGAAACATTCAGGCTCCAAGACGAACCAGTGGAGATAACATTTTGGGTAAAGACCAGTGTTCCACTAGTTCCATTTACCTCTATGTTCCCAAATATTCTGACTATCTAATCAGAACAATTATTCCTAACAATAACAACAGTATGAGATATGCCCTGCACTCCATTATAATCACCATCTTCCTCTTTCTAAAAGATCCACCACAATAAAATGAGAAAAAAATGAAGAGACAGAAAAAAGCAAAATTAATTCTTTGTAGCTGTTCTGTCTACATACAAGGCTCAAAAGTATTAAATAAAAAAGTTATTAGAACCGGTAAGGTGGCCAGTAACAAAATAAAAATACAAAAACAACAGCTTTAATAAGCCATGAAGGAAAAGTTAGACAGCATATTGAGAAAAATTCTACTCAAAATAAGAATAAAACTTATAAAGTATCTAGGCATAAACTTAAGAAAAGTTCAGAACTAGAATAAAGCAAACTATAAAATTATTGCTGAAAGAAGTTAATACTAAATAAACACTATCCTCCTAGAATGAATTAGGCAAAGATGCCATTTCTCTCTCAAATTCCCTTAAAATTTAATGTAATTCAAGGGGCACATAAAAAATAAAACCAAACTAGAATGAAGTATAGCTGAAAATATAGCTTCCCCATAGAGAAGATATTTCTAAACTTTACAGGAGCAAAAAATCATGATTTAAATGACTGGTTTAATTAATTACATGGCAAAAATATCAAGCAAAATTAAAATGGTAACTGGAGAAAAAACACCCACGAGACAAAAGACAAAACTAGTCCTCGTATGTAATGGGCTTCTGTACCCTTCAGAGAAAGATGAGCACATCATATGAAAAATGGCCAAAAGACATGTTACTGAACATTCAAGTCACTGCATCCTTCCTAGAAAAGCTGCTTCGTGCCCATCCCCTGGACAGAGCAGTCAACCTCCCATCCTAATCTCAGCTGGATGGACCAGAAGTGACCACCCAGTGAAGCAGAGCCAACCGCCGGCTCACTCCTGGAAACCGGGGTCTCAGGTGCCCCTGGCACCTGGATGGCGACGGGCATCTGAACTGAGGGACACGGTCAAGCAGAGCCAGGTGGGACACACAGATACGGGAGGGCAGAGGCCTCGAGAAGAGGGAAACCCCGCGGGCAAGGAAAAGCAGGAGAGCGGACATGCCAGGAAGCAGACCCTCCCGTTCCTGTCTCGGAGGCCTGCCTGTCCTTGGACGTGAACTTGAGCGCCTGTGACATCCATTCAATAAAATCAGCGCATGTAGCTTTTCAATCCCCTGCAATCAGAGCGAGCCCAAACAGACAAGAGCAAGCAAGTCACAACAAAGGATAAAAAGATCAAAATTAAACGAGTGGGGAAATGCTTATACATAGAAGATAACAATGAAGAGCAAGTTCCCGCACTCAGCTCCTTTAGCTATCAAACTGGCCAAGATAAAAAGGCGCTGAGATGATGCACAGCACGGTCAGCAAGAAATACAGGCACTTACAGGTTGGAGACGGGTGTAAACTGGTAAGATTTCTGGCTTCAGTAAGTCTCAAAATTACGGAGATCCTAAGAAGCAGCAGATAAACTTTTAACCACTGATTGTAAGGAAATAAATACAAATATATACAAGAAAGTTACTAAAGGATATTTACTGCAGTGCTATTTATAATAAAACAAAATAAACAGACTCAAAAACTATTTAAATCTGTGTTTCCCAAACATTATTCATTCATCACGTTCACGACTTTTGCATATCCCTTACTATAGGTACTGATTTACTCAATATTACTCATTAAATCAGCCCATTACCTGTATTTCAGGGCTTCCTAGGTGGTGCTAGTGATTAAGGACCCACCTGCCAATGCAGGAGATGTAAGAAAAGGGGGTTCGATCCCTGGGTCTGGAGGATTTCAGCTATTCTTTTAACAAGTTTTTATTGAGTGCCTACTATATGCCTAGGAGCTATTCTAGGTGCTATAAATTCAGTAATGATTAAAAAAAAAAAAAATCCCTGGCCTGGTAGAGCTTATATTTTAGTAAGGAGATATTAAAAAGACAACCATATTAATGACATGGTTAGGGAGAAAAATAAAACCGGCAAAAGGAACCTGCAGCTTTGTGAGGGAAGGAGTTAGAATCCAGAAGAAGGTAAACACTAGAAGCTCCAATACTTTGGCCACCTGATGGGAAGAGCCAACTCATTGGAAAAGACCAGATGTGGGGAAAGATTGAAGGCGTGAGGAGAAGGGGACGACAGAGGATGAGATGGTTGGACGGTATCACCAACACAGTGGACATGAGTTTGAACATGCTCTGGGAGATGGTGAAGGACAGGGAAGCCTGGCAGGCGGCAGTCCAATTCAGTTCATTTGCTCAGTCGTGTCTGACTCTTTGCGACCCCATGAATCGCAGCACGCCAGGCCTCCCTGTCCATCACCAACTCCTGGAGTTTACTCAAACTCATGTCCATTGAGTCGGTGATGCCATCCAACCATCTCGTCCTCGCCATCCCCTTCTCCTCCTGCCTTCAATCTTTCCCAGCATCAGGGTCTTTTCCAATGAGTCACTTCTTCGCATCAGGTGGCCGAAGTCCTCTGGGTCACAAAGAGCAGGCACAACTGAGTTACCGAACAACAGCAACGAAATGCTGGAAAGGCACCTCTGCAGACCTGAAGCTGGGAGCTGGCTGCAGCAGGGCCTGGGGATGAGCAGCCAGGGAGATAGAACAGCAGAGGCAAAGCATTCCAGGTGGGAGCAGGCGCGGCGTGTCCAAAGATGGGCAGAGGCCAGCCTGCCAGAGCAGGAGGGCAAGAAGGGTCGGGGGCGGTGGGGGTGGGGGTGGGGGGTTGCTGAAATCACTGGGGCGGGCAGAGACAAGGCAGGTGGTGCAGGGGCTTTCCGGCCAGGTAAGGACTCGGGCTTTTACTCTGAGATGGAAACCAACAGACTGACAGGAGACTGAACTGGGACGCTGGTTAGAAGCACATAAACCATGGTAACCTGGATCACTGGAATCCTGGTGGCTTTTGGAGTGGGGAAGAGGTGAATTATGAACATATTTTGAAGGCAGAGCTGACCAGTTTGCTGATGTGCTGGATACCAAAGACCCAGTAAAATCAGCTAATGAATGAGGTGTTTTCCTGAAGAAGGGCTGAGGATCCCAAACTTCTGAAGGTCATCCAGAGGCACTGTTACCATAAAACCATAGGTCTGATGTGTTGTTATAATTTTATAATACATATTACAATGTAGAACCATTACCAAAACATGCTCATTCACATATTTCCTAAACTATTTCATGTACCACCAGCAGTGTCTGCACCAGCCTTTGGGAAGAGCTCCTTTAAACAAACCTGATACATTCTGTGTCTGTGCCTGACGCTCTCTCTCTCACACACACACAGGTTGAAAATGCAGATACCAAAACGGCAACAGTAACTGATGTCTAGGTGACCATTCCTAGATTATTTCCTTTTTTGTGCTTTTGAAATTGTCTTTAATGAATATGTATTTTCTTTCTATAATCAGACTCCTCTTTTAAGTGGATGGGAGTTTTCTAATATACAGTTGACCCTTGAACAAGATGAAGGTTAGGCGTGCCAACCCTCCAAGCAGTCAAAAGTCCACATATAGCCTTTATAGTCAGCCCCACGTATCTGTGGTTCCACATTCGGGGATTCAACCAACTGCGGGACATCTAGTACATATTTAGTGGGAAAAAACCATTGCTATTCAAGGGTCAATTCCAGTTCTTGGTTTCAAATCAAGTTCTTAGTTTCTGGTTTGATCTGAGTTAAGGCTTTTAACAACACATGCAGAAAGACAGAAAGGTAGAGAATAGAGACCTACAGGCAGGAATGAAGAAAGATGCTCAGAAACCAAAAACAGAGTCCCAGACAGCACAGAGAGCAGTGACACAGATAGTACATAAAATCTTAAAAGCCCAGTGGCTAGCATGCAACACATGAAAATCAAGATCCAGAAAGCAGGAGCTAGAAATTGTGAGATGCTCTTGAATCAGCCATGAGCAAGTTCTTGGGCCCTCACTGGACCAGGGACCAGCGCTCCAGTGAGACACCTCTGCTCTGTGGTAGACAAGTTGTCTTGGAACATCTTAACACCACGATAACATATTTCAATAAACTGCTCAAATGTTTCTACATAAATGTCATCTAAGACATTACCCAGGTGAAATAAATGTAACTATGCATACACAGACCTCAAGAGGAATAGAGCAATTTCAATAAAAATCAGAATGGGCTCTAAAAGAAACTGAATATGTCTTCCATCTCTGACCCAACGGTGTAGTTTCATAGGTAACTAGGATTCAGTGAAGGTTTTTAGGTCACACACACCACTTAGTTGGATTACCAAAGTGTCACTGTTCCTGACTCTTATTCTTAACTCGCAAAAGACCACAAGCGAACATAGTCAATGAGACTAAAAGGGCTCTGGTAAGCTCTGAGGTTTTCCAGTAACCCTCCACGTTGCTTAAGAGCAGCGATGACTCTTCTCTGTCCTAATCAGATCCACAACTGGCTCGTCTGCAGACACTGAGCTGTACCCGGGCAGACAGGTGGCTGCTGGGGTGGGAGAGTCACTCTGGGAGAGGCATGAGAGAGGACTGTTTTCTGTGCCTGTTTAGACACAGCTCTCCCGTCTGTCTCTCTGATAAGGAGCACAATTATGAATGGGTTTAAGTTGCCTCGTGTATCAGATGAATCATAGAGCCCAGCTAGTTAATCCTGTAATGCCATCTGACAGAGCTCACACCTGGAATCGCCTTGCAGCCCTGAGCAGGGCTTTCATTTCTCAAACAATCTTTTGCAAATAACATTAGGGCTTTAGTTCTGATGTCACGTAGAGCTATGACTTCATGGTATGACGGAGAAACATTAAGTGTGAAAAATGAACTAAAGATCTGCATCGTCCAACCATTCTGACCAAGTGAGAGAATGTGGGTTTCCTGGAAAGGAAATGGTCTGGCCCTCCCTTCCTCAGTTCCTATGTTCTCCAATAAGCACTTCTGGATATTAAGTCTTAAACATCATTATTCCATAAACGTGCACTGGGCTCTTTTAAAAAAAAAAAAAAAAACTAAAGACTTGGGGAAACTTTATGTGTAAGCCTAAATTTAACTTTTTTTTAAAATAATAATGTTCAATAAAACAAATATAAGCTTTCAGTGGCTGACAATCTATTTCAGTTAACTGCATTTCAAAAATATTTTGACTGAAGGCCCTGTTTATTTTTCAGCAATTTCAATCTGTCTCTGAATATTCTACAAATGACCCAGAGGAAATGGCCTTATCATAGAAATGGAAAACTGAAAACCCACTTTAAAACAAACAGAAGGGAGAGGTCCTTGAAAAGGGAACTAAATCTCAAAACACCACTTCCTGCGCTCAGCTCTCTCAAAAACCTTCTCACCAGGAGAAGAAACACAAACCCCGAAGGTTAATCCATCAGTTTCTGACACTGTTATTTTATAGGAGCATAAACAGAAAAGACACCCCAAGTCCAAATACTTTCTCTCCATTGAACTTTTATACACAAGTCTAACTGTACTTTTAAGGGAAAATATTTTCCCTTAAAAAAAAGACTGAAAACAGTAGAGCAGAGGTTTCCTTTTTAAAAGGAAAAGGCAAAAGGCAAAGTCCCCTGGCCTCTCTCAGAGAATCACCTCTCCGCCTCACTCCCCGAGCCTGCTTTTCCTCACACAACTCCGGGCCCTTAAAGGTGGCGCCTCTGCTTGGCACAGAAAGGCAAGGAGGGTGTCAGGCTACGGCCAACCCCGGAGGAGGCCGCCGTGAGGAGGCTCGCTTCTGCAAATGGAGCGGGAACCAGGGCGACTCACCCAGAAGGAAAAACCACTTCCTGAGGAGGTTCTGCAGCTCCGGTGGTTCTGGAACACATTAACTTTCAGAGGCGGCACCCACGGCAAAGCGACTCAACGCTGAGCCCCAAGTACCACCGGGCTTGTCCCCGAGGACCTTACTCAAGGCGAGACTGGCGCCCGGGGGACCTCACCAGTGACACAGCGGGGACATCACCCGGCCGCCCACACGGCCTGTGGCGGGGGACTGGCAGACCTGCTGGTTATTAGCAATGCTCTGTGGTTATCTCACCCCCATGTCATTCACAGACAGACAATGCAGGGCCATCGTTCCATAAAACTTCTCTCTCTCTCCGCCCACGCACTCTTAAAACTCCACACCATAATTTACATTATTACACTGAGGAACAAAATACGGGCTGGAGCTTAGCAGAAACCAGTCATCCCATGGACCCTGAAGAAACCTACTGTGGATCTCCTCATCCTCCAGGTCATGAACAAATCGGCCTGCACTATTTCAGAGGAATGTGACTACCAAGGGAATGGACCAGAAGAACTTGGTGAGGACTACCTTCTGCCTGAAGATGTCCCAGTATCATGTTAACAGCGAATCCACAGGCTCTCCAATCGCTCCTGAGTAACAGGCTGGAAGAAATTTGCTGGAGGGCAGGTAAGCCAAAATGTCTCAGGATACTTGTGACAGACACAAGGGCTCCCAGAGCTGACCTGGGCAGCCAGGGCACATTTTGCCGCTAAATGAACCAAATGATCCCCCACTGGTCTGCCAGGCTGAGCTACACATTTCTGTGTTTAGGCCACAACGGCCTCTGCGTAATTCCTCTCCACGGCCATTCAAATCATTCAGACCAAAACGACAGTCAGTATGTATCCACTTTCAGTGTTCCAGGCACAGTTCTGAGACGTTTACAGGCCTCGGTGCATTTGATCTTCATAGCAGCCCTACGAAGCAGGTATCATTAATACGTCCCCTTGTCAGACAGGGTGGCTGGGACAAGGGTGAGCAGGATGGCAGATCTGGGATGTGTCTCCAGGCGGCCTGGCTCCATACGCCACCCTGTGGACCACACTGCCCCATCCCCCTGGGGGTACCTGTGGTCCAGTGCACTATTGCACACACACTCACCAAAAGTGGTCAGATGCGAGAAGCACAGATATGTATGGAAGCCAAGACTGGTGAGATCTTGTTTCGATCTCATCATTAACTGTGAGGCTTGGGGCAAGTACCTCTCACTTCCTTGGCTTCAGTATATTCATTCATTTGCAAACTCTGCAGGGGCCGGGGAGGGGAAGATGAATATCCCTTCTACCTCTAAAATTCCACAGCAGTCTACTAGACCTGATAGTTACTAGATTAATGTGTGACATTTGAAAGCAATAGTCAAGACCCTACGAAGGGAACAGAAAGTAAAATAAGTCTCGTGATTGCTCTTGGATAAAAATCAAGTTTACTACCTAAAGGGCCTGGTGAACCCCTGGCCATGCCCAAGGCAGCCAGGTAGGACGCACACTAGCTAGATGTCCTACCTGTTGGTACTGTGTGTGGGCTCGGGAATGGGGTGTTCTTAGTGAGGACAATCCACTAGAGCAGCCCCTTGGGAGTGCTGGGACACCCACAGGAGAGCTCCTGTCACCCCCAGTCAAGCTTCTGACAAAGCAGGTCTAGTTTCAACCATGTGATGAAAACAGAGTTCTTCGTAATCTCTTAGTTTAGAAAAAAAAAGTCTATGTACACACACACACACACACACACACACACCTTAACACCCACCAGCATGGAGAAACTGTCCTTATCTGCCATAAAGAGAAAGAGTTGCCTGGATCCCAGGTGTGAGGAAGACAGGCAGTACAGGCGTCGTCTGAACTGGGTGGGGGGAAGGATGATGGTGAATGGGTGGATTCTTCTGGGTTTCATCCAGCCAGCTGGTATCAATCAGTCATGCCTGGATGACTCAACTATGAAGAAGGCCACAGTTCTTTGAGGTTTTTGAGAGACCCTTGTCGGCTGCTCTTCTCAGGAAGTCTCAGAAAGAGCAGGGCAGGCCATCTACCAAAATGAACCACAGCACCAGGAGGAAAGCCCTGCCTGACTCAGCATAGGAGGGTAAAGAATGAATCTAAAAGCTTAAAATGAGCGGTACCTGTCCTTTCTTTTGTTTAATCAGAACCTACTCTGTTTGTGAGCAGAGGACCCAAGACCAATACAGGGGCAGAAGAGGTAGGTCTGATAAAGAAACCTAATACTAGTCACAGAAGCAGACGGGCAGCACAGGGATCCTCCCCTGCTCTTTCCAACAACCTGACGGACTTCACCTTCCTTCTCCCAGTTTAGCCAGAACTTAAAATTGAGAGGATAGTGTTGAAACATGTATATTACTTACTCCTTGGAAGGAAAGTTATGCTCCCACCAGGGCCTTAAGTGGAAACCTAGACAGCATATTAAAAAGCAGAGACATTACTTTGTCAACAAAGGTCCATCTAGTCAAGGCTATGGTTTTTCCAGTGGTCATGTATGGATGTGAGAGTTGGTCTATAAAGAAAGCTGAGCACCGAAGAATTGATGCTTTTGAATTGTGGTGTTGGAGAAGACACTTGAGAGTCCCTTGGACGGTAAGGAGATTGAACCAGTCCATCCTAAAGGAGATCAGTCCTGAATATTCATTGGAAGGACTGAAGCTGAAGTTGAAACTCCAATACTTTGGCCACTGATGCAAAGAGCTGACTCATTGGAAAAGACCCTGATGCTGGGAGGGATTGGGGGCAGTAGGAGAAGGGAACAACAGAGGATGAGATGGCTGGATGGCATCACCGACTCAATGGACATGAGTTTAGGTAAACTCCGGGAGTTGGTGATGGATAGGGAGGCCTGGCATGCCTGTAGTTCATGGGGTGGCAAAGAGTCAGACACGACTGAGCGACTGAACTGAACTGAACTGATGCATATTTACCATGTGTGAAATACATGACCAGTCCAAGTTCGATGCATGAAACAGGGCACTCAAAGCTGGTGCATTGGGACGACCCAGAGGGATGGGATGGGGAGGGAGGAGGGGGGGGGGGTTCGGGACACAGGTACACCCGTGGCTGATTCATGTCAATGTATGGCAAAAACCACCACAATATTGTAAAGTAATTAGTCTCCAATTAAAATTAATTTTAAAAAAATTCTTAGACTCTAAAATGGGGGAAGAACCTGGAATCCACTGCTGACATACAAGGAGTCTTGAGCCGGCAACTAAGGATCACCCAGCTAGTGTTTAGCCCACAACCAGGGCTCCCTGGACCTAAACCACGGCTACCCTCTGCAGCATCACTGTGTGAATCCCCATGAACCCAACCCGCTCCAGGCCATGTGCTTCCAAAGGCACAGACCTTTCTGTAATCCCTCTGGGCTGCAGAGACCGCTTAGAGGCCATCTAGCAGAGGTAGTTTATTTTTGACATAAAAATGCTCCCACCAGGGCCTTAAGTGGAAAAAAAACTTTGTTGGTACTTTTTCATAGCCATCTGGGTTTTTCATTTAGTTTCCTTTAAAAATGAAGTTGGTGGTTCAGTCGCTAAGTTGTGTCCCACTCTTGCAACCCCATGGACTGTAGCCTGTCCAAGGGATTCTCCAGGCAAGAATACTGGAGTGGGTTGCCATTTCCTTCTCCAGGGAAGCTTTCCAACCCAGGAATTGAACCCTGGTCTCCTGCATTACAGGCAGATTCTTTACCAACTGAGCTACGAGAAAAGCCTGGATTACATTGTGTGTGTGTGTGTGTGTGTGTGTGTGTGTGTGTGTGTGTATTTAAATGAAAGGTTTGACTTTATATCAGTTTAGAAATTCATTCAAAGCCAAAGATGTAAATGTGTGGATACATGCACGTTTGTATGTATACACATGTGTAAGCATGTAGTTTGTTAGGTTATATACAGAATTTCTGATTTTTTAAATAGACAAACAATATGAGGTTGAAGTATTTATCTGATTTGATCAAAATCTTGTATGTCACCAAATTTTTAAAGTAACAGTCAAATGCTAAGTCATTCATTTGGCTAAGATGAGGTTGGATCTCACAAAAATGGTACAGTTTACTTATACACAGACTGTGTTACTCTTCAGTCAATGAGCGCTCTGAGCGCTCTTCAGCAGTGCTTTCAGATACAGCACATGTCAGAGGAGAGACCATGCGCTGAAGAAGGGCTGGTACGGAGTGAAGGCACAGAAGCCTTCCTCTACGGACCCCTTTTGCCAGGATGTGTGGGACCAGGCACAGACTGCACTTGAGCAGAGACCTGTAAATCTTCCTGTTAGTCTAACTTTCATCAGGAGATACTGTTTGCATGCTGGATTTCCCACTGTCGATGCGTCTCTCTAGAAGACTCTGTCTCTGCTACAGTTGTTAATAAAATGTAAAATCATCAGAGGGATTATGCTCGTGCCTGTGCTCAGCCGTGTCCGACTCTGTGACCCCACGGACTGTAGCCCGCCAGCCTCCTCCGTCCATGGGATTCTCCAGGCAAGAACACTGGAGTGGGTTGCCATTTCCTTCTCCAGGGGATCTTCCTGACCCAGGGATCGAACCCACATCTGCTGCGTCTCCTACATTGGTGGGCAGATTCTTTACCACTGTGCCACAAGGTAAGTCCCAGAGGAACCCATTATTAAAAGTTAGTTTTCTATAAGCCAGCTTTCAGGATGAAGAATCAGAATCACCATACGGAAAAATCTGAGGAAGAGACTCAGACATTCTTCGAATTTCTTTTTTCTTCTCTTCGTACAATAAAGAGGCATTTTTAACTTTCTTCGCCCTGGAAGGATACTGCAGAGATTCTGTATTCGGGATCTGCAGTTCTTTTTCCTCTTCTAATAATAGCTTTAAAATATAACCTCAGTGCTCACCTAGCACTCCTGACAGAAAGTGTTAGTCACTCAGTCGTGTCTGAGTCTTTGTGACCCCATGGACTGTAGCCCACCAGGCTCCTCCGCCCATGGGGCGTCTCCAGGCAAGAGTACTGGAGTGGGTTGCCATTTCCTTCTCCAGGGGATCTTCTTGACCCAGGGATTGAACCCGGGTCTCCCGCATTGCAGGAGGATGCTTTTACCGTCTGAGCCAGCAGACAGAAGGGCACCAAAGAGGGCAGAAGGCACAGAAGAGCAGAAAGGGGGCGGGCATGGAAGCCTGCCCCGTGTTGCTGAGCCGAGCTCTGGGCTTGATGGGGTTAATGTGAAAGGCGTGGTGCAGCAGAGGCATGCGCACTCTGTGGGGGGACCTGGCAGGGAGGTGACAGCAGAGTCGCTGACCACGGCTGACACCTCTTGCACACTTCCTAGCTCCGGGCACTATGTCAAGCACTTCAAAACATCATCTCAACTGATCCTGGTAATGCCTCTAGGAAGTTAGTATTGCCGTGACCTCTGCATAAAGGACAGAAAGGAGGGCTTTTTGCCCAAGGTAACACTGTCAGCAAATGGCCAGGCCAGGCTCTGAAGACAAGTCCACAGGTAAAGAATCAGGCTTTTAACTCTATACACAATGCTACCCACCACAGACGTAGTTCTGGCCCTAAAAGAGGTCCAGTAGCTAGTTTGATGGGATTACAAATGTTAGCATAATCACAGTAAGACTTGCACTGTGTCAGTCACTCAGTCGTGTCCAATTCTTTGCAACCCCATGGACCGTAACCCGCCAGGCTCCTCTGTCCATGGGATTTTCTAGGCAAGAACACTGGAGTGGGTAGCCATTTCCTTCTCCAGGGGACCTTCCCGACCCAGGGATCGAACCCGGGTCTCCTGCATTGCAGGCAGAGTTTTTACCATCTGAGCCACCAGGGAAGCCCTAAGACTTGCATTGAAAGTGAAAGCGAAATCGTTCAGTCGTGTCTGACTCTTTGCGACCCCATGGACTATAGCACACCAGGCTCCCCCTTCCATGGGCTTCTCCAGGCAAGAATACTGGAGTGGGTAGCCATTTCCTTCTCCAGGGGATCTTCCCGACGCAGGGATCGAACTCTGGTCTCCCGCATTGCAGGCAGACGCTTTAACCTCTGAGCCACCAGAGAAGTCACAAGTCTCAAGACCTGCATTAATACCCTTTAAATCATACAGATTATCTATAATCACCTAAGAGCTAAGCTAATCTGCACAGGGAAAAACTATATAATTATTCTTGAAATCTGGTGATGTCATAGGAAGAAAGGAAAGGAACGGCCCTACATCCGGCCTGTGATGCTTCTAGGGTGGGTGGAATTTCCTACATGTCCATCTCTCCACTCTTCTTTTTCATGCCCACACAAAACAATTTAAAGTGGATACACTTCTATCTTCCCTCAGAAACTTGAAAACTCTACTAAAGACTCCCTGGGGCTCTAGCACTTTTTCTCTCTATGCTTCAGGGCCTTGCATGTAAACAACTTAAAGTATACTTTATCTTGGCTGAAGACAGTAACGATCGAGACTGGATCACTTCCACTGAAAAGACACTGTGAAGTCAGAAAATCAAAACAGAACACTGGATGTGTTTGCAATTTCAACCACAACCCCTGCTCCACCTTAAATAGCATGGGCTGCTTTCTCATGGAAAAATAAGATTTATTACTAGAAAAGTTAGAGGCACAAAAACAGTAACTTATAAGGGAAACTAGCAGAGCTCCTTTGCAACAGAAGATTTTAATCAGGAGAAAAATAGAGCAGCTGAATTCCAAAATAATCTAGCCTGAACAGCATTTACTTCGGGTATAAAGAAAATGACGTCGTTACAGAGTCCAGATCCAAAACAACTGTTTCATACAGAACCAGATACAATGCCCAGTTCATTCCAAATTGGTGGGGAAAACTTTGCACTCAAATCTAAGAATGTACAGCCACGGGAGGCTCAAAGCGTGTCATGAGAGTTCAGAACCTAGCCTAGATTTTCTAAAACCTTGTTGTTTAAATAAAGTTTTAACTTGTGGGTAAGTTTGTCCAAAGGGAAAAAAAAAAAGCACAAGATAAAAATACGGTATTTAGTAAATTAGCACGTTTCCTCAACAGTAAATGGCATACCCCACTAATACCATTCTGACTGGAGGTTATAGTACTTGTGGAAGCTTGGCACCTCTTGATGTTGTTGCACTGGCTAAGTCATGTCTGACTCTGCGACCCCATGAACTGCAGCATACCAGGCTTCCCTGTCCTTCACCATCTCCCAGAGCTTGCTCAGACTCATGTCCACTGAGTTGGTGATGCCGTCCACCTACAGGCAAACATTACCCTGACGAGGATGGGAGAGGACAGGCCAAAGGTGGGAATGGGCCAGGACTGTCCCATCTCCTCGGGCAGACACACCACTGACGCGGTCCTGGTTGTGGTCCCACAGGCAGTGACGGAAGCAGGGTGGCCGCTCTCTGCTCAGCCATCACTTCCGGGGTCACAGGACAGGGCTGCAGGGACGGGCAGGCCACGCTGGCAGGCGCTGGAATCCCCGCGTCAGCTCCCTGCCCGCTGGGTCCACGGGCGGGCGGGGGGCTCCTCTCCCCGGACTCCCTGGACACCCTCCCTGCTTTTCCCACAGGTGCAAGTTCCGAGGTCTCATCGCTGCACCAGCCAGGAAATGTCGGAAGACAGAAACTCAGGTGAAATCAAACTATCTCCTTGTCTAAAACTGTGACAGGAGGAAATACTGAAACTATTGTTTTGAATGAGATAAATGTATATAAAGAAATCCTTTATATCTCTGTTGCCCAATAGCACAGATAACTAAAAGCAGCTGTAACCCTTTCACTGAAGTCAGTGGGATGAGCCTCAATAAAAGCCTCTCCAGAATGGGAAGACCTGGATCTCTCACCAAGCTGGGATGTATTTTAAACAGGGCAATTCAGCATCCCTAAGGCTGCCCTGCAGGACTGAATGGATATGGAAGGGAAAAGGAGATTTTTCAGATCCCCTGTGAGCAGAAAATATTCTCAATAAGCCATTCAATGCATGCGCCGGGGCTTACAGATCCAATACAAATGTTCTGGCACTACCATTAAAACGAGAAGGCGAAGGCAGCCGATCCCCTGGAGGAGCACAGATGTTCATGCTAAACCTCCCCTCAAGGCTCAAAGGCACTAGCGGGTCTTCAACCTGAATGTGAACAGACAGTTAACGTGGGCTGGGCGGTGAGAGTCCCTGAGGCTTCTTTTGCAGGAAAAACAAGGAAACAGAAAGAGAGGGATGCACAGAAACAGCTCTGCCACCCTTGGACGGAGACACTCCTTATGAAGGAACAGAGTTCAAAAGCGCCATGGCCAAGAGGGAACCATTCAGGCTGGGAGGCCTCTCCTGTTCCTGGGCGGCTTGCTCCTAACAGGGCGCCTCAGGCTACGACGCCTCGATAAATAGATGCCCAACCCAGCACAGTGACCAGGGGCACCGTCCACTCTAAGGCGCCCTGGGGGAACCGGGACTTCGTGCTGCACAGACGTCAGGAGACAGCCCCTGCCTGCTTGGGTTCCAGGCTGGACGTGAGTTGTCTGTCTGCACGGGCTGGCTGCTCCCTCCTGCCCCGCTCGGCCGCGCCCTCCCACGTCCTGCAGATGAAGAGGGGCATCTCAAGTTCCTGGCACACACTGGCTCTGGAACAAGCCCTGAATACTGCCCTGCTAGCCCAACCCCCTCATTTGAAACATGAGGTCAGCTCAGAAAGGAATGAGGGACATGCCCAGGGTCACAGAGCGAATCAGAGGCACCAGAAAGCCCAGGCTCGGGACAGCCCCCTGCACGCCGCTTCAGCTCCAAAGGGTGGGAACGTGCCCCTGAGTACATGCCTGCAACACACACACACACACACACACACACACACACGCCGGATGCTGAGAATCAGGAGAGGGTCCCGTGGACAGGGACCTCCTCCACCCTGGTTTCACTTCAGCTGCTGGGGCTCCCACTTCTGCTTTCAGGTGAGAAACAAGGACCCTCTGATGAGGGCTGGAGGAGACGCAACCTTCAGTCACTTACTGCAGCCGAGAGAAGAGAATTATAGTCTGCTGGCCTCTCTGCATTCGCCTTCCTGGAAGAGGTGCATTTGGGTTTCAAAATAAGGGCTTCTTCTCAATCAATTCAGGCTGAGGAAGGGTAACCAGTGGTTATCGCCTCCACAGAATTACAGGGCAGAATGTCAGGCTGTGGAAACAGCCCAAGGCAGACAGTGGGAGAATGAAACCGGTTCTCTCAAGCCATCTGCATCCATCCAGCCTCCATCCGGCCAGCGGCACCCATGGCTGTCAACCCGGGAGCTCTTCTACCTGCTTCAACTCAAGTCTCCTAACTGCTTTTCAACCTGTTCTTGTATAGAAGATACTAACTGGTCACAGAGAGCTAACCTAAGGAGCCAGAATTAGTATGATTTCATAGAGCCAAGGCTTCCCTGGTGGCTCAGATGGTAAAGAATCTGCCTGCAACGCAGGAGACTGGGTTCAATCCCTGGATCGGGAAGATCCCCGGAGAAGGAAATGGCAACCTACTCCACTCTTCTTGCCTGGAGAATCCCATGGACACAGGAACCCATGGTGCTGCAAAGAGTCAGACACGACTTAGCGACTAACACTTTAACATAGAGTCAAGTAATGAATTTTGGAAATTGAAAATACACTTCGTGAGTTACTTTAATCTCCTTTTCCCGAAGAGGAAATAAAGGCCTCAGAATGAGCTTAAGACTCTGTAAACAGAACTAGGGCCAGAGCCCGCATCGCCCGCCTCCCAGCACGATGCTGGTCCTACGGCCCCGGCATCACCGGCAGACGTGGGACAACCGCAGAGGCCTCCTTCCACGGACAGGTCAGGAGGCCTCCCCGGGAGGGTCAGAGTCACGCTGGCCTTACACACACAACAGCCATGGCAACTCAGCCACTCAAAGGCCCCGTCCCTCCGTTGCTCAGCAAGAGGAACAGGGGCTGGAGAAATGTGCGGGGGAGGGAAAAGGTCTGTGACGAGCGGAGCAGCCCCAAAGGCAGCGGGAGAGGCTAGACATGAGAAGAATGGCCTCCAAGCGCAGGAGGGCCCCTCCCGGTCACGTGACACGTAGTACTGTGGGAAAAAGAGCCCTGAGTCCTGGGCATTCCTGCACAGTGCCGCTCATCTTTACCCAAGCTGGGGTAACTTGGTTACACGGCAGAGACTGCTGTGTCCTCCGCTGTTTTCCTAAAGCTGAGTGCCACACCAGATAAACACTGCTTCCATCACAGCCAGCCCTGGACGGGTCCAGATCCTTACCACACCCTGGGCAACTCGGGCAGACGGACCTCAGGGCATCTGAGAAGAGCCGGGGCCACAGGCAGGGCTCCACTGACCGGGACAGGGATGGGGCGGGAGAGCTCCCAGGAGGAGCAGCCGGGCACACGGCAGCGTGCGTGTGTGCGTGCGTGTGTGCGTGTGTGTGTGTGTGCATGTGTGCGTGTGCGTGTGTGCATGCGTGTGTGCATGCGTGTGTGTGCGTGTGTGTGTGTGCGTGTGTGCGCATGTGCGTGTGTGTGTGTGCAGGTGTGCGTGCGTGCGTGTGTGCGCGCATGTGTGTGTGCGTGTGTGTGCGTGCATGTGTGCGTGTGCGTGTGTGTGCATTTGCGTATGTGTGTGCGCGTGCATGTGTGTGTGCACACGCGTGTGTGTGTGTGCGTGTGTGTGTGTGTTGTACAAATTTCAATCTACATTTCCCAGTGAAACAGTTAGTTAGCAAAAACGTTGCTTTCCTTTGCAAAGAAGAGGTGACTTTCGCAGCACTGGGTTGGGAAGCCCACACTGCTCACCCCGCGGAGCCCAAGAGGACAGAAGCCCACAGCGCAGCTGGGGCCGCGGACTCGGCAGTTTGCCGCTACGGTAAGTGCAGCAACAGGCATGCTCTGGTTGTGTTCCAGGTGGAGACTTTTGAGTTCCTTCATTTTCAAGCTTTGGAAAATGCTCAGCTCTGTAATTTCCATGGTGACCTCAAAGTCGCAGCCAAGGATGGGACCGCACCCTGGACTGCTTGCTTACCACACCCTGGACCTTGACCTGGCTCCTCAAGGTCAAGACGCCAGAAAATCCGAGGCAAAGCCCACCTTCTGACCACTTCCCCCTCCGGTTGACTCCCCATTACCGGCTACACCTGTGGGGCACGGGCCCACCCGGGATCCTGAAGCGGCCCTGAATCATCTGACACTCGGACAGACACTGACCTGCCTGTCACAGAGCTGATGCCGGGTCAGCATCTGAGACCCCACCCTGCGGAATCCGGAAAGCAGGGTCAGGCCTTGAGCGACAGGATCCTTCCTCACATCACACCCGGAAGGGTCCAGAGCCGGTTCCTCCATCACGGTCACACACTCAGATCTCTGCACCAATCACACCAAATCTGTGCTCCTCGGCTCAACCACTGCCTTGGGAGCCAGGAGAGCTGGAATCCTCTGGGTGACGTGTTTCAACCAGAAGGACATCTCACGAGCCTCTAAGAGCCGGCTCATTTGAGGAGTCCCCCAAGGGGCTGACTAGAGACACGGGTTCCAGTGGTCAGCGACCATCTCCACTGCCCGGCCAGGCCTGAGCCTTCTGATTTGTAAGCTGCAGAGACAGTTTTTAACTGTCTTTTTGTTTACCTTTTAAGCAGCGAAATACTAAAGAAATACAAATGTTTCCCTGTCATTCCGTCACCCGGAACCGCAGACTTGTCCTGGGAAAGCCAGACTAAAATGTCCACACGTGGCAGCTATGCTCCTCTCTTCGGCAACATTCAGACAAAGAACTTAGGAAACCAGGGGGGATGAATGGCAAGAAGAACTGAACCACAGGATGCGAACGTCTCCCACGCAGCCTGGCCACAGGCCCCTCCCCGCCCCTCCGGGATGACCCTCCAGCCCCAAGAACATTCTCTCCAGGTCTTCTCGGGGGGTGGGGGGGGATGTCCGTTTCAGCTGCCAGGCATCCTTTTTCTCACCCCTTCAGGTACTCACAGCTCCCATAACAACACGCCTGAGACAGGGAAGCCATAAGTAAAGGTGACCAGGGCTGGATGAATACCAAATAAACCAATGTCAAGGTCAGCAGCTGGGGACGGGGCAATTTGATACTTACCCTGAACACTCCGTCACCCTTTCCTCACTTAGGACTCAGAAGTCAACACAGC
Source organism: Dama dama (assembly GCF_033118175.1). Lineage (NCBI taxonomy): Eukaryota > Metazoa > Chordata > Mammalia > Artiodactyla > Cervidae > Dama > Dama dama. The sequence continues at coordinate 44,309,446 of NC_083712.1, read as the reverse complement.
ATCCTTCAGCTGCATGTTCAGCCTCATTACTTACTTACCTTCTTGAAGATAACTGTCTTAAGTTGTTTAAAAGAGGAAGCAGAAATTGTTCAGGGGATGGTGGATACAGCAAGGTGGAGAAAGGAAGAAAGTCATCATTTCCACGTCAAATACAAATGTCTTACAGACGAGGAAACGGGCCAGCAAGAGAGGAAGCCACTGGGTCTCGGGACCATCGCAGGGCTGGGCCGGCAGAGGTGCTCTGGGCCTCGGTCCCGGCTCCCTGGCCAACACGCAGGGCCTCCATGGAGCACCAGCTGAATCAACAAAAGGGAGCGGCTGGTGGAAGCACCTTCTGAGCATGGACACTGTGGCCCGCCCTGCTTCTGAAGACAGGCTGCAGGCACCTCGGAGGAGTGGGGAGAACACACGGTGCTCACAGAGAGGATGGGGGGGGTCAAGGGCACCCACCAGACACGGGAGGGGTGTAAATCACCCACGGAGCGACCTGCAGTCCCCCTGGCACTTTCTCCTGCGTTGCTTTCCTTCACCCCCGCAATAGTCTCATTTTCCAACTAAAGAAACGGGGGCCCACAGCTGGTGAGCAGCCGCCATGGCAGCGGAGCCCACACCTTCCTCTCCTACGCCCCCTCCACCCGACGTCACTAACGACAAAAGGCCAAACCCCGCGGTAGAGCAGAGGGGGCACTGGACCACACCCTCAGGCCAGCTGCAGAGTCATGAACATTCCCGCTGGACCACGGACATCCCCGCTGGAACCCAGCACAGGCTCTGCCTCCCCTAGAGTTCCAGAACGGGGCGCTTCTGGAGCGCAGTCAGCCCGGCCGCTGCTGAGAGCGCCCTCATGGCTCGCTGTCCCGCAGGGACTCTGACCTGAGGGCAGGAACCACGGTGTGGCCAGGGCCGGCCTGTCGCTTGACAACTCTGGGCAGGTGGGTGCCCTTCAAGCGGCTTCCCAACCCGCCAGGGCTGAGCGGCAGAGCTGGAGACAGGACGTGCGCCTCGGGGAGCTGGCGAATCCCACAGAATTTTCCGTCCTTTGTCCTTTCACGCTGCAAGGCAGCTTAAAACCGGTCCCCACAGAGCTGCACAGACCACGCCTTGCAAGAATCCACTCAGAACCATCAGGAGGTCCCCTCAGCAAAGTGGGACCAAAGGGACTTCAGTGTAAATTATTGCCATCAGCACATATACCTTTTATATTTTTGAAAACGAGTTCAAAATGAAGTTTAAAAGCTGTAAGCATAGCAGACGGCACTGGAAAATCATGGAGGCAAATGGAAACTGACACTTTTCTATTACTAAAGTTTTAGAAAAAGTAATCTAGACACGAAATCTTCATAAAAGCAAAACAGGGAAAAGAGACTCATTTACAAATTTTAAAAATTTTTCACCTCACTGTAACAGAAAAAAAAAAAAAAAGAGTAACTTTTAAGGGAGCCAAAAAATTGCTAGGCATTTTCACATATTTTATCTCATTTAATCTCTTCAATGACCATGGAGAAAAAAGATATCATCCACAAGTTACAGCCCAGGAAATGCAAGCTAAGCAGCTTCACACAAATGCACAGCTACTAACTCCTGCGGCATAGAGACAGAACTGGCCAACCCGGGAACACAGGAGGACCCCGAAAGAGCAGGCGGAGCTGCAGGCCACGCACGACCTGACCGGTGGAAAGAGCCAGAAGGAGCACCCAGGCCCCAACGATGTCTCAGCTGCACCCCAGGCGTGGGGCACGGGCCCCTGGTGCAGCTCTGTTCTCCACGTCCTAACACGACGAAACACACACTCGCTGCAAGGACGTGAGCACGAAGATGTGTTCCCCAGGCGCTGATGGTTTGGGGCTCACTGCCCATCTTCCCCCCTCAGCCATCCTTCCACCAGAGGCTTCACAGGAGGTGTCTGCCGGGAGCGAGCCGGGACGGGCAGGGGCCGGCGCTGCAGAGGAGCTGCCTGGAGGCCCACCGGGGAGTCCTGACATGCTTCCTGTGTGAGCAAACCACCACCCCACATGCACGACCACCAGTCTGCGAGGCCAAGTCCTCGCGTGCTGATGTCGGGAAGAATAACTTCCACATAATAAGAGCCACGCTTTATTCACACTCGCTGAGCTTTTATTAACGCAGGAGAAACGCTGTTAAACGCTCCCACACACTGCGCCTCCGTCAACAGTCACAGCCACCAACCCCCACCGCGTGCAAAGTCCTGTCATCATCCCTACCACACACATGAAGAGAGTGAGGTTCAAACGCGGCTACGCGATTCACTAGCGGTCAACCTGTAAGAAAAGGAGGTAAAACTTAAACCTAAGTCCAGGCTCATAACCACTGAGCTTGCATGCCTTCCATAAAACATGCTTCATGTCCTTTTTTTCAAGCATTCTCTTTCTCCTTTATTATTAAAGTTATGAAACCAAATGTCCACTCGGGGAAACCCAAGAATACTGGAGTGGGTGGCCCAACACTTCTCCAGGGGAACTTCCTGACCCAGGAAAAGAACCAGGGTCTTCTGCATTGTAGGTGGATTCTTTAGCAGCTGAGCTACCAGGGAAGCCCCAAATATCCACTTAGAAAGAGGCAAAAATTTTATGCTGATAGGCTATGTAAGATAAATGACACGATAATATGTTGGAAATATGAACTTAAAATTTAAAACTTATCTGTACTCAAGGCAAGAAATACCAGCTTACGCAATATACACTCACCAACACACCTGTCATACTCAGCTGATTACTCCAGACATCCAAGCACTGGGGTTCTCACCAGCTTTCGGGGTGTCCATGAACCCTTCAACTCCAAGCACCTCAAAAATGGAAATCACGTCCACACCCTGACTTCGGCCTTTGTCCACCCTCTGACCCGACAGGCGTCCTGCACGTGCCCTGGCCTGAACCTACACAGGGGCTTAGTTGTTTAGTCGTGTCTGACTCTGCGACCCCATAGACGGCAGCCCACCAGGCTCCCCCGTCCCTGGGATTCTCCAGGCAAGAACACTGGAGTGGGTTGCCATGCCCTCCTCCAAGGGATCTTCCTGACCCAGGGATGGAACCCGGGTCTCAGGGGAGACTGGTAGCTCTTTACTGTCTGAGCTACCAGGGAAGCCCCTAACGTGAACAGAGACCTTCCCAGAGAGAACTGTGGCACTGGAGTTCCCTCAGCTCCAGAAAAAGAGAAAAACTGCCTTTACACTTTCTTCTATAGATAACTGACTGGCCTTTGAAGTTTCAAAACCAACCCTGCCGAATTCTCAGACAGATCGTGTTTCTACACTAACAGCACAGCCAACTTCCCTTCGGAGCACTGATACCCCAGAAATAAGTGTGGCTGTCTGAACGACAAAAGCTCAAGGTGCTGACCTCCGGGCACCTGAAGTTAAGAAGGGGGCGGCTGGCAGCGCAATGCCTGTGGCCCCAAAGGGCAGCAGAGCCCATCAGGGGAGCCCCTCACTGCCCAAGCGCCAGAGCCCCGCAGGAACACACCCTGGGCGCTTCAGTCGTCCTCGTTTACAAAACAACATCCAGGGATTCTCATTTCCCTAAGTTTCTAAGACTTCTTACGATGTTTTCCACTTGAAATTAAACAGTTGAAGATCCAAGGAGTCTTCTGTTAAGCACAGTCAGACACTGACCGAGCGAGGGAGCTGACCCGAACAGCCGCACCTAAGCCAGCACTGCCTGGGACCAAACAAAGAACATGAAGTGGACTCCGGTTACCTCCTCCGCCAGCACACAGCCTGCCCGCAGCGCTGTCAGGGACGCGAGGGGCATTCTCCGCCCATCTGTTCAGCAGACCCTCATCACGGGCCAGGGCTCTCCAGGGCCCGCCTCCAGCTGCTTCCTCTCCCCCCGACTCTGCGGAGACATGCTCCCAGGAGGACGCTGCTCCCTCAGGGCTGCGCTGGGAACCTGGAGAAGCCGCAGGAGTCACTTCCCCTCGCCTGGCCTCCCCTCTCCCTCCAAGACCACTTCAAAAGTCCGGAGCCAGTGAAGTCACTCGTGACCTCACAGAGCTCCAGCTTAACTCTTCAGAAGCCAGACGGCCCGAGGCCGGCGGGGGGAGAAAGGACAGCAGCGCTGCCTTACTCGGAGTGGTCGCTGCTTCCGTGAGAGAGTCTGCCCGACCTCATTTGCGAAATAAAAGAAGAAAAAAGTGCTCATCTCAGCATTGTTTATCCTAAATAGCACTACGGGTTTCTGAGGTACTGTTTTGCAAGACCATCATTTCCTACAGCAAACATTCTGGCTATCAAGGAATCACTGAAATAGGCAGTAAATAGATCTGATTCATTTATGTTATGTAAAACAGCTGTGTTAATAAATCTCATTAAATTCATGCTTGATTTTATGCGACTTGCGTTTTCCTATTTTCCAGTTTTACTTCTGTCTTTCTGCTCTCGTGAAATGAAAATACTCTTTTGTCCTTGTGTTCAAACCCTGCTTCAGACTGCCAGAAGTGGACAGGTAACACTCGCAGCTGTCAGATGCAGGCAGCAACTGACACCAAGGCATCTGAGAAGTTGGGACCTACAGGGCTCGGAACAGACAGAATGGACTGGCACCAGACCTAACTAGTGGATGACAGAGCCCGCATCCCAGTTCCTGAAGAGAAAGCAGACTGGTTTTGCTGCATTTCATTTCCCATGTTTTTTTATTTGGGCTCTTGATATTTTTGTTGGGATTTGGGAGTTATAAGGATCAGGAAGTAAAACAACTAAAAGTTATTTTATAAATGGAAGTAGATAAAATTACAGACTCTCAAAGAAAATGCAATATGCCCTTTCAAGAATTCTTTGGTTCACCCAGAAAATGATTATCATTTACTGTCCAGTAATTTCATTCCTAAATATATACCTAAAGAAACGCTCCACGTGTGCACAAGAAGCCACGAATTAGAATGTTCACTGCCACGCCATTTAAACAACAAAAATACAAGACAGCCAAAATGTTCATACTATGCAAATGGGAAAATTAGTTACAGTGAACATTCACGCAATGAATACTAAGTAGCAAATAATTAATATACTAGGGCCTTATGAATCAGTAAGAAAGAATCTCAAATATTGAACAAATAAGTGAGTCACAAAAGGAAACAAGATGGCACTTATATAAAGCTCGAAAGCATGTGAATGAACACGATATCGTTTATGGGCTCATACCTATGACGGCAGGATACACACCCACAGGCCGTGGTCCTCTTTAGGAGAAGACAACGAGAGGGGTGGGGCCACAGAGAGAGGCAGGCGCTGCAGCACTTTATTTCTCAAACTGGCTGCCGAGATCAGGTGCTTGTTAACACTTCTGGGTGCGCCTTGGACGTGCAGAGGTTGTGAAAGTCAAGTGCATAACTGCCTTACAAGTGTATTCAGTAGGCTGTCTCGAAAGCTAACACACCAGGAGGAGAGAGATTAATAAGCCCCTCAACTCCCAAGTCCCCAGGCCCGAGCAGCTGTTCCTAATTGTGCCTCCATCCGGCAAGTCTCCCTGCCCACCACCACATCCACACACCCACCGGGTCCTCCAAAGCCCAGACTGGGAGCCCGGGCCTGGGAGCCCTGCTGTCGGGCTCATGCAGCGTTCCGAGTCAAGCTGTCTGCCTCCTCTTTGGGAGGCATCTAGTACCCAGTGTAGAAAAACTAATGAAGTTCTTCATCTGACAGAACTGGTCACCCAGGATGTGCTGGACTCTTTCAGAGGTTCCGAGTCTTAGATCTAAAGACCTGCCAACTTCACTGACTGACAGGAGGGACAGGTCTATGCTGAGTATAACATCATATGATGAACCGTAACACAGGTGCTAAGTGAATGGACTGTGAATAATGAACATTTGTAATTTTGTTTCACGATAATAACTATTCTATACCTCTTAATTTCTCTGCACTAAAGACTTCATATTACTACTCTTGACTGGAAAATGTTACCTTCTTTTCGAGGCAGGGCTGCTAGATAGGGTAATTATACAGACAATGAACTATCATTAAAGCTCCTCCCCTTCAAGTAATCGAAGGCTCTTAGAATTATTATTACAGATAAACAGCATCCTACATTGATCTGATTGTGGCACACTCACAGCAGGTGACTCTGAGGAAGTTTTAAAGACAACAGTTCGAGCACTGTTATTACTGATAATCATAGCCAACGTTGTGTGAGTAGCCATCAAGGGGTAGTAAATTCTTACTTTTCACAAATGAGTAAGCTGAGGTTTAGTAGTGATAATTCACAAAATGTGAGTCAAGGCAGCCTGACGTAACCCACACTCTTCACCAGGAAACCACACTGCTTCCCAGCAGGAAAGTGGGTCAACCTCTGTATTTCTAGAGCAGGGATGGGCACCTTGAGGTCACGACACCAAAGGGGACACAAGAAATCGTTTCCAGGTTCACAGCCAGGGCCGCTCACGTGTATGAACCTCTATTAAAAGAGATTTCTCCCTGCCAGCAGCAGTGATCTACAGCAGGCCTGTCCCCCTGAGAACAGGGACTGTCTCACTCAGGTCTGCATTCTGCCGTTAATAATTTCTCACGCTTCTCAAACTGTAGAGTGCTTACAGGAGTTGGTTAAAATACACACTTCGACTGAGTAGCTCAGAGGTGAGGTCTGCATACTCATTTCTAACAAGCTCCAAGATGAGAGGCTGACAACTTAGGCTGAACATCAGAATCACCAGGCTCTTTTTTTTTTCACTCTCTTTTTTAAAACTGTCCTCTATTTTTTTAAATTTTAGACCAACAATCTTGTGTTGGTCTAAGCTAGCATTGCCCAGGTGCCACCCTAAACCACAGAATCGGAATCTGGGGAGGTAAAGCGTGGGGAGTCAACGCCTTAAAAAGCTCCTGCCTTCCATCATTCTAGATTCGGAGAAAAGTACCTGGGGACGGAGGCTCATGCACAGGCACATGAAGCATCAAGTGAGGTGTGGGGATTACGAAGTCGAAGCATTTCTCTAACATTCAGGGGTTAGATGGTTGAGACGGGGTTTACATCAATCCTCACTAGCACTCAAGAGAAAGATGGCACTCACCTCACCTGGCCACTCAGGAACTGAACAGTGGGGCTCTGCTAGGAGCCTATGCCAGTTTATCAAAGACTCTGTACTGCAGCTTACAGACAGTATCTAAGATCCAGGGGAGAAAACGAAAAACAAGATTAAAGCACTGGAAACACCCATGAGGGGCTCTGAGAAGTGGATACTTGTATGTAAAATGCTTTTCAAGAACTTTATTTGGAAAAGCTTTCTGTCTTTTTTCTTCTCCACTCAATCAATGGATAAAATTTCTCATCCAATGTTGCATATCTTGGGTTAAGTGAGGTCTGCTGAGAGAAAATGTTACTGTTTCCTTTAAAAGTGAAATAGTGCACTGATATAGGAATAGATTGCTGGATCAACCTGACCAGCTAAACCAGCTGGCAATCAGTTTTCATTTCGAGCTACGATTCTCCGTGCAATAACATGTAACCCCAATGCCCTTTGTCATTTGAAGTCTTTCAGTACAGTCTTTGATGAAAGGTCATCCACTCAGCCAGCACCCCCAGCACTCTTCACACCAACACCCAGGACTTTACTTTGTTATGTCATACGGTTTAAACTACAGACTTAGAACACTTCTGGGAAACCCTATGTCAAATCCAGGACCAGTTCCTAAAGTCATCACCGATTTACACAGGAGGCCCCAGCAAGCAAGGAGACCAGATCCCCAGGCCTGCCAAGAGGACGACCACGTCAGCTCCCTGACAACCAGACCCTGCCAGGGACCGCAGGCGGGCATATGCTCTGCCCAGGGGGCATCAGAAAGCCGCATGGGCAGCACCAGGGCTCCTGAGAGCCCCTCTCCAGTCCAGCCTCCCCACCCTCGACCTCCTGAGCTCAGGTGACCCTCCCTCTAGATGGGACTCCAAGTCCCCACACACAAGGGTCCTCCCTCTCCTCAAACAATCTGTGTGATGGACCCCACTGCCAGGAGCCCTCCTACAAACCCTGCTGCTCTCCCGGACTCCTGCCATCTCCAGACTTTGTAAGTCGTCCACACTGGTTCAGTTCAGTCGCTCAGCCATGTCTGACTCTTTGCAACGCCATGGGCTGCAGCACGCCAGGCCTCCCTGTCCATCACCAACTCCTGGAGCTTGCTCAAACTCATGTCCATCGAGTCGGTGATGCCATCCGACCATCTCATCCACAAAGGAAATGTCACAATCACTTTGACACAGCCCACACATCCTAGATTCAAACATTCACCAGATCCTTGTGTCTTTTCCTTATTTTTCAGGCTTTTGCTATTTTCTTATATTCGTTAGACTACTACTGAGACTGCTGCAAAACTCATGATAGTTTAAAATGAAAACCCACAAAAAACCACAACTTAGCAAATCGTCACAAGAGAACTGTAACTTGGGCAGCAACGTTGTTTCCATTTTACCCATAAGGAATGGGAGGTTCATCGAAGTGACACAACCTGCCCGGGGCCAAGCAGCCAGCAGAGGGGATGACTTGACCTCCTGTCTTCTGGTCCCAAATCCCCGTAGTTACACCAGCCCACCACTGTACACCGAATTTTATGAGAGAAAGTGAAGTTTTCAGGACTCTCATTAACAGGTGTTTCAGACAGCTCAGAGGCGGTGGGCTGGCGTGACAGCTCTTCTCCGGGTTATTACTGTTAACAGTACTATTATTCTACATTTATATCCTACTATATGCCAGCCATTGTGAAGCCACCTAATTATCTTTCTTGATTTTCTTTTCCCACTTAACGTCCTTTGCTTCTAAACAGGTGTTACTCATTCCATTTTATAGTTGGAACGGTTCCCTGATGCTCTGTAACTTACTCAAGGTCACACCCCTAGTTAGTATCCGAGACGGGATCTGAACCCAGATATGACTGGCTCTGAAACCCTGGAAAGCCTCCACCCTCAGCACCGAGCAGGGACTCCTTTGGAGTTAAAAAAAAAAAAAAAAAAAAAAAACCTCACCATCATAACTCCTTCAGGAGGCTCAAAGAGAAAATGAAAACCGACTTTCTACAGAACAACTTTTAAAACATGAGAGGAAAGTCTGAAGACATCACTAGAGCAGGAGTAATGAACCGGCGAGGCAGGGATTCCCCACTGCATCCCCCAAAACAAGTTCACGAGACCAAGACCTTTTCCTGTTACCAGCTTAGCTCGCGTCACGTGACTTTAATATTTCACATTATATTAAAATACCTCCAGGGAAGTCCCTGGCAGGCCAGTGGGAGGACTCAGCACGTTCACTGCCAGGCTCGGCAAGCCGCTCAGCCTTGTCCGCCTCTGCGACCCCACGGACTGCAGCCCGCCAGGCTCCTCTGTCCATAGGAGTCTCCAGGCTAGAATACTGGAGTGGGTGGCCATTTCCTTCTCCAGGGGATCTTCCCGACACAGGGATCAAACCTGGGTCTCCTGCATTGCAGGTGGTTTCTTCACCGACGGAGCCACCAGGGAAGCCCTCCGCTGCCGGGACCCAGGCTCCAACCCTGGCTGGGGAACTGAGACACCACAGGCAGCATGGCATGGCCAAAAATAATATTAAGTAATCAGTTAAATGCCTGCAGGCTTTACATTTGAACGTCAAAAAAAAAATTTGAAATTTACTTCAACAAATTTCTCTAAGCACGGTTTCATGTGACATTTTCCTAGATAGAAAGACACTAAAGAAAAAGAAAAACAGAGGAAGAAAAAAGCACTTCCAATGTCACCATCTCATTTGAGAAAGGGGAGAAAAGAGGCAGGCAGAAAATCCACAGCTCCAGCTGGAGTGGACGGAGCACTCCCCAGGCATAACAGCTGCACACAGATGTCATCCACCCCCCTGCTGGGCTCCTGGGGACCCTGAGCGCCAACTGAAAGAACAACTGGGAAGCCAGACATCCAATGTACCTGTTACACCGGAAAGGTAATTTAAAGGGCAGCTCTGTTGTGTATTTCAGAGAACCAAAAGAGAAGCGCCTGCCACATGGCTGTATTTGCTGTCCCTCTTTTCCTGTCTGTCTGGACCCAAGCTCAACATAAATAAACAACACTCAGCCCTGTGCATGCTCACAGCGGCCACACATGTGCCCTGCAGGCCTCGGATCAGGACTCACCGACGGGAGCCGCAGTCCTCAGGGGATGGGCCGGCGAAGGAGCAGCACCCAGACAGAAAGGAACCCATCGGACACGAGTGACTGAAAGTCTGTAACTGCCCTTTCTAATTTGGGAGCCGTGTGACTGGACCCCACACAGCACCGCGACCCCGTCAGCCGGGTGCTCCTTTGCTGGACCACAAGGGGAGGGGATGCTTCGCTTTGCTCCTTTACCAAAATACCGTGTTCCATTCACGGCGTGAGCTCTTTCCTGATGGGCATGCGCCTCTCTGGTCAACATCAGTGTTCAAGCGCCTGAGAGGATTTAACTATTCCTGCCAGAGTGATTCCAGGATCTTAAGAGGCCTTCTCAGATCTATCTGATAATACAAAGGTGCATAATCCTTTAAAAGACAAAGAGTCACCACACACACTCCTTCCTAACCTGGTTCTGGAAGATTACAGCTTTGAAGTGAGTGGAGCTCAGTCCCTCTCTGGCCACAAAGCCTGGCTAACTCCAGGCCTGGGCGGCGATCCAGAGAGGGCACGGAGCTGGGCTGGAGTGCCGCGCGTGCTGGCCACCCTCCCCAACCACACCACCTCCTACAGGAAGCAGCGTCATCCAATGTTCAGGAGAAATCAGTCAGAAACCACCGCTGAAATCATCTTGACCGACAGAGTAAAAGCACATGCTGATACAGAAAAGTATTTAAAAATACACCTAGGCAAGGTCAAGCAAAAATACTTTTGTTTTGAGACCAAAAATAAATGGTCTCTGGAGCCTGACGGCCTGGGTGGAAATCCTGGGCGTGGCACCGACCATTCCTGTGACTGAGCAAGTTACCCAACTGCTCTGCGCCTTAGTTTCCTTCTGCGGAAAATCAGAACACTAACGCTCCTTTCTCTTAGCTTAGTATGAGGATTAAGAACCTTCCTTTACTAAAGAAATAAAACCTAAGGCATACATGCGATGCACAGCACACAAGATGGGGTTTAGAGACTACCTAAAGTGAGCGACTGAACGGAACTGAACTGAAAGTCATCTTGTGATATTCTCTGACACTTTATATATCAAAATCAATACCTCAGCAGGAATGGGCTTCATTCTTTTGGTTCAGGTCCAGCTGGAATCAAAGCAGTGTTATCAGCGTAGCTTAGTCTTATCAGGCCCTCTCCTTCCTGACTTCTTCAGAGTTCACTTTATCCAACAGAGCCAGATTCCCCCAGTCCGCTCCCAAGGAAACAGGAGAGGCCAGTGAGTAGAGACGGAAAGCTAAGCGCACACACTTGCTTTATTTATCACTTTTGCTGTGCTGTCTTGTCACAACACTTCTGAATAAACTTTGAATGTTTTTCTCCTTGAAACCCTGACTAAGGAAAGTCAACTGGGGTGACAGCTGTGTTGTCGGCATCCTGGTTTGGATTTCCTTAACAGGCTCAAGGCCTCTGTCTGCGCCTTACCTCTGCGGAGGGATGTTTAATGCAGGAGAAATTTTTAAAAGCCTCATCATTGATCACCTTAAAAATTTATGGAGACACATTTATTAACGACCTGGAAAAATTTTTTTCTGAAATTGAACATACATACCCACCAACCACCACCACCACGTCTATAATTACCAACTCAGACTTCTGGCTCCATTAACATACAGCATGAGAGAAATTAGGGAAATCAGAAAGAATACAGACATGAAACCAGGCAGCCTAGAACAGTGAATGCACCGGGACTAGGACTCAGGCGATTTGAATTCTGGTACAAGAGCTGTCACCAGCTAATGGTACCCCACCCGACTCAGACTCAGATTCTTCACTGTAAAACAGGGCTAGCTAAGGCCCCCTTCAAGCTGGAAAATGTTATAACTCTTCAACCCATGATTCCTCTGGTGCTACAACTTCTCCAAAGCACCAAGAAGGCAGAGAAGGTAAAGAAACATAGGCAAGTTATTCCAGACTCCCTAACACTTCTTAGAATCATTGAGTCCGTCATACTTTTTAACCCTGAATCACAAAAATAAAAACAGCCTCCTGCCAACCTGGTCTGTCCACATTGCTAGCCCTGCTCAAGGAAGTCTAGACAGTGCCAGAGCTCATCTCTAACATGCTTCTCATTCAGTATTGGAATCGGATCTCATCGCTGGGCAAGGTTTCATAGTCTGACAATCCAGGTGATGCGGCTGAAACTTCATCTCGAGTTCGCCTAAAGAATAGTCCTGCCTAAATCTGGGGCGCTGAAATAATATAACCGACCCCAGGACTCTTTCGTAACCACCCAGCTCTGCTGTACTAGTGGCCGGCACCCACGCTGGTGCCAGTGATGGCCATCGCAGGTCTCTGCAAACCACTGCCTTGCTGAGTTTGTGCTGTGCTGTGTTTAGTCACTCAGTCATGTCCGACTCTTTGCAACCCCATGGACTGTAGCTCTCCAGGCTCCTCTGTCCATCAGGATTCTCCAGGCAAGAATACTGGAGTGGGTTGCCATGCCCTCCTCCAGGGGATCTTCCGAAACCAGGGATCAAACCAAGGTCTCCCACATTGCAGGTGAATTCTTTACCATTTGAGCCACCAGGGAAGCCCAAGAATACTGGAGTGGGTAGCCTAATCCTTCTCCAGGGGATTGTCCCGACTCAGGAATCAAACCAGGGTCTCCTGCATTGCAGGTGGATTCTTTATCAGCTGAACTACTAGGGAAACCCTTGCTGAGCTTCAGTTCAGTTCAGCTGCTCAGTCATGTCCGACTCTTTGCAACCTCATGGACTGCAGCACGCCAGGCCTCCCTGTCCATCACCAACTCCCGGAGTTTACTCAAACTCATGTCCATTGAGTCGGTGATGCCATCCAACGATCTCATCCTCTGTCATCCCCTTCTCCTCTTGCCTTCAATCTTTCCCAGCATCAGGGTCTTTTCCAAGGAGTCAGTTCTCCGAATCAGGTGGTCAAAGTATTTTCAACATCAATCCTTCCAATCAATATTCAGGACTGATTTCCTTTAGGATGGACTGGTTGGATCTCCTTGCAGAGTTTACCCTCCCTGTGGCTTCTGCAGCAAAGCCTCTCAGCCCAAAACACCTCAGGTCCAACCTATTTCAGACCTGTAATATCAACAACTCCAGAAAGCTGGACTGGAATTTCAATGAAATTATCTGCATTTTATCACGACTTACAGTTACCAGAGACCATGGTGAAACTAAGGGACTAAAGTGGCGCCATCCACCCAAGGACACACTCCTCTCAAGGAGGTCCCCTTAGAGACACTCCTCTCTCGGGCCCCTTCTAGAAACATCCCCCTCAGAGATGTGCTCTTCCCTCAGGGACGTCCCCTCTTATAGACCCAGGAAGTGTAAATGCGGCTCCATCAGCCAGTTCTAATTCACGCATTTGCTCCGGCTCCACTCTGTACCAGGTATGATGCTAGTGTTTTAATCCATATTAACTCTTTAAATCCCATGGCCACACAGCATACTAAATATCATTGGCCCCGCTATGCAAATAAACAAAAGGGGTTTCAGAGAGAATAAGAGGCTTATCCAAGAAATTCAGACCACGGTCTTCTGCCTCTGAGACTGTGTCACCCAAGAAGACAATGAACGCCCATGGTCTATTTCACATGGCAATGCAGAGCTGCGGGGTTACCATGCGCCAGGCTTGAATGTGCTCATCCAGTGAACTATAAACCTATAAACTGCTAATAGGAAATGCTTAACACAGGACAGACTGATCATCAAAACAGGCTCAGTAGAAACCTGCAATATGAATACTGACTTCTAAAAAAAGCATTGACATTTTTTCATACAACTTTAAAAGTTTATCCCAGTTTACCCTCCCCTTCACCTCCCCAGTCAGGAAAAACATAGTAAAACTAAATTCATAAAATCATTAGGAAGTTTAGCATTCTCTGTTGTTGAAGGACAGGTAAATGATGTTGAAGGACAGGTAAATGACCCCAGAGTGATGAACAAGAAGAGGTGAAATGCTGGATAATCCATAAAAAGACAGGGAATCACTAGAGGATAGCACGACATATAAATCCTACGTAACTTCTCATTTTGTGTTCCAAGCAGGCTTAAAACATAAAGTAAAGAGAGAAAATAAATATGGCGCTGACCAAGAGATCAAACTTATCAAGCCTCCTTATCAGCAGACCCCCTCGCACTGTCTCAGGAGGACATCCCAGCAGAATGAAACCTCAAAGAGCCAAGGGCCGAAAGAGACTGAAGTCACTGTCTAAACCGACAGCCTCAACTGACAATCAAGGAATCTCTGGCCTAATCAGAGACCCACCCCAAGTCATCAAGCAATGCCAGAGGCAGAAGGCAAGCCGAGCTCTCCCGACACCCCTTCCAGCACCGGGCAGGGCCGTGGCCACAAAAGCTGCATCCTGGGCACTAACACCCACTCACCACCCACAGAATCTGCGTGGGACCCTGTAGGAATTTTTACCTGTAGGAGTTTACCTGTAGGAATACAAGATACACAGCCAAACAGAATGTCCAGAGGTTGCCAATTTGGCAAACCACTAAACTGTACTCTACCTGCCCCGAAAACCCAAATTGCTTTTCACTCATGCCATTCACTTATATCCATGGAAACCGGCCCAATGCTCTCCAAATAGGTTCCACACTCAGATTTCCCAAAGGGGGAAAAAAAATGCTACAGAAACCACCAGCACGAAATTAAGAGATCAGGACCAGTACCTTTCCCAGAAAGCGATCTCTGGGGTGCCTTTCGAGTAGATGGAGTTACTGGAGCCACTCAGCCCGTTGGTGACCCCACTGGAATAGCCCATCACTATCCCGCCATCCGCCGAGATGCTCAGGACGTCCTGCTGTCCTCCCACCGACGTCCTCTCGAGGAACTGCCCGCCTTCCTTAATGCGCTGCTGTATCATTGGAGTGAGGGGCATTTCAAAGCTGAAGTAGCTATCAGGCTCTGAATACAAAGTCTCCAAGGACTCAGCACTGTAGTATAAAGAGGTGTTGTCCAAAATGGTCTCGAACTGGGAGCTGTACACGTCAGTGGAGTCTTCTGCGTATCCAGACCCAAGGATGTCATCATCTCCACCCCGCAAGTGCTCCGCTTGCTCGAGAATCCTGGAAAGCACATCGAAGTGAAGAATTTCAATATTAGGTTAATTTTTTCATTTTACTTTCTCCTCTCCAACCATATGGAAAAAGGTAGCAGTCTGTAGAGCTAGCACCTGTATTCATTTGGCTTATGTCAATATATTTAACCTATAGGTGGAGTACATCATGCGAAATGCCAGATGAATCACAAGCTGGAATCAAGATTGCTGGGAGAAATATCAATAACCTCAGATATGCAGGTGACATCACCCTTATGGCAGAAAGTGAGAAACTGAAGAACCTTTTGATGAAAGTGAAAGAGGAGAGTGGAAAAGCTGGCTTAAAACTCAACATTCAAAAAACGAAGATCACGGCATCCGGTCCCATCACTTCATGGCAAACAGATGGGGAGACAATGGAAACAGTGACAGACTTTATTTTGGCCGGTGGATTCTTTACTGTCTGAGCCACCAGGGAAGCCCAACAAATACACTAAGCTTTCATAAGTCCTGTTAATATTTTCTGATTAAATAAGACCAATAGCCCTCAAGAACTCAAGGGCTGCCCCCTGGTGACAAGAAGACAAGACTGTCGAGCGAGTTAGGTTGAGAAACAGCCAGTGAAAGACTCTTTGTGACCCTGTGGACTGTAGCCTGCCAGGCTCCTCTGTCCACAGAATTTTTCAGGCAAGTATACTCAAGTGGGTAGCCATTCCCTTCTCCAGGGGATCTTCCAGACCCATGGATCAAATCTGGGTCTCCCACCTTGCAGGCAGATTCTTTATCATCTGAGCCGCCAGGGAAGCCAAATTACTGGTCCACCCCAAACCAAATAGCATTCTGGGTCCCAAGCCTTCATGGCTCCTCAGGGGGCTGGCAGTGAAGCGGGAAGCTCAGGGAGGAAGCCATCACCCAACCCTGCTCACTCACCCCCCACCCGCCCCCAGCTGCGAGGGTCCAGCCACACGGGTAGAGTGTTACACCTTAAAAGGAGCCTGGAGGCCTCCGCGTCGCAGGTTCCAGGAAGCACACTCCCTTAGCGACAGCAGCCGTCCTTTACCAGCCCATGTGGCTCCCTCCGCCTAGACTATTCTCCCCATTCTCTGCCCCGCAAACTCCTACTGAATCCTCAAGTCTCAGCCTAATTACCACTTACACAGAGAAGCCTTCCCCAAGCCATCAATTGAATCAGCCTCTCTCCTGCATTCAAGGTGTCCCTTCTTTTCCTTGATAGAACCCAACACAGCTGGAGGCCCCATCATTATTAGTATGTCGGCCTTCCGTGGCAAACTTCATGAGGTCAGGGACCAGAGGTCATGTCTATTCTCCATGTTTTTTGTTTTTATTTTTCTTTCCTGGCCACGCCATAGAGCTTGTGGGATCTGAGTTTTCAACCAGAGAAGGAACGCATGCCCCCTGCAGAGGAGGCACAGAGGCCTAATCACGGGACCATCAGGGACTCCCCAGGGCCATGTCCATCTTGAACATTCCTTTCATGCCCAGCATCTCTAGCCATATCAAGGACACAGCAGACAACGGAAAACCATTTGTGGAAGGACAGAAAGGAAAGGAGGAATGAACGAATAAACCTGCAGAAGCGCAGACCCCAGTGGGAGGGTAATTACGGAGCCACGTGCCTTCTGAGGAAGTCTGGAGGCTCTCTGTGAAGGGGGTGGGGAGGGCAGGGAGAGGAGTCCTAAGAGCAGATCTGTGAGCCAACCACGGAGCAAGAGGCATCTCCTTACAACAGACAAGCAAAACCCTTCAGGCGCAGCACACGTTCTCCTGTGAACTACCAAAGGTGGAGGGCTGACGGGAGACGAGATGGCACACATTTGAAATGACTTTGCCGAAAAGAGCTCTCTACGGTCAGACCACTAGCTCAGGAGGTGCAGATGGACGCGCACGGCTTCCATCTCTCCAGACTCTCAGCTGGTACGGATGCCAGAAATGTAGAGAAAGTCCAGGAAATACCATATGATGCCAGGTTTTGTCATCAGGGCCATAATTCAAACAAGCTGCTTGCGAGAAGGGAGTCCCATGTCAGTGCCATGGAACAACTGGACTCTGACCTCCTGATGGCCTCTCTAAGCCTAGAAAACTGAAGCAGCCCACGCCAGAGCCTCTGCGTTCCTACATGTACAGGGGCTGTTTGCAGACAACGGGGCTGTAGCCAGAAGAAGTGCCTGAGCTAGGGCTGCAACGACTAGAGGATGTGTCAGAAGAGTCCAGACCTTTCCACAATTATCTTTCCTTATGAAAGATAACTGTGGGGTGTTTAGTTATGGTGATGCTAGAAAACTTGAAACCTGTCAAATACCAAAAAAGAAAAAGCAGAAATGGGTCCGTCCGCCCAGTTTAGGGTTCACGGTCTCCCCAGAGGGACAACGTTAGAAGCAAGGCAGCACGCGGTCACTTCTCTTCCCTTCTGCGGAGGACGTCGTGAACCTCGCTGTGGAGCACACTGCAGACATCACAGGCAGCAGGACCCCGGGAACTCACCTTTCCCCGTCCCCCTCCGGTTCAGGCCTCCTCTCCACGTGGTCCTTGTCCTCCCTCAGGAAGACTTCATCCTCTACCGTCTCAAGCAGCGGCACGGGAGGCCCCGGCCTCTCAGGAGGCGCGGAGTCACGCAGAGCGGCAGACGAGATGAGGTGGCTGGGCACTTCGGAAAACTCTCTGCTTTCAGGAGGGGCTGTCCTTCCCGGGGACGTCTGAACGTCCGCAGCGTGCCGGGCCTCCCTCTCCTCCCCTCCGGTCCACAGTGTTTCCACTCCTTGAAACGCCACATGCTTGCCCGGGCCTGGGCGTCCCCGAGCACACTGGTCAGACCTACTCTCTCTCAACAAACCAGCACCGCCCGCTGAGCTGTGGGTCGCGGGGCTGCCCGCCAAGGACGCTGGACCAGCTGGCTCTGGCACGTGGACAGCCCCCTTTCGTCCATTACTAGCTCTTAGGGATGGCTCTGCTTGAGTCTCTCCAGTTAATAGTGCAGTCAGATCCTCCTGGGTGCTCAAATAAAAATGCTCCTCAGTCGGAACTTTGGCTGAAAGAGGTATATCGGGCGACTTTTCACGGCCAGCAGGGAACAGCGCGTGGGCTTTCGCTGCTTTCTGACTGGCGGTGTCTGGCTCCTGTCCCCCCTGCTGAGCGGAACCACTAGAAACCGCAGCTCCATCCAGTACCTTTGTAGCCTGCAACGTTCCTGAAGCTATTCTGGCTTCTGTGGCTTTCAGAGCTGAAATCAGAGAGTCGATGGGTTGTAAACTCGGCTCCTTGAAGTGACTTTGAGAAGGGAGCCTTCTGACATCTTTTGGTCCTCCGGCGACACCGACAGGCCCAGAGTGACGGCCGGCAAGGGGCTGGGCCCCCTGCGGCGACCCCGGGCAGCGCAGCAGAGACTCGGCATCAAACTCCAGAGAGGCTCTCAGGCCTTCTCCACTTCCCTCCATGGTCCCATACTCCGGAAACTCATTCGTGACGTTCGGGGGGAGTAAAGTGCTTCCTCCATGATCACCTACAAAGAGAAGAGAAGAGACACGTGACTCGTTCTGAGCGGCACATTCCCATGTATGTGAATCAATTCCCACACCTATCGGGCGCTCGGTCATCCTCAGGTGGCCCTTTCACTGGCGCCTCCCCCACCCTCTGCAACACAAGCTGCTCAACACCCTGCCAGGGCGTCCCCGCCACTGGGCTTACACACGAGAACCCACAGAGGTTCTGGCATAGACAGAGGCAATCCAATTTAATCCAGCTTCTTTCCCACACATGCAACTCGGTTGCTGCATATGCAAAAACAGATTAAAATAAGGATATGTATCCCTTTCCGAATATCGCTCATGAAATAGCAACTAAAATATTTATACTGGGCACAACAACAAATTGCCTTATGACTGAACTAACAGGATCGCTGCAGTGCAATCTCTGAGACAGAGCCCCAGGAAAAAAGATATGAGCTATTTAAAGTCAGTAAATATTTTTTTCAGCTGGAAACTTCCCCTGCACTGTTGGATTTCTGTGGGGGGAAAAGATGCTTTCAGAACATCTCTGGGGAATGAGAGTGAAGTCAAAATGGAATAGGAAATTTAATATATAAAGATTTCCAGGATCCTAGCTGCATGAAATTTAAGCAGCATCTTATGCATAACCCCAATATACGAAGCAGTAAAAACAACAGTATGTATTTACTATATAGGATGCAATTAACAACCTTTTCTTATTACTATGGCAGTCACTGAGAACAAGGAAGACATTCTGACAAATACAACTTTAAATTGAGGATTTCTGGGTAACAGTTACAGTCCTGTCACCCCAGGACCCAATTTCCTTCTGAACTTGGTTTTGGTTACCTCGTACAGAGAATATTCTCATGTGCACTGGGAATGTAGTGTCCTCGCCTAGACAGTTTTATGACAGAGGACACCTGTTGCTTTTGTTACTGTTTTTCAAGCACTGCAAGCGACAGTGAAACATTTGACAGCTGTCTGAATATATACAATGAAATGACATTAAAGACTTGATTCCAAGGCATATACGCAAAACAACGTAACTTGGAAACGTGAGTTAACATTTGGTATACACAGTACAGAAAAATTGATAAATAATAATACATCTTAGAGTGTGTTCTGTTTCATATCATTTTAATAATTTGAAATATATTTTTAAATTAAATTTGAATCAACTTTGATGGGATCCAAGCAGCACTTCTCTGTGATGGTAGCATTTATAACAACTTCACAAGACAGATCTCAGAGGATGTGGCTTGCTGAAATCTGAGGAGGGAGGAACTTTCAAACCATGATTTTGAAAAGGGACAGAGTTAAAAGCAATAAAGATTTCTCTTCCTGTGGTATAATGACGTTTAGATATTTCAATAAAGAATGTGATAGGACTTTTAATTTTTCCCCTTTTAAGATTCAGTTACCTTTAATATATCATAAAATTGTGCAACCATCACCACTATTTAACTCTAGAACATTTTCATCACCTCCCAGCACCACCAAAAAACCTCTATCTATTAACCGTCACTCTTCAAGCCCTGGTAAATACCATCCTACCTTCTGTCTCTATAGATCTGTGTGTTCTACTTCGTATCAACAGAATTACACAATATGAGACACTGTCTTTTTTTTTTACATAGCACAGTGGTTTCAAGGTTCATCCTTGTACCTTCTTCCCACTCATCTGCTGATGGGCATTGGTGTTATTTCCACACTTTGGCTACTATGAATAATGAACATTTGTGTACGAGTTTTTGTGTCTACATTTATTTCCAGTTCTCTTGGATATATACCTATGAGTGGATTCTGGGTCACATGGTAACTCTGTGTTTAATGTTTGGAGAAACCGCCAGCTTTCCAAAGCAACTGCACCATTTTACATTCCTACCAGCAAAGTCTGAGGGTTCTAATACAGTCCATATTTTTATCACAGCTGTCACAGTGGGTGTGAAATGACACCCCACTGGGGTTTTGATTTGCATTTCCCTAGTGAAAAGGGAGGAGAAGGAAATGGCACCCCACCCCAGTACTCTTGCCTGGAGAATCCCATGGACGGAGGAGCCTGGTAGGCTGCAGTCCATGGGGTTGCTAAGGGTCGGACACGACTGAGCGACTTCACTTTCACTTTTCACTTTCATGCCTTGGAGAAGGCACTGGCAACCCACTCCAGTGTTCTCGCCAGGAGAAACCCAGGGATGGGGGTACCTGGTGGGCTGCCATCTGTGGGGTCGTACAGAGCTGGACATGACTGAAGCGACTTAGCAGCAGCAGCAGCAGCAGTGAGAAGGGAATGGTAACCCACTCCAGTGTTCTTGCCTGAAGAACCCTATGTACAGAGGATCCTGGTGGTCTACAGCTCACAGGGTCGAACACAGTCGGACACGACTGAAGAGACTTAACACATACATGCACAGTGGTTGATGGTGTTGAGAACCTCGTCACACGCTTGTTGACCATCTGTGTGGGTTCTTCAGAGAAACAGCCATCCACATCCTTTGCCCACCTTATAACTGGGTGACTTCGCTTTTCGCTGTTGAGTGTAAGGCTCCTTTACACATTCGGAACAGAAGCTCCTCCTCAGACATGCACTTTGCAGACATTTTCTTCCGTCCTGTGCGTTGTCTTTCCAGTTAGTCTATGGTGCCTTTTTGAAGCACAATTCTTCTTTAAATTTTGATAAAATCCAACTTATCTATTTTTTTATTTTGTTGCTTATGTTTCTGGTGTCATAAGTAACAGTTCAGTTCAGTCACTCAGTCGTGTCCGACTCTTTGCGATCCCATGGACGGCAGCACACCAGGCTTCCCTGTCCATCACCAACTCCCAGAGTCCACCCAAACCCATGTCCATTAAGTCAGTGACGCCATCCAACCATCTCATCCTCTGTCGTCCCCTTCTCCTCCTGCCCTCAATCTTTCCCAGCATCAGGAACAAGTTATTGTCTAATCCAAGGTCACAAAGATTTATTCTTTTTTTAAGAGTTTTACAGTGTTAGCTACTACATGCAGACCTTCGTTCCATTCTGAGTTAACTTTTTACAAGGTATGGAGATATAACTTTACTCTGTCGCATGTGGCTATCCACTTGTCCGAGCACTGCTGCTGAAAAACCTATTACTTCCCCCACTGAACTGCATAATACCCTTGAAGAAAATCAACTGACCATAAATGTGAAGGTTTATGTCTGGACTCTGAATTCTACTCCATTGAGCCTGAAGCCAGTGTAACGCCATCTTGATCATCGTGGCTGCGCAGAAGTAAAATCAGTAAGTGTGCGTCCTCCTGCTTTGTTCTTCCTTCTCCTGGTTGTGGTGGCTACTCTGGGCCCCTGGCATTTCCAGTATGAATTTTAGGATCAGCTGCTAGACAGCTCAAACTGTCATAGAGGCTGGGATGAATCTGTGGAGCACTGCCTCCTAACAATATTACTATCAGGTCTTTTGATCCACGACTATACGATGTCTCTCCATTTAATTTTCTTTCATTTCTTTTAACATCTTTTTGTTTCAAACGTACAAGTTTGACACTACTTTTGTTAAACTTATTCCCCTAAGTATTTTCTTTTTGATGCTATTATAAGTAGAATTTTTTCCATTTCAGATCCTTCACT
Source organism: Dama dama (assembly GCF_033118175.1). Lineage (NCBI taxonomy): Eukaryota > Metazoa > Chordata > Mammalia > Artiodactyla > Cervidae > Dama > Dama dama. Next base: position 44,287,206 of record NC_083712.1, on the reverse strand, counting down.
GCTAGCATATAGAAATACAGCTGGTTGCCGAACTTACAAGTTCTAATGGTTTCTTTGTGGATTCCTTCAGTTCAGTTCAGTCACTCAGTCATGCTCGACTCTTTGCGACCCCATGAATCGCAGCACGACGTGGATTCCTTAGGCTTTCCTACATACGAGATCATGTTATCTGTGAACAGAGGAAGTTTTACTTTTTTTCTTTCTTATCTAGATGCCTTTTATTTCTTTTTCTTGCCTAATAGCACTGGCCAGAACCTCCATTACAATGCTCCACAGAACTGGTAAGAGGTAGACGTCTGTGCGTCATTCTGGATCTTACGAGAAAGCTTTCAGTATGAAGTATGATGTTAGCTGTGGGGTTTTCACAAATGCCCTATATCAGAATAAGGAAGATCCCTTTTATTTCTAGTTTATCAAGTGTTTCTATCATGAAAAGGTACCGAATTTTGTCAAATGTCTTTTTCTCTGTCAGTTGAGATTCCCATGTGGATTCTGTCTTTTATTCTAGTCAGAAGTCACCAACAGACTTCTATGTACTGAGCCAACCTTGCAATCTTGGAACAAATGCCACTTGGTCATGCTGTAGAATCCTTTTTTACATGACGCTAGATTCAGCTTTCTAGTGTTTCCGCACCTATATTCATAAACGCTGCTGGGCTGTAATTGTCTTGTGCTATCTAGTGTGGGCAGTAACTGGCGTCATAAAATAATTTGCGAAGTACTGGCATTTGTTTACATCTTTTTACATGTTTTTAAAAACATTTTTCATATTTTACACTTTTTAGGCTTTTAACAGTTTTTTTCTTCCTTAATCATATGGGGGACTTAAAATTCTTCTGGCAGTTTAAAAGCTATAAATTTATTGCTAAAATACAAAGAAAGAAAAAGTATACAATCCAAAAGCCTGGGCTTTTTTAACATAGTAAAATAGCCTTAAATTATTAGAAAAGTACTTAGTTCACAGGTGGAAATATTTCCTATAGATGTTTTATATAAGTGAGAGTACGTCTTTACAAGGGGCTTCACAGATAGTTCAAAGGTAAAGAATCTGCCTGCCAATGCAGGAGACCCAGGTTCGATCCCTGAGTCAGGAAGATCCCCTGGAGAAAGAAATGGCAACCCAGTTCAGTATTCTTGCCTGGAGAATCCCATGGACATATCAGCCTGGCAGGCTACAATCCATGGAGTCACAAAAGAGTCAGACACGACTTAGCGACCAAACAATAGCACATGCCTTTACAAAAACTTGAAGATCATATAATATAAAATGGCAAAAGTCAGAGGAATCAAATTAATTCAGTTACCTTACATAATTAGCAAGAAAACAGGCCCATCAGAATAATGGACTTGCCAACATGACATAACAAAAACCAGAGCTTATCTAATCTACCTCTACTAAGCTTTACATCTCCCTCTTCCCTCCATCTTTATTGGAAGTGAGCTGACCTAGTGTGCATCTTCAGTCTTTTCCCTGAAATTTAAAAACACCTTCTGAAATGATTATCCAAAGTCCAGCCTTGTCTCCCACTTCATCTTATATACAATAATCTTCCTAAAGCAAAAACTTCAGTTGCTTTCAGTAATTCTTCGCCGCCTACAGAATAAAGTCTAAAATTCAAACTCCTTCATCCAGGAGTTGAGATCCATAATCCAGCCCCAGTCCATCTTTCTCATCTACTCTCTCCTCTCGCTCAACAACCCTGTGGATACCTCTGCTTCTCTGAGGGTGTCGCAGCACACGAACACTCCTGGAAGGTCCTCTCTAACATACGCCAGAAATCAAGCTGACACTCAGCTTTTTATTCCCTTGGCTTCACTCCATCTCTTCTCTGCATATGACACACTTTTTCTTCTCGCTTCTATACGATCAGAGTATTTTCATCTTTCAAGATCTAACTTAAATCTGCTCTCTTAACTAAGTGTTCCCTTAATCACCAGCCCTTGCAAGAATTCACCTGCTTACAAATGTCAAGGGAACTTTATATCTGGTATACACACATAAAATAAATTATCAGGATATTAGTTCAAATTTTAAAGCTTCAAAAGACTACAATTTTTAACCTATCATGAAGTGTTCTATGAAAGCTGTCCATATTTAACCCAAATTTAGTAAGCTGAATCTAGCAAAATATCAAAAAGGATTATACACCATGATCAAGTGGCATTTATTCCTGAAGTCAAAGGTGTATTTAACATCAAAACATACTATCATGAAATCCATTCAACAGAAGGAAGAAAAGTTAAATTTCATCAGTTAAGAACCCACTTAGTTCCTAACAGTTTAAATTGCCATTTATAAAACGACCGCTAATGTAAACATAGGCACACTGGGTCAAAGAAAAGTCAATACAAATTTAAAAAAAAAAGGGGGGGACATCAAAGAAATTAAGTAACTTCTCCACCCCATTCTAACACTTTTCACTGAGATGGACTGGCATTAATTGTGGGCAAATGCCTGTGATGTCTCTGTACATTTTATTTTTGGCTGCGCTGGGTCTCTGATGACGCATGCCGACTCTCTGTAGTTTAGTGGGTGGCGTTTTCACCGCGGAGGTTTCTCTTGTGGAGCACAGTCTCCAGGTTGAAGGGCTCAGCAGTTGTGGTGCACGGGCTTAGTCATCCCGAGGCATGAGGAATCTTCCCAGACTAGGGATCAAACCCATGTCCCCTGCACTGGCAGGCAGATTCTTTAACCACTGAGCCTGTGATGTCTTGATAAGCAGCTTGGCATCTGGTCAAAGGCAGGGAGGAAAAGGAGAATGCAAAGCGCGCCCCGAGTGGCAAGCAGCTTTACTACTCCAACCAGCCCTCTGGCCCTGCATTATAGAACTAGTCTGTCTAATCAGCTTTGTTCACTTGTCTCCTAGATAAGGACTAGTACAGACCAGGGGGAGTAAATGTTCTGAGAGGCTAAGTGACATGACCAAGGTAAATGAACCCGATGTTCAATAAGGTATTTTACAAGAATTAAAAGTCAGAACTAGATTCCTGGTCTTTTATCTCTCAGGAGTAAATTCCTAAGGAAAACTAAGAGGTAGCTGAATTGTCAGACTGTCATTTCTAATAGCATACAAAAATAAAAAGCAAAAAATCTTCTAGTTGCGGGTTCTGGGTAGAAATAGCCTTAAATGTCAGGTGGCTCTTGATCCTAGCATTTGTTACAGAACTCAGCATAACATCAAATCTTTCCTTTCACCTAAGGCACCTCTATGTTAGCATGCACAGTGGTTTAATTTTGCTGTTTGCATTTCTTCTCACCACTTGAACTGTCTTTAACAACAACCGAAGCTTCATAAAATATTAACCTTGACCTTCTTATTTAGAATTTCTAATGTCTTCCTTATGTTTAAAAAATAGAGCTATTTATTGCTAGGGGGATTTAAAGAAAGGCCAAATTCTTCTTTTACCCTAAGACTTTTTTTCTGTTCCCTTTTAAAACCAGGCCATGGATACTTGCCATTAAATGACCACCGTTTCCAAAATCCATTCAGCAAACATTCATTAATAACCGGCTAGGTACTGAACACAGGGCATTCAGAACTAAACGCTGCTGGCGTGTGACTAGTCTCTTTCGCGTGTTTAAAAGCTCACGCTGGCCATGTGCGAAGGATGCGCAGGGTAAAGTACGGACACAAACAGAGCCAACCACGGGTGACAGCCCGGGCAAGATGGAGAGGCCTGTGGCCAGGACAGAGGCCACCACCTCCCCAGCCTCCGTCCCCCTCTCTCCGTCCCCCTCTCTGCTGTCAGCCTGCTGCCCGGAGAACGTGCCCAGCCTGTGCCGCTGCTGTGGGCTCCAGGCCTCACTCGTGAGAGCTCCTGCCTTCTGTCAGTCTGCATCTACTACTGAAGCAAGAATCTAGCTGAAAAGCGAAATAGCTGCTTCTCCTCTAGAAAATCTCGCTGAATTAGGCCTGCCCAAATTTGGTCTCATATCTGTGACAATGGGATTTGCTAAGTACCGAAAAAAAAAAAAAAGAGAGAGAAGAAGATTTTAGCACTTACCTAAATATAAACCACACACTAGTAGAATTTGAATTAATAAGAGTTTTTATAGCTTTTCTGCATTTATTTTCCTCCCTCAAAGAAATTAAAATGTAGTGTAAAGTGCGTAGGAGGGAAGGGAAGGGAGAGAGAAGAGCTTGTCACACTCATGTGAAATACATATACTTTGGGGAGGGGTATCTATTTATACTCCCCTTTCTATGGAGTCGTATCTGCTGCTTTGTGTATTTGGTCAGATTCCTAACAAATTATTTTCTGTTATTTCCTGATGCTTTTCCTGTGATGCACAAAATCCACTTGTTAAAAAAAGTTTTTTTCTGTTTTAATATAGAGAAAAATGGGATACTTTTGAAAGTTAACAAGAACAATTTCAGGAGTGCTTTGGGTTGTATATTACATAGCCATCCATTTCTGGAACACAGATACAGAACTGTAATAAAATGCAATGTGATTTAAAACAAGTTCTTCTACATCAAACGAAAAAGTTTCTGTACAAAGGAAACCATCAAGAAAATGAGAAGGCAATCTACTGAATGGGAATAAATATTTGCAAATCATATATCTGATAAGGAGTTCACATCCAAAATATATAAAGAGGGCTTCCCTGGTGGTGCAGTGGATAAGAACCTGCCTGCCAATGCAGCAGACACGGGTTCGATGCCTGGTCCGGGAAGATGCCACATGTTGCAGAGCAACTAAACCATGGGCCGCAACCGCTGAGCCTAAGCTCTAGAGTCTGCATACCGCGCCCACTGAGCCCGCGTGCCTAGAGCCAGGGCCCGGCAACAAGAGAAGCCACGACAGTGAGGAGCCGCCCACTGCAATGAAGAGAAGCCCCTGCTCTCCACAACCAGCAGAAGTCCACACAAAGCAACGAAGACTCAGCACAAAAATAAGAGAAATAAATAAAAATTTTTAAATATATGTATAAAGAACTCTATTTAAACTTACATTTATTTATATCCCCTGTTTATACGCCCTTACATAACTTATTAGCAAAAAAAAAAAAATCTGATCTAAAGATGAGGAGGTAAAAAATTAAATAAATTAAAATGAGCAGATCTGAATGGGTATTTTTCCAAAGAAGACATACAATGACCAACAGCTACATGCAAAGATGCTCAACATGACTAATCCTCAGGAAAATGCAAATTAAAACCACAATAATCATGATTTGAACCAATTCTAGAGAATCTTGTGGTCCCAGTTGTCCCATGTTTTCCTGTCACAAAAGATTCTTGTTTTCCCTGGCTTAATCCAAATCTCTGCTTTTTATTATACCTGATATAAAAGAATAAAGAGCACCACAAAAAGCCAAAAAATAAAAATAAAACCACAATAAGGTATATCGCTCACACCTGTTAGAATGACTATAACCAAAATGGTAATGTTGGTGAGGATGTGAAGAAAAGGGAGCCCTAGTACACTGTTGGTGGGACATAAATTAGTGCAGCCTCCTATGGAGACTCCTCAACAGATTAAAAACAGAACCACATAGAATACAGCAAGTCCACTTACGGGGATTTACCTGAAGGAAACAAAAACACTAACTGGAAAAGACATCGGCACCCTTACGTTGACATTTTTTACAACAGCCAAGAAATGGAAATAATCTAAGTGACCGTTAATGGATGAAAAGATAAAGAAACTGTGTGTATATTAATACATAGTATATGTCTATATAATATTAACATATTAATATATTAAATTAGCCATAAAAAAGGATACTGTTGGATATTATTATGGAATAATACGGATCTTGTTCAGCCATAAAAAACAATAAATCTTGCCATTTGCAACACATGATCGGACCTTGAGGTGGTGGTGTAGTCACTAAGTCGTGTCTGACTCTTGCGACTCCATGGACTGTAGCCCTCCAGGCTCCTCTGTCCATGGGATTTCCCAGGCAAGAATACTGGAGTGGGTTGCCATTTCTTCTCCAGGAGATCTTCCCCAACCAGGGATTGAACCCGGGTTTCCTGCATTGGTGGGTGGATTCTCTACTGACTGAACCACCAAGGAAGCTCAGAAAGTGTTACGTCACTCAGTTGTGTTCAGTTGTGTCCGACTCTTTGGGATCTCATGGACTGCAGCCTGCCAGGCTCCTCTGTCCGTGGGATTTTACAGTTCTCTGAGACTGGAGAGGGTTGTCATTCCCTTCTCCAGGGGATCCTCCCAACTCTGGGATCGAACCCAGGTCTCTTGCATTTCAGGTGGATTCTTTACCATCTGAGCCATGAGGGGACCTTGAGGGCATTACACTAAATGAATTAAGTCAGAGGAAGACAAGTACTAAACGATCACTCTTATTTGTGAAATCTTAAAAAAAAAGAGCAAAACAAGATCATAGATACAAAGGACAAACTAGAAGTTGCCAGAAGGATTAGGGTGAGGAGTAGGTGAAATGGGTGAAGTGGTTCAAAGAGTACACACTTTCAATTACAAAATAATCAAGTGGATGCAATATATAGCATGGGGATCATGGTTAATAACATTGTGTTGCATATTTGAAAGTGGGTAAAAGAGTAAATCTTAAAAGTCCTCATCACAAGAAAAAACCTTTTATAAGTATGGAGGGTGATGGACATATTGTGATCACTTCACAATATGTAACATTATACAATATGTAATATTACGCTGTATGTCTGAAACTAATTTAATGGTGTATGTCAATTATAACTCAAAAAAGTTCTCAGGATCATGGGGAAACAAGCCTACTCCAAAAAAGGAGCTTCAGAAAAGCCCTGGCCCTTCTAAGAATGATCCTGTCCGAGGATCAGCAGATGAAATGGATTTCTTTCTACTCTGGGTAACAAACTCTTTCAAAGAAAAGGGCTGAAATGGGGGAGGTGGGGAGGAAGAAAAAAGAAAAAGAACGAGTTGGCAAGCCTGCTGCAGACTTGGTCACAGTTTCACTGTAGAAATGTGAAGTAAAGACGTTTATCATGAGGGATTCTGAGGAACTGGATGTAGGCTTCCCAAAAGACTATGATGGCCATGTCCGTGAAACACCAGTTACAAATCACACATTCCCTAGGAACTGGGCCCAGTCATTTTGAGGAAAAGGATCTACCTTTGTTCTGTCTTGTTGTATTGCCACTAGAACATAAACTCCAAAACAACTCTGTCTGATATCTTTACCATTATTATATCCCCAGAGCCCAGAATAACAGTACCAAGCAAAATGGATATATTTGTTGAATCAATGAATGAATGAATAATATCCTACAACCAACAGGATACCGTTTAATAGAATTTCAAAAGAGAAACAGAAAGATGCTTCCCAAAACATAAGCAAAATACTACATGCCAATGCCACTCAAATTCTGTCCCCCACTCCCAAGGACAGGCTGAACAGAATGCTGGAAACACTGTGGGGGGCGGGGAGGTCCTGCCTAACTTTGGAACTACCTAATTCTTCCACTTCATCAGCCAACATTTATTGTGCGCCAAGAATATGCTGAGCACTGGAAAACAGAGCCACAAGCAAGGCCATCAAGGAGTTTGCAGCCCAGCAACTCCATCTGCACGTACTGTCTACTGCAGACAAAGTTTAAGCAGCGGTCAAGTTAAGTGGGGACAACTTGGCCGTAGTTTTAGAATGCACCATAATCCTCCATGGACAATTACCACTAAACTTAAATTTCTCAACTGATTATCTTACTCTCCAAATGCTATGCTGTTCCATATGGCAGTCTCAGTCACATAAAACTACTTAAATTTAAATTAATTAAAATTAAATAAAATTGAAAACCCAGTGCTCCATATGTAGCTGGCTACAACACTGCAGCAGGCACAGAGAAGACTTTCTCCTGCTCATGAGAAGCCTGTTTGAAAGCACTGCCCTAGAACCTTTCTACTCAAAGTGTGGCCACGGAGCAGCAGCAGCATCACCCAAGTGTTTGTTCAAAACGCAGACTCAGATGTCAGGTCAGACCTTCCTAATCAGAATCCGTACCTCCAAAAAGAACCCCGGGTGATCTGCATACATCTAAAATATGGAAGCACTCCTCCAGACAACCACCACAATATCTATGAATTGTACTGACTACATTTAAATAACAGGTTTTTACTCTAAAAGATAATCTCAAGAGTTCCTGCCTCCTGACTGAAAGGCCCAAGGGTTCAATTAAGTAAACAAGTAAAGAGGCAGTCTCTCCTTCCTGCCCAGAGAAAGGCTGTGCCTTCTGGCCTGGGTTTGCCTTCCAGCTGATCCAGCATCCTTTCAGCAGAGGAAGAGAACCACCTAGACTGTGATGGGACCCTGTCTTTAGTTTATAGCTCACAGAGAATTTCTCTCACAATGAATGATGGTCAACGACTCTACCCTTACACAGAAGATCATAAAGTCCTTAAAAAAAAAAAAAAAAAGACTACAAATGTAAACCTGAGCATTAGTAAACGCCCATACATTAACATCTGTACGTAGCCTTAGAGAAATTACACTGGAGCTTAAAGGAAAGGAGCTGAGGGAAGGTAAGGTTTTTCTATCTTTAAAAACTGGGATATTTCCCCAGACTTTCAATGGTCATGTCATTGGATAGATCACTTGTAAAATAAAAATGGACGGGCAAATTCACTTTTGTACCGCCCTTTCAAGAGAACACTGTTTTTTGTGAGCATGGTTCAGCAGATTTTCAGTCCTTTCTAAATCACGGCTAACCTAGCCACTGGAAGTCCGTTTCTCTCCTTTCCCTGTAGGTTGTTCATAAATGCAATAACATCCATGGTGCTCTCTGTTCCCTAATGAATATCAGTTAGTAAACATCTTAAAACTTACAAAATCAGTTAGTATGATAAAAGAACTATAAATTCTTAAGTTATTTCAACATTGGAAAATTGATAGAACTTTCAGGCTTAAAGACACACTGCCCCTGGCCTGTCAAGGAAGAATTCAATCCCATAGACAGAGGGTGACTGATTTTTCCCCTCTAGTCTGAAATTTCATAAATCAATTAAAAAAACTGAAGACAGAGGTCCAATTTACAAAGCAACATAATAAGCCTTGCAGAGTAAAATATCTCAAGTACATTTTACCCATAAGTAATCATAATCCTTGGGCTTCCCTGGTGGCTCAGTGGTAAAGAATTCACCTGCCAATGCAGGACATGCAGTTTCCATCACTGATCTGCAAAGATCCCCTGAAGAAGGAAATGGCAACCCACTCCAGGATTCCTGCCTGGAGAACCCCATGGACAGAGGAGTCAAGCAGGTCCAAGGGGTCACAAAGAGTCAGATACAACTTAGCAACTAAACAACAAGAAATTATAATCCATAATTGTGAATAATAGTGATCAATGCTTTTGTGTCTAATAATCAATAAATCCCTCCAGTAATAGAGATGCATTTAGGATTTCGATTTGCAATGCAATAGAAAAATTTGTATTTAAAAAAGAAAACAGAAGAATAATCTATTTTTACTAAGCAACAGAAAACATATTCAGTATGATAAAATGGCACAAAATGAGTATGAGTAATGATAATTTGCTAAGTGAGTAATCTAAGTACATTATATTTTGGTACACACTCTTCACTCTAATAAAAGTCACACTTTGGAGAAGGCTGTACTTGAGGGTGCTGGCTATTATCGGGTCACTAGCAACTCTCTAAAAAGCACAGATATAGAAGGTATTTATGTACTACAAGACCCAGGAAAAGGTCTGCCAACCACTACACAAACTATTAGTATGTGCACACAAGTAGAGACTGCTCCATTAATTGGACACTTCTCCCCAGGTGATTAATAGTTACAGCTGTGCTCACCACAAACTCAATTTTACATGCTAATGAATCAGAGCCCAATTTTTCTCCTTTGATTCTAATCCCCGGGGAAATAAGACTAGCTTCCCATTCCAGTCAACTGCAGAGGAGCTCTGTGAGCTGGGAGTGGCAGCTCACAGCACCTGGAAGGGAAAAACTTGAGCTAAGGAGCGGCCGCAATCCTAACCCCAGGTCTCCGCCCGTGTGCAGAGCACTGGCGCTCACCCCGGAGATGAAATTCTAAGCTACAGGGGCTGAATTCAGGTCTGTCTGTAAAATCACGGTTTCTAAAGCTGGTCTGCTCTTCTCAGGCAGCGGGCTTCTCCACCTTGATCCACCACCCACTCTCATCTGTGTCTTCTTCCGTCTGCCCTGTGCTTCCCCTACCAGACTTGCCGCTTCTGATCACCGCTGCTCTTCTGACTGCAAGCATCCTAGCTTTTCCTACTTCTTCCTGCTAGGAATTCAAACTTTCAAAAACCCAATTTCATGTTTTCATTCTTCCCAGCTTCACGGATGTAGCTGGTACAGGGCACTGGGGAGGGCAGGGAGTACAGCTGCCGGTCTGAGACACCGGATTGAAAGCTGATCGCCACGACGGCTTGAGATAACACCTCGGTCACAGCACAGCAATACCACTTCTCTTTTGTGGCAAAAATATTCAAGATCGACTCTCTTAGCCGCTTCGAAGTATATCATACAATATTACTAACTGTAATCACGACGATGTACATTAGAGCCCCAGAACTCACTGACCTTCTAACTGAACCTTTGCACCCTTGGGCCAACTTCTCATTTTCCCTACCCAACAGCGCCTGGTCACCACTATTCTACCCTCTGGAAACCCAATTTTTAAATTTCTCTGACTTAATTGTTTGTTTTTTAATTTTATTCCTAAAAGCAAATAAAGTTTAAACTTTCACAGAACTCCACAGTCTTATTTATAGCAGGCTCTCTTCTGCTAAAGTCAACACAGATATGGTATGGTAGTACTAATATAAATCCTTACATATTTTATTAAATATTTTAATATTGAAACTGATATTAAAGAAATTTAATACTTAAGACATTAACATTTTAAGTACTAATTCTTGTTTTAAAACCAGAAACGCTAGCAGCTGGACTGCCCAGCAGTGATGAGCTGCTGCAGCCGGGGACTTCCCTAAAGTGCTGGGTGTCAAGACAGACGCCAGGTGCAGTGGAAAACAACAGCTCCAGTCTGCCTCCCGCCTGTCACAAGCCGTAGCAGGTCCAGATTCACATTCAGTAGTTCTCATGCTCAGTAAGAGCATCCCACAGTTGTGCTAAGGATTCAGGCTGCAAGTCAACATGAGCAATGGTTCCAAGTATCTCTGAAAATGCAAACTGCAGCAAAGTCAACTTCCCTGATGAGAAATAAACCTTGAAATACTCTTAAGGTGACACTCTCAACAGATTAGAAGAACACATCCCAGTGTGTAAACTGAGGAAAAATAAACCCCCAGCAGAGACCAACTCAGCCCCCGGTGCTCTGCAAGCCAGCGTCTGTCCCGGCACCCAGGCAGAACGGGAGGAGAGCAGTCTGGGCTCTTTAAGAGAAGCTCCGCCCCTACTCCCATCCAAAGCCTCCACATCAGGTCTCTAAAACTACAGGGGTAGCCGGTTCCTCTTTCTATATAATACGTCCAAAAATGGGGAGAAACGGGGTGATGGAATTCTGAGCTCCCAAGGGGGGGGGGGGGGACAATGAAAGGAAATAAAATTACAGGTAAGCATAATATTCTGCTTTCTACCTAAAAATAAATAATTTGAAAAATCCAATGTCAGATGCTAAAATAAACATTCCAGGTGAAAGCCAGGGGAGGGACTGGGCGATGGCGCTCGGAGGGCAGTTGGTGTCTTTCGGGCGCTGGGGAATTAAAGAACAGCTGGCGTGGGCAGCCCTGGAATAAATGCGGAATGTGCTTCTCTGGTCGGGATTCAACAGAACCTCATCCAGCCCCAGCAGTCTAGCACCGGGATGGTCGAAAGACAAGACTAGCAAGCAAAAGCAGTCAACCATACAGATGGATCATTTTACAGCAGCATTTTACAAGAGAGCGATATATAAAATCAATTTGCCTGCAGAGACCTACAAATAGAGGTTACTCACAGAGATTACTGTAGCTCCAGCAGTTACCCATTGATCATAGAAAATGCCCCGTTCATCAGCTTAACGCTCGAGAAAAGTTAGCTAGAAGAGAAGCTGGCTAATTCAAAATCTGCCGTTCTAGTCAACTGGAAGCAAGTGAGTTTCAAAGGTCCTGGCAGCCCGGGGGCCCCGCACCGCACGGGGTGGTGTCCACGGGCGCTCTGAGCTCAGGCGCCCGGCTGAGCCCGCGGCCGCCGCTCCCTTCACGAAGGCTCGCAGCCTGCCCTCTCGCTCTCCCTGCCGGCCTCTGCGCTCTCTACCTTGGTAGCTTACCGAAAACAAGCACCGTAGGGCTTTTCTATATTTGTGAAAAACTACTTCCGAGGAGATAATGGAGCTGACGGGAGTGAGCTTTAATGTAACCATTTCCCCGGTGCTAGCAGCACGAAGCCCAGCAAAGGCTGAAAGGACTGTACCATCCCGGGTGACATCAGAGGTGGGGCTGTCATCAGGATCACGCAGCATTTTCTGGGATGCGAGGGTGACACGTGGAAGGGGATGGACGGGCTCCCTCTCAAAGGGTTTAATTCTTGTGTTACTTCAACAGAAAAGGCAAAAGCCAGTCTCATGTGGGACGACTGCTGTGGGAGGATTTCTATCCTGCTTTCCTGCTCCTCGGCTCATGGCTAAATGACGCTGCCAAATAAAGTCATTTTACTGACGACTGTATCACCATTCCTGCAATTAAATTCATATTTGACGGGTAATTGGTATCAGTTGGAAAATGTGACATGATAAAATTCAAGGACATTAACATCTAATCTTAAATAAGATGACATAAACTTTCACATCACTAATGGTACCTTAGATGGACACAGTCCCTTTCAATCTCAATAAAAATACTAAATGTAAAAACTAATAGTTCTGTAGCTGAGAAAAGCAAGGTGAAAATCAGCACAAGATACATAGCATAATGTAATAATACTGGTCCTTGGTCTTTGTAATGGAGGATAACACAAACATTCAAAATATCTCATCTTCTATAACCTTAATATTCCAACCAGTTTGAAAAAGCAAAGGCCAATAATACAAAGCAATTGATGGTTATTTTCATTCATTCCATATACATTTACTGAGTACCTAACAAGTGCGAGATAATGTGCTGAGTTTAATTCGGAGTATATATTTCTGATAAATAATATAACCAGAATAGAAAATATTTATCAAATGCTTCCTAGTGCCAGGCACCGCACTAAGCAGCTTTCCTGTACTGACTCCTCTGTTCCGACCAGCAGCCCTGTGGGACAGCCACCATCACTAACCCCTGCACAGATGAGGTTACTGAGACACAGCGTGCACCTGCGTGAGGTCACGTGGCTAACGGCGTGGGCAGGATGCAGACGCGGACACTGAGGCTGCAAAGTCCGCTCTTGCAGGTCCTAAAGCGGCACTGGCCCCTGACGGCGTCCTTGTCAAGTAAAAGAATTCCAAAGGAAGAATACAGTTTTCAGGACAGGGCACCACAGCAAGTCAAAAACTCCAAGAAGCCTGGCTCCACTATGAGAGAACAAAGGCAGAGGGGACACCCGGAGAAAGCCTAGGAAGACAGTGAAGATGACAGCCAGGAGAGGAATTTCAGTGTTCACTGTGCCAGTGACCTTGGGCCCACGGCTCTAAACCTTTCAGCTTTAGCTTCCTCACTTCTTCTTTAAGTTGTAAAAGTACAGTTAGAGCATACAATCTAAACTTGTAGTCTGGGCTCCATCACTTTCCAATTACGTCCTTTTAGCAGTTTATTTAACTACTCTGAGGGGATTCAATTTCCTCATCCAAACAATAAATAAAACAGTGAGGTTGTCCTGAAGATTAACTATTCATATAAATATATAAAGTACCCATAATAGTAACTAGCATACAATAAAAGCTCAAGGTTAATTATCATTATTGTTACTATAAATCATTACTTTTAGCATTATTATCACATTTTTAAACTACAACTGGCAGCTTCCTCCCTTTTCAAAAACTTCCCTAAGAAGGGCTGCAATTTTTCCAGAGTTGGTAGGAAAAGCAAGAAAGGACAACCTTTGCTGGTTTTATACAAACCTTAACCCATCCATGAATCACCAGCCCCCTGTGAGATAGAAGCTGAAGCTGCTGACTGCGCTTTCCAAGAAAGCTCCTTACAAGGGGAAGAAACTCAGGTATATGAATGAGGGTGCTTAATAAAGTTACTGTAATCATATAAGGCAACATAACCAAGATGATCCCCTTGAATGGGACTACCAGTGACCGTGAGGAAAGGACAACTATCTCAACCACAGGAAGGCCTCATTTCCAAGTGTCCAGTATTTCACGTGAGGCTTTAATGAACAATATCTTTGACTGAGATCCTAAAACCCACCATTTTATTAGTAAAAATAGTAAAGTCCGAAAATAAACATGTTACATGGTCTCTAGTCTCTCGTGTACACTATCTTTAAAAAGTATTCGTATGGAAATAGCACCTGAGTCTACAACTGGGCTGGCAGTGCCGACCACAGAGAGCGGAAGGGCAGCAGGGTTCAGTGGGAGGCAGCGTCAGGGCAGAGAGAGAGGATGCTGAAGTCCTCGACGGTCTGGTTTTGATCTGTTTCTGAAATGCAATTTAATAAAGCTGCCATTACCCTTGACAGACAGATAGTATCAACAATATTCAGACCAATAGGACCATTAAAAAATTTACAGAAAAAATAAGAACTATACAGGCTTTCTAAAAAAAAAAAAAAAAAGTTTATCAACCAATATTCTGTTTAAATCTCTTCTATAAAAGATAGCAACTTATTTTTCTAGAAACATCACTGACAAAATCAAGAAAGCTAGATTTATAAAATGTACTTTTTCATTAAATAAAAGTATATAACAGCCAACCACAACCAAATGTTTTTTAACGAAAAATGAAATGTAAATCATGAGAGTATTTTGAGTGCTAACATAAAGCTTATACTGACTCTATCTTGTGTTCTATACTGATGCTCTGGCACTCTGGGCTCTGGTCTTGGGAGGCAGCCTCCCAGGGTAGCTACTTCCTGGAGACAGGGAAGGACTCCCCTGGGAGTAAGCGCACTTCTGATGCACAAGCCGACCAACCCAGAGCCACAACCCAAGCGTCTCCTCCCCCAGCCTCTCCTTCACGAGTCACTCCCTGCTCTAAATCACCCCAGGGCCTGGAGCTGGACAACTAGGAAGCACCCCTATAGACCTTAACCCTCGAAATCATACGTGTCCGTGTGACTTACGATACCTAACTTCAAAGAAATCCTAAGTACAAATCCTATAAGGAAGTTTTAGGAGAAATGAATGATCAATTATGCTTGAGTAACAAAATTTCAAGTAAGTTCAATGTATTTCTAGACTTTATTGTCACTAGTGCTGACAAGCTCTAGGTAATAAATTGCTATTTGATATAATGTGTTATTTCTCAAAAATTTCTAACAAAGTAATACACACAGACAAGCAAACTAATTGTTATCCAATTTACTCCAAGATTTTAGAAGTAAAAATTCTTACAAATTAAGACTTGTAAAAAATTGTATAATGCCAATTTTATCACCACAACATATGAAATTTTATTATTTGCTTCTATTAATTACTAAATCCATGAGGAGTCAACAAGATTAGCAGAAGAACTGGTAATAATAGTTCCTTATTTGAAATCACTTTCTTTTATTGAGAAAATTTCAATAAATAAGAAGTAAGTTTTCCTACCTCAAGTTATTTATCTTTTAATTCTGGTTGTTAGATGTTACAAAAAATACTCATGACAATTTCAGGATTAAAAAAATTTAGTTTTTACCTATTAGTCTATTGTTCCTACTATGTGCTCAGCCGCTCAATTGCGTCCGACTCTTTGCAGCCCCATGGACGTTAGCCAACCAGGCTCCTCTGCCCACGGAACTCTCCAGGCAGGAACACTGGAGCGGGGTGCCATTTCCTACTCCAAGGGATCTTCCTGACTCAGGGATCTAACTAGTGTCTCTTCCATCTCTGGCTGTGGCAGACAGATTCTTTACCACTGCGCCACCTGGGGAGCCCTTTACTACAAAGCAGACACCCACTTAATTGATTCATTTAATCCTTAATATCCGCTAAGAAGTAGAGATCAGGTATACCTAAATATAAGGCAATCGAAAGGACAAAAAGTTGTTGGCTACACTGAATATATACACTTCAGGGATGTAGATTAAATAACCAAGTAGCTTCTCATAATATTTTATGTTAATAGTATACCTATACAAAACCAAATACTACATAAAACAATAAAAACACCTGCTTTTACTCACTTACGTTTCACAGAATTATCTTAGTAAAGCTTTTCACATGCAATTTTTCAACAGAATCTTTGTTGCAGTATCACTGAGTTATATTACATCTTGGGTTCTGCCTTAAATTGATACACAGCAATTTTTAAATCTGTGTGATGATACAGCTGGAAATTCTATCCTAACGCACAGAATCCACTCACTAAGAGTGCTACACTCACTGTCTGGCCTGTAAAAGTCACTTTTAAAAGCCAGTTTACAGTGATATCCAATAAATACAACTCCAGGATTATTTCTTCAGGTATAATTACTAATTGTGTGTTAAGTTTGCTTTCTCCTCTTTTTTTAAACCTATTTTAGTGATCTCTGTAAGCATCCCAATGAGAATCATCTGTAGTTATTTCAAGCTAATACGTATTCTCCAAAAGTTCTGTTACTCAAAAACAATCAGAACATCCCTGATTCAGAAATGGTAAAAAAAAAAACTGACTATAAAGTCACTCCTTTTCTCATAAGTTTTTAAGGAAAACATCCTTACCCTAGTGTGGGGATATACAGAATCTTTTTTTAAATTTTATTGAAGCTCAGTTGATTTACAATATTGTGTTTACTTTCTGCTCTGATATCCTCTTTTTACATTCTTTTCCATTACGGTTTATCCGACCCTACTGGATATAGTTCCCTGTGCTATACAGCAGGACCTTGTTGTTTAAACATGCTACGCATTAATATAACAGTTTGCATCTGCTAATCTCAAACTCCCAGTCATTCCTTCCCCTTCCCCCACTTCCCCCTTGGCAACCACAAGTCTGCTCTCCATATTTGTAAGGATGGTTTTGTTTCACAGATGTGTTCATTTGTGTCATTCAGATTCCATATATAAGTGATATCATACAGTATTTGTCTTTATCTTTCTGACGTACTTTGTTTAGTATGATAATCTCTAGGTTTATCCATGCTGCTGCAAATTGCATTATTGCCTTCTTTTTTATAGCTGAGTAACATTCCATTGCATGCATGTACCACATCTTTATTCACTCATCTGCTGAGGGACATCTGGGTTATTCCATGTCTTAGCTACTGGAAATATTGCTGCTGTGAACACGTGAATACACGTATCTTTACAAACTACAGTTTTGTCTGGGTAAATGCCCAGGGGTGGGACTGCTGCATTACATGGTAGCCCTATTTTTAGTTTTTGGGGACATCCATATTGTTTTCTACAGTGGCTGCACCAATTTACAGTTCCAGCTACAGTGTAAGAGGGTTCTCTGGATAGAGGGGATGTTAACTCCCTTTTACAGATAAGAGCACAGAGGGAGTTTAAGCCTCCAGCCAACACACAATCAGAAGGTAAAAGAAGGATAAGAAATACCCCTCAGACCAAAATTTAACAAAAAAAAAAAAGAAGGAAAAGGAATTTAGTTGGAGCCCAAACATGAGTATGCAGAAGAGCAGGAGGAATCAGCTTCCACTTCACACTGGGCTGTACCTTATTCCTGTCTGTTATTCTACCACGTGGTGCAAATGTAAGCATTTTTCTCTTGTTGCTCCCATGAGTTTATTTACAATAATACTTACCTTGTCTTTTATTACATAAACCATGTAAACATCATTTATAACGAACATCCAACATGCCATTTATAAATAGTAATATAATTCAGTTATTGTTGACTAGTCTGATTATTCCCACTATTATCTTAGGTAGATTCTTACATGAACACCGGCTAATCAATATTACTCAGAATATAATCAAAATATAAGCCTCAATGACCCAAAGGCAACTTCCACAAAGTGATTTGTGTCTGTCTTGTTCACTTCTGTACTCCCATGTCATCGAGACATCTAGGAAGTATAAATGTCAGACTGCAAAGTCAGGTCATGATGGCAAAACACTCAAGGGAATTTTTCTATGTGGTGGACAAGGAGAATGTCTACTGTCAGTCAGGAAACTGCCTTCCTCGTGTTTGGGGCTGGGGTGGAAACAGGACCCAAGGTGCCAGGACAGCATGGGGCAGAAGGAATGTTTCGGAGTCAGGCTAACGGGGTGACCACACCAAAGATAGAACGTGAAAGCAAATTCTCGGAGGAACTGAATCTTCCCCAAAGTAGAAAACCAATAATTATCCAAATAGTATTTAAGTGAATAACTAAAGTAGTCAGAAGGGCCCTAGGATCTGCACTCATCAAGCCGGCTCCTGGCTAGCCTTTAGTCAAATTAGGAGTGTATTTCTCTCTCCTGGAAACTCCTTTACATATTTCCTATTTCTTTTCTTTCTTTCAGTAAGAGATACTGTTCATAAACACTCACCGTGTTTGGACAAGGAATTCTGCTTTCCTGAGCCTCAGTTTTCACCTGTTACTTTAAAATATCTCGTTAAAAGTCAAGTTTTCCAGCCTTTTGTACTCAATAAAATATAAATTTGCAATTAGTTTTGAACATGATTTGAACAATTAATTACTGTAGACAAACAAGATGTTTACTGCAAGAGGTGCTGTAAGATTGAACTGAGAAGGCTGCCTGGAAAAGTTAAGTGAAAACTACAAGATGGTGTCCAGATCTGACATCTACCCAGAGCCCACTCCATCTCACACTTCCGCTGAGTGGAAATGCTCATCATGTGGGGACTACCAGACAGGAAAAGGGGGCTTCCCAGGCTGTGCAGCGGTAAAGAATCCGCCTGCCAACGCAGGCGATGCAGGAGGCCTGGGTTTGATCTCTGGGTGGGGAAGATCCCCTGGAGAAGGAGATGGCAACTCATTCCAGTATTTTTGCCTGGAAAATTCCATGGACATAGGAGCCTGGCGGGCGACAGTCCATGGGGTCACAAAGTGTCGGACACAACTGAGCACACATGTACACATATGGGAAAAGGGAAAGAATGTCAAGAACTTAGAAGAAAATGCCATCAGCCAAACCAGACCACTGAGGCAAAGGGCTAGAGCTGGACTGGGATGATAGAACAAGGAGAAAAAACAAAGTAACTCTAGACCAGTTTGTATTCTTTAACTACAGCGTGGAGAAAGCCTAACAAAGTAAATCTTACCTAGTAAAAGGTGTCGACAAGGCTACATTCCCATTTGTGTTGGCAAAAAGACCACCCACCTTATGATAATGAAAACATAATGAGAAAAATGTGCCACGTAAACCACAGCTAGAAGCAGGCCCCACACAGTCTAAGTGGCTCACTCAGTGGAGCTCTTAGGAGTCCAGAAGGGATGGGAGTCTCAGGTTGAGTGGGAGGGAAGATTCAGAGTTCTGTCCAACAGGCTCTAGAGAGCCCATGGGAACTGCCCCGCCCTTCTCCAGGGACAGGGTCAAGCCCTGGCCATTCACAAGCCACGTGCTACACACCCACACCACCTCACCCGCCGCCGACACTCCTGGAAGGCACTACCTGGACTAAGCAAACATTCTTTCTCAGGAACCTGCAAGGGGTGTGAGCAGTCAAGGGCAGCCGACTCTCTGAACTGGGCCTGCCATTATCGGGAAAGTGGGTCTGTCCAAAGAAGCAGAAAAATGCGGAGTTGATAACTTCTAACTACCTGACGGATGTCCCATTTATGTCCCATTTATACACCCGGCATACCAAAACCAGTGAACGTCCCTATAAACCTAGCTCCAGGGAGAGAATTCCTTTTTCTCTCCTTGTTCACCATTTCCCCTCCAGTCACTTTAGTGCCGTACTTCAGATCCTCATATATTCCCTCCTCTCTCCCATATCTTTCATCCCCAAGACTATTATTTTCTTACAGTCTCATGCAACTATCCCTCCCTTTACATTCTTATGACTACCGCTTTCTCCAACAGATACCATCTCTTCTCCAGAGTGCTTCAGGAATTAACTACTGATCCTAAACCTACCCACCTCAACACGAATTCATACCCTCTAAGGCACTCTAAACAACTTCACAGGATTAATCTTTCTAACACACTTTCCTATGGCACTGTTGTTACTACTGTCCCCTATATACCTAACCCTTCCCCCAAACAAAACAAATTTTAAATAGATCCCCAATGCAACTAAACTAAAGCTGTAATTCTTTAACTCAGGAATCGGTAGACTTTTTTCTGTAAAGGACCAAACAGCAAATATTTTTAGCTCCATGGGCCATAGAGTCTCGATGCAAATACTCAATTTTGCCATTATAGCAAAAACAGAGATGATCATAAATTAACACTTGGTTGTGTCCCAGTAAAACATCTTCTATTAATACAAAGATAAGAGATGAGCAGGATTTGGCCCAAGGGCCATAGCTCACCAACTCCTACTTTATAAACCCTGTCACTAAAGACCTTTAGCAACCTGGCCACTAACTGCCCTCATCTTATTCCCATACTGCCATCTTGATGGCTCTGGGTATCAGATTTTTCTTTTAAAATAAACACATTGCTGTTGTTGTTGTTTAGTCACTAAGTTGTGTCCAACTCTTTGCAACCCCATGGACTGTAGCCTGCTAGGCTCCTCTGTCCATGGGATTTCCCAGGCAAGAATACTTGAGTGGGTTGCCATTTCCCTCTCCAGGGGATCTTTCCAACCCAGGGATCAAGCCCATGTCTCCTCATTGCAGGCGGATTACCTCTGAGCCACTAGGGAAGACCCATAACAAACACACAGCAAGTAAAATTAAGAATACTATAAGAAAAGTACAGTTTTACAAATTAAAACACTGAGAAGAGAGTGGTGAAGCCGCTTCCAGCCAGGACCAGAAGCCAGGAAAAGAGCCTCGACCTATTGCTGCCTCTCTGTTGGTCAACTCAGTGTCCCCACAAAGGGCAAAATCACAGCAGACTTTGTTTCAACCAGTTATTCCCTCCTCCCCAGACTCTCTCTGACCATCTGTTATGTCCCCACTCAAATCCCCCTTCTCACTGAAGTCCTCCAGGCTTGACCCAACTCACAGTGACCACTCCCTCTCATCTATTCTTAAAGCATGTATTACTTCTTTTCTTTGGGTCCTCATATGCTGACGCTTTCAAGCTGTGGTGCTGGAGAAGACTCTTGAGAGTCCCTTGGACAGCAAGGAGATCAAACCAGTCAATCTTAAGGGAAGTCAACCCTGAATATTCATTGGAAGGACTGATGATGAAGCTGAAGCTCCAGTACTTTGGCCACCTGATGGGAAGAGTCGACTCATTGGAAAAGACCCTGATGCTGGGAAAGATTGAAGGCAGGAGGAGAAGGGGACGATAGAGGATGAGATGGTTGGATGGCATCACCAACTCAATAGACATGAGTTTAAGCAAACTCCAGGAGATAGAGAAGGATAGGAAGGCCTGGCGTGCTGCAGTCCATGGGGTCACAAAGAATCAGACATGACTCAGTGACTGAACAACAACAAAACATTCATGATTTCATACTGTCTTCCCCATCTACTTATGTTGCATTTTCAAAGACTAGGTAAGTACTGTAGTGTTTAGAAGTTAAAAGATATTCACTCACTCTTTACCAGGATGATGATGTTTATTTACAAGGCAATCCATGGATATATGGACCTAAAATAATTTTCATTAAACCCCACATTTATAAAGATTATACCAGGTGGTCGCTGTATAGTAAATATATCAATTTAATGGAGAAAGAAACTAAAAGCATAAGTCGATCCCTTTGACTTTTCCAGTATGAAGTACTTCTTGCTAAAATAATAATGACCATAAATTCACTAATTCAAGTACTTAAAAGAGTTTATTTTACAAGAAACACCCCCTTAATCTTATTGATTTAGGATAATAGTTGAATCTGTAGGACTAGGAAAATATAATCCTCAGAGAAGTGGTTCTTAACTTTTTTGGCATTATGGATCTCTTTGAGAAAGGTCCCCCAACAAAACATCCAGATAAATAGTTATACAAACTTTGCATTAAATGTCTGGGGGCTCACAGACCCTCTTAAGTTAAGACACCCCCTTCATTTTAGGCACTCACAGACCTCACTCACCTAAGAAATTTTCCTTTTAATTCAAGTTATTCAAATTTCAATGCACCGTCAGGACCTGGCACCAATTTTTCCCCCACTTTTATGGAACTCTTACACCCAAATCAGAAGACGTCAGAGGGGAGAGGGGAACTGACATCAATGACAGAGATTCCACTTCACTTCACTGCCTGCAAGGAAAGCGTGGTGATTAGACACACATCACTCAGGAGAAGCAATACACGTTACCACAAGACCCTGCAGAGCAGAAGCAGCAATTCCACCTCCTAAAACACCCATGCTGAGAAAATCAGCAGGAGCAACTAATTATAAAATGTCTCTTTAAAATTCAAATTCGTCAATAAAAATGATTTCTTAAACACCAATGGAGTAACACACACATACACACTGTAAATAATATTGATACATACATAGCTGCTGAACTGTAATTCCCTTTTAATTAAGACTAATCTGTTAAATGCTTTGCTAAATAGGATTTAATTTTTACATGTTTTGCACTCAGCACATGACAATGAGAGCAAGATGTCACAAAAAATCTAAATTTTAAGACTTAATACAAAATAGCTGGGGCTTCTCAGGTGGCTCAGTGGTAAAGAATCTGCTTGCCAGTGCAGGAGGCATAGGAGATGCAGGTTCCATCCCTGGGTCGGGAAGAGCCTCTGGAGAAGGAAATGGCAACCTAATACAGGATTCTAGCCTGGAGAATCCCATGAACAGAGGAGCCTGGCGGGATACTGTCCATGGGGTCGCAAAAGGTCGGACATGACTGAGCAGCATGTATACATAAGTGTTACCTGATAAGGGGCGGTGGAGGGGGGGAGTTAAAGACACAAAGCAAAGGCAGTTCTTAGGTCTACACTCAGCCACGCCCTACTGATGCAGGGAGGAAGGCAATTCAATTCTCACTCCAAGCTGGAAACTGTTTCTTCAACTTGCTTTTGGCTGCTTTTATTATTATAATTATACTTAATGCCTTGCCTGGAGGATCCGGCCCCTCTGCTTGACTGTAAACTAAAGTTTTAGCCTTTGTTCAGCTCAGAGATACCTTGTCCCTACCAACCCATGAATAGAAGAGATTAACACCCCCTTTTCAAAGGCAGGCCATTCTCTTGGAGATGTTTTGCAAGACTGAAAGCCCTTTCACTTTACCTCCCCACTGCCTCTCCCTCCCTATTCTGCCTTCCGACTTTAATTCCTCATTGCTTCTTTCCCTCTGATCTATAAAACAACCTGAATGACATCCAGACCCCAATAAGATGGTTATTTTGAGGCGCTAGCCTGCCATCTTCTCGGTCAGCTGCTCTCTGATTAAAGTCTCTTCTTTGCTTCAACACCTCCTCTTTATTGGCCTGTTGTGCAGCGAGCGGAGCGTGCTTGGACTCAGTAACACCATTACTATTACACTAAAAATGGCTAAAATCAAACTGTCTGTAGAGGTAATAACCCACTCTGAATAGGTAAATTTATGAATTTGGAATTGCCAAAACAACCAGATTCCAATCAAGGTAACTCGATTACCAGGTATGATCTCAGTAACATTTAGTGAAAGAAAAACCTGTACATAAACTTGAGCCTTTCAGAATCACTGGTTCAATGACAGAGACAGGCTGTAAGGTACAGTGGGGACCCCCCACCAAAGAAAGAGGTCATCAGTCAAGTTGATAAGGGTTATATAAAGCTTCTCAAGATATACACTTTCAATGGCGGTGACTTGCTTAACTTATTTAAGGCCTTCCACGATCACAACTCCGCCTGCAATGCAGGAGAGCCGGATTCGATTACTGGGTCGGGAAGGTCCGCTGGAAAAGGGATAGGCTACCCTTTCCAGCATTCTGGGGCTTCCCTTGTGGCTCAGCTGGTAAAGAATCCGCCTGCAATGCTGGAGACCTGGGATCCATCCCTGGGTTGGGAAGATCCCCTGGAGGAGGGAAAGGCTACCCACTCCAGTATTCTGGCCTGGAAAATTCCATGGGCTGTATAATCTGTGGGGTCATAAAGAGCCGTACATGAATGAGTGAGTTTCACTTTAACGATCACCGCTTAATCCACTTTATCAGAGCCCCTTTCCGCAGTCCTCCACAACTTCACTCTAATCTCCTCCCAGAACAGAACATCCTCCCCATTCTTTCCATATATTCAAACACTGCCTAGCCTGCAAGCAGCAGATAAACTAGCGTCCCTCCCAGAAGCCTCTGCGCGCGCCGTTACCAAGGCACAGAATGAAGGACTGTCCCTCCCAGAAGCCTCTGCGTGCGCCCTCACCAAGGCACAGAATGAACAAGCGTCCCTCCCAGAAGCCTCTGCGCACAGCACACCCTCACCAAGGCACAGAACGAATGAGCCTCCCTCCCAGAAGCCTCTGCGCGCACAGTCACCAAGGCAAAGAATGGACCATCCTTCCCAGAAGCCTCTGTGCGCGCCGTCACCAAGGTACAGAAAGAACAAGCGTCCCTCCCAGAAGCCTCTGCGCGCGCCGTCACTAAGGCACAGAAAGAACAAGCGTCCCTCCCAGAAGCCTCTGCGCACGCCGTCACCAGGGCACAGAACGAACAAACGTCGCTCCCAGAAGCCTCTGCGCGCACCGTCCCGACCTGGCGCGCTCTCCCTCTGCTGTACACAGTAGGACGACCACACACCCCTGACCTCCCAGGCTGCTCTTGCCTTCAACAGTTTGCCCCCTGATAAGAGCCTATGTCTGTCTCCATGCAGGATCATTGGCGTGGAGTTGGTCACGGGTTCATGAGATTCACATCAACTATCTGGCACTCAGTCACACATCATCTTCTATTTAATGGCTCCAAGTATGAATGTTATCTTGCCCGTAAAGTTCATTAGCTTTTCATAATCAGCGATTAGCAGTGTCGAGTACATACCAAATACTCAGTAACTATTTGTAGAAATTAACCAAATGTATTAAACAAGAAAAAAATCATTTCCTGACCCTTCTCTTCTCCCCCACTATATCTAGATAAAAGAACCAAGCCTATACAAATCTCAGCTCCCAAAGAATTCTGGGGAACTTCCCACCACAACAAAGTCGCTAATCATTTTTTTTAACCAGAAAATGAAAACAGGGTCTCAATCTCAATTGCATTCATTTTGACAGGACTAACTCAGAGTTCACCACACAGCTGTTCAGGGGACAGCTGAGGGGCCATACTTAAGATGTTTAACAATCCATCATTGGAAGGAGTAGCTCTCTAAACTGCTCTTCCCGGTTCAGCTGGCCTATGCGCTGAGTGGTCCTTACTCCCCTTTTAACCAATAGAAACATTTTTTAAAGTAGTTTGCAATGTTCCTGATGCATGGAAATAAAAATATAAGAGTTGACCCTGGCCTCAAGGACACCACTGTCTTATCAGTGAACCAAGCCTGATGGCAAACTGCAATATATGAAGAACATAAGGAAAAGAAATGTTTGGGGGAGGCACAGACAAGGCAGCCATGGAAAAGGGTGTTGGGTCTTGCTCACTGTTACCCTGCATCTTGCCAAGAAACCTTCTCTAATTCTACAATGTTGAATGCAAATAGCGATTTTAATTTATGTTTCAGTGTTTTATGTATTTTTTACTTCTGTCATCTTCCTCGCACTTTAATTTCCCTCTGCTGAAATGTGGGAAGTGGGTTGTTGAAAATTACACTGCAAAGAAAGGAGGCAGACTGGGTGCTCTGATTACAGTGGGTAAAAAATGTAGATATTTCAGTACCCTGCTCATCTAGAGTCTGCTTTCCTCCAACTTCATTGTCCTAATGCTGCCAAGCGAAAGGAGCAGGTACTAAGCAATCCAGTGCTTCAGGCCACGCCTGCTTTCCCTGCCAGAGGAAAACTACAAGGAGCTGTTGTGCTGATTGACATCCCTAAGGAAAGAATGAGCGGGAAATCCTATCAACCAATAGCTACATTTTTTTAAGCAGAAAAACTGTGCCTTCAAAATGATGTCACCATAGAAGCCCAATATGTAAAACAGGTAAAAGAGGGGGGCTGGCCTTCCCTGTGGTCCGGTGATTTGAGAATCCATGAGCCAGTGCAGGGGATGTGAGTTCTATCCCTGGTTTTGGGAAGATTCCATATGCTGTGGGGCAACTAAGCCGGTGCGCCACAATTACTGAAGCCTGCACTCCATAGAGTCCGTGCTCCGCAATAAGAGAAGCCACGGCAATGAGAAGCCCAAGTGCTGCAACTAGAGAGCAGCCCCCTTCACTGCAACCAGAGAGAGCCTTCGCACAGCAACGAAGACCCAGCGCAGTCAAAAATAAACAAACATTTTTTGAAAAAGAGGAGGTGCCTTTGGTTAACTGGAGTAGGGCAGGGATTCATACCACCATCACCTCATTTCCCAATGCTCAGGGAAACACAAAGACCATGGTTTAAAGATTTTTTAAACAGTGAAGCCAGAAGAGTCAGTTACTCAATATCGTATTACTGATTAATGACAAAGTCAGAATCACAGTCCACTTTCATCTGAAGTCACTAGGCTAGCAGCTGGGGTACAGGGACATCACACTCTGATTCTTTGTGATGCTATAGGATGGAGTGGGAAGACATGGGCTCTGAAGTTATGCTCAAACAGACATGCCAGTTCCATGACTTACGTGTTTCCTGAGGTTAAATTGTTTAAACCTCACTGAGCCTCATCTGTGAAATAAAGGGGGTTGGAGAACTAGCATCAGAGGACTCTTCTGAGGATTAAAGAACAACCAATATAAAATTTCCTAGCAGAGTATCTTTTACATAATAGGCATTTGTTCCCAGGTGGTTCAGTGGTAAAGAATCCACCTGCCAACACAGGAGATGCAGGTTCGATCCCTGGGTCAGTAAGATCCCCTGGAGAAGGAAATGGCAACCCACTCCAGTATTCTTGCCTGGGAAATCTCATGGAAAGAGGAGCATGGCTACAGCCCATGAGATCACAAATAGTCAGACACAAATGAGTGAGCACACACACAACATACACATATAAAACACAGAACTCAACACTGAACCAAAAAAATAAGAAAAATATCCCATTCACTTTGTCAGTCATAATTTAACACAAGACGAAACAAGGCAACACTTAAAAAGTTATCAGAAACAGCCAATTTAGGATCTTCCATATTAGTCTTTCAATTATGACAATAGTACTGAGTTCTTCAAAAGTTTTTGCAAAATTTATATATGAGGGAAAAAGACCAGACTAGCTTTCATATATTATTTAATGCATCTTATATTCAAGCATTATTATTATCAGAGCGTGTCCATCTGAGAATATAGCTGGTTAATATCTCTATTTCAAAAACATGAATGTTTTTACCATGAAAATGCCAAATCTTTAATTTTGTAACATCATAATGAGCTTAAAATACCACATATTTAAGGTATATTTGTACACCGTTGGACTTTTTATAAACCTTCAGATTAGATTAAGCAGAAAGAACAAAGGCATACTAATTGACCTCCAGAACAAATCTGAAAGAAATCTGCAGCAGGAAAAGCAAACAGCACTTGACAACTTGAGAACTGCTACTAAAATGTGTTACATACTCTATCCAGCAGAGGGAGGTGTTGTTTAACTATTAACAGAACTCAGACATAACAGTTTTGTACTTGAACTTCTTTCCAAGCTTTCAGGAAAATATATATAAACTAATGGAAGAAAAACCTAGAAATCTGCCATGAGGTATCTATAATTAGGATAAAACGATATCAAAATTGGTCCACCTTTCAAGATCTTCAAGGGCTTCCCTTGTGGCTCAGCTGGTAAAGAATCCACCTGCAATGTGGGAGACCTAGGTTTGATTCCTGGGTCGGGAAGATCCCCTGGAGAAGGGATAGGCTACCCACTCCAGTATTCTTGGGCTTCCCTGGTGACTCAGCTGGTAAAGAATCTGCCTGCAATGTGGGAGACCTGGGTTCGATCCCTGGGTTGGGAAGACCCCCTGAAGAAGGGAAAGGCTACCCACTCCAGTATTCTGGCCTGGAGAATTCCATGGACTGTATAGTCCGTGGGGTCACAAAGAGTCAGACACGACTGAGCGACTTTCAGGATCACCTGTGCCAGAGAACCTGTCGCACCCTTGGGTGCAGGACAGCCCGGGAAGGAACAAAGGGGAGCCAGGTCCAGCTCCAGCTGGCCAGGCCTGCTGCCGTCCCGAGCAGCCTCCCAGCCTCACTCATGCCTAATGCTGGAGTCCAAAGAAGCAGGTGAACAGTGGCAGCTGGATCCCTGATTTCATCACATTCTGTGTGTGTGTGTGTGTGTGTGTGTGTGTGTGTGTTAGTCACTCAGTCACGTCCAACTCTGTGCGACCCCATGGACTGCAGCCCGCCAGGCTCCTCTATCCATGGGATTTTCTAGGCAAGGATATTGGAGTGGGTTGCCATTCCCTTCTCCAGGGGATCTACCTGACAGAGGGACTGAACCCAGGTCTTGCGCATTACAAGCAGATTGTTTACCGTGTGAGCTACCTGGGAAGCCCTCACATTTTTTAAACCATACCTTGTTGCTCAAGGCATGCTAGTCCTTGAATTAAATACCTCCCCCCACTGCCCATAAAAACATCCTCACTTAACAGTAAAAACATACTGAATTTTAGCTTGAGAGACCCAGTTACTGTCCCATCATAGTGACAAAAGTCCCAAGTGGGTGCCAGGCGGGGAGGGACACAGGGCAAGCAAAGCCCACAAGAAGAGGTCAACGGCCGTCTACCCCGAGTGACTTCAACAGTCATGATCACTTCAGATCGTGCTGTTGACCTAAACCTCTTTATACATACACACACGCCATATCTGACACCCGCAGACAGAGATATCGAAACGCGCACACATCTATGTTTCTATTTTACTGCATTCGGTCACCTCCTAACTGCTGGACGCTTCAGCTCTCAGCATCTCACAGGCCCCTCACTTCCTCATACGCTTCCAAGAGTCACCTGTCCTTTCCCAGGCCGAGAGCAGTCTCACTTTTCTTCAGAGACCTTCTCAAGCACTTCCTCCCTCTGGTTTTCCCCCAAAAGACTGACCAACCTCAGCCCTTTGAAACAGCTTCAGGAACACTTCAAAGAACGCACTTTCCCAAAATGAAGCCCCTCCTGTCAGAGTGGACCCCGTGTGGCCAGCTGAGAGAAGCCCCCGCGTCCAGTAAGAGAAGACGAGCGACACCGGGGAAGCCTGGGGGGCGCGGGAGGCACGGGAGGTGCCGCCTCTTTCTTCTCTCCTTGCAGCTCAGTGCAGCTCCACAAACATCCCAACAGCTGATGGGAATAGAAGCAGGGGAACCTCTGGTGACCCCCCCAACCCCTCATTAAGCCACAGCACAAAGGATGTCACGTGCAATCATCAGCCTCTCAGCAATCATCAACTCTGAACTCGCCCTTGAAAAGCTCGTGAAGTTGCGACAGCTCCCAGAAAGCAGCAGGGAACAGACACCAGACAAGCAAGATCAACTCTCTTCTTCACTATATTGATAAACAGATCACAGAATACAGATCTTAATTCTCGGCCAGGGGACTCCTCCCACTGGTCACACATTCTCCCATACCCCATCCAGCACCCTAAACTCTTGTCACAGATTCAAAACCTCTGCAATAAGCAACACTGTGCAAACCATCTTAAACTGTCTTCTCTGGACCCTCCCACCCACAGCCCACGTGAGCTCCCGGCTGAGTGACAAAGCCTCAGCCTCCTGTCCCTAGAGCAGGGACACTTCCCTTGGGCCTCACCGGGGTCCTGAACCAAGGGACCACCCCTGACCTGGCTGCATCACTGCCAGCGACCACCTGACTGATACGGGAGATGCATTCAGCAGGCACTGTCAGTGTTCCCATTTCCCCAGCAGGCTGCTTCTGCAGCACTTAGACAGTTTCAGCCACTTATTTAATCCACTTGGAAAAACAAAAACAAGAGGGAAAAGGTATGCCTATCAACCAAATTCAAATAAAATCACTGTCTTATTCTGTCTACTACTTTTCCCTATGGTCTTTTAAATATTTTTTTTTTATTTATTTATGGCTGCTCTGGGTTGTCACTGCTGCAAGCAGGGGTTACTCTCTAGCTGTGGTGCACAGCCTTCTTACTGCAGTGGTTTCTCTCATTGCTGAGCTTGGGCTCTAAGGTGCGTGGGCTTCAGTAGTTGCAGCATGTAAGTTCAGTTGTGGTACACGGGCTTAGCAACTCTGCAGCATGTGGGATCTTCCCAGACCAGAGATGAAATCCATGCCCCATGCATTGACAGGTAGAGTCTCAACCACTGGACCAGCAGGGAAGGCCCCCATGTTCTTTTGAGTTTGGGCCACGTTTTGATGATAGATGAATGGTCAATATAAAGAAACTTTGAGAGTATTCTTGAAGTGATAAAAAGGCACCATTTCTTTCTGAAGATTTCTAAAAGTACTTTTCAAAAGTCAACATAAACTTGCATCTTACACCCCTGCTACAATTTCTGCAACAATTTCTGCTGCCCCTTCCAATTTCCAGATCAATCATCTGGATTTATCTCTCTAAAACAGTACTTGGCATTTTGTCTCTGCATACCAAAATGAAATGCAAACTCTTCACTCTCCATGATTCTGCCCCTCTCTAAATGGTTATTTTTCTAAATCTCTCTTTCACTGATAAGCTTTGCAAACCAACCTGACCAGTTTCCTCTCTGTTTCGCAAACAATCTGTATTTTCTGCCAGCACACCCTCACTCACATCATTCCCCCAGTCTGAAGTGCCCTCCCCCAAACCTCAATTAACCAGAACACTATTCATTCTTGGAGAACAGTGCAGCTTCCACCTATTCCATGAAGCCATCACCAGCACAGCTGAAGTGATCACTGCCTCGCTCTGGTCAAAGAATTAGCCCCCAGGAGGCAAGGACTGTCTTCTATTTCTCTGCACCCTGATAGTGCCTAGCACAGGTGACTAGCACAAAAGGAGTGTTCATTACATAGATTTGTTTAATAAATGCATGCACACTAACACCCCTGCAAAATAACACCACACTAGAAACTAACAGTACCAACCATTTTTACCAAGGCAAATAAGGAACAGAAGGTTTAAAATGTCATTTTGATTCACCAGTGGTAAACTGGGAAAACTACTCAAAACTTATGAGTAAGGAAGACCCAAACTCACCCACCAATAAGTCAAAGGACTATGTAGAGCTCTGACATTACCTCTATATAGTGAGGTAAAAATCATGTTTTATCAAAGTTAAAAAGAGAAAAAGCTTAGTCAGCACAAAATCACAAAGTTAAGGCTACACCAAAAAGGAGTTTTAAACAGTCTTGGGGTGATCACAATCAGTATTTCCCATCTGAGAAATAATGAATAAATGATTAAGTATCCCAAACCTCAAGCCTAGAATAGTAGTATTTATGCTACATAATAAAAGCAGAATGATTTTTAAAAATAATTTAGCTGTTTAAGACTTCATTAAGAGTGTCCAACTACTGAAATATCTAAGAAATATTTGTTATTAAGGTAAAAGGAATTATTAATATACACTGCATTCTTGCTATCCCCAGATATTAAGGAGCCCATTATATTATCTTACCTAACACATGAGTCAAAATGAATAGCTATCATTTGACTTCTTCAACTGAACAACAGCTACATTAGGTCAGATTCCCTGTCTACCCAAAACAGAAATCAGTGTCAGACAGTGATGGAGCTGAGGAAAGTAAGGAATGTAGTGTCTTCAGAAAAAGTTTAGACATCAGCTTCAAAGGTCAGGAATATGGTGAAGATCACAATAAATAATAATGGCAGCAAACACTTGTAAAGTGTTTATTACATGCCAAGCACAGTTCTGAGATCTTCCCATACATCAATCTACTTAATCCTCAGAAGGATTCTAAGATATGTGTCACTATAATCCCATTTGACAGTTGAGAAAACTGAGGCAAAAAGAGTTTAGACAACTCACTCAGGACCATGCATCTCATAAGCTACAGGCTAGGTTCACACTGAAGAAGGCGCGCTAAAGAGCCCGGGGTCTTAACTGCATGCAGTACCCCTTCCCTGCCTCGCTCCCAGAACTAATGCCTCTCCATCAGCGACTGAGTAAGCACTTCTCCATCTGCACCACTGCCTTCCTGCCTCTGTGAAACCTGTTTGCTTTCATTATTCATCAAATAATTCTACATCTTTAGAAGTGTAGAATTCAGAAATACAGGATGTCATTCTAGTAGCCTGTGGTAGGTAATTTCAAGTCACTTCTTTGTTTGAAGAATTCTCAGCTTCTGAGATTTGAAATTTTAATCTCTCTTCCTATCTGTTACCTGAAAGAGGAAGGCAGGGAGACACTTACTAGTATCTGGAGTTTTCTCTTCAGATCTGCCAAATAAAAATTCGTATTTGGCCTTGGCAACACTCTGGGAATGTGCTGACGCATTGTTAACCCAAACAAATGTCTCTGCCTGCAAAATTAGAGCAAAACAAAGACATCATTAAAAATACATCATAAAAAAATACATCGTAAAGCAAATCAACCAACAAGAGAATGGTTATGACAGATCCACTGGATAGAATACTATATGGCCATTAAAAATGAAACATGAAAAACATAACGGGACATAAATCAGGATACAAGCAAGGTTACAACCATATAAAAAGAGAAACACATAAACATCTATAGGGGAACAAGAGAAACTTGAAAACTCTGGGCTTGATTGGGAGGGCACAATTATGGTAGAATTTTTTTAAATTAAGTATATGTTATTAATAACTTTTTTACAATGAGAAAACTATATTTTATTTTTAGATACATCATTTTCCAAATGATTATCATCACCCACAGCCCATAACAGGAATGCCCATAGCAGGAATATTTCTATGAATGGGTTCTGCTAAAGTATGTCAACAAAAGGTAGCCTTTCCCCAAAAGAGACCACATTTGGGTCTTATCCTAAATTTAAGCATCTGTCCCAGTGTTCTCTGGAATCCTAAATGTCCCTTATTTGAAAGAAAAACTACAAGGTGGCTGAAAGTGGTTCACATCATGACTCTCAATTCCCACCACTCTCTTCCTGGCTGCTTTATGCATGCATGCATGGGTGCAAAGTCGCTTCAGTCGTGTCTGACTCTGTGCGACCCCATGGACAGCAGCCCACCCGGCCCCACTGTCCACAGGATTCTCCAGGCAAGAATACTGGAGTGGGTTGCCATTTCCTTCTCCCCTGACTGCTTTAAGCAGCTGCCAAAACTCAGGAGTGCCTCCTTTCTCTGGTCTAGAATTAATAAAAAATAAGTAATAAGGTAGCAATTTCAAAACACAAAGAAATGAGACTGAGGCCAATCAGGGAGTCATCTTTCTGCCTCTTCACTCTGAACTCAAAAATTAACCAGGATACAGATATTATCACACTTGACCTCCGTCTTCTAATTCTGAGACATCTTCCTTCTCATGTCCGAGCAGCAACTGAACTTTCACTTTAGGAGAGAGGAGTATGAAGAGTTTTATCAGAAACCAGGAAGCTTCTTCAAAGAGGGGAGTTTTATGATGTCCATTTTATCTTTTGGAGCAGAAATGATTGACAGCAGTGAGGAGGCCCATGGCTAGGTTATGAATACCTCCTCATCCTCTGCAGGAAGATCCCCTGGAGGAGGAAATGGCACCCCCTCCAGTATTCTTGCCCAGAGAATCCCATGGACAAAGGAGCCTGGCAAGCTACAGTCCATGAGGTCGAAAAGAGTCGGACACAACTGAGTGACTTAGCATGCACCTTCGCCCTCTGCAGACAGGTTCAGTGGGCAGCCTTCTTTGTCCTTGAATACCAATATCAAAGACCTTCTTGAACAGTTTCAAGATAGCAGTTTCTTAAAATAGCTCTATAATCACTTAATGTTCACAACATGTAAAATTATTCTTTCTGGAAAAGCTGCGCACTCCTCTTAGAGTTGCATGTTTTATAACCACAGGCTGTTAATTATCCTTGTCCCCTATGGACAGGCAATATTAACTTTTTGATGTGTTCAGGGAGCTTCCGGCTGATAAAGGAGGAACCTGATGGCCTAATTTAGGCGTCTGCTACTGCTAAGTCGCTTCAGTCATGTCCGACTTTGTGCGACCCCATAGACGGCAGCCCACCAGGCTCCCGTCCCTGGCATTCTCCAGGCAAGAACACTGGAGTGGGATGTCATTTCCTTCTCCAATGCATGAAAGTGAAAAGTGAAAGTGAAGTCACTCAGTCGTGTCCGACTCTTAGCGACCCCATGGACTGCAGCCCACCAGGCTCCTCTGTCCATGGGATTTTCCAGGCAAGAGTCCTGGAGCGGGGTGCCATTGCCTTCTCCAAATTTAGGCTCCCTGAGGAACCAATACCTGCAGACACGAGAAGGATGAGCGCTGGGAAAGAAGAGAAACATACATGAAGGCAGAAGGAGGGTCACACGCAGTGGCCTCTGAGCATGACAGCCCCAGGTCACCCCAACTGGGGGAGAACAGTGCAGTCACGGAACAGCGGGCGCGGGGGCGAGTGGGGAGGAGGACCCGGGAACAGCACAGGAGGAGCCAACACTGAAGAGCAGGCAGCGGCCAAAACCACAGGATGTGCAGGCCGAGGTTTTAAACCCATGGGGGTTCGTTAACATTTTCAAAAGGTCATTCATTTACACTTTTAAAAAATTATATGGCTGTTATAAGGGAAATTTTTCCATCACTTTGCCAACAAAGGTTCGTATAGTCAAAGCTATGGCTTTTCTAGTAGTCATGTACGGATATGAGAGTTGGACCATAAAGGAGGCTGAGTGCCAAAGAATTGATGCTTTTGAACTGTGGTGCTAGAGAACACTCTTGAGAGTTCCCTGGACAGCAGAGAGCTCAAACCAGTCCATCCTAAAGGAAATCAACTCTGAATATTCATTGGAAGGACTGATGCTGAAGCTGAAGCTCCAATACTTTGGCACCTGATGCGAAGAGTCAACTCAATGGAAAAGACCCTGATGCTGGGAAATATTGAGGGCAGGAGGAAAAGGGGGTGACAGAGGATGAGATGGTTGGAGTAGATCACCGACTCAGTGGACATGAGTTTGAGCAAGCTCTAGGAGAAAGTGAAGGACAGGGAAGCCTGGCGTGCTGCAGTCCATGAGGTCACAAAGAGCTGGACATGACGGGACGACTGAACAACAAATAAGGGAAATAGATTGGAGTAAGTCAAGAGGAATCAGAGACACCAGTTGGAAGTATAAACTAGAATTTATGAAAGCTTCAAGCCAGATGATGGCAATGGAAACAGGAGTAGATAAACGTGAAACATATTTTGTAGGAAGAACCTATGTAAACTTTCTGATAAGTTGGGTTTAAAGGATAAGGGAAAGGAAGAAACCAGCATAACCGTAGGGCTAACACTGACTAACCACTTACTCCAGGCCAGGCTGTTCCGATGCGGAACACGAGGTATCCCGTGTAACACTCACGTCGGTCCTGTGGGGTGGGCACACTGCCATCCCAGACTCACAGGCACAGAAAGGGAAGCCACGAGTGGACGAGTCACGTGTCCACAGTGACACAGCTAGTAAACTATGGATCCCAGATTCAGATCCTGGATCTAGAACCCATGGCCCAGAGAATGACACCTAGGAATCTGGCTTGAGCAGCTGGGTGGTGTGTTGGAATGGGGGAGACTAGAGAAGAAACATTATCAATAGCTTGGATTTGGGCCTAGGTAACCTCAGGAAAACAACAGAGAATAAGATTTTTTTAAACTCCATTACTTAGGAAAAGAATCTGTAAAAGAATGGATATGTGGGGAATTCCCTAGCGGACCAGTGGCTGGGACTCTGCTTTCACTGTCCAGGGCCCGGGTTTAATTCCTGGTCAGGGAACTAAGATCCCACCAGCTGTGCATTGCAGCCAAAAATAAAAGAAAAATGGATATGTGTATGAGTGAATCACTTTGCTGGACACCTGAAACTCAAACAACATTATAAATCAACCATATTCTAACATAAAATTATAATTAAATTTAAAATTTTTTTTCAATTAAATCAAATCTTAAAATGCTGATTTCTGCATCAGGGAAATGCACCTCAAAACCACAATGAGGTATCACCTCACACCTGTCAGAACGGCCTTCATCATCAAAAAGAATACAAATAATAAATGCTGGTAAGGATGTGGAGAAAAGGGAAACCGCCTACCCTGATGAGGAAAAAAAACTAAAACAGAACTCCATTACTGTGGTGCTAGAAAATAGGAAGAGATGCCACTGATGAAGCACCAGTGTTAAGAAATTCCAGGAAGGTAAGTTTCTGACACTCATTCTCAACTAAAAGCCTGGGAACTATTCTCCAAAGAGAGGTTGCTCTTGCTCAACATGCTTAACCTCAGTTCCAGTGTTTTTCATTCTTTACGGTATACATGAACTACCTGGGAATCTTGTTAAAACAGAGATCACGCAGGTCTGGGATAGGGCCCGAGACTGCACCCCTAGAAAGTTCCCAGAGAATGCTGACACTGGTCCGCAGAGCACACTTGTGCTAAGGCCCGGAGGTGAAGTGGTGTCCATGGCACACTCAGCCTCTCCCAGACGAGAAACACCTGTTAAAAGGATGCCCTACCCGGGCTGCCCCCTAACTAAGCACAACATACTCTGACCATTGTGGGGAGCCCCGGAACCCAGCAATCCCCTGACCTGCCCATTGAAACAAAACGTACTCGGCTTATGGGAGCTATTCTTAAAGCTGGGTGCCCCACTGACATACCCTGCTCCCACATCAAGGTCACAAATCTTCACCCACCTACCTCCACAACAACTTCTGCAGGCCAAAGAAGTTTAAGGACTCAGCACTACTTTTTCTTCTGTTTTAATAACTGAACAATATACATTCCTTATCACAGCCATTTTAGAAACATAAATGTCCTTAAGCAGGATAGGATATGAAAAAACATTAAGCAAATGGATGGTCAGCTGATCCAGGCTTGAATCCCAAGTGAGACTTCTACTCAATCACATTAACATTTAGTCTTGGACTTCAGCTCCCCTATTGATAAAGAGAGTTATTCAAATTCACCTCTAAGGCCCCTTCTAATTCTGAAGCACAATAATTCTTCACATTTCTGGGCCACCTTTACAGATATTTCATTAAGAGGAATAACACAAACCTTTGCCTTGTGATCCAGTTACAACGATGTGGTCACCAAAACATGTCCTACCTACATTTAAAGTTACCTGCTGCTGCTGCTAAGTCGCTTCAGCCATGTCTGACTGTGCGACCCCATAGACGGCAGCCCACCAGGCTCCCTTGTCCCTGGCATTCTCCAGGCAAGAACACTGGAGTGGGTTGCCATTTACTTCTCCAATGCATGAAAGTGAAAAGTGAAAGTGAAGTCGCTCGGTCATGTCCGACTCTTCATGACCCCATGGACTGTAGCCCACCAGGCTCCTCCGTCCATGGGATTTTCCAGGCAAGAGTCCTGGAGGGGGTTGCCATTGCCTTCTCCATTAAAGTTAGCAGTCCACCTTTAATTGGACAGGACAAAAAAAAAAAAAAAAAATATATATATATATATATATCAATCAACTTTACGTTTTATACAGTTTTTCAAATTTACAAACAATTTTCACCAAATATCAAACAAGTCTCAAGATGTTGCTGATGATAATTACCAGTTTCAGATACAAGAGAAACACTGCGCTGGGCTTAGTCGCTCAGTCATGTCCGACTCTTCTCGACCCCACAAACTGTAGCCCACCAGGCCCCTCTGTCCAGGCTAGAATACTTGAATGGGTGGCCATTTCCTCCTCCAGGGGATCTTCCCGACCCAAGGACCAAACTTGCACACTGCCAAGAAGATTCTTTACCACTGAGCCCCCTGGAAAGCCCATGTTTATTTCTATATCTAATTAAAAAACCATGAGTTCACACTGACATGTTTACCATAAGTATATCTCTGATGCTTTCACTTACAAATAAGTTACTAATGAAATAATCAAAGACTTAATGGAGTAATTGTTGTTCCACCTATACTGTCCTCTGTTAAACGGAAGTTCACTCAAACATACTTTGCTCTTCCACTAAAATTAAGAAAGTTGTATAGCAGAAAGACATACAAGCAAAATTATCCATTCCTTCAGCCTGCCAGGCTATACAGCGAGAGATTCGAATCCTGTCGTGTGCAGCATTTTTCCCTTTAAAAATATATTTGACATATGCCTACACAAAAGCAAGTGGAAAAAACACCAGTGTTTGAGGGGAAGTAACTGCCCAAGTAATTTGCAATTCCCTACAACCAGCTCCTCCTCCCTTGATAAGCTAATCAGATAAATATTCCAAAAGCCGGGAAAGGTAACCAAAGAAAAGTGGGACTGGCAGACTCTCAAGAGCAGAAACAGGCCAGAAACAGCCAAGAAACAACTGGGACAACAGAACCTTCTAAAGGTTAGACTGCAAGGAGATCCAACCAGTCAGTCCTAAAGGAAATCAGTCCTGAATGTTCATTGGAGGGACTGATGTTGAAGCTGAAACTCCAATACTCCAATGCGAAGAGCTGACTCATTGGAAAAGACCCTGTTGCTGGGAAAGATTAAAGGTGGGAGGAGAGGGGACAACAGAGATGGTTGGATGGCATCACCGACTCAATGGACGGGTGTTTGAATAAACTCTGGGAGTTGGTGATGGACAGAGAGGCCTGGCGTGCTACAGTCCATGGGGTCACAAAGAGTCGGACACGACTGAGCGACCGAACTGAACTGAACTGAAAGGTTAGAAAGAGCATCCAAACCAGAAGCCAAAGTAGGCATGGACCACCAGGCTAAGAAACAGACTGAGGGGGTGTGGGGAGCAGGACTTACCTCGTCACCAGGCAGACCTGTTGTCAGCCTGCTTTAACTGTGTGAGCACAGAGGGAAAAGCTGAATCCACAGCCTGTCTAAAAGCCCCTGGAGGCCCATTCTCATTTTCCCACCACCTGCTACCCACCTACTCAGCTGTCTTCCTGAAAGCACACTCCCCTGGGAAGGGCAGGGCTGGGGGAGAGGAGGCTCCAGCACAGAGACGCAGAGTCCCCACCCTGCCTGCCACTAAAACTAAAGGCAGAGGGAAGAGTGTGTGAGCAAGGTGTTGGCCAACGCCAAGGACTCTTCCCTTGATCATCTGCATCTTGGGCGCCATCTTACAGTTGTCTTCTAACCAAATGGAAAGACTACATGCCCCTTCTAGGAACTGAGCCTGCCCTGGCTTATTCACAATATATCATGATTTATTACAAATGGGAACAGTGCCTTTTTTTTTTTTTTTAATGTGATGTAGAAAGTCAGGGGCTAAGAAACTAGGATGGCAAACCTTCATTTGTAACACAGCCTCCATAAAACTAAAAGAAGACACAGGGATCAGGTTTTCTTGACTGCTTCTTCACGAAGGCACCAAGTAACTGAGGTGTTTGGAGAACTTTAAAGAAAGAATTTAAAAGAAAACCAGCAATCAAACATTACGTGTTTACAGCACACCCTCTGCCTTTCCCACTCACAGAGGGTGAGACCCTTGATGGCAAGTGTTCAGACCCAGGGATCTGAGTCTACCTTCTGCCTTTCTCATTGCCCTGCTGACCACCACCTACCTTTCTCAGGCTCTGGATCTGTGTGCTCCTGACAGTCTTTAAAACTAATAAACAAAACGGATGACATAAAGGTCCAGGTTTTAAAAAGAAAAACACATGCTAATCCTCAGAACACACATTCTTACTTGCTACAGGTCTCACCTTCCACATGCTGACAGCAAGTCAGGATTCAGGCTGGGTAAGCAGAGGGAAAGCTGGAAAGCCACAGAGAACTTTGAAAGTCGGCATGGCAAAAACCACCACAATATTGTAAAGTAATTAGCCTCCAATTAAAATATAAAAAAATAATAATAATAATAATAAAGAAAGTCAGCCCTGCATAATCGGGACCCCTGGGAGGAAATCAACCAGACTCTGAATAACAGCAGTCACAAATGCTCTTCTGTGGACTCAAGAACCCCCAGTGGAGGAAGGCTAGGTACTGAGAGTAATCACAGGGGGTAGAAAAGCAGGCAGAGACTACATGCTCACAGCAAGTGTTCATAAATATTTTTGCTGAGTCCTTATAAACTCAGCAACCTCAAAAAAGCCCTGAAACCTTGGCAGAAATAACCACAAATTACATAAATGAAAACTAAGTATCAGCCTCGTCACCAAAACTAAGCTTCACAAACATGGGGGTATCTTCAGTTATTTCAAATTTTCCACTAACTTCTGAAATGAAATGAAATTTGCTCTGATTTTTAAAAAAACATGTCATTTGGCACTTTGACAAGATGGAAAAATAGGTGCTAACTGTGAATTCAGGATGGGAATCATGAAAAAGTAAGTATCTTCTCACCCAATTTGCTATAGCTTTATTTCCCTTAAGTAGAAAGTCACCCCTGGATGGTGGCTATGTATTTTAGGGGAAAAAGTAATACCTAGAACTGGGTCTTGCAATAAGCATGCTAAAGACTGTTCTTGATTAAGGTAAGAAAACCAGCCATAACTTTCTTTTCAGAAAAGGTATGTGAGCGATCAGATAAATTACTTTCTTTATACAAAGCATAAGTTATTTACCCAATAAATACATTTATGTCTGTATGTATATAGAAAATTACTGCATGTATGGAGAAAAAAGTGCCTCTGGGAAAATACAAACATTCTGAAAGTCAAAAATCTGGCCTATAATTTAAGCTTAACTAGTACATGAAATATTAGGAATAATAGTCTTTATTATAGACTAATAACATATTCATTGCATTAATTTCTACAAGAAAATATATGGTCCACCAAAATCTTACCAAAGTAAACCATCTCCAAGTATGGGCCCCTCTTAAAAGACACTGAATGATCATGAGTTCGACATCAAAGGGAAAATTAGAAGAATCATGTCATCCCCATGGGTAGCATCTGGTTCTGCCTGCAGGACATAAACCCTGACCAGATGACACAAGCATCTCCTGCCTGGTGTTAACAGATGCCCACTATGAAGAAATGCACACCCGCTGAGGTCAAAAGATCTACAAAGCGTGTATCTGTCTGGCCAAGGTAAAGAAGAACACCAAAGATAACACAGAATAAAGTCCTAAAAACAGAAATTGAACAAAAATTCCAAGTCCAATTTCAGATAAATAATACTAGTTATTCAATCATCCTAAAGAAATGTTTCATTTTAAAATGATACAGAAAAGTGAAATACATCATGTAGGTTCCTAATAGCCCTGTTGGAGAGCAATTTTTCAGTGTCCTGACAAGGAATTTGCCTAATTTTCCAGATTGCTCAGCGTCCCAGATTCAGGCAAGTCTGATGGATAGTCAACAGGTAAAAGGCACAAACTGACAAGGGGACCTGGATTTTTATTTCAGAAGATCTCCACTCTTTAAACTTAAACATTGTCAGGATACCCACACTATCTGTAACACTAACTAAAATGTGCTCATCTGACTTTTTCTTTTAGTTAGTTTTTACAAAGATAAACTGTTCATCATAAGTGAACATGAGTAAACTTCTCGCAAACAACCGCTTACATAAACGTGACAAAGTAAACAGTTTCTTCCAGGACTTTAGGACTCTTAGGCCCCATTAGGTCAATTACCTCTTCAGGGACATGGAGCTGTAGGCAGTACCCTGACAGAGTCCATCAGAGTGATAGCTCGCTCACAGGAGCCAGGGGTGTGAGAACCATCTAGTCTGATTCACACTCGAGAGAGAGAACACGGAGGAGGACACGCCTTGGAGCAGCGTTTCTGCAGGGCCAGGGGCGCCTGCAACACGGGCCCCGGGGTGCGTGTGGATGCACCGCAGGCTGCGGAACTCCTCAGGCCTCTGGTCACTCTCCTGAAGCGGTGCAGCGGAAGCTGACTTTGTACCTAATGCCCCCAGCGGACGCTCAGGCGTGCGGAAGTATGACAGCTACTGTTCCGGGGCTCTGTGGGGTACACAAGTGAACCCGCAAAAAGACCAAGGAACGGCAGGACAGCCGACAGCAGGAACGGAGCCCACTCCTCTCAGGCCACCCCCACCACCCTACGGCACATACCTCAAGCACACACTACCTGGGGAGATGCACTCGGACGCTTCCTGGCTTGTTGTGGGCGTTTTACAACTAATGTTAAAGCTGCTGGTTTGACAGTGGTTTTAAACTTGTGCAGTGGCTGAGAACAATAAAGTCATAACACTGCTTCCGGACCCAAGTAATGCAAGGAATACAGCGTGGGGAAATTCTCCTGCTACACTCAACAGGTCAAGTCATCCTCACAAACACTGGATGTTCAACAGACAGCGCGTGAGCTA
The DNA here is from genome assembly GCF_033118175.1 of Dama dama. Classification (NCBI taxonomy): domain Eukaryota; kingdom Metazoa; phylum Chordata; class Mammalia; order Artiodactyla; family Cervidae; genus Dama; species Dama dama. The sequence continues at coordinate 44,244,856 of NC_083712.1, read as the reverse complement.
AAGAATAATGAGTGAATGCAAATTACCTTTGTTCCCGTTCTTAGGTACAGAACACTGGAGAATAAATGATTCACCAGAGGTTTCTGCACTTTGTAGTTTTAAAGACATTCACCCTACTCCCCACCCACCCACCCACGTACCCCACAGTCTGATCACCAGAGCTTCTTAAGATTAGAGGCTTGTTCTATTTTTACACCTATAATTGGAATATAAAATTAACGTGATAAGCAGTATTTTTGCGCTGAGTTCGAATAATGTTTAGTGCTTTATTATTATGAAGAGTTAGTTTTAAGAATGCTTGTTTGGGCTTCCTGGAAACCTAGGAACTGACTTGTTTCTGTGGAAAAATAAAAGCAGAGTTCCAAATAATTACAAACTTTTGAAATTCACATATAAAAGTCAGAGATTACCTATATATTCTATTTACTGACACATTTACCTGAGGCTGATAGCTCACATCAATTAATGAACAAAGATTACTGATGTGACTGATTACAGATCCCTAATTTTGCTGAAAATAATCATTTTCTGTATAAGAACAAATTTTTTAATTAAAAACATGAGGAGTGATCATATTAACACTTCCTTTATTTGGAACACCATAATCCAGCAAACACATATTTAGAAGACAGAAAGTAGATTTTTCAGAATGGTCAAAGACAAACAGGAAAACAGGCAGAAGACAAAAACAGCCTTTTTAAGAAATACACATTTAAAAATGATCAATATATATTAAACGATGTTGAACAAACCTTCCTATCATCAATTTTTAAATACCAATTTTTGATATTTGAAATTATTGGTATTTGAAATACCAATTTTTAAAATGTTACCAAACTTTACCCATCATAATGGTAAAGATTAAAATATGTGAAAATAAGATAATTTCCTCACGTAGAATCAACAGTAGTTTATCTTTTGAAAAGATAAAGGCAGATAACAGGTGAAGCACTTAGAAATGTCTGGAACACTTTAAGTGCCCAAGAGATGTCAGTTGCCACTGTTAACATTATCATCATTACTATATTGCTACATTTTTTCTGTACTACTCGATTTACATCTCTCTTACTTGTTCAACTATAAGGCCGTGGAGCACAGGAATTAAGTGTGTTTTTTTTTAATGACTTAATTGTTATTCAAGGATATTGTTGGTATATTCTCATTTCAGTAATATGTCCTACCATCTTGAATATGCAGGAGCATATCATATGATGATAACAAAATTTATTAATTTATCAATTTCTTACTATTATACATAATATTGTAGTGATCAACTTTCTACCCATTTCTTCACATTCTTTTCTGACAGTCAGTTCAGGGAAATCTCCTAGAAGTGGAATTGGGGGTCAAAGGAGCTGTCTTCCAGGGAGCCTGTACAAACAGCGTAGGGTCTATGTGTCCAGTCATGTCTGAAACCCAAACCAGTTCTCGGCACATTTAGACACCCAGCCAATCAGATGAATGGAAGTAAAGAGAGGAAGTTGAGAAAAAGGACTTTTCTGGGAAAACGTTAGCATTTGAAGAAAGGCAGGCCACTGGGGAAGCGCAGAACATGTTCAGCTAGCCTGACTGTGGGATGAAAAGGGAGATTAAGGAAAATGAGGCAGATCAGAGATTCTCCCCCTGCAGTGGTCTCCCACACACGTGTGGATCTTGCTGCAAGTCTAGTGTTGATTCCATGATCCAAGTAGGAGCTGAGAGTCTGCATTTCTAACAAGTTCCCAGGTGATGCCGATGCTGCTGGCCCCTGGATTGTACTTCAGTAGGAAAGAAGCAGATGACACTGACAAGGAAGATTAGCACTCAAGAGTTTCAAATGTCAAGCTAAGCAGTTTGGACTTTTGTATTCAATTATTTGATAGTCAGTTTAAGTGGGGGGATATATTAGAAGATTCTGAGCAAGAGATCACTGGAGGAAAATCAAGTATGAGAAATCCTGATGCCAGTTACCTACCAAGTCTTTCTGCGGAGATGGCTTGTTCTGTTCTGTCGCTTTAATCTTTTCTCAACTTTGGTTAATATCGTATACAAACTTGAGGTGATTTTGGCCAAGTATCAGTGCTTCACATACATCCCTCTCTAGACTATTTTTTAACAATGGAAGAGACAATCAACAAATAAAAACCAAAGGATGAGGGGCTTGCTCTTCCCTGACCTCCCCACCCCTACCTTCTCCGGCCCACTCAGCAGAGGACATACCTCTAAAGCTACTGACCACTGCTTTATCACTGTTTCTGGTGGCACAAGGGGTCCTGTTTATATAAATGTCACAGGAGTGACCGACAGCCAAGTCTCCCCCACCGCGCCCCCACCCCCAGACCATGAGTACAACTCCAGCCACTTCAGATACAGCAAGAGAGGAGTGCCGCTCGGTAAGAAACCCTACGGAGCGTGCATCATCACCTCAGCATGCCTAGTCCTCCGAGGAAATGACTCAGGAAAGGAGGGTGACTGACTGCGCACAAAGGAGAAATGGCTCTAACTTAGGGAAACACAAAGGTAAGAAGAGCCTCAACGCAGTCCAAATCCCCGAGAGCTCCTGCCACGCCAGCCCACCCATCTCTGCCCTCTCCACCCATCAGGAGCACTGGGCCAGAAGCCAGCTCTTGCAGAATTTCTTTCCACTCCCGCATTACGGCCGGGGAGCAGAGTGGGGTGGGGGCGGGGGGCTGTAAAGGAGAGACGGAATTGGGGAAGTAGGCTGAACTCAATATGGATCTCAGCCGCTGAGGGGGACAGCCTCTCATCCTCACAGCAGTCCTTCAGAATACCCAGCAGTTTTCAAGGCTCCCATGAGGCTCTCGAGCAGGAAATCCCTGCCTGCCGAAGCTCGTGAGATCACACAGTTAATAATGAACGTGCTGGCACGTGGGCACAGAGTAGGTACAGCCAGCATGATTGAGAAACCCAGCGACCTATGCACTGGCAAAGAAGTCTTAGGTCATGACCCTGGAGGGAAACTGCAGGCGTGCAGATGTGATTTGGAAAAGGTTCTTCAGATATCAAAGTAATCATAAAATAAAGGAAATCATAAAATAATGGAAAGCTGTCCAATACAGAACAACTAACCTGAATAAAGACAAATCATGAACACAGATTAGGAAATGCACATGCCCACTACAGATCACCGTTGATCACTAGCTGACAATAAAACGCTGCTTCCGTGACGCTGCTAACATAACAGGGCTCTTACAAATGGAGGGTGCTAAGTCACTGTTACACTCGACGTAGGTAACTAACAGATCCCAGTTAGATCCATATTAGAGTTCCAAGCCTAATTGAAAAGAATAATGAAGATGATTTAAGAAGCTGAAAGACTTCTGGAGGGAATAAAAGGACTTAGCAAATGTAAACAAATTCTGAGTGGTAATCACACTCCTAAAGACTAGAAATTGGATAGAATATAGTAAACATTAACAGATATCTTACAACTCCACTCAAAAACGGAAAAATTCAGCAACAAGGGAACTTCAGCTAAATATGAAGGAGGAACTCTCTAAGGGTAAGCTTTGTTAATGAAGCAGTGATAGAAACTATCCTTTTTTTTTTTTTTGCAATTTTATTTATTTATTTTTTATTTTGAATTTTCTGCTGTTTTTTTTTTCATTTATTTTTATTAGTTGGAGGCTAGTTACTTTACAATACTGTAGTGGTTTTTGCCATACATTGACATGAATCAGCCATGGATTTACATGTGTTTCCCCATCCTGAAGAGGTGGGAGGGGGGTTCGGGATGGGGAACCCTATCCTTTTTAATTAGTCAACTCCTTTACATGGTGGTCAACACAATGGAACAACAACATAAGATAGAGAAGGTTACAATTTAAAATATCTAAAGACAAAAACACAACAACAGAAGAGTCCTAAAAATTATATATATATACAGATGGTATCTGTAGATATAAACAGTCCTTTGGCGAGGTCTTTAAAATTGCCAGAAAGGTATTTTAATTGTCCTGAGTCAAACAGCATGATAAACCAGGTATCTGCCTCACAAAACTGTTTCTAAGCCCTAGTCAATGGCGTACGGCCCCTCCACCGCCCTGAGTTCACGCCTTCAAGGCACTCGCATGGCCTGCTTCCCTGAGGCAACCATGTAAAATTGACGACACTGAATTTCATTTCGCAAACACTTTATATTAGCTTCAAATTGAAGACAGGTCAACTACGATCCTTAAAACACCACCATACCTATCCGGAATTCCCTTTTAAAAACCCTCCAAGATTAAAAAACTTAGAAATCTTGAGTTTGCTTTCAAACTGGGAATCTATGACAACATGAGACATATAACAAAAGGGATGGGGGGGGGGGTGTAATGAGGGTGAGGAATAGTGTTTTCATGGGAAAAAGTGGCAAGTCATATTGCTTAATAGATCCCCGATGTTTTTTTTTTTTTTAACTGGGTGATGTAGTTAATCCAGTCTATCAAGTTGGTACTTGAACTGCTCCACAGCATTCTGAAGTTCAAACACCTCTAAATGCTAAAGAACTTACTAGCTTAGACAGCTTTTATTGGTTAAAAAAATTTTTTCTAATTTATTCATGACTGCAATCTATGAGCCAGGCACTGTTTAATAACTTTAAATGTCTTTATCATCTTAACCCTCACAAGCCCTTGAGTTATATTGTCACTCCTGTCTCAAAGACAAAAAGACATAAAAACGGTTAAAGGCCACAGCAGGCAACCAATGGAGCCAAGATCTGCATGATCTTTGAAAGAGCTATGCTTAGGCACTGTATGTTTTCCTGTACATTATAAACCACAGAGAATTTGACCTCCAAAATTCTGCGTCTGAAATGAAAAATTTCCTTCAAAGCTTTTCTTAGGAACATAACACGTTGTCTATGGGTTCCCAGTTTATGAACCTTGGTTGTGTTTCCTTCTTCTTTTATACATCCCTGACCAGCAGCAAACAAAGCGCAAAGCATCAACAAGACAAACTCAATTATCTTTTTTCAAAATTACTTAGAAAGGTAATTAAAGGCCATGAACACATTTAAAAATCAGAATCAGTGACTAGTTCCTTACATTTATCTTGCCCAGGAATTTATAAGAAATAGGGGACAAGCAAAACAAACAGGCAGTAGCAATGTTCCAGGCGTAAATAATTCATTAACAGCACTCCAAATTTAACGGGATAGCAGTCGTTTTAAGGCTTTGCTTATAGCTAAGACACAAAGGCCGCATGACTGCGATATGAAGTGCACATGTCACGGGAAAGAGCAGGAGCGGTCAAGCTGCCCCATCAGAGCGGCCCCTCGGCCCAGGCACTCCACACCTGTACTGTCTGCCTGCTGCCTCTGTGTGGATGCTGGGGCCTGCTTCGGGCATATGAGCCCCATTAAGCAGGCCTTCTTCATGTACAGAGGAAAGAAAGTTACAAAAAATATGGAACTTACACATTTCAGTACTTTCTACCAAAAAGAATACCTCATTGAGCAGATGGCACATAGATGCACAGCTTATACCTTATTTGCCTCTATTTACAGGCAAAATAACTCAAAATGAGTATAAGTATTTTTTTTCCTCACCTTAAAAAAATTTCAACTGGAGGACAATGGCTTTAATGTGTTGGTTTCTGCCACACGTCGGCACGCGTCAGCCACAGGTAAACATGTGTCCCGTCCTTCTCGAGCCTCCCTCCCACCCCGTCACACCCCTCTAGACTGTCACAGAGCATGATTTGAGCCCCTGTGTTACACAGCGCATTCCCACTGGGCATCTATTTTACATACGGTAATTTACATGCTTCCACCCTACTCTCTCAACTCATCCCACTCTCTCCTTCCCCCACTGTGTCCCCAAGTCTGTCCCCTATGTCTGCATCTCCTGTGCGTGTGTGTGTGCACCCGTGCACACACACACACTTAGTCATTCAGTCATGTCTGACATTTTTGTCACTGTTTGGACTACAGCCTACTAGGCTCCTTTGTCCATAGCATTTTCCAGGCCAGAATACTGGGGTGGGTTGCCATGCCCTCCTCCAGGGCATCTTCCCAACCCTGGGATCCAAGCCCCATCTGCTGTGTCTCCTGCGGTGCAGGCAGATTCTTTACCTGCTGAGCCATCTCCAGTGCTGCCTTGCATATAGGTTCATCAGTACTATTTTCTAGATTCTATATATATATAGAAGTGTGTCCTTTTTATATATCGTGACTCTTCATATACATAAAGAGTCATGTCCAACTCTTTGCCACCCCATGGACTGCAGCAGGCCAGGCTTCTCTGTCCATCACCAACTCCCAGAGCTTGCTCAAACTCATGTCCATTGAGTCAGTGATGCCATCCAACCATCTCATCCTCTGTCATCCCCTTCTCCTCCTGCCCTCAATCTTTCCCAGCATCAGGGTCTTTTTCCAATGAGTCCATTCTTCGCATTAAGTGGCCAAAGTATTGGAGCTTCAGTTTAGCATCAGTCCTTTCAATGAACACCCAGGACTGATTTCCTTTAGGATGGACTGGTTGGATCTCCTTGCAGTCCAAGGGACTCTCAAGAGTCTTCTCCAACACCACAGTGCAAAAGCATCAATTCTTCGGCACTCAGCTTTCTTTATAGTCCAACTCTCACATCCATACAAGACTACTGGAAAAACCATAGCTTTGACTAGATGGACCTTTATATGTGTTAATATAAGATATTTATTTTTCTCTTTCTGACTTACTTGTAAGAAACATTATTTTCTAATTCTAATTAATAACTCCTTTACACTGAACAAAACAGTGCTTTACTCCTTAAAAACCGAAGTGCTTACTTTCTACTTCAAGGAATGGGTTGCCTCAGATCCAAGTCATAGCACAGGCTTCTCCTTAAAGCTACCTCATGAGCAACAAACTACTCTTAACTTCTCTAAGCAAGGAGTCCCTTCATCTCTAAAGCTGCCCAAGTGCTGACTGGCTCGGAATTGGCTGTTTTTTTCCAGAGGCACAAAAGACTCCTGTGTCTATGATACTCTCAACTCCCTCAATGCCAGAGGTCTCCATTTTACATCCAGGCCACTCTTTCGCTTATTTTGAAAAGCAAAGAAAACATAACATTACAAAATGATGCATATGTCTTCATTGGGCTACATAACATAACTATTATTATAATTAATGTTGCTTGTAGATCAGACTTTTTGCTTCAAAATATTTCTTTTAAATCCCAGCCCTAAAACATTCAAAGCAGACCACTAAAAAGCAATTTGCATGGCCAACTTATTCATCATTGAAGTCAGCTCCTAAAAAGGTTCATTCATGTTAAAAAGCTATTTTTAAATGCACTTAATTCACTGCTTAGAGTCCACTGACAATTAAGCATTATATTTCAGTGGACTTTTAAATGTTTAAAATTATATTTCTCCCATCTCATTTCCACCTCCCCTGATTCTGCCATCCTGAGTATCAACATTATTTTAAACTTTGCTGTTTTCTGCTACAGTAGCTTCATTCATTGATCCTTCAGAAATACTGTCTTTCAGAACACTCTGGCATCTGACTTTAAAACTCAGTTATGACAGTCAGGATTTACTTACCACATCCTGCCAAAGCCCAAGGGCAGCTTTTCCAACTGAAATCAGGCAACATCTACCTATGAGGAGGCGACCACACCCTTCAGGAACCACCATCCCTACCGGACCCTACTAACAGAGGGTCCACAAGCTTTACTGGCAAGGCTGGGTCCTCTCCCGCTCTGCAGTGACAGCAAGCGGCATACCCCCTGATGAGAATGACCCTCACACTGTCCGAATGACCACTTATCACCTAAGGAGGGCACAGGAATAAACTACAGTTTAAAAAATTGTGACCACCTATATAGCTACTGAGGGGCTTCCCGGGTGGTGCTAGTGGTAAAGAGCCCAACTGCCAGAGCAGGTAGACCTAAGAGACGTGGGTCCGGCTCCTGAATCTGGAAGATCCCCTGGAGAAGGGAAGGGCAACCCACTCCAGTATTCTTGCCTGGAGAATCCCATGGACAGAGGAGCCTGACGGGCTGCAGTCCATAGGGTCGCACAATCAGACACGACTGAAAGCAACTTAGCACGCACACACACAGTTACTTAAGAAACTGAATTCCCACAGACATGAAGCTGTAAAATGCAGTAAGAGGTCTACAGGGAAAGTGTCCAGTCCAGCACGCAGCAGTCAAGCTTGCAGGACGCTGGGTGGCAAGTTAAAACATGCAAAGCTGAAAGGCCTACTCTGCGTTTTGACACACGGATATTTGTGGCCTATAGACGGCCCTCAAGCTTAAGATAGCCCTGTACTGTGAAGGGCAGCAGGAGAACAGAACATATGGAAGCTTGATGGCCACGGCTGGTTAAACTCCTGGTGACTGAACCCTTGGTGTTCTCCAGGCCCGATTCTCTCAAAGAGGTGAATGCACCATACCAGCATGATCTCATTAAGTTCTTATACCACCTGACGAGGGGAGGAGGCAGCAAGTATTTTAATCTTCCTTGTTAAAATGAGAAAAAGAAGAAAAATATACCGTGTGACTCTTCCCAGGACGACAGCCGGCACACAGTCCCACAGCCCGGGGAACCGCTGACGTGACTCTCCATGGCGGCTGGAGTACCCTGGGTTACTTCAGAGGACACGCCTCTCGCTAAGAGGAGACAGGTTTCCTAACCAGGCAGCGATAGCCTATACATTTTCCAAACCACTGCCGCTCCACTTCTCACAAGGTGTTTACACTCTCCTGGACTCTCAGACAAAGTAGTTTTTAAACAGGCGCACTTCCTCAGGCGGCTCCGCTTGCAGCTAAGGCCCTAAACCGTCCTTCTCCTCAGGGAGCCCTCAGACCCTCAGGGTTACTCAGCGGCGTGCCAAGGGGGACGCGACGCCTCGACCAACAGGCATGTTTTCTTTGAGCTCCGTTTGAACGAATGGTCACGTAAAACCTGATTTTTATATTAAAATTGTTCTATTTTTGGAAACAGAATACCAGATTGGCAAGAATGTCTTAAATGAGTCGAACAAGACATGCTGCCCTTAGGAACACTGCTTGAGGGCTTCTCGGCAAGCAGGGCTGGGGGCGGGGTGGGAGGATGCACTGGTATCTTGCGAATAGGGACAGTTCAGGAGCAATGTTTGAGAAACTCTGAAAAACAGAACTAAGAGACTTCAAAAACAAAAACTATTCCAAATCTACCTGCCTGGCCTAAACATGCCAGGTGGATGGGAAGACATCTTTCCACAAAGGCTTTACTTGGCTTTCTTTTCACAGAGACTCTAAGACCTTCGGAGGGGAATTCCACCTCAGCCCTTCATAAAAGTATGTTAAGACTACCAGTGACGTGTGCTTACCCGCATTAAACCCAGACATTACAAGCCACTTATTTGGTTCATTTAACTATTTTTAAAATGCCTAACGTACGTACGCCAGGTTCACCTGCCAATACCTTTGACTTCCAATACCATGTTCTATCTCAAGTGGAAAGTTAGTAAATAAAGGAAAAGCAAATGCCCACATACGCTGGTAGCAGTTAATTCCCTCACACCAACTTAAAATATCCACTAACTGCCCAACAGTCACACACACCATCAGGTTAGTAACCAAAGATGAAGGCACGTGAAAGGAACCTGAAAACGCAGAGTCAGGATTAGGTCTCAAAGGCCCACTCAAAAATTCCCTGAAGCTCTGGGGGAAGCTGCTTCTCACATCCAAGAAGCTCAGCAGGAAGCTAGTGGACAATCTAAGTCTGAATCGCCCAGAGTAAACTGAAAACCCCTTTGAGGAACTAGCTGAGCAAGTGTAACCTCAGGAGACATTCATCTGGGCTCCTTAGCTAAAACAGAGCTAGATTTATGAAAGAACCAGGAAGCAGAAACACACGTCTATGTTTCTGAAACTGAAGGAAGAAGACCTAGGTCCTCAACTTTGCTCTCAGCGCCCAGGTCCCTTAGAGAAAGTGGCAGACACACAGTCCCTTTCTCAGGAGCCAGGAAAGGGGGCACACCTCCCACAGTCCTCAGCTAAGATCACATTCTCCATCCCAACTCAGAGAAACCACGCCCAGTCCAGTTCTGACCAATGAGGGTACGCAGACCTGGAGGAAGATTTCACAAGAAGACAATAAAGTACAGAAGTTGAGTTTTAAAAACCAAACTGCTTATGTCTAAAAGAACTGTCCTCATTCAAACAGTCACCCTAGGGAAACCACACAAGGAACCTGGAGCAAGTCATTTAGAAATCCTATCCCGAAATAACTTCCAAAACCAGTTTTCACATCATATGAGACAAGAAGTTTCTTAATAGACACACCTCATGTCTCACTGAAGAAAAACTTTTCCCAGCTTGCTATCACATGGCTTACAGAGCAAGTTTTAAAAGTTATGGCTTGACTCAAAAATAAAATCCACCCACAAAAAATTAAAGGTCTGTCACCACTGAGGATAAGTCTTTAAAATGTAATGGAGGATATAAATGCAATTCCAAAGGGAAAAAATCAATAACAACACGTTGAGCTACTACCACATCAGAAAAATAAGTACGCAGTCTCCCAAAGTGCCTACTCTGGAAAGGATAACATTCATTTAAATCTTTAAGTTCCAATATAAAATTTATTTAGCTTATAAACTTGGGGGTGCAATGCCTTCCAGAATGGCTTGTGTTACTGGATCCATTTATTAACAGATCTAAGTTTTTAAGTTACATCACAGCTATACAATCTTTTAAAAATCCCTTCCCCATAAATATTCTTTGTTCAAGTGTTCCATGAAGTACACTATCTTAATTACATCCTGAAAACTAAACAGCTAAATTTAGATGCAACAGGCAGTCAGTTTAAAAAAAAAAAAGACTACAGTATTATCTTCAACTGCATAGAAATCCAGAGCACAATGTAAATTTGTGGGATGTCCACAAAACATTACCAATTCCTCACGCAGGCAGACTCAGTAATGAAATACAAACTATCCATGTTTGTTTCAGGCCTTGTTTAAAATTTATTTTATACCAATGGTATCTTATTAGTGGCCTTTTCTAAAGAAAGATCACACTATATTTGTTCAGTGTGTGATATTCACAGAAATAGACTAGTAAGCAAGAAAAATTCCTGCTAAGATTTTTAGCAATATGTGAAAAACCACGTTAATCAAATGACTTTGATATTCTGAATGTTCATCTTTAAAGAAAATTCAAAATCCAAATTGTTTTAAGGACTCTCTAATTACTCCTAGTCTTGGCTATAATACTCCATGGGCTTCCATTGGGGCTCAGCTGGTAAAGAATTCGCCTGCAATGTGGGAGACCTGGGTTCGATCCCTGGGTTGGGAAGATCCCCTGGAGAAGGGAAAGGCTACTATCTTCCAGTACTAACGTACTATGAAGAGCTACAAAAAAGATTTAATGCTTATTACACTAACCAGAGAAGAAAGCTATGATTCATGCTGATACAAATAATAAACTATGAAAAGCCTGTTTCCTCAATCTGTTTTCATAGAGAATAGTCTAATCGAAACTACTCACTAAAACAAATGAAATACAATATTCCTCTGTCAATGAGGCTCCTCCTTTATTTATGTATTTATTAGATTAATTTATCTACCTAACTTAGGCATGTGAAAACCAAGTGCATTGATTTTCCCCAATGATACCAAGTCAAATATCATTATAATATTTAGAGCAAACACCAGGAGAGAAGGGGAGAATCTATAAGAAACTATCATGTGCAAGCAGAACAGACATTTTCTGATAAGAGAACAAAATGTGGAATCAAAAGACAGAAGCTGCACAGTCAGAGTTTGACTCAACATTCATAATTCCTCCAAATACGTGAAGGAACCCAACGACAGAATGAGTAAGTTCCATAGCAAATCAGCAAGCTCACAACCACTGGAAGCAAAGAAGCAGATCAGGCAGCTACTGTCAGGAACACAGTGCGGTATGTTGTGTCCTCCCCAAGTCCCCAGTGGGATGGTATTAGGAGGTGAGGCCTTTGGGAGGTCATTAGACCATGAGAGTAGAGCCCTCAGGAATGGAATCAGTGCCCTTATAAGAAGAGGCCAGAGAGCTGGGGAGCTCCCTTCCTGCCACATGAAGACACAGCAAGAGAAACAGCCCCTGTGAACCAGTTAAAGAGCCCTCACTGGAATCTGACCACACAAGCACCTTGATCTGGGACTCCCAACCTCCAGGAAGGTGAGAAATAAATGTTTATTGTTTAAGCCACCCGGCAGGTATTCGGTATAGCAGACCAAAATGACTGAAACAGCATGAAAACCGCCAGCACTAAGCAGGCAGGCTAATCGGTTCAGACTTCTAAAGTCCTATCCAACTTGGGTTCTAAAAAATGATCTCTATAATCTCGGGGGTGGGGGTGGGATTAACAAGATAAAATTCTGAATTTGTACTAAATAGACCAAATACAGGGTGGGGCTTCCCTAGTGGCTCAGACAGTAAAGAGCCTGCCTGCAACTTGGAGACTTGGGTTAGGAAGATCTCCTGGAGAAGGGAATGGCAATCCACTCCAGTATTCTAGCCTGGAGAATCCCATGGACAGAGGAGCCTGGCAGACTACAGTCCATGGGGTTGCAAAGAGCTGGACTCAACTGAGTGACTAACACAGGATGGGGCAGATGTGAGCATTAAAGGCTTGCTCAGGTGACGACCTAACCCAATCTTAGATTCCATTAGAAAGATAGAGTCCAGTACATGGGAGTCCTGAGTTCATCATGGTGCTGCCCATTTTAAAAAGATATGTGCACACATGAAAGTGTCTAGACAGTAGTGACCAGGATGGTAAGATGTGGAAACTGTCACAGGAGGAGATCCAAGAGAAGATAAGGATGACAATGTAAGAAAAGAAAAAGGATGTGTGTGAGTCCGCTCAGGCTGCTGTAACAAGATATCAGACTAGGGGCTTAAGGACCAGGTTTCAGAATTTTCTGCTAGTTCTGGAGGCTGGAAGTCCAAAACCAGGGTGCAATCAGGGTTGGTTTCTAGTGAAGCCTCCATTCCTGGCTTGCAGTTAATCATCTTCTCGCTTTTGTCCTCATAAGGCCCCTGCAGACAGAGAGAGGTCTCTGATGCTCTTCCTCTTCTTTGAGAACACCAGTCTTATAGGATTAGGGCCCACCCTTATGACCTCATTCAACCTTGATCACCTCCCTAAAGGCTCTGGATCCAAATACAGTCACGTAAGGAGTCAGGGCTTCAACATATGAATTTGGTGGGGGACCACATTCAGTCCAACCTCAAGTATATGAGGGGCTAACGGAAAAGGACACTGATTTAGTCTTTACTACTCTATAAGGCAAAATTAGAAACAGGGGAAGACTATTAGAGTTGCACTAGATGAAGTCTAAGTTTCTTCCAACTCTAACAACTATGACAACTATCATTATTTACAGGATAAGTTATCAGGCACTTCTGATGGGCCAAACCCTGTGCTAAGCACCCTCTCACTGAGCCTTCACACCCACTCTGAGGTATGTGCTACTATTACGGCCATCTCTTGTTCTTTGTAAATTAGGCTCCCTCTTGCCTGGTGTCCCAGTGCTGGCAAGGGGCAGAAGGAGCCCCGGGTCCCAGGCCGTCCAATGCCAAAGTCACCCACTCAGCTTTGAATGTTAAACTGAAGAGCCTCCCCTAAATTAGTAAAAGATAGTAAGTACAACTGAGGCGATAACTCCAATGATCACCAGAAAATCACTCAGAAGAGAACTAAACACGAGCAACCACATCACCACCAGTGCTCATTTTCTTCCTAGAGGCCAGCTGTTTCCTTACAGGGTCAGAGTTCATCTCACCACACACCAAGGAGGCAGGTGGTATTAAGCCTTCCTCATACTTGTGCCGGGACTAAGAACATCTGGGGTCAGAATTCAAACCAAAGCCTAGGCTAATGCACATGCAAACCATTTACGTCAAGTATAATCCACTCCTACCACGCGCTCACTTGGCTCAGGTTCTGAAACCTGGGCGTTGGACCACAAGTCACAGGGAGGGCCGGGTATCATCCAAACCTGCCTTCAAGGCCAAGAGAGCCAAGGAGAGCAAGTCCTAGGAAACAAAGTCAGGCTTTCCTCCACCAGGTCCTGTGGCCCATTTGACAAATACTAACAGAGCCGCTGCTCTGCTCCCAGGGAACATGCAGAGAGCAGAGTAAATGCCACTCACCGAGACCCTCACTCTGGTGGGAAAAGACTAAATAAACTGATGTGCAGTGGGCCTGCGAGCTGTTACACCCAGCAGGTCCTGTCGTCCTGACTACAGCTCAGAACTTCCCTGCTTTTCACTGGAGGAAGGGGTGGACCACAGTGCTAACTGCGGGGTCAAAGAGAAAGAAAAGTGTGAAGCTTTTCTCCTTAAAGGCAAGGAAAGGCGTTATCCATGTCCTGTTGCCATGGCGCTGGGGAAACAGAGAGGGCAGGCGTTCCACCACCAGAGCACCACCAGAAACACCGCAGCAAGAGAGGACAAAAGGCACAGAGGTTTCAGTCCGCGGGTGGGCGGCGGGCGAGAAGGAAGGCTTTGAAAAGTCACAGGAGCTGGAACTGTGGGGACAGGGGAGAGGGCAGAACTACTAAGGAAAAGGTCTCAGCCTAATCCCTGCTCATTGTCCACACTCCTGGTAGACCAGAGTTCTTCATGGACAGTCAGCAGAAAAGTCAAAATAAAAACACACCACCTGCAGCTGACTCATGCTGATGTATCGCAGGGGCCAACACAAGGTTGGACAGCAATTATTCTCTGATTTAAAAAAAAAAAACACCAAATTTCTGAAGTGTTCTATATCACATTAGAATATTTCTACTTAAATATTTTCTGAAAGCTCTGTGTTTGGTCAAAACGCACCTTAGGTTTCAACCAGCTAACTTTCCACTGAAAGTAAGCATATCTTCTTAGACAAGGAAGGCCCTGGAGTGGGAGAAACCTGCGCTGTGAGGTCAGGCAGAACACATCCTCTTTCTGCCATGTACAACTGGGGGAGCCTGGATAAGTTACTTGGCCTATCCAAGCCTGTTCTTTATCTGAAAGATTAAAACAGAAAGAAGAAACAGGCCTAAAGGCTGACTTTTAATTCTAAGTTTATAAATATTCATTCCCCAGCCTTAAACATTTCCAATATCTATAATGTCTCCTCTAACACCATCAGAGTTAGGAAGGGAAGGCAGCTCGCACCACTGGTAGATGCAGAATTGAAAAAATCACACAAGGTCAAAATCTTTCTTAAGGCATGAAGAAGCAATTCACAAAAGAAGAAATAATAATAATGATCCTCATAATTATACAGAAAATAATCGCACCTTTAACTCATAATCAAAGGAGTATATTTTAGCCAAGTTTTTTAAATTACATCAAGTACTGTCATCAGTTATTGGGACACAGCACTCTATATTCTGCCATCAATGTACACAGGATCTGTCTAGACAGAAACAGAACAATGTGAATCAAAGCCTTAAAAATGTGGATTCCCCTTCATCCACCACTTACAAGTTTAGGAAATTTCCTAAGAAACTATTAAGTGAATATTCTTGACAGAACTGTAATGAAAAACTGGAAGCCACAAGCCCAGTATTCAGGTAAATCACAGTATTTCCATACAATGGAAAATACACAGTCTATATAAGGAAAATACACAGTCACTAAAAATGCTTATGTTGGAAAAATATTTGCAAAGCATAGGAAAACTGAAGGGCTAATACTCTTATTTTATGTAGAGCTCATAAAAATCATCAAGGAAAAAAAACTATCCATGAAATCAGATCCTTATCTTACACCGTACACAAAAACAAACTCAAAATGGGCTTGTATGAACTGGGCTGTATGAACTGAAGGCATAAAAATCCTAGAAAAATACATAGAGGGTAAGCCTCCTGACATCAGTTTTAGTGATGATTTTTTCGATTTGACAACAAAAGCAAAGACAACAAAAGCAAAAATTAACAACTGGGACTACATCAAATTAAAAATCTTCCATACAGGAAAGGAAACCATTCATGAAAAGGCAACCTATGGAATGGCAGAAACTATTTGCAAATTATATATCAACTAACAGGTTAGTATCCAAAAGATATAAAGAACTCATACAATCCAAAAGCAATAAAACAATCTAATCTAAAGCTGCAAAGGAACCAAGTAGACATTTTTCTGTAAAAGACATAAAAGTGGCAACAGGTGTGTGAAAAGATGCTCAGCATCACTAGCATTCAGAGACCTGCAAACCAAAACCAGGGAGATACCACCTCACAACGGTCAGAATGGCTACTGTGAAAAGCACAAGGAAAACAAGTGCTGGAGAGTTTGTGGAGGTAAGGGAACCCTCATGCTCTGCTGGTGGGAATGTAAACTGGTGCACTCACTATGGAAAACAACACGGAAGCTCCTCAAAAGATTTAAAATAGAACTACCACATGCTCCAGCAATTCCACTTCTGCATACTTACCCAAATAAAATGAAACACTAATTCAAAGATACATGCATCCCTGTTCACTGCAGCATTACTTACCATAGCCAAGATTTGGAAGCAAACTAAGTACCCAACAATAGATAAAGATGTTGCAGGCCTGCACATACACACACAACAGAATATTACTCAGCCATAAATAATGAAAAAATAAAGAAATCTTGCCATTTGCAACAACATGGATGGACCTAGAAGGCATTATGCTAAGTGAAATAAGCCAGAGAGAAAGACAAATATCATATGATTTCATTTAAATGTGGGATCTAAAAAAACAAAACAAATGAACAAACATAACAAAACAGAAACAGAGTCAGAGATACAAAGAAGCAACATCTGACTGCCACATGGGAGGGAGAAGGATGAGTAAAACAGAAGAGGAGATTAGAGATATTAATTTCAGTTACAAAATAAATGAGTGAGGGGGATGAAATGTACAGGTGGAGAATATAGTAAATAATTGTGTAATATCCTTGTATGGTGACAGATGGTAACTAGACCTATCACAGTGATCATTTTTTAATCTATAGAAATATCAAATCACTATGTTGTGTTGTTGTTGTTGTTTAGTCGCTAAGTCATGTCTGACTCCTTGGAAACAATGGAAACAGTGACAGACTTTATTTTCTTGGGCTTCAAAATCACTGCAGATGGTGACTGCAGCCATGAAATTAAAAGATGCTTGCTTCTTGGAAAAAAGCTATGACCAACCGAGACAGCATATTAAAAAGCACAGACATTACTTTGCTGACAAAAGTCCATCTAGTCAAGGCTATGGTTTTTCCAGTAGTCATGTATGGATGTGAGAGTTGGACTATAATGAAAGCTGAGCATCGAAGAATTGATGCTTTCAAACTGTGGTGTTGGAGAAGACTCTTGAGAGTCCCTTGGACAGCAAGGAGATCAAACCAGTCCATCCTAAAGGAAATCAGTCCTGAATATTCATTGGAAGGACTGATGCTGAAGCTTCATCAGATGCTGAAGCTGACTCATTAGAAAAGACCCTGATGCTGGGAAATATTGAAGGCAGGAGGAGAATGGGATGACAGAGGATGAGATGGTTGGATGGCATCACCGACTCAATGGACATGCATTTGAGCAAACCCTGGGAGTTGGTGATGGACAGGGAAGCCTGATGTGCTGCAGTCCATGGATCGCAAAGAGTCGGACACGACTGAGCAACTGAACTGAACTGAACCAGAGATGGACTTTAGAGTAAAAATAAGTGAACAGAACATGTCTTCCTGAGGACCTGTGAGTCAGATGCCACGTTAATGCCAGAGAACACAACTGATACCCAGCAGCTGGTACTGGTAACCACCATCGGGCCAGGAGGCTCCCACCTGACTTCAGCAATGTGCTGGCATTCAAGAGCCTGAATCCAGCCCCAGGGAAATGCACAGGCTTGCTGAAAGTCCACGGGGCACTATGGGCCACACACCACACACTGGGGCCTCAACACTTGTTTCACACCAGCAAACCTTTAACAGACACTGAGTGAACTGGGCACACTCAAAACAACTTTTGAAAAATCAGTTTGCATTTCGACTTCTCTTACAAAGTTCAACTCCAACTAACTGAGCAAGAGGATTTTGCTCAGGCTTAAAGGTAGAAAGGGAAATGTGAGCGTAAAGCCCTTTTGCTAAGAAAAACCTGAAAACTGACAAATTATCCACCACACAAATTTCGATTTTCCTCTTCTCTCCCTAAGATCTCTAGGTAACCTGAGACAGCTGCCTCCAGGGGCTGCCCTGAGATACCGCCAACAAGCCTGCAGACACAGGAGGTCAAGGTGGTGTTTATCTTGCAGGTAAAGGATGCTCCTGGGTCCCAGGATGGCCAGCCTCCCCTCAACGCATCATGCAACAGACACGGCTTCAGACCACTGCTTTTACTGGGGCCACTTCTGAGGCATACTTCTTTCCACAGCGCCTCTGTCTCTCCTCTCAACCCCTCATCTCACTCACTAAAGTTGACTACCTGCCTCACTCCTTCCAGAGTTAGCTGTACGACCTCCGTCTAGTCCCTTCACCCCGGAGGGCCTATTTTCTCCTGTGGAGGATGAGACAGTGAGAAGAGATTTCTGAGATCCTTTTCTGCCTTCAAAATTCTGTGATTCCACCACAAACTCACTAAGATCACTAAACAGGAGCACCAACCAGGGAAAAGCATGCAGCATCTTTGTTGCCGTTCAGCCACCAAATCGTGTCTGACTCTTCACGACCCCATGGACTGCAGCACGCCAGGCTTCCCTGTCCTTCACCATCTCCCGGAGCTTGCCCTAGTTCATGCCCAGTGAATCAGTGATGCCATTCAACCTGTCGCCCCCTTCTCCTCCTGCCCTAGATCTTTCCCAGCATCAGGCTCTTTTCCAGTGAGTCAGTTCTTCACATCAGGTGGCCAAAGTATTGGAGCTTCATCTTCATCATTAGTCCTTTCAAGAGTATTCAGGGTGGATTTCTTTTGACTGGTTTGATCTCCTTGCTTTTCAGGGGACTCTCAATAGTCTTCTCCAGCACCACAGTTTGAGAGCATCTTTATGTGTCACTAAATGTTTCCAAAATGCCTATTGCAAAGAAGTATATCCATTTAGACCCTGGCTCCATGTTCTAATTTTTATACACTGTAAGTAAAAACAGAATTCTGTCATTCTTTCTATTCATAATGAGAACCTCTTAGGTGAGGTCAACAGAGTCAGCAGCATATTCTTCCTCAACAAGAGAAGTTCAGGCGTTTGGACTAACAGAATCAAGAATGTCTTTCACTCCAAAAAAAAGAAACTACTGTTTTGATATGCTCTGTCCAATTTTTCTTCCAAGAAAAATTTGTATTATTTTACTACTAATATTTTTATGAGTTTTTTTATGAGTAAAGCATTTCTTTGATATTAAATAAATCACGCTTTTCAAAGTTCAAAAGAACTCTCTTCTACCTTATAAAATGCATTTATGAAGAAAGTAGGTCATTATGTCCTTAACTGTATAAAAAATTTTTTTCTCTGCTATGAAAACAAATCTCCAAAGCACTGAGAGGTAGAATATTATCCTTATGTAGACATCAGATTTAGCCCTGATTCAACTAATTAAACAAGAAATATGTATTATTTATTCATATATGGTTTAGCAGATATTAGGAAAAAGTCAAAAGTATAACAGATTTCCCTGCCTGCAAGGCGTTTACAGTCTCACAGGAAAATCAATGTATACACAAAATAAAGTCTAGGTTAGGTATTTATACTTATGTTTGCCAAACACTACATAATTGACTAGGGATGTGAGTAAGACTCCACCTCTGCCGTAAACACTCTCACAAGCTGGTGGGGCACCAGGACCGTGTGACCCAGGCACATCTAGCCTGCCAGCTCTCAGTACAACCTCCACTGCGCTGACAGGGGCAAGCCCAGTGCCCTCTGGGAAGGGGGTGGCGTCAGGATAAAGGGAGAGGTAAGAAGATGGGGCATATTATCTCACGGTCAGCTCTAGTCATTTCCTGTATTGTGGTATTTGCTGTCAAGTAAAACCAGGGCCTTGTTGATTTGTTTGCTTGGTTTTTATTAGTCTGAAAAATCTTCTATTTTTTTTTTCCTTTGGTGAATTTAATCCATACATATTTAAAGTAATTACAAATGCAATGGGTTTATATCTATCAACTTAGGTTGTGCTATCTGCCCATCTATTTTATTTTAATCTCCTTTCTGGCCTCCTGTTGAAGTGATTTATTATCCCACCTGATGCAAAGAGCCAACTCATTGGAAAAGACCCTGATGCTGGGAAAGACTGAAGGCAGGAGGAGAAGGGGATGACAGGGGATGAGATGGCTAGACGGCATCATTCACTCAATGGACATGAACTTGAGCAAACTCCAGGAGACGGTGAAGGGCAGGGAACCCTGGCATGCTGCAATCCATGGGGTCGCAACGAGTTGGACATGACTTAGCAACTGAACAACTACAGCAAATGTTCCCATGTCCCCACAAGTTTGAAAGCTATACACTTGGTTTCTATTCTTTTATCATCAGAAACTACAATAAAGTATATAAAGTTCATCAATCCTTTCTTTCTTCCCTCTGATCTTAAAACACTTTTAACACTCCTTACACATTCTTCATCACTCCATTTCCAACTCGAACGCTGGAATTCAGCCATAGTGGATTTGCCTGCAGTTCCCTGAAGAGCCTACACAGCCTCTCTGGCCTCCGCACTCCGCTGTTCCCTCTACGTGGAATGCCCCCCTTCCGCCCCCACCCCAATTCTCCCCACACCTGTTCCCTGTCTGGCTTCACCCTGCTTACCTCCTGGGTCCTTGTCTCTCAGTAACACAGTAGCTTCACCCTGTTCCACCCGCCCGCCCTCCTAGACATGAAGGTACAACACGAGGACGGCTGGGCACCAGGGCCCAGCAGACCGGGGCCGCCTAGCGCACTGCGCACCACAAGACGGGTACTCAGTAAATATTTGCTGAAGGAACAAATCAGTGAACAAAAGTATCAAACATACAAAAATCAGGATGAAAGCAAAACAGGCCACAGATGAAGAACAGTCCATTCACTGCAGAACGAAAAGACTACCATGGTGATAAGGAGGCAGGTGCCAGACAGAGAGAATTCAAATTCTGACTCTCTGCTTACTAGTAGGTGACCTTCCACAAGTACGTACCTTCCCTGTGACTTTGGAAAAGGAAGATAACAATAAACAGCCTCATTAGTTTAGTATAAGGAATAAATAAGCTAATACTTGAGAAGCACTTAAAACACTTTTTGTTAAGATTCGGTCTGCATGTTTACAATAGAGGTTGAATGTCTACTTGTTAAGCAGCACAATTTAACTAGAACTGTTATTAGATTCTTATTTAAAACCTGGTTACTCATACATTAATTTACCATAATGCCTTGACAAGATTAGGTACAGACCTACAGCCCATGAGGAAAATATCACTGTATTTCAGTACTGGAAAACAATCAATGTAGATCATTTTAAAAGTTAAGCAATATTAAGTACATGCATTAAAAATACAGAAAAAGGGAGTAATAATTTATCTTTTAAAGAATTCCATCAAAATATGATCTAAAGGAATCATTTGAACTTTTGAAGGAACACGTTTCAATTTTTTTATTGAGGTGGTAATATGTTTGTGAATTCTGTAGTCTTTTTGAATTTTATTATAATTCCATAATTGTAGCTAGAAAAAGTGTTATGCTATGCGCTATGCTCAGTTGCTCAGTGATGTCCAACTCTTTGTGACCCCATGGACTATAGCCAGCCAGGTTCCTCTGTCCATGGGATTCTCCAGGCGAGAATACCGGAGTGGGAGATCTTCCCAACCCAGGGATGGGACCCAGGTCTCCTGCATTGCAGGCGGATTCTTTACCATCTGAGCCACCAAGGAAGCCCACAAAAAATGTTAAGTGTTTTAAAATTTCTACATTATTCAAAAATATTATCCAAATAGTGAAGAATTACTCATTATTATCCCATAAGACAGATAACAAATGAAAACTGCTCAGTCGTGTCCGACTCTTTGCGACCCCATGGACTACACAACCCATGGAATTCTCCAGGCCAGAATACTGAAGTGGGTAGCCTTTTCCTTCTCCAGGGGATCTTCCCCACCCAGGGACTGAACCCAGGTCTCCCGAATTGTGGGTGGATTCTTTACCAGCTGGGCCACAAGGGAAGCCTAAGAATACTGGAGCGGGTAGTCTATCCCTTCTCCAGCAGATCTTCCTGACTCAGGAATCGAAGCAGATGACAAATTAAAGAATTATTCTGGACTTTTCTCTCTAAAATAATAAGATATTAGCATGATGTGTTTCAGTAGCATGTAAAGGTCTCAGAATCAATTCTATTTCTCTGTTCCTGAATTTGGATGACAATTCGCTCTATTACATCTTCTATTTTTCCTAATTAAATATTTAATTAAATATTTCCTAATTAGTTTGATTTAATGAATATCTTATGACTCTGAATTAATAACCATATTTTATCAAGCTTTGTTCTTGATAATCTACCTCATTTTATTACCCAAAGTTCTCTTTTAAAGATGAAGAAATTCCAGTTGTGTCTTAATATCCTAACCCACGATATGCAGGGCAGGTGCAGCAACAGGTCTTTAAAATATTCAACTTGTAATAATGTAATAAAGGCTAATTAACTGTGAAAAGTCACAGAGAATCAGGGAGTTTTTATTTTAAAAAAAAATTATTTTGATCCTTTCATACACATAGACTAGTTGAAATTAGGTTCACAGTAGAGGTCCTTGCAGAAACTGCATTAATAAATAGATAAAAGTTATTGTAATTAAAATTTTAACTACGACATATACAACGCACCTGGAAATCGTTTTATATTTCCCTTTGGTATTTAGATTCTCTTCTTATTTTTGTCTTACTTTGTTTCTGCTATCAGATACTCAGTGCCAATGGGAGCATGGTAGTACTGTGCTTACATGGATTACCTCATTTAACATTCAGAACATTTCAGCAAGGTTGGTATTATTACCCCATTATACATTATAAAATACACTCAGGGATGAAAGGGTTCAGAAAGGCCTGTCTGGCTCTCTACCTCACTATACGCTTTTATCAGGCCCATCAGCTCTTATCTGAGGTAAAGAGGGTAGTCAAATCATCACAGAATAGTCAACGTTTTAAAAAGTCTCAAAAGCCATCTTTAAATATTGTTTATCTGATTAGTGTGTGATGCACACACACGCACACACACAGACATAATGCTCTTTTGAAGAGTTAGACGCTTTACTTTAAAGGATTCCTTAACCCCAGTGGGCCTGATCCGGCCATCTGGGAGCTGGTGCAGAGGAGGCTGTCCCTTGAAGGGAGGATAACAGGGCCGGCAGTGAGAAGAAGAGGGGCTGCACTGTCAGCCTCCTGCACTGGCGGCGGACACTTGAGGACACCAGCTAACTCTCCTGAAGCTGCACGGCGTGTCCACCACACGAGCGCCCTGGCAGGGATGGTGATGCTCACCCTGCCTGCCTCAGAGCTGACGGCAGGATCAAACATCACAGCATGTGTAAAAGTACTTGGGAGATTACACTCAGCACCGTATTAAGATCTGGCAAAACATTTTCACTTCGTAGTTTTTATTTTGAAGGATCTATATAGCATTCCTGCTATTATGAAGTATTTTTAGAAAAAATTCTTTGAAGAGATTTAGTTTACATTTTTAAACTACAGGGAAATGGGATTAAGTTTACAGGATGTTTTCTTTAAAAAAAAAAAATCTGTTTTGCAAAATGAGCTACCATTGCATGAGCTAAATCTGAGCATACAAACAAAACCCTCTCATTCTTTCAAAAATTAATTACATAGTACCTACCATGCATCAAGCAGCTGGGGCAGTAACACTGAATAAACAAAAGCTTAACTGCTAGATATCTCTGTACCTTTTGCAGGAACAGTGCCTAACACACAGCAGGCAACAAGGAATGTTCGATAGACAGACCTGACTAAAGGTGCTCTGTTAACCCTGATCCACTAGAAGAGTGATGAAGATGAGACAAAAGCAGAGGCGTGCTGTCCCAAAACTCCCAAGTCAGCCTGCCTGTTATCAGAGGAACGAAACAGAAACATGAAAATCAAGCACACACACAAAAAAATCTGTAATTTAAAAAATAAACTCCCAAGTGTAAAGCCTGCTTTTCACCAATCAAATAAATCAGGGAAGGCAGCATTTCTAGGCCATTACCCTTGGGCTGACACGGCATTTACAAAATGGCTTAACTAATTAGTCTAATCACCACTTCTGTTCCACATGGTTGTAGCCACCTAATTACCCAAGTCAAGAATGTTCACCCAACCCCCATAGGCCAAGCCCCTCCACAGCTCTAGTTCCTTCAACAGTTCTGTCACGGGAACATTTAATGACACGACCACATATTAAAGGCAAGGACTGATGTAAAAGTAACCCCGAAGTGTGAGGAAGGAACAGACTAACAGTTAATAGGCCTCCTGCTGCTGCTGCTGCTAAGTCACTTCAGTCGTGTCCGACTCTGTGTGACCCCATAGACGGCAGCCCACCAGGCTCCCCCGTCCCTAGAATTCTCCAGGCAAGAACCCTGGAGTGGGTTGCCATTTCCTTCTCCAATGCGTGAAAGTGAAACATGAAAGTGAAGTCGCTCAGTCGTGTCCGACTCTTCACAACCCCATGGACTGCAGCCCACCAGGCTCCTCCGTCCTTGGGATTTTCCAGGCAAGAGTACTGGAGTGGGGTGCCATTGCCTTCTCCAATAGGCCTCCAGAAGCATGCAAATAAGAGTATGGAAAATAACCCTGGTTTCTGATCATCTTTTTTTTCTCTCTCTCTTTTTAAAAAATTTTATTTGGGGAAAATTGCTTTACAATGTTGTGTTAGTCTCTGTTGTACAACAGCACAAATCAACCATAATTATACATGTATCACCTCCCTCTTGAGCCTCCCTCCGTCCCCTCACTCCACCCCTTTAGGTCGTCACGGAGCATCAGGCTGGGCCCCCTGTGTTACACGCGACTTCTTGCCAGCCATCCGCTTTACACACGGAAGTGTGTATATGTCAGTGCTACTTTCTCTCTGCGTCCCACTCTCTCCTTTCCCCACTGTGTCCACAAGTCCATTCTCTATATCTGAGGCTCCATTCCTTCCCTGCAAATAGGTTTATCAATACCATTTTTCTAGATTCCATATGTATGTGTTAATATATATTTGTTTTTCTCTTTCTGCTTGCTTCACTCTCTATAACAGACTCTAGTGTCATCTACCTCACTCGAACAGACTCAAGTTTGTTCTTTTTTATGGCTGAGAAATATTCCATTGTATATATGTACCACATCTTTTTTTTTTTTTTTCATTTATTTTTATTAGTTGGAGGCTAATTACTTTACAATATTGTAGTGGTTTTTGCCATACAGTGACATGAATCAGCCATGGATTTACATGTATTCCCCATCCTGATCCCCCCTCCCACCTCCCTCCCCACCCCATCCCTCTGGGTCTTCCCAGTGCACCAGCCCTGAGCACTTGTCTCATGCATCCAACCTGGGCTGGCGATCTGTTTCACCCTTGATAATATACATGTTTCAATGCTATTCTCTCAGATCATCCCACCCTCGCCTTCTCCCACAGAGTCCAAATGAAACTGGAGCCCATTATACAGAGTGAAGTAAGCCAAAAAGATAAACACCAATACAGTATACTAACGAATATATATGGAATTTTAAAAGATGGTAATGATAACCCTATATGCAGGACAGGAAAAGAGACACAGATGTACAGAACAGACTTTTGGTTTCTGAGAATCTTTTCATCGTCGTTTTTAAAATCCGTAGTACATGGAGAACAAAACGCACGTTGTAGCCAGGCGGTCAGGACATGCTGCGGCGGAGCCGCCGGTCGGCCTGCAGAGCCGCCTGCCAGGCCGGGCCGCGCAAACACCGGTGAGAGAGGCCGGTACCGCCGAGCGCCTCTGAGCCCAGCGAGGCACCGGGCTTCCAGGCCAGGAGCACATTCTGTGAAGAGGCTTTGTTTGCCCTGTAACCTCAGAGAGCTGGGCCACTGGGCTGATTTCTCCCAGTTTGGGCCTCCTTTCAGAAGCACTTCAGAATAAGACTTTTAGTAAAGGAGAAACAGAGAGACCAAGGAACCGAGAGGCAGCAGCACCAAAGGTGCAGAGACACCAGAAAAGAGGACGTGGCTACTTATCTGATATTTTGTTGCAGTTTCACTATTTGGAATAAATAACATCAAAGAAAAAATAAACAGTTTAGGCAGGAAAAAATAAACAGTTTAGGCAGAAAAAAATTACCTGGAAGAACAAAAATAGGGTGGCTGATTTAATGAGAATACCAGGGATTAGCACCACAGTTTGAAAGCATCAAACTGATGCTTTTGAATTATAGTGCTGGAGAAGACTCTTAAAGAGTCCTTGGACTGGAAGGTGATCAAACCAGTCCATCCTAAAGGAAATCAACCCCGAATATTCATTGGAAGGACTGATGCTGAAGCTGAAGCTCCAATACTTTGGCCACCTGATGTGAAGAACTGACTCATTGGAAAAGACCCTGATGCTGGGGAAAACTGAAGGCAGGAAGAGAAGGGGACGACAGAGGATGAGATGGTTGGATGGTATCACTGACTCGATGGACATGAGTTTGAACAAACTCCGGGAGACAGTAAGGACAGGGAAGCCTGGTATGCTGCAGTCCATGGGGTCACAAAGAGTCGGACGTGACTGAACAACAACAACAGCCGGGGATTAGAAAATGTTAAACCTCTATCAAAAAATTATCAAGGGTATGTACTTCCCTGGAGGTGCAGTGAATAAGGATCCACCCACCAATGCAGGAGAAACGGGCTGGATCTCTGGTCTGGGGCAAGTCCACAGACAACTAAGCCTGTGTGCCACAATGAGAGAAGCCACAATGATCAGAAGCCCCTGTACCACAACACAGAGTAGCCCCTATTCTCCGCAACCAGACAAAGCCCTCGAGCAGCAATGAAGACCCAGTGCAACCAAAAATAAATGAACTAATTAATTAAAAAGTAAAGTGAAAAGAAGGACAAAGTTTAAAAAAATTTACCTAGGGCAGATTTCTTTATTTTCTATGAAATGCCATTTGCGGTACCTTCTTCCCACATAATTTATATCATTTTAAACAAGTTTAAAAACCATCAACAAAAAATATCCTAACAAATGGGATCTGTTACTCTTGTAAGCCTCCTCTTGAGGCCCACCCTGGGAGTGGGGTTTAGGCTCAGCTCCCCCTAATCTATTAATATGTTCAACCAGTGCCTATTATACATGCCAGGACTATAAGAAGAAAAAGGAGACAGACCTCACTCTTGTTCTCAAGAAGTTTACAGGCTGGGTGGGAGGAACCGAGTAACACCAAGCAGTATGCAATGGGAGAGCTGGATCTCAACTCCAGGAGCTCTATCCGCTGGGCTAAGGAAGCTGGAAATCTGTCCTTCCTCATCACTTTACATCCTACCACTCAGCAGGTTGTGTTGACCTACACAGACCGTGGCTCACTCACTTTTCCACATTTGTATTCCCACCCAAACAACTTCCATGTCTCTCCCACAAATGCCTCCTCAGTGTTCTCCCTCTTCCTTCCTGCCTTGGAGAAAGGAGAGGCGCACAATCTTTTTAAAAGGCTAAACTACTTCCCAGGTGGTGTAGTGATAAAGAACCCGCCTGCCAAAGTAGGGGACTTGGGTTTCATCCCTGGGCCGGTCGGGATGATCGCTCAGAGCGGGAAATGGCAACCCACTCCAGTATTGTTGCCTGGGAAATCCCATGGACAGAGGAGCCTGGTGGGCTAGCATCCATGGGGTCGCCAAGAATTGGACATGACTGAGTGACTAGGCAGGCACACAGGCACAAACTGTTTAAACCCCTGCAGCGACCTTGACTAACCATGTTTGTAGGACAAAATCCAAGCAGCCTACTTCACTGCACAATCTGGCTTCAGCTCACCTTTCCAGTTCCCCCGCTCCTCTCCTGGCTGGGCTGCAGGCCTCTATGGTTTTGCCTGTGCTCAGCTCTTGCCTGCCCCTGGCCTGTACACTGCCAACCCTTCACATGGCATACGCTTCCTCTGGCCAGCCCCATTTCATCAGCCTCGGACAGCTGTTGTTTCTGCCGGCCCAGCACTTTCTTCTCAGAACAGAACACCTCTTTTCTTCTTTAAATAATCTCTCCTCCATTCTCACTCCATGTGTTAGGCTTAAATTGACATCTTCCCCTCATCTCCACGCAGGGCCAAGCATCTGGGCGTGGGACACAGACTTAGCCAAGGCACTGGCCACAGGGACAGACACGTAACTCAAGCCAGGCCAATCAAACGAAGCCCGGAGATTTTGGGGGAGATACAGCGAAGAGGCACGTGCTGGGCCAGATGGTGGGTAACAAATGGGACCATATACCCAGCAGAGGCTATCCTGCGGCGAAACAGTTTTTGGTGACAGGCTCTATTCCCCTCTAATTCAGTCCTGGGGGCCAACTATCTCTGGTGCATCAGGATGAAGATGCAAAAGCAAAGACGCAAGACAAGGAGTCAAAGTCTGTAACCCTGCTCAGCCAATTACCAACCACATGAACTTGGGGAAATCAATTAATTAACTACTGCAGTCTCTCCTCTATTTCTGTGCATTGATCGCTGAGGAAGGCTTTCTTATCTCTCCTGGCTATTCTTTGGAACTCTGCATTCAAATGGGAATATCTTTCCTTTTCTCCTTTGCTTTTCACTTCTCTTGTTTTCACAGCTATTTGTAAGGCCTCCTCAGACAACCATTTTGCCTTTTTGCATTTCTTTTCCATGGGGATGGTCTTGACCCCTGTCTCCTGTACAATGTCATCATCATAGTTTATCAGGCTCTCTGTCTATCAGGTCTAGTCCCTTAAATCTATTTCTCACTTCTACTGTATAGTCATACGGGATTTGATTTAGGTCATACCTGAATGGTCTAGTGGTTTCCCCTACTTTCTTCAGTTTAAGTCTGAATTTGGCAATAAGGAGTTCATGACCTGAGCCACAGTCAGCTCCCGGTCTTGTTTTTGCTGACTGTATAGAGCTTCTCCATTTTTGGCTGCAAAGAATATAATCAATCTGATTTCAGTGTTGACCATCTGGTGATGTCCATGTGTAGAGTCTTCTCTTGTGTTGTTGGAAGAGGGTGTTTGCTATGACCAGTGCATTCTCTTGGCAAAACTCTATCAGCCTTTGCCCTGCTTCATTCCGTACTCCAAGGCCAAATTTGCCTGTTACTCCAGGTGTTTCTTGACTTCCTACTTTTGCATTACAGTCCCCTATAATGAAAAGGACATCTTTTTTGGGTGTTAGTTCTAAAAGTTGGCTTAAAGCTTAACATTCAGAAAACTAAGATCATGGTATCTGGTCCCATCACTTCATGGGAAATAGATGGGGAGACAGTGGAAACAGTGTCAGACTTTATTTTTGGGGGCTCCAAAATCACTACAGATGGTGATTGCAGCCATGAAATTAAAAGACGCTTACTCCTTGGAAGGAAAGTGATGAACAACCTAGATAGCATATTAAAAAGCAGAGACATTACTTTGCCAACAGAGGTCCGTCTGGTCAAGGCTATGGTTTTTCCAGTGGTCATGTAAGGATATGACAGTTGAACTGTGAAGAAAGCTGAGTGCCGAAAAATTGATGCTTTTGAACTGTGGTGTTGGAGAAGACTCTTGAGAGTCCCTTGTATTGCAAGGAGATCCAACCAGTCTGTCCTAAAGGAGATCAGTCCTGGCTGTTCATTGGAAGGACTGATGCTAAGGCTGAAACTCCAGTACTTTGGCCACCTCATGCAAAGAGTTGACTCATTGGAAAAGACCCTGATGCTGGGGGGGATTGGGGGTAGGAGGAGAAGGGGATGACAGAGGATGAGATGGTTGGATGGCATCACTGACTCGATGGACGTGGGTTTGAGTGGACTCCGGAAGTTGGTGATAGATAGAGAGGCCTGGCGTGCTGCGATTCATAGGGTTGCAAACAGTCAGACACGAGTGAGCGACTGAACTGAACTGAAGTCTCAGTTTCCTCATCAGCAAAATATCAAACTAGGATTCGATCTGTACTAGATTTAGATCTCAAGATTTCAGCTCGGTAGTTCCACAGCCTCCTTTGAAAGATGTGAACTTAGATAATGGCTACAACAAAGCCAGTCCTAACCTGTATCACTTAAAAACCACAAAAGTCTCTTTCTGAGGCTATACTGTGGTGGGTAAAATGTAAATATAAATGGTGCCACCTTTACAGAAAGAAATACAGATATGGAGGGCTTTAAAAGTTCACACCTAAGGCTCTCAAACTCCTCTTACAGGAAAAAATTATATGGAAACAATCAGAAATTCAGACAAAAGTTTGTATATGAAGAGTGTGTGTGTTTGTCTGTGTGTGTGCGTGCATATGTTTAATATACATATATGTAGAAATAAAACCACAATGAAATCTTGGAAATACCCTAGGTAGCCAACAATAGGCAATTGGCTAAATAAGTTATAGAAGAGCACTAACATTAAATACTAGATGGCCATTTAAAAAGCATATTTGCAAACAGTTTTAGGAACATGGGTAAATGTCCATAATACAATATTAAGCAAAGTAAAAACAACATGTAAAACTACATATACTGTACGAATATAAACAAAACACATATGCTCAGAATAAGAGAAGAAACAGAGACGCCTCACAAAAAGGTAACTGTGTTTTGTCTCTGAGAGGAATTAGAGATGACTTTTGTTTTCTTCTTTAGATATTTCTATATATCTCAATTTGTTTACAGTTACCAGGCCTTTTTTCATAATCAGAAAAACATTTCAAATTTTATATTTTAAGAGGGATTTTAAAAAATTAATTACACAGCCCAAGAAAGAAAGCTGCACCCGCCCACGTCTCCACCAGAGGCCTGCCCTTTGCACAATCTAGAATTCTCCTAATGTTCATACTCACTCGTGGGCCAAGTAAAAATAATGCTGAAATATCACATTAACAGAGTGGCCTTATTTTGCCAGAGTACTTTCAAATAATTGAGGAGAAGGAAATAAAATACCGCTTCCACAGACAGTTAAAATATCCACATGGTCCTTCTTTCCTCTCCAAATAACCTGGATGTATTCAAATCAGCTAGGTGACACCTAAAGCCCCAGGAAAATGCGATGCAGAAATGAGCAGGGCACCACCCAAGAAAAGTAGGGCACCATAAAGACAACTTTTAGGGAGGTCCAATCCAGTTACACATAGGACTGTCTCCTGGTATCACTTGAAGACTGGCAAATCAACTTTGTAATGCTTTTAACCAGACACCGCTATAGATATGATGCTAAACTAAATAAAAATCATACTGAATTTTCAAGTGTAAAAATATGCAAACAAAAAACATCAGAGGTGAACTTGTCTACAGAATCAAAAGGTGCTATGTTCACACTCTGGAAGGACAAAGATTCTGGGTAACAGTGTACACACACCACACACACACACAACACACACACACACACACACACACACCACACAAACAAGCATGCCTCTAAAACTCAGGGAGGCTTCACAGTGAACCATTTCATGGGTGTCCTTGGGTGACCCACAGACAGGAACCTCTCCACCTGTTTTAATCAACAGTCAAATTTCCAGAATTGTCCAAAACTGATAATGCCTGTGGAATGGGAAGAGAGTTCGAGAATGTGTCAAACCATGAGAGTACAAAAGCAGCCAGTGACATTTACAAGAATTAATTCATACACATGTAAAACAAACAGTGCTAGAGGTATTACTTTAAGTACTGTTTCAATGTTAGGACTTTTAGACAAAGGCATTTAAGACATTTAGTCTAAACTAAACATAAATTAAAGCTGAGTTAGCACCCTAAATCTATCTTTAAAATAACTTACCCACTCTTAAAATCCCCTTTTCTAAACTATCATAGTAATCGCTGTGCTTTTATTGAATGTTTACAACATGCAATGATTGAGCTGAGCATTTCACAAGCATGGTCTCCTTTTAATTCTTTCATCATCAAAAAAGTCCCCCCCACACACACAAAAAAAACAGTTTTAACACCATTTTACCAATGTCAAAACTGAAGCTCAGAATTAATACATCTGTTCAAAATTGGAGCACCATTGAGAGCTGGGTTTCAAAGCCAGGACTGTCTGATCCCATCATGAAGTTATGATGTTTCCCAAATCAGTAAACGGTAGAATCAAACGTAAACGGTAGGATCAAAGCTGTAACTGCAGTAATTCCGCTGTGTGCCAACTGGACAAAAGGTGTGTGTTTCCTAAATCAAAGCAGACTACAGCTGGCTGAAACTCCCAGAGAATCCTTTTAGGTTGTTAGTGATACTTTTTGAAAAAGAACGACAGATTTCCTCTTCCACTGTTCCACATTATCTGATGACTTCCCAGCTCAGAGTAAAATCCTACAGTTGTGTTTAAGGAAGCATGTGGCACACAGGAGGCCTTCGGTAAACATGCGTCTAAGGAATGACGAATTATCAGAGCCACTGTATGCTTCCTTTCCACCTTCAAAGTGAAAGATGCTTATGTTTTCAGGGAAATAAAACACCGTGGCATTAAATAAGTTGAAGAAACAGAAAGCTTGTCTGCAGGAAAATCACTGAGCTTCAAGTTCAGATGAGATAACAAAAAAAGGACTCGAATGCGCCCCAATTAGAACAAAATGAACTTAAGGCTGCTTCATTCTATTAGCGCTAGAGAAGATTAAAAAGAACCTTTTAAAATGTGCTATAGGTCATTCAGTCTATTCCACCTACACATTAGTAATATAGTAAGAAAAAAGAGAAAAAAAAAAAAAACAGTGTAGCTGAAATTAATACAAGCTGAGTACTTGTCTAACTGGGTCTTTATTTTCTCTAATTTTCTCAGTTTCCTCATTTGCAAAATGAGGTTAGACCACAAGATTTCTAAGGACCTTCTTAGCTCTGACATTCTGTTAGTAAATCACAATCTCCAACTTAATTTCCAAACAACTGAGGTAGTAATTATTTACATTGCAAAAAGTCTGATTTTAGAACACAGTTTAAAACAAATTCCAAACCCCAAATACTAGGAAGAACCTAAAGGGTCTCTCATTTGACCAATTGGACAACTCACCCAATAGCCAATTCCTATATTCTGAATCTTCCAAATGTAAGCATTTAATCTAAATATCCAGGTCTCTGTCCAAACACGTGTAAACAGAAAGGAGCTTAGCTTTTCAAACAGCTCTGGGGAAAAGTTCTTTATCATTTTGAGGTAAAAATCTGCTTTTCTGTAAACTTCTCTAATTCTTTGGAGAAAGATAGAATAAGTGTACATATTCCTTTTCAGTAGTCAGGTTTCTCTTTAGACCACAGTCCTTGCTCCTAATACTTAAAAACAATTATTCTGTCCATTAAATCTTCTTTCCTTAAACTAAAGACTAGAGTTTCTACATCTCTCCTAATATCACATGATTTTCTGACCATTCATCCACCACTCAGATACTTAGGTGTCCATTCATTGTTAATGTCTCTTTTAAAAAGTGACACCCAGAATTGAATACACAGTCTGTTTCAGATAAAATGGCAATGCTTTTGGCACTTATTTATCAAGGAAGATAAAACCAACCCTACAGCATCATTTTAATGATTAAAAAAGATCATGAGCGAAAAGTCTTAGCACAACGCTTAGCATATAATAATCACTCAATAAATGACTGCTGCTGAGACTGCAGTTAACAATAAGTTACAATAATCTTTTATTAGTATGTTAGAACCAAATGCCCCCAATCAAGCTGTAAGCTCTAGTTCTCTCCTACATGGGAGGTTTACCTTACATATCATTAGCTGCTTTTCCTCCAAGCCAGGGTTCAGCAGAGAAATAAAGTGTTGAGGCTCAACTCAAATTGAAGATCAGTCAGAAACCAAGATAAAGCAATTCTGAAATTAAGACAAGTTAATGGCAAAGGATTTATTTAAACAGTTAATTTATACTCAAGTTTTCAGAACACAAGGATTTCATAAATCAAACAGTTCCCACTCTTTACCCCTGAATCACACCATTTAAGGAGGCATCACTGAGACGCGCTAAGGAAACCATCCGGCATAGACTTGAAAAAAGTTAAGCTCTGGTCTCAGACTATCTAGAGTTCAAATCCTAGATCCACAATTTAGCTACCGGGTGTCCTGGGGCAAATTACTACACCTTTCTGGTCTCAGGTTCCCCATCCGTAAAATGGGAGTTGCCACAATACATACCTATCTACCTCAGAGGGATTTGTGGGAACCAAATGAAAATGGCAATGGAGTATGTTCAGAATGGTGCTTTTCACCTTCAAAACTCTTCCTGATGTTGCTGTTATAACTACTTCTCAGAAGTTATCTGAAGAAGAAATTATCCTAAATAATTTTGCTTAAACGTATTATCTGAAAGTCTCAGCCATTTTTAACTGATGGAGAGCCTCACCTCTGCTGTTCAGTCACTAAGTCGTGTCCGACTCTTTTGTTACTCCATGGACTGTGGCCCGCCAGGCTCCTCTGTTCACGGGCTTCCCCGGTGGCGCAGCAGTAAAGCATCCTGCCTGCCAATGCAGGAGGCACAGGAGGTGTGGGTTCGATCCCCAGGTGGGGAGGATCCCCTGGGGGAGAAAAGAGCAACCCACGCCAGGATTCTTGCCTGGAAAATTCCACGGACAGAGGAGCCGGGTGGGCCACAGTCCACGGGGTCTCAAAGAGTCGGACACGACTGACACACAAGTCAGTCAGCAGGTTAGCATTTCTTGCATATTTATAAGTTTCTCTTTTCCAAACATCATTTATCTAAGCATTTTAGGGTAAATTTTTTTAATTAATATAAAAAATCCCATCCTAACTTCAATATTTAGCTAGCCACAAATGCTATCACTATAGCAAACAGTATGCTGATATTCAGAGAATGATGAAATGAAGGTACAAACAAAACTGTACTTATTACACCAGCAACTGCTCTGTATATTAGCACTGCCCAACACAGCAGCCCATGGAGCCATTTGGCACCTGAAATATGGCGGATGTGTTATGAATATAAAATACATGTCTGATTGCTAAGACTTAGGGTAGAAAGAAGAAGAAAACAGATAATCTCCTCAATAACTTTCATATTTATTACATATTGAAATGACAATATTTTGGATAACTGGGTTAAATAAAATATATTCTTTAAATTCATTTCACCTGTTTATTTCTACTTTTTTAAGGTGGCTACTAGAAAATTTTAAATTATATACATAAGACTCACATCGTATTTCTCCTGGGCAGCACTGATAT
Organism: Dama dama; assembly: GCF_033118175.1. Classification (NCBI taxonomy): domain Eukaryota; kingdom Metazoa; phylum Chordata; class Mammalia; order Artiodactyla; family Cervidae; genus Dama; species Dama dama. The sequence goes on along the minus strand of NC_083712.1, from coordinate 44,209,672 downwards.
AGATGATCCTAAGAATATGCCTCATGAAAATTAAATTCAGGACAAGATTTTTTGATCTAAATTACAGCATAAACTAAATGTAGAACTTAAATAAATTTTCAGTTTATATATAATTAATTTCAAACTCTTCCCCAACTTCCCTCACAAATTGCCTTTGATTAGTGACTCTTCACTTCTAGAGCCATCTGAGAAGCCTTTTTATCAGCATGTGCTGAATTTAAAAGATTTCCCTTATTTTCCACAAGCTGACAAAATCTACCTCTATAACACACTTGGCAACAACCTTCATCAGGAGAGCTGGAAGAAGCAGGGAAGTGTCCAGAGCATCAGAGAGCAGACCGTGCGTGACCACACTTGCACTGGCCATTGGGCGCCAGTGCTGGACCCCGTCTCTGGGCCTCTAAAGCACAAAAGCTGATGCTCACAGGCCCAGGAGCAAAGGGCCTCCCAGTTTACATTAGACTGGGAGCCTGGTCTTCCACAGATAAAACAAATGACACTTGCCTCATTACTACCTAATTACTAAACACACACCCAGAAGCCAGTAGCCTCTCTACAGAGATCAATAAAAATGCAAAGCCAGAAGGCAGAAGATGTATTCTGAGAATTCCCACTAGAGAGGAAGAAGAGAACAAAAACCTAAGGAAAAAAATTAAATTCAGACGCAGTGCCTCTGATATTTTTCTACTCAAAATGAGATGCACTAGCACCATGGTCATCGCCTGGGAGTTTAATCAGAAATGCAGGATCCCAGGCCCCACCCCAAACCTAAAGAGTCAAAATCTGTCTTTCAACAGCGTCCATGCTGATCTGCACAGCACACACAGAAGCCACCACCAATCCACACAAGAGCCGGAGACCTTGTCTCCTTGAATGCTTACTGTTTATTGCCCATCTGTGGCCCTGTGGTTGTTATCTGTAAACATAGGGCCATCGTGTATGCAATGACTATTTTGTTGACTAAATATATTCTTGGAAAACCCAGGGGATTCGATACCTGCTCAAAGGATGCAGGGAAACCTGTGTCTGAGATAAAATCGTGAGAGCAGTGAGACATCACTACTCACTTATCAGGATGGCCAAAATCCAGAACACTGACAACACCAAATGCGGATGAGGCTATGGAGCAACAGGAACTCTTGTTCACTGCCAACAGAAATGCAGAACGTCACTTCGGAAGACAGTTTGGCAGTTTTCTTAAAAAACTAAACATTCTCTAACCAAACAATCCAGCAATCCACACAATGCTCCTTGGTATTCACGTCCACACAAAAACCTACACAGGGATGTTTACAGCAGCTTTGTCCATAAATGCTGGAAACAACCATAGTGTCCTGGGTGAACGGATACATCAATTTGGGTACATTGGACAACGGCATATTATTCAGCGCTGAAAAGAAATGAGCACTCAAACCATGAAAAGACATGTGAAGTGAAAGTGCAAGTCACTCAGTCGTGTCCAACTCTTTGCTGCCCCATGGACTATACAGTTCATGGAATTCTCTAGGCTAGAATACTGGAGTGGGTCGCGATTCCCTTCTCCAGGGGATCTTTCCCACCCAGGGATAGGACCCTGGTCTCTCGCATTGCAGGCAGATTCTTTACCAGCTGAGCCACAAGGGAAGCCCGAAAGAACCTTAAATGTATATCACAAAGTGAAAGAAAGCAATCTGAAGAAGGCAGACACTGCATGATTCCAACTAAAGACATTCTGGAAAAGGCCAGACCATGGAGATGGTAAAAAGATCAGTGGTTGCCAGAGGCTGGGGTAATGGGAGGGATGAAGAGGTGGAACAGCGGGCTCTTTAGAGCAGTGAAAACATTCTGCTGTTATGGAGGGTACATGTCATTATACATTTTCCAAACCCAAGAATGCACGATGCCAGGAGTGAGCCTGAATGTTAACTGTGGACTTGGGGTGATCGTGCGTCAGTGTGGGTTCATCACTTGTGACAAGTGTGCCCCAGGATAGGGATGTTGGTAATGAGGAGGCCATGCATGTGTGGGGGCTGGAAGCACATGGGAAATCTCTGTGCCTTCCTCTCAGTTTTCCTGTGAACCTAAAACTGCTCTTTAAAAAAATGAAGTCTAAAAAAAATGTCAGCAGTTACCGAAGTCTGTGGGCAGAGTGTACCTCAAGCCCACGCTCACTGGTGCACAACTAGGAACTCCCTGAGGCTGAAAAAAGAAGAACAGACACTATCCATACAAAAAACAAAAAATGTATTTAAGGAATAGAAAAAGGTTTGATTTTTGATGGAGATGGGAAGATAACTTTGTATGTTGAAAATACAGACTATATTAACAAACCACTGGTGTTTACAATAGTAAGCCAAATGATTTTAGCCATTCTAAATTAAACCACAGTTAATTTTTGCTCCTTGGAAGAAAAGCCTGCTCCTTGGAAGAAAAGCTATGACAAACCTAGACAGCATATTAAAAAGCAGAGATATTACTTTGCCAACAAAGGTCCATTTAGCCAAAGCAATGCTTTTTACAGTAGTCATGTGTGGATGTAAGAGCTGGACTATAAAGAAAAGAAATGATGCTTTTGGACTGTGGTGTTGGAGGAGACTCTTGAGAGTCCCCTGGACTGCAAGGAGATCAAACCAGTCCATCCTAAAAGAAATCAGTCCTGAATATTCATTGGAAGGACTGATGCTGAAACCCTAAAACTGGCCACCTGATGTGAAGAACTGACTCATTGGAAAAGACCCTGATGCTGGGAAAAGATTGAAGGTGGAAGGAGAAGGGGACAACAGAGGATGAGATGGTTGGATGGATGGCATCACCGACTCGATGGACATGAGTTTGAGCAATCTGGGAGTCAGTGATGGACAGGGAAGCTTGGAGTGCTGCAGTCTATGGGGTCGCAAAGAGTCGGACATGACTAAGCGACTGAACTGACTGATTTTAGATAAGAATTATGCTACTACATGAAAGATCACGCCTTTCTTCCTCTTCACTGTTTTTGCTATCAGCAAATATGCTGCTACTTTCCCCATTTTAAAACCTTTCTTGGCCTCATTTTTCCCTTCAGCTGTGTTTAATCACCTTCCCTTTACAAGAATCTTGAAACATTTGTCACAGTTGATGTTTCCATTTCCTACTCCTGTTGTCTCCTGATTCCTCACCATCAGTTGTAGGTCCCCACGACTCCACCACAACTGCCTCTGTCAAACTTACCAACGACCTCCCATCACTAAATCCCCAAGTCAATTCTTGACCTCGACTGACACTGTACTCCCCTCTTCCGTATCTGACTCGTCCTCCTTGAAACAGCTTCTTCACTTGGCTCCCAAGACACGGTTCTCCTCTGATCCCATCAGAAGCTTTTTCTCGTTCCCCTTTACTGGTTCCATCTCATCTCCCCAGCCTCAGTGCAGAAGTAGCCCAGGTTCTTGGTCCTGAACCCCTTTTCTATCTATACTCACTCCCTTATGGGTTTCAACCAGTTTCATCCATTTCATACATTCTGAGCTCTCCCAAATGTTTATCTCCAGCCCAGACCTCTCCTCTGAAATCCAGACTAGCATCACTGCTGCCCACTGGCCATCTCTAAAACTGAGCTCCTGGTCTTTCCCTCCAAATCAGCTTCTCCCTACCCTAGTTAATCTAACTCCATGCTTCAAGCTGCAGAGGCCAAAATGTTGCAAATCATCACTGACTCCTCTCACTCACATCTCATATCCAGTCAATCAGGAAATCTTTCACACTCTATCTTCAAAACAAATCATGCTGGTCCAAGCCGTCACCATCGCTCACCTAGATTATTACAGCAGCCTAACTGCTTTGCCTGTTTCTGCCCTTCTCCACTTAGATCTAATCTCATGAGACACAATAGCAGCGCATCCTCTTAAAAGATAAGCCAGATCCTGTCGCGTCTTTATGTGAAATCTGCCACCAGCTCCTCTGCTCACTGTAACAAGCCAAAGCCCTTGCAACAGCCGACAGGACCAGGGGCCTTACAGGAATTGACATCTGCTCTCCTCCCTGCCTATTTCACTCCTGCCACTCTAGTTTTGCAAGTTCCCAGAAGGTGGGAAACATGCCTAGGCTTCAAGACTAGCACCTGCTGGCCTCTCCTCCCCCAAGACAGTCACATGACTCCCTTCACCTTTTTCAGGCCTTCATCCCAAGTCACGACAGGGAGGCCATTCTTGACCATCCTACTTAAAAATTCAACTTCCTTCCAATTCCTAACCTCCCTCCTCTGCTTTATTTTTCCCCAAATTACCACACACACACATACACACACGATCTGTCTCACCCTGCAAGAATATGAATTTTTGGTCTATTCTGTTGACCACAGTATCCTCAGAAATGAAAATAATGTGTGGCAATAGGAAGCACCCAATATTTGTTCAATGAATATGTGAATGAATGAAACACAACAGTAATACAGAGCTGCATATGATCTAGGATAGTATATCTTGTAGCCTTATAAAAGGGCTTTTTTTTTTTCCCATTTATTTTTATTAGTTGCAGGCTAATTACTTTCCAATATTGCAGTGGTTTTTGCCACACATTGACATGAATCAGCCACGGATTTACATGTGTTCCCCATCCTGAACCCCCCTCCCAAAAGGGGCTTTATTTTAATAGGGCATTTTGTATGTATATACATATTCAGATACTGTAGAAAAAACAAAGCTGCTGAGACTTGATAATTAAATCAACCTCATACAAAACCCGAATAACTGTAAAGAAACAGTTCTCTAAACCAAGAGATAGTCTAAAACACTCTCATATACAAACTCTACCTCTTGCCTCACCAGAACACACTGGAAGATGGGTCTCAACATGTACACTCTTCCTGAAGCAGGTGAAAGTCACCAGGCCAATGCAGTGGACTTTGATTTCTTTAAGTGAGAGAGAAACCATGACACAAAGTACAAAGCACTTCATGTTTTAATGATGTATAAAAGCTGGGTGTAACCTGTTTTCAGTGAACCTCTGCACTTGGGTATGAAACAGAAAAAAGTTTTGCTGTTATTATATTGTACTTTAGTAATGTGTTAATTGCTCAGTCGGGTCTGACTCTTTGCAACCTCATGAATTGTAGCCTGCCAAGCTCCTCTGTCCATGGGATTTCCCAGGCAGGAATGCTGGAGTAGGTTGCCATTTCCTTCTCCAGGGAATCTTCCCGACCCAGGGATCAAACTCATATCTCCCATAGTGCAGGCAGACTTTTTACTCTATGAGCCACGGGGGAAGCCCATACTTTGATAATGCGTCACTTAATAGATATATGCTGGTGGGTCATATTTTTATAAATCACAGTTTAAAAGTACTTAAAAGTTTCTTCCAGGTAAAAGGAAAAAAATAATTTCAAAAAAATTTAGATACAGAAATAAATTATTCATGAGTTTAGTAAGTCTGTATACAAACAGAAGTGGTATGAGGCTGATAAAAGCCAAAAATGAGTCTAAAACAAAATGGAGAGTGTCCTAATTTCTCTCCCTAATCAATTCTCACATCCTCCATCATGTCTGCCTTTGTTTCTAAACTTACATGTACAGCTGAGGCTCTCTCCACCCTTCACTTAGCCAACTCAGATGCCTAGGCACCTGTAAAACATCCCCGATGAAACCCGTTACAACTCGGTGCTCACGGTTAGTGACTGAGGCTTTGGCAAGCTTCTGAAATTCTGCTCCCATCACTGAGCTGATGGTTACCAAGAATCAACCGTGTTTGTTTCCAAACTGATTTGGAAGCATATTAAAAAGCAGAGACATTACTTTGCTGACAAAGGTCCATCTAGTCAAAGCTATGGTTTTTCCAGTAGTCATGTATGGATGTGCGAGTTAGACCATAAAGAAAGCTGAGCACCAAAGAATTGATGCTTTTGAACTGTGGTGTTGAAGAAGACTCTTGAGAGTCCCTTGGAGATCAAACCAGTCAATCGTAAAGGAAATCACTCCTGAATATTCATTGGAAGGACTGAAGCTGAAGCTCCAATACTTTGGCCACCTGATGAAAAGAACTGACTCCTTAGAAAAGACCTTGATGCTGGGAAAGATTGAAGGCAGGAGGAGAAGGGGACAACAAAGGATGAGATAGTTGGATGGCATCACTAACTCGATGGACATGAGTTTGAATAAGCTCCAGGAGTTGGTGATGGACAAGGAAGCCTGGTGTGCTGCAGTCCATGGGGTCACAAAGAGTCAGACATGACTAAGCAACTGAACTGAATTGAACCAAATTGATTTATGCCAATATTGTGTAATCTAATTAAATAGTATGTAAAGCAATTATATATGTGTATAACAAGAAAGAGTTGTTTCCACAAAAGCTAAATTTCTAAAAAGCTGTAGATATAAGACATTCAATGACCATAAGAGAATTCTACCAAAAAATGGTTTATTTTTAAATTACTTTTACTAAATAGAGGAATAGGGCTTCCCAGGTGGTGCTAGTGGTAAAGAACCAGCCGGCCAATGCAGGAGACATAAGAGACACGGGGTCCATCCCTGGGTTGGAAGGATCCCCTGGAGAAGGGCATGGCAGCCCACTCCAATATTCTTACCTGGAGAATCCCACGGACAGAGAAACCTGGGAGGCTACAGTCCATAGTGTTACACAGAATTGGACACAACTGAAGCAATTTAGCAAGCATGCATACCAAGAAATTATTGCCATTATCCTTTTAATCCTCCTGTGAACTCTTCTGATATATAATTATATTATAAATTAAAACATTTTTTAACTAATCACAGATATATTTATTTTAGTAGAGTTTCTAAAATATTGACCTTAACTACTCTGAGGCTATCAAGTTCTTTTAAATGTATAAATATCTTTGTATAAAATTAAATTAAATTAAAAATATATAAGTATTTTTAAAGTAAATATATCTTTACTTAAGCTCCAGCTTTAGAATATTATGCTGTATTTTATTCGATTTCTTTTCCCCAAATAAAACTCATCAATACAGAAGACAGTCAACTGACATATAAACCACACAAGGAAGGTAGAAAAGAAATGAGTCAAGAATGAAAAACAAATATGATGAAATCAAAAGAATGAATGAATCAGGTCCCTGAGACCGTTAATAATCACACCACGCAGACCGAGTCCACGCCTTTAATCTACTTCTATCAAACGTGTCTGCCAAAAGGGAAAGACCTGTGTGAGGAAACTTATTTACACAGTGCTCTCATTTTCTGTGCCCTAGGCTGTTATTTGCAAGAAACTGTCATAAAAGTCACACCTGGAGCACTAAATGCAGCCCATGAACACTGTCAGCAAAGTGGGAAAAATTCCGTCTACCCAAAGCAGGAGATGCAACAAGACCATACAGCGAAGCAAACAATGATCAGGTCAGAAACCTGCCAACTCCGGAAATTCTACTCCACCACGTGACCAGGGTCAGTATCAGAGCACCTCTTCTATCCATACATTCCTGAAAGGTTCTTAGGCTTAGCAATTCAATCTCCTGTGGTGTTTAACTCATTCATTGAACAAACATTTATCGAGTGACTACCATGGGCCAAAGCACCATTCAAAGTGCCAGAATTTTTCTCTTGGCTGCCACGCTGCATTATCTACAGGCAATCACAATATAGGGAACAAGAAAGACCAGTTTTACCATTTAACACCTGTGTGATTTTAAGAACGAAGATAATTCCACCTCGCAGCCAGGTAAGGACAATATAACCTACCATCCAGGTCACATCTATTGTCCACTTACTGCTTTTCCACAGGCACTAAGCTCTGCTCAAGCATTACTAAGGCCACAGTCTAACCACACCCTGCCTCTCACTAGGTGACCTAGGTATGGGAGTCTCCCCAGCCCCCGGATAAATACAGCCAGCCCAACCTCACAGTCATCAAATCCTTTAGGAGACCCTGACCACCCATGCAAAACAAGCGAAGTGTAATGTTATGTAAAATTCGATCTAGGGCTTCCCAGGTGGCTCAGTGGTAAAGAATCTGCCTGCCAAGCAGGAGACACAGGTTCAATCCCTGGGTTGGGAAGGTCCCCTGGAGGAGGGCATGGCAACCCACTCCAGTATTCTTGCCTGGAGAACCCCATGGACAGAGGAGCCTAGCGGACTACAATCCATGGGGTCACAAAAGAGTTGGACACGAGTTAGCGACTAAACAACAACAAACTTTGATCTATTTTTCTTTCCACGACTTTTTCTCCCCTCTGGGTTTTATGGAGATCTGTATGGCTGTGGGAGGCCGCTAGGGATTCAGCAGTGGTAAGGAAATGGGAACAACATCTTAAAGGGGAGGAAAAGGGGAGGGTGGTTGCAACCCTGTGACTTGAAAGTATCTGTGAAGCTAGTTTAAATTTTGATAATGGAACCATCTCTACTCTGAGAGAGGAAGGGAAGAGAATGTGGCTTGAGCTGGATCAAGATCAGTAAGCAAAGCAGTCAGACAGGCTGGATCAGCTCTTCCAGAATCACCCTCAGTGAGGGATGTTTGCCACCGGGGACCACACCCGCTGAAGAGTCTAATTAAGTTCTAGGGGCAACCACTAAAAGGTCCTGATTATCACCAGCTTCAATCAGAGTTTCTCAAGTGTCCTGACCTTAATCGCCTGGGGTGATTATGAAAAGGGACGCCTCAGAACTAAGGAACCAGACCTGCAGGCAGCCCTAGGAATCTAAAACCGGGTGACTCTTGTGATAGATGAGTTTGGGAACCACTATTCAGACCATAAAATGACAGGACCTAAAGAGACCCAGAGCAGTCTTCTAGGCAGGGTGTCCTTTTCCTTTCAAGCAATTCTCTAATCAAAGAGGAAAGCACCATTTTCTGTACATAAAAGACTCCAAAGAAACAACTTCCAAAATTTCTTTTCAATACACATAAAGGTCTCAAATCCTGAGCTTTACTTTTCCCTTAAGTAGCTTAGACAAAAGTTAAATCCATCCCTTTTTCCAACCAGAAACCCCAGAAGAATGATATTCGTTACACAAATCACTTTACAAATTAGTGTGCTGACGGACTGCAGCAAATATGTGAGGACCTAAAGTGTGTTAGGCCTACCAAAGCTTAAGATAAAGAACTCACTTACTTCAAAGGACAGGAACAAGAAAATAAAAAGACAGCCCACAGAAGGGGGAAGATATTTGCAAAGCATATACCTGACAAGAGACTTGCATCCAGAATATATGAAGAACTTTTTTACAATAACAAAAAAGACAAACCGATTTTTAAAAGGGCAAAGGATCAGAATAGACATTTTTCAAAGAAAGATACACAAATGGCCAAAAAGCATACGAAAAGATGCTCAACAACATTAGTGAAATAAAACATGAGGAAATACCACTTAAAACCCACTAAGATGGCTAAAGTCAGAAAGACAGGAAATAACACGTGTGGAGAAAGGGGGATTCTAGGAGTCTGCTGATAGAAATGTAAAGTGGTGCAGCCCCCATGAAAAACAGTTCGGTGATTCCTCCAAGGGTCAAACACAGAGTCATAATACGACCCAGCAATTGCACTCCTAGCTACAGAGCCCGGAGAAATGGAAGCATACATCCCCACAAAAACTTGTACGTGAACGTTCACAGCAACATTATTCCTAAAAGCCAAAGGAGGGGAGGGACCACTATCTGATAAATAAATAAAACATGTTCTGGCTATTTATTTGAATATCACTCAGCAATAAAAAGGAAAGAAGTGCTGATACATGCTACAGCATGACTGAGCACTGAAAACATTTTGCTAAATGAAAGAAGCCAGTCACAAACAGCCAAATAGTGTGAGGTTCCGTGTGTATGATATGTGCACAAGAGGCAGATCTATTCAGACAGAAAATAGGACAGTGATCCCTGGGTCAGGGGATGGGGGCACCAGGGAGATTACGGGGCAACAGCTAATGGATCCCAAGTTTGTTTGGGGTGATTACTATACTCTAAAGTTGACTAAGAGGATGAATGCACAACTCCTGTGAAGGTACTGAAAATCAATGAACATATACTTTAGATAGGTGAGTTGTGTGGCATGTGAATTTTATCTCAATACGATTGTTTTAAAAAGAGAATCCCATTTAACCTCCATGAGCCTCAAACACATCCTCTGAAAATGGGGATACTACCTAGCTTACCATATTGTAAATATATAAGAAGATGTAAATTCACATACACAGACACACAAACACACCCCCCACTTCACACAGTGTCTGGCACAATGCATGTTATTCTTTCACCTCCTCCTATCCCCACATTTTTGCAGTGTTACACCTTTTTATCACTGTGTTTTCACCACAAGTTAGAAAACTCAAAATAATCATGTATTCCAACAGAAGCCTAACCTTGAGAATCCTCTCATGATTTCACACCTGCTGTTATACTCAAGGCTACCTCCCACATGCCTGACCCTGGAGAAACCCCAGCATCTATAAATGTGGCTATCTACCTCCTAGACTGAAAAGTATTTGGGGATCAAAAAGTAGGATTTTTTTTCTTTTTCTCTAGCCTACGGTCTGAAATACCTCTACTCACAATGCAGTTTTAAAGCTAGGCACACTCCTTGCATGCTATACAAGAATCTCTCCTACTCAGCTTTATCTACTTTGAAAATCTACTGGACCTCCAAGATAGCTTTGGGGTCCAAGGAAAGACCTTAGCCACTTGGATATTCAGCACTACCCACCCAGAGATGGACTGTGATGCTACGCAGGTTCAAAGGGGGCTGGGAGCTATGCAACTATCCACAGCTTGCAGCAAAGAGGTCGATGGCAGTGCTCTCAGTATCTCTGTTCCGTTCTCAAACAACTCACAACCAGCTCTTGAATGTATATAATAGTGAATCTCAGTTCGGCACTCATTTTTCTATTTGATCAAAACCCTTTCCTCCATCTTGCTGAGGACTGTCAACTGCACGCTACCTGTTACACAATTTGTTCTTTTTTTTAAAGAATAGTTCCTACTGTTGAATACATTTTTCTTCTCACTTCCGGTGCTTCTGTCTTCACTTTCATTTCCATCAAAATCCCATGCCTCCGTACATTCTCCCTGCTTTGGTGCCCATCAGACACGATGGGGTAAACATGCACAGAAGTAAAAGCTTAGCAAAGCCCAATCAGGAAACATACCATAAGCAACCAGAAGGTCAAGTGGGAGATGCCTGCCCAGGACAACACGGCCATCGCGTAAAGCATTTCTGCTCTACAGCTGCCATCCCAATTCATTAGCCAGGAGTCACAGGAGGCTACTGAAGTTCACGGAAATTAAATAAAATTTAAAATGCAGTTCCTAAATCTCACTAGCCAAATTTCAAATGCTCTCAGTGGCGACAGGCAGCTACTGACTGCCGTATGAGACAGCACGGATATAAACAAGTATTTCCATCACAGCAGAAAGTCGTGTTGAACAATACTGATTTGGAGGCAACTCACTGATTCTAAGACAGGATTCTATGAAAGAGTTCTTAAATACAGTCGTTTCAATATTTACAGGCTGTGAGGTTTGACACTCAGATATATGGCCCTGGTAACCGCTAAATGTTCTTGGCACGTTTTCTTAGTGGTCAGTAGACAAGGCTTTTTGGGGCCCAACAAAGAGCTTGGCACATGGTAAGTATCAATACTTAATATCTGCTGCATGAATGAATGAATGAACAGCATATTAATATCTATACTTCAGTTTCTGCCATGCTATACTTACAGATGCTCGTGGAAAACAATGGGATTTTTTTTTTCTCCACAGAAGACTTTTATGGGGAGAAATAAGCATCAGGAGATGAGGTAGCAGCTCATGGACCCTTTGGAGCCAACAGAAATGAAGCTGAGGGATGACCCTGGTGGTCCTCTGGCTAAGGCTTCGCCTTCCGATGCAAGGGGTGTGGATTCGATCCCTGATCAAGGGGCTGAGATCCCACACGCCTCGTGGTCAAAAAAAACCAAACATTAAAAAGAAGAAGAAGCAAAGAAATGAAGCTGAAAAGCATAAACATCTGTCCAAAGGGAACTTTGATATTCAAGTGAAAAGTTTCAGACCCAAGGCCACATCTTGCTTCTTCAAACACTCACTACTTGTGGCTTTTAGAGGCACAAAGGTCCATTTGGAGACTGAGCTCTGGAAGATCACACAAACAACTGCCCTTTCTCAGTATTTTCCCAATATAATTTTGCGAGAATATAATATAATCACAAAGGCAGCAGTCATCCAATTACATTGTCTGTGCCGCTGAGTGTTAGGCCCAGATTTCCCCTTCCATCGGAGTCCTGTGACTCAATCCATGCTACTGTGCTTATCAAATAACTTCTTGAAAAATAAGAATTGTAGAAAAATGAAATTCAAAACAGCCTGTAAGTTATCATACGCAGAGAAAAGCAGTTCCACTGGTCCTTAACTAATAATCACGTGAAGGCCAAACAAAAGAAACCACAGCTCCGTCTATTTAAACGTTTCCACTTTCATTGTCCACAGACTGAAGAGCCACAGGAAGAGCCGACCTGCTTCATTTCTCTAAGTCGCGTTTTCTCAGCAAAGGTCTGGGAGCAGAAGGCAGGAGAAACGGGGAGCAGCTGCACGTGACCTTCTTATGGCTGCCCTCGGCTCAGCACCCCCACCCTCCTCCTATTGTTTCAGACCCCTCTCTCAACAACCTAATCCCAGCTCACTAGAAGAAAAAAACAAGGAAAAGCAGACTGATACTCACACGTACAGAAAAGTCTAGGTCACGTCTATCACGTGACGTAACTGTAAGTTAAAATGGGTGAGGTTTACATTCAATTTTAAACGGTGAATCTGCTTTATTTGAATTCCAATTAAGTACTTATAACTATATGGAATTCCTTACATAATCCCTTTAGTATCCTTTTAGACACTGTATGTGTTTTTGAAGGAAAAATACACAATTTCCATCTCTTGAGCCAAACAACAATCCTGCTCCCACTATTTAAGCCAATAGACATATAAAATAATGCTTGCTGACAAATTAGTCATCCAATTTCAGATTCCAAGACCCAGAGAATCTAAATACGAGAGCCAAAATCCTGCAACACACAATGCTAACTTTGAGGACATAGCAGCAGAGTGGTGGTTAAGAACACTGCCAAGTTTAAATCTCAGCTCTGCCGCTTATTTAACTGTGTTACTTAACTTCTCCAGACTTCAGACTGGAGGTAATGACAGTACTGACCACATGGGGCTGTCATGGGGACTAGAGGTAACCTGTGTTAAAACAGGCAACTAGATCTCAATAAACATTAGCTGTGATTGTAACAGTGCATCATGCTTGAAAATATCACATAAAATAAGCATTTTCCCAAAAGTCAGGCCATCATTTGAAACTTAAAGGCAAATGCTGCTTCTCAGACAACCCACATGAAACTACTATGTAAGAAAAGAGCCTCCAGCTCAGGTCAAAGTGTTCATTTTCCCACTTACCTAACCTCAGAGATAAACTTTCCATACTGTCCATCAACATGTACAAACTACTCTGACTTATCTACTGGTCTGTGACCAGAGAAAAGCGAGTTTCAAACTATTAATAATAGATGGCTGTTCCCAGTTAAGCGAGCCAGGAAAAATGAGCAGTCAGCCACGGCCAGAGCCTGGTGCTCCCATGGAGGCAGGGGAGAGAAGCTGGTGACTCCCTTCCTTACGTCACAGGTGTCCCCAAGAGAGAAAGCGCCCCGCCACCTCTGTGTCCTGGAGTGTCAACAAAATCCTGTCCACTGGCACTAACAGGGCCCAGTTAGTTGACCTTGTAGGCACAGTGGAAAACAAGGACTGCGGGGACATGTGCTGTTTTATACAAATAAGATAGCAGAAGCAAAGATTCATTATTAGCATTGGGAGTTAACACCTTATTTTCAAATGAGGCATGGGAATCCAGTAAATGAGCTTAAGAATAACTTCACTACATGCTGGAAGCATCTTGCCTCTCTTCCTCTCCACACCACCCCACTCTGCAAAGTACGACAGCAGTTCACATTATCACTGGGACCACTACATCCAACACTATTTAAACTGGAGTGTGTGAAAAACATCTTTGGAAGATGGACATATAACTCAGGAACACGGAAAGGTACAACGGGACACACCCTCACAAAAAAATAATGCTACTGCTAAAATTCTTTCCAGCAAATCTCTGAAACTGCAAGAAAGAAAGTGAAGTCGCTCAGTTGTGTCCGACTCTTTGCGACCCCATGGACTGTAGCCTACCAGGCTCCTCCCTCCATGGGATTCTCCAGGCAAGAGTACTGGAGTGGGTTGCCATTTCCTTCTCCAGGGGATCTTCCCAACTCAGGGATCAAACTGGGGTCTCCCACATTCCAGGCAGACGCTTTAACCTCTGAGCCACCAGGGAAGCCCCTGAAACTGCAAAGAACATCACAAAACACACAAGCTGCCCAGGCAGGGACGCCAGGAACAAACGCTTCGGGCCATTTCACCTGGATAGATCGTGCACCACCCGACACCAAGGTTCAGCTGATTTAACTGTGAAAGAACTCCAGAAGAGCTGAGTGGCAGTACTCAATGCGGAAACGCCTCCACTTTTGGCAAAGGGCAGCCAAGGACCCCTCTGCCTGATCACAACCGCACGGTGCGTGCGTGCTAAGTCGAGTCAGTTGTGTCCGATTCTTTGCGATGCTACAGACTGTAGCCCACCAGACTCCTCTGTCCGTGGGATTCCCCAGGCAAGAATCCTGGAGTGGGTTTCCACGACTGCACAGGGGGAATCACAGAACCCCTGAGAACCACAGAAACAGCAGTGACGGGAGGTGAGACTGGACCCCAAGGTCTATGAGCCTGAATCACATGTTCAGGTGAGGGGGCTTTGGTCACCACCTGATCACTAGATTATTTTTCAGACTGTCTAAACTTCAGTCATATCTGAATTCATTTCTAAAAATTGAGAAGGATCACCATCCATTACTCACCTACTAACCCAACCCAAATCCAAAGAAATAATCTTTTCAGAATTGCCAAATGACAACATCACCTCAGATAAACCTCAAACAAACCAGTCTGGAGGCCAAAATACATACATATTTTAACATTCACATGGTTTTTGCCTCGGCACTTCTTAACCAAAACTGGGATTAATCCATTACCACACTGGAGTCTAAGTTTATGAATGATGTCAGATGACTCCAGAATTTCCAAAGGCAGGAGGGGGGAAATCAACTCTAAAAGGAGTAATGCCTTGGACACTTTTTTTAATATAATGCCAGGCTAAATCCCACTCATATTTTCCATCACGGTCAGCAAACAGATAAATACCAAGGTTTTAGAAAGTGAATAGAGCCATTGATGGAAAATTTCTCTTAATTTTTCTCTTTCAATGAGCTAACTTACTGTCTTATATTATTTTTATTTCCAAATTCCCAAGGTATCTCACTTTTATAAGGGCTGGTATTTAATTAAAAGCAAAATTTAACCTTTTAATACAACATAGATAGCAAAGCATGTATTATTCTTTGGTCATTAATGAAATGAACAGTGTCAACAAAACTTTCTATAAAGGCAGCAGTCACTCAGATTTGCATATAAAGCTTCTTACACTTGCATTTTTAAAACAACGTTCAACTGTGGAATTTCGCCTTAAAATATCTCCCCCATTTAACGACCAGGATGAGTGTTGATTTGTTCACAGCACTGAGAGATGTTCAGAGGTGAAGCTGAGAGTACATCATTGAATAAGGAATGCATGTACATGTTTAGGCATGAAACCATAAAATGCTGGGGCTGGAAGGCTCTGAGAAAGCATCTATCTACCCAATCCTCTTATCCTACACAGGAGGAAATTTCAGCTCCAGAGGTTAAACGACGTGCCCTAGACAGAGGCTGAAACTCGCCATGTTAGTGACAAAATCTACCAGCCAGGTGTCTAAGTAATTTTCACCATACCTACTCTGCTTCATTTAGCACGAAGTGTATATTAATGA
Source organism: Dama dama (assembly GCF_033118175.1). Taxonomy (NCBI): domain Eukaryota; kingdom Metazoa; phylum Chordata; class Mammalia; order Artiodactyla; family Cervidae; genus Dama; species Dama dama. The sequence continues at coordinate 44,193,807 of NC_083712.1, read as the reverse complement.
AGTATCTGACAAACAATCTCATAGATTTGTGATATGATTCGTGAGTGGATATAGAAAGATCTAGAAGGACAGAGCTTCTAAAAATTGTCTGGGAAGGTGTTCCATTTGTTTTGCTTTACTGTGTTGTTTCTGTTGAGCATGCTGCGCTAAGCGGTGAGGACGAAATCAACGACTTTTTAAAAGACTATCCCTTGATATTCCCTTGTGATATTCCCTTGTGAATACTCTAAGGAAGGATGGTCAAGTATTTCTTGGAAGAAGCCAGAGAGCGCATCTGCTCCCCTCCTGCGAGGAGCATCCTTTCGCCCCCACCCGACCCTCCCCTTCAAGGCCCACCCAGAGCTGCTAGCAGAGGCCGTCCAGGCCCTCGGCTCCTAGAACCAAGCCTTCCTCCGGTTTCCTCCACATCTCCGCCCAAGCCTCCCGTCCTAGAAAGCAAGCTCCCTGACAGCAGAGAGCCAGTCGCGCTCACTCGGCTACCAGGCTCTGCAAAATCCTTTGCAGATATCCAGGTACAGCTCTTGAATGGAAGCGTGTGCTGCCAGCATCCGTCCCACGGAGGGGCATTTTTCAGACCTCCTCTTCCCTACACCAGTGCCTGGACCCACTCAGGAGTGAGTCCGGCGTGGAAACCCCCGTGTCCGTGAAAGGCGGACCGACAGACCACACATTTACCCCCAAGGGCCCCCGACAGTACTCTAAACCCACGTCCTCCGAGCGGCGCCTGTATTTCTCACGTCTCGCAGCATCATCTGCCGGAGCTCCCGGCACGAACCCGCAGGCAAAGTTAAAAGCCGGGAAAATCGGAGGGCCGCGACGCCTTCCGAGGCTCGGAACCCGCCCCCGTCCCGCGCCGACCGCGGCTGGGCTCCCCGCAACCCAGGCGAGCTAGAGCGCCCGCGCTCCGCCGACCGGCTCCTCCCGCTTCCCGTGCCGCCCCGACCCCGCGGCTGGAGAGCGGGGCTCGGCGTGAAGCCCCCGAGCCGCCACCCCACAAGCGAGCCTCCCGGCCCCTCACAAAGAGGGGCAGAAAGGAAGCCGTTCCGGGGACCCAGCAGCCACGAAGCACCGCCGGCCCGACGGCCGCCCGCCACCCGCCGCCCGCCCGCCGGATCGAGCCTCACCGCGGCGTCTCTTGCTTCCATCTCCCATTGCCCGCCGAGCCGCCGGAGCCGCGGGCGCCACGGCGAGAGGTCCGGCGACCAGCGCGCTCTTTGTCGCGCTCCCGGGACGCCGCCGGGCTGCGGGCGGCGGGCGAGGAGCGCGCTCCCTGGCGGAGGCTGCGGCCCGTCAGCGGCCCGGGAACGGCGGGGGAGGGGCGGGGCCCGGGTGGGGAGGGGCGGGGCCCTGGAGGAGGAGGGGGAGGGGCGAGAGGGGACGGGGCGGGGACCCTCGGGGGGAGGGAGGGTGGGAGGAGAGGGAGAGTAGGACGGGGGCGGGGCCCGGGGGAGGGGGAGGGCCGGGGGAGGGAGAGAGACAGGGGAGGGAGAGACGGGGAGGGGGAGGGGCCCTCGGGGAGAGGGGAGAGGCGGGGCCCTACTGGAGGAGAGGGAGGGGACGAGCGGGGAGGGGGCGGGGCCCCGGAGAGGAGAGGGAGGAGAGATAGTGGGGAGGGGGCGAGCGGGAAGGGGTGGGGCCGACGGTGGGAGGGGCGCGGGTGATGGGGGCGGGCCCCACAAGGACGCGGGAAGGGGAGGGGCAGCCCGGGGGCGGGGAAGTGCGGGGGAGGGGCAGGCCCGCAAGGGACAGCGGGGTGGGGGAGGTGGGCGGGGCCCGGGGAGGGGCAGCCCGGCGGGTGGCGGGAAGGGATAGGGGTGCGGGGAGGGGTGCAGAAAGGGATGGGGTGCGGGGAGGTGGGCGGGGCCCCGGGAGGGGCAGGCCCGGCGGGAGGTGGGAAGGGATTAGAGGTGTGCGGAGGCTGGTGATGTCCGGAGAGAAGGGGGAAAAGGGGGGAAAGCGGGAGCGGGAAGAGAGGGGGCCGGGCCGGGCCCCGCGCGGCGCTCGCGGTCGCCGGCCTCCAGCGGAAGCCTGCCTGTTGCTTCGCCGTCTCCCTGAGGAAAGCGAGCGGCGCTTCCGACGGAGCTTCCTGTCAGGAGGCGCCGTGAGGGGAGCCGCGAAGGGGGCGGCGTCTCGCGCGGTCGGGTGGCTAGCGCCGACACACCCCCGCGCCCCCCTGGGTCGGAGCCGCCGGGCGGGGGCCCTCGGGGGTCGGTGTAGGGCGTTGCTCGCTGACGACCCGCCGACCCTTTCCGAGTCCGGTCCCTCGAAGCGGATCCCGCGCACGGGCCACGGAGGTCGGGTCTCGGGCCGTGCCGCCCCGAATGGGAGCCTGCCGGGGCATCCCGGCCTAAACTGCACCTTCCTACCGGAGTGCCGCAGGCCGAGGCCCTTTTTCCTCTTCCCCTCAAGCCTTGAGCGGCAGAGACCCGGGCTGGGAAAGAGGGGTGCGGACCTAAACCCCTCTGCGAGGTCTGTTACCTGCAAAGACCGCGCTCAGCTCCTGAATAGAACCCCGCGCGGTCGGCGGCTTCGTGCTCCCTATGAGTCTTAGGGCTTTAAAGTCTGGCTTCAGCGGTGGTAGATGCGCAAAGAAAGGGAAGTGACTAAGGTGGCCAAGCTGTGAGTGGGACACGGAGGATCAGGTTCTTTGGTGGCCCGAGGAGCCCGCCCACCAGGTCAGGGTGCAGGGGGCCCTTGCGTCCCCTACTTTGCCTCGCCCCTTCCACAGTGGCACCCACCAGCAGAACCAGAATGAGGGGGTGCATGCATTTATACAGACCCATTCCAGCGTCTGAAAATGATCTTAGTCCATGCTCCCCTGCCAGGGTAGAAGTTTGATCAGATGTGTAGGTTCCACCTGCAATGCGGAAGACCTGGGTTCGATCCCTGGGTTGGTAAGATCCCCAGGAGAAGGGAACGGCTATCAACTCCAGTATTCTGGCCTGGAGAATTCCATGGACTGTATAGTCCATGGGGTCCCAGAGTCGGACACGACTGAGCGACGATCACTTCGCTTTCACTTCAGTTCAGTCGCTCAGTCGTGTCCAACTCTTTGCGACCCCATGAACCGCAGCACGCCAGGGCTCCCTGTCCATCACCAACTCCCAGAGTTTATTCACACTCATGTCCATCGAGTCGATGATGCCATCCAGCCATCTCATCCTCTGTCATCCCCCTCTCCTCCTGCCCCTTATCCCTCCCAGCATCAGGGTCTTTTCCAGTGAGTCAGCTCTTCACATGAGGTGGCCAAAGTATCTTACCTGGGCATATTTCTCCCTTATGGGTCCTCCCCTCTTACAGAATGACACAAGACAGTATCTGTGTGCCTATTCTCAATAAACTCCCACCTTCCTTGAACCTTGAGGTCTGACGATTTTGTTGGCAAAGAATCAGGTGTAAAACCAGGTAAGAAATGCAGTTGCTACCTGGGACATGAGCGCTGACCTGGTGGCCTTTACCTGGAAAATCAGCCAGCACTCATAAATGGAAGAAGGTCAGGATTTTGAGCTTGAATGTAAAACCATGCTAACTATACATAGACATAACTTCATAGAAAAGGCGGAGTAGACATAATTTTGCAGGAATTTACTAGTTAAGGGAACTGGGGGTAGACACACATAATCAGAGACTGTTTCCTCAATTATAGAAAGAGGGTAATAATAATGAAGAATTGTTATTAGCATGACAAGTTATGTAAAGTTCCTGGTCCATGGTAAATGTTAAATAAAGAGGCATTTCAGGGCATCCTTGCTGGTTCAGTGGTAAAGAATCCACCTGCCAATGCAGGAGATGGGGGTTTGACCGATCCAGGAAGAGCCCATGTGCTGCAGAACAACTAAGCCCATGGGCCTCAGCCATTGAGTCTGTGCTCTAAAGCTGGGGAGCCACAACTACTGAGCCCACGCTCCACAACTACTGACGCCCGTGCGCCCTGGAGACTGTGCTTCGCAACGGCAGGAGGCACCATGATGAGAAGCCCGCACACCACAACTAGAGAATAGGCCCCCCCCCTACCCTGCAACTAGAGAAAAGCCCATGCAGCGGTGAAGCCCTAGTAGAGCCTTTTAAAAATTATTTTTTAAAAGAGGCATTTCCAAAGTTAAGCAACAGAAACATTGTCATCACAAAGGAAACTTTTTTTCTCCCTGAATCCAGCAGGTTTTAAGATCTTATGTACAAAGTTGATCACATCTATTAAAATAATCATTCATTTCTCCCACCTTAAATGATCAAAGACATAATGGTTGGAGATTCTGATCAGCAGAAATTAGCCAGTGTTGCCACTTCTGATAAAAGTCCAAAGCAAATCAAATGAAGGTTGACATCTCATTTTGCCAGACTATATTTTGTGTGTAAATGTTTTGTTATGCTTCTTGAAAGACTGGAAATAAAGTATGAATTCCCATTTCCACTACTCTAGCCCCGAGAGATCCCAGGCACCCAGCTCAAAGTCTCACAATTGTACTCAAGTTCATTGTCAGAATACACAAACATCCACCTTGTAAAAGTAGGAGGCACCGGGCCAGGGAGCAGCAGGAAAGAGGCGTGGGCTGCTCTGTGGTTACCCCACGTTGTGTTCCTCCACCAACTCTGCCCACGAGCCCCACAGTGTATTGTGCAAAGAGAAAGATAACAGGCCAGGCATGAGACACTGGAGGCCAAAAGAAGAAATTAAAAGGAAATTGAAATTCTCTCATGCATGATTCATGCACACAGTTAATCCCCACTATTTCTGAAGGCCAGTTTGAAGTATCACATTGTAGAATATTTTTTCTTTCTTTTTTCTTGGTACAAGAATGAAGACCTGTTTAGAATGGAAAAAAACTTCAACACAAATTTCTAAAATTTGACAAGTTCCACACACACCACCTAATCTAGAAAAATCACATATTTTTATTAATTAACTTCCTAATACCTTTGCTCCGGGAGTTGGTGATGGACAGGGAGGCCTGGCATGCTGCGATTCATGGGGTCGCAAAGAGTTGGACACGACTGAGCAACTGAACTGAACTGAAAATACCTTTGCAGTACTTTTCCCCCATGTGTTTTGGCTGCACACTCTTGATTATTTCTTTGGAATGACTTTTTTTTTAGCAGTTTCATTGAGATATAACTCATACACCTCACCCACCTAAACCGTACAATTCAATGTGTTTTAGTATATTCACAGAGTTGTGCAGTTTTATAAAAATTTTATCACCCCAAAAAGAATGCTATATGTTCAGCAGTCACTGCTCTTTTCTGTTAATCCCCTCAGCCCCACACAACCACTAAGCTGCTTTCTATCTGTATGGACTTGCATCTTTCTGGACTTTCCATGTAAACGGAATCATGCACTACATGGTCTTTTCGTGAGTGATTTCTTTCACTTAGCATAACATTTTCAGTGCTCATCCATGATCAGCATATATCAGAACTTCACTCCTTTTCTTGCTAAATAATATTTCACCGTAAGGCTAGGCCACATTTTATTTACCCATCCATCAGCTGATGAACATTTGTGTTGTTCTACTTTTTGGCTTTCATGAACACTGCTGCTATAAACACTCCTGTGCAAGTTTTTGTACGGATGTTATATTCTCATTTCTCTTGCATAGAATTCATAGGTCATATGTAACTCTGTTTAATTTTAGTGTCAAACTGTGCATCACAGTGGCTGCACCATCTCGTATTCCCATGTATGATGGTTCCAAGTCCTCCGCATCCTAAGCCAACACTGATTATTGTCTGTATTTTGATTATAGCCATTCTAGTGGGTGCGAAGTAGTAGAATAATCCTATAACAACATTTTCGATAGGTAAAATAACAAGTATTTTCTCCAGCACAGTTGATCAAACATTGTTGGGTTTTTTTCTTTTACATTTTAAAAGTTCCTGTCTCACATTCATTATTGAAAATAACATGCACGATTTTAGTGTGTTGTCAAATTTAAGAAAACATCTCACATTTATTTCATATATGAACTATAGGATTTGGGGACATTTCAAGTCTTTTAGGCAAAGATTAAGTGCTCTTAAGTCCATTTTTATTAACATTATTGTGTTTTTTTCATTTCATAGATGTCAGTTATTTCATGTCAAAAGAAAATTTTTCATTGTGATCTATGGTTCACTCCTCTTTATTACTTGAATTCTCAAACAAGCAAAGAGTCTTAGAACACGCATTTTTTTTTTGTTTTTATTTGAAATATAGAAACAACTCTAATCTCTACAATATTTTCAACTAAAAGACATCTTACACATTAATGATATATCAGTTGTATACATATAATGGATATTTTAGATTGAAGAACATTACCTTGTTTACTGTCAAATTCCTAGTTCCTAGCACTGTGTCTGGTCCATGGTAAAGGCTCAGTGAATAACTGTTGAGTTGAAATTTGCCATTATCCAAGATAGAATATCCAGTTATTTATGTACTATTCAATTACACATATAAAACAAATATTCATCTCAAATACACAACCTAAAATCATGTTGTCTTTGAATTTTAGTAGCCCAAGATGAAACTAAGAGGGTATGTCTAGGACAAATTTCACCGAGCATTTGACTCTAATGAATACTGAATGGGTGCTGGATGGATAAGAGGATCGGCAGACAAGAAGCAAAGAACAAAACTGCAGTCTGTCTGCTTTGGTGATTTCAGAGAGCAGAGAATCTGAGGACATTCAAGGAGGAAGTGACATGGACCCCCTGTGGTGCATGGCCAGAAATGTTAGCTCACAGGCTGGCCCCAGTTCACCTTGTCCCCAGGATCCAAATACGTCAGCTATATCTGATAAGAAGAAGAAGAAAACACAAATAACAAAGATTTCAGCTTATTTTTTATTCTCTTTCTCACGGATAGCTATTCTTTCATTCATTCATATGACCAGTATTTCTGGAACATTTACTATGTACTGTTCACACATTGGAGAAGGAAATGGCAACCCACTCCAGTGTTCTTGCCTGGAGAATCCCAGGGACGGGGGAGCCTGGTGGGCTGCCGTCGATGGGATCACACAGAGTCGGACACGACTGAAGTGACTTAGCAGCAGCAGCAGCCGTACTAGGTATATAGTTCATGGACTTTAGCAGTAAATGAAACATTCCTGTCCTCATGGAGCTTACAGTCTCATGAGTTTGAGAAGACAGAAAATAAGCAAGGTAAGTTCATATTTATAGGACGTTACATGACAATAAGCATTTTCAGTTCAGTTCAGTTCAGTCGCTCAGTCATGTCCAACTCTTTGTGACCCCATGAATCGCAGCATGCCAGGCCTCCCTGTCCATCACCAAATCCCAGAGTTTACTCAAACTCATGCCCATTGAGTCGGTGATGCCATCCAGCCATCTCATCCTCTGTCACCCCCTTCTCCTCCTGCCCCCAATCCCTCCCAGCATCAGGGTCTTTTCCAGTGAGTCAACTCTTTGCATGAGGTGGCCAAAGTACTGGAGTTTCAGCTTCAGCATCAGTCCTTCCAATGAACACCCAGGAATGATCTCCTTTAGGACAGACTGGTTGGATCTCCTTGCAGTCCAAGGGACTCTCAAGAGTAGTTCAAAAGCATCAATTTTTTGGCACTCAACTTTCTTCACAGTCCAACTCTCACATCCATACATGACCACTGAAAAAACCATAGCCTTGACTAGACGGACCTTTGTTGGCAAAGTAATGTCTCTGTTTTTTAATATGCTATCTAGGTTGTTCATCACTTTCCTTCCAAGGAGTAAGCATCTTTTAATTTCATGGTTGCAATTACCATTTGCAGTGATTCTGGAGCCCAAAAAAATAAAGTCTGACACTGTTTCCACTGTTTCCCCATCTATTTCCCATGAAGTGATGGGACCAGACGCCATGATCTTAGTTTTCTGAAGGTTGAGCTTTAAGCCAACTTTTTCACTCTCCTCTTTCACTTTCCTCAAGAGGCTCTTTAGTTCCTCTTCACTTTCTGCCATAAGGGTGGTGTCATCTGCATATCTGAGGTTATTGATATTTCTCCTGGCAATCTTGATTCCAGCTTGTGCTTCATCCAGCCCAGCGTTTCTCATGATGTACTCTGCATATAAGTTAAATAAGCAGGGTGACAATATACAGCCTTGATGTACTCCTTTTCCTATTTAGAACCAGTCTGTTGTTCCATGTCCAGTTCTAACTGTTGCTTCCTGACCTGCATACAGGTTATAAGCATTTTAGAGAATAAAAAAAGGAAGAGCAATGAGGGGTAAGGAGAGTGGGTGTGGGGAGTGGATGGTTGCAAAAGGTGTTTGGGGAAGGCTGTCTATGCTGAGAAAGGGAAGTCTGAGTGAGCACCAAAAGGAGGCGAGTGTGCCAGCCTTGCAGATGGGGGACAAACTGCCAGGGCAGAGACCACCGCAACGATGTCAGGGTGCCAAGAGCTGTGTGAGTGACAGGTGGTGGCGGGGGGTGTGATGTGTGTGGTCTCACAGGCCACTGTGAGGGTCCGGGCTTTTAACTGACTTTGGAAGTGTTTGAGCAGAAGAGTAGTGAGATCTGTGTTTTACCAGGATTACCAAACCAAGACAGCGTTTTAAAAAGCAGAGACATCACTTTGCTGACAAAGGTCCATATAGTCAAAGCTATGGTTTTTCCAGTAGTCACATCGAGACGTGAGAGTTGGACTATAAAGAAAGTTGAGCACTGAAGAATTGATGCTTTCGAACTGTGGTGTTGAAGAAGATTCTTAAGAGTCCTTTGGATGGCAAGGAGATCAAACCAGTCCATCCTAAAGGAGATCAACTCTGAATATTCACTAGAAGGACTCATGCCTGCCGAAGCTGAAGCTCCAGTACTTTTACTGCCTGATGCAAAGAGGCGACTCATTGGTAAATACCCTGATGCTGGGAAAGATTGAAGGCAGGAGGAGAAGGAGCAACAGAGGATGAGATGATTGGATGGCATCATCAAGTCAATGTACATGAATCTGAGCAAACTCCGGGAGATAGTGAAGGACAGGGAAGCCTGGCATGCTGCAGTCCACGGGGTCGCAAGGGGTCGCAAAGGGTCAGAGTCGACTTAGCGACTGAACAACAACAAGGATTATTTATATGGGGCATTGGAAACAGGGAAGAGAATTAGGAGGCTAATGCAACAATCCAAGCAGGCGAGGGTGGCAGAGGCCAGGGTGGAAGTAGAGGAGGTGATAAGAAATGTTCAGATTCTGTCATCTTTCGAAGGCTGAGCTGAAGGATTGGCTGATAGATGGAGGGTGGAAGAGAAAGAGAGTCAAAGATGATGATAAGGATTTAGGAGAGAGCTGCTCAAAAGATGAACTTGGTGAAGTGAGCTGGGAAGACTATAGGGGGAGCAGGACTGGGCAGGGGAGGTCAGCCCTCAGCTTTGGAGAGGGTGAGTTACAGGCACCTTTTAGACTGATATCCAGCGGTAGTGCTGCAGAAACAGCTGGAGATCAGAATTCAGGGAAGAGGTTGGTGCTGGGGCTATTTGGAAGTTAGAGTAGAAATGGTATCTACATCCATGAAATGGGAAGAGATTGCCAAAGGAGTGGATTGGTGGAGAGAAAAGAGGAGAGTCCAATGCAAAGCCAAGAAATTAGAGAGATGAGTAAGAACCAGCAGAAGAGGCTGACAAAGTCGGAGGAAAGCAAATAGATGTTCGTCAAGAGAATATTTTCAGGTAATTTTTACATGAAACTTTTTCCTCTCTCAAGTTTTCAATGAGCAGTTTCTCTGTCCTCACTCTCTGCACCCTGCAATCATCACTTCTCTTTTCATCACCATGCCCATTCCATCATTTTCAAGAAAAATGGAAGAGAGTGTTTATACCTACAGTTCTAGCAGTTTCTCACCTTGTCTCAAGCTAATGTGTTATACCTGACCTAGTTAATTAATATTTGCTATTTTTGTACAAAAATAATTACTTCTAGAATTCACTAAAAAGATACTTGATTCATACAGAGGTTTCCAGGCTGATAGAAATTATTAGTTATTTTGTAATTAATTTGTTTATTTTTTGTTACAAAAGAAAAGAACTGCCAACCACAACTTCTAGGAATTATAACAAGGAAAAGCTAATGGAATCAATATTCACATTAAAACCAGGTTGCTGAATAAGTTCCATTCTGGTGTGACCAGAACTGTCCTCCACAATTGTTTCATTTGGTGGGAGACACTCTTCTCTTCCATTAAATGAAAACTTGTCAGGCCCAGAAATAATCCAGCTCACTCTAGACACGGGGTCGATTCAGTAATTAAAGTGTCCGGTCCGGGAGTGCCCAGACTACGCCTGGCACCAGCTCTTTGCTGCTCAACTGCAAGCGAGCTCTGGAAGGAGACGGTGGGTGACAAGCTCTGCTCCTGCTCTTCAGCTCTGGGTACCTCCGGGACACCTCCTCTTCTTCCTGAGATGCTCCAGCCCACCCCACTGGAGAGACCCCAAGAAAGTTGACCCCAGGCTAGCTCTGTCACACGTGGACCACGTCCGGTCCAGGAGAACACTCGGGGCCCCTGCTCAGCAGCTCTGGAAGCTCAAGCTGACCCCAGCCACAGAGCAGGGGGTCTCACACCCTGCCCCCAGAGCACTCAGCTCTCCCTCACACCGAGCTTCCCGGGGGGCAAGAGTCTCCATGAGCTTTCTGGTCTGAGTGAGACCACCAGCCTCAGCGCTTTCCAGCTACAGGGGACAATTCCAAATTTCTCCAGTGGGTCTCTTTGAAGCCCCTTCACTAGACTTGGGGTCAGAGAGTAGAACCTTCCACCTTCCGCTAATGGGGAGTAGAACCAGGAGACAGCTCTAGTCACCATCTCCTCCCAGTCTCTTCATAGTGTTACTGTTAATGGCTCAATCGTTCCAACTCTGTGACCCAAGGACTATAGCCCACCAGGCTCCTCCGTCCATGGGATTCTCCAGGCATGAATACTGGAGAGAGTAGCCATTCCCTTCTCCAGGGGATCTTTCCAACCCCGGGATCGAACCTGGGTATCTTGCATGGCAGGCGGATTCTTTACCATCTGAGCCACCGGGAAAGCCCAATCTCCTCACACTCGCTTCCTTTTATAGCTGTGATCTGACTGTGGGATCCAAGATTGTGGGGCAGGATCCCAGAACCATCTTCTTAGAACTCTGCACATGGGGTGGAGGTCTGTTTCACATCCACTTGGATCCACTTTCATTATCTAATGTGTTCACACCTCAGTATAGAACCTGAGACAGAAAGAGCCCCATACCTATCATCTCCTTGTACTTCTTGACTTGGAAGAGGCAAAGCCTTTTTTTCTTGATATAAATACATGAGTACATATATATACATGGACATTTAAGTATATATGTTACATATCATATCTCTGGATATAGCTTTCAATCACCTCCATCGCAGGTTCATATGTTTCAAGGCAATGATTCTGAAAGATTGGGTCCCTTGTGGACAGAAATCCCTGAAAAACTCCTCCATCCACACATAGCCCAACCCACCACAACTTCACTGTGAATACTGTGACATTTCATATAACCTGTTCCTCATTCCTGTCCTGTCCAATATGATAAATACTAGCCACATGTAGCCATGTTTTTTTCATTTATTTTTATTAGTTGGAGGCTAATTACTTTACAATATTGTAGTGGTTTTTGTCATACATTGACTTGAATTAGCCATGGATTTACATGTATTCCCCATCCCGATCCCCACTCCCACCTCCCTCTCTACCTGATCCCTCTGGGTCTTCCCAGTGCACCAGGCCCGAGCACTTGTCTCATGCATCCAACCTGGACTGGTGATCTGTTTCACCATAGATAATATACATGTTTCAATGCTGTTCTCTCGAAACATCCTACCCTCACCTTCTCCCACAGAGTCCAAAAGTCTGTTCTGTACATCTGTGTCTCTTTTTCTGTTTGGCATATAGGGTTATCATTACCATCTTTCTAAATTCCATATATATGTGTTAGTATGCTGTAATGTTCTTTATCTTTCTGGTTTACTTCACTCTGTATAATGGGCTCCAGTTTCATCCATCTCATTAGGACTGATTCAAATGAATTCTTTTTAATGGCTGAGTAATATTCACATGTAGCCATTTAAATGCAAAAGGAATTCAACTAAATTAAAAGCCAGTTTCTGAGCCTGACCACTATAGTTAGACAGCAGACACAGAACATTTTCATCATCTCAGAGTTCTGTTGGACAGCGCTGTCTCACACGGGGTTTGGCATCTAGGAGGCATTTAATCAATGACAAGCCAAAGTTGGGTCCAAAGATGCTGTTACTGGAAGGGGGATCCAGGAATGAGCTCTTGTCTAATGCCACAAATGAACTGTCCGAGGAGAAACACACAGTGACAAAGCAAAAGATCGTATTGGAAAGGGGCGCCCAGGCAGAAACCAGCAGGGTCCCGGGGTCATTAGCTTTTGGGGTTGCCTCTGGCCAGTCATCTTGCTTGTGCGCATATCTGGTCTGACTCAGGGTCCTTCCTGCTGGCACATGCATCTCTCAGACAAGATGGTTTCCAGCATGAGGGTTTCTGGGAAATTGATGGGACATATTACGGGCTGGCATCTCCTCACTCCTTTCAGCCCCTCCCAAATCCTCCTCGTTAGTTTTAGGTGGGAGCACTGTGTTCCCTTATCAAGACCTCCTTTTGTGAGATAACTCATGCAAGTGGTTATTATCATGCCTGGCCAAGGAGGGTGGTTTCAGTCAACAGTCCCCTAACAATACCATATAATTGCCCTGGTTTAATTTCCTGAAAATATAAAGCTTTTTAGTATAGTACCAGGTACTGACTCACCCATCAAGAACAAAAACTAAGGTACATAGGTATGACTGCTTTTCTATTTCACACTTGCAAACCTATTTGCATCCTCCTACTCCACTAGCAAATGCTTTACCATCCAAATAATTACTGAAAATGTTCAGGAAAAAAGTCCCCACTTCCCTCAAAAAACAAACTATTTCTTCAGAATTATTCCGGTGAAAAGGCATTGTTGCAAAAGCAATGTTTTTATTGAAGGGGGATTCCACATAAAAACTACTTTGCTGAAATAAGCACTTCACATGTAGTATTTTTCCAGAGTAGAAATGATGACCTATGGAAATCACTGAGGCCTGCATGTGTTCACATTTGTAAAAGTGCCCTGGTGAGCTTCCCTGGTGGTCCAGTGGGCGAGAATCCACGTGCCCACACAGTGGACGTGGGTTTGACCCCCGGGCCAGAAAGATCACATATGTCACACGCCGGGAGCCACTAAGCCCGTGCACCACCACTGCTGAAGCCGATGCACCCTGAGCGCGTGCTCCTCACCAAGAGAGAGTCTGCACACGGCGAAGAAGACTCGGCACAGTCAAAAATAAGGATGACAAAACCACCCTGGCATTCAAAAGCAGTCTCCATTGTCCAGTTCTCACAATCTTTCCGTCAGGCTTTTAGTGATAATGGCAGACCCTAAAAGCGGGATCTGTAAATGTCCTGAACTGTGACCCCAAGAAACTCAGGCCAGACTACCCCCCAGGGGCTGAGAGCACACCTTCTTTATTGACTTCCTTTTTGCCTCCTGCCCAGGGCACATTGCCCAGAATAGAGGAGGCGCCCGTCAAATGTTCCCTGAATGCACGGATGAATGAATTCTCTCTCCTCATCCTGCGAGGGACTAGCCTGTGGTTTAGGGAGTCCTTTGACTTCAGTGGCTCTACAGAGGGAAGTGTTGGCTAACACTGTCAACAAAGCAGGTAGGAGGACTTCTGATAGAGCTGTCATCACAAAACCTCAGCTTTATGCATTCCGACTTTTGAAAATTTCCAGAACTGTGTTTAAGAAAGGTGAGAAATCTACCTGTTCTATTTCCTACTAAAGATTCTCATTCTGGACATACCTGCCTAATTACCTGCAAGAGGTGACAAGTTCTTAGGGGTGAATTCTGACAGTGGCTCTTTTTAAATCACTTCATTTCTGAGTCCTGCGGGCAGAGCTATTTTGGTCTAGTTATTCATATAAATTCACAGTCAGTAATCCTGGAGAAAAGGGGTTTTTTTTTTTTCCTTCAAAATCAGCTTTATTGATGTGTATTTTGTTGTTCAATTGCTAAGTCGTGTGCGACTCTTTACGACCCATGGACTGCAGCATGCCAGGCTTCCCTGACCTTCACCTTCTCCCAAGCTTGCTCAAACTCATGTCCATTGAGTCAGTGATGCTATCCAACCACCTTGCCTTCAGTCATCCCCTTCTCCTCCTGCGTTTTATCTTTCCCAACATCAGGGTCTTTTCTAATGAGTCAGTTCTTCGCATCAGGTGACCAAAGTATTGGAGCTTCAGTATCAGTTCTTCCAATGAATATTCAGGGTTGATTTCCTGTAAGATTGACTGGTTTGATCTCCTTGCAGTCCAAGAGACTTTCAAGGGTCTTCTCCAACACCACAGCTCAAAAGCATCAATTCTTCAGTGCTCAGCCTTCTTTATGATCCAACTCTCACATCCATATATGATTACTGGACAAACCATGGCTTTGACTATACAGACTTTTGTCAGCAATGTTTCTTTTGAAATACCTACTAGGATTTCAATTGGGATTGTATTGAATCTATAGGTAAGTTTGGAGAGAACTGACAATCTCAACAACATCTAGTCTTCTGAAACATAAACATGTGGCTTACATCCCTTTATTTAGTCTCTTTTGATTTTTTCAGCAAAGTTATGCTGTTTACAGTGTATAGAATTTGCACATATTTTATTAAGTTCTATACAGAAGTGTTTCGTGCTTTTTTATATTATTCTAAATGTTATTATTTTCTTATACTTTCAAATTTCTTAATATAAAGAAATAAATTTTACTTTTGTGTATTGATCTTGAATCCTATGACCTTGCCAATTCTCACTGTGACCTCATTTATTCTACTAGTTCTTAAACAAATTTCTTATGACTTTCGACATAGCTGATCATGTCATTTGTGAATAAAGACAGTTTTACTTATTGCTTTATTGCACTAGTCAGAATTTTAGTATTGTATTGAATAGAACTGATAAAGACAGATATCCTTGCCTAGTTTCTGGTCCCAGGGAGAAGCATCTTGTCATTCCCTATTAAGTATGGAAGTTAACTGTAAGTTTTTGGTAGATGCCTTTTATCAGGTTGAGAAAAGTTCCCTTCTATTCCTAGTATGTAGAGAGGCTTTTTTTTTGTTTGTTTGTTTTTTGTTTTGTTTTATAAGGAATGAGTGTTGAATTTTGTCAAATGCTTCTTCTGCATCTATTAAGATATTCATATAATTTTTCTTTCTTATGCTGTAATTTTAGTAAATTACATTGGTTGATTTTCAAATGTTAAACCAATTTTACATTCCTGAGGTAAACCTCATTTGATCATGATATATTATTGTATTAGCCTGCTAAAGCAGCCATAACAGAATACTACAGACTTTGAAGCTTAAAAAAACAGAAATTTATTTTCTCTCAGTTCTGGAGGCTAGAAGTACAAGAAGGTGGTCCCAGCAGGGATGCTTTCCGATGAGACCTCTCCTCCTGGATTGCAGATAGTTATTCCCTCTGTGACCTCACATGGCCTTTCCTCTGCCTGCACACATCTCTGGTATCTCTTCCTCTATAAGAACACCAGTCCCCCTGGATTAGACCCCACCCCGATGACCTCACTTAACCTTAATCACCTCCGTGAAGTCCCCATCTCCAAATCCAATCACACTGCCAGATTAGGAGTGAATGAAAGTCACTCAGTCATGTCCGACTCTTTGCGACCCCACGGACTATACAGTCCATGGAATTCTCCAGGCCAGAATACTGGAGCGGGTACCCTTTCCCTTGGTAAAGGGATTCTTTACCAACTGAGCTCTCAGTGAAGCCCAAAGCCTCGTGTGCTGCAGTCTATGGGGTCACAAAGAGTCAGACACGACTGAGCTAAACGGAACTGAATTGAAGAATTAGGGCTCCAACATATGATTTGAGGAGTGGGGGACATAATTCAGTTCATAACAATTATTCCTTTTACATGTTGCTGGATTCAATTTGGTAATTATTTTTACTATGTTCGTACCTATGCTTATGTCTATGGCTTCTTTCCTCGTGATGTATCTTTCTAGTTTGAATATTAAAGTAATGCTGACCTCATAAAATGAGCTGGGAAACTTTTCTCCTCTCTTACTTCCTAAAAGAGTTTGTGTAGAATCAGTACTGTTTCTTCCTTAACTGTTTGGTATAATTTACCCTTGATGTCCTTTGGACTTGCTTTTTTCTTGTGGGAAGGTTTTTAATTACAAATTCAATTTCTTAAAAAATACATATATAAGTATATGCAATAATAAGACATAAAATATACACATATATGCAATTATTCAGGTTATCTATTTCTGCTTGAGTGAGCTTCTGAAGAATTCATTCATTTCATCTATGTTGTCAAAATTATTGGGATAAAGCCTTCCATAGTATTTCATTATTATCCTTCAATGTCTTTATGATCTCTAGTGATGCACTTGCTTTTGTTCTTGATGCTGGTAATTTGTGTCTTCTCTGGTTTTTCATCATCAGTTTAGCTAGAGACTTGTCAATTTCACCGATCTTCTCAAAGAATCAACTTTTTGTTTCATGGATTGTCTATATTGTTTTCCTGTTTTCTATTTTATTGATATCTGTTCTTATATTATTTCTATATTTCTGCTTCCTTTGGATTACTTTGATTTTCTGCTTCTAGCTCCTTAAGGTTGTAGCCTAGAAAGAGCTTAAGCTTAAGCTAATGGCAAAGAAGATAGGGTAGATTATAAGCAACTCTAGACTATGGAAAAGATGTGGTACATCCAGAAAAGATGTGGAGCCTGGCAGATAATACCTCCAGATTCTATAAATACTCCAACACACACACACACACGTTGAAGAATAACGCACCTTCTCCCGACTCGGCGTTCTTCTTCTCTACGGCCATAACAACTTAGTTTCTAATCTTCTACCACTCTTTCATTTCTGAACCACTTAAACAGAAGAAACTCAACATGGTGACTGTCACGATCCCTGAGGACAGTCCTAGTGTCTGTTAGGAGAATGCACCTGGATGGGCTGCTTCTCCCTCCGGTCTCTCTTCCGCTCCCTGCTAAGCCTCGCTCATCACCATAGAATGAATATATGGCAGAAGCATTTCTATGCGTTTGCCAGACCATTTTGATCTCCTCCTGGGCACAGCAGGTAGACTGCATTTCCCAGTAGGTGGGGTGCATTACTAGTTGGGTAAATGGAATGCCCATTTCCAGGCCCAGCACCTAAAGTCTCCAGAACACTTTCCATGTTCTTCTTCCTGTTTTCTGGAGAGTCACCAATGCTCATAGCAACTGGAACTTTCATCAACACACATTCTGTGAAGTAAGTGAGGAATCAACTTGTATCTTGTTAAGCTATTGAAATGTATGGATTATTCTGTTACAGTAGGAACATCACTTACGCCTGCCTCAGACTACACACAATCAAGTACCAATAATAGGCATGTTATTTTAAAACCTGGAAGAGAATTCTGCTGTTCAAAGATATGTGAATCATGTATTGCCAAAACAGCAATCAACTTAGTCACGTTTTGGTACTACTTTCTGAAGAAAAAGCACCGCAGCAAACAGAATAATAATACAACAAATTTCAAGTCATTCTTTTATACTCTGCTGAACTGATCTTTGCTTTTTGACATAGAAAAGTTAAGAACAAGCTTAAAAAGAACTGGATTTCTCTGATGGTCCAGTGCATGAGAACCTGCCTACCAATGCAGGGGACACGGGTTTGATCCCTGGTCTGGGAAGATCCCACGGCCGAGGAGCACCTAAGCCCGCGTGCCACAACCACTGAGCCTGTGTGCCTAGAGCCGGTGCGGTCCGACAAGAGAGTAACTCCCACTCACCACCACTGGGGAAAGCGCTCGTGCAGCAACAAAGGCCCAGCACAGCCAAATAGATAAATTTTTAAAAAGAACCAGCTGACCATGTACCAGACACCTATGTGGGTGGGGGTATCCTCTGCTGACAGGCAAATGGGCTGAAAAGCTCTCCAATATGGAGACTTGGGATGAAAGTTTCTTAACAGCAAGTATATTAGACTTACCATAGTGCAGTTGGATGCTACCTCCGAGGAATGTGGGTAGCACTCTGATGACAGATTTGTTTTCTGCATGTTAACTAAATAGGGGTAGAAATAAAACCATGAGCAGAAGTCTTAGCTTCACAGATGGGACCTGGAGAGACACTAGAAATGGTCTAAGCCAACCTCTTTACCTTACAGATGAGAAAATCCTTCATAGACTCTTGGCACAGGTTGCGAGACACTTGCTTGAGGACAGTCGTCATAGTATTTTACTCTACAAATGTCCTAGGTGGACACAGCCCACGATCTGCTCTATTTTGGAGCAGTGGTCACCTTCTAGGGGGCCTTCCTGCCACTCAGCATGACTTGGGGATGGACGCTTAGGCCACCAGACCCCTGGAGGAGGGGACCGCTGGAGGAGGCCAACCTGGGGCCAGTGGGTCCTGTCTGGGCCTTTCACTCCAGCCACTGTCTTCACTTGTCAAATGAGTTACAAATAAAATGCTTTCCAGATTTGTAGAGCAATTGGACATTCTTTAAAAAATAAAAATAAAAAATTAACATTTCATCCTCTTATACTAACCCCAAAGCCACACACAAAGAAATGAGAATATGGCTTTACCTATCCTTATGTTTATTTGTTAAACATAATATTTAGAAACGAAATTGAAAGCCAAGCTGATTTCTTTTGTAATATAAGTTACATTAACCTGCTATTGATTTTTCAGCTGAAAAATATTTCCAGAAAAAGTATTAGTAATTTGTAACTGATGGCTATTCAACATTAATGTCAGACTGTAGAACTCGCTTCTCATTTTGCTGTGAATATAAATTGAATATGCACATATTCTAGTTAAAGAACTTCTGAAACTTTTAACATTAAGAAGGAGCATGATTTTAGTGCTCTAAAATTTGTCATTTGGTAAAAATGTCATGCTGATGTCACACACAGAACAGGACTTATCTTCAAATCCATTTTGTTCAGATAAGACTTTTTATGTGATTTTTAAAAGTTATTTAATAGCCAGAGATACACAATCATCGTATTTTTGGATATGAGATAGTTTTCTTGTTGAATTTTTTTTCTCCTTTGTGTTTTATTGGGACTTCCCTGGTGGTCCAGTGGCTAAGACTCCACGCTCCCAATGCTGGGGGCCTGGGTTCAATCCCTGGTCAGGGAACTAGATCCCACATGCCTCAACAAAACATCCCACGTACTGCAACAAAGATCGAAGATCCAGCTGCAACTAAGACCTGGTGCAGCCAAATAAAGAAAGAAATAACTTTTTAAAAAAGAAAGCTCCCATACTAGTTTACACTGCTGATGCTACTCCAGTGCTTCTACAATAAACAATGGATTCTAGAATGGCTAGCTATAAAAGAATGTTTTTCTTTTCTCTTTTCGAATACATTTCATTTTTCAAAGCTTAATTTCTATTTCCTGTAAGGAGTGGTGTCTCTGTTTCATTTGAAGGATCTGTGTAGATGCAGGGCTTAAAAGTGAGAACCAGGACAGATCTTAAATCTCCTCTTTCTTGCTCTCCTACTTCCGTCTCCTTCCTCCCCCTGTACTGCTCACACCCAGCCCTGCACCTCGCCTTGGCGACTTCCCCAGGAGTCATTTTCTCTTTCCTTTTCCATAGTCTCTCTGCAGCCTCACTCTAAGGCTCTCAGTCTATCCCCCGCCTTCTCAGCCTGTCGTCACAGTCACACTCCCAGGAGCAGCAGTCTCTGAGAGGTCCAGATGGCCCTGACACCGGGTCCCACAAACCAGCCTGTGACTGTGCGGATTTCAGCAGCTCTCCGCACACGTTTAGCAACTGGGCTGGAGCTGTCACCATACCGGGTTGTTAGAGAGAAAGAAAGAAAAACGAGAAAGAAGGCCACGCTGGTGAAAACTAGACTGGTTCACTGCCTGCTCGCTGACGAGGCGTCAAAGGACAAGGTGACGATAGATATAAATATTTACAGAAATCTGACTATAGACAGACAACGATCTGCATAAGGAAATAACGCAACGTTAGAACACATGAGCCAAAGGCATAAGGAAACTGGTTGAAAAAAAAAAATCTCCATTTGAAAAGGACCTAAGAGGTCCCAAAGGAAAACTTGGCTGAGACTAGACAGTCAAAATTAGTGACTGTTTTTTCCTGGAATTAAGGCCAACTCAGGGCAAAAGTCTGAGAGAGGGGGTTGCTCCATGTGACGCCATTTTTACCACTAATATTGATGACTGTGTCGCAAACAGAGGTCCCCCAGATGTCCCATCATAGCGAGAATCCAGCACAGCAAATGTTGAAGGATGAAAATCAAAGTCCTTCCTCCTTCCCCTCCTCCCCAGATTCATAGCATCATGGACCTGGAAATCATCTATTTCAACCTCACCCTCAAGGCAGGAAGCCCTTACACAACAGCTTTCACAGGTGGTCATCTAGTTTCTGCTTCATTACTTCCGCAGACAGAAAAGTGAGTCACGGCTTCACAAAGCAGCCCTTTCTATTTTTAACCACTCTTTAGACAAAAGTCCTCCATTAATACAGAGTAAACGCTCACACTCCGCTTACTCTGTGCCAGGCAGAGGCCTCTGTGCAGTAGCTGGGCATCCCCAGATGATCCGGTGCAGGCCCTCCCATGCTCAGAGCAGGTACCCCACCACAGCAGGGATGAGGTCTGGGTGTAGGTCCCATCCGACCCCAGAGCATCCGATGCCACCCCTGTGCCGTGGGGCCCCAGGTCACGCCGGCTCCCTGAAGCCACCACCGCTCACTCTGGTCCAGACCCCAGCGGACATCCACCAGTCCCCTTCCACCCCAACAGCCTTAGACACGTGGAGGTGGAGACGGCCCTCTCCCCGCCCTCCCCCATCAGTCTGCGCCTCACTATTATTCAACAGCAAAGTTGTTGGAAGCCTCTTTCATCCAGAGGACCATCTTCTCAGGATGGGCACCAAGGAACAGACACAGTAGATCAGGTATAAACAGAGCAATAATTACAGATGAAATTCTCATGCTTGGCTCTCAGATTCAGTAAAGGAAAAGATTTTAGAGGTGACAAACACAAAAATTATCTTTACGGATATTTGCTATTGCACATATTTATGTGTACATGCAAATCTTTTCATTACTAACTTAGCAATTATCTTTCAAAACACACGATAGTGCCACATAATGATTACTAACTGCCCCAACTGAATTATATTTCAGGAACTAAGAGTACATTTGATGGATACAACCATTTCTGTGCATCTCCACTACCATGGCAACCAATTAAAATAAGTTTGCTTAATTAATTAGTTGTTGGTAAAGCACTGGGGAGATGAAAATTGCTATTAATAGATGCACAGTGCTTGGTATTAATGCCAGTGTGATAAACATCAAAGCAAAGTGCTTATGGCTGGAGTAGACAATTCATTTTCCTTTAACCGCCATAATTTCATCATTGAATTCTATCACCTTCTTATTTTTAACAAATTGTTTAGTCTCTTTCTTATGCTTCTCTTGGCCAAATCCTAACCAACTCACATTACTCAGGCAGAAGAGAAAATTGATGCAGTAATGATAACTACAGTTTTCTGATGAAAATGAAATATCTTCTGATGGCCCAAATGCCACTGCTGAGCCTTTCAGTTTCCACTAGCTAAATGCAGGGCGGAGCTCACCCCGAGTGGGAGCGGGAGGAATGGTCACATCACCTGCCAGGACTGTTTCCCAAAATGGCACAAGTGGTTGTCTGCAGACAGTTTGTGAGCCTCCCCTATCTCCCCTTGATGTTTATGCCATTGAAGTAAAAGCAGCCACTTGCCATGCAGATGGAGCTATTATACACGACAAGCTCTCCAGACTGTCAAACCGCCAAGCAGATGGGCCCTGATCTGCTCTAGATTCAAATTCTGGAGCTGCCATTGTTCCTCTCCTACCTGCCTCCTGCCATGACCTCTCCTGCAGCTGAGCCATGACCATGGGATTTAGAAATGAGAAGACCTGCCAAGGCCCTCTACTTCAGCTCCCTGCATCCTAACAGGTAAGATAAGTCACAGGTGAGGAAATACAAGGCCCAGAGTTAGCTGAACTCCCAAGGTGCTGGGCTGGGCTCTGTCTGGATCAAGGTCAGGTTATGTGGCTGGGTTGAAGTCTTCTCAAGGTAGACTAAGAACACCTTCAGCTATCCTAGCTTAAACCTGATCCATGAACCTCTTGACCTGATTTGTTCAGTGGCTCAGGCGTGCCCAACTCTTTCTGACCCCATGGACTTCAGCCCACCAGGATCCCCCATCCGGAATTTTCCACACAGGAATGCTGGAGTGGGTTTCCATTTCCTACTCCAGGGGACCTTCCAGACCCAGGGACGGAACCCACATCTCTTGTGTCTCCTGCATTGGCAGGCAGATTCTTTACCACTGAGCCACCTGGCCATCTGGCCCCACTCTGGCTGGGTCTACCTAAATGGGTTCGGTAGACCACTTCATTGCCAGTAATTGAAATGTCCTCTTTTACATGAGGGCAAGGAGTGAATGTGTAGGGTCTGGGCTCCCCTAAAGAAGAGCTCACCCCAGTGTCTACCCACAGTCAGAATAAGACAAAGGATGAACCTGACTTCAACACTTTACTTCCTCTGAAATTTCTGTGCTTGCATGTTGCCTTTTTTTTTTAGCAGTGTCTCACGATCTCTAACATCCCCAGATGCTAAGCATCCTCCCATGTTCCCATCTGCTGCCCTCCCACCACACATTCGATTTGCCCCTCCTGGGAGTCATTGTCCGCGACTGACAAGGGACTCTTAACAGCAAAGGCATCACCAGGGTCTCCATATCCAGGTTATGTATTTGCGGTTTAAAAAAAATCCTTCAGTCCCTTAAGCCTAAGGGGTGATTGAAAATGGGAATTTCAAGTCTACGGCAGATCAGTAGGAGAACTTCCTGTGCTGAAGAATCTAACCTGAGAAAGAAAGGTCTGGCTTGCAACATACCAAATGGGATGCTGTTCAAAGGCAGCTTATATGTAACTGCCCGCTGGGATACCATGGAGGGAATTCAGGTGACCTTGGGCCAGGTGGCCTTTCAGATGCCTCCAGCCCTGAGATTCCTGAAGACTGTGTTGAGTGAAAGGCAGCTTGACTCATGATTGGGCACTGGTCACTGGGAGAGGCTTTCTTACGGTGTCTGCAGAGTGCCGTCCTGAGCCTGGCAGTGCTTACTGAACTGTGGACGTGCAGGAAGCTGGAATCATCAGCCCCAGGTGGTGGTGTGTGAAAGAGGCACCCACAAGCTCTCAACTCGCTGGGGCCATGGACCAATCCAAGAAGGTGACAGCGGAAGACCTTCTGTTTATCCAAACACCCGTCTCTCGTCTCATCCCTACCACCCATGTTCTGCTCCTATCTCAGCGTCTATCTCCTCTTCCCTAACACTAGGTCCTATGTCTAAATTTACGATTCTTTTTCCTTTTGCTACAGGATTTTGTTCACTTAAGAGGTCTCCCCGAACTCAGCTAATCCTCTTTTATAGTCTAAACTCATACCAAAATAAATAATATCTAAATTTATTGAGCAGTTGCTCTGTATCAGGAATGGGGTTAGACAATTTATGGTGGATTATTTCATTTATTTCTTATAATATTTTCATATGATAGATAATTTTATCCCTATTTAATATATGAGGCAATAAGGCTTAGACAGATTAAAAATCTTGCCTGAGGGCCTTCAGTTAATGCTGAAGCCTGGGTGCCAACCCAGGCAGTTTAACTCCAGTGCTCTTAACCACTAAGGCCTCATCCTCAGGACCGCTGACCTTTGACCCCAGACTGCTGAAACTGCTCCTCCTTCTGCCTCAGCCTCGTCCTTCTGACCTTCCTGCTGTTGACCTTCTTTCTTCCTTCACTTTATGAGACCAGGTGGTCCCTTTCTTCCTCTGCAAACTTCTTCCATATGCATAGGCTCTGACCTTTGCTACCTTTTCTTTCCTTATTCTCTCCCTTTTCTGATTTTTTGCTCCTTACCTACCTTGGCAATCTCATCGTTTCCCATAAGTTTCAATTACAAAATCAACCAGGTATCTGAGCTCATTTCTGAGTTTCAGTTAGTACTTCTAACAGCTGGAAGTTTCAGGAATACTTCAAGCTCAGCATATTCAAAGCTGAATTCATCATCTTTCCTTCATTTGCACCCCAACCTCACTTCCTGCTGATGAGATGGTGTCATGTCCTGAAATGAACACAAGGCAGGGAAATGAGAGGACATGGATTCCACCCCGGACACACCGGCTGTGAACTTGAGGTCATCATCCAACCAAATCTCCAAAGTGGGTGGGGTGGTGACGTCAGATTCCATCCACCCTGTATTCCTTCCGTTTCGCGCATCCCATGTCCATCACTCTTCCAGGCACCCGGGGATGGAATCTTAGTGTCAACTTTCACCCCCACATAAATTCAGTCTTGAAATGGAAAGGAGATTTTTCTAATAACTAATTAATTTTAAGCTCATTAATTTTACAGAATACCTGCTGGGTGACAACACTGGGAAACACAGTGGAGGATGAACAAGACAGAGTCCTGACCACACGAAGAATAACTGGGCCTGATGACACTTTAAAAGATCGCCTGCTGCTATGTGGAAAATGGAGTTTGGGGCAGGACCAGAGTGATGGCAGGAAGACCTGTAAGATTTAGTTGTCAAGTAAGAGGGTCTCATGGCTTGGACCAGAATATCCACGCAGGTGATGAGCTTGCTAAAAAAGCTACCTGTATGGGGCTGTGTCCCTTATTACTAGAGGTATCCTAGAAAGGCGGGGAATCAGGGGTGGTGTCCATGAGTCAGGCTTGGACAACACGGTAGGGAAGCTTTCATTAATATCAACAATCTACAGGCTATGAGACATGACACCATTTTTTCTTACTTTTTTATTTTCTTATTTCTTATTTTTTTATCGACTTTTTTATGGCCCCATACACCCTGTAAGTCAGAAGCCCAAAGGGACCGGCATTAACGCAGAGGTCAGAGCTACCTGGAGCTGGTCAGCAAGTTATCCTACCTTTATTCAGCTCATGGGTCCTGGTGTAGTAGGAAATGTCGCCATAGCGAATGGGCCTCTTTGCAGGACACATATTTTAGTTATTTACATGGAGTCAGAATCCCCTGAGCCCTAAATTCACGGTTAAAGGGGTATAAATTATGAAGGTTAAATGAGAGAATAAAATAAAATAAAACATAAGCTTCTATAAAGCTTATAGAAATCTAAGTTACTAAAAAGTATAGTTTTATAGAAACCTAAGTTACTATCCTTATTTAAATGAAATTAAGTACAAAGGGTATAATGAGATGTTTGATAATGTGCTCTGTCACTTTGCAAAGCTGTAACTTCTGGAAATGCTACAACTCTTGAACTTGCTGGGCCAGACCCAAAGACAGCTTTGTATACAAAGTCAGTATGTGTCAGATAAATCACTGGACTACGCGCCCAGGCAACTTTTCAGTACTGAGACGAGAGTAAGAGTAAGGAAGAAGTAAGGGTGTCCCAACATGCTCGGAACATCCTCTGTTTGGATGTCATCAGCACAATTTTTCTGCCGTTTTATCTTCTCTCATGAGAAAGAAACCAAAAACGGTGATTACTAATATTATTTCAAAGTTGGGCTTTTCCTATGTGGGTCTATAGAGAGTAAAAAGAATGAAGAAACATATTTGAAAAGGGGAGACAAAAGACAATCAAAACTGCCTTCTGTTCTAATTCTCTTTTGAATTCTTTCGCTGGCACATTTTCATAATTGAGAGCTTTACATGAATTTCATCATCAAAGAAACTTTAAGGGAAAAAGAGAATTTCTCTTTTCATGAAAATGGCTCTGTTTTGTGTGTATGTGTTTATACGGGAACAAAACAAATCTGATGAGAAACAGCTGGAGGAACATGTGGCTTCAAAACAGTTACATAATCAAAGAGGAAAAGATTGAGATTCCCACAGTGCACCTAACATATGGTTTTCCATCCCTGTAGCACTCCCCACCCCTCCTTTTAAAGGGTATCAGATTCTAAAGTGATTTCACAGATGACCCAGCTTCTAGGATTACATTCTACAAACGTACTTTCCTCCACACACTTCTTGAAAAGTGAGGGGGGAGTGATGAGTGAAGCCCCAGTATGTTCTTCTCCAAGCAAACCCAGGTGTATAGTTCAAAATCAAAATGTCAGGCATGATAAATCTAGGTCTATAATATATAAAGTGAAGAAAATCATATGTCACATCAGAATATCAATGATTGAAACATCAAAAACCTTCCATTCAATGTCAGCAAAGTAGGCTGTCTATAAGTTGACCACATCCAGACACCAGTAGAATTTCTACAGTTTTCTTTAAGAGAGTCTGGGACATTAAAGCACCTCTTGAAAGTGTTTTTTTCATGCGTCACTGAAACTCAGAATCACTGCATTTATGAAGAGTTCAAAGGAGAACCATAAATCCACGTAATAGGCTTGAGCACTGGCTTGGGTGTTTTAATTTCGTTCATAATACTTGACGTTGCTGCCAAAAGTTCGATCTTCTCTCTCTTTTTAATTGAATGAAATGCCTATAAAGGAATCATACTTCCTAAAAAGAAAGCACAACTTTGCAAGAGAAGAATGATGAAGCTCATCTCCAGTTAAATACAACTTCCATCTTGGTAAAATTGAATAAAGGAATTTTCTTCCTGCCAGCAAGATGGCCAGGAATGCAGGCAGGAGGGAGGGAGTTACAGAAAGATGGGTCCTTACTTATCCTACAGCCTCTTCCCAGGATGTGTAAACAGCTCTGACCTTATAGAAAATAGATGGGACAATAAAGAGGAGGAAAAAAAAAGAGTAAAGACCCAAGACTTGAAGCACATTAACCAGGAGGCCAATTCTATGTCCAGCATCAGACAGCACGTTTTGTCAAATTTCATAGGCTGGCAAACAGCATATTTGGCCCAAATAGCTGTGCTAAGAATTCACATGTGTGGAATCATGCTACATAAACAAGATTTCAAAGCAGTTTTAGTGGAGGCTCAAGGTCAGAAACCTTTCCATATACTGTGATATTCGGCTGAACAGAGCTCACACACAGCCTTGTGATCTGGTAATGTCTTTGTGGGACAGTACCTCCCGGCCAGGAGGAAAATGGGGGATCCAACCTATTACTCTGGCAGGCCACCTTTAGGTTCATAGTTGGTGGTGGTGGGGGGGGTGGGGAACCACAATGACCATTTATGTCAGGACTCAACACTCATGCAGGCATAAAGCACGTTATGGTTTTTCTGCAGGACCTGAGTCTTTTTCATCTCCTGCTCCACGCACTGCTAGCCAGGCACCCACTCAGGGCCCAGAGCAGCTGCATCTGGGCATCTGTGCCAAGGAATATGCCCGGCCCCGACTGCAGGCCCCGCTTTCCCCCCAACCCCGACAACCACATTCAGACAGGTAAGATGCTCTGCTCTGCTTGGCTCCTCCTTGTCAATAACCCATATTGATTGCTTTCTGTTTATTGCTCTCACCCAGGCCCTCATGATGTCCCCATTGAATTATTCTACTCCTCTCCTAGCTGCCTTCCCTTGCCTCTCAAATCCATGCTGCCCAGTAATGCCAGCCGATTGCTTCAATGATAGCATTTCCCTTCTCAGAGCCAGACCAGTGTAAGGCAAACAACCTGGGCTTTGGAGCGACAGATGAGATTCAAATCTAGGCTCCATGCTTAATTAAGTCTCTAACCAAGTCACTCTATCCTTAAACCCATTTACTAATCTGTAAGTGTGTAAATCCCCACATGGTAATCAAATAGATTAAATATTATTATATCAAGTATATCCTTGAAAGCATCTAGCACCCAGTTTATAGCAGATATTTGCTGCTGTTGCTTAGTCTGTAAGTCATGTCCAACTCTTTTGCAACCCTACAGACAGTAGCCTGCCAGGCTCCTCTGTCCATGGGATTCTCCAGGCAAGAATACTGGAGACGGTTGCCATTTCTTTCTCTAGGAGATCTTTCCAACCCAGGGGTTGAACCTGGGTCTCCTGCATTGCAGGCAGATTCTTTACCATCTGAGCCACCAGGGAAGCCCATAGCAGATATTAGACAAATGTAAATTATCATCTTTTTTTTTTTTTTTTCACTATATTTACTGTCTTTTGTCAACTCATTCCATGATCTTTAATCTAGTCACCAATACCAAGTTTTGGTCTCTAGGAGTTTGCAACCTGGTGCAAACAGTTTAAAGAAAAGGGAGGGGTGGTGTATCTGCCCTCTTTTTCACCAAATTCAAGACAACATTTATTCAACAAACATGGAGTTAGTGTCAACTGAATAGTAGATATCGTACAAGCCCACTATATCAACATGAAATACAATAAAACATGAAATACGCTACAAGAGAAAAAGAATTTTGGACGTTCTATGAGAACCTTGCTCTGTGGTTCACAAAGCTTCACAGAAGAGGTTCTCCAGGGACCAGCAGGAGTTTGGTGGAGAGATGGGGAGACTGAACAGGAAAATTGGAGGCTTCGGTGTGTCCCCAGGAGAGAGCGAGATGAGACTTCTGAGGAAGTCAAGGCCCCAACTGTGAAAACCCTTAAATGCCGTTATAAAGCTACCGGACCCTGTTTCCTACAGGCAATCAGGAGAACATTTTAAGCAGAGAATGATATTAAAACAAGAGATTCACAGAAAATTCACAGAAAACAAGAGTTTCATGGAAAAAGTTCACCAAAGGGTGTGGATATTTCTCTTCTATATCTTTTATTTTGAGTATATTGGAAATGTTAAGGGAGCTGAGACTGACAGTAGCCAACCTCCCTTGAACACAGCCAAGTACCTTTCCTGGAAAAATAATAAGCATTTCTAAGCAACAGTACGAAGCTCTTGAAAATAGTAGCTCCCAGAAGCTGTTTTCTTGGACCGATTCAACAGAGGTTCACGCAAGTGATTAGGAAATTCTCCACTCTTGCAAAGGTGAGGTCTCTTTATAGAACGAGAGAAAGGTAATGATCCCTTACCTCGGTAACATTTCTCCATTAAGAGGGGAAGGAAACCCTAGAAATGGATGACAGTAAAAGAAACCAGTCATCTGATTCGGCCCCAAATCAACTAAGGTGAGTGTGGGGGGTGGGGAGCCTTGAGAGAGGCAGCTAGCAACTGTTGGGCATCTCTTAGGTGTCAGCACTGTGCCAGATGCTTTGTACACACAATCTCATCTAATTCTCACTATAACCTGCCATGTAGGCATTTTTTTATTCCCAGTTGAATTCAGGACTATCAACCTAATAACTAGTTTCTCAACTACTTTCCTTTAACTCTCTTTTTTGTCCATAACCATCATCCTTTACATTCTGTTCAAGTCTGGTTTGGGTGCAAACTTTTACTGGAATTATCCAACAGGAAACAAGAAAATTAGTGAAGAACAAGGATGAAATAACTAGATCTTCCACTTTCGAATGTGGTAGGGACTCTGATTTTTAGCATTGTATCAATTTCCTTTCTTGGGATATCACTTAGTCACTCAGCAAATATGAGCTAAGTTCCTGGTACCATGCACCTGGCTGAGGTCAGGCTTAGCAAAGGGCCGTGCCTGCCCTTTCTCACTCAGTCCTGGCACTGTACCCCTTGTCATTTAAGTCACCCAAGTGTAACCTTGCCTTGAATTTGCAAGGCAAGCTAAACCTTCTTTTTCTTCCAAGTTTGAACAGTACTGGATTACCCAAGTAAAACACCAGGATGCTAATCGTTTTAGCAAGATCTGGTGGGGTTTTGTTAAAGCTGACAAAAGAAGTTTCAAAGAAATACTGCTGACACTGCTAAAGAGTATTTAATAGTGAAGCTCACTATCGTTCAAGTCTTGGAAGTGAAATGGTTAGTTAGTTGGGCAATAGAAGAAAAGGCATTAAACTGTATAGGAATGGAGACCAGTTCCTCTGGTGAGCATCCTCTCTGCCCATCCTCAACTCACATAGCACCTGGAGAGTTAGGGGTTAAATCCTAGGGCTGGCAGCCCAGGGACCAACAGCTGCCAGCAATTACATTTGTCAGCATATCCTCTGCAACCCCACTACCTCTCTGGGGCTCACTGCCAGCAGGCCTCTTATTGCCCTGTATGTGGGGACATAAATCTGCAGGAAGCAGGAACTAAGCTAGGTGCTTGAGTGGATAAAGTACTTAAGAGCCTCAGCAGAGCAGCGCAGTGCCACTCAGCTGTTTATTTGCTAATGACAAAATGCATTGCTGATTTGCAAGCCTGGAGGTCTCTAACTCTGCAGTTCTTGGTCCTCTGGGGTAGCCCCCATGTGCCTCCAGGCTACGGCAGTAACACGCATTGTGAGGATTTCATTGCAAGCAAGGGATTCAGGATCCTGTCATTGGAGAGGCCACAAGACGGTCATTTACGGTAAAATATCTCCTAGCCAGATGATATAATCCTGCCGTTAGGGATTCCTGCCCTGAGATAAGCATCCTTTTTGCGGCTTCTCCCTCCCATGCAGGCCTCCGGGATTTGGAGGGTTCAGGGGACGGGTGAAAGGGCAAAGAGAGGGAGACACGGTGTGTGGTGGGGGGAAGGAAACACAGGCTCTGCTGCGCGCACAACCTCGCTGCTGAGCCCAAGGGGCAGGGAGCACGTCTATCAGCTACTCCCCCGCATTTACCTGGCACAAGGGAGGTATTCAGTAGGCATGGGCTGAATAATGTGACTTAACAGCCCTCTCCTGCCTAAGAACAGGAGCCCCCCAGAACAAGGATCCCACGGTACCCATGCTCCGGGCAGAAGCTTCCCTGGGGCCGATGCTGCGACCCGGTGGGCCCCCTGCTCTGCAGTTCCTGTTTCAGGTGACATCTACCCACAGCCTGGTGTCACTGGGGGCCTGCGGTTTGATTTTTCTTTCAATGACGCTTCATGCCAATTCGCCTTCTATCCTTGCTGATGCGACCTCTCCTCTGCAGGACCCAGCAGCACCCTTGGCTGCCCCAAACTAGAGACAGGGAGCATGAGCACATGCAGAGGCCCCGCAGAAGAGGGCAGACGGCCTCCAACTCATTCCCCAAAGCCTCACCAGAAGTGGCAGCCAGGATGAGGCCATCCTTGATGGCCGCCCACCCCACCCCAGGACTGAAATGAACCCAAGTCAACGCCGGTGGGCCAGGTGGGACGACGGAGCCGCCCTCTCGGCTCTTCAAAGCAAAGTGGCCCCAGCCTCTCCCACGGGCAGAGTCCTGGCAGACCTGTCACGCTGGAGAAGTTTTTTTTTTTAATGGGATCTTTTATGAGGGCAGAGTGTACTTTCTCCCCACCTTAAGCCCACACCTTTGAAAGTCAGGTTCCTGGAGAAATGGTTTATAGCCCTGAGCCTGTGAAAACCATTTAGCATACAGAGATAAATGGATAACATAGTGAAAGGTGCTCAGCTGCTGAATTAATACTTTATGTACTCCAGGCAATTTAGCTGCCAGGATGCTCTCTGTCCTCATATATCCTCGTGGAGAAGGGAGGAGACGTTGCCTTGTCCACGCGGTGGGTAAATGTGAGGCCTGTGAGACGCTGGGCTGGGATGGGCTTGTGAGCCTGCAAGCAGTCTCCTTCACAACATAGAGAAATTACACGGTGACAGTCAGGTCTACACGGGCAGAGTCTACATGAGCTGGGAAGCACAGAAACAGCCAGGTTTTCCCACTTTTCACAGGTTCAGCAGAGCCATCTTAGGATCTGTACCAGTTAGGGCTGCCATGAGGAAGCACTCACATCACAGATGGGTCTGGTCTCACAGTCCTGGGGGCTGCAAGCCCCAGACGAAGGTCTCAGAGGGTTGGTTTCTTCGGAGGAGTCTCCCCGTGGTTTGGAGATGGCCACCTTCTCCCCGTGTCCTCTTAAGATCGCCCCTCATTTCCATGTTGTCTGTGTCCTAACCTCTTCCTCTAAGGACACCAGTTGGATTAGGTCTGCCCATATCATCTCATTTTATCTGAACCACCACTTTAAAGCCCTGTGTCCAGATAGAGTCACATTCTCAGGCACTAGGAGTTAGGGTTTCACCGTGTGAACGTGGGGGGGTGGGGGGTGGGGAAACATACTTCTGGTCCTAAAATCAGGGGACACTCTCTGAGGAGAAGGGAGAACACCCCCATCACTGTAGCAGGAACCCCTTACACCTAAATCTTAGTAGGTGATGGTCCACTGGTGCTTGAAGGCCTTCCTGTGACTCTGGAATCTCTGAGAGAAGACAGCGTCAAAGGCGGCTTTATTTCCTCATCTAATTAAAAGGTGGAAACCTTCGTGCTTTCAATAGTGGGACAGCAGGGTGTCCTGGCAAAACCAAGGGTGTGAAGCCAGACTGCCCACTTTTGAATCCCATCCCTGATACCCAACCCGTTCAGTAAGAACAGTGAGGACCAGGGAGGGATGGAACAACTAACATCCCCAGCTCCAGCCAGCACCAAGCCGAGAGTCGAAACTCTCCATCTGTGCCAGGACTCTGAACACATATCGGTGTAGCTCACAGGAGCCAGCCAATGTATGATAGAGACCGCAATAATTCTTGGATCAAGAGCTCATTACTTACAATGCAGGTCAAGGAGGCCATGTCAGCTCAGTCTTTGAGGTCAGCAATTTGCAAATGAGAAAAAAGAAAGTGATCTAATTTAAGTGACCCCGCCACCCCTAGGCCTGTGAGATGAGCCTGGATGTGCTCTTTGAACCAGACACAGAAATGCGCCCTTTACCTACATCCCCTCCTGGCAGATGAACAATGACGCTGAGGCTTAGGAAACACTGGACAAGGCAGAGGATTAAACCTATGGGCTGAAGGCCTCCTGTAAGCCAGGACCTAGGCCCACACCTCCTCTCTCAACCGTTTCACTGTCCAGAGGATGCAACCGAGCCTCGGGACAGAAGAGTCTGCCCACGGCCATCAACCCTGAATATTCATTGGAAGGACTGACGCTGAAGCTGAAGCTTCAATATTTTGGCCACCTGAGGTGAAGAGCTGATTTGTTGGAAAAGACCCTGATGCTGGGAATGACTGAGGGCAAGAGGAGAAGGGGGTGACAGGGGATGAGATGGTTGGATGACATCATCGACTCAATGGACATGAGTCTGAGCAAACTCTGGGAGATAGTGAAGGACAGGGAAACCTGGTGTGCTGCAGTCAATGGGGTCACAAAGAGTGGGACATGACTTAGGGTCTAAATAAACAACAACATTGGCTAATAAGATTTGGATACAACCTGTGACACCCAATTCCAAGCCCAGTGCTCTTCCAATTTCACCAGAGTTGACCCCAAGCCCCCTCCCTCTACCCACCGGCAGCTGGAGCGCTCATTGATACCCACATCCGATCAAGCCTCCTCTTCGCTTCAAGCCCTGCAGCTCTTAGAATAAACACACAGTTTCTTGTCCTGACCACGAGGTCCCCCTACATGGCATCTCTCACCTTCCATGCCTGCACCCCCTGTATTCTCTGCCACCCCTCTGCTCGCTGGCCTCCTCCCAGGCCTCAGGCCTGTGGAACCCCCTTCCTAAACCCCCTTCCTGCACAACAGCTCTGTGCAAGCCGGCCCTCTGGCCTCCCACTTTGCCTCGACGACCAGCACTCATCGTTCAGGTCTTGATTCTGTTGTCCCAGGCCCAGGGCCGACTTCTCTGCTTCCTGGGATTAAACCACACCTGTTACTGAAAGGTGTATGGGGTCTGGCTGCGCGCCACCCAAAAGCCAATAAAGAGGCCAGGCTGGTGGAAAGGAAAGTTTGCTCTATTTCAGATGCCGGCAACTGGTATGGGGCGAGGATGGACATCTGTCCAAAGGCTGACTCCCACCCCACCCCCCAGCGCAGACAAACAGTGGAGCAAGAGCTGTTATAGACAGAAGACGGGGGCTACATGCAGAAACAGCACAGTCAGCTTTGACAGCCATCTTCAAACTGGTCATCGGCAGTCTGACCAGCGTCATCTTAATTATTTTAAGTACAATTAACCTTCAGTTCCAGGGTCAGCCTGTTCCCATTTCCTTGAGGCCAGTTCTTGGAATTGTGGCAGTGCATGTCGTGGGTACAGTCTGGTCCTCATGGAGTTAACTTCTTCACCCTGGGGTTTCAGCATCCATGAGACAGCTCACAAGACATGGCTCAGAATATTATCTACAGCCCTCGAGAAAGAACTAAAGGCCCCTGACTATGCTTAATGATCACATTATTATCATTTGGTCTCCTCTGACTGTTTTCCTTTGTTTCTGCATGTCTCATTTCTCTCATTAAACTTATTCTTTGACTAAACTTAAAACTAAAGTGTTAAGCTTCTTTGACTAAAGACAAAGCAGGCAAAGGACTTGGGGGGTTGGGGAAGGGATGGACCGTACGGTCTCACTCCATTTCACACCCTCTATTATGCTGCTCCTTTCCAGCACTTTCCACAGCTCATACGTATATGTGTGATTAAGACCAGTCTTCTCCGATTGTCTATGAACTCCACGAGTGCAGGGACCCTGTTTGTATTCACTCATCAGGGGGCCTCCAGCACCCCACTGCTGCTGATACACGGGAGGCACTTATCAGATATTTTCCAAATGGATTAATGAGCGCATTTGTGTGCATTTTTCTCCTTTTCTATTTATTCTGCTGCTGGGATAGGGAGACCGGCTCTGGAGTAGTTGAAGGGCTTGAGGAAATTAAAATCCCCCATCGGAATAATTGCTCCTTCCCGGGAACGCCTGCATTATCTGCCATTCTGTCACGCTGACTTACGGTCGGAATAGAACATTACCATCTTGCCCTACTTGATGGGGGGCAGGGGCCATATTTTACCCTCTATTAGAATGCACTGCACAGTGCGGGCACGCACACATTTGTTGAAGGAGGGAAAACACAAAGAGCTGACTGAAAATGGCAGCTACACGAGGTGCTGGAAAGAAATGGCGTGATACAGGAGTAAGGCCTCTCAGCTCAGATGTCGCAAAACTTTGAGCACAGGTCGCTGGATGAACTCCAGGGAGGAACAGGAAAAGTCTCTTCCTCTGATCCCGCAACAGAGGAAGACAGAACAAATGCAGAAATAAAAGGAAACGCAATGGGGCACGGGGTGTTTGCTCCAGGCATCCACCTTGCCTCGTTCCAGCCTCTCCTTGGCGAGACCCTCAAGTAGGAGTGAGGTTGGATGGGGAAAGACAGAGGCTTGAAGAGAGCAGAGACCATCTGGGAAAGCTACAGTAAGAAAGCCAGAAAGTTCATAAAAAAAATATAGGAAGTTGTGAAAGCAAGTGTCAGGAGCTGAGAATTGGTTTGCCATATGGGTACAGTTTCTTGGGATTTCTTGAGCTGTGTTTCAATTCAGAGCTTGATGAGCAGGGAGGAGCCTCGGGGTTAATACAGCTCGTCAAGGGATCCAAGCTGGGGAAGAGGTCCAGTGACTCCAGGAGGGCAGAGATGGTCCGTGGGAAGTGGGAGGAGTCCATCCAGGCATATGCACACATGTACATACACACACACACACACACACACACACACACACACACACACACAGAGTCCTCTCCTCCAACAGAGAGAACAAGGAGAACATGAGGTCCTCGTGGGAGAGAATGCTGGGACAGACTTACTTAAAGAAAGGCAAGTTTCTTACAAGATTAAGAGATGAAGTAAGGATAGAAAGAGAAACACAGTGAAATGGGACTTCCCTGCTGGTCCAGTGGCTAAGACTCCAAGCCCACACTGCAGTGGACTGGGGTTCAATCCCTAGTCAGGGAACTAGATCTCACATACCACAACTAAACATTCTACATATGAAGATCAAAGATTCTGTATGCTACAACTAAGACCTGGCACAACCAAACAAATTAAGCTTTTTTAAAAAAATATATATGGTAAAATGGAAACCACCCAAAGTATAATCAGAGAGAACATACCCCATGCTGAAACCATGTTACTAAGAAGCAGCTTGAACCAAGATCTTCTTGGCTGATCCTAGTCTAGTCTACTCGTCTGGAGCTGGAGCTGGTAAGTTGAGGTCAGCCCACAAATTTACCTCGGTCACCTGACTTGTGCGTCTGATATCCCAGGCTCAAGGAGAACGGTTATGTGATAGAGATGGGGAGCTAGACTCGCTTTGGTGATACAAGAGTTAACCTCCAGTCAAGGTGACTCCGGTGGTCTGGCACCTGCCGAAAGATAGATTTTCTAAGAACAGCCTGGTGACGCGAACCCAAGCATGTGCGTGGCTCCTCTTAAAGTCACAGAGGCTTGAATTGGTTGAATCCCTTTGAAAATAATAAAATTAATGGGGTCTCTTGCATTAGAAGACTTATAGAAGCCCTGACTTTGCCAACAAAGGTCCGTTTAGTCAAGGCTATGGTTTTTCCAGTGGTCAGGTATGGATGTGAGAGTTGGACTATAAAGAAAGCTGAGCACTGAAGAATTGATGCTTTTGAAGTGTGGTGTTGGAGAAGACTCTTGAGAGTCCCTTGGACTGCAAGGAGCCATTTGAGCGGGTTATATGACTGACAATGGCCTCCCCCTGCCCTGCATGTATATTCTGGATTACACACGAATTAAAAGTAAATGTTACTGAGATTGAGTCACTAGGATTTGGGGGTGTATCTGGTAAGCACCCAGTGTTACCCTAACTCATCCAGGAACGATGATTACTTTGTGAGTGTCTCCTTGATGCCTGGCAGACTTTGGGCATGTGGCAGAGACTGAGTAACATCTGTTGAAGGAAGGAAGGAAAGGAGAAAAGGAGGGAGAGAGCGAGCAAGGAAACTGTATTTCCAGAGCCCTGTGACCATCTCGCATGGATCTAGCTTTTCTGCCTCCTACGTGTCTGTTGGCTTCCCCCCACTTCTCTTTATGCTGAAAAAAGCAGTGAAATCTGCACCTGGGACCAAGTCAAATGCAGTCCAAGAATTCATATTTTTGGTATATTTAGTTTTAATAATACCTGTGAGCTAATTAAATGACTCTAAAGCTTTTTTTATAAAAATAGGATCTTAAAAAGGCCTATTCTCAAACATGAATCACGACAGTAAAATTTTCCCCTTAATAGCATCTAATAATGCAAACAATTTTTAATCCTGATATACCTGCAGTTCTAGGCTTGAGGTACTTTGGAACTAAATAATTTAGAAAGCAAGAATATTACATACATTATACATTGTAGACATATGTGGTATTATATACATTGTACATTACAGATGCATGTGATATGATATATATTATAGAGATATGTGATATTAGACACGCTGTGAACTTCTCAGGTGGCCCAGTGGTAAAGACTCCACCTACCAACACAGGAGACACAAGAGATGCGGGTTCAACGCCTAAGTCAGGAAGATTCCCTGGAGTAGGAAGTGGCAACCCACTCTAGTATTCTTGCCTGGGAGGCTCCATGGGCAGAGGAGCCTGGCGGGTTGAGTCAGACACGAGAAGCTGAGTACAGAGACACTGTACACTGTAGATGTATGTGATACATACATTTTACATTGAAGGTGAATGTAACTGTATAGATATACATGATATTACAAACGCCATACATTGTGGATATATACAATATTACATACCTTATATATGACAGATATATGTGATATTATACACATAGTACACGATAGATGTACGATATTGTGTACCTTGTCCATGATAGATGTATGTGATATTACACACATCGTGCATGGTAGATGCATGTGACACATTGCCAGCCGAGGAATATTTATGTTGTAAGCTTCTCTACTCTGTTCCATCTTCCTTCCTGGGCACGTGGAAGACCCCCATGCAGCTCCTTGGCGGGGAGGCAGCTCCGGGTGACAAGCCCCAGGTCACGTGGGCGGAAGAGCTGTGTGTCCCTCCCGGGTGTGTGTCAGTGAAAAGCCCCTGCCTGGCCTCTTGATCCCTCTTCTCTTTGCCTACTGGATTCTGCGTGAGCAAGAAGTAAACCTCGGGTGTGTGGATCCGCTGAGATTCAGGGGTTGCTGAGTTGCCAAGGAACGGCTTAGCCTGGCCTAACTAATGCAACAGCTGAAGACAGAGTTCACACATAACCCAGGACGTGTATTTACATCCGAGGTCAGTGATCTCCAACCCTTTTGGCAACAGGGACTGGTTTCACAGAACACAATTCTCCCACAGATGGCCCGGGGCTGTGGCGGAGGGGACAGTTTTTCGGACGATTCAAGTGCATTCCATGTATTTATTTGTTTGTGTTTGGCTGTGCTGGGTCTTAACTGCGGCCTGGGGTTTTCTCCAGCTGTGGCGATTGGCGGCTGCTCTCGAGCTGTGGTGCACGGGCTTCTCATCGCAGTGGCTTCTCTTGCTGAGGAGCTCTAGGGTGTGGGCTCAGGATTTCATGGTGAGGGGCTCAGTAGCTCTGCCGCATGTGGGAGCTTCCCGGACCAGGGATCGAACCCACGTCTCCTGCACTGGCAGGCGGATTCCTTACTGCTGGGCCACCAGGGAAGCCCCTCAAGCGCATTACATCGACTGTGCACTTTACTTCTATGTTCATTACATCAGCACCTCCTCGGATCACCAGGCACTAGATCCCGGAAGATGGGGGCCCCCAGTCCTGGATGACTTACAGTCTTGTCCACTGACCTACAGCCCTCGCCCTGGGCTGAAGGCACCAAGCTCTGTATTTCAATCGCGAGATAGCAAGCAAAGGCAAGGGTTCAGAAAGGGCTAAGTGGAGTCGGTGCTCAGGGTAAAGGGTGTTGACAGGGCAAAGCTACACAATTAGGAATCCACATCCCATTCTGTGACCTGTGGGCATGGAGATTTAATCTTCTCAGTGGACCCTGTTCTGTGTTCAGATTACACTGAACAGGACCGGAAAGCCGTTCCCCCAAATAAAGGCAGGCACAGAACGCAACACAATTCAACTTCAGTCTCCGTGCCGATGAGCGTGGCAAGAGAATACACTGCTTCCCTAAATCATCTGCTCTCATAAAAAGGCTGCTACACGCCTTATTGTTTTCGCCTTATTGTTTTATTAAAGAAACAGTCTATGAAAGGCAGTTCTATTACCTTGAAAAATCTGTGTTTCTTGGGCTGATTATTTTTTCTTCCTTGACGTTAAATACTGTACTTCTTGTGACTATACTTTGAGTTTTAATCTCATTCAAATGTGATCCTTTACAGCAACTTTCTCATGGGATAACTTCCTTCCCTTTCATCTTTTTCAAATGCAGGCCAACAAAAGATGTTATTTCAACGCAAAATCTAAAGCTCAGGAGCCACAAAGGAAACCTTTTCCAGTCTCTGGGTAGTTTGCTACATTGCAGCTTTGCAAAGAAAGAAAGAAAGAAACATGACCCTCATCTGCCATCATTAATCAGACCAGGCAGAATCTGCATGTCTGTGTTACTGGGAATATTTGTATTGAAAGTAAAACGTGTCTTGGAACTGCTCTTCTCGGTAGAAGAGAAGTAACCCAGCGTTTTGACTCATTGTACAAATACAAGGTAAAGAGAAAACTCTTGATGCAAAGACTGGACA
This sequence comes from Dama dama, assembly GCF_033118175.1. Classification (NCBI taxonomy): domain Eukaryota; kingdom Metazoa; phylum Chordata; class Mammalia; order Artiodactyla; family Cervidae; genus Dama; species Dama dama. The sequence goes on along the minus strand of NC_083712.1, from coordinate 44,154,349 downwards.
GATTCCACGTATGCAATCCAGGGGGCACAGAGAAAGGCATGAGCAGACCAAGCTACAGCAAAGTGGAGTCCAGATTAGCAAGGCACTTGCTTATCATTTTCAAATTTCAACAGGCAGCAAGCACTGCCTTCAAGACTCCAGAATTACATTGTGTCTGGGTGTTTTTGCCATTATCAGTCATGTTTTCCCACTACGATTGCACCCTATAAGCACAGTTTGGAGATTTAATGGGTTAGCGAATCAGCGTTCTGCATCTCGGCTGAGACTAACGCCCAGGAAAGCATGCCAGCTGCAGATGGAGTGACTGGAGAGAGAACTGTCGCTGTGACCGCGTCCAGGTGTAACGTGGGCATCGGCGGAGGGAGCTGGACACCGCACGGTGGACGGACCGAACACCTTCCGGGAAACAGCTATGCAGATACGACTGTCGGAGGTTTGAAAAGTAAGTCTGCTGGGGCGTTCCCAAATCGGGGGAGAGATTACAGGGAATCCTAATGTCTTCAGCATTTAGAATTGAATGATTTTCAGATTCTTGTTAAACTATTCTTCAGAGAAACAATGGGAAGTTAGATATTCATCTAATAAGAAAACTCACACTTGCAGCAAGGTTCAAGGAAAATCATGGTTTGTTTCTATAAACCAGCGTCTACAGGAAAGGAAAACACATTTTCACCGGTGTTTTAGTTGCTTAACTTTCACATATACATTTCATTGTATTTTACTTGCTTAGCTTTCGCACGTAAGTACAAAATTCAGATTTTGCTTGTTTTTACATTTTATGTAGATTGTAATCTAATTGCTTAAAATTTGTCTTTTTATCTCTCATTGCATATATATTTGAAATATCAGAGCCAGATCTCATCCTACAAAAATGATTAATATCTTTCTGATTAACGCTGTATGATGATGATTTCAAGTGCCTGCATGACACTATTTATTGGTTCAGTTCAGTTAAGTAGCTCAGTCGTGTCTGACGCATTGTGACCCCATGGACTGCAGCACACCAGGCTTCCCTGTCCATCACCACCTCCTGGGGCTTGCTCAAACTCATGTCCATCAAGTCGGTGATGCCATCCAACCATCTCATCCTCTGTCATCCCCTTCCCCTCCTGCCCTCAATATTTCCCAGCATCAGGGTCTTTTCCACTGTGTTTAAGCTACAGTTCTAAGTGCTGCACATACATTATCTCATCTAAACTTTGTAGCAACTCTAATTACTATTATCCCTACTTTATAGGAGAAAGCTGAGGTATGAAGAGTTTGTAGACCAAGTGATTTTTTTTTTCTTCCAGTTAGATCTAGTGTTTTTTTTGTTTTGATTCAACATAATGATGCCTTATTAACAATAGTTCTTCAAAACAAAATTGGTTGGGTTAAACAAAAAATTATGTCATGCAAAAAAAATTGCCAGAGGTTCTGGTTCCAGGTGTGATGGAGTAAAAGCACATGCCACTCTTTCCTCTCACTGAATGCAGCTATTAAACCCAGACAGATTGCCTGACTCAGATCTTTGAAGACCTTACGAAGGAAGTATATACTAGCAGGCAGATCAGGCGAAAATGCTAGAATTAAAACTAGTGCCTGGGTTTGATCCCTGGGGTGGGAAGATCCCCCGGAGGAGGGCATGGCAACCCACTCCAGTGTTCTTGCCTGGAGAATCCCATGGACAGAGGAGCCTGGTGGGCTACAGTCCGTGGAGTCGCACCCAGCTGAGCGACTAAGCGCTGCACAGCTGAACCGAGGGTGAGTTTGGTTTCTTCTCCCCTCAGCATCCCCCGCCCCCAACCCTGAACTTGAGTTAGCTGGACTGTGCATGAGCAGACGGGAAGACTAGGAGACGCGCTCTACGTCAGGCTTGAGAAGAACTTCAAGACTTAAAAGGAGAGGAAGCTTTCTGTTCATGGGGTGGCGGGCCTAAGCGCCCTTGCTCAGTTGCTCAGTCGTGTCTGATTCTTTTCGACCAAACAGACTGTAGCCCGCCAGGCTCCTCTGTCCATGGGACTTTTCACCCAAGAATACTGCAGTGGGATCTTTCAGACCCAGGGACTGAACCTGAGTCTCCTGCATTGGCAGATGGATTCTTCACCACTGAGCCCCCTCTTAGAGGTGGAACCAAATCCAGGGCTCCCCTGACCTCCCCCCACTCCCCCTGCCACCTGGCCCCAGATGTGGTACAGCTACGGGAGTGGAGAGCTTCTGGCTAGGGGACCAAAAGAGGAGACGAGTGAACTGGAAAATATCAGAGAGACAGTGAAGAGGGAGCATCTTAGGAAACTGACCTCAAAGCTTGTTTACAAATGCGTAGGCTCAGCCTGACATGCCTGGGTACAGGTTTGGCGCTGATTAGCACATCAAAGACTTGGAGAACTGACTTAAAGGATAGACTTTACCCAGATCCCACACTGATTCCAGTGCCGCACAAGTTGGACAAATTCAATCAGCATCGCTGCAAAGGCTTTGAAAACTAACCTGACGTGGCAGCCACACACACAAAAGAGGAATTGCAGACTGAACTGAACTAGGTTGGTTATCTGTTAAAACAAAACTACTGTTCCTCATATGATTTAAACAAACCCAAGTGTCATCAAGCAATATTCAAAATGCCCATGATACAACCCCAAATTACCTGATCTTCAAAGAACCAAGGAAATCTTAACTTGTAATCAACAGACAACAATAAGATGACATAGACCTTGGAATATTTGACAAAAGACTTTAAGCAACTATTATAAAAGTGCTCAAATAAGTAACTGCCGATATTCTCAAAAGGAATATTAAATTGAACATATCAGAAAATATAAAGTAGAATCAAGTAGGAATTTAAAAAATGAAAGTAAAATAATCTAAATTTAAAAACTCAATGGATAGAAAGGAATCAGTGAAACTATCTTTCTTTGTATGTTGCATGATTATCTACGTAGAAAATCCCAAGAAATCTATAATAAAACTCTCAGAACTAATTAGGGAATTTAGGAAGATCACAAGATACAAACTATACACACACAAGTCATATTTCCATATTGTGTAACTTAAAGTGTTACATAAAATGTACAATATGTAAAACTGAACTATTAAATACAATACCATTTATTTGGGGGATAATAAAAAGTTCCAGAAATAGAGAGGGCTAAGTGTTTTATAGCATCATAAATGTACTTGATGTACACTTTAAAGTGGTTAAAATAAAACAGTGGGTTAACGATGAAATCAGAGGAAATTTTAAAATATCTTGAGAAAACTGACAATGAAAACACAACCATACAAAATCTATTGAATGCAGCAAAAGCAGTCCTAAGAGGGATGTTCATAGCTATACAGTCCTCCTTAAAAAAAAAAAAAAAAGGTAAGTACCAAATAAAAAACCTAACATACCACCTAAAAGAATTAGAAAAAGAACAAACAAAACCTAAGCTCAACAGAAGGAAGAAGATAACAAAGATCAAAGAGGAAACAAATAAAGCAGAGTCTAAACAAAACAATAGAAAAAACAGCCAAGAGCTGGGGTCTTTTTTTTGGAAGGGTAAACAAAATTGACAAACCTCTGGTGAGGCTCCCCAAGAAGAAAAGAGGACTTGAATAAACAAGACAAGAAATGAAAGAAAAGAAATAACAACCGAACTGCAGAAATACAAAAAACCGTAAGAGAATACTAAACTGGACAACCTAGAAGTGGACAAGTTGGGCGGAAGAAGCAAGTCTCAGAAGGTGACACGCTTTATGACGTTCTTGGAGAGACAAAAATATTCTATTGAAGCACAGATAAATGGTTTCCAGGGGCTAGGGGTGGAGAAAGGTGTAAGTATACAGGGACATCATGTGCTTTTTTGAGTGTGTTTGCATAATTATTTGTGTGTGTGTGTGTGTTACGTATGTTCTGTTGTTTAGTCACTAAGTCGTGTCAGACTTTTGCAACCCCATGGACTATAGTTTGCCAGGCTCCTCTGTCCATGGGGTTTTCCAGACAGTTTTCCAGGAGTGGGTTGCCATTTTCTTCTCCAGGGGATCATCCTAGACCAGCGATCAAACTCACATCTCTTGCACTGGCAGGAAGATTCTTTACCACTGAGCCATTGTGGAAGCCCTTATGTATATATGTATGTCAAAATTCATAGAACTGTACACACACACACACACACACATGCACACGGGCTAATTTTACTTTATGATAATTTTTTTAAATGTAGCCTACTCCAGTAGTGAGGACCAACTAAAATACCACCAGTACCCCCTTCCTTTTCCCTGAATTGAGGTGTTAAGCACATTGTTATAAAATGTCTCTAAAAGTTTAGAGATGTTTCTGGAAATTAAGGAATGGTGCTGGCTCCTTGCCTACATATTTTTGACGGCGAGTGACTGATCAGTACCTCAACCAGGAGGGTGACTGGGGAACACAGCGTGGAGCACACTTGGGAAAGGCAGAGTGAGGACGTGGCCAGCCCAGTTCGCCATGGCTCTGGGGATCGAGGCAAAAATCCCAGCTAGTTTCTATGACCCGAGCGAGGTTGACTGAGGGATGGGAGCCAGCAGCTCGCCCACATGATCACTTTGCAAAGCAGAGTTGCCAGCCTGAAAGGATACGGCGTGTCCTGCTGGCAGGAGCCGCAGGGAAGTTTGACTGCCCCCCAAGGGTCTCCAGGTTTCACTGCATCCGAGTTGAAGGCTGACGCAGAAAACCCTGTGTGCCACCGACACTGAAATCTCCATTTTAGCAGAGGCCATTAAAAGCAGAATGAGGGCGGTCTAAGTCACGGGCACGTCCCTCCACCCAGGCGGTACCCAACTGCAGCTGAGTCTGCACGCCCTGCCGAGAAGCAGACCAGGGAATGTGGCCCCTGAGCAGGGCCAGCGGAGGAGCAGCCACCCAGGCTGCTGGACTCTGTAGGAAGGTGGTCCAGCTCAATCGCTGCTTCTGCAGGCGGTGCTGCTCAAAGGAAAAATAGGAAAGCAGGGCGTGCCAGGCTCTGAGACTCTATCCTCACAGAACAGCAGCTGCTCCAGAACAGAAAACTAGCCTGAACGGCACGGAGAGAGACTGAAGCTTTCAGAAAAGTCTAGGATTTAAACCAGGATCAGAAGAGACTGAAGTCTTTTATTCAGTGAGATCAAACAGATCCCCCTCCCTGCCTGCCCCAGTACCTAGCGAGATTACGAGAACGAGTTTATGATCAGGTATTCAAAACCACTAAAAATGTTCTAGGCTTGTGCAGTGCTGTGTTGAGATCTTCAATCACTCCCATGACAGAAAGAAGAAAGGTTAGGAAAGAGATTCTGGAGAAAAGAAAAAGCGAGAGACTGGAAAGAAAGGACCAGTCATGGCAAGCGCCTGGTTTTCCTTTCCCTTGGATCATTTCCCTCGTTTCCAGCCTGCTCAAGTCCCTGGCAGCCCTCCGTGGCTGGCCTTCCAACCAGGGCACCCACCCGGCTGGCTTCTGTCTCCTGTAACCATGGAAACTTCTGGCCTTGCTCTGTGCCCAGCGCCGTATCCCGAGCCACTGCCCTGAGACCCGATGGGCGAATGAGCATGCATGGGCTGTGTCCCACCTGTGCTTGACTTGAGTGCCATCAACCAGAGAAGTCCTCCATGTCACTGACGTCAGGTGACAACCTCTGCATTCTAGGTGATGTGTGGAGGGCCCTGATTTCCTGCAACCTCAGGTTTTGTGGAGATGGGGTTTGTCTTCCACTTTCTGAATAATGATGGCCTAATAATGGTGAATAATGGTGGCCGAAGGAAGTGCCCGAGTTTTGATGTTTGAAGATTTAAAGAATACGTGTTTCAGGTGAATACCGGAAAACCTTTTTTTAAAAAAAGGTTTAAAATTGGAGTTTCCAAGAGGGGTAGGCGCATCTACATAATTTGCTGTCGTGTGTGCAAGCTCAGTTGCTCAGTTGTGTCTGACTCTTGGTGACCCCGTGGACTGTAGCCCGCCAGGCTCCTCTGTCCATGGGATTCTCGAGGCAACTCTGGAGTGAGTAGCCAGTCCCTTCTCCAGGGGATCTTCCCGACCCAGGGATCGAATCCAGGACTCTCACATTGCAATTGGATTCTTTACGGCTGAACCACTGGGGAAGCATGATTTTGCTGTCACTATCTCTTTTTCATTAATATGTGGAAAACTACACATGTAGAGCCTCACATGTAGGATTACTGATTCCTCATGTCTGTCATCACGGAGGCCTGGATTTTTATGTGCACCTCAACATCAGCCTGTTAATAGGACCGGCAGAGCTTGTCAGTGTCATCACATGTGTGTCCATATTGAAGCCCACTGACCGTCGTCTCATCTCACTCCTATTTTTCCCTTCTAGGATGGGATTCTCTGTTACGACTCTTCAACTATAAAGCCAACTACTGGAGGAAAGAGGGACAGGACAGGTGACGCACAGAAGCAGCAGGCCTCCTGCAAAGACTGGAGGCTGAGGAATGGCAGGTGGCTCAGAGGTGCCCACCCCGGCGCCTAGATGTCTCTGGGCAAGGCGACAACTGCCCCTTGCTGCAGGCACCTGTCTTGTACCTGCTCCGACTGGCACTTTCTTTGGTCCCTTTCAATCAGCCGCAAAGCACAGTAGGCAACTTTCATCGGCCTGGGCTTTCTCCACGGCCTTGGCAGGCTTCCCAGGCATCAGCCAGGTGCCTGCCCCCACCAGGCATCTGCTCAGCCCCTTTGTCCTCACCCGCTTCCCAGTTTCCATCACAGCATAGAGCTTCCTAAAAAAAAAAGTAAAATCATAGCTGGCAGTCTTTATAAATAAACACACACACAACCATACCACACTTATAAAACAAACAAGCCAAAAAGACAGAGTAATCTAGTTGGTCAAGAGCCACATAGATACAGAATATTTAGAGGGGAAAAAAAAGAACATGGCCAATAATTTAATTAAGACAAAATTAACAAAATAACTCAATAAGTATATTAAATCACATACTTATTGGTTGAATCATCACCTCGTGGCAAATAGATGGGAAAAAAGTGGAAGCAGTGACAGATTTTATCTTCTTGGGCTCCAAAATCACTTCAAAGGATGACTCAGCCATGAAATTAGTAGATGCTCCTTGGAAGGAAAGTTATAACAAACCTAGACAGCATATTAAAAAGCAGAGACATCACTTTGCCATCAAAGTCCATATAGCCAAAGCTATGATTTTTCCAGTAGTCATGTACAGATGTGAGAGTTGGACCATAAAGAAAGCTAAGCACCAAAGAACTGATGCTTTCAAATGGTGATGCTGGAGAAAACTCTTGAGAGTCCCTTGGACTGCAAGATCAAACCAGTCAATCCTAAAGGAAATGAGTCCTGAATATTCATTGGAAGGACTGATGCTGAAGATAAAACTCTAGTACTTTGGCCGCCACCTGATGCAAAGAGCCAACTCACTGGAAAAGACCATGACATTGGGAAAGACTGAAGGCAAAAGGAGAAGGGGGTGGCAGAGGATGAGATGGTTAGGTAGCACCACCAACTCAATGGACATGAATCTGATCAAACTCCAGGAGATACTGAAGGACAGGGAAGCCTGGAGTGCTGTAGTCCATGGGGTTGAAAAGAGTCAGATATGATGTAGAGACTGAACAAAACAGTGTTAGATCACAAATATTGGGCTTCAATCAGGAGGAGACAGATATTACTATTGTGCTTGTCGGCTGGTGAGTTTGTTAGATACGAGTTAAAAATATCACTTTGCAGACTTTACTCACCATGCTCACGAAACTTGGAATGTTCTCCCACCCCTTATTTTACTTTTATTTATTTTTATTTTTGGTTGTGCTGGGTCTTCTTTTCTGTGCTTGGGCTTTCTCTAGTTGCGGCAAGTGGGGGCTTCTCTTGTTGCGGCACATGATCTCTAGGTGCAAGGGCTTAGTTGCTCTGTGCCCTGTGAAATCTTCCCAGACCAGGGATCAAAGCCCTGTCCCCTGCATTGGCAGGTGAATTCTTAACCACCAACCACCAGAGAAGTCATCTTATCCTTTATTTTAAACACCTCTTCCTTCAAAGTCATGTCCCATCTCCTCCCCAAACTTGGCAATAACATAACTTCTCCCCCATCCCGGGTAAGATTCACTGCATCCAGTGATGTAGGCTGACCTACATGCCCAACTTGCCCTCCAACGTGTCTTCCCGAGAGACCCGCAAACTCCGTGGGGACAGTCACCATTCCCGACACTTGCCCTGTTTCCTTCATTGCACCTCGCACATCCAGGGCACGAACAAACTCAATCATTTGTTAAATCTTCAAGCTTGTGACTGTGCCATGTATCTCTCTGAGTAGACAACCAAAAAGAAAATGGAAGGGCCGATGACCCTGGACACAGGGGTCCCTCGAACGGCAGAAGGGGAGTGGCCAGTTCACGTGCTGAGTCTCACAGCCCCGCCTCGAGCTGCGCTGCGGTGGCCCTCACTCTGCGCTGGTGGGTGGGGGGGAAGATGGGTAGAAGGTGGTCTCTTTCCTCGGGATGCGGCAACAGACCAGCAACGAATCACTGTTTCCCCAGCCTTACCCCCTTTCACACCATCTGCCCAGTTTTTGTTGCATGTGAATAACATCTGTTCAATTCCTAACATTTTTTAATGGAAATGGTTTTAAAGGGAATTTTCAGAATTACTATCAATAAATGGCAAACCAGTATCATTTTCTGGAAATAGAAGGTATATACTAATATTCTGTAAAATAGTAATGTATAACTTTTAAAATGAAAATAATGAAGTTGTGTTACTACCTAAGGTCCACACTTTTGGAAAACATCATACTACATCAAAATCCACACTGACCAATAAGATAGATTAGCCTGTACTTCACATAGATGTTACTATATACCTATGTGGGGACCCACATTTGAAAAATCAATCTTTTTGAAGAAGTCATATTTATCTGATTTGATCTGCTTTGCCTCAAATGTCAGAGAAAAGAATATTTTCTACCATTCAAAAATTAGTCAAGAAAAAAATCTATTAGGGCTAATAGATATTCAGTAAAAACCAACAACAACAGTTTCTGAATACAGGAAAAATGAAGTCTTTATTAATCTGAATAGTATTTTCTAAATTGGGCATTCTAGTTAGCTGACTTTAGTTACAGCTTACCAAGGGTTACCAGACAATAGTTTAATTTTAACGGTGACTGGTAAAAATACTTTTGAAAATATGAAGGAATACTTTGCTATGTTTCGCTGATGATCTGTGATGCTGTGGGGGCCCAGGCTAAATCATTTCAATGATCTCCATTTCCTGAGCACCTGTTCCAAGTGACCCTCAGCTTTACTGCCGGGATTTCATTCTGCAAACCCCACATTACAGCGAGATAGGTACTGTCATCCTCTTTATGCAGATGGACGAATTGAGCCATCAAGAAATGCAATAACTTGGCTGGAGACAAAAAGTGACAGGGACTCTCAGCCACACCCATCTGATTTCAAAATTCACGTCTTAATCCCAAGGGTAGCGGAACGGGCTTGCCCAGCACCCAGCCTGAGGTGCACTGCCAACGTGACACTCCTTGTCTTAAAATGACTGAGTTGGGTTTTATTTTTCTTTTAACACTTTGTAATCTGCCAATTTCCCTTAAGCCTCAGATACAATATAAAAAGTAATTCAAGTTCATTGAGAACTCCAGGTGACTGAACTCTAGCTAATTAAGCTTTAAGAGTATGTAATTCCTAATAATTAAAGATGCTTTCATGTGCGCTCAGAAAAAGTAATATTGGACATGGTCATGCTTAAATTGCTTCTTTTGAAGTTAAGGTGGAAACGTTTTAATGACACTGGAGGAATCTAAACGTGGCCCAGCAGACCCTTCTCCTGAATGTTTTGAAGTCTTCCTGAGTCAAGAAATGTCCAGGTTAACCATGTACAACTACTCATGTGTCAGGACGAAAAGTCCACCTCCCCACCATTACAGTAAATTTCCTCCCCACCATTACAGTAAATTTCCTCCTACATTTCTCCTAAATATGTGATTCCTAGAATTGAGGGGAAAGAACTTGCTATAATCCATGCCTCTGTGACTTTGGATAGAATTATTCTATTATTAAAACAGCGAACATCTACTCTTATTGCCACCCAGCTGACACCAGGTGGAATTGCATTAAAATCGTTACAGAGTTTTCTTACTTGAGGCTTATTAGAAAATTAGGTTACACAACCCATCCCACTTCTGAGAAAATTTGACTTGAAGGTGATTTTACTTCTCATAAATTCCAGTAACCTCTTGACTGTACAACCACTCCTGAATCAGAAAGCAGTTTTTCTTTCACAAACACGTTACCATCTTTGGGACAGAGGGACAGCACAGCACTGGAGCCTCCTTGCAACGTCAGCTCATGGGGCCCGTGAGCCAGCCTGGGGCCTGCCTCCCACCTCTGTCCCAGGCTCGTCCCGGCTCCTTCCTATGGACTCAGCCGAGACTGGGGTACAGCTTCCTGCGCCCACATCTAGGGCTTCTCCAACTAGCTGGGAGGGCGTGGCTGTCACCTCTTGTGCCTTGATGTCTTCTGTCTGTAAGCAGAACGACCCACTCCACTTTTCTTGCCTGGGAAATCCAGTGGACGGAGGAGCCTGGCAGGCTGCAGTCCATGGGGTCGCAGAGTCGTACACGACTCAGTGACTGAGCACATATGCACAGAAACTATAAAAGATCCTGTTTGATGGCGTTCTTGTGAAGACAAAATGAAACAATCCATATAACACCTGTGCATATATAATGGCATATATGATGACACATATTAGTACATGTTAGCTCTTATTACTAACCTGGAGAGCCCTCTGGGCAAGAGGTTTTTCCCACCCACTCAGACCAGGTCGGGTACCCCCACTACACATGTCTACAGCATCTTGACCATCCTAGTAACACATATCATGCTTTTAACGACCCATACGATGCCTGTCTTTTCAGCTAGATTTTATACACTGCAGAGGTAGGTCTGTCTTTTTTTTTTTAAATCCCTAGCATCTGGCACAGAGCCTACAACTGAAAATTTGTTAAGTGAGTGAAAGTTGATTGCAGAAGCTGTGAGATGGATGAGTTCTTTGGGCAGACATTCAATTGTCAGTTTTAAAAACTGACAGGAGCTATGAATTGAGAGGAATTTGTAGGGTGCCACACCTCAGTTTGTGACATAATTTGAAAAAAAAATTAATAACAGTAGTGGTACCTAAGTTTTCCATACCCGCTCTGCTTTATACCTATTACTCCACCTCAGAGGCTCACAGAATATGAAAACTGGAAGACACGCCAGAGCCATCTCATCCAAAGCTTCACGTGAGAGATAAGGAAACAGAAGGCCATCACTTCACCCAGAGTCACCGCATCCTCCAAAAGCCTCCCACAGACAGGGCACCGGGGAAGCCCTTGGACTCTCACCACGTGTTCTATGATTCGAAAGCTTGAATCACAACTTGTGCGGGGATAACTGTGCGTGTATGCTCGGTCCTGTCCAGCTCTTCACGATTACAGGGACTGTAACCCACCAGGCTCCTCTGTCCGTGGGGTTTTCCAGGCATACTAGAGTGGGTTGCCATGCCCTCCTCCAGGGGATCTTCCCGACCCAGGGATCAAACCTGCGTCTCCTGCATTGTAGGCGGACTCCTTACAGCTCAGCCACTGGGGAAACCTACGAGGGGATAAGAAATTGCACAAAAAGGGGCAGATGGAGCTAGAAGGGAGAACAACAGTTTGATGTTCCAGACAAGTGGCAATGCTCCAGGCTTGGGGTGAGAGCTTTGTCTTATGCTGAAGTGAACCACAGACCCCGGAGCCTTGCAGGCAAGAGCTGCCCTCTAGGGACCCACAGCAGTCGCCAGCGGGCAACTCATCTCCCTGGTCTGAGCCAATGGGTGCCTGCTGGGCCCACCGACTTTGGCCCGCTGTGTATTGTCCGTCCAGCTTGGAGAAGTTTGCCCAGCAATCTATCCCTTCTGCCCACTGCAGACACCTCCCTTTAGCTTCCCAACAGGGAACACCCGGGTCCGAAGGAAAATCCCTCCATCGGTTGGCACACAGGAAATGCCTTCTGAAAATCACGTGGAAAGAAAGAGCCTCCCCACATTGAACATTGGGTCCACCCATTCATGACTCAGGTCCACACGCTGGGGACACAGGTGCCCCAGTTTTGGCTCTTCCGAGGCCTCAGATGGTGGATACCTACCTGGCAGAGCCCCCAGAACACCTGAGCAGAGTGGGTGGCCCCCAGGGATGCTTAGTATCAATAACAGCAGAGTTGAAATGGGTGCCGCCAAGCTCAGGGACTCTTTAAAAATAAAGTCACACTCAGAAGAGTCTTTAACTCTCACTTTAGTCCTGGACTCCTTGGAAAAGACCCTGATGCTGGGAAAGATTGAAGGCAGGAGGAGACGGGGACGACAGAGGCTGAGATGGTTGGATGGCATCACCAACTCAATGGACATGAATTTGAGCAAACTCCAGGAGTTGGTGATGGACAGGGAGGCCTGGTGTGCTGCGATCCACGGGGTCACAGAGAGTCAGACACGACTGAGCGACTGAACTTAGTCTTGGACAGCAAGTGGAAGGCGGTCCAAGTGCCTCAGTGCAGCCACACACGGAACCCCTGGGGCCGGCTCGCTGTAACCACGAGGACGGGGCGGCCTCTCTTCTCTCTGGCCCCTCTGCTTCCTCTGAGGGCTGCTCTGGACCCCTGAGCCTTCCAGGAAGTCTCTCCCACCTTCCGTATCGCTGTCCTGGGTCCCCTGCCCCCAGTCCTGGATATGCTTCATCACTGTGTAGAAATGTCCAATTTTCCATCACACTCAGCCCACAGCTCCCAGGGGGACATGTCACACACCCTGAATTAACACCAAGCTAATGTTGGGCAAGTTGTTCTGAACGGTCTAAACTCAGCAAAATAATAGCTACCGGCATCATAATTACTTTCAGCAGCTTGAATGCAAATGTCGTTAAATCTTTACTACAGTTGTAGTCAATGCCATTCATTTTCATCTGTAGTTTCAAAGAATTACACAGGGGAGCTTTACAATTTCATATGAATGATACATCGTATACATGCTGTGGGACCTACCGGCCTGTGAAAACCGTGTGAAGCAGTTTCCACAAGGGCTTAGCCTGCTTGAAAAAACTTAAGAACAAAGCTTCATTCTTCCTAAAGGGGAAGGAAAGGGGACTAAGAGATTAGGAAGAGAGGGCAGCCAAGGAGCCAGCCAGACTCAATGGAAGTGCTTGAGCAGAAGCTGGACTTCTGCAAAATGCAACAAATTATGCACACATTAAGAGAAAGGCTGGGCAAACGTGGATCCCACCTTCAAGTACTGCAGGTAAGATTCTCACATAAATACTTGAATCTGAGTTGCAAGTCTCAGGGCAGTCTATCATAATACCTGTAATCTAGACCTGTATCTCCTTTGGGCGGGAACCATGCTGACTGCTGATATCCACTCTAAGAAGACACCATAAAAAGAAAATTCACAACAACGGAGGGCGCAAAGAAAGTAAGGTCAGAAGAGCTAAGTCATTTGCCCAAGGTCACTCAGCCAGTGGACTTCAACACCAGCCCCAACTCCAAACAAGGGCTGCGGGGTAAAACACAGTATACCACTTAAGATTGAATTTCAGATAAAGTAAAAGTCGCTCAATCGTGTCCAACTCTTTGCGACCCCATGGACTGCAGCCTGCCAGGCTCCTCTGTCCATAGGATTCTCCAGGCAAGAGTACTGGAGTGCGTTGTCATTCCCTTGTCCGGGGGATCTTCCCCCACCCAGCGATCAAACCCAGGTCTCCCTCATTGTAGGCGGATTCTTTCACATCTGAGCTACCAGGGAAGTCCTTTTACAGCTCTTTTAGATAAACAGCAAGTATTTATACTAAAAAGTGTTAAGTATGTCTAAAATATTGCTATTTTTATTTGCTAAATTTGGCAACCCTTCTCCAAATCTCATCCTTGAAAGCTTACTGTTACGTACAATGGATTTCTGGTTAGGAGTGATATGGCCTATTGCCAACATGTGAGATTGTGATCGAAATATATCTTCGATCTTGCCAACTGTTTCTGGCCCAGAGTGCCTAATACCCTTGGAATTTCCTAAGGGAGGTGATCCAAGGAGGCACGCTTTGTTATATAAATGAGATGACTCAGGGGACCTTCCTAAGGAGGGGGCTGGTGTCAGAGGAACTAACTGATCCAAGCTGAAACTTCCGGTCCCTCCCCCACCCTACCTAGGGAGAGAAAGGGGTTGAAGTCTGAGTTCAATCAATGATTTAATCAATTGCACTTTGCCACCAAAAGGCTGGGTTCAGAGAGCTTCCCAGCTGGTGAACACTTGGAGGTCTGGGGGAGTGGCACCCCCAGAGATCATGGAAGCCCCACGCCCTCTCCCCGGACCTTGCCCTCTGCACCTCTTCCACCTGGCTGATCCTGAGTTATGTCCTTCATCATAAACCAATGATCTAGCAAGTGGATGTTTCTCTAAGTTCTGTGAGCCGCTTGAGCACGTTAACTGAACCTGAGGCAGGGGCCCACTGGAACCTCCCACCTATATAGCTGGTGGATCAAAGGCACCAGTGACAGGCTAGGCCTGTGAGGTATGTCCGAGGGAGGGCAGGGGCAGTCTTACAGGACCCATCCCTTAACCTGTGGGATCTATGCCATCTCCACGCAGGCAGCATCAGAACTGAATTGTAGGCACCCAGCTGGTGTCTGAGAATTGCTCAGTTTTCATAGGCCAGTAGGTCCCATGGCATGTATAAGATGTATCATTCATATTAAATTGAAAACCCTCCCCACGGTGGAATCTGGAGCAGAAAAAGACCTTGTTATTAAATAAAATAGGTGCACCAGGCCTGTTTTAGAAGAATCATAGTGGCTACAAGAGGCATAGACAAAACTGTCATGTAAGAGATTATTTGTTTTTAATATTTGCTCTGTTAAACACAAGGCAAGGGGCCCCAAATGGAATCACTTAGGCTGAGCCTCCCATCACCAAACCCAGACTTGACTGCAACTTCAGCCTCTCCCAGGGATGGAGTCTTAAACTAGTCCATCGGGATCACCTGGTCAGCACTAGTGAGGTCATCTGCCTGAGGGACCCCTGCACCCCCTTCAGGACTGACCGCAACACACACAGCCCACAGTTTACTGGTCTAACTTCCTCCTTCTCTCCCCTTTGTGCCTGTAAAAGTCTTTCATCTTCTGCAGCTCCTTGGAGACCCTGTCCATCTGCTTAGACGGGATGCTGCCTGATTCATGAAATCGTTGAACGAAACACTAAGATTTTTACAATTGACTACATTGAATCTTGTTTTTTGATGGTTCTGAAGGTGGTAAGCCTTGTAATGTTTAAATCTTTCTCCTCAACACCATCAGCAAAATCATTTGAGCATCCGTTCCCCAAATATACATATTTGTACATGATTGATGTGTTAATGTGCTCATATTAATATACCTTGCACATTTTGAAACACAAAATAAAAATTTTTAAGGTAAGATATAAAAATACAGAAGGAGTACCACCTCCTTCTTTCTATACCCAATAGATTGTCCTGCCCACCCACTTTGGACACTGCTGCTACACTGTGCTTAGTTGTGTCCCACTCTTTGTGACCCAAGGGCTGTAGCCCACCAGGCTCCTCTGTCCATGGGATTCTCCATGCAAGAACACTGGGGTGGGTTGCCATGCCTTCCTCCAGGGGATCTTTCCAACCCAGGGATCGAACCCAGGTCTCCCGCATTGCAGGTGGAGTCTTGTTTTTTTTTTATTTTTAAATTGAAGGATAATCGCTTTACAGAATTTTGTGCTTTTGTGTCATACATCAACGAGAATCAGGCCTACTGTAAGGTAAGCCCTGGACACCGCTAGACACGCTCAAGACTCGTAATAACTAAGATTTAGTGAACATCTACATGCAGTTTTCTCCCGGGGTCCTTGCACCAGTTCACCAGCCCCTATTTGCCTTTGGTGAACACCGGGGTGAGGGGCTACTTCAGAGGTTCGGGGACCCCTTGTGTCCCACCCTGATCCGCTGAGACCTGCAGAGCCACGCTCTCATGGCCAGGCTGCCTGTGAGGTATTGTGGGGGGAGGAAAAGAGGGGGGCAGGGGTACTGCTGCTGGAGGCGGGGGTGTCGCACCCCCACTTTACTGAAGAAACTATGGGTGACATTTGCCTGCAGCCACACAGTCAATATGCTGGCGTTGGAATCCGAGCCCTGATCACAGGATATGCGCTTCTTCCTGTTTCACCATATAGTCTAAGATACCTCTGAACTGGAACCCAAGTATAAATTTAAAAAAATAAAATAAAAACGACACTGGAACGAACTAAGCAGACTTGAACCCAGAGTACCAACAGAGTTTTATCCAATGCATTTGTGTAAAATCCAAATTTTCTTTCACTCTTTTTTTTTTCAACTCTAGGTAGACGCGGCCTAAGTGTTTTTTGAGTATGTGGTCTAACAATGAAAACCTCTTCAAAACATTCTTGAGGGGCAGGATCCTTAAATAACAGGGACTTGTCCACGGGAGTTTTCTGTGCTGGGAACGCAGGTCCTGTCAGGACTTTCCCATCCGTCAGACACACTGGGGAGCGGTCCCGGGTGTCTGGGGAGCCGGCAGGGAAGAAGGGAACGCGGTGTCTCCCCAAGGCTGTCGAGGGGCAGCCCTGGGCAGAGGGAGGGGGAGGGGAGTTTTAATTCGGGGGGGAGGTGGGGGGAGGGGAATAAAGGGGCGGGGACGAAGCGGAGGCGGCTGTGTTTCTGAAATGCCAGGAAACAAGACTGTTGGCCAGGATATTACAGGCTTTTCTGTTCTGCCCGCCCCTTCCCAGCCTTTTCTCTAGGATCCTGAGGCTCCTGACGTCACTCTTCCACCTACAGAGAGCGCTCCTGTTTCCTACATTTCTAAGCTGAAATAATTTTCTGTTTCTCCAGGTCCCATCGGTTCTGGAGCATGAGTGATGAAATCACAAGGAATTCAGATGTTGAGTGTATATACAACAGAAATTATGATTAAACAAAGAACACATAACCCCTGTCTTTCTAGGCATAGATTGGGGGAGGGTATTCGGGCTACAGAGAGAGGGAAGCCCCCATTCCCCTCCGTGGGAGGGAGTGACTTCTGGGGCGTCACTCTTCCAGAAGCAGAGAGTCCAGTCCCCCTAGCCTGGGGCACAGAAAAAGCAGAGGGCATGGCTGGCACTGCTGGGGAAGATGCAGTTTGGAGAAGGTTCTGGAAGACACAGAACTAATCCAAGAGGGGGGTCCCCCCGAGTGTCTGCAAAGTCCATGCCACGTATGCTCCCAAGTACTTTAAATGCTCGCGGTCACTTAATCCTCATTTTCTATCAGGCAGGTCCTCATTTAACCTCTGTTTGGGGATTCTCTTGTGCTCAGCTGGTAAAGCATCTGCCTGCAATGGGGGAGACCTGGCTTCGATCCCTGGGTTGGGAAGATCCCCTGGAGGAGGGAAAGGCTACCCACTCCAGGATTCTGGCCAGGAAACGGAGGCACCAAGAGACTAAGTAAGTAACTCACCAAGGCCACCTGGAGGAAGGCGCAGGCCGCATCCCCCCTCTCACCAGAGTCTGGCTCCTGGGGCAGCTCTTCGCGGAGCCCCAGGAACCGCTGAGGGCCAGAAGCATGGGGGTTTGCAGCCGGCCTTTAGTGTGATTTTAACAGAATGAAATGGCTCTCGCTCTGAGCACGCTGATGGATTTTGATGCCTGCTACAGTCAGGAATAACTTATTTTGTTCTTTTCCTGCTGCTAACAGACTAGGAGCCTGTTTTTTCAGCAGGCGAAGACTGTTTCACCAGCAGCACAGACAGGCCCAGGAACACTGCGGGGGCAGCAGAATGGTTCTCCGGTGGTCTCGGGACTAAGAGGCCTGAGGGGTCTTAATCACCATGAGGATTCTGTCTGGGAGGGAAAGAGGCGGGAAAGCCAGTCTGCAGGTGACTGTTGTGAAGGACGTGTTCCTGTCCCAAATTTCTAAATGTCATTGTTGTTCAGGAGCCACAGAGGGACTGCTCCCAGCCCAGACCACCTGCAGCCACAGCCACCGGCCCCCCCCACCCCGCCCCCGACACTGGTCCATTCACAGAACCTCCCCAGAGGCATCCGTCTCCCTGCTTCCCTACTAGAAAGAGCTTCACTGATTGGTCCAGCACGCTCCCTTCCTGCGTCTCTGCGTCTCTTAGCAACGCCTCCCAAAGTGGCCCTGTTCAGTTGCCTTCGAGCCTGCCTCCCGGGAAAAAGAACTAGCCAGGTCCGGTTAGGATCCCTCTAACGCACAGACAGGGCACTCTGTGTCCAGACTTTCTGGTTTTGCTTTCAGATTCCCCAAGCTCGCACTAAATGATGCCTACTTTTTTTTTTTTTTCCTTTGATGCTGGAATATGTGCTTCTGTCACGGATATTTTCTTCTTTTCAGTAAATAGAGTTGACTGTTTTAAATTTATTTTTTATACTTTCAAATAGAAGATATAAACTAACAAGCCAGAAATCTTAATTTTTCAGTTTGGAAAACATTTGCGCTCTCTCTATATATATGGCCACGTAATTGTTATGTTCCTTCATAATGAATCATAAAATTCACTCCGGACTCAGGAGAAACCACAAACTCAAACCCTCTCTAAGTTCTACGAATCCAACAAGTCTTCCTCCCTTCACTCAGATGGCCCATCTCCATCAAGAATCTTCTCCCGACTAAATGGAACAGAGATGATGACTTTTCTCCTCAAATTATGATGTGCAAATAGTAACTTGCACAGCTTGCCTATTCAGCTGTTACCCTACTGTTGACCTACGCTGAGTATGACACAAAATAGTAAGCCTTTATTCTGACGTTTCTTGCATATGTATATGTCTAAAAACGCCTCTTTGCAAATATATCTGCCTGCCTCAAACATTAAGCTTAAAGTAGGAAAGGAAACTTCCGCCTCTGTTTCGTGTTTTATAAAGGACCTATGAAAACATTTAGTAAATTCTTTTAATGATGCTTAAAGTAGGTTACACGTAGTCAACAGTGTAAGTCCTACCATTACTTGTAATTGTATTTGCGTGGCGCTTTTTTCTCAAAGGGCTCTAGAGGCTATGAACGAGTTGACACAATAAACAAAGGCAGCCGATCCTCAGTGGCTCACAAAACAGAACAGAGTTGGCTGGAGAGCAGTTTGCAGAGAACTGTAAGGAAAAGCTCACTTATTAAAACAGACTGAGGATGAGAAGGGAAGATGTTGCCATGAGCTTTCTAAAATGGCCTGAAAAGTAGACTGACTTATTTAAGTTGAAAATACTAGAGGTTATTTAAAGCATGGAGTAAACCTAGTTCTTGAGGAGAACAGTTACTGCTATTGGCTGGGGTGGGGCGGGGGCGGGGGTGGGGGGGCATTCATTATTCACAAAATAGATTCAGAAAACCAGGTCACCAAGCTCAGCCAGAAATATTACTGTAATTCTTTGGCTATGGGCCCACCCAAGAACTCCTTAAATATTAGTCCAAGTCACAAGATAAATACATTTTCATAAAAACACCACTATGCTAAATTTATGACCCCGAAGATAGTTTGAAATTTTATTCTACTCTGGGTTGACTCCAACACTGACAACTACCCCTTGCTTGCTGAGTCATTAGCATGGACGCCTCACAGTTCACTGCCTGCAAATGTGAACAGGAAGGATGAGAGCACATAAGGAAAGAATAGAAAGAACTGGTCAAAGAGAAGCTCACTTGGTGTGGTTCTGTCATAATTTCAAAGTTGAGAAACGTTTAGGGAGCACCTACTATGTGCAACACATGTAATATTCAAAAAAGGGGAGTATCTATTTAAATCATAAACACTATGCACTAGAACAAGTTTAACTTTTTGAGGTTACAAACATGGAAAAGATCTGCTCTACTGTCTGTCATTAGAATGCAGGTTCCTTTGAGGAAATCTCAAATCCTTGAGTAACTGGACCTTCCTCCCAGCACCTCGTCAAATCTCTATAGTTGGAACTAAAGGACTTTGAAAAAAAAATAAAGAGCCCCCAGTGTTCAGAGGGAGTTAAGCTGTGTGCCCTCAAGTCTTCTTTGACAAGATTAGGAAGTGGGAAACAGGGGTATTCAATCTAATAACCCGCAGAGTAACTGTAGGGAGGTCGCTTCATAAACACATAGAGGCTTCCCTTAATTTCTGTGTTTCTCCTCTACTTAAAACTCACCAAAGTCTCCCACTGTACTTAGAATAAAATTCAAACTCCTTATTGAAAAGTTAGAGACCCTGTGTGCTCTGGCCCTGCCTACCTATGGCTCTGAGTAAGTTCCCCAGCAACTTATGCCCCTGATGGCCCAAAGGTACAGAGGGTCTGTCCTAAGTCTCTTCAGTCATGTCCAGCTCTTTATGACCCCATGCACTGTAGCCCGCCAGGCTCCTCTGTCCATAGGAGTCTCCAGGCAGGAATACTGGAATGGGTTGCCATGCCCTCCTCCAGGAGATCTTCCCAACCCAGGGGTCGAACCCAGGTCTCCCACATTGCAGGTGGATTCTTTACCATCTGAGCCACCAGGGAAGCCCAAGAATACTGGAGTGGGTAGCCTAACTCTTGTCCAAGAGATCTTCCTGACCCAGGAATCAAACCGGGGTCACCTGCATTGCAGGCGGATTCTTTACCAGCTGGGGTATCAGGGAAGCCCTATATTAGAGGCAGACGCTGATAGCAGCAAGAAGGAATAGGAATGCATGGAACAAACTGAAACATTACTAAAAAGCAAAGAGAACCCAGCCAGCAGATCTGAGGCATCAGGTATAGAAGCAAATGACCTCACAGATCTGAAGTTGCCAGCAAGCAAACCTGCTGTCACAGTGACTGCCCAAGTTATCAAGGGAATTAATGACGTTGTACACACATACATGTGTCTAAGGAGACAGGAAATGTTAAGTGATCTTCAGAAAAATTTTTCTCCAAAGTGCTATTTTAAAGGCCAGGCAAAATTCGGTTTTCTAAGAGAACTGATTTCTGTGGAACATGTTAGAGGACCTCTTCCTCCCCCTTCCCTCCCCCAACCCTTCCCACAGTTATAACTGTGTAGCTAACCATGTCTCCTTTAGTTTGAGCGTCTAGAAAGCGCAGGGCCAAATGTGACTTTCAAATATGGCGCTCTCTCTGCCACTGTGGCATGTTCTTTGGGGTTCCTTTCCTGATCTCAACCTGATCTTTTCTTCATCTTGACACTTACTTATATTTTCCTAGAACTGATTCTTTGTCACTAATTTACCTTCACCATCATTTTCATTTTGTGCGCTCTAATTGTGGAAGTGAAAGTGATAGTCGTTCAGTCGTGTCTGACTGTTTACCACCCCATGGACTATAGCCCTCCAGGCTCCTCTATCCATGGGATTCTTCAGGCAAGAACACTGGAGTAGGTTGCCATTCCCTTCTCCATGGGATATTTCAGACCCAGAGATCGAATCTGGGTCTCCTTCATTGCAGGCAGATTCTTCACCATGCTCTGGTTGTAGGGCACTGTAAATCCTTTATGGACAAAGATTAAGTCAGATCTCTCTGCTTATGGCATGGGATGGATGGGGTGACGTTTTAATTGTTACTTTGTCATACAGTCAGATTGAGAACTCAGTGAAGGGTGACCAAGCTCCCTGCAGATAAAATGGGATTTTCAAATGGCAGAACAAGGTAAGTGCTTGAATAGGGCCCTGGGGCTTTTTAGCTCATAATCTGCTGGAACTGGTAATTGAAAGGTTAATGCAAAATCACACATCCTGAAAACTGAAAGTTAGATTCCGAAAAGTTAAAATCGACTAAAAAATAATCACAGGAAATGTGCACAACGCGAAGGGCACCCAGAAAGGAGCCGCAGCTGCTGATTCCTTTGGAGCTGAGGGAGGCGGCCTTCCTCACCCGGCAGGCCTCGGCGGTCCGGGGCGGGGACCCTGCGGAGCCAGGGCTCTTCAGACACAGTTCAGCTCAAGGAACCATACTCTCCCCACTGTCCTTGCTTCTCAGGTCCTGTGGGGATCCAGGAGTTGCTGCAACGTTGAATCACACACGGAACCTGAAGGGCTAAGGAACCCTGCTAACCTCACCTGAGGAGGTTTCACCTAAGGACTTAAGTGTGTGTGAATCTCGTAGCATCTTACAATCTCTAAAAACCCACAAGGAGGACTTCGCTGGTGGTCCAGTGGTTAAGAAGCTGCCTGCTGATCCTGGGGACACGGGTTCAATTTCCTGTCCAGGAAGATTCCACGTGCCGCGGAGCAACTACGCTTGTGAGCGACCACTACTGAGCTTGCACACCAGGGGCCTGCACTCCATCACCAAAGAAGCCACCTCCCTGGGACCCAACGCAGCCATCAATGAGTGCGCAATTCTTTTAAAAAAGTCTTTGGATTAAAAAAAAAAAATCCAAAGGAAAAGGGGAAAAAAAGCCTTTGAAAGAGAAAACTTGCCATATTATGCCCAGTAGCATATATTTATAGGTTTATAAACAGATTTATAAGTTTATAAATCTGTTTATAAACCACATCAGGCAGTAATTTGAATCTAATATATTGCTTGTTCAGGGACTCTTTTGCTTCTCAAGTGGCACAGTGGTAAAAAAAAAAAACCCACCTGCCAAGGCAGGATCTCCTGCAGGAGACTCAGGTTTGATCCCTGGGTGGGGAAGATCCCCTGGAGGAGGGCATGGCAACCCACTCCAGTATCCTTGCCTGGAGAATTCCACGGACAGAGAAGCCCGGCGGGCTACAGTCCATGGGGCTGCAAAAGAGTTGGACAGGACTAAGCAACTAACATTTTCACTTCACACTTTCACTTCAGGGATTCTTTTAAAAAACCTCTCTAAAAGCTACAAAAACTGGCCTCCCTAAAATCTGAGAGGGCTCAAGTAGGACATTTATACAAAGCAGCGACTTTATAAGCTGTAGGTGAGACTCCCTGAGAGTGTCTCTGTCACCTACGGGGTTGGCTGGCCCCAGTGGTCCCCTTCTCTGCAGGTCAGTTTCTAGAACCTTCCCTCCCGCAGGTTCACGGGGCTGTAACAGACTCGGGCTCTCGGTAGACCTGACCTCACCATGGGCACTGCCTCGGGCCCTGCACCCACATAGCAGGCTGGGTGGACACCCCCGCCCCCAACCTGCACTGGACGGAGAAGCCTCTTCACGGACAGGGAGGCAGGCCCGAGGACCCCAGTCTCCAATGAGAGGAGATGGAAACCTGGGAATGGGGGGGCGACTGTGTTCCTCTCGGGGAGTAGGGAGGAGAGGGAGCAGACTTGCAGAAGGAGAAAGAACCAGTCCGAGAAGGGCAGGCGGGGAGGGCACAGGGCAGCCGGCGGGATGAAATGACACCTGGAGCCTCCGGAGCCCTCAGCGGGGGGCTCTGAGACCCAGCTGCACCTCCACGCGGGCCCACCCGCCCAACACTTGCAGGCAAGGATGCTTCTGCTCGTGAATTCCCCTCTCGGGCGTGAAGTGGCCTTGAGGGTTTCTATCACACACAACCAAGGATCCTAGCTAATCTCCTAGCAACAGAGCACTTCTGTTCAAGGGCACAAATCGGGACAGTTAAAGTGAGGCAACAGCTGGAACGGATTCCAACTGGCTGAGTGAGGACCAGCCTCTTTGTCGTTCTGGGTCTCAGTTTTGGAATCCATTTCCAGTATCCACTTCACTGAGTAATTGACTCTTGGGACTAAAAACACCAATACCTTTCAGCAAATGTATTTCCGTTAAACATGGGAGGAAAACTAAACACAACTCCTGCTTCCCTGGGGGCTCAGACGGTAAAGCGTCTGCCTGCCATGCGGGAGACTGGGGTTCAATCCCTGGGTCAGGAAGATCCCCTGGAGAAGGAAATGGCAACCCGCTCCAATACTCTTGCCTAGAAAATTCCATGGATGGAGGAGCCTGGTGGGCTACAGTCCATGAGGTCACAAAGAGTCAGACACAACAGAGTGACTTCACTTTGATAAAAAAAAAAAAAACTCAATTTAATATTTTCTCCAAATACTCTCAGGCCAAACCTAATACTTGACAAGTGCTATCAATATTTTGTAAAAAAAAAAAAACAAAAATTAGCACTTGAGATTGGAAAACAGGCTATATGTTGGTGTACAATGTTTTAAAATGAGTTTTTAGCTCCTCTTTATGCTCTGGATACTGGAGAGGAATCTAATTTAACCAACAAAGGAATTTCCCAACAGTAGGGACTTCTAAACATGATAGACTTTTAGGGATTTGTCATCAAAAGCTGTCCTTTGGTGGATTTGTCACAAACCCGAGTGCAAATGGATTGGCAAGAATTTAGAATCCTGAGCTAGAGAGTAGGAAACTAGAGTCTGATCTCTTCATGTTGCAGGAATTTAGACCCAGACTGAAAGAGAACACCTTTACTCAGCTCATGTGAACCAAATTACTTAGCTAACTTGAACCAGACCCTGGGTCCCAGCTCCCATGGCAAATCTTCCCTCCACATCTTGGGGGGAACCACGTCAGGTGGTCCACGTGCTCTCTGCCCTCTTCTCCCATCAGAGTGCAGAAGAGGGTGTGGTTCCATGAGAGTGGTCCCCGCATACTGACCACAGGACGTCTGTGCGAACGTCAAAGGGAGGGGTAAGGACAGAGAAAGAGTGAGAGAAGGTTGTCATGGGAACGCGGAGGCAAACCACAAGATGAAACAGAGCTGAAGCCCATTCTGCTACCTCAGGCTTTGTTTATCCAAGTAAGACATCAAGACATCTATGTCAACAGCCACGCAGGGTAAAATAGACTAAATATAAGCTTTTGATTCCAATCAGTACAGTCTTCTGAACAGTAAAATCCCCCTTTAAAACGGCCACCACTGCACATTTATCTACATCGTTGTTCAAATTACTATATGGCATTTGTGTAAGCTCTCTTTGTTCTAGCTTCTTTTAAAAAAAATTCTAAAAAAAAAAAATTCTACATCGCTCCCCAAGAATGATGACTATAAAGGCAGGATTATCTAGAATTTTATCATTCTGTGCGCGGAACAGTTTCTAAACTGACAATAGGCCAGAAAAGTCAAACAGGCTTGAGGAATTAAACATTAACTCCAGATGAGATCAATGATTCCTCCTGGGAGAGAGGTATATACCTCTCTGGGGGTCAGTATTCAACTTCAGAAAGGAGTTGAATGAAAGGAGTTTCATTCAACTTGTCATCCGGTCAGAGAAAGAAACATTAGCCTTTAGCGGAGAGGCAGCAGACAACTGTGGCCCTAAATGTTGTGGGCGATCTGTGTTAATGCCCAAAGAAGGCTCTGACTCTATCACTGGGTGTTAACCCCGCTCCCAGGGTTCATTCATTCAGCTGATTGTGAAGTGCGAATCCTGTAGAGAGCGTCCCCTGGCTGAAATTCCACATTGCCCGAGACGTACAAGTCCACTGCATGTAGCTTCCCTGCCGTGAGGCCCTTTGACAAAATAATCTTTAGAGACGAGATGAAGTTAGATAAGTTTCATCCTTTTACTTCATTCCCTTTCTGGATCTGACGATTCATACTTATCTTAGAAGGTCAGAGCTGGAAAGGCCTCAGGGGTCAGACGGGGTAGCCTCGCTTTGCTCAGTGAGTCGTCAGGGTGCTTAGCTAGTTGGTTGGCAGAACCAGAGCTTTATTTCACTCCCCGAACCTCAGTGCCAGGGACCTTTGCTCTAAATAGGAACTCTCGATCAAAAATGTAACATACTTCACAGACATATTTCGGACCCCGGTTTTGTTTCAAGGCGAGACACAGAGGGTTAAAGCTATTCTTTCCGGTCTGCCATGTATACATGGACCCCCTCCCCCTTGCCCTCAGCACCTCAGGGAATGACTGTCCCCCACGTTCCCGAGGGCCTGACCCCCAAACCCAGGGGAGACCCTGTCCATCCTGCTCACCCTCACCCTTCTAAACCCTAAACACTCCTAGCGGCTGGTGAGGAAAACTCAAAAAACTGATTTTTGTGAGAGGGGAGAGGAAGAGAGAGAGGAAAATCAAAATAAAGAGGTAAATTTGCTGGAAAATTTAAAGCTATAGGTGGGGTTTGTAGGCATGGGGCTTGACATCTGGGGGCAAATTTTTAATATTACTTACTGCTAATTTTCTAATGTCATCTACACACCAAAACTCATTGTTATTTCAAAGCATAAAATACATAAGATAGGAAGACTTAGTAAAACACAACAACAACAGCATGGAAAATCCCCAAAATGATTGTAGAGGAAGGTTTTTTTTCCTTTTTCGTTTGAATTGTGTCTGTTTTCTGCGTCTTTATATCATTAGACCCAGACTTGAGTCACACATCACCAAGGCCAGGTCACTAGACCTGAGGATCCCGAGGCCCCTTCTCCCAAGCCCCAGACCCCCCAGTCCCAGGGGCGGTGGGCTGCCTGCCAAGGAAGGCAAGGAGAGCAGGGCTCCAGCCTCCGCAGGGACCCCAGGAACTCTGTCCCCGTCACTGCTGTGTCCTGGCCTTGGGTCACTGACCACGCTCCAGCCTCTGTCTCCACATCCACGAAGTGGGCACAGTGATACAGTGCAGCCTCACAGCGTTGAGAGGCTCTGATCAAAGGGGGCCATGTTCCGGAAGCCCCCCACGGGGCATAGAGGGCTGCAGTCATGGTCACTGAAGCCCAGTCACGGTTTGAACGAGGGACTAAGGGATTTGTGTGCACACACTTGGAAAGATGGAAGTCAGCATGGATGCGAGGATGGGAATCCCTCACTCTGGACTCCATCTGTTTCAACAGTGAAAGAATGTGTGCTAACTCACTTCAGTCATGTCCAAGTCTTTGCAACCCTATGGACAATAGCATGCCAGGCTCATCTGTCCATGGGATTCCCCAGGCAAGAATACTGGAGTGGGTTGCCATGCCCTCCTCCAGGGATCTTCCTAATCCAGGCACCGAACCCGCATGTTTCCTGCATTGGCAGGCAGGTTCTTTATGACTAGCGCCACCTGGGAAGAATAGACTTGGCTATTTAGAGTGCAATGAAGAAGAAATTTGACACTTAGGATCTAGACTTGTCTGCTTGATACCAGGACCTCCATCCTATGATACACACGTAGGAAAATACTTTTGCTTCCATATAAGCAACACTTCACTTTAATAAATGTAGTAAATCTTTTTTTTTTTTTTTTTGACTGTGTCATGCAGCATACAGGAATATTAGTTCCCCGACCAGGGATCGAACCTATGTCCCCTGCACCGGTGGTACAGAGTCCTAACCACTGGACCACCAGGGAATTCCCAATAAATGGAGTAATTGATCACATTTCTATGCGTGTATCCAGTGAAAGGCCTCTCAACTGATGGCTCACAAGAAATCTGCTACCACTTTGCTGTGACCCGAACAGCTAAATTCCAACGCAAATTCAGATTGGGCAGTGCTCAGGCACTAATCTGTCAGACCCAAGGGCGTGTCACGTGCCCAGGGTGGGGCAGGTGGAAACCTCACTCTGCTGACTTTTCCCTTCTCTAACACCCAAGACAGGCAGAGTCACTTGGCTGGTAACAGCCCCAAACATCTGAAGGACTTGTAGTTCTGAAGGCTGACTTCCAGCTGCTTCCCTGGTGATTCAGAGGATAAATAATCTGCCTGTAATGCGGCAGATCCGGGTGTGATCCCTGGGTTGGGAAGATTCCCCTGGAGGAGAAAATGGCAACCCACTCCAGTATTCGGGTCTGGAGAATCCCAGGGACAGAGGAGCCTGGCGGGCTACAGCCCATGAGGTCACAAAGAGTCAGACGCAACTGAGCGGCTCACACTTCACTTCTTCCCTGGGGCAAAGAGCATCACACCATGTGACCGGCTCGGTCGAGGCTAAGTTTAGCCCTGCTTTGTCCCCTGACCCTGATGTCCCTCGCTGACCCCTCTGACTCCATGGTTCCCGGTCCTACCTGGTCTCAGGGACCCTGCTTCTCTTCCCTCCCCTAAGACACGGCGACTGACAGACCCTCACTGGCCCCACAGCAACTGCCGGGCAGCTGGGTCCACAGTGTTTTCTGATGAGAAAACTGAGAGCTCTGGCAGTTTGCTCAAGGTTAGGACTTGAACCTGGGGTTTCCACCTTTAGTCAGGAATCTTGCCATCCTTGCTTTAGACAGACCAGATGTCTGGGGGCCCGTTAGCACACGTGGCTAAAGGGGGCAAACGAGGCAGAACCTGACCCATCTGGACCAGCTCCCCCAGTGCCTCTCCCGAGAGAACTGGCAACAGCTCTGGGGCCTTCTTATCACCCGGAAGATGGAGGAGAAAGGAGGGGAGGAGGAGCTCTCAAGTCATCAGAGTGGCCTCGAAGTACACAAACAACTCCCCGTGACCCCGGATTCGGAGCCTGGGCTCTGACGCAGGGATGTGCCATTCCTCTTAAATCCCTGTAGGAAATGCGTGATACAAGCACTAGGATGGAATGTAAACCGTTTCCTAAGGAAGCACACTCGCATCTCTCTTCTTCCCAGAGTTTCGCTCCAAAGAGAACTTGAGCTCATCCTCTCTCCCTGATTCTCCACCATGACTCTACCGGCTGCCTGTTAAGAGGAAAGGGGCAAGGAGAAGCCCCTAGAAGCCCACAGGAGAGAGACAGGGGCTCCAGATGAAGCCCACGCCTTGGGAGAGGTTCCCTCCTGATGTAAATTCCATCCATTTCTCCGGTGACTTTCCAGGGAGCTCCCCTCCACGGGGACCAACCACACACTCCAACAGGAGGGCCCCTCCTCCACCCCTTCCCACCACCCCTTCCCCTGACACGCGTCTTCACCCTCACTGCCTGTGTGCAAAGTATAGCAGGTCGTCCACGCTATCAGGAAAGGAAACACAAAAGCGTACCTGTCAGTTCTGTCCACCCATTCTGGGATTGGGACACCTGAGCTGGATGGAGCTGGGAAGATGGGCTCAGACACCAGCTTGGTGAGGAGGCTGAGTGGAGATGCAGAGAATAAAATGCTAATGGCAAACAGGAGGCTTGGCTAGGAAGGAGCTGGCAGGGATGCTGGAAACCACCTGGGGCTACCCTTTCCCTCCTGATGGGAAGGAAAGTGGGGGCTGGAGGCTGACGCCCAGGGCGAACATCCACCTGCCGGCAGGGATGGAAGGTGGTCCCGTAAGTACAGAGGGTGCTGGGCACCTCCACCATCCCCCTGAAGCCTCCCCAAGGCTCCATGCCCATTCTGGAGAATAGGTTTTGCTTCTGTCTTTTCCTTTTCGGAAGGGAAGAGGAGGATTTTTGCCCAGCCACTTCCCAATTTCTTCATCTGAAGTTGAGGATAGCAGCCTGCATTTTCCCAGGAGGTTATGCAGCTAAGTGGGATATAGGCAAAAACGCCCAGCATAAGGCTGGCACGGCCCAGGCCTCAACAAGTGTCTCTGTGCCTCCTCCATCCTTTCTCTTGGTTCCCCATAAAAGTTGCACATCCCTACCCAACTCTCCTGCTCTCATCCCTGGCAGAATCTTGGGAAGCACTATTCACTCTCCCCTTCCACACAATAAGCTCATGGTGCAGGCGGAGCAAAGAAGAAAGAGCCAGGCGCGCACAGCGAATAGGAGACCCCAGCGCTCGCTGGGGGTCCTGCAGGACATCTGGCACCTGGTCCACTCTTGTCTTCTCTGACAAGAGCGCGGGTCTCAGGGATTCGGCCGCACACACTTTCTTACCTTGAGAGGCAGGGCGGCAGGCGGGGCGGCGCAGCTCCTGCTGGTCTGGAGGGGCGCACGGTGCCTGCAGAGCCTGGCGCGGCTGGCCCGCGCGGGGGTGCCCGCACCCTGAGCGCTCGGTGGGCGCGCGGGGCTGCGGGCCGGCGCCTCGGTTCCGCCCCGGGACCCCTGGCTCTGAGCGCCTTCGGCAGCCCGGGCCTGCGGAAGGGAGCACTCCGCGGCGTCCTGAGCCTGCGGGTCGGTGCTCCACACGTCCCGGCGGGCAGGACCGTCCGGCCAGGGAGTCCAGCCCACCGAGGGGCTGCGGCCGCCGTCGCCCATGCCGGGAGCCGGGCTAGGGGGTCTGCATGGCCGGGGCTGCCGCCGTCCACGCGCGCCGGAGGCGGGGGCCGGGGAGCGCGTGCGACCGGGGGGCCCGCGAGCGCGCCCCCTCCGCGCATCCAGGGCCCGGGTTTTCTCCTCTCCCTCCGCGGGAGCCGAGCAACAGGGGGCGGCTGGCGCCGCGGTCCCACGGCCCGGCCTCGGCGGGGGAGGGCCAGCTCGGGGAGGGGGCCCGAGGGCCCCGCCCGCCGAGGAGCCGGCCCCGGGACCCGGGAAAGGGCGGCCCTCCTCCGGGCCCCCCGCGGCGGCGGGCCGGGCTGGAGCCGGGGCGGGGCGCACGCGCGCAGGGGGCGCCCGCAGCTGCACGAAGAGGAAGGACGTTTTCATCTGCTGATGCCGCTCGGCCATGGCCTCCGGGGGCTCGGCTGGGTCCCGCCGGGCCGGCTTCAGACCTCGGGGCCCAGGGATGCGAAGGTCGGCAGCGGTGGGCGGGCGTGACCTGGCCTCATGGCTCCACGGCGGCCTGACCCTGAGGAAGCAAAGGACACACCTTCAGCCCCCGAGGGGTCTTCAGGGAGTGGGGAGGGGGCTGACCCAGCCGCGGGTCTGGGCTCTGCACTCAGGTCCCAGCATCGCAGGAACAGACGGGGCTGGAGGCAGCCGGGCTGGCAGGGGGACTGGGCTGCCCTCTGCCTGGGGGGTCTGAGGAGTTCTGACCTGTGATCCGGCCCCCTCCCCGTGTTTGAAATGAAGACACTTAAAGTTACCACTTTCCTTGTCTATCCCAACCTCCATTTTTAGCTACATCTCTTGCTTGACGTCTGACCCTGAGACCGGTGTGATGGAAAGATGAGCCTCCAGGACACTTAAAAGCTCATTTTCAATCCACCTCTCTTGCATCGGTGACACACAGTTGTAAACAACTTTAATGTCTTCATCAACTTCCTCCTTAAATCCTGTGGTTTTTCAGGAATTCCCCGGGGTAGCCCCAGAGTCCCATGGCAAAATACTAGGCATCCTACGCACACAAAAATAGTTAAAATAAAGATGAAAAAGAGAAAATAAGAAAGAAATAAAAAAGAGAAAAAGAAGAAGTAAGAAAATCTGTCCAGGTGACAAATCAGGCAGGAGGGTTGTTATTTTTGAAAATTCCTTTAGTTTTCTTAACATTCTGAGAACAATAGGAAATCACCTGAAAATTCATCCAGTAACTCCGGTTAAGAGGGTTAACACAGGGAAGCCTGGCTGCGGCAGTCCATGGGGTCGCAAAGAGTCTGACACTGACGGGCTCAGTATCCCTCACAAAGGAAAGGCGCGCTGGCCTTGACCCTGGGAAGAGGACTGCAGTGGGTGGAAAAGATCTTTTCTTTATCAGTTTGAGCTCGACTGGAAGGGAATCAGGAAGCCATCCTCCGAGACAAACTGGCAGGGGACTGGAGAGCTGGCAGTGCCCAGGCCTGAGCCGCAGCCCCCTGCCCCCCAGCCTGACATCACACGGGCAGCACGCCTGCAGTGGCCAGGGGCCCCCGCCCTGGCTGACCACCGCTGCCTGGGCGAGGCTGCTTGGAAACTCTCAGAGGAGGTGGTGGGGTGTTCGTTCCCCTCCTTAAACGTCTTTGCACAGCTTTTCCTCCCAAGTTTATGGAGGCTTCTCCTTGTTTCCAGACAAGCTGACAAATGACTCAGTCTATGTGTGTCCAGAGCGGTCTGGGCCAGGCTGTGGACTCTGTAGCCCCTTTGTAACAGACACTGTGACAGAGAGAATTTCAGCCAAAGATGCGTCCATGTCTCAGATTCATCCATTGGAAGAATGATGTGTTGATCTGATTACACTTAATTTCAACAAAAATCCCGTGTGAGTAATGTCTGTGTAACTCGCTCACTCTCCTTTAAAAGAGCTTGTTTGGACACTGCAATCACTCAGCAAGTACTAGTTGGTTAACTGATGCCCTGATGGTAAGGGGGAGGAGCTTTGTCTTCCTACAGAACAGAGACTTGGGAAGAAGGACCACTGTCTTGTTTTAGCTCTCAGCGGTGTGGGCATCACAGCCGGTGCTCCGCACGCCTCGCTACTCACAGTTCAACACAGTCCACTGTGCGGTGAGGAGGTGGAGCGCAGAGAAGGGAATGGAAGTGTCAGTCGCTCAGGCGTGTCCGGCTCTTTGTGACCCCATGGACTGTAGCCCCCAGGCTCCTCTGTCCGTGGGGTTCTCCAGGCAAGAATATTGGAGTGGGTTGCCACTTCCTTCTCTAGGGGATCTTCTGGCCCCAGGGATCAAACCCTGGTCTCTTGCGGTGCAGGCAGATTCTTTACCGCCACCAGGGAAGGGAAATAATTGCCTTTTTAACACAACTGCCCCGGATGGGCAGGGGCTTCAGGAACCATCAGATGAGAAGTCTCACTTCAACTCCAACCTGCAAATAGAACAATGTCCCAAAGGCCTGTGGTGGAGGTGATGACTTCAGGCCACTTCTCTCTTCTGACTTTCTAT
This sequence comes from Dama dama, assembly GCF_033118175.1. NCBI lineage: Eukaryota > Metazoa > Chordata > Mammalia > Artiodactyla > Cervidae > Dama > Dama dama. Next base: position 44,121,921 of record NC_083712.1, on the reverse strand, counting down.
TTGCAAGCCTTGCCACAGAGATGATTACTGCCAACGTTTCATCCCTAGGTAGTAGGGACTAGACTAGGAGGAGAGTAAATAAAGGCAAACAAATGGCAAACAAAAAAAGGGAGGAGAGTAAACAAGAGTAAACTCTCAATGAAAGTGAAAGAGGAGAGTGAAAAAGCTGGCTTAAAACTCAACATTCAAAATACTACAAAGCCACAGTCATCAAGACAGTATGGTACTGGCACAAAGACAGAAATATAGATCAATGGAACAGAATAGAAAGCCCAGAGATAAATCCACGAACCTATGGACACCTTATCTTTGACAAAGGTGGCAAGGATATACAATGGAAAAAAGACAACCTCTTTAACAAGTGGTGCTGGGAAAACTGGTCAACCACTTGTAAAAGAATGAAACTAGAACACTTTCTAACACCATACACAAAAATAAACTCAAAATGGATTAAAGATCTAAATGTAAGACCAGAAACTATAAAACTCCTAGAGGAGAACATAGGCAAAACACTCTCCGACATAAATCACAGCAAGATCCTCTATGACCCACCTCCCAGAATATTGGAAATAAAAGCAAAACTAAACAAATGGGACATAATGAAACTTAAAAGCTTTTGCACTACAAAGGAAACTATAAGTAAGGTGAAAAGACAGCCCTCAGATTGGGAGAAAATAATAGCAAATGAAGAAACAGACAAAGGATTAATCTCAAAAATATACAAGCAACTCCTGCAGCTCAATTCCAGAAAAATAAATGACCCAATCAAAAAATGGGGCAAAGAACTAAACAGACATTTCTCCAAAGAAGACATACAGATGGCTAACAAACACATGAAAAGATGCTCAACATCACTCATTATTAGAGAAATGCAAATCAAAACCACAACGAGGTACCATTACACGCCAGTCAGGATGGCTGCTATCCAAAAGTCTACAAGCAATAAATGCTGGAGAGGGTGTGGAGAAAAGGGAACCCTCTTACACTGTTGGTGGGAATGCAAACTAGTACAGCCGCTATGGAAAACAGTGTGGAGATTTCTTAAAAAACTGGAAATAGAACTGCCATATGACCCAGCAATCCCACTTCTGGGCATACACACTGAGGAAACCAGATCTGAAAGAGACACGTGCACCCCAATGTTCATCGCAGCACTGTTTATAATAGCCAGGACATGGAAGCAACCTAGATGCCCATCAGCAGATGAATGGATAAGGAAGCTGTGGTACATATACACCATGGAATATTACTCAGCCATTAAAAAGAATTCATCTGAACCAGTCCTAATGAGATAGATGAAACTGGAGCCCCTTATACAGAGTGAAGTAAGCCAGAAAGATAAAGAACATTACAGCATACTGACACATGTATATGGAATTTAGAAAGGTGATAACGATAACCCTATATGCAAAACAGAAAAAGAGACACAGAAATACAGAACAGACTTTTGAACTTTGTGGGAGAATGTGAGGGTGGGATATTTCAAAAGAACAGCATGTATACTATCTATGGTGAAACAGATCACCAGCCCAGGTGGGATGCATGAGACAAGTGCTCGGGCCTGGTGCACTGGGAAGACCCAGAGGAATCGGGTGGAGAGGGAGGTGGGAGGGGGGATCGGGATGGGGAATACGTGTAAATCCATGGCTGATTCATATCAATGTATGACAAAACCCACTGGAAAAAAAAAATAATAATAATAAAAATTAAAAAAAAAAAAAAAAACAAAGATCATGGCATCTGGTCCCATCACTTCATGGAAAATAGATGGGGAAACAGTGGAAACAGGGACAGACTTTCTTTTCTTGGGCTCCAAAATCACTGCAGATGGTGACTGCAGCCATGAAATTAAAAGACACTCCTTGGAAGGAGAACGCAATAGCAACCCACTCCAGTACTCTTGCCTGGAAAATCCCATGGACGGAGGAGCCTGGTGGGCTGCCATCTCTGTGGTCACACAGAGTCGGACATGACTGAAGCAACTTAGCAGCAGCAGCAGCACTCCTTGGAAGAAACGCTATGACCAAGCTAGACAGCATATTAAAAAGCAGAGACATTACTTGGCCAACAAAGGTCTGTTTAGTCAAAGCTACGGTTTTTCCAGTAGTCATGTATGGATGTGAGAGTTGAACTATAAAGAAAGCTGAGTGCTGAAGAACTGATGCTTTTGAACTGTGGTGTTGGAGAAGACTCTTGAGAGTCCCTTGGACAACAAGGAGATCAAACCAGTCCATCCTAAAGAAAATCAGTCCTGAATATTCATTGGAAAGACTGTTGCTGAAGCTGAAACTCCAATACTTTGGCCACCTGATGCGAAGAACTGACTCTTAGGCAAAGACCCTGATGCTGGGAAAGATTGAAGGCAGGAGGAGAAGGGGACGACAGAGGACGAGATGGTTGGATGGCATCACCGACTCGATGGACATGAGTTTGAGCAAGCTTCAGGAGTTGGTGATGGACAGGGAGGCCTGTCGTGCTGCAGTCCATGGGTTCGTGAAAAGTCGGACACAACTGAGCAATGGAACTTACTGAAACAAAAGGCAGGGCTGCCACTGGGCAAATGACAAGACAGCTGAGGGATTGACCTGAGGACATGTATAAGTCACTTCCTTAGTACTGGGGGTCCTCTAGGGAGCTGGGGTTGTGTGAGAAATAGGGGCAGATGCCAGAAAAACATGGGTGTGTGCTCTGATGTAAAATAGCACCGGGACTGAGAACATGAGCTTTAGTGCCACGCAGACATTTCTCTGAGCCCATGGTGTGGCTGTGTGACCTTAAGCAAGTTACTTAGCCTCTCTGATAATGTGTCCTCTCCTCTAAGATGAGTTAACTATACCCACTTCATAGAGTTGTTGAGAGGATTAAGTGAAAGTATCTGTCAACACCGTATTTAGCATACTATCTTACATGGAAAGGTTCCTTGATAAATGCTAGCAACTCTTAGAATTTATACACACACACTTTTGAGGTCTAAAAAAAAAAAAACCAGGTTGACCCAGTGGAACAACTTGAGCAGTTGCGTGATATCTTTTTTTTAACCTACAATGGCAATCACATACATGTTTGTATGCTTCCTATCTGATGGGTAAGAACTGAAGAAGTCACTGGGATGAGGGAAGAGTCAGCGGTGAATCTGGGGTCTGGAGCCCTGATGTGGTCATTTACTAGGTGTGACTCACAGCAAGTTTCTGACCCTCGGTGAACTTACCTGAGCAAAATTAAGTTCTGCCCTTCCTGCGTGACAAAATTGTTTTTCAGGTCAAGTGGGATTATCTCTGTAAATGTACTCTGTAAACTCAAAATTAATACTTATTAAGTCTTTAAGTCAGGAAGTGCTATGTTGGTCGCTCAGTTGTATCCGACTCTTTGCGACCCCATGGATGACAGCCTGCTTGTTATAATACAGTAGCATGAATAACAACTCTAAACCACTGTCCCTGATTTCCGTGAAATCTCAGGACTTTTGTCTGAAAGGATTCTAAGTTGACTTCATATTTCTCCGCCGCCACTGACCTTCAAGATTCATAAGGTGTGAATGCAATAACGGATAGTTTAAACTGTACTCTGTTTCGGCTGATGACCTCTTCTCATCACCTCTAGAGAGAAAGAAGATTCCAGAACCTTAGTACAGGCTGAGAGGGGAGTGGGCACTGGGGAGCAATGTCAGGACATCCCTTGCTCCAATCTCGTGATGGCCTTCTGGGGTCGGCAGCTGAGCCCCCTTCCGGAGATGCAGAAAGAGACAGGGGATGTGGGGTGACTTGCTGAGAGCAAGTTGGGGGCTCAGGAGCAGCAGGAGGTTTCATCTGAGCCCGGCTCCCCAGAGGCTCTAGAGGCTCTCCCCTCTAGACCGGTGGTCAGTCACACAGCGGGCCTGGCCCTCTGCTCCTCTCTCCAGACCTGGGCTCCTGGAGAGGCCCTCTGCCCACGTGCGCTGCCTGTGCTGACCAGAGTCAGAGCGGAACTGAGCGGAGCTCCGTGGGGTCCCCAAGTACAAAGCCCCCCACATCACCTGCCTCTTGTTTGAAGATCTCAGGTCTCCTAGACTTCCCTGAGTCACTAGGGAGCAGGCTCAAGCAGCTAACGGGGGCTTCCGAGGTGGCACCAGGGGTGAAGAACCTACGTGCCAACGCAGGAGAGGCAGAAGACACAGGTTCAGTGCCTGGGTCGGGAAGACCCCCTGGAAGAGGGCATGGCAACCCACTCCAGTGTTCTTTTCTGGGGAGTCCTATGGACAGAGTAGCCTGGCAGGCTATGATCCATAAGGTTGCAAAAAGCTGGACATGACTGAAGCGACTTAGCGCACATGCGAGTGGTTGGTGATTAGGACAAGAGAGTCACAGACCTGTATGTGTGTGTTGCACACTCCTGAGTTGTTTTACACATACTGTAACTGCCGCCAGAAGGAAAAAGCTGGCTCCATGGTGACCAGACCACACCCAGGACACCTGCTGCTCCGTCTTAAACAGTACTGAGTCTGTGACCAGCACAGTTCCGAGAACTGGCCTCAAGAGAATGGGATTAACACTGTTGCTCATGATCATCTATATTTCTGTGAGCATCAAAGTAACTGTAGCTTGCTCTGCTCATATACATAAGCAGGAGACTAAAACTGTCAGCAAAGAGATGCCACAGACCCATGTTGAAATCTTCCACTCTAAGACCCCAATAACCTTTCTCAGCACGAAGAAGTTACAGACGATGCACCTTTGTCCCTAATCCCTTTGAAATGAAACCATATCTAACAGGGGATTTGTAAGCAGCTTTTTGCAGGAATCTGCCCTCAGCAGGAAACCCCCTTTCTTGTCATTTTAGCAAAGCTTCATTGTAGCTAACTTTCAACCAGGCGCCCCCCATGCTCTGCTCCTCGCCAGTCCAAGCACACTTTCCACATCTTCTGATCACACGATACTTTGCCTAACTTGTTGATCCTTTCTGTAGATCAAAGAAGTAGAAATGAAGAATAAGTAATTAACAGGTGGCCAGGTTTCTTGCCTAGCTTCCCCTTCAGTAATCTCGTGAACAGACTGTGTGAACAAGGTGGTGCCTAAGGAAAATCACAAGAAGTGGACAAGCCCGCACCCAGTGTGGGATGGTGACAAAGCTGACCCCCCACCCCAGTGATTAACTGAGATCATGCCCCCCTTTTCCCCTTTAAACACTGTCATGGCTGAGCAGAATCTTCAGAGTTGGTCTTGGGACATGAGTCCACCTTCTCTCCCCAGATTGCTGGCTTTTCTGATTAAAGCATTTTTCCTTTCTACCAGCAACTGCCTCTGGGGTATTGATTTTTGACCTGTGAGCCACCAGACCGGAAGCGATGCCGGGAATCTGCACCGAGCCTTCCTGCTCCGGCCACACAAATAAGGCTTTAGGACTTTCCAGGACATTCTGTCTACTGGTTAGAAACACACCTTCACTGTCATAGCTTGCTTTCCTCCATTACTGTAAAGACGCTTGCCTAAAAGTGAGCTTGATGGTGGTGACCGTGAGAGTTACCGTTTAAGGAATGTCTCTTATATGTCTGACGTGGCCAAGGGCAATTTATATATGCGACTTCACATCCTCAGAATAAGGCAAATATTAGACTCTGTCTCAAAGACAGGGACATGAAATCTGCAGAAGTTAAATGACTTTCCCAAAGCAACACAGCAACGGTGGACCTAGGTCTTTCCGGCCCATGCCTGTTTCAAGATGCCACCCTGCCTTCCAACTGGTATATTTAGAGGACAACGTTGTCTTCCACTTTACAAAGACTTGCGATTTGGAGAGGTAAAAAAAGAAAACTTTTCTCATCTCCTCCCTGAGTTCCAGGACACATGGTCCGCTCAACTCCTCCACCCCTTACTTCCTCCAAACCCTCTCCCCTGTGACTATTTTTTTTTCCCTCTCCTCCAGAAGCAAGCCAAGCTCTTTTTTTTTTTTTTTCTTTTTCAGGAGATGACACCATGTCAGTGTCCCCTTGTGATGACTATTTCTGGAGGAACCAGATGGGACACTTGGGAAATGCTCCGATTAGAAAGAGTCTTTCATTCCAGCCTGCTTCTGTTTCCTTCACTGCCTGCCACCAGGCCCCGGACACACATGGGGTGTGTGTGCTGTGCGGTTCTTTGTATGTTAAGTTGCTGCATGTCTACCCTGGCATCTGATCACACAGGTTGATGCTTTTGAAGTGAAGGAAAAAGTTCCCGAACAGATCAGAGCCCCGGCCTGAGAAACTTGATCTCTCAGCCCTCTGTTGAGCCCAGACAGCCGTCTCCTCCTTCGTGGTCCTGAGGCTCTTTCTGCCACGGAGTGCTGGGCTGTTAGAGGGGGCCCTTGCAGGGGGCAGGGCCTCTCCCCCGAGGGGCTGGGCAGCGTGGGAGGGGAAGCGAGGCGGAGGAGTGGGTTTGGGGTCTGTGTTCTCTGGGGCCCAGGTCGGAGCCCGAGGCTGGACAGACTTCACCCGGTCTCTCTGACAGTCCCTCGGGGAGGCCGTCCTCACTGGGAGCAGCCTTCACAGAAGCTTGACCCGCTGAGCAGGGATGGCGTCAAGCGCACATTTTGTTAAGATCCCGTCGATCCTGGGACCCCAGGTGCCCAGGGCCTCCCATCTGCTGTCCTGTTTACCCCTCGGGATGCAGAGCTCAGGCCCAGGGAGATGGGTCACCTTGTCTGCTGTCGCCGGCCAGAGGCAAAGCCGGTCCTCAGCCCTTCAGTCCTAACTGCACTCAGGGCCCCGAGGGTACCGGGTGCCTCCCAGACACACCCAGGCTGCACTCCCAGCCACCCCATCGCGTCCTGGTGGTGCCCACCCCGTCCCAGTCAGCTGAGTGTGTACCGGCACCCTGCCCTGTCTCCTAAGACCCCAGGTCTGCACGTTGATGACATGTGATTGCTGGTGTCTCCAATATCACGTCGATGCCACAGCCAGCGGTTTGCCTGCACCATCCTTGCTTTTCCAGAGTTTCCTCCCGCTGCTCCCCTGTGGGGTCCCCTCAGGCAGGACGAGCTCCCCAAGCCCACCCTGCAAAGCCTCCCCCTGGACCCTGGACCCTGTCCGAGCCCTCCCTTCCCTCTCCTCCCCACCTGTGCAAACCCAGAGTCCTGGAGTCCCAGCTGGATCCCTCCATCTCTCTGACATCCTGGCCAGACACCGTGGCCATCAGGAACCTTTGTCTTTCTAGCACTTTTGGCCAATTACATGCATTCTGATGCCAATGGTGGAAGTAAGAAAGAAAAGGACAGGAAAGAAAGACATTTTTAAAAGGCTTTAGAAAACAATTTCTTTTTTCTAACTCCTGACACAGTCTCCAAAGTCATTCAAAATATTTTAATGTTGCCATTCTTCTCCCATAAGTAAAGTAGTAGGCTCAATTGTAAACTCAGATCAGAACTACATATTGGTCATTTTTTAATGGACACAGGCTGTCAAATGTATTGAGATTTGACAAATCTCAAACCAAAATATGACTAATTCAGCAGTGAGTCTGGAAAGCTGTGTGTCTGCTATATTTGCACAGTGAGGCACCGTTTACTCAGAAGTGAAGGAGGCTTTCTCAGGTCTTAAAAGGAACAATTACATCCGATGATAAGCACCCTCTTTTTACCCTCCAGTAAGAGACGGGGGAGCCTGGTGGGCTGACGTCTATGGGGTCACACAGAGTCGGACACGACTGAAGTGACTTAGCAGCAGCAGCAGCAGCAATGGCCCTGCATGAAGGCTTTGAAGGGAAAACACAGTGATCCTCCAGTCCCTAGTTCCTTTTCGAAAGGGTAGGATGATCCAGAAGTCAAGGACCAGGGACCTGGATCAGTGTTAAACAGAACCTCTGCTCCACAAAAGGGCAGCAAGTGATCAGTCAATGACTTGGGGAGAAGTTTAGAGTCTAGTGAGGCTGGATAATACTGGGGATCTTTACTTATTCAGAACAGATTCCCTGCCTAGTCTCAGGATTTCCCAGCTTCTGCTGTACTTCTTGATGAGAGCTTCAGGCTGAAGGAAAGACCCCACCCTCACCGGATGCAGGCCAAGGCTCTGGTGTGGAGACAGTGATGACAGGAAAAGGCCGTGTACCAGTCTGCTATGCTTGCCTGACTCTTTACCAGGAGCATGGCTGTGAGGATTTAACTCCTGCGTGTAAAAATTTACAATGTTTTATATTTTTAGATGTTTAACTTCAGAACATTACTGAACATATTTTACTGTAGGGTGTTAAGAAATAATTACCGTGTTAGGACCACGGAGGAGAACTCGAATCTTGATGCTTTCTTTCAAGGTAATAAGACAGATTGATTGAACAACTGCTGCGTCTAACATCAGTGGCACACACGTTGATGCCAGGAAGTGGCATTAAGATCCTTGTTTTAACAGATGCTACTGCGCGTCTGTCTCCTGCGTGCCAGGAACCACAGAGGTGAGTCTGCACCATCAATGCCCAAAGCAGCTTAGACCCCGTGGGGTGCGAGCTACCCAAGCAAGTAAGTGTCCTTAGAGGTGGAGAGAAGCCGAAAGGCCCCAGGGCTCAGGAGAAGGCACTTCACATCAGAGCAGGGAGACTCAATGGAAGATGGACTTTGGGGACTGAATGTTTGTGTCTTGCCAAGATTCACGTGGGAACCTCAGCCCAGTGGGATGGGGTTTGGAGATGGGGCATTTGGGAGGTGATCAGGTCACGAGGGTGGAGCCCCTTTGGTGGGATCAGTGTCCTCACGAGAAGAGGTCAGAGGGCAGTTCACCAAGTTGGCTGCACCTTGAGCTTGTGTTTCCCAGCCTCCAGAGCTCCGAGAGATACTTTGCTGTTGTCAGTAAGCCACCCAGTTTACAGTACTTGGTGACAGGAGCCTGAGCGGAGGCGAAATGGGATGTCATTACAACAAATACCTGAAAATGTGGAAGCAGCTTTGAAGCTGGGCAATAAAGGAACTTCTAAAGGCAATTCTGGTGAGGGTTCAGGGGGGAAAGGAGAGCTTAGAGAAAGCATCCAGCTTCTTTATTGTTGTCCAGTCACCGAGTCGTGTCCAATTCTGCGACCCCACGAACTGCAGCACTCCAGGCCTCCCTGTCCATCACTGTCTCCTAGAGTTGGGAGATATTGCTCAAACTCATGTCCATTGAGTCGGTGATGCCATCCCACAATCTCATCCTCTGTTGTCCCCTTCTCCTCCTGTATCTGCTTCTGAATATGCTGTCTAGGTTTGTCATAGATTTTCTTCCAAGGAGCAAATGTCTTTTAATTTCATGGGTACCATCCTTGTCCACAGTGATTTTGGAGCCCAAGAAAATAAAATCTACCCCCATTTCCATGTTTTCCCCGTCTATTTGCCATGAAGTGATGGACCAGATGCCATAAAGTTTTTTGAATGTTGAGTTTTAAGCCAGCTTTTTCACTCTCCTCTTTCACCCTTATTAAGAGGCTCTTCAGTTCCTCTTCACTTTCTGCCATTAGAGGGGTATCATCTGCATATCTGAAGTTGTTGATATTTCTGCCCACAATCTTGATTCCAGCTTGAGCTTCATCCAGCCCCGCATTTCTCATGATGTAGTCTGCATATAAGTTAAATAAACAGGGTGACTATATACAGCCTTGATGTACTCCTTTCCCAATTTGGAACCAGTTCGTTGTTCCACATCCAGCTCCTTAGAGTTTACATAAATAATCGTATATATGTATGACATCAGCAGAAATATGGATGGAACAGGCCATTCTGGCAAGGTCTCAGAGGCAAATGGAAAGGGTTATTGGACAATGGAGACTAGGCAATCTTTGTTACAAGTTGACAAAGAAGTTGGTTGAATTGTGTTATTGCCCTAGTGTTTTGTGGGAAGTAGGACATGTGAGTGATGATATTGGATATTTAGCTGAGGAGGTTTCTAAGTGAATTGTTGCAGGAGCAACTTGGCTCCTTCTGACTCTTTATAGTAAAATGGGAGTGAGAAGAGAAAAATGGCTTGAAGATAGAATTACTAAGCATAAGGGAACTCGAATTCAAAGATTAACAGTGCCAACAGTATTCTGGAATCTACCTATTATAACCTTTTGAATTTCATTAAGTTTCTGCAGGCTTGAAGAGGGGTAGTGCAATGCTAGGAACAAGGAGTTCTAAGCAAAGACCGACACTCTGTTATTCAGAAGGTTTCAAGGGCATTTATGACAGCAACCAAACATCTTAACAGTTGACAGACAACTGGATGGATGCTTATGGGATAGAAGAGCAAGCAGTTCTTTTGAAGCTTCTTTATGGGCTGCTGCTCCACACAGCTTGTGCGTCCCTAGTTCCCCCTCCCCTGATCCAGGATCAAACCCATGCCTACTGCAGTGGAAGCTCAGAGCCCTGTCCACTGGACTGCCAGGGAATCCCCTAGTTTCCTATTTTAATAAATATTTTATAAACCAAAAAAAGAAAAAAAAAATCTCATATTACAAAAAAAATGAGAGAGTGTTTGGAAGGGAACACAGGCTGTGGCCAGGCAGTTGTTTGGTAAGTGGGTTAGTAAGAGTGTGAACTGCATGTCAGAAGCAAAACAGTGAACCTGAACAGACATGTCCCCAAAGAGGGCACACAGATGCCCAACAGGTTCATGGAAAGATGCTCCACATCACCAATCATCAGAAAAACGCAAATCAAAACCACAGTGAGACATCACCTCATATCTGTCAAAGTAGTTAGCCTCAAAGAGTCTACAAATAACAAATGCTGGCAGGGACGCGGAGAAAACAGGGAGCCCTCCCGCACAGCCGGTGGGAACGTGAATCGGTGCAGCCGCTATGGCAGACAGTCTGGAGATTTCTCAAACATTAAAACCAGAGCTACTCAATGATCCCGTCATTCCACTTTGGGGTACACAAGCAAGGAAAATGAGAGCACTCATTTGAAAAGATACATGCACCCCAATGTTCATAACAGCACTATTTACAATGAGCGAGATACAGAAGCAACCTGTGTCCATTGACAGATGAATGGATAAAGAAGACGTGGTGTACACACACACACACACACACACACACAATGGGCTGTTACTCAGCCATAAAAAAGAATGAAAATTTCCCATTTGCAACCACATGGATAGACCTAGAGAGCATTATGCTTAGTGAAATAAATCAGAGGAAGACATGACTGTATGTGGAATCTAAAAAATAGAACACATGGATGTATGTAACAAAAGAGAAACAGACTCACAGACTTCCAGAGCAAACTAGTAGTTACCAGTGGGAGGAGATGGGGGTAAGGGACCAAGAGACACAAACTACGGAGTATAAAATAGCCAAGATAAGAGCCAGCGAGGAACCCCAGGGTGTGGAGGGCACACAGCCCTGCCAAGCGGGCAGGTGTGGACGATGCGGGCCTGCAGGTCTGCTTTGCCTTCGTCTGGAGGACCAGACAGAATCAGCAGCCTCAACTGCGTACGTGTGGATTTGCTTCTCACACACACTCTCTGCCTTTCAGGAGGAATTCTTGCAACAGCAGAAAAAAGGCCTGATTTATCTTGAGAGGCCACATCAAGTACAAGAAGAGTGAGGGGTAGAGAGCAGAAAGAAGCAGTTAAAAGTGTAACTGTCTGGAAACAGAATGCTTTTCATTAGGTTGGTGCAGCTGCCCAAATAATGGAATGTTTATTCCATTTAACACACATAGGCATTAAGACCCTTTCAAAACTTTGCTTCACTTATCTCCCTCTGGTCATCGGGGGAGAGGAAAAGGTCCCTGCATAGGAAGCAACTTGGAAGACGCCAGGAAGGCCTAATTGGCCTGAAAGTTATACTTGTCAGAGTGACAAAGACCCCAGAGATGTACCCACATGGATTCATTTCTCTGGGTTAGTCGTCGCCTTGGGGTGGGGGGTGGGGGTAGCTTCTCCGTTAAAACACGAATCACTCTGGGAGGGACAAACCCTCCATCCCCTGGTGTCTCAGGCACGAGAAGCTTTCTTAAGCTGCATCCATGGGACGGTCCATGGGTACCAGCTGGGGCGGGGGGGCAAGCTCTCTGCCAGGGAGCTCCGGGCAAGCCAAGGACACGGGCAGCTGAGAGAGACAGAGGTTTCATGAGCTCCGTGATTCCAGCTGCAGTTGGAGGCTCTTCCCTTCGTCACTTTCCTCTTTTAAAATAGTGAATATGATGTAAAAAAAAAAAAAAAGACGTTTCATCCCTTCCAGCTCTTTGTTATTACAAACATTTGCTTCTAAAAGAAACACATTCATGTGTGCACTCACATGACTGTGCTTTTTGTTTGTATTTCATTTAGCGAGAGGGGGAAGAAAAGCCATTTAAGACTAAAATATTCCAGCCAAGGGAAAAATTGGGAACAGCAGCTGCTGTGAGAAGGATGTGCGCACCGGATACAAAGGAGCTTCCCTCCATCGGAAGACTCTGTCCTCTGCCTTCCAGGTCAGCAGAGCCGCCGTGGGGCTGGCAGGGCCGTGTTGGGCGAGGAGCTTCCTGAGTTGTGATGGAAGCGGCTCCTGGGGTCTGAGGGTTTCCAGCCCAGGGAGCCACCCCACTGCAACAGGCACCCCCCGCCACACCACCGCCCTGACGAGGGATCCTGGGCGAGCCCCTGGGTTTTGTGATCCCGGTTTTCTCATCAGTAAAATGATGACAGGAGAGATGTCTCCGGTGCAGAACAGAAGCAAGGACTACGTGAGATGCTATGTCAGGAAGCTGTGGGTAGGGTGGATCGTGCTGGGGACCGAGGTGTAGACGGCTCCACTCGAGGTCACAGCACAGCCCTGGCAGCCATCTCGCCAGCGTGAGTCTCACACCAGCCTTAACGCAGAAGAGGAGGGCCAGCAATGGTGTTTGCCGTCAGCAAAACACACCCCCAGAAACCCTGAGGCCAGCGGTGTGCAGTGCAAGGACTGTGTGCAGTCAGGGCAGAGATGAGCCGCAGGGGGCTGGGCTCCCTGGTGAGGCGGCAGAGGGGGTTGACCCTGCAGGGTTTCACATGCCCGTTGGGGAGCTTGGGTTTTTATTCCCTCACACAACCTTTTATCTATTGTGTTCAGTGCAATGTTAACAAACATTTAAACATGGTTTAAAGTTTTGAACATAGGTTTTAAAGCTTCGATCGTCCAGCCAGTTCAAAATGAAAGAGGAAACCCTGTTTCTTTGCTGCAGGACTTGTCAGAGCCTTTACTATGCGAGGGCTTCCCTCGTAGCTCACTCAGTAAAGAATCGGCCTGAACTGCCTGAGACCTGGGTTCGATCCCTGGGTCAGGGAAGATCCCCTGGAGAAAGAAATGGCAACCCACTCCAGTATTCTTGCTTGGGAAATCTCATGGACAGAGGAGTCTGATGGGCGGCAGTCCAGGGGGTCGCAAAAAGTCGGGCACAACTGAGTGACTAACACTTGCTATATGAAGGTGCTTCGTGAATCTTCAGTAAGGGCTGGCACTCTGCCGTATGTCTTCATCCTCTGACCCTGCCCTCCCTTGAAAGTCCACTGTCCAGGGTTTCCATTTTCTAGCTCCACGCACTGAGAGATGCGGCCACCTTTGGAAAGCTGGCACTGGGTTCTCTGCATGTCTGTGCTTGTAATCGTTACTGGGCTTTGCCAGCTTTTCCTGGCCCTCTGTTCGCTGACTGCCGTCCAAACTTTCCCTTCTCGTGAGCCCTGCTTCTTAGTGAACGAGCGTCCAAAAGGACGAGGTCAGGCTGGGCCGGCCTTCAGCTGTGTCCTGACATGTCCACGCCTGCAGACTCCTTCCTAGTTAGTTCTAGGGAGGTCGTTCCTCTTTCCTCTCTTGGTCCAGCTGGTAAAGAATCCACCTGCAATGCAGGAGACCCCGGTCCGATTCCTGGGTCAGGAAGATCCCACACCAGTATTCTTGGGCTTCCCTTGTGGCTCAGCTGGTCAAGAATCTGCCTGCAATGTGGGAGACCTGGGTTCGATCCCTGGGTTGGGAAGATCCCCTGGAGAAGGGAAAGGCCCCCACTCCAGTCTTCTGGCCTGGAGAATTCCACGGACTTTAGCCCATGGGGTTGCAAAGAGTCAGACACGACTGAGCGACTTTCACATTCCTCTTTCCTAGGGCGGGGGCAACACAGCAGTCTCAGGAGAGGAAAGAACCTTCGCAGGATGGAAGTTGCCCATCCCGGGTCCCGGAGTCGGGGTGGGCAGAGGTCTGGCTCAAACCCGCTGCCATCCAGACGCCCCAGAAGGTGGTCCTAGGCCGAGTGCCTGGCAGAGGCGTGTCCTCGTACAGTGTTTAGACCCGCACAGAATCACCCAGACTTATCGTGAAATCGTGAATATGTGTTGGTAGAGATCGGTCATGTTTCTTTTACTAGAACTCCTTTGTTCCTTTTCTCTTCACTACCGTTCCTTCACAGAAACCACTCCAGTCCTAGAACTACCAGGGATTCATACAATGCCTTCTCTCCTAACAAAACAAAAGCTAATTTATTCAGCTGCCTTTCACAAGAGCTCCATCACTTTTGTTCTTTCTCCAGCACTTTCTCCGGTTCACGCCGTGCTGGGAATGCCCGGGAAATGAGGAGAGGACCCGCCCCGTCTCACCCTGGAGGTGGGCTCCTGTCGCCCCCCTTGCGGCAGGCCACAAGCCCTTCCGTGGGCACCTCGTCCCGCGCCACGCCACGTAGAACCGTACCCTCCTGGCGCATTGGCTTCACTGCACCTTTTTGGATTTAGAGACAACTCAGGAATAAAATAGCCATCGAAAGCCCTTTGCCAGAGGCGGCCTCTTGGCTTTGATTCAGCTCAACTGTCCACTGCTTATTTCTCTTGTATTTAGAGTAACGCTGTTCCTGGCCTCTTTCTTTTTCCAGGTACTTTGGGTAGAATTAGCTTCTGTTTATTTGTTTTTAAATACATCTTTAAAATCTGTATGGCTGTTTCTGACATTTTCAGAACTCATAGCTGCTTTAATCACTTTTTCCAGGCACTATTTCAATCCAGATACTTTGAAGGAACTGGAGTGTAGAGCTGGTACACACATGTCCTGAATAAGAGCCCTTGTTTTCCAAGTTTAAAGCGATCTGATTTGGAAGGAGTGAGAGGTTGTCTGTGTTTAAAAATAGCCAGCCAAATATGGGAGGCTTTTTCCAATTACTGTGGAAAGATACTTTCAGGCTCCATTAGCCCCCAGACCACAGGCTACATATGTTTTACAGCTTGTGGGCATAAATATATTCTGAGATAATTTGGGACAGTTGTTCAAAGACTAATCATTTGAACATGACAAATCCATGGCTGAACTATTTGATCAAGCCAAATACTGTTAATTCTTAATGATGAATATAGTTAATTACTATATATGTTAGTTCAACCATCTATTTGCATAGTCCATTTACATTTTTAAAGAATATTTGCGTAAATGTGATTGTTCAGTCTCTAAGTCATGTCTGACTCTTTGCAACCCCATGGATTGCAGCACACTAGGCTTCCCTGTCCTTCATTATCTCCCAGAGCTTGCTCAAACTCAAGTCCACTGAGTCGGTGATGCCATCCAACCATCTCATCCTCTGTCACCCTCTTCTCCTCCTGCCTTCAATCTTTCCCAGCATCAGGATCTTTTCCAATGAGTTGGCTGTTCACATCAGGTGGCCAAAGTATTGGAGCTTTAGCACCAGTCCTTCCAATGAATACCTAGGATTGATTTCCTTTAGGGTTGACTGGTTTGAGCTCCTTGCAGTCCTAGGGACTCTCAAGAATCTTCTCCAACACCAGAAAATTCTTCAGCACTCAGCCTTCCTTGGGCTTCCCAGGTGGTGCTAGTGGTAAAGAACCCACCTGTCAATGCAGAAAACACAAGAGACACAGGTTCTATCCTTGGGTTGGGAAGATGCCCTGGAGGAGGAAATGGCAACTCACTTCAGTATTCTTCCCCAGAGAATCCCGTGGACAGAGGAGCCTCGTGGTCTATAACCCATAGGGTCACAAAGAGTCAGACACGACTAAAGCAATTTAGCACACACACACAGCCTCCTTTATGGTCCAGCTCTCACATCCGTACATACATGACTCCTGGAAAAACCACAGCTTTGACTATATGGATCTTTGTCGGCAAAGTGATGTCTCTGCTTTTTAAAACGCTGTCTAGTTTTGTTATAGCTTTTCTTACAAGGAGCAAGTGTCTTTTCATTTCGTGGCTGCAGTCACCATCTGCAAGGATTTTGGAGCCCAGGAAAATAAAATCTGTCACTATTTCCGTTTTTTCCCCATCTATTTGTCATGAAGTGATATGTGTGTGTATATATACACATATTTTTTTTTTCAAAGAATATGCTTCCCTGATGGCTCAGATGGGAAAGAATCCACCTTCACTGCAGGAGACCCAGGTTCGATTCCTGTGTTGGGAAGATCCCCTGGAGAAGGGAATGGCTACCTACTCCAGTATTCTTACCTAATAATCCCATGGACAGAGGAGCCTGGGAGGCTACAGCTCACAGGGTTGCAAAGAGTTAGACACATCTGAGCGACTAACAGATTCAGTCTCATTCAAAGAATGTATGTGTATATAAATAGACAATATATAACCTATGAGTATGTATTTACATCTTAATCTGAGTTACTTTTCCTTGCCAGCAGCTGTTCCACAGTCCCTTTCTAATTTAACCCACCCCTTCCACTGCTGCTGGGGATCCCTGCCCACGGCCCATGCATGGAGCTGTGACAGAGGGGTTCCCGCATCGGTAAACGGGGATCAGAACAGTGGAGTATGAGGCTGACTCCAAGCAGGAAGGGAGAGACTTATGAGGCTATTCATGGACAGGGAGGAAGTGGGGACCTGTGACATGTGAGTCCTGATAAGACGGGATGCCCTCTAGGAGGGATGCTTGAACTGCACAGCTCGAAGGACAGGGATGGTCTGGGGGCTGAAGGCTGGCCCTTGAGCTTTCGAGGGGGTGCAGCATCTGGGGCACAGCTGTTGGGAGTGAGGGGGCTGCAGGAGAAGAAAGAAAATATCATTTGAGACATGGACGTGAAGACAATGAGGCGCCGGGGAACCTAGACGGCCTCCTAAGAGATATCAAAGCCATAGAGAGGATGGAGTTTGGAGCGGAAGGAAGCCCAGGACTGAGAGATGATGGAACAGGGTGGGGGGTGGGGGTGCAAGTCACAGGAACAGTGGGGTCAGATCGGAAAATGGGCACAGTGGTGCGGACATGGCAAACCAGGCCAAGGCCCAGCCCTGACCCCCAGCAGCCCTGATTAGGAGGGATGCCGAGGAAAAGGAGACCTTGGGTGCTGGGGGCGGGGTGTCTCAGAGAACCTCCCGGTCTCAGGGGAGAGGCCGAAGCAGACGGCAGGGACTTGGCAGGGACTGTAGAGACAGCTGTGGGTGATGCTCATGGGAAGGGGGACGGGACACGGGCCTGGGCACATGGGCACAGCCACGAGCTGCTGGCCGCTTCGAGGGTGGGCTTCAGACCCGACAGCCCGAGGCCCTGGGGGTTCCAGCACGCTCCAGCTGCCCTGGGCCCTCCACCTCCGCCCGCCGCCCCCAGCGCCCCGACGCGAGAGGCCCTGCTTCAGGCCCATCAACGCCTGACGCAAAAGCCGCCGTTCCTGCAGAATCCTGCAAGACGCTTCCGATCAGAAGAAGCTGCTCCGGCTTCTGGCTTTATGTCAGGGGAAGGAGATGCGGAATTCAAAATGGAGTGTTTCAAAACAATTTCCCCTGCTTAGCAGAAAAGTGTTTTTTTTCTCCCCCGTGCATTTCTCTGCAGACATCTTCAAGAGGACCCTGCGTTTCTCAGGCCCACCGCACTTCCCCTCCAGGGAAGGAAATGTGTTTTCTGTTGCCCAGGATGGGGGTTCCAGGCTGAGGGACCGCTGGGCCCCCTCGAGGCTTTGGTGAGGGAGAGCTGAGGACTTATGAGGGGAACAGGGCGGGTGGGCCGTAGGGGGAACCCGGGGAAAGGATGGGGGTCTGCTCAGAGAGCTCAGACCCCTGCGTCCACCCTGCGGCCTGGAGCCGCTCTGAGAGAACATGGGGATTAGGATGAGCAGGGCCCTCCTGAGGGGCATCAACCGTCTGGACCGGAGCCGGCACCTGTCCAACAGGGATGCAGGTGCTGGGACCACCCCGTCCGTGGTCCCCAGGAGGGGCCTGGCACGTGTGTGGCAGGGGCTTGTGTAGATTTCCCCGAATGAAGGAAACATCCGGTGAGGCGTGGGGGCCGGGGGGTGGGTCTCATCCTCGGCCCCTTACTCCTGAAGATTCTGCGGCATAACAAGGTCAGGCTGGTAGCCACGTGTTTACTTAAACGGTAACTGACTAGGGACAAACTCCAGGCTCTGCCTCTCCAGGGGCCAGCGTCACTGCACCTGTTTTCACTCAGCTCCGCGGGCTTCCCCGAACAAAGAGGCTGAGGCTAGGTCAGAAAAGAAAGGCAGAATTTTATGATTAAAGGAAAATGATCTGTATTAAAATGATCCTTTCTGTAAAGAGCCCATTTTCGGTTAAGCATCCGTTTTGGTTGCTTAAACAAAAGGCCTCTGAAAGACTGTCTCCTCGTGTGAACCCTGCGGGAACCACAGGGTAAGACATGGTGGGCGCGAGTGTGGACGGGACCCAGAGGAGGTCTGCAGATGAACGTGTTTGCAGAGGTAGGTTGGGATTATGAGTAACCAACCACCGCCTCCCCCGCCCCTGACTTTTTTTCAGTATTTAATTTATTATTTTTATGTTGCCTTTCCGATAGATGCCTAAGAAAATCTCAACTGCACAGTGAGATGACAACTAATAGCGTTTGTTGAACTGCTGTTAAAAAGTCACAAGCATCTGTTCCTCTGTCGATGGACTTCTAGGTTGCTGCCGTGTCCTGGCTGGTGTAAACAGTGGTAGAACGGTGGTGGGGGGCCTCCAGAGGGAGGGGATACAAATTATGACTGATTTGCGCTGATGTGCGGCAGAGACCATCACAACATCGTAAAGCAATTATGCGTGCACGCGAGCTAAGTCGCTCAGTCGTGTCCAACTCTGTGCGACCCCATGGACTGTAGCCCACCAGGCTCCTCTGTCCATGGGATTCTCCAGGCAAGAATACTGGAGTGGGTTGCCATGCCCTCCTCAAAGCAGTTATCCTCCAGTTTATAAAAAAGAAGAAGAAAAAAAAAAAAAAGAATCACAGGTAAACAATCTTTTCTTGTCTCTATTCCCAGAAGACAGGGAGATAGTTCTTAAGGTAGGAGCAGCATCGGAGGGCCACCCCCCGCCCCAACACTGGAGGCATTCCTCTGGGGATGCAAAGCCCTGGGTGTCAGCTGGGGACTCTAGGAGTTCAACGCCACTGTGGCAGGTGGCTTTTGTGACTTTGTTCGTGGGTGTGCAATGGTGTGGGAGGCCAAGAGGCGAGTGAGGAGCAGGGCTGGAGGCGGGAGGGGACCACGTTACACATGACGTTAGCTCCACATCCTCCTCATCAAACTGGAGCCGTCACCAGCCCCTCCCTGCCCATCATCATCTGTCACCCCGACACCTCCAGCTGGCGGTCCCGGAGCGCCTCCTGATGAAGGCAGGTGACGACATCCACATCCATCAGAGCGGGGACTCAATTAGACTTGCTGCCGTAGGCGGCAAGGCCCGGGGGCCCCGAGTCAGAGTGAGCCCCGAGTCCTCACGTGTGGGAAGGTGAGTGAAGGGAAGCCTGACCGAATTCACAGCGGCTCTTGGGAGGTGGGACAGTGGTTCCCTTTGGGCTGTGTGGGGGAGCACCTGGGAGGGGCCAGAAGGACTTCTGAGGGCCACAGGCAGGCTCTCCTGCCTGGCCTGGGTGTTCCCTGGGCAGGTCCAGCTTGTGGGAATACCCTGAGCTATAAAGCTCTTCTGATGTGTCCACTCTTATGTGTAGATCGTCAGTCAATAAAGCAGAAGGAAAGAAGAGCGGGAGGGAGGAGAGAAGAGAAGAAGGGAGGAAAGAAAGGAGGGAGAAAGGGAGAGCAATTTAAACCAAGCGGGTGCTTCGACCTAGTCAGCAGGCAGCCATGGGGATGCCAGCAGCTCTGCTGGGACGGGACAGGACAGTAGCATTCCTGTAGCAAGGCTGATGGCGGAGGGCAGGTGAGCTGGGATGAGGCTGAAGCCAGAAATCGGGGGAAGGGTTACAGGCTGGGGCTGGGGCTTAGGTTAGATGGGTGGGCATAGGAAGAGAGTGGGGGGCCCGTGTCAAGGTAAGCTTTACCTTCTGAGCCCAGGTGCAGCACACGCTGTGGGCTGCTTTCATAAGCCAGCATTGCACATTGCGTTGCACAACGTTCAAACGCGCTTGCTTTAAATAGTCCTCATGATGCTTGCCGTTATCAGCTGCGCAGGGCCCAGGACAGCCCACTCAGGCGAGCCCATCCGTGGCTGAGCTCCAGAGCTCTGGCCTGGCCAGCCTCTGTTCTCAGATGTATTCCTTTATCAGGAGGGCCCGAGGGACTCTAGCAGGGCCCAGCAGTATGATTGGCAGCCTGAACCTAGTTTTTTCTTGTTGTTGTTCTGCTTTGATCCGGTTTGGTTTTCATTATCTCATGATAACGTTGTTGTCAAATGATTACCCTGCCAGACAAAACTATCAAGACCAGTTCACAAGATTGATTTAATGGCGGCATGCTTGAGATTGAAGAGAATATTGCTTTCCAGAGTATATAATGAAGGTTTTAAAGACTGAAGAGATCAAGCTTGTTCTATGGAAAAATAATATGAAGGAGGTTTAGCCAGGGTCCTTAGTAGAATTTAGATTTATGCAAATCTTCAGTGTCCCATAATCCAAAATTAACAAACTCAGAATGACACAAATTTGTCAAAATGTAATGCAAACTAAACATCTTAATGCTTCTTTCTAGAATTCAACAGAATGTTGACATCTAAATTCACATTATGCACCGCATTTAATTTCTGCATGATGAACCAACAGGCAGGAATAGATGAGTTGCTGACACTGACTTTTTTCCAACTCCCAGGAAGAAAACAAAGGTTTGCAGTCAGAGATAAGGGGGGAGTTCAGCTGGTCCATTAGCTTTTGTAAATCCATAATTATACACACAAGTAATTTGTATGTGTTGTACTAACTGTGTTATCATTATTTAGCTTTGCTGCAATGCCAGTCATTGAAACATAACCTAATTTTATTAAGTTCCTCAAAGCCTGGGAGGACCTTAGTTAACAAGCCAGTCCTCTACTCATTAGCATCGACTATGTTTATTTATTTGGATATTTCTTGGCCTCCTGCCCCCAAGTTAACACCCCTTCATTTCATAATCCATACTGTCATCCTGCCCTCTTGACCCAGAAGAGAGGCAGATGAATGGGAGCATTGATGCCAGCCTGACGGCATCTGCAAACAGGCAAGAGGCCTGAATGCCTAGTCGGCTGGCTCTGATTTCTTGGGACACAAAGAAGAGAGGAGGAGAAAGGACTCACGCAAGCGTTCAAGGCGAGTGTGGACTCACACTGAGCAGTGCTCACTAAAGTGATAAAATGGCGCTTGGCGCACCAGCAGGCCCGCACAGAGGACGCTCACTGTTGTCTCTTGTGCTGGTATTTTGAGCTCCTCTGCTTCAGTCTCTACGCCGTTTTGAGACTTTGTCCAAAGGCCTGGTGCTGTTCAGTCGCTCAGTCGTGTCCACCTCTTTGTGACCCCATGGACTGCAGCACGCCAGGCCTCCCTGTCTTTCACCATCACCTGGAGTTTGCTCAAACTCATGTCCATCGAGTCGGTGATGCCATCCAACCATCTCATCCTCTGTCATCCCCTTTCTCCTCCTGCCCTCAGTCTTTCCCAGCATCAGAGTCTTTTCCTGTGAGTCCAAAAGGCCTGGTATCCCCTCTCTAATTTCCAACCAGCTGAGCAGCCTTTTTCCCGCTTCAAAAAGAACAGGAAGAGTCAGATAAGATGATGGTGCTCACCGAGGATTTGGAAAAGAAGGCAAGGCTTCAGCCTGCATGAGGGACCACAAGATCTGAGCACCTGGGCAAGAGGAACATGGGTTCCCCAAATCTAGACATGTTCACCAGACACATGGATTCTGAAGTTGTTGTTGTTGTTTTTTTAATCTTTATTTATTTGGATACCTTGTGTCTTCACTGGATCATGTGAGATCTTTCACTCGTGACCCCCCCCCCACCCCCCACCCCGAGTGCACAGGCTTAGTTGCTTCGGGGCATGCGAGATCTTAGCTCCCCTACCAGGGATCAAACCCACATCCACTGCATCGGAAGACAGATTCTTAACCACTGCTCCACCAGGGACGTCTCAATTCTGAAGTTTAATGATTAAGCAACAAATAAAATGAATTTTTACTTCCCCGAGTTGGTTTCTTACTTATAAAGTTAACTACTAGAAAGGCCGTGCAGGAAATGTAATTGAATTATAAAAAGGTCAAAATAGTTATGAGATTATATTATACAAACTACATTAAACCTTGGGAAATTATGGTGTTGTAATTTTAAAAAGAAAAAAAACAGAATTAAAATTAAATGCATATCACAAATACAGTAATATAAAAATATAGGAACTTGGGATGAAAGATAGAGTCATAAAACTGAAAATAATTGTGGTTAAGATTTTGGGTAGTGTTTTGTTTTCTTTATTCAAAAAATTACTGAATGTTGTATTGCTTTAAATTAGAGTTTATCTGTTATATCCTTGTCTATTCTTATACGTCAACTTTTCAGTGTTCTTGCGTTTTAGGCTAGGCATGTCTCATACATAACATATACTTGGAATTTTTCCTCTTCCCCTGTCTTTGGTTTACTTTGGTTTTAACTTGTAGGATGATAGCATTTATATTCATTGTGATTATTGATATATTTAGACTTGTTAATACCATCTTATGTTGAATTTTTGTCTTACTTTTTCTATGCCTCTCTTTCCCCCATTCCTTGCCTTTTAAAAAAAACTAACAGAACTTTTATTTATTTGTCTTTGTTATCCTCTTTTTTTCTTCTTCTGGTTTGGAAGCTAAATATTCTATTACTGTTTTTGTCAATGATCTTTCTTGAGTAAACAGACTCACTGTAGTCAATATCTTACTCTCACCCCACAAATATAAGAATTTTGGAGTGCTTTATTCCACAATTTTTATTAAAAGTTGCATGTTTTCTAATTTATTTTCCTGCCATTCTTTCCTGTGTCTCTGATTTTCCTTCCGGGATCACTTTCCTTGATCTTGGAGTAGATTCTTTAGAAGTTTCTTTTGTCAAGATCTGCTCCTGGGAACACTGGACCTTTATTTCAAGGGCTGTTATTTCACACTTAGTCTTAAAACAGTTCTTCTATGTTTTTTTCAGCGATTGGTGATATCACCCCACGTTCCGGCTTCCCTTTTGTGTGTTGAAGCCTCTTCTCTATGCTTAGCTGTCATTCCTCTCTGAGAGCCTGCCTCTTCTCTTTAGCTGCTTATCAGGTCTCCTCTTTGTTTAGATATTTTATAGTTTGCTATGGCGTGCCCAAATAATTTTGTTTTTATTTGTCCTGTTCGGTAAGTTCTCTCTTATCAGAACCCCCTTTCTTCCCAGTCATCACCTCTTTCTGTTCTCTCCCCTGGGAATCCGCCTGTACTTTTTCTGCCCTCCACAGCCTCTGTCTCTTTCCCACGGTTTTCTTGTTTTCAGTCATATATGCTCCTTCCAACTACTGTTCACACACTGTGTAATCTATCTATTGAGTTTTCAATTTCAACAATTATAGTTTTCACTTTTAAAAAGTTCTATTACAAACCAATGCCACATTGAGATACCACCTCACACTGGTCAGAACAGCCATCATCAAAAAGGCTCCAAACAATAAATGTTAGATAGGATGTGGTGGAAAGGGAACCCTCCTACCCTGCTGGTGCGGATGTAAATTGGTGCAGCCACCATGGAGAACATCCAGAAAAACATCTGCTTCTGCTTCATTGACTATGCTAAAGACTTTGACTGTGTGGATCACAACAAACTATGGAAAATTCTTAAAAAGATAGGACTACCAGACCACCTTTCCTGTCTTCTGAGAAAACTGTATGCAGGTCAAGAAGCAACAGTTAGAATTGGACATGAAACAATGGACTGGTTCCAAATCAGGAAAGGAGTATGTCAAGGCTGTGTATAGTCACCCTGCTTATTTAACTTATATGCAGAGATGCAAAATGCTTGACTGGATAAATCACAAGCTGGAATCAAGAATGCCAGGAAAATATCAATAACCTCAGATATGCAGATGACACCACCCTTATGGCAGAAAGTGAAGAGGAACTGAAGAGTTTCTTGATGAAGATGAAAAAGGAGAGTGAAAAAGCTGGCCTAAAACTTAACATTCAAAAAACGAATATCATGGCATCTGGTCCCATCTCTTCATGGCAAATAGATGGGGAAACAATGGAAACGGTGACAGACTTTATTTTCTTGGGCTCCAAAATCACTGCAGATGGTGACTGCAGCCATGAAATTAAAAGACACTTGCTCCTTGAAAGAAAAGCGATGACAAACCTAGACATCATATTAAAAAGCAGAGACATTATTTTGCTGACAAAAGTTCATGTAGTCAAAGCTATGGGTTTTCCAGTAGTCTTGCATTAATGTAAGAGTTGGACCATAAATAAGGCTGAGCACCAAGGAATTGATGTTTTTGAACTGTGGTGTTGGAGAAGACTCTTGAGAATCTCTCGGACTGCAAGGAGATCCAACCAGTCCATCCTAAAGGAAATCAGTCCTGAATATCCAATGGCAGGAATGATGCTGAAGCTGAAGCTTCGATACTTTGGCCACCTGATGTGAAGAGATGACTCATTAGAAAAGACCCTCATGCTGGGAAAGATTGAAGGCGGGAGGAGAAGGGGATGACAGAGGATGAGATGGTTGGATGGCATCATCAACTCAATGAACTTAAGTTTGAATAAACTCTGGGAGTTGGTGATGGACAGGGAAGCCTGGCGTGCTGCGATTCATGGGGCTGCAAAGAGCTGGACATGACTGAGTGACTGAAAAACTATGGAGAAAAATATGGAGGCTTAAACTGAAAAAAGAGCTACTATATGATCCAGTAATCCCACTCCTGGGCATATTACTTGGAAAAGGCAAAAACTCTCATTCAGAAAGATACATGCACCCCAGTGTTCATAGCAGGACTATTAACAATAGCCAAGACATAGAGGCAACCTAAGTGTCCATCAATAGATGAATGGATAAAAAGATGACATATAAATATGTGTGTGTGTATACCATACAATATTATCATCCATAAAAAGAATGAAATAATGCTACCTGCAGCAACATGAATGGACCTAGACATTATCATACTAAGTGAAGCTAGATAAAGACAAATATCATACAATATCACTTATATGCGGAATCTAAAAAAAAATTGATACAAATGAACTCATTTACAAAACAGAAACAAACTCAGAGACATAGTAAATTTATGGTTACTAAAGGGGAAAGGTAGAAGGAGGGATAAATTAGGAAATTATGAGTAGCAGATACATACTACTATATGTAAAACAGATAAACAAGGACCTATTGTATAGCACAGGAAATTATATTTAATACCTTGTAATAACTTATAATGAAAAAGAATCTGAAAAAGTATACAAAGTATATATATATATATATTTATATATAGGTGTGCATGCATGCTAAGTAACTTCAGTTGTTTCTGCCTCTTTACAAGCCTATGGACCGTAACCCGCCAGTCTCCTCTGTCCATGGGGATTCTCCAGGCAAGAATACTGGGGTGGGTTGTCATGACCTCGTCCAGGGGATCTTCCAGACCAGGGATTGAACCCACGTCTCTTACATCTCCGGAATTGGCAGGTAGGTTCTTTACCACTAGCAACACCTGGGAAGCCCACTTATATATATATATATATATAACTAAGCCTCTTTTCTGTACACCTAAAGTGAACACAACACTGTAAATAACTAAAAAGAGAAAAAAAGTTCCACTTGATGGCTTTGTAAATTTATCCATCATTTTGCTTCTTGATCAAATTTATGATCCTATCCTTTATTTCCATAGATACGTCATACTTAAGAATTATGTCTTCTTTATCTGATAATTTAAAAATATGAACTCCTTTGGGGTCTAAATCTATTTATCTCCATCTATGATATTTGTTTATGTTTTTGGTGAGCTTTTTGAACTCGTGTTTGCCTGAGAGCAAATTTCTTCCGAGAGAACTTGCGCCTGCCTTTGCTACCTCTGAAACTGGCCCTGTCTCCGTGAGGGCCCTCCGAAGACCCCAGCTGATGTCAGTCACCCTCTGGAGCTCCCGTCGGCAGGACGGCTCTCGCCGTTGCTCGGGGGAACCCCGAGCTTCTCATTCACTTGCTGTTCCCAGCTCCCGACTGCTTTCAGCTCACTCTGCGTGTAGGAGCCGCATTGGGGGCTCTGGCCCGTGGGCTGTGGAGTCCTGGAGAGGTCCTTCACTTCTCATAAGTCCAGCAGTGAAGGCACAGCGACGACCTGTCTCAAAAGAGATGTCTTCTTTAGCCCAGACTTCCTC
Source organism: Dama dama (assembly GCF_033118175.1). NCBI lineage: Eukaryota > Metazoa > Chordata > Mammalia > Artiodactyla > Cervidae > Dama > Dama dama. Next base: position 44,095,505 of record NC_083712.1, on the reverse strand, counting down.
GGCATCCAGCATAGAGCATGGCCCTGTATTTAAGGAGTGGATAGGGCTTCCCTGGTGGTCCAGTGGCAAAGAGTCTGCCTGCTAAATGCAGGGGATACGGGCTCGATGCCATGTTGGGGAAGACCCCCCCATGCCACAGAGCCGCTAAGCCCATGCATCGCAACTATTGAGCCTGTGCTCTGGAGCCCGGGAGCCGTAACCACTGAAGCCAGTGTGCCTAGAGCCCGTGCTCGGCAACAAGAGAAGACCCTGCACTGAGAAACCCACTCATCGCAACAAAGAGTAGCCGATAAGATTTTTTAAATAAAATAAAAAGAGTAGATAAGTAATAAAATGCTACAAAACAACAGCACAGCCACATTGATTGTGCCAGCCTCTATGTCACTTTTAGAAAATGGTATCCTATGTAATCTTCCGAATAACTTTACAAGGTCAATATGTTTATTATTATTTGTATATTTTACAAATAGTAAATGGCAGCTATAACCCTAGCCCAAGTATATTTTGCACATAAGTCTATGCACATAATTGCTATATGTCTTGTTTCAGCATAAACAAATAAATATTAAATAAAAATCAGTCATTTGTTCAATTCATAAATATTTATTTAAAATTTACTAAGATACAAACAATGTTCTGTGGAGAAGGAAATGGCAACCCACTCCAGTATGCATGCCTGGAGAATCCCATGGACAGAGGAGCCTAGCTGGCTACAGTCCATATGGTCGCAGAGGGTCAGACACGACGGAAGCAACTTAGGACACACACGCAAACTTTGTTCTGAGGTACTGGCAATAGAGCAGTGAACAAAACAGAAAAAAGTCTTGCTGTGTGCAGCCTATATCATAAGGGTGGAGAGAGAGTGCAAACATATAAGTAAATTTATAATAAAAAGTTTATGTGCAAATATATAATGTATATGTTTATAATAGGGAATCTATATGTACAAACTTATAATTAAGGAAGGCTGAGATTACCAATGACTGGGCGTTTGTTACTATTTTACCTGAAGTGATCAGGGAAAGTCTCACTGAGAGCTGATATTTGGACAGAAGAAATGAATGAATGAGCTCAAACTTTAGCTGTATTGGTACAACATGAGACAAACTACATATAATTTAAATGTAAAACAAAATAGGATTCCCTCCAACAAAGGTCATTTTCATTAATAGAGTTATTTCTGAATATAGCAGTATCTTAAATAGAAATGATATTGTAAATGCAGTATCATTTCTATTTAAGATACTGCTATTTTATCTTATTTTCACCTCATAAATCCAGTAGGTTAGAGAATAATGATTAATAACATGAGTTTGAATTCTAACTCATTTCTCCTCAGCTGTGTGATCTTACAGAAGTTACTTTACATTTTTCGTCTGTTTTTTTATCTTTCAAGTGGGAATTTTATACACTGTATTTTATACACTGTATTTTATACAGTGTCTTCCTTATACAATTATTGTGAGTATTAAACAAATCAGTGCATATCATACACCAAGAACAATGCCTGTAACAAACACTGGACACCATTCTCATTTTATAGTGGTGAAAGTCTAGATGCAATTGGTTATTCTAAAACAAGGCTGCAAAATTGAAATTCCCCTGGCTCCAGAGGGGAAGAAGCCCAAGTACCTAAACACTGCTTGAATGTTACTTTGGAACCATTGCAACACTTATTTACCATGTTCATGTTTGCTTTCCTCATGGTGGTTTACTGTTGCTATCAGCAGAAGTTCAGGGTTAAAGTCAATAGAGATACCTGGTTCTGCAAATTTCTTTGCAAAAAAAAAAAAAAAAAAATCAATGGGCAAACTTTTCCATTGCACAGTTTCCTCCAGTTTGGGATTCAAACTGTGACTTCTGCTCAGTCAAGCAGTGACACGTGATTTACAGTCTGCAGCCTGTGTGTTTCATTAGTTTACCGGAAGTACTAAGAATTATTTTCACTGGTTGTCAGTCTTTATTTTTGTCTGTGATACATAGTAGGATAAATGTGAAAGGAAGTCAAAGTAGGAGCCATTCTTTCGCCAGGAGATCACAAACTGCTGAGAGGTTGGGTGCCAGCCCTGTCTTTTAAACTTTCACACCCCCGGCCCAGTAGAAAAAGGTCATACGCCGCTACTGAACACTTGAAATGCAGCTGGGACAATCGAGGTGGTGTTTAGGTAAAAAATACAAGACTTCAAATATTTCATGTGAAAAAAAGAATGTAAAAAATTTCATTGTTAATTTTTATGTTGATTACATCCCTGACAATTAACGTTCTGGATTGTTTACTTAGTCATGTCCAACTCTTTTGTGACCCCATGGACTGGAGCCCACCAGGCTCCTCTGTCCATGGAATTCTTCAGGCAAGAGCACTGGACTGGGTTGCCATGCCCTCCTCCAGGGGATCTTCCTGACCCAGGGATCGAACCTGGGTCTCCTGCGTTGCAGGCAGATTCTTTACCACTGGGCCACCAGGGATTAGCTTAAATAAAATATATTATTAAAGCTCATTTCACTTTCTTTTTTCTTTACATTTTTAATGCAGCTACTAGAACCTTTTAAGTGGCAAGTGTAGCTCACATTATGTTTCCTGTATTAGTTCCCTTCACTGAGTAGATCTGAAGACCAAGAAAATGGCATTTTCGCTTCCTAAACTGGCCAGTTAACTGGTCAGTTCAAACTTAAAAACTGGTTCACAACAAAAAGATGACCTTAATTCATACTGACTACGTCTGTTAAGCTTGAAAATAAACTGCTAGTTATCTCAATACCCCAAATAAGGTATTTCAGAATCTGCTCTACTTTTAATCTCATTTAACTCAGGTTGGGGGCAGAGGGCTTGGAGGGGAGACAAAGGCAGCAGACAGAAGGAGAACAGACAGGATCTTCAGCAAGCTAAGTTCACTAGGATATAAAGATTTTTTTTTTTCCAGCTGTACCACATGGCTTGCAAGAAAGGCAAGAGTCTTAACCACTGGAACACTGGGGAATTCCCGAAACTAAGATGTTTTTTAACATCAGACTATCTTACACTGTGTAGACAAATGATACACTTAATTTAGGTAAAAGTGAGCGATAGAGTGAAAGATTCCCAAGATTACTTACAAACAATTTATTTATAAATAAATTATAAATAACATACACTCACATGCACCAGATCCAGCAAATACAACATCCTCCTCTTGGGGGGTAACTAACACGGATCTGGGCATTGACTAAAGGTAACGTGCCTGTCTTACAAGACCCATGATGGTCCAGCCCTGGTCACAGAGGGGACTGTGTCTCTTGCTAAAGCTCTGCTGTGAAGCTCAAGAGGGACAGAACACAGGAGCCGCTGGAGAGGACTTTCCACCCGGAGCTCAGAGGGGATTTCCCTCCATGCAGAGGAAGAGGACACAGACTCCTAGTTGAATTACAGGTTCACCGTCTTTTGGGCTTCCCAGTCGGCACTCAGAGTAAAGAAACTGCCTGCCACGCGGGAGACTCGGGTTCAATCCCTGGGTCGGAAAGATCCCCTGGAGAGGGAAATGGCAACCCACTCCAGTATTCTTGCCTGGAGAATCCCATGGACAGAGGTGCCTGGTGGGCTACAGTCCAAGGGGTCACAGAGAGCCATACACGACCGAAACGACGTAGCACACACACACGCATGCACGCACAGTATTTCACCCACAATCTCAAGGAAATTCCAGAAAGCCAAAAGGTTTTCAGAGTTCATTTGAAGGTGAAAGCTGATCTGAACCGACGTGAGGCTGTTCTCCTGCTTTTTATCTCAGCTACCGTGGTGGACATACAGAAACCCCACGTGTGCTGACGTGTTGGGCCGTGAGCGCTACCCCAGCCTCCTCGGGCTGTTTCCCTGCATGTCGCAGCACATCTGAAATAGATTACCTTTGTGAAGCCCCAGATGTTTGGAATTTGGAAACACATCTGGCCCCTCGAATTTCAGAGAAGGGACTGTGAGCCTACCTGTGGGCACCACAGCCCAGAAGAAAGCAAGCCCCGGAGCGATCCCTACCTGGGTTTTCTCCAGACCCGGGCACTTACCCCGGGGTTACTTTTCCTTTCTGGGCTTTAGTTAATCCTGTCCAACTCAAAGGACACTTGGTGGATAACCATGATGGCCAGATATGCTTCAGACATCCCGGGGTAATGTGCGTGTTCTCTTTCTGATGGGACCCAGTCTTTGCACGCCTACATGAAATTACAGTAAATGAAATTTACCTTCTCTAAACTTACTAAGACAGAGAAAAGACATAGAGGATCTTTTTTAGTATAAATTCAAAGAGAAAAAGCCTCCTGTGAGTTAGGAGAAGAGACTGGTGTGTGACATGTTGTGTTCTTGTTAAGATTATACATCACTCTCAGAAACTATGCAGCATTCTTATCTATTGAGAGGGCTTGATTGTTCTCAAATTTCCTATGAAGAATTATGGTTTAATTCATTTTCATAAAAGATTTTCAGGATTGGAATGAACATTGGCAACAAAAATATAATCAAATCTGCTTTACCTTAACCAGAGATTTTCCCCCCCTTAATCCTACACTGTTTCTTTAACAACATTTCTAATTATCGGGCTTTGGTGAAAGCATTCATGGTTTCTTTCTTGGAAACATTTCCTTAGGGACTATTCATATCCCACCCCAGATGGAAGTTGCATATTTGTTACTGTTTACTGCCTTTGGACCTAAATTTCATTTTGCATGAAGACAGAACATGAGAAAACTAATCAAAAAATTATACTTTTCTTGTTTTTTTTTTTTTTTTTTTTTATGAAATCATTCCATTTCTTTCTCCCTGGAAGTGTAAATATGTAAATCTATATATAGCTTGCACTATGCAATGATTGTAGTCATATATCTGTCAAACTACTATTTGTTTGCTCTTGAGTATCGCTGCTTTAGTATAAACTCAGAAGTCTGGGATCGTCAGCCTAGGTAACACACAAGACGCGACATGCCTCTCAAACCCTGTGTCCCTCGCGGAAGTCCTACACGCCAGCCTATTGCGTTTCCTCCACCTTCCCACCTGCATGGATCATCTTAGCTGTGCCGTGAAAATCCAGACAAGGGTACCTAGTGATGGGGGCACTCTGCACCCCCAGGAAGTCAGCACCTGAATGCAGTTCTACGGACAGCAGAACGGTCCCTCAGCAGGGGTGTTGGCACCCACCCTCACGCTCCTTTTCGGGAAGCCACTCTGTCTTTGGACAGATTGGTCTCTGTTGCCCGGTGGAGCTACCGTGGGAGCAGGAGTCTTGCTCTGCTTCTCCATCTCCCAGTTTTTATGCCAGCCGCAGATTTGAGCATGGTGTCCGGAAAAAGTTCACCTGCCCATTGCCTCCTAGACATACAGCATCTCACACCAGCCCGTGTGTGCCCCTTCTGGCTCAGCACCACACCCTTGATGTCTTGGAGTTGCTCAATAAATATTTATTACATTGATCATTGAAGAAAAGTACTTTAAGCCACAAGGCTGAGTAGTTAATCCTTCCTCTTTTTCCTTTGTGCTTATTATCCAGTCACCAAATTATGTCCCCCAAACCCGCTGAACATCTCTCAAAACCATCCTTCCTCCTAAGGACTGCAGTGTCGGTCTCCTGACTTAGTGCTCAGCTGGGGAGGAACATCCCAGCATCTCTGGCATCCTAAACTGCCTGGTGCCATGCATCTTGGGCACACTTCTTGTGTGTGTCTTCTCTTAGACTATACTCCACAAAGGAGGAACGAACTGTGTCTGGGGGCTGCCGCCTGCTCTGCCTGGCATCGAGATCAGCACGTGGTAAATATTCAGATGTGTTACCGCTTATTATCTTAGAGTCGTGACAGTGATCATTTACTAAAACCCTTGTCATTCCAGTGAAAGATGCCAGTAATTAGAATTTGAGTGAAATACAGTCTTACCAGTGACGTTCATGTCATGACTTAAGCAACAGTTGTAACTCTGGTTTGACAATGGATTTGGAATTTGGTAAAAACCAACAAGAAGTTTTCTGTATCACTTAGCTATATGGATTTGATAATAAAGAGCATTTTATATTTTATTATATTCAAAATGTGTGTTAAATATTCCTTTTTTATCAGTTGTAAACATATATTTACATACACATACCTATAAACACCTAGACAGCATATTAAAAAGCAGAGATATTACTTTGTCAACAAAGGTCCGTCTAGTCAAGGCTATGGTTTTTCCAGTGGTCATGTATGGATGTGAGAGTTGGACTGTGAAGAAAGCTGAGCACCAAAAAATTGATGCTTTTGAACTGTGGCGCTGGAGAAGACTCTTGAGAGTCCCTTGGACTGCAAGGAGATCCAACCAGTCCATCCTAAAGGAGATCAGTCCTGGGTGTTCATTGGAAGGACTGATGCTGAAGCTGAAACTCCAATACTTTGGCCACCCCATGCGAAGACCTGACTCATTGGAAAAGACCCTGATGCTGGGAGGGGTTGGGGGCAGGAGGAGAAGGGTGACAGAGGATGACATAGTTGGATGGCATCACCAACTCGATGGACATGAATTTGAGTAAGCTCTGGGAGTTGGTGATGGACAGGGAGACCTGACGTGCTGTGGTTCATGGGGCCGCAGAGTCGGACACGACTGGGCAACTGAACTGACTGACTGAACCTTTTTAGAAAGGCAGCTTTGTACAGAACCTGGATTTCTGTCTCTTCTTGGCAGCCCTGGACTGACATTCCCGGGAGCAGGAGCATCAGGGCAGCCCACCTGCCGTGGGCTGACAGCTGCCCCTTACCACCGGGCCGCCTCTTGTCTTTTATTCCATTGGAATGTTTCTTGTAATAGAGTGAAGAGATAGTGAAGCATTTCTTAGGTTAAAGTCTTCATCAAAAGCTAGAAAAAGACAGACTGAGAGGGTTGCAAGGCTCAGAAAAAATGAGAAGCACATTTTTTTGCAGAAGCTTATGTTTACATGTTTTCTATGCAAACAAGTCTATCTGTATTCAAAGCATGTCCTAAGATGCCTTTATGAAAGCCCAGCCTGAATATCGTGACTCGACTCCACATGTCAGACAGTCATAGCGATATTATGTCAGTGTCTCCTCATCTATTATTTCTGCTGCCCTCTCTACTTAGCAGGATAGGAATTGTTTTTGCAATCATTGCATCCTTTTGTAACCCTGAAGCCCTTTATCACAACATTTTGTAGTGTTATATAATCAGTTTCAAGGTAGTTGCTCAGTCGTGTCTGACTCTTTGCGACCCCACGGACTATATCGTAGCCCACCAGTCTCCCCTGTCCATGGGATTCTCCAGGCAAGAATACTGGAGTGGGTTGCCATTCCCATCTCCAGGGGATCTTCCCAACCCAGGGATAGAACTGGAGTTTTCTCCATTGGCAGACAGATTCTTTACTGTCTGAGCCATCTAGCATAGTGGTATATAAGTTCCAAGTTTCTCCAATTTAAGTATGAATGCCTTACTTTTTTTTTCTTTTAGCTTTTTTTTTTTTTTAATTATTTTGGCCTCACCGCACAGCATGAGGGATCTTAGCTCTCTAACCAGCGCTCCCCTGAAGTAGAAGCGTGGAGTCCTCACCATGGACCAGCAGGGAATTTCCTGAACTGCTTATTTTTAATCTCGCCACATTTCCAGCCTTAGGTTCTGGTTCATATTAGGGAATATGAATTTAATGACCCGAAGGACAGACAGATGTCCACCATCTGCCGTAGGAAGTCACTCATGCAAGATGTAAAAGTTGATTCAGAGTGTGAGATCAATTATACAGTCCAGAGGCCAGTGAGCCCGCATTTCCTCCTGATTAGCCTTGAGCACCTTCCTTGCAGGTCACGCGTTCTACCTTTACTTAATGGCATTTAAACATAGTCCCAAACACCCAGGCGAGAAATGTGGCTATCTTGGGTCCTCTTTCTGCTGTACCTTCCACATTAATTTAGCTACTACATGCCATAAATTCTACTCTGAAATGTCTCTGGAGTCTGTCACATTTTCCATCCTCACTGTCAAATATCCTTGCAGTGATTTTTAAACTTTTCTCTTTCCTGCCTTTCCCCTGGTTCCAGGTATTTTTGTGGTAACACTCCTTGCTGCAAGCAGTTTCGCTGTTCAACTAATTGGCCATAAGACAAATTTGACGCAAAAGAGAAGGCCATAATAAAAAAGATTAAAAGGCTACAATGAAACATGAAAAATTAATAATAAAACTTTTAAAGATTTTATTATGAAAATATAAAATTATGAAAAACATTTGAATACATTTAAAATGCATAGATTCAAGGTTATCATTGAATCGGGGGGTATATCTTGGAGAAAGCAATGATTCTTTCTCAAAGTTGATCACTAAGGATTCAGGATCTAGTATTAGACATAATTTCTTTACCATATAAAAAAATCTGTTGCAAGTCTCTCCAGATTTCCCTGGAAGTAAAACAAACAGGGACACTGCCATTTCTCATCAGTATATGGAACATATATAACTGCTAGAATGTATCTGGGCTACACTGAAATGTTTCATCACCTACCCAGTCCATGTCGTTGTTGTTTAGTCGCTAAGTCATGTCCAACTCTTCTGCGACCCCATGGACTGTCCATGGGATTGAGGTTCCTCCATCCATGGGATTTTCCAGGCAAGAATACTGGAGTGGGTTACCATGCCCTCCTCCAGGGGAATCTTCCCGACCCAGGATTTGAACCCGCGTCTCCTGCATTGGCAGGCGGATTCTTTACCACTGAGCCACCTGGGAAGCCCCGTGTCACTAAATCATCTATGTCACATTCTGTGCCAAATACCAAAATTCCATCTATATCACACTCTACATTATCAAATAGCAAAAAAAGTTCATATTTTCCAGAAATTTATACTCATCGGGAATCACATAACCCTATTTCTTCTGAGTGAGGAGGAGGACCTTGGTTCTTCTTTTGCCTCCAACTTCTAATATTGTTACTATTGATAAATTTTGTAAAAAGCAGAGGAGAGAACAGGCAGGTCTATCTAAATTGGCCACAGACTCAATCTGTCTTGACCATTGTGAATTACTAGTCAAATCCTTTATATCGTCTTTTACGGCACTGAAACCAAACTGTGAACCAGTTGCTTTATCTTTTAGAGAAAAATTGCCCTACAGCCAACGCAGTGACACCGCCTGCAGCAGAGATGCTTATGGTGAAAATATCAGATGTGCTTTCCCCTACCCCACTGCATTCTTTATGTTGAATATGTATTTACATACAATCAAATGGTATAAACATCTCTCTCCTTCCTGTGATCTCCTATTGTCTGATCAAGTTCAAAGCTCTTACCACAGCACCTTCAAGAGCTGGGCCCTTGTTTATTCCTTCAACCTCAATTTTTATATTGCATGTGCGCATGCTCAGTCATGTCCAACTCTTTGCAACACCGTGGACTGTAGCCTGCCAGGCTCCTCTGTCCATGGGACAGAGTACTCTTCCCAGACAACAGTAACTGGAGTGGGTTGCCATTTCCTTCTCCAGGGGATCTTCCCAGCCCAGGGATAGAACCCATGTCTCCTGCATTGGCAGGCGAATTTTGATACTATCATACTCTGTTCAGACCCCACCCATTCATTCATGATTTTCACAAATTTTTATTGAACTTCTATGATATGCTGAGTGTTACCGTGGGTTCTGAAGACACAGCAGTGAACACAACAAACAAAAACGTCTAGTCTTTTGGAGCATCTGTTCTGGGGATGGGTCGCAGGTGGCAGATAATAAACTAAATGGGTAGAATATAGAGTGTTTGAAAGTTATATGTGATATGAGAAAATAAAAAATAAGAGGATGGGGTGTAAGAGGAGAGATGGCAGTTTCGTGTGAGAGGATTAGGGTCACTCAGTAAAAACTGGTGGGAGAGAAGTGTGCCGGCTGGGGTGGGGGGTGGGGAGCCTGGAGGGGAGTGGGCCGGGGGGGAGGTTGAGGCAGGGAGGAGGGAAGGGGGAGAGTGTCAGAGCATGCAGGGTCTCGGGCAGGACTGCAGCGTTTACCCAGTGAAATGAGGGTCACCGGGGTGATTTGAGCTGTCTCAGCATGACCCGTCTTAGCATATACACAGATCGATCATTCAGTTAACTCAGCTGAGAACGGATGGAGGGCTCTGCTACAGTCCATGGGTCACAAGGAGTCAGATACAACTTAGCAACTGAACAAAAACAACGAAATCTGCAGTAGATGATAGTGACTTGGATGAGGCTGGAAGCAACACAGCTGGTGAGACGTGATAGGGTTCTATCCATGATTCTTTCAGTGGAGTCAAGAGGATTTGCTGAGACTCTGGAGATGGGGTACAGAGAGGACTCAGTAGAGACACCGAGATATGTCCATGGGGTCACAAAGAGTTGGACACGACTGAGTAACGAACACAAAAAAACAGGAGATCAGAGTCGGTGTTTGGGGCGCTACGTGATAGTGAGTCGGTCTCTGCTCCGGGTTCGCTGTCACAGCCCAGCCCTCCCTGGAGTCCGGGACGGACAGGGCACGCGCCCATGTCTATGTGTCAGCGGGACTCAGGACAGAGGCATCCTCTTGCTGCCTTTTTTTCTTCCTTTTATCCAAAGAAGGGGGCAGTTCTCACGCTTGCCTTCCTGTCGCCCCGTTGGGAGCGGGGTTGGTGTGCGGAGTGGTTCGTCTTTTTTTCTTTTAAACTTGACGCGTGACCAAAACCAAAGACGGCCATGAAGTGAGATCATGCAAAGTAGCAGATAAAACTGGCAGCATCACTATTTCCGTGTGGGATGAAATCAGAGGTCTTATACAGCCAGGGGATATTATTCGGTTGACCAGAGGGTATGCATCCATGTGGAAAGGATGTCTGACACTTTATACTGGAAGGGGTGGAGAACTTCAGAAAATTGGGGAATTTTGTATGGTTTATTCAGAATTGCCAAATTTCAGTGAACCTAACCCAGATTATCGAGGACAACAGAACAAAGGGGCACACAATGAACAGAAGAATAATTCCATGAATAATAGTAACAATGTGGGTACAGGTACATTTGGACCAGTGGGAAATGGGGTTCAGACTGGCCCAGAAGCGAGGGGATGCCAATTTTCATATGCTGGTAGAAGCAATGGCCGGGGACCTATAAATCCACAGCTACCAGGAACAGCTAATAATCAAACAGTCATGACCACAATAAGTAATGGCAGGGACCCTCGGAGAGCCTTTAAAAGATGACCTTTGCCAAATACTCACATGTAGTTTTTAAACTATATGCCCTACTTGAACACTTATTGCACTTTTATTTATTGTTAACTGTGAAAACTGTTCTTTATCTGTTCTTTTTATGTTTTTGGTTTGTTAACAAGAGTGGTTTGTTTTTATAGAAGAACTATTAAGCTGCTCGAGTCTCCTATTGAAGAATGGGAACACTCTGAAGAATAGGGGCATTTATTTTTAGAGCAAAAAGATCTTTGGATATCCTCTAAAAAACCTGCACCCATTTCATGGGTGAGTTACTTATGCCATCAGCATTTTAGCCTCTATGAGTCTGTCTTCTATATAAATTTTGTAATATTTAAAATAAGGCTTAGTGGGAGACGTTCTTTTTTCTTAAATACAGATATTGCCAACTAAAACAATAATCACCAAAAAAACAAAAATCTGGTCAATGTTAACAGCAATTTTTGAGTGTGACTCCAGGGAATGATTGACTTCTTCATTGAGTGACTGCCATTAAGATTTTCCAAGGACTGAATCATCCTAAACTCTTGTTTTATTACCAAAAAGCATATTCTTTATCAGAATTATGGAACAGAATATGATCTGTATTATGACAAATTTTTAGAAGGAATCTACATTTATTTTAAAGTAGTCCTATTAATATTTATCAGCTTTGTGCGTTACACTGAATGGAAATTTAAACCTGAGGCCTTGAATGTTTATTTTTTGAAACTACTGTGTCAAATATTAAAGTTTAATTTGAGGGAGTTATGAAGTCATAATAAACATTGATCTAATTTTTACAAATTATGGTAGATAAATATAATAGTGAAGGCAATTCAAATTGAATTTATATTCAATCTTACAGGGTCCTGGGTACTTGCAGAAAATCAGCCTGGAGTGAAAATCCTAGGTACTTACTTATTTGAAGGGAGTGTGTGTGTGTGTTTATTGTCAAAGTTTCTGAACACAATTCACAAAGCCTTATCAGCTGAAGTTAAGAAATGGCTCTCCCAAAGAAGCAAATACAGCTTTATTTAGAAATATAAAGGTTACATTTACTCTTGTGATGTTAAATGGTGTCCAGTTCCACTTTTCACTGTAGGGTAGATAACTGGAAAATTTTTCCTTTGTTAGAATTAAACTCTTCAAAATTATCTCTTGAATAAAATTTGCATTAATGTTAAAAAAAAAAAAAAAAGGAGATCAGTCCTGGGTGTTCATTGGAAGGACTGATGTTGAAGCTGAAACTCCAGTACTTTGGCCACCTGATGCGAAGAGCTGACTCATTGGAAAAGACCCTGATGCTGGGAAAGATTGAAGGCAGGAGGAGAAGGGGACGACAGACAATGAGATGGCTGGATGGCATCACGGACTCAATGGGCATGAGTTGAGTAAACTCCAGCAGTTGGTGATGGACAGGGAGGCCTGGCATGCTGCAATCCATGGGGTTGCAAAGAGTCGGACACGACTGAGCAACTGAACTGAGACACTCCCTAGTGGGCAAGTTGAAGAGGCAGCTCAAGGTGTGCCCCCTTCACACCGGAATAGTGCCGTTCTCACCTCCTGACCTCATTCTTTCATGTTCACATGGATTCTGCACGTCTTTAAATGCACTTTCTTTCTGGCCTCCACTGTACCTCTTATTGCACTGCATTGTAATTATTGTTATCTCTTCCTTTCATCTCGCTATCCTGCTACTCATCCTCAGCACAATGCCTGATACAAAATAAATAATCAGGAAAAGTCCATTGAATAATTCAAGTCTCTCAGGGCCACAGTCTCCTACGTTCAGTTGTTAGATTTCTTGATACACGCTACTATTTTTTCTCTCCCACAAAAAGAGCTGTTTGGCACACACTGATTTAATCTATGTGAATTAAATTCTACATTTGTTGGTGTGCTTTTTTCTTATTTCCTTGGGCACGCAATGTATCAAGCATGAGTAATATCTGGCACACAGAATCTCTAATGGCTTCCTCTTTTTTATTAGATCAATGATCGAATTCTTGAGAAGGGGACTATTTGGGAAGAGAAAGCCCCAATTCCTTGAAAATGGTGGGGAAGAAAAGACAAGGCAGTATAAACAATGAGCAATGCATTTGATTTGGGGGCCCTTGAAGCCTTATTCATGGAAAATTGGAACCATTTTGTAGCATCCTTTAGCAGCCAGTGAGTTAGTAATGATAGCTTGGCCTCTAAATATTGGATGCATTTATTATGTACTTCTTTAGTGTTTGGCATATTTTGAAAGGAACGTAAAGTAAAAAACTCATTTTAACAAATTCTACCCCACACCTCTCCACTTTTACCAGCCCATCAGCCCTTCTCTGCATTTCCTGTTTTTTCAGAGCTTAGCCTTAACATATGTTTATGTCTATTCTTCTTTTTTTTTTTTTTTTTACATAAATGGGCCCCTGCTGCGTTATTTTTTCTGTCACATGGGTCAGGAAGATCTGCTGGAGAAGGCATAGGCTACCCATTTCCGTATTCTTCGGTTTCCCTGGTGGCTCAGCTGGTAAAGAATCCGACTGCAATGCGGGAGAACTGGGTTCAATCCCTGTGTTGGGAAGATCCCCTGGAGAAGGGAAAGGCTACCCACTCTAGTAGTCTGGCCTGGAGAATTCTATGGACTGTATAGTCCGTGGGGTCTCAAAGAGTCAGACACGACTGAATGACTTTCACTTCACTGCATTATTTTTTTCTGTCACATAGTTTTATTTAATTTAATGTATCTTAAGCTTGTTTAAAAAGTTACAGCATGTAACAATAACATACAATTATAGCCAATACAAACCAGTATACTTTTTTCTCATTAGCACTTCCATAACATCCCACTGTATACATGGGCGACTATCTAAGACATTCTACTGTTGAGTATTCATGGTTGGACAGTTGTCATAAAAGAATGCTACAGTGAATAACTTGGTAAATGTATACACACATATATATATACACCTACATATACATACACATTATCATTAAGTACAGTATGTATTTGTATACACACATATTACTCTATGCATTTGCATGTATATGTACATATAGGCATATATGTGTACATATACACAAAGCTGTTCATATATAGGCTCCATGCTAATTATCTGTAGGATACTTTTTAAAAGGGCGTTTGCTGTTATGATTTTTGATGCATAATTGACAAGTCTGAGGAACCCAGCAGGATACACCGGTGTCCACAGACACAGGCTGAGCAAAATTCAAACAAGTCCCAGTTTCCATTATCAAAGCCTCATTAACCAAGCCATCCGCGTTCATTTTGCAATTGCTGGCTGGCCAAAAAGCAAGTAGCAGATGTCAACCTTGCAGAGGTTCACTAAATAGAGCTGAGCTTGATTCAGATTCAACTGCTGCTCCCCGGTCATCAGGGGGGCCGGGAGGATCGCAGAGGTGACATCACATGTACACCGCCAGCTCCATGCTCAGGCCTGACTCACACCTTTGCCCTGAAAGGCTCTGCGGTGGGTTTGCTCCAGGGTGGAACGGGGATGTGACTCTCCCGCTGACTCAGCCCCCACTGCCCCCCCAGACCCGCTGATGGAACTTCCATGTGAGGAGTTAACTCCGTCCCACCCTGCTCGCCAGCAAGTTGGTGAAGAGTCTCAGCCTAGGATGGCCTTTCACGAGGCAGAAGGCAGCTCATCCCTGCGAGTCTCCATCCCTGCCTCCCCCCAACCCCACTACCCAGCTCCCTAATGGCACTTTAAATGCAGAGGGGTCATTTAAGTATAATCCATCAAGCCTGGATGCGTAATATTGTGACTGCAGATTTCGGTTTAGTTCTGTGTGCTTAATTGTGTGTGCTGTGTGTGCTAAGTCGAGTCACTCGTGTCCAGCTCTGAGACTTCATGGACTGTAGCCCGCCTGGCTTCTCTGTCCATGGGATTCTCCAGGCAAGAAGACTGCAGAGGGTTGCCATGCCCTCCTCCAGGGGATCTTCCTGACCCAGGGATCGAACCTGAGTCTGTTATGTCTCCTGCATTGGCAGGTGTGTTCTTTACCACTAGCACCACCTGGAAGCCCCACGTACTTAATTACAGGGATATGATTTATCTGTAGATAAATCCACCAGCGTGAGTACAGTTTGAGCCTCTTTGCTTCTTAGCAGGAAAACAATAGCTTCGCACGGCCTGGGGTAGAGCGGACTTCAGGTTTGGGGTGGGTTCTTTGTCCTCTGCTGAAGCCCCACATTCTCCTTGTCCATCCAGGGTCACTTCGTGCGCTCTGGATGACAGGGTTATGAACAGTATGAGATAAATTCTGTGCTGCCAAAGGTTGGTCCTTTGGATTTTTTTGTTTTCTCCCTTCTTTCAGGAGATGCTGCTGTAGTCGGCACCTGCACTAAATCAGTGTCTGGTCTGTGTTTGTTCAGACCTTTCTGTCTCGCCAGAGACTTTTCTGGGACTGGCTCTTTTTGTGGTGGGAGAGGCTACTTCGCTGTCATTCAGGAAGCTTTATTAGGAGTTCAGGAAAGACCAGCTTTTAGGTGCAGTCATCAGGGAGCATTTTCCCTACACACCCATGCCCACACACACACACACACACACACACACACACACACTCAGGAAACATCATTAGTAGGCTAGGAAACACCAGCTCTTAGTTGCAATCATCAGAGAGTGTTTTCCCTACACACCCACACCCACACCGAAACGGGCTCTCTCTATGTCAAATATCATTTCTGCAATTTAAAAGCCATGTGAGACTGTCCGGAGGGTCCCCTCAGCACCTTCCCTTCTGAATCTGGCGCTGCATCCTGGCCTGTGGTTTGGGGTATTAGCAGAAGGGAGCCAACATGCTTGAGGAGCAGTGAAACAGGAGGAAGCATGTTTCTTTCATCATCTGGGTAGATGTTGTTGCAGGTGGGGCTGGAAGAAGACAGCTCTGATCCTCTCCCTCGGGTAATGCTCCTTCTGAGCCATGGCTTTAATTTTCCTTTTCTAAATTCTTCCAAGTTGGCCAGTGAAAAGCACAATATACCATTTGCAGGAATCATTTTTTAATTTCATCCCCACTTCTTCAATCCATCCTTTGAAAGTGCAGCTTGTCAAGGAGAACCAAGGGCACAGCTGTGTCGTATCCCAACACACATCAACACTTGCTGCCATGTGGAATCTCAGTTTAGGGGAAGAAGGTCTGAGTAGGAGCCTGGATCTTAGGAGGTGACCCAACTGCAGCCTTGAGGAGGTGAGTTAGCCTCTCCTGCCCACCACCCCGGCCCCCCAGGCACGCCTTGAAATGGAGCAGTACCCTGTGGTCCTTGCCCCTCATGTTTTCCACCTGCCTTTTGCCTGTGGAAACACTTTAGCCAAACAATGCGTTTAATCAGAGAAGTGAGAACAGGCAAAAACAAAGGAAAACAGTCAAAGGAGACCAAACAATAAGTTTAGTCACTAAGCAAAGTCAAGGACATTTCGTTCCTTCTCAAGGACCACAGATAATATTCTGAGCCACATCCTGTGAGCTGTCATAGGTGCTGAACATACGGAAGAAGTTAGCTGCATGATGACCGCACTGTAGCCGTGACATCAGCTGTTACAACTCCAAGAATTGGCCTCAAGGAAAAGGGAACAAACTGGCCCTGGAACTGAAGATTAACTGCACTTAAGACCATTAAGATGACGCCAATCAAACCACTGGTGACCAGTTTCAAGATGACTGGCAGAGCTGACCATGCTGTTTTGGCATGCAGCCCCTCCCGCCGTCTATAAAACCTCTTGTTCATGGATGGTCAGTGGGGGGAGTCAGCCTTTGAACAGGCATCCGTCCTACTCCCCACCCCGGTTGCTAGCATCCAAAATAAAGCAAAAGTTCCTTCCCACCAATCTGGCCTCTTTAATGGCTTTTGAGTGGTGAGCAGCTGGACCCCACTTTCAGTTACTTCTGAAGGCAGAAGGCCAGCTCGGGCCTTCTCCCAGCCCCTTCTATCCTACGATCCAAACACTTAGTTAAGCTGTGATTACACTCATCCTCCCGAGAAAAAGAAAGAAGCACAAATAAGTGATTACCCAAGTCCCAAGAGCTGCAGAAGATTGCACTAATGGAAAATCTGCTCTAAGTCAATGATGTAACCAGACCAGATGACCGTCCAAGCCCAGGGATTCCTGGAGTACACGACTCTCACTCAGAAACGACGGCCCGAGAGAGGGAGTGTGAGTGCGTGTGCAGTGTGCTTAGCACAGCGCCGGGGACACAGGCTCCGAGAGGCGAGAGCTGCTAACAGAAGTAACACTTGTGTTGTTCACTGTCTGTAGAAAATCCATGATGTGGTGTCGTAGTCATGCACGTCATCTGTCTGTGTGGTTTGCACGGAGCAAACAGGAGCATACTTTGAATTTAATGTTATATTATATCTTTCCATCAAAGATGTCTCATTTGAGCTCCTCGATCATGGTCTGATTTTACTACAAATAAAGTTTAGGGTCATGCTTACTCGGGAGAACAGGACAGTCTAGTAAGAAGAGTATGGACTTCATTCCCGTCTGCCTGGAGCTCTTCCTTGCTGCAGGAAGTCAGGACCTCGTAGTTAGATGGTGCCACCTTGGAAGCAGAGACGTGTTCCAGAATCCTGGGATGTTACCTGGCATGCAGAGCCCTGTTTGTATTCCTGCCTGAGACATCCGACCAGATCCACCAGTGCCCCTTGACCAGGTGGCTGCTCTGCAACCTCAGAGGATGTGAAAGGCTTGGCTCGGGTGGTGCCTCGACCCAACGGTGTAGAGCTGTGAATCTGATCCTAACTCTTCCGAAGCAGGGTTCTTTCCGTCTTGTTGGTGACTCCCCGTCTGGCCAGCACTGCCTCGCTGTCGCCTCCCTGCCAAGATGACCTGCCAACCTCAGGCTCGGCCCTGCAAAGATGCAAGCCCAGCAGCGTCCCAGCTGGCGGTCCACTCGGAGCTCCACACCCAAGCGAGTGGGCTCTGGAGCCCGTGTGCTGCCCCGGGTCCTCGGCGGGGGCTGCAAGAGACAGAGCCAATGCTTCCAGAATGCTTGCGGAGTGAGGCCTGGGGGCCCCCCGCTTCAGTCCTCACGCAGGGTGAGTCTGTCTGTCCTGCTTTGTCCTGGGGGTCAGTTCAGCCACGTGAGCCCCTCATCTCTCACCCAATACCTGCTAGTCTCTTCCTCCAAGGTGGGTACCATTCCTGTGAGAGCTCCTACCTCCCCGGTGTCTGCCCTTTACCCCCAAGGCTGGTCCTTGAACCAACCTGGATAAACTCCCTGATTCTGAAAACCCTGGCTTCCTCGTGGCCCCAGCAGCTCCCCGAGGCGGACCCCATTCTGGATCAAACTGCTGGCCTTGTGCGTCAGGCCTGCCCAACAGCTCTGCGTGGTCTGGCTCCAGCATCTCCCGGCCCTCTCCCTCACTCCAGTTCCCCCGGCCTTCCTCCTCATCCCACCGGGACCTGTTAACCTCGACCCCACTTCTGGTCCTCCGCAGGAGCTGAGCCTCTGCGCTTGTGCTCTCCCCTCTAATTTCACCCGAGTTGCTCCTTCTTATCAAGCACATCACAGCTCACATGTCACTTTTTCAAAGAGACCTTCGCTGATGACCCCAGTCTCTGTCTCATCCTTTTTTTCAAGATCTCTCCAGAGTATTTACTACTCAACGACATGTTCATATTTATCTTCATTATCCTGTGTGTCTTTGTCTGTCTCTGGCCCTACAATTTAAGCTCCATGAGAGCAGGACCTCACCTGCTCAACCTCTGCTGCATCTCAGCACC
Organism: Dama dama; assembly: GCF_033118175.1. Lineage (NCBI taxonomy): Eukaryota > Metazoa > Chordata > Mammalia > Artiodactyla > Cervidae > Dama > Dama dama. Next base: position 44,076,613 of record NC_083712.1, on the reverse strand, counting down.
TGGGACATCTCTTGGCCTGCGGAGCTGCTCAGCGAACGCTTAGGCAGTGAGTGAGTAGTAACCCTACGCTGGACGAGGGGGTGGGGGGCAGAGACCCTCTCGCTGCTCATTCCCCACCTTGGTCCCCACGTGGTCACCCCAGCTCACAGCCCCTGCCCCCCTGGGCCTGCCTAACACCTGCAGGGGTAGGTTACACAGTGTAAAATCATTATCTTGCATTTTGTCCCCCAAACACCACTGTTCTCCTTTTTAAAACAAAATCCAAGTATAGCAATAAAAGAATACGACTTTTACTATATACTCGCTTCTTCCACACATGGTTAAAATTCTCCCTTCTCACTTTTAAAACTTGATTTATCATGAATAAAGCAAAATCACTTTCCAAGGCATTCTCCACACTCTCTCTTTCCGCCCTCTCCCCCATCTTCCCCTTGGCTGAGCCCTAGCCTCCCCCCCACCCCCCAATGCAGGCCAGAACTGGGACAGAGACGTGGGCGGGGGAGCTGGGCAGTCAGGCGGAGGCACTGCTGGACCAGTGGGTGGGGCTCCAAGCTGTGTGCCAGGCTGGGTGCAAAATGCTGGGAAACTGAGTCCTACCCGCTGTGAGGGCAGTAATGGGTGACAAGCTGGGTTGGTTTGAACAGTGAGAGAAAGAAGCTCCCTGGCCCCACCAGAATGAGTCTTAGCTGAAAAGTGTTTGCAAGAGGGTTAGAAAGCCAGGCTGCCCTTAGGAAGTAGGGGCTCTGAGAAGAGACCCTCTCAGGGGGGTCCGATCTCACACAGATGCTCCAAACACATGGCCCACACGCCCAGGACTGTAATGACCATCAGCCCACACGCCCAGGACCATAGTGACCATCAGCCCACACGCCCAGGACCATAGTGACCATCAGTCACACACCCAGGACCATAGTGACCATCAGCCCACACGCCAGGACCGTAGTGACCATCAGCCCACACGCCCAGGACCATAGTGACCATCAGTCCATACGCCCAGGACCATAGTGACCATCAGCCCACACACCAGGACCGTAGTGACCATCAGTCACACACCCAGGACCATAGTGACCATCAGTTCACACGCCAGGACCATAGTGACCATCAGTCCACACGCCAGGACCATAGTGACCATCAGCCCACACGCCAGGACCATAGTGACCATCAGCCCACACGCCAGGACCATAGTGACCATCAGCCCACACGCCCAGGACCATAGTGACCATCAGCCCACACGCCCAGGACTGTAGTGACCATCGGCCCACACACCCAGGACCATAGTGACCATCAGCCCACATGCCTAGGACCGTAGTGATCATCAGTCCATACGCCCAGGACTATAGTGATCATCGTCACACACATAGGACCATAGTGACCATCAGTCACACACCCAGGACCATAGTGACCATCAGTCACACACCCAGGACCATAGTGACCATCAGCCCACACGCCCAGGACCGTAGTGACCCCGGTCTGGAGTAGAGAGTAAAGTGTAGAGAGTGCACAGAGAGTGTCAAGGAAACTAGAAACTAGATTCAGGAGCCATCAGGTGAAATCTAATGCGTCTCCTATTCAATATAAGTCTGACTCCTAACAATGGTATAAACTTTGCATCCTCTGGGACATTTACTCAACATTACCTTGCTTGATCCTTGTAGCAACCTCATATAAGAAACAGAGCAAATAATATCATCCTCACTGTTGAGTAAATGAAAACTCCGAGTGGTTACGAAATTGACCACAGTGTCATCCGTGTCATCAGATTCTCTTACAGGCTCAGCAGGTACAACTGAATCTGAGAAACTGCTCTAAGTTTTCACTTTGAGTGACTTATATTAACCCCAAGCCCTTTCCATAAAGTTGTAATTATTAAAGAATCTTAATCTATCAAAAGAATATGATATGACTTATTTAAATGGCAAACTCCTTTCAAGGTACACTAAAATAGTTTAAAATATCTTTTCTGATGTATGTACACTGGTACATTTAAATGATCAGATTTATTGTGTGAATTAAATAGGCAAACTGGAATCTGTAAGGAATTCCCAGAAATCAACAAGAACAGGCAAACAAAATAAAAACTGACCAGACCTTTTACTAGCTGAGTCATGGAAAAGGAAGCCCAGAAGCCAAGCAAGAAGAAGAAAAGAGAGAAGAAAAGTTGGTCCCCCTCTCCGCGTCCTCCTGGACTCAAGGCTGCCCACAGGGACCGTGGTTCCCTGGCTGTGCCATCTAAGGATGCGCCGAGATTTTGCCAGTGGAACGTTAGCAGAAGGAATCTGTGCAGTTTCTGCCTTGTTTGCCAATAAGAAAATTGCTTTCCCAGAAACTCTCTAATTTCTTTCCAAAAGTTAGTATGTGGCAACCTCCCAACTTCAGCCTTTGGGACGAGGAAGGTGACCTAAGCGACGGCAATGTGTCAATGGGGAGGACCCCCGACTGAGCATGGGGCAGGGCCCCCAACCCACCAGCCTGACTGCCAATGTGGTGGTGACGCAGGAGAGAACTGGACCCGGGCCTCTTTGTTCCATCAGCTTAGCTTCACCCTGAATAACACAAAGTTTGACCCAACTAGTTGTCCGGGAAATTCAGATCAAAAGGAGATGCCATCTCACACCCTACAGTTAGCAACATTTTAAAAGTCTGATGATACTAAAAACTGGCAAGACTCTGGGAAATAGGAAACCCACGTATAGTTCTGCCAGGAGCATAAATTGGTACAACCATTCAGAGCACAATTTGTCAATATTATTGATGTGGAAAATGAACACCTCTACAGCCTTCATTTCCCTTCTAGGGACAGTAAACTTACATATGGAGACCATCTGTGCGGTGGTTCCAACTTCACTTTCATTAGCAAAATTGTAAACAGTCTGAAAGTCCAGGAATAAGGGGATACGTAAGTTGCGATACTTGCACACAATTGAGCACAACCGACTTTTAAAATGGATACACTGTATCTACGTGAGTCAGCATGAATAAATTTCAAAAACATAGAATACCAAAGAGAAAAAAAGTTGAAGGATATGTACAATATGATAGCACTTGGTAAAACTGAGAGTATGCAAAACATAACAGTGTATTTCTTTGACTACATATTTGTGGTAAGAATATAAAAGTGTAATGGAAGAATCCTTACCAGATGCTTGATGCGGTTGTCTCTGGAGCAGGAAGGTTAAGATGGATCTGTGGAGAGAAACAAGGAGGTTTCAACATTCTTCACAGTGTTTTATTTCTTGTGTGAAAAGATGTCATGCAAAAATAACTTTTGAACTTTTAAATAACATAAAAATTAAACTTCTACATCTAATTTTCAGGATTATGCTTTCTGCACAAAGCATCCTGCTTATGTGTCTTCCTGGTGATGAAGAAATAGAGCATCTCTCAGGAAGAGCCACCCAGAGGTCAGCGTTTATTTGACTTTTGAGAACACCTGGTTCATTTGGGCTGGGAGAAAACTCTGGGCCTTCTGCTTAGTGCATCACTCAGCAGCTAGTGTCCTCAAATCATACATGATGTTCGCTGTACAATAAGAGGGCTCCCTGGGTCGCTCAGCTGGTAGAGAATTCACCTACAGTGCAGGAGACCCTGGTTTGATTCCTGGGTCGGGAAGATCCCATGGAGAAGGGATAGGCTACCGACTCCAGTATTCTTGGGCTTCCCTTGTGGTCATGTTTGGATGTGAAATGTGGACCATAAAGAAAGTTGACCACCGAAGAACTGATGCTTTTGAACTGTGGTGTTGGAGAAGACTCTTGAGAGTCCCTTGGACTGCAAGGAGATCCAACCAGTCCATCCTAAAGGAGATCAGTCCGGGGTGTTCATTGGAAGGACTGATGCTGAAGCTGAAACTCCAATACGTTGGCCACCTCATGTGAAGACCTGACTCATCGGAAAAGACCCTGATGCTGGGAGGGGTTGGGGGCAGGAGGAGAAGGGGACGACAGAGGATGAGATGGCTGGATGGCATCATCGACTCAATGGACATGAGTTTGGGTAAACTCCGGGAGTTGGTGATGGACAGGGAGGCCTGGCATGTTGCGATTCATGGGGTCACAAAGAGTCAGACACGACTGAACAACTGAACTGAACTGAACTGAAAGGGTTTACGATGCAGCCTTGAGGCTCCCTCTGGTTTGAGCGCCCATAACCCCCAGGAAATGGGAATCACATCCTCTGACCTACACAGGAACATGAGATGGGCAGTGGGGAGGGTGTTTGCCTTCCATTCTGTCATTAATATTTTGGGCTTTTGATCTTCTAACCGTAGTACGAGGTGACAAAAGAGACTTACTTCTCGTTAATCACACACAAATCCATCCTTGGAATGATTATTGTCAAATAATTTTCCTTTTTTGTTATAAAAGGTAAAACATATTACTGCAGAAAAGAAGATAAAATCATCCATTCATAATTTCATGACCATTTATACCTCGGTGAATAACTTTTCAGATTATTTTTTCTAAAATAATATTAAGCTATATATACACCAGTTTAGCCTTTTTCACTTAAGATTCTATCATTAACTTATTTCCATGTCATTACATTTTCTTCACAGGTGCATTTTTATGGTCATATAACATTATACAGGGCTTCCCCAGTGGTTTAGAGGTAAAGAAGCAGCTGCAGTGCAGGAGACGTGGGTTTCATCCCTGGGTTGGGAAGATCCTCTGGAGGAGGGCATGGCAACCCATTCCAGTATTCTTGCCTGGAGAATCCCATGGACAGAGGAGCCTGGTGGGCTACAGTCCACAGGATTGCAAAGAGTTGGACATGACAGAAGCAACTTAGTATACACACGTGCACAGCTTTATAACTTTTCCTGAATATCAGTTTATTTCAGGAATAATAAACAACCTGCAGGCTGAACTCTGCTCAGGGTCTGTCTCCTGGAGAACCCAACCTGTGAAGCTGGTATCAGAAGTGGGCTGACAAAGAGAACGTGGGGTTTTGGAACTGGTTCACATGCTACCTGGCTGGCAAAGACCATCCCCTCGTTGGTGGTAAATTAAGCACCAACAGCCCCTGCCACAAAGTGGCTCTCGATAGTGAACTGAATAGTGTCTCCAAAGATTCGTGTCCACCTAGAACTTCAGAAGAGGACCTTGTTTAAAAATAGTGCCTTTGCAGATGGAATTAGCTAAGGACCTCAAAACAAGATTTAGGCTTGGCCTTAAATCCAGTGATTGGAATACTTGCCAAGGGGGAGAGGGGGAACACAATGACAGAGAGACGTAAGGAAGAAGGCATGTGAGATGGAGGCAGAGGCTGGAGCCGTGTAGCCAGAGGCAGGGGCGCCAGGAGCCACGAGAAGCCGGAAGAGGTGAGGGAGGGTCCTCCCGAGCCCTTGGCGGAAGCACGCTCTGCTGACATTTTGATTTCAGACTTCTGGCCTCCAGTGCCGTAAGACAATGCACATTTGTTGTGTAAGCCTCCCAGTTTGTCATTGCTGCCCAGGGAAACTAAATCTTGTTGCGGAAATTTTGCCAGCGATGATGGAGACGCTGGAAGGTGCCAGTTGTGTGACAGGTCTTAGGGCAGCAGCAACTACAATAGTGGAATTCAATAGCTGAGCTTAGCTGACCCTCTAGAAAAGGTCATGAAAATCTGCGAGCAATCCACAGTGACTGAGAGTCAGAGAAGCCAGAGGACATCTTCACAGCAACAATGAGGGTCCCGCCTCCCAGAGGGAGAAGGCAGAGGAGGACGACCCCCAGGCTCGGGACCCAACCGCCAGAACATCAGAGTCCAAGAAGGGGAAATATCATGCCAAGGACAGCTGGGCTGATTTCAGCTCCCCCTTCAGCCTTGAAACTCCTGGTGCCCCAGACCCTCTGGGCCTGCAGAAGCAAGCCCCCCCCAATGAAGAGCCGCACCCCACCCCACCCTGCTTCCAGGGCGTGCAGAGACCTCCACCCACAAGACACACGCACCATCAGACCTCACCGCCCCCTCCTGACCCCTCATCCTATAACTGCTCAGCCCCGAGGATACAGCATGAACCTGCATCACTCCCCATCCTGTGTTCTCACGGGACCACGGCTCCCGGGAGCTGCCCCTGAGGGACTCCCTACAAAGCCTCCCTCCGAGGGCGCGGTCTCCATCCGGGAAACCCTACCTAAGAGAGTGAATACTGGTCCATGGGGTCTGGGTACTCGCATACCTCTTCACACTTGTAAGCAAGTTTCCATGTGTTGAAAAGGGAAACTGGGAGATGAGCGTGGTGAAACTCACACCTGTGATCCGTCTGGCAGATGGACAGTTCCGAGGGCCCCATAGCTAACACCCGCACCCTCTGTGCTGCAGGTCAGTTCATCAGTGACCTGAAGAACAGCTGACCCGGAAGAGGTCTGTGCGCCCTTACAATTTGCTGATTGAAAGCCTGCACTCCGGCCTGCTAAGTCGCTCAGTCTGGTCCGACTCTTTGCAACCCTATGGACTGTAGCCCGCCAGGCTCCTCTGTCCTTGGAATTCTCTAGGCAAGAATACTGGAGTGGGTTGCCATGCCCTCCTCCAGGGGATCTTCCCAACTCAGGAACTGAACCTGCATCTCCTGCAACTCCTGGATTGCAGGCAGATTCTTTACCACTGAGCCACAGTGGAAACCTGTTTGAAAGCCTGCTTGACACTAAAAGTAGGCTTTGCACACCAGGGCTCTCTCACATGTTGGAAACAAAGGGTTCTCAGGAGAGTTCAGGTTTACAAAGGCACATTCATGCTTGGAGATTTATGGGTTTAGCTGTTTCAATTAGGTCGTCTCTCATCTCTGGGTTGTAGATCAGGAGCACTGAGAACATGCAGGTGAGGTCATGGAACATTTATCAGGATTGATGACAATTTCTGGGGTCCCCAGGAACCACTCCGAGGGAGGCCCTGGATTTAGAGTCCATTCGATGAGTGTCTTCCCTGTGAGATGATCTGGGGCTGGAGGGAGAGTTAAATCATTCCTTAACACAACAGAAAACAAATTCTCACAGTGCTGTGACCCTGGGGAGAACTAGCAATGAGACTTCTATTTCAAGCTGAAAGGCTCTGGCAACGCTGAAGTCCAGTTAAGAAAGTTCAGAGGTGTTGGCATGAAAGAAGCTTAAGACCTAAGGCAAACTGATTTCATTCTGTAAAACCACCATGAAGGTGAAAAAGCAACCCAGAGGATGGGAGAAAATAATTCCAAATCCTTTATCTGATGAGGGACTGGTATTCAGAATACACAAAGAACTCTTGGAACTCAATAATAAAGAAATAAATAACGTAATTAAAATGAGTCTTTGAATAGATAGTTCTCCAAAGGAGATATACGAACAATACCAATAAACTCATGGAAAGATGTTCAACATCCTTTGCCTCTAAGAAAATGTAGATCAAGACCATTAGGATGCCAAGTCCAGGAAAGATAATTATGAGTGTCCCTGAGGATAGGAGAAATTAGGAAGCCTGTACACCACCGCCAAAAACGTAAGTTAGTGCGGTTGTTCAGGGAAACAGTTTGCAGTCCTTCAAAAGTTTAAACATAGAGCTACCATACGACCCAGCAACCCCTCCTTGGTATGTAACCAAGAGAAATGACAGCATCTGTCCACACAAAAATCTACACACAGTGTTCACAGTAGCCCCCAAAGTGAAACCAACTTAAGCATCTATCAACCAATGAATGGATAAACAACGTGGTCCATCCATACAGTGGAATATTATTTAGCCACAAAAAACGTGAGGTGCTGACATATGCTACAGCATGCATGAGCCTTGATGAAAGAAGGCAGAAGCAAAACACAACATATCATAGGATTCCATTTCTAGGAAACGTCCAGAATCTAATGAGACCGAAAGCGGATGTGTGGTTGCCAGGAGTTGAGAAATGATTTATGTGAGAGACGGCTAATGAGTAGGGGGTTCTTTCTGAAGTGATGGACAAATGGTCTAAACTTATACTGTGATGATGGTTGCACAATTCTTACAATATATTAAAGCCACTGAATTGAATTCTACACTTTAAATGGGGTGAATTCATGGTATGTGAATTATATCAATAAAAATGCTTAAAAATTTTAATGGGCTTCATTTCGTCTATTTCTTCTCTTGGGTGGGAAGGAGCTACTCAGTCTTTGTCCTGGGAAAGCCTGCGTGTCATTCTACAGCTGAGTGATCTTTTATGTCCTCTGCGTAAATTTTCCATTCAGCCTTGAGCTGCATGTGTATGACAACTGGCCAGCCAGAAAATTCACAGGAATGGGAAGTTAATGGGAAAAAGCCTTGTCAGGGCTGTCTGGGTGGTAGCTCTGCTGCAGCTAGAACTTCTCCTGTGAATCTGCCTCTTTCCCGTTCTATGTTTCTGGAGTCTTTGTGGTAGGTTACATTATTTTTCAGCAGATATCCCCTCTTGCCTCCAAGTCTGTCCTACCTCGCTCCTGCCCCACGCCAGGAGAAGTGCATTTCCTAGGGAACTGGGTTTGGCTGGCCGGCTCACTGCGGCTAATTGAGTGAGGGAAGCAGCGGCTCCTGCTCATCCCAAGTGGATGTTTGAAGAATCATGGGGATTTCCCGCTGGCCCTCTGACAACTACACCTTCCAGGCAGTGTCTCCCTCAGCGCGAGTCCATCAGATGGAGGTTGTGGGGCAGGGCGGAAGCCAACAGCAGCCTAAGCAGAGCTACCTGACTGCCCGTGACCCCAAGGGAGAAATAAGTGCCGTAAGTTGCCAATGTTTTCCTTACGCAGCATTACCACAGTGAAACCTGACTGATACAATCATTACTTTATTCACTCAGAAAACATATTTAGAGCATTGCCATGCATTGGATTTTGTAGTTATTCTTTTAATGAATAAGACCATCTTTTCTTTTTGCATCTAAAAGGTAAAATGGAAAAAGACACCAGCAAAATACAAAATACGTGGTCAGTGATACAAGAAATACAAAATACAACGGCTGCAGCGCAGAAAGAGATCATTTCTGACTCAGAGGAATCACAGAACGTCTAGGAGGAATGAACATTTCCATAATCAGTTATTTCAGGAGACGAAAGCCCAGTCGTATACAAATTGTGCTCCTCCCTGGATGCTACTGCAGATGAAGCGCAGCTGGAATTCTCAAGATTTCCCCAGATGTGCCCTTTGCCCCGGCTGCGAGGTGGACAAGCCTCTGGCGCTGACATCATTCTCAGAACAGCAGGAAGTGGGCAGGGAGATCCTGAAATGACTGGAGCAACCCTGTGGTGATAGCTTTAGTTGACACTGAGTAAATTTTCTAGATTTGGGGAGAAAGGGGGGCTCAGATAGACTTAAGTTTTAATTATAAGAAAATATAGGCAGTTGGGTTTCTGGGCCCTGCGTGTCGCACGGCACACAGGAAGGGAAGAGCTCCGCCGAACAAGCCTATCTCTGGGAGCCAGGGGCTTGGGTTCCTGGCCAGATGCCTTGCCCCCTTAGATAACTATTCCATTTTATTCCATTTGCTAAAAAAAGGCCGACAAGTTTTCCATATGCAGTGCAATGACAAAGCGCCAAAAAGAAACATCAAACCCCAAAGAAAAATCAACACCCTTGCTTTTTTCTACATCAAAGCCTTGCTTTGGAAATGAGGAGTTTCTTCCCAAACATTTCTACAAAAACCTCTCTACCCTCTACCCACACTCCACTTTTCGAAAAAAAGTGCATTTGAAATAGAAAACCTGAATGCATCTTTACCACAAGATGCTGAAACAGACCACACACACCCGGTGAAATTACACAGACATTTTTGACAGTCTGAATTTTAACTTTGACTGCAAAACACCTTCATGAAATCAAAATAATAGGACAGCATGCTCTCTAATTTCTTTCCGTCGATTTTAGGAGAATCTCTTGGTCCCCAGGAGGTTTCAGGACAACCCTGCATTAACGGGTTTAGGAGATCGATTTTGGCATCTGCAGCAGCTCCCGTGGGAGCCCTGGGTGGCCCTGGGTCTGCTCTGGGCTGTCCCAGGACTTCCCCGGGGCTCCGGCCCGTCCCCTCCTGCCTCTCGAGCTCATTCCTCATCTTTAAAATGTGTGGGCTCTGGGTGACCTTAACTCTTTCCAGCTGCCACATCCTTTGATTCCACTTTTTCTTTTTTCCATAAAATTTTTAGATTCATAGCTGGACAACTGAATTCTGCAGACTGAAAACTACTTTTCTCCTAATAATGTATGTTTTGATCAAAGTCCAGTGGAGCTAATTTCATTCATCTTCCTACAGGTTGATTCAGAACTTATCTTTATAGTTGAACACACACAAACAGGGTGTTAATGCTGAAGGAATCATGGCAAACTTGCCTCTTGGATCAGTTAACTCCACCTCATAGGTTACGGGTGACTATAGGGCACCCAGTAAGGAAAAGTCTTACCCTGTGAGAAGAGAGAGTTAGCAGAATCTTCCATCAGGAAGAGAAAGCGAAAGTGAAAGTCGATGAGTGATGTCTGACTCTTTGTGACCCCATGGACTATACAGTCCATGGAATTCTCCAGGCCAGAATCCTGGAGTGGGTAGCCTTTCCCTTCTCCAGGAGATTCTTCCTAATCCAGGGATTGAACCCAGGCCTCCCGCATTGCAGGCAGATTCTTTACCAGTTGAGCCACAAGGAAGTCCATGGGGTCAGGAAGAGAAGCAGTAACATTTCAGAAGAGACGGAAGTACAGACTACTACCTAATCCTTTTATTCCCACAGAGCTTTACAGGCAGATTCAAAAGTAGGGTTGAGTTTGGGGCAGCTGACAGTATTGGTGGCCTTCCCTGGTGGCCCAGTGGTAAAGAACTCACTTGCCAATGCAGGAGACACTGGTTCCGGAAGATCCCCTGGAGGAGGAAATGGCAACCCAGTCCAGTATTCTTGCCTGGGAAATCCCAAGGATAGAGGAGCCTGGTAGGCTGCAGTCAATGGGGTTGCAAAGACTAGGATGTGACTTAGTGATTAAAAAACAACAACAGTATTGGTAGTCTGCGTTCGGGCACAATTTTCTTGAACACTTACTGTGTGCCAGACACTGTCCTGAAAACGTCCCATGAATCAATTAATCCTCAAAATAAACTCACAAAGTAATATTCTTACAGATGAAAACACAGACAGGAGAGGTAAGTTGTCTCAGATCCCAGGGTAAATGGCAGGGCTGGGATTCGAATCTCAACAGAGCCCAGCCCAATGAACAGGAAAAGTCTGTCCCTGGAGCTCAAGCGTGAATTTGGAGACAAACTCAAACCACCAAACCCCGGGGTGGGGCTGATGTTTGGAATTATAGGGGGCAGGCTGGGGCGGCTGTATTTAACCTTCTTCCTTCATTTGCCTCGAGGGAATTTAAATTGCTGCAACCCAAATGTCAAAGGGAAAAGAAAAGACTAACATTTAAATGCTGACTTTCCAAGTAGGATATTTCAATTACAAGACAGACTGATAGGATATGAGGGGAAGGAAGCTGGATTCGCACCTGGCTGGCATCCAGCCCAGAGTCCACCTGGGGGCAGGGACCATCAGGAAGAAACAAGAACAACCCCCTGACTTCTCCCGAGTGAGGTGGGGATGACACGGCCAACAGTGTTTTACATTAAAAGGTTTAAAAAATTCATGTGGTTAAATCTGTACATTTTCTGTTATGATTTCTGCATCTGTCTACATGTCTAAAAAAGTTCTTTCTATCCTAGTTCAGAAGAGAAGCCATATATATATATATATATATATATATATATATTACATCTGCTTCCTGGCTCCCTTACAGCTTAAACGTAAAGAGCCAGGTTCTGAGTCCGGGGAAGATACAATAGAATCCTGGTTCTGCCCATCACCGGCTGTAAGGATTTCCCTTCCTCTGTTTCCTCAGGTATAAGCCAGGCACTGCAATGAGAGGAGTATGCTCCCATTATACAGATGGGAAAACTGATATTCAGAGGGGAAACTGCTTGTGCAGAGGCGCCCAGTAAATGGAGCTGGGATTGGACACCAGTTCTCCTGTGGTCTTACCAATTACACTTATGCTGATTTATAATACATGGAACACCATGGTTTTATTTTTGTTATATCTTTGAAGACGTTTTGCCAGCCTTCTATCTGAGATATTGCAGCTATCCTCAAAAGTAAGGCTGTGGCGCAGTTTTCCTTGCGGACGTGTCTCCTAACCCTGGTGTTTGAACAACACCTAGGTCCTGGCAGCGTCCCCTGAGGCCTTAGTTATCATGTTTTATCGGCCAGCTTCAAACAGTCTCGGTACACAGACCCTCTCGGGAGACTTACAAAGGACAGGGGGCCAGACAGCGATTAGAGCAGATCTTCTGTTTAGTTAAGGGCTCTAAGTATGTTCTTCTCTGCGTCAGGAATGAAATAAATGCATGTAAACAGGTGATAAGAAGATTTCACTCCCCCAGGATTGCTTGAAGCAAGACCTGTTTGGAGACGATATGGAGCCTGTTTCCAAGTTTTCATTTAATTTGATTAGAAACAGCTGGAAGATCAGAAAGGCTGCATAACCTCTCCAGTGATGCAGAGGGAAAGAATGTTCAAGTGACAGAACCACAAGTCACCAGCCTGGCTTGACTCACACAGGGAAAAACTGCATTAACTGAGTTACGAACCCACCTCTCTCATCCACTCTCAGCTTTCATGTTCAGTCGTGTCTGACTCTTTGCAACCCCGTGGACTGTAGCCCGCCAGGCTCCTCTGTCCATGGGATTCTCCAGGCAAGAATACTGGAGTGGGTTGTCATTTCCTCCTCCAGGGGATCTTCCCCACCCAGGGATTGAACCCACGTTTCCTGGGTCTCCTGAACTGGCAGGCAGATTCTTTACCACTGTGCCATGGGGAAGCACTTCTCAGCTTTATGTCTGTTCAAATTAATATTGCTCCACGTGGCCAACTCCTGCAACGGTGCTAATTGCTACATGACTAACATCCTTTTTGTCTTTACAAAGGGGATTTTAAAGTATTCATATCAATGTGAAGTTTCTAACAGGCAGAAACAAGGACTTTCATTATTCAGTCATGAGCAGAGGGAAGAGGCTTTTCTCCACACAAGAGAGGGCTTGATGTCTTGACCCAGTTCTGAGAAACGGGCTCGTGGTGATGGGGAAGGGAGAGGCTAGTTCTGCCACTGGAGATTCAGCCACATCGTTACCGCAGTCAGTGACCTGCAAATTCCATGCTGAGGCCAGGCTCCAGCCCCTTCCCGGAGACCCCCCACCCAGGCAGTGGTGCAAACTGTCCTCAGCTCCTTGCTCAGATCTACTACCTGACTCACAGAGAAGCTGAGAATTCTTTGCTAACCTTTTCTAATCTTCACTTGCATAGTGTAAACAATTGAATCAAAATGCTGAGACTGTCAACCTCACAAGCCATTGTCAGAATAAACAGGAAAACTTCTATGTAGTGTTTTAAGACTCTTTGACATCCCGTGGACTGCAGCACGCCGCGCCCCACTGTCTATGGGATTCTCCAGGCAAGAATACTGGAGGGGGTTGCCATTCCCTCCTCCAGGGGATCTTCCCAACCCAGGGATCAAACCCAGGTCTCTTGCATTTCAGGCAGATTAATTACCATCTGAGCCACTAGGGAAGCCCTTGAAATAAATCAAGTTACCTTTAAATGATGAAAACATTTAAAAGTGCCTAACATGTAAAAATACAGAAAAGGAAGGCAGTTACAGAGATATGAAAGGTGACCCGTAATCTCACCACCTCCAGACGACCACTATCAACATGCTGTTTTTTCCCCAATGTAATTATTTCATCCTTTCTCCCGATTTCTCCTCTCTGTCCCTTTCTTTCCCTCTCTCATCCAGAGTTTGTCCCGTTCACCTTCCCTCATAGATGAGACGGGGGTAAACAGGAAAACAAGTACCGTGGGATCCACACGCCTGGCCTCGGAGCTCCACACACCACATGCTCCTGGCCCCAGGGACCTAGAATCTTGATCAGCTTCCTTGTCAATTTCCCACAACTATCTCAGTAGAGGTTAGAGGACACCCCTCTGTGAGCAGGGATGGAAAAGACCCTGATGCTGGGAAAGATTGAAGGTGGGAGGGGAATGGGACGACAGAGGATGAGATGGTTGGATGGCATCACCAATGTGATGGATGTGAGTTTGAGTAAGCTCCGGGAGTTGGTGATGGACAGGCTTCCCTGTTCATGCGGTTCATGGGGTCACAAAGAATCAGGCATGACTGAGCGACTGAACTGGGCTGAACACGTAGATGCAGAGGGGCTGACATTTCCACGTCTGCTTGGCCCCAGCTGAGCTCGGCAAGTCCTCAGTGTTACCCCCAGTCCCCAACTCTTATGCTGCCCTATCCAGGCAGGTTTAAATTTCCCTTTAAACTGTCATTGGCGGGGCAGAGACCAGGCAGGGTCACCAAAGATTCTGCTTGCTCATCAGTAATCCCAGCTCTCCTGCAGTTAAGCAAGGCTGTGTTCCCTCTTTTCTCGCGGACAAGGAGGCATTGTGTTCCGTCCAGACGGTGCAGCTAAGAGACAGAATCTGAGGGATTACGTGTCGCAGAACTCTTGGTGATTCATGGGAGGCACGTCACGTGACAGAGAGGACTGAACGTTTGTTTAAGCCTTTAAAATCTGGGGCTTATTACTGCAGCACAATCCAGCATATTCGGACTAATACAGTTGGAGGCATTCTCTCAGCTGGCACCATACTTTGATCTTTTTGTATCTTTAAAAACAAAGACTTGATCATAGTATTTCCTTGTTTAACAATTATTAGGAGCTAGCCTCACCTAAATGGTGAGGTCCAAATGCTTTACCTCAGCAGCCTATCTGGTTCAGTTTATCCTCGTGGGCTCATCTCCTGGTGTTCTATCCCCCAACCTACAGCCTAAATTACAGCCCAACTGACTCCTAAGTCTTTCCCTGAGTTTCCATTTCCTGAATGGGCTTTAGTCTCTAAGTCACGTCTGACTCTTTGCAACCCCATGGACTGTAGTCCGCTAGGCCCCTCTGTCCATGGGATTCTCCAGGCAAGAATACTGGAGTGGGTTGCCATGCCCTCCTCCAGGGGATCTTCCCAACCCAGGATCAGAACCAGCGTCTCTCACATCTCCTGCATTGGCAGGGTTCTTAATCACCTGAGCTACCAGGGAAGCCATACCTTTCCGGCACATCTCAGTCCTTTAAATGCTATCAGGCCTTTGTTCACGCTGTTTCCTTTGCTTGGTTGACACTGCGTTTCTCACTTAGCATATTGTTACATATCCAGTAAGACTCAATTCAAATATGACATCTGTGATGTTGAAGCCAGCTCCAAAACGTTGTCAGCTCCCTTGCCAAGTTGCCACAGTTCTGGGTAAGTTCTTTTCGTCAGAAAATCTCCTACCGCTTGATTTATTTGTAGGTCCACTTTGGGTTCTTAAAGGTGGTGTTATCCCTTATTCTTTCCTAGCACAAGGGTAGTTCATAGGTGTGCAGATACATTCTCTATAGAACCTAGTGTTGTGGCCACAGCAGCACTTGAGGAGCAGAATTTATGGTTTTTGTCAGTCTACGCTGCCTCGCCTTTGGTGTGTAAAGCTGATGTTTCTCAAGCAGAATGTTTTGTAAAGCAGCTTAAGGTAAGTCCTCTGGGAGGGGCCTGAGATGGTGTCATGGGAGACTCCAAGTTCACCTCCTCCCTTGGACACGTGGAATCCACGCTACACCTCCACACAGACCTCAGGCCTAAAGACACACGCAGACTGAAAGTGAAGGGAAGGAAGGAAAAAGATATTTCATGCAAAGAGGAAAGCAAAGAAAACAATACTCCTTTAAGACAAAATAGACTTTTAAAACTTGATCCAGGATGACGGTGCCTCACCAGGGGCTTTCCTAAGGCTCGGGAGTTGTCACATCCACGCAGGACCCAGGGCCCCGGGGCCCCATCACTGGTGACCAGGATGGTTAAGTCAGCTGCTCCCCAGAAGCCCAGCATCTCCCCCAGCCTGGTTACTTGTCAATGCCCTGGGCGCCCTCTGAGAGCCTGCAGCTCAGACTGCTGGGGTCGCCAGCTCTCCCTAGGCACCCCTGGCTGCCCCTGCCCCTGGCTGCTCCCCCAAGGACCCCACTGAGCTGCGCTTTTCCATTGGCTTCACTGGGGGTGGGGGGGCCGTCCAGACCCGAGAGTCAGCTGCCGGCTCTGCCTGCAGGGCATGCAGCTTGCTGGTACCTTGCACCCCGGTTGCAAAGTGTGTGTTGAGAAAACAGTTTCATTGCATTTAAACCCTCTAAAGAAGAATCCGAGATGTCATTTGTGCTTAAAACACAACACCCCTTATACGGGTGCTCTTCCAGCAGCCGCTAACCTCACAGGCTTGTGAACACTTGAAATGAGGCTGGTCAGAACTGAGAGGGCTGTGGCATAAAATACATCTCGGATTTCAAAGACTCAGTACCGGAAAAAAAAAAATTTAAAATTTAAAATGTTCGTGGGCTTCCCTGGTGACCTCGCGGTTAAGAATTTGCCTTGCAATACAGGGGACATGGGTTAGATCCCCGGTCCAGGAAGATCCCACATGACTGGAGCAACTAAGATCCAGTACCACAACTACTGAAGCACTAGCACCTACAGCCCCTTCAAGAGAAGCCTCTGCCGAGAGAAGCCTCCACAGGGCAGCTAGAGAGTAACCGCTGCTCGCTGCAGCTAGAGAAAGCCCGCTTGCAGCCATGAAGACCCAGCAAAGCCAAAAACAGCTAACTAAATAAAAGTACTTTTAAAAATTAAAAAAATAAAACATTCAAATATATTTTTATTGGTTACATGTTAAGGTTCATAGGTGAAACAAAACGTATCGTTGAAAAACTTGAGCTGTTTTTTTCTTTTTTTCACTTGTTTTCATGGAAACATTTTACTGTAGCTCATGTGACATTTTCAGTGGTTCACACAGCACCAGACAAACCCGCGTAGCACAGAGCTTTACTTAGAAGATGTCGCCGTCATTAGGAACTCATTATCCTGTGGGAGCAGCCTTCTCTCTGAAGAGAATCACGGGCCATCACGGGCACTGTGTGTATACTAAGTCGCTTCAGTCGTGACCGACTCTTTACAGCCCTATTATAGAGTGTAGCCCGCCAGGCTCCTCTGTCCATGGGATTCTCCAGGCAAGAACACTGGAGTGGGTTGCCATGCCCTCCTCTGGGGGATCTTTCCAACCCAGGGATCAAACCCAGGTCTCCTGCATCACAGCCAGATTCTTGCCGCTGAGCCACTGGGGAAGCCTCACTATTTTGAAGCAGTGCTTGCAGTCGTTGCATTCTTTCTGTGTGTTGTCTGACCATTTCTTTGACTTTATGGAATAAAGTCACAGATAAGTGATTTTCTATTGGCAAAAAAAAAGTTAAAAAATCATGGATAGGGTTTTCTATTACAAGAGTAACACATCGCCTGATAAAGCTTCTGTCAACTCCTATGGAGAACTTACAATAACGGAGTCCATTTGTTTTCTGGCTTATTTATTTGTCTTAACTCTTTTTTAAATATACATTTCAAGTTATTTTTGTTCCTATTATATAAGCTATTTTGGATGAGCAAGTCACTTTTTAAAATTTTTACTGCCAATTGCTCATACAAAAGTCAGTCAAATTCAGTAATTAGCTCAATTTCCATGAAAGTTCCATTATTTGAGGAAAGCCACTTTTCATTGCAACATCAGAAAAACAAACTTTTCATGAAAAAATAATAAACACGACTGTTTCAAGCAGCCAAAGTAATACTGTGTTTCTTTGTTCTTTGAGACGTAGAACATTTTTATTTGATTAATGTGTAATTCAAGTAAACACAGCCTTCTGGTACTTTATAGAATCTTTACGACTTTTGAAAGTGCTTAACATATCCATCTAGTCTAAAAACTGATCTTACATAAGGAATATCTGCCTCTCTGAAAGGAACTTAGAAATAAAATGACACAGGCAGTCTTGGAATAGCCAACCAGAATCTTGTGCCAGTTTTGATTATTTAAAATTTGGGGGACTTCCCTGGTGGTGCAGTGATTAAGAATCTGCCTTGCAATGCAGATTCAACCCCTGAACCCTTGGTTCAACCCCTGGTCAGGGTCCTACGATTCCACATGCTTCAGAGAAACTAAGACCTCACACCACAACCACAGTCTGCACGCAACGAAAATCCCGCATGCCGCAAAGACCGGAGGCAGCCAAATAAACAAATCAATAATAAATGGAGAAAATAATTGAAAAATATCCTCTAAAGTACAAAACCTTAAAAACATTTTCCCCCCAGAATATCTGTTTTCAAAACATCTTTGTGTGTGTGTGCTCATGCGTGCTGTTTGGTTTTCTGTAAATATTATCAGGATAACAATTTGGGTTTGGGGAGAAACAACAATGTTTTCATTAAATGGCATCCAAAATTATTGCTCAATGTAACAAGCTGAGATCATAGAATTTATCACAGTCAAGGATTCATCAAAATGAAGCAGCTGCTGGCCTTTGTGTACTGTTTGTACAAATTGTTTCACTTTGTTCTTATTTTCATCTTCCTTCTGCTTTTTTTCTTTCCCTTTTAAGTGTTCTGACCTTTTTTATCTTTAAACATTCTTCTGTGTCATTTTCATTATCTTTATTTTCTTGTCTTTATTAACATATCCTTATCTTCAGAAGTTTTAACTATTAAAGTTTTGGAAGTTTTTTAGTTTCCAAAGAACTGTATTGGAGAGTTTTTTTCTTCTCAATGATCACCATTTATTCCAAAATTACCAGGTGTGCTAGAAAACAATTTCACACAAGCCAAGAAAAATCACAGATGTAAATCCATAGGTCACCAATATTGCAATGACTAGAATACATTTTAAAATCTGATTAATATGTTTGAGAAAATCTATGGGAAAAATGGAGAATTTCATCAGAGAATTGAAATCTAAAGTAAAAAAATAATTTGGAAATTCCAGAACTGAAATATAAGACAGCTGAAATGAATGAATGACATTTTAAACTCCATCTGTCTTTCTTTCTTACAATGTGGGCTTCCACTGGGTTCCTTCTTTCTTACTGTATTTGCATTTCAGTGTGAACAATAAATCTGAAGAAATATGCCTGATTTATTTGACGTCAAGGCATACACCAGAGCAATGCAAAGGCAGTTTTAAATGGTTATGATGCTGCTTTGTTACACTGAACTGTGTAACTGTTTAATCAAATCACTCTTCTGCCAAAGACACCCACTGACTGATGGTTGAGCTCAGGAGTTCTGTCACTGGACCACTTGTGTCCATGGCTACTAGGCACATGGTTTCCTCTGGCATCACCAGACTCGGCTAGGGCAGGACCTAGGAAGACGCTGCAGATGGGGTGTGGTTTGTTGCAATGCATGAGCACTAGCCTTCACACACAGACACTTCCCCGAGGGTGGGTTGTGTCCTCACACTCAAGAAGTCTGATCAATGCATCCCACTGGTTGCTACCAACAGAGAAAAATACCGCCCAGGGATGTTCTCATTTTATACACTGAATTATTGTGTCTATTCCTGAGAGAAGAACATTCTCTTCAGACCAGGTGCTATTGCAAGTGAAATCCTCTACCATCTTACATGTCTGATAATTGGGAGCTTTTCCAAGGACCAGTTTCTGTCTCCATGTGTTTAAACCCTAGTTTCTGCTCCGGTGTCTGGCTGTACCAGTGTGGGCCCTGCGGGACACGCCCTTGTCACAGCCTGACCCTGGCCCCGCACCCTCACATTGCAGCAGGCAAGTCAGGGTGGAAGCAGGGGACCCCACATGAGACGGCTCCTGGTCACTTAACCCGGCACAAATGCGATCGTGAGCCTCATAAACATATCCCATGACCCCAGCTGCAAGCCTCCGCAATTCAACTTCCCCTTTCACGGAGCCTCCAGACTCCACGCGTGCTCGTCACACCCTGGACACGAGAGAAAGCACAGAAGCACCCCAGGAGAGGATTGAGACAGACAGCTGGACCACCGGTGCTTACGACAGCTGATTTTCCCTATTGGAGGCATGTTTTACAAGAACATCTGACCACGTAGGCACGTTGCTGGGGCCCCTCCTGGGTGGGGTCTTGGAAGAGCCCCACACAGTGAGGGTCCCTGACACATAAGATTTACTAGCTTTGCAGTGAGTCAGCCCCCCACTCTGAGGTCAGCCCCAGCCAGTTCCAGGACGGGCCCAGACACCTCAATGTCCCCCTGGCTCAGGGCATCCCACGCCAGTCACTGTGCTCTTTACCCAGACGTGGGCAACTTTCGTCTTCCTCACGTGCGGGAGCGTTAACCAGAGAGGAGAAGATTATTAAAAAGCCCCAGGCATTCTCAGCGTCCCCCCGGTGATCTGCTGCATCTTCACACAAGCACATCTCCTCCTGGCCTGTTCTCATAACCCGCGCTCCCTCGGTCCTTGCTCTGAGTTATAGAAGAAACTAACATGAAGAGAAGAATATGAAAAGTTAAACCAGGTTTTCCAGGCAAAGTTCAAAGGACCGACGCAAACTTTTTATGTTGACGAAGAGACAAGAACGTACCCAACTTTCTTTACATGACGTGATGTATCCTAATGTAGATATGTTGCAAGCGATTCTGGAAAAAGCTGCAAACATCAGTGCAGATGATGTAATGCAAACCTCGAAGAATCTGTAACCCAGTTGTGACATTTGAGATGGATGTCATAGCTGCCTTCCAATAACTGCTGTCTACTCGCAGGAAAGGGAGGAATAACTTAGTTTGGTGCCAAGCAATCTAAATTAAATCAAATGAATTAAATTAAGTGAGAGATAATTAGGGCCAAATGTTGTGAAGCTCCATTAGGTTATGGAAATCTCCCAAAGGAGATGCAAATAACACCATTACTCAGAACTGAGAAAACAATATTATCACTGCATGTGTTATGAGTAACTGCACCATGCTTCTGCCAGGGGGCTGAAGGGACATCCAAACACATATTTGCTCCTTCTTTCTCCACAAGCCATGATTCCATGGGAACCGCATCTTTGTTTGCCCAGCACTATATTATGAGAACAAATTTCTTCACTAATATAATACTTAAATGCAAAGTCTGTTGCCTAAGGAGTTTAATTACTGAAAGCCCTAATTAAAGCCTGGTCCTCCCATACAAGAGCTGAATTTTCCTCAAGCCGGTTCATTTGATGCCATCCAATGAAAATGTCAGGCTGGGAAGAAAAAGATGAGAGCAGGGACAACAAGTTGGTTTCAGCGAGCAAGCCTACACCAATTTAGTAGTCAAGTCTGCTTGGAGCTCTAGGTTGTGAAGGGTTAGAGGAAGATAACACCACAATCCATCAGAGACATCTACCAAGGTTTAGAACAAGGGGCAGTCTGTCTGCCATTTTTGAAGCTCCTGACCACAGTTGCTGGTCAGAATCCAACACTCCCCAAGCAGTGCAGACATCCCATTCCAGTGTTTTGGGCTGAAACTTTCGGCTCAGGTCCCTTGGAGGAGGGCATAGCAACCCACTCCAGTATTCTGGAGAATCCCATGAACAGAGGAGCCTGGTAGGCTACATTCCATAGGGTTGCAAAAAGTTGGACAATTTTTCCACGGAACAGGGAAGGGGTGGTTTGGGATTTTTCCACATAAGAAGCATGCAGCCAAGATCCCTCACTAGCACAGTTCCCA
The DNA here is from genome assembly GCF_033118175.1 of Dama dama. Classification (NCBI taxonomy): domain Eukaryota; kingdom Metazoa; phylum Chordata; class Mammalia; order Artiodactyla; family Cervidae; genus Dama; species Dama dama. The sequence continues at coordinate 44,055,045 of NC_083712.1, read as the reverse complement.
GAAGGGGTCATGCTCCTACAGGAATCTAATGCCACCAGTGATCCAACCAGAGCCGGAGCTCAGGCAGTGATGCCAGCCATGGGGAGCCTCTGTAAACACAGATGAAGCTTCAGTCACTTGCCCACCACTCACCTCCCGCTGCGTGATCCACTTCCCAACAGACCACTGGCCAATACTGTCCATGGCCCGGGGGCTGGGGACCCCTGATTTATAGGATGTTAACTGACAGAGTCCTGGTTCCAGCAACTAAAATAGGCATTTGAACTAAAATGGGCCCATCCCACCTGCAAATGGGTTTCCCTGGCAGCTCAGCTGGTAAAGAATCTGTCTGCAATGTGGGAGACCTGGGTTTGATCCCTAGGTTGGGAAGATCCCCTGCAGAAGGGAAAGGCTACCCACTCCAGTATTCTGGCCTGGACAATTCCATGGGCTGTATAGTCCATGGGGTCGCAAAGAGTTGGGACACGACTGAGCAACTTTCACTTCACTTCACACAGTCGTTTAGCGACAAACTCGGGACTCACATGGCTTCTTGACTTGGCTTGTGACTCATGTCACTGTTAACATTATTCTAGAGCGGGGACTCTGTAAATCCCACAGTGATGCGGTCTCCCGGAGTTTCCTCTTTCTTTCCTGTCTGTGCTGCCATCTTCACCCAAACAGGCCAAGATCTCTGAGATCCTGAGGTCAATAAAGAGGCAAGGAGGCCTTCCCTAGGGGCTCAGGGGTATAGAATCCGCCTGCCGATGCAGGAGAGACGGGTTCGATGCTCGATCCGGGAGGATCCCACACGCCCCGGAGCAACTAACCTTGCACACCGCAACTACTGATCTGCTCCAAAGCCCGGGAACCGCAACAGCTGAGATCGCGCACCCTAGAGCCTGAGCGCTGCGGAAAGAGAAGGCTCCGCAGTGAGAAGCCCCATCACCGCAACTAGAGAGGAGCCCCCACCCCGCGAAACTAGAGAAACAAGCGCAAGCTGCAACGAAGACGCGGCACAGCTCAATAAATAAACAAATAAAATGCGAGGAAATACCACCCTCTTTGGATCCCCAGCAGCCCGCATGCCACCTTCCGGGTGAAGGCCGCCCACCCATCCCCACTCCACCCCACCCCGCCCCGCATCGCTCCCTTTCCAGGGAAGACCCATCATCCCCCCCGCCCTCCACGCCCTGACGTCTTTCCCATGGGAATTTACTGGAAGTTTTCACTTCATGTAGAGTTAGCTGTTACAGGTCCGTCTCTTCGGCTAGAATGAGTTCCTTGATGATGGCTCTGTATCTTCTTCTGTTAGGGCCCTGACCCCTCAAAGTAATACTTTGGAGCAAGTTTAACAAAGGGACTATTTACAAAGACGGGAGCAGGATCTAAGAAAAAGAAGGAAATCGCACCGTATCCGCCCTTCAGCCCCACCCCCTGCATCCATCCCCGCAGACCTGACCCCTTACTGGGGCCCTTCTGGAGCAGAGGAAGCCCAGGGCAGCCGACCCCAGCGGAAGCCAGGAGGCCAGGGTCGGTCTCCCCGGGCAGAGCCGGGCAGGCAGACGGAGAGGGACAGACGGAGGATGTGCCCACATCCGTGCATCCCCCGCGCATAGCCGGTGGACAGAAATACTTCTGATGGAATCGCTGTGTCCTAGATAATCCTCACTGATACCCCCCTCGAACCCTGTAGAGAACATTTTTAGCATTGCTACAGCATATGATCACAGTTCAAACCAGAGAAATACCAAACATACTATTGAAGTGTAAAGTGTCATGTTAAAAAAATAAAAACTCAAGTATTATGTTGTCACAATAAACTTAGATTTCTAAACCAAAATCTAAACTCATTGTCCTCTTGAAGAATATTCTAGCCAGCATACACGGTGCTGTATGAACATGAAGTTTCAATCCTTCCCCACTAAGTGGATTCCAGTAAGGACTCCGCATACTCCTTAGTATTAGAAAAACACATTTTTGTTCTACTTTTCTCACCCAAATGCTAGCTCCTCAGGCTGTTGGATAATTAAAACACTGTGAGACTTAGACGAAATGGAAGATGCCGCCACGAATGACAAACACCCATAAGTGCCTCAGCTTCACCATGTCTGTGGACAGCAGAGAACTTCCCAGAAGCGGTCCAGAACTTCCCAGCCAGGCACTGCAGGACCTCTGGTTTCCAGAGGTCTTTCCCCAGCAGTCAGAATCTCTGCTTTTGTAACCCTGTCCACGTGATTTTTGCAACAAGAGACCCTTACTTTAAAGGTCACTCAGTATGCATTTCTCTAATTGACTGTTTTAACAAAAACACCCTGAAAGTTTGCATCACACCCTCAAACTCCTTGAACATCTGTAATTAATAAACTGATTTGTGGCTCCGGCTGCAAACTCACCAGGGCCAATAATTTGCTGAAAATGAAGATCTTAAGCCATTAATCATGCAGGGCAGTTGGTCCAGGACTTGTCCAGTGAGGTCACTGGTCGTGGCCCTAGAAGTGTTCTGACTGGTCCCTAAGCTATATGGTGGCCCCAGTTAAGACCATCAAGAAGGCTGTGTGGCAAAGAATCGATGCTTTGAATTGTGGTGATGGAGAAGACGAGAGTCTACGCCTCTCTTCCTTTTTAAGAGCCAGCGTAGCTCTTGTGTGTGCAGCCTTCTCTAGTAATGAGTGCACAAAATCTGCTCTTTCTTTTCCACCCTCATTTCTCAGCATCACAGTCTCCATCTCCCTGAAATAAACACAGAATGTAAATGTTTTGGAGGGTTAACTTTCTTCAGTACCTTCCCAGTCCCTCACTGGTCATCAGCCTGCCTCACAGTCTCTCCCTACCCTAGAGCCCAGGAAAAAAAAAAAAAAAAAACTTTCTACCTTTCCCTTTTTGGCCATCAAACCAATGGACCCCAGATTTTTTTCTTGATTGACAAGGTACCTTTAAATCAACGGATGAGTCATATTGGTTGCTCAGCTGCCGGGAGCCGTTATGGGGGGTCCCGCCCGTGACGAGGTCATAAAGAAAATACCGGGCAGGCAAGGCCGTCCGGGACCCCATCCATGACGAGGTCACGAGAAAATACCTGACAGGCAAGGCCATCTAGGATAAGGGACCCTCCAGGTTGGCCTTGGCCTCTGCCCCACCCTGTATCCTCCCCCCTTTTCTGCTGCTGTTCTTGTTTGCCCTGCTGCGGATTCTTGTGTTGCCTGCCGAGAGCTCTCCTGCTCCTCTTTCACTGAATGAAGACCAACTTAAAACCCTAATTAATAAATCTCCTGGACGCTGGTACCCTATGAAGGGGCCAGGGATGAAGGAAATGCTTCAGTTCAAACCCTTTTGCTGGCATTCTGGCTTGTTTGATAAATGTGTGCTCTCATTGCACAAAATGCTCATGATTGTTCTAAACATCCTAAGCACAGTACGCTAACAAAAGAAACTATTAAGCATAGGTCCCTCCACGGGGTGAGAAAAGCCCCACAAATATTATAGCCACAAATGTGCCTAATAGAAAATAGTTTAGATAGAGATTAGCTGGTGACTTCTTGCAGGTAATTAACTTTTGGACTAAGAGCCTGTTTTGTGCCATATCTGCTGTTTTTGCAATCCTTTGCATTTCTGTTCTGTGAAAATGTAATCCTATCTAGTTCCCATAGAGATGACGCTTATTAGAAAGAAAATAGATTAATTATAAGAAAGACAGGGTCGGCTACTGAAGTTGCTTAAAGTTGCACCAGGTGCAAACCATAAATTGTCAACAGGCCTGAAAGCCAAAAGATATTATACATAGAGATTAACCATTAAAAAGGCCCTAATAGGCACAGAGCCCTTTGGGGGGTGAGGAAGCCCTATTAAAAAATACAAAAAATATTGTTTTAAAAGTGGTTATTAGATCGTTTGATTGATGTTAATGTGCTGAGGTTGTGCAGTGGAAACTATTGTTAATACAGTTGGAGATCTAGTAAAATAAGAGTTTAGCCCTAGTGTAAAAACAATAAGATAATTATTAATTTTAACCAAGAGCGCTAAACAGGGGCTGCCTCACCAGAGCCATGGAGTCTTTGTGTGTTAAACATTTTAGATAAATTTAGCTGAGAATTTCTGCAAAAAGACTGACTTTTATGTTAACAGGATTGTATGTCTATTATGTTACAACTTGCTGTACCGTGAGACTGCCAATTTTCTGTTTTCTGCTAACCTCAAGGCCAGAAGATAATGTATAAAAAATCTATGGGAAAAGACTCTCATAAACAAAAATATACAGAGCACACCTGGTTTCGTGAAGGACAAGCTGATATAATGTTAAACTAAGTCTGTATGCTTATCTGCCCCTTAGAAATGTACCAACTTAGGGTATAAAGGCTATGGTAAAAAATAAAGCAACTGCCAGACTCTGCCGCACCTTCCTGGTCTGGTCTCTTTTCTTTCTCTCTCTCTCTCTCCCCCAGCAAACTTGGCCCTATCAAGGCCGGTCCTACGTGTCTCTCTCTCGCCGACGCCGTTCATCCTGAGGGTTCCCCTGGATCCTGCTGGGGCTGGACCCCGGCACTCAGCAACTCGGATTCGAACTCCCAACAGCGCAGGTCTAACCCCCAACAAATCGGGACCTCACGCCCATCTCATGAGATGTCTCTTCCTACTGGAAACATGTATTGATGCATCACACCACGGCATCTCATTCTGACAAGTCACACTCAAACTTATAAAGGTCACAAACCACCACCCTGACAGGCTGACAGGACCGGCAGTGTCTTCCACGTGCAGCTGGCAGGATCCGAGCTAGCTTGGCCCCAAAGACCACAGCCCCTGGTCCTCACCTGGAGCCCTTCTCCAAAACATCGCTTCTGGAAAATCCCAGGCTGTCTGACACTGTCCTCCTTCACCTCAGGGAGTTCTTAAGGCTTAGGGATCTTTCCCTAGAGAGTCTGGTCTGCATCTCTGAGCCTAACTCAGATCCCCTTTTCCATGAGGGTGCAAGGGTGGTATTTCTCGAGCGTGGGGTGGGGTGGGGGTACCATGCACAGCTAAGCAGCCCAGGGAGGCCCCCTGGCACCCAGGGAGCCTCAGGAGCGACCTTTCGCTGCCCAGGGTTTTCGCAGCTTCCTTGTCAGGACAGGCTAGAGCTTCATGCTGGGTCTCCATCTGGAGCAATCACTCCTTCAAGGTCACTATTTGGGTGTGAAGTCAAGTCAGAACAAGGTTGTAAACTGTGTGGAGGTAAATGGAATTTGTTATGGGATATTTATGTGGTTACAAATGTGAATGCTTAAGAAAGAAAGAGAACTTCCTGACTTGACTGTTTTTAAACCTCAAGCCCAAATATATGAGTAAATGGTATTAGCTATCCATTAACAGAGTGCTAACAGATTGAATTCGTGTTATTTCTGTTTTAATCTTGATTCACTTACTGGTCTTTAGTTTTAGCACTCTCAAATGACATTGCTTTTATTTATTTATTTATTTGATCATGACATACATTTATTGAGTGCTTACTATGGATGTGCCCAGCTCAGGACTCCCGCTCAAACCCTGGCTTGTGCTCTTTGAAATGCTGTCGACAACGGGGAACATTCCAGAACCCCTCCCTTCATCACAGACCCAGATTGAGGAGACAAGTGGCATCCATTAGATGCACCTTCATGAAGCCTCTTAGACTCGCTGAAGGTGACGCCCTTTCTCCAGCATCGGCACTGGGTTAGACCCATCCCCTTCATGACACCACGCTACCCCGGGGCTGGGGCTGTCTCACTCATTTCTGTAACCTTCAGGAGGAGGCAAAAAGTGCACTGGTGTGATGCCTGCAGACTAACACCCCCAGTGACAGGGTGCTCGGCTAGAAGCAGAGCTGTCAGCGGAGTTATCTCTTTGACCCATGTGTTTCCAAGTCGGTGATCCCATGGGAGCTTACTACCATCCTGGGAGGCAACCATCATCCTCGGTTTTACAGATGAAGAAACTGAAGCTCAGAAGAGGCAGACCTGTCCCAGGTCATGCAGTTAGGGGAGATACTCTGTGCTAGCAGCTCACATCCCTCCCCTTTGGCCCTTATTCTCTGTGGTACAGCCCTAGATGCACCAAGCGAGTAAGAGGCAAGACTTCAGGACAAGGCACCAGAGGCGTGAGTCTCGTGATTCCTTGGGGCAGGCACTAGGCCTCCCCCAGCCTCAAAAGGACTATATTCTGTGCCCCTCCCAGGAACACAACCGGCTACAGGGAGAGCAGAGGCTCACAGCTTAGCCTCTGCTCTGGGCACACATTGTGCAGTGCTTCAGGAAGCCTCCCTCAGGCTCCCATAGGCTGTTTTTACCAACAGAAACAGGCTTGTTTACACAGGCAGCCCACCCGTGCTGGTCAGACTACAGTGCTGTGTCCAGTCCCCCGTGTCTGGGCACTCTAAATTGTCACCATTTTCTCCTCCTTGAGGGATCAGAGAAAGACCCTGGGAAACCTTCGAGGGAAAAGGCTAAAGGAGAGGAAGGGACAGATGACCAACCTCTGGTCTTTTGCCCCCGCCTAGAAATGCCACCAGGCTTCCTGGTCTGTTGCTTTGGTCCTGGGCCCCAGCAGCTTCACCTTGCAGACAGTTGTCTTTCAAAGAGATCATATACCCCAGAGTTCACCTAGTGGTCCCCAGTTCAACCTCTCTGAGCCGTGTGCTAGGACACACCTTTCCTTATAGTCCCCTCTGGAGGTGAGGCCCTCCCCGACCTCCTCCTTCTCCACTGTCTTCCTCATGGGGGTTTGCCTGGCATCTGGCCCAATTCTCCTGGGCTGAGGAAGCCACAGCTCCTGTGTAAAGCACCCCCTCACTCCCTGGACCTGTGAAGGGATCTGATCAGCAGCTGCGAAAGGTGCTTTGCATCTTAAAGCAACCTGGCCAGTTTATTCCATCCCCAAACTCTCCCTCCAGCTGGAGTCCCATCTCCAGGGCCTCTGAGAACATGCCCAACCCCACTTTTCTGTCCCAATTCCTCCAGCCTAGGCTTCCCCGATTCAGCCCACAAATCATCAGCCCCAGAGGAGCAGAAGAGGCTTGCTGAGAAATTCTGGTCCCCTCAGTCTCCTGAAGGGTTGCACCAAAGTCAGAGCTGAAGTTTGGGCTGCAACTTAAGCCAGGGGTGTCGGCAGTGCTGGTGCTGGCCCAGGTCGGGAGCTGGGGGCAAAGGCCTTGCCACTCTGCCGGCAGACGGCGGGCTTCTCTCCGTGGTGCGGCCCCCTGGTGAATGAGCAGGTGAGCGCTCTGGCGGAAGCTCCTGTCATGCTGGCTCAAAGCCTAAGGTTTCTGGTCCGGGAGTGTTGGTGCGGCAGCAGATTTGAACTGTCTACAAAACTCTTGCTGCAGCTGAGTTTGGTGCACTTATTTTTTGCCCGTGTGCGAGCACTGTGTTTAAGAAGCTTGGAGCTGTGGGAGAAGGTTTTGTCACATTCTGGGCAGGCGTGGGGTCGGTCGCCCACGTGGACTTGCTGGTGCTTGGTGAACCGGGTGCGCTTCCTTAAAGCCATAGCCACACTCAGGACACTTGAAGGGTCACTCTCCACTGTGGGTGAGTTGGTGCTTTAGGCAGTCGGAGCTGTAGGTGACGTTCTTGCTCCTCCACCATGTGCGATCGCTGGTGCTTGAGCAGATAAGAGCTGCACCCAAAGCGGTCACCACACCAGACACAGAGGTGGGGCTTCTCACCGGTGTGGGCGCGCTGGTGCTGCGCCAGGTTGGAGCTGAGGCTGAAGCGCTTGCCGCAGTCCCCCGCAGCTGCAGGGCTTCTCCCCGGCGCGCGTGCGCTGGTGTTGGATCAGGTTGAAGCTAACACAAGAAGTCTTGCCACCCTCGGCACAAATGTCAGGCTTCTCACCCATGTGTCCCCGCCGGTGTCCGAGCTGCGGCCAATAACAGGCTCCTCGCACTCCAGACACTTGTGAGGTCGGAGGCCTGAGTGAGAACGACGGTGTCGCGTGAGGTTAGAGCTCAGGCTGAAGCAACATTCACACTGGGGACAGGGGGACGGTTTCTCGCCGGTGTGTACCCCGTGCTGCTTAACCAGATCTGAGCCCCGTCGGAAGTTTTTACTACACTGGGGACAGCAGTAGGGTTTGCCACCGCCGTGGCTGCTTTGGTGATGATTGAGATCGGGGAGGTAGGCTGCAGTCAGTTCACACTGCTGGCACGCGAAGGCTCCAGGGACCGCAGGAGAGTTGGTCTTGGCAAGAGTTTCTCCCTCCCCAGGGCCAGAGACTGGCCTACATAGGTACCCAGGCCCAGCATCATTTCCCAGGCGGCCGACTGCTCCGGCGACACCAAGGGCCGCTTGTGTTGAAACAACTCCGCAAACAAAGGCGGGCCTTGGGATTTCCTGGGATCCAGACAACCGGTTCCCCCGCTGCTCGGCGCCGTCAGAGTCCTCCCTTGCCGTTTCTGGAGCTCGCGACTCCAGCCGGAAGAGCGTCCCGTTTCCTAGATACCAACCGCTCAACTGACAAGCACAACCAGAGCTGAAGACTCTCGGGACCCAGGAACCCAGCACCGGAAACGGAAGTGTCCACTAGCTCGTGCCATTCTAGGAAGCGGCAGCGAACGGTCTTTGTGGGTTTAACCCTCTCGTTCACCTGGTGGAGCAACTACTCCTATCTGCAGCCGCTATCAGGAACTTGACACTTTCCTCCGCTCGAGGTTCTGAGTCCATCAGCGCAGACGTCAATGCCCCGGCCACCGCTAGGGGGCGGCAAAGCGAGCTGTCGTTGCCAAGAACACGCTGGGGGCGGAGTAGACACGTCACCTGGAGTAGCACCCTACCGAGACCCCAAGGTCGGAGGTACCGGTCCACCTGAGGCCCTTTAGAGTTTCCCATCCATCCTAAGCTAGGCGTGTTAAACTTGGCGCAGACTACATGTCCCAGCACGCACCGCACGCCGACATTGCTTTTAAATAACTAAAAACTATAGCTTCTGGAGCTTGTAAATAAAATACTTTATCCTTTTGTCATACTCAAGAAATTTTGTTATATGTTTAAACTGTTCATACAACTCAACATCAAAAAAAAAAAAAAACCACAATTAAAATATGGGCAAAGGACCTGAAGAGACATTTCTCCAAAGAGGATAGGCAGATGGCCAACAGGCATATGAAAAGATGTTCAACATTGTTAACCGTTAGAGAAATGCAAATTAAAACCACAATGAGACATCACCTCACCCCTGTCAGAATGACCATGATCTAAAAGAACACTAATAGGGACTTCCCTGAAGGTCCAGTGTTTAAGAACCCGCCTGCCAAAAAAAAAAAGAACCCACCTGCCAACGCAGGAGACATGAGACGTGGGTTCAATCCCTGGGTCAGGAAGACCCCCAGAGGAGGGCATGGCAACCCACTGCAGTATTCTTGCCTAGAGAATCCCATGGACAGAGGAGCCATGCAGAAATCCAGGGGGTCACAAAGAGTCAGACCCAACTGAAGCGACTTAGCACAACGCACCACTACTCCCAAGCCCTTGCACCTAGAGTCCTGTGTCCACAACAAGAGAAGTCACCGCAGCTCGAGAGAAGCCCCCAGTCGCCCCACCTAGAGAAAGCCCACACACAGCAGCGAAGGCCCAGAACAGCCATAAATAAGTGAATTCAATATATATACTTTTTAAAAGAGCACAATAAACATTGGCGAGGATGTGAGGGTACGGAACCCTCATACACTATGGGTGGGACTGTAAATTGGTGCAAAAACAGTATTTCTCAAAAAATTAAAAATATTAATAGAACTATGACCTGACTCGGCAATTCCACCACTTGGGTATATATCGGAAAAAAATGAAAACACTCATTCAAAAAGATACATGCAACCCAATGTTCATAACAGTGTTATTTATGATAGCCAAGATATGAAGGCAACATAAGCACTCAACAGATGAATGGATAAAGAAGGTGTGAGATAGAGTTAAATATACACACACACTCACAATGGAATAATATTCAGCTAGCCATAAAAAGCAATAAAATGTTGCCATTTGCAACAACATGGATAGACTTGGAAGGCTTCATGCTAAGTGAGATAAGTCAGATAGAGGAAGAAAAATACTGTATGGTATCACCTATATGTGGAATCAAAAAAATAAAACAAACTAGTAAATATCATTAAAAAAAGAAACCAGATCACAGATATAGAGAACAGACTAGTGGTTACCAGTTGGGGGAGGGAAGGGGGGTGATATAGGTAGAGGTAGAGGGTTAAGAGGCATAAACTATTACATATAAAATAAATAAGTTACAGGGATATAGTGCACAACACAGGAAATATTTTATAATAGCTATAAATTGAGTGGGCTTCCCTTATGGCTCAGACATTAAAAGAATCCTCCTTCAATGCAGGAGACCCAGGTTCAGTTCCTCGGTTGGGAAGATCCTACTGAGAAGGGAATGGCAACCCACTCCAGTATTCTTGCCTGGAGAATCCCATGGACAGAGGAGCCTGACAGACTACTGTCCATGGGGTCACAGAGAGTCGAACGTGACTGAGTGACTAACAATCTTTTAAAATTGTGAATCACTATATTGTACCCTTGTAACTTATTTAAATCGTACATCAACTATACTTCAATTTTTAAAATTTGTTTTTAACTGAAAAAAAATCTTTTTTGGGTAAAAAAGATAAATGAGTCAACAATTGAGTGTTCTCTAATGTTAATTGCAGTACTAGCACTTGTTTACTTGGAATCTTCATATAATAATCCTAGGCTTTGATGTAAACTACAGTATGAATGTGCTGTAATGTAAACATAAATTACATTTGTATCAGAGAATTCCCTGCACAGCTACTCTGAAGTTAATGAATCTGTGCAATACATATAAAATTAAAAAAAAAAAAAAGAAATTTTGTTACAATACAGTGAAAGTGTTGGCCACTCAGTCGTGTCCAACTCTTTGTGACCCCGTGAACTGTAACCCACCAGGCTCCTCTGTCCATGGAATTCTCCAGGCAAGAATATCGGAGTGAGGAGCCATTCCCTTCTCTAGGGATCTTCCTGAACCAGGAATTGAACCTGGGTCTCCTGCATTGCAGGTGGATTCTTTACCATCTGAGCCATCAGGGAATGGTTTACCAAATAAAACACTGGGTTGAGGACAAATAAAGTACACTCATAATCTTTAAGTTTCTGTATCATTAAACTAGTAAGACAGAGAGACAATCAATAATTTAGTGCCTACTAAAAATGAGGCAATATCTACTATTATTGTAGAGATCAGTCACTCATAAGCTAAAATCACAGATAATATTAAAAGTCATATATATGTATATATTGGCTTTTGCATAAAATGCTTGCTGGTCATTTATTTTATAAGTTCTATTTTGGAGAGGCTAGTATTGAGCTACATTATTTGAGCAATAAAGTTGGGCAATAAAGAAAGTGACCCGAGCGTCTGCTGGGAACCAGAGGAGACTTTGTTTTGAGACCAAGGAAACAGAGTAAAGAAAAAAAATGAAACCAAACAAATAACCTCTGAGGATGAATAACGTGGACAACATAACTGAGCATAGATCTATTCTAGTCGGAATTCCCAGGTGGTACTAGGGATAAAGAACCTGCCAATGCAGGAGACATAAGAGACGTGGGTTCGATCCCTGGGTCGGGAAGATTCCCTGGCAGCGGGCAGCCCACTCTAGTATTCTTGCTGAAGAATCCCATGGATGGAGGAGCCTGGTGGGCTACGGTCCATGGGGTCACAAAGAGTCGGACACCACTGAAGCGACTTAGCATGCACACACACAATTCTAGGTCACGTGCAGCTGGGATAATCGGTGTAAAATTGGCCACTTTATCCACTGGAAGAGGAAGAGTTAGGGGAGAGAACAAGGGAGCAAAGCGAAGAGCCTGTGACCGGGCGACGTCCTCTGCCTTCTCCGCTCCTTCTGGCGGCAGTCGCTCCCTGTCCACTCAGCATCCCTGGGAGGGGAGGGGACGTGGGTCTAGAAAGAATACCCCTGAATATCCAAATGGAATGTTGCTGATTCGTTGCCCAAAGACGACTCTGCTAACACAGACCCAGGTCCACCAGGAGGGCTGCAGCTCCTCTTAACTCAGGACACAGGACCCTATGTACTCAGAAAGGAAAGGACTCGGGCGCATCGGCGGCTGTTTCCGCTGTGTGCATGGACACTCAGCCCCTCTCATCCTCCTCCCAGCCCCTGCGGACTCAGGGTCCCCTGGAGCACGGTGCCCAGACCTGCCCTCGTCCTCCCGCTCCCGGAGGGCGCCCACAGCCCCAGCGCTCAGCTGTGGGGTCTTGGTTCACTTCCTTTAGTGTGTGGGCTGGGCTTGAACAGCTCTACCATCTCCTACCGCTTTTGACACTCGGCTTTAAAAAGTTAAACCACGTGGAGGTTGTTGAAAGTGAAAACTGATGCTGTGAGGAGTCTACAAAAGCCACATGTAACTAAAACTAAAAAGAACAAAAAAAAGTAAGCCCAAACCAAGAAAAGTCCATCCCGGGTTCTCTGGTACCATTTCCTTGAATGGTGATGCCGGGAATCTGAGTTGGGTTTGAATTCCCAAGGTGGAATTTCCAGAGAACAACACGTAATACCCTCTCCTTTGGCTGCAAGAGGAGGTAGTGATTTAATCTTGTGAGGTGATCGAAGACAGTTAATTAAATACCGTCATGTCAAATAGGTCTACAGCACTGCTGCTTGGACAGGTTTTCTATGTAAGTGGATCCAGCCTTAATCTGTAACGATCTGACACCAAATCTTTCCGTCTGTTTGCAAAGGCAAAACCAGAGAGAGGCGACCCATAGCAGCAAACCGCTGAGAAGAAGATTTGGCTTCTTTGTCCTAGGCTTTCTGTATGTGCTGTGTTACACTTCTGAGGTTACAGGAGATAGCAGGCTTTTAAAAATATAATTTTTCAGACTTCCCTGGTGGTCCAGTGGTTAGGAATCCACCCGCCAGGGCAGGGGGCACAGGTTCGATCCCTGGTCAGGGACGATCCCACGTGCCTCGAGGTAACTGAACCCCAACTGCAACTACTGAGCCCATGCTTCAGAGCCTGTGCTCCCCAGGAAGAGAAGCCACGCAAGGAGAACCTCGAGCCCTAGAGGGCAGCCCCCACTCGCCACAAATAGAGAAAGCCCACGTGACGCAAAGAAGGCCCAGCAGAGACAAAAATAAGTCAATACATGACTTTTAAAAATAAAATGTAAAACCTTTCTTAATCGGTGTTCCTCCTCAAAAATTTAAGTCCACAGTGAAGTTCCCATTTTTCTTGCATGTAAGTGTTCTCGTGTGTGTGTTGGTGTGTGTGTTCGTGTGTGTGCATGCACTCAGTCGTGACTGACTCTTTGTGACCCCGTGGACTGTAGCTCTCCAGGCTCCTCTGTCCATGGGATCCTCCAGGCAAGAGTACTGGAGCGGGTTGCCATTTCATCTTCCAGGGGATCTTCCTCACCCAAGGATTGAACCCCCGTTTCCTGCATCTCCTGCATTGGCAGGCAGATACTTTACCACTGCACCATGGGGGAAGCCCTTTTCTTGCATACACAGAGTGAGATAAAGCAGATTTCAATGCTTCTGCGTAATTATCACACTGTTAACACGGTATTTCAAGCAGTGGTTCTCAAAGCAGAGTCCCCCTACAAGCAGCATCAGTACCACCCAGGAACTGGAACAAGTTAGGTACACAGATTCTCGGGAGTCCCCAGAACGCCTGACTCAGACACCCTGGAGGTGCAGCCCACCATCTGCACGCAAGCCCTGCTGCAGATCCTGACAGAAGGCAGAGTTTAAGGAAAACCTGGTCACTGTTTGTTACAGACTACTGTGACACCATTATAAACTAAGCAAAGGGCAACCACGGAATTGCACTTTTTGGGGTGTGTTCTCATACCAGCTATTCAGCAAGAGAAGTAGTTTTGAGATTATCTATGTCCACTTGTGTCTAAAAAATAAATCCTGGACTTACTCCCCTGAACGTGGAATTCTGAAACCATGGATTTCCTGCGGTTTGCCCTTCAGCTTCTGCAGAGATGTTAGATCCCCCCCAAAACACTTGCAGCCGAGTTGCCGACGTGGATTGTCCTAAAGGATGGGGGTCCTGAGGTTTCAGATGCTGGACAGCACTTCGTTGTCCCGAGCGGTGACTGGTGAGGACTCTGACTCCAAAAAGAAATGTGAAGCAAAACTCAACACAGGAACAAACCCAAGGTTTTTGTTTTTGTTCTGGCGGGCTTCACGGCTTGTGGAACCTCGGTTCCCTGACCACGGATCACACTCAGGCCCTTTCCAGTGAAGGCACCGAGTTCTAACCACGGTGGTGGTGGTTGTTGTTTAATTGCTCAGTTGCGTCCGATTCTTTGTGATCCCACAGATTATAGCAGCCCAGGCTTCTCTGTCCTTCACTGTCTCCCAGAGCTTGCTCGAACTCATGTCCATTGAGTCGGTGATGCCATCCAACCATCTCACCCTCTATCGCCCCCTTCTCCTCTTGCCCTCAATCTTTCCCAACATCAGGGTCTTTTCTAATGTGTTGGCTCTTCGCATCAGGTGGCCAAAGTATTGGACCTTCAGCAGTAGTCCTTCCAATGAATATGCAGGGTTGAATTCCTTTAGGATGGACTGGTTTGATCTCCTTGCAGTCCAAGGGACTCTCCAGAGTCTTCTACAGCACCACAATTTGAAAGCATCAGTTCTTCAGTCCTAACCAGTGGACTGGCAGGGAATTCTGCAGTTTTTTGTTTGGATAAAAATGGTTGGGATATTTGGGAGACTGCAAGAAGAATAACGATGTAATATATCATCAGCCTCTTCCCCTCCAGGTCACCTCCATTTTGAACTAAAGCCACGTTTTATTCCAGGGTAAACCTTTGACTAGAATATGCAAAAGTGGAAAATAAGGTAAAGAAAAGGAGGAGTCTTCTGATAAATGTTTCCAACCTCACGGTGTGACTGTGGATAAGCGCTCCTAGGAAAATTATCCAGTGTTCACATTCTTCTAAAAATTAATTCTAAAAGAAAAGAAAACCAAAAGACTCTTTGAAAGTGAAAGTGTCACTCAGCTGTGTCCAACTCTGTGCAACCCCACGGACTGTAGCCCGCCAGGCTCCCCTGTCCATGGGATTCTCCAGGCAAGAATACTGGAGTGGGTTGCCATTTCCTTCTCCAGGGGATCTTTCCAACCCAGGGACTGAATCCAGGTCTGTTGCATTGCAGGCAGATTCTTTAGCATCTGAGCCATCACGGAAGGTAGTATGAATATAAAGGACTGTTTTGAGATGGATAAAATCTGTATTTTTACTTCCTTCAAACACAAGTACATCAGGGTTTTAACAAGTGCTGGAAATAAACTTTACTAAGACGTGGGGTCAGCGCCACATGAGTGAGTTTTGAGGCTTTGAACCTCTCGGCCACCTCCCTGGGGACCAGGTGTGCTGTCTCCGGTTACCTGGAAACGTCAAGGCAGGAAGGGCCTTGGATCCCAGTGCATCCCTGATAGTTTCTCTGCTTCCTTCTTCCTCAGGGAAAGCGCAAAGCTCACATCTCACTTTGGGCTTCTTTGCTACTTTTACTTCAGCATTTGCACAACTGTGTCCTCTGTTCTTCAGAAGAGAGATGAGAAATGCAATTTTTTAGGGGTTATTTGCATTTTCCAATAAAATAGCCCATGAGCAAGAAGGAAGTAAGGGCAGAAGTGGTGGGGGGGGGGGGGGGAGTGGAAGAGGAAGGAAGGATTTGCTGAAATGAAAAATGAGCAAGTAACGACAGCTTCCACGCAGGACCCACAGCATGAGTGGCCCGACTCTGCAGCCTTGGCTTTCGGAGACCATCCCCAGGCCCACGGAAGGGCTGCAGCAGGAGACCCTCTGGACGGTTCTCAAAGCCGTGTGAAGGGGTGTCCTGTGCCTCGTAGCAAGGACCACTGTTCCCAAATAAAAATATGCACTTGTGTTTTCTGCAGGAAGGAGTGTGGACCTCAGCCCCACGGGGGCCGGGATGCACCCAAGCAGGTGGACACGGCGGTACTGTGTGTTTATTTCCAGAAACCTAAGGGCCAGAAGCAAGAGCCGACCTGGTTTTTAACACACCCTCATAAAACAGCTTTTTGTTCTGACTCTTGTCAATAGCCAGTGCAGGGCAGAGAACGACCCAGGCCTTTCTCACCAACAGCGGCTTCCTTCCTTCACGAGGGCAAGACAGGCCGGGACACAAAAGTGGCAGCTTCTGAATGTGAGTGTCAGCTATTCGGAAGGTTTCTCTGGTCTACCATCCCCTACGGAGGAAGAGAGAAATAGAACCAAAGGATGACCAGGCCTGGATGTGACACTGTAGGGAACACAGCGGGAGCCTGTGACCCAGCCCATCGCCCCACCCCTGATGGGAACGGACCCAGCAAAAAACCATGGTAATGCCTGGTTGGGAGCAGAGAGGTAGGAGAGCAAAGAATCCTGGGGTAGGGGGAGAGGTTTGAGGAGAGAGGGCTGTCAAGGGGCCCAGGAAGGTGACTGCTTAGGAAGACATTGGATTTGAGGTCACAGATGGCCTCTGATGTGACAGTTCAATCACGTGGTGAGGACAGAAACCAGGATTCCAGCGGTCAGTAAGCACAGCCGAGGAGAGGGGGCAGCAATGGGAGGGACCCCCTCGGTGAAACAAGGGGGACACGCGGGAAGGAAGCAACCGAAAGCGTGGCGTGGGGAGGGCGTTGTACACGTTTATAGGCGCGGGGGTGGAGAGGAATAAATGGAATACACAGACAGAGCAGGGAGCTGCTGCAACAAGTCCCCAGGGAAGGTGGGAGACGGGAGAGACTGTTAGCAAGAACGGGAACAGACAGCTTTGGAGGGACGTGAAGAATTCCTTCTCCTCTAAAGTAGGAGGGAGACTGAGACAGACTGGGGGAGTGGACAAGAGGGACCTGGAGGCACACAGAGGCCCCCCAGCTTCTGCAAAAAGAAATGTCCACGAGTTGAGAGGTGGGGATTCACTCTGGCTTGTCCATGAGCTACCGCGACTGTTGTGCGACCTAAGATGGCCTGTGTGTGGCCTAGCAGACGTACACTGTACCCCTGTTTTAATTATTAGAGAAAAGGGCACATGAGCAGAAGCAAAGAATGCCCCCGTTAAAAATGAAAATTAAATGTGTCTTCCCGGGACACCAGGGCTGCTCCTCCTTGGGAGACAAGGCTCCCTTCCCAGGTGCCGAGGCCACGCTGACTCCAGACATGCTAAGCAAGCTGATTCTTAGAGACCAAAATTTAGAAAAGAAAAGGTTCATCTAACGCTATCTATCTAACGCTTCTTCCTTCAATCACCTCATTTCCTGGTAAAATGGGGCTTAAAGCGAGGAGAAGGACAGGCAGTGGCAGAGTGATATTCACAAGCACCACTTTTTCTGGAGGAGAAACACAGCTGACTGTGGCCTTAGGCCCGAACACAGGGCGTGTTTGTCTCAGCCGCTCTCACAGGGACGAAGGGACATCCCCCAGGCAAGGTGATGATTATCTTCCTTCTCAGACTTTTTCAGGAGGAACTGCTGAGGAGGACCCTCATCACGGCCTCACCCCAGGTGTCCCTGGCCAGCTCCTTCGAGGTGCTGGTTCCTGGCTTCTGCCCAGGCGAGAGGAAAACACTGCCAAGCTCAATCTCAAGCCCCTGGAAATAGTGTCAGCAGAGCCCCCGGTAACAGGTAACAGCTTTCTGGTACTTTCCACCCCACGCAGAAAACAGCAAGCTCCCAGAAGCTAGGGCTTTATTAGAAATAGGAAATATCCAGGGACTTCCTGGGCGGTCCAGTGATTGAGTCCACCTTCCGATGCAGGGGATGTGGGTTCGATCCCTGGTCCGGGAACTAAGATCCCACACGTCACACAGCTACTAATCCACACAACCAGAGAGAAGCCGGCAAGCTGCAAGGAAAGAGACTACGTGCTGCAACTGAGACCTACAGCCAAACAAATCTTTTTTAAAAAAAGAAAGGAAATATTTAGCTGACCATGTAGATACTGACACAACACATGTGACTATCCTCTATAAAATGTTAAGCCTAAAATGTACATTATCCCAGAAGAGTTGAGTACACCAATAGCAGCCTAGAACACTGCTTATGTTTCCATCAGGCAAAGAGCGGTGTTTAAGTTTGGGTCCACACGTAAGCTGGGTTTACTTCTTACCTAAGAAGTAATACACTCAATTACAAGTCAGCCAATTCTTCTTTACCAAAAATATACTGAGAGAGGAAAAACTGTTTACTAACTCAGGCATAACCAACATAAGCTGATACAGAGCAAGATTTTAAGAAACTTGAATATCTCGAATATCCAGGTATATTTTTGTAGTAAGTGAACTAGAATTCAAGTTCAACACTTCTGATATTAGGATAAGACTCAGCCTTTTCTTAAAGTCAGAAATTACCTAAGACACATTATACACACAGAATAACCTCACTTGACAAGAGAGCTTATTGTTTTAGCTGTCATGCTTTTAATTACTTCCTTATTCTAATTGTGAGGATAGTATCTGTTTCCTAACTATCCCAGGAATCTAAATTCTAGGAGGCAGTTATTTTTCTTCCTGAGTGTTCTCTTCCTTATAGCTAGCCATGATTTTTTCTTTCTATTTTTTCTTCTGCTAGCCATAAGGAAGAAAGCACTTCCCTATGTCTCCCTTTTGTTCTGTCATAAAAGAGTTGCCCTGGCAATTAAATTACTAACTTCTTTTGAATGTCTTGCTTTCTTATTTCCAAATTGTATGTTGCATTAAATAATTCCCTATTCCCTTTCTTAACCTTCTGACTTTTAGTCCAAAGACCCTAAGAGACTTCTTTTTAACTTTTGCAGTTTCATCAAGATGTAATTGACATACCACATACATTTAATGGGCTGCCCATGAGGCGTTAGTGGTAAAGAATCCGCCTGCCAATGCAGGAGAGAGAAGAGACCTGGGTTTGATCCCTGAGTCAGGAAGATCCCCTGGAGGAGGGCACGGTAATCCACTCCAGGATTGCCTGGAGCCTTAGAGGGCCTTCAGGTTTGCCATCATCTCCTACACAGATCTCTCAGCATCTGTATTGCCAGCTTTGGCGGCTGTTTCAGCCCAAAGAACCGGGTGAGTCCACGTCACTCACGAGCCCACTTGAAGAACACGTGGCACACGCCGCGCAACTGTGTGGGTCACAGTCTGTCCTTTGTAACTTTTACAAAATACGTAGTTTGTAAAAAAGAAATATGAGACGCTGCAGCATCTTCCCTTACTGAACCAGATCAAAGGATTCAGGGAGCAGGCGGGGAAGCCTGCCTGGAGTGGGCCTTTCGGAGTTTAGTGCAAAAGTCCACGTTCCAGTCAGACCACAGGCTTCCCAGGAGCATGTCCCGGACCGCTTACAGAGGCCAGAAGGTGCGGTCTGTCACCACAACGGGGTGTGCGTGTTGGTTTTCTCCCTATGAAGATCTGCTGCCTACACTCAGGTGTTTTAAAAGAAGCCAACTAAAGACCTCACGTAACCAACACGGACCTACTGTATTAAACGGGGAACCCTGCTCGTGTTATGGGGGCAGCCTGGATGGAAGGGGAGTTTGGGAGAGAACAGATACACGTGTGTGTAGGGCTGAGTCCTTTTGCTATCCACCTGAAACTATCACAACATTGTGTATCAATACTCCAATCAACTACTCCAATACAAAAAAAAAGAAAGGTGTTTTTTTACAAAGACCTCATATGAATCTCAAAGCAATTCAGTTTTTAAGGGGAAAATACAAAATAACCTAATCACTTTGCAAATGAAGACCAAATGATACAGGACCTTACCTAAAAATAAAAATATCTAAAATGCCTTTAGAAAGGCAGAAAGGGGATGAAGGAAAAGACAACGGAGACAGAAGAGGGTGAACAAAAAGGAGAAAAGAAAAGGTACAGCATCAGAAAAGGAAGCGAAAACTTGAGGAAAAGTTGTGACAGAGACAAAGCAATACAGGAGCATGATTAGAAGAGCTCCTTCTGCATTAAAGAAAAATATGACAATGACTTTCTAAACCTATTTTCAAATTCAGTCTGATCAAATTCTGTAGTTTCTTTACTGCACTGAGTCACAATTGTACTTAAAATCATAAAATGTGGATCTCAGATGATAGCACTTAGGGTAAATTTTTTAAATGTGTTTCATTTTTATTGGACTTTGCTTTGGCAGAAGTATAAATATGATTCTTATAATAATAACAAAAATCAGTGTGATCTGATTAAAGGAATCAAAGTAACATAGGAGGTTCCCTTTGAGTTGGACATAGATCTCCTGAATTGACAAACATTCATAAACGTATAATTAAGGAAATTCTCAAACATACACAAAGGTGGAGAGAACAGTAAAATAACTTCACAGACTCACAACCTGACTTTAACAGTGATCTCACTGCAGCCCTCCCCCGCTAACACACGCACATACACACTCACACACACACTCTCACACACTCACACACACACACCTAGCCTCACAGGGACAGCCAGGATGAGCAGCTGATGTGTTTGTGTGTGTAGATACAGAGTTCCTGGTGGGGAGACCTACACTGTAGCTGAACTGAAGTGTTTTACAATGTTGCTACAAGAAAAAGGAGGCTAAGGCCCAACAATGCCAGCTTATTCAGCACTCTGGTGGAAATGCAGTCTTCCACTCCAGACCCACTGGCTCCGTCTTTGTGGTGAGGGTCAGTATTCTGTGTTTCCCACGTTCTCCAGGTGACTCGGATGCACTCGCGCTCTGAGAAGCAATCACGCCCCACGCTCAGTCGCTCACTTGTGTCCAACTCTGTGTGACCCCATGGACGGTAGCCCCCCAGGCTGCTCTGTCCATGGGATTCTCCAGGCAAGAACACTGGAGTGGGTTGCCACTCCCTTCTCCAGGGTATTTTCTGGACCCAGAGAGTGAACCCTAATATTCTGCATTAACAGGCGAATCCTTTACCACTGAGCCACCTGAGAAGCCCTTGAGAAGCTATGTTTGCAAGCGAATCCCACACATTAGGTCGTGTCACCTGTAAACACTTTGATATGCATTTCCAAGTGATATCACTGCACCTAACAGAAATAAGAGTGATTCCTGAGAGCATCCAACCATGACTAGGCTAGTCATGGGTCCTGATGGGCCCAGGTCAGTCCAGTTTACACCTGTTGTCTGGAAATAATTATTAAAATCACCCCTTTTCACCCGCAAAGTGCCCCATTCAGGATGACACAGTTTATACTCACTGTACTCACCCTCAGTCTAAACTTCACAAACTTGCTATGTGATTATTAGGTTCATTTGCTTCCTTTTGTCTTGTTTTAAAGGTGCTTTTTAAATTTTAAAATTATGTAAAACATTGCATGTTTCCAAAGTAGAGATTCATTTTGGTTCCCTCCACCCTAATCCCCCTCTCCCCAAAGGTAAGCATTTTTTAAATTAGTTTTATTTATACTTCACTTGTTTCTTTTTGAAACTCGAGGTGAATCCATATACTGTTTTACCGGGTCTATCTCTTCAGCACTGTTCCATAGCTCAGGGTTCTGGGTACCGTTCCTCCAGGGGGATGTGTACAGACCATTCGCACCCCTTTTGCAGCTACGGGGTGACGCTTTGTGTGCAAGGAACAGCAACCAACTCCTACTGACAGACATCTGGATTTTTTTTACCATCTCTTGCTATTTCAAATCAGGCAGCAGTAAGCAGCCATGTGCACGCTGTCGTTTTGTAATGATGCCAGCATATCTTTGACATCCATTCCTAGAGATGGGGCTGCCAGATCAAAGCAAGAAGGCATACCTAATTTTTCCAGACATTGTGAAACACCCCTGGGCAGGTTGGCAGTTGGCAGCTCCACCAGCACTGGATAAGCAGGCCTGTGTCCCCACTGCCTTCTCTATGGGACATATTGTCTGTCTTCGGGATGTTTGCCTATCTGTAAGTGAAATAAGGTATTTCCATGCAGTTTGCTTGTTATCCTGTTTACGTATAATGTATATACAGAAGGTGTACCTATCAGAAATGCGGAGATGGTGAATTTTCACAAAATGAGCACATCCTAATGACTAGCACACTGATGAAGAAATAGAAAACACGACTAGCACCGTGGAAGCCCCCTCCTGCTGACTTATTGAATTGCAATCTGCATCTCTCTTACTTTGAGCAAGGGTAAGCTTTCTTTCACATATTTGAAAGGGTAAGCTTTCTTTCACATATTTTTTTTCTGTGAAATTTTCTGTTTAAATATTTTACTACTTTCCTACCAAATAGACCTCAGTATGATTCATAGGAAACCCACAAAGCTTTCAAGAAAAGTGTGGCAGCAGAAGATAACATAAAGGGGGACAGAAAAGGGTAGAAACATTATAAAGTAAAGAGACCTCTGGACCCACAAGCAAGAAGCAGGATGGGAAAACCACTCAGCTGCAAACATGGACTACATTTTAATCCCAGGGAGGAATTACGGGCTGAGAGGGCAGAATAAAGAGCTGTCAGGAATTGTTTCTAGAGACACGGGCCTGAGACCTAATCAAGGACCCAGCAGCATGTGCAGGGATGGGTTTTAGCATGGCTGTGCATCTCCTCTGACCCGCTTTTGAGTGGGAGCATCTACAGAGGTTATCCCTGCTGTCTCATGAGGGTGAGCTGCACAGGCAGAGGGCAGGTAAGTTCTGTCTGGTTTGCAAGATTGAGAGGAACATTACACAAGGAACTGTATGTGAAGAAATGCACTTGAGAAGTCTCGGCTGTGCCTAAGCTTGATTTATTTATTTTTAAATACTTATTTATTTGTTTGGCTCTGCTGGGTCTTAGTGGCAGCGTGCAGGACCTTTGATCTTCGTTGCACCAAGCAGGATCTTTAGTTGCAGCATGAAACCTTTGAGTTTCAGCATGGGGGATCTCGTTCTCTGACCACAGCTCCCCTGTATCGGGAGCTCAGTCTTAGCCACTGGACCACCAGGGAAGTCCCAGGCTTGATTTAAATAACTTGATCCTGAACCTCAAGCCTGAGCCTGATACTTTAATGCACAAGATTTGGGGGGTCTTCTGAGGGGCGGGGGCTGAATGCATTTTGCATACGGAGGGGATATGGATGACAGCAACCAGAGGACAAATTGTAGCATATTGTATTTTCCAAAAATGGCCACGATGACACTCCTGACCCTCACATGCCCTTGCAGAACTTTTTAGCTCTCCCAATCAAGAGATGGAGTCTAGGTCTCCTCCCCTTGAGCTCAAATGGGACTTGATGACTGTCTCAGTGAATGGCAGACACGACACAGGATGACTTCCAAGGCAAAGTCATTATAGACAATATAATTTCCTCCTGTCTCTCCCTCTCAGGTCACTGGCTTTAGGAGCCCTGTGCCACCTTGTAGAGGTCTGAGGCAGCCATGCTATGAGGAAACACAAGCTTCCTTAGTCAAAAGCAGAGATGGCATGACAGGAAAAATGCCTGACCAGCAACCAGACGTTCCACACACTGCTGATCCCACCAGACACTATCGCCAGAGCTACTCAGCTGAGCCACTCCAAGTTCCTGATTCACAAAACCCACGAGAAATGCTACTCAAGAGCCTTTGTTTTGAGATGCTAAGTTTCAGAGTTAATTATTACCCAGCACTAGAAAGCTGGAGAAGAACTGACTCATTGGAAAAGACCCTGACTGGGAAAGATTGAAGGCAGGAGGAGAAGGGGACAACAGAGGATGAGATGGTTGGATGGCATCACCGACTCGATGGACGTGAGTTTGAGTAAACTCGGGGAGTTGGTGATGGACAGGGAGGCCTGGTGTGCTGCGATTCATGGGGTCGCAAAGAATCAGACACAACTGAGTGACTGAACTGACTGACTGAGACAGCTGGAAGAGATTTTGATCCCTGTTCAAAAAGTAAGAAAAAAATCGAATCCTCTACTACATTTAAACTAAACTAAATCAAAATAAAACAGCCTCAGGAATGATGGCTGAAAAACACCTCAAGTTTTAGAAATGTATTCTGGAACACAAGAGATGTTAGCTGACTTAATACACATCATCTGTAATTTAAAGTTACCTGACTGCCTCACACTCCAATTTACAACTGTGAGACAAAATGCCTGAATTTTCTAGTCAGCGTTTATTTAACTGATATGAGATTTTAATTGTTCCCATAAAACTAAGCTAGGCTTTAAAAAAAAAGTCAAATTAGGATGACCAATAATGAGAACAACCTCTAACGACAAGGAGCCCTTGGTGAGTTTGGGCGGCAGAGCGGTGGGACCTGCCTTGAGCTTCACAGCGGCCGCCCAGGCTGCCGTGTGGAAAATACGCAGGGAGGGGGCTTGTGAGGGGGCAGAGGGCAACCTCCCACCTTCAGGGGTCCAGGCGGGAAACCCCCGCACTTGGACCCAGGGGTCAGATTCTGGCAGAGCTGACTAGACTTCCTGGAAAACGGTATGCAGGGTGGAGAGAAAAAGAAGCACCAAGAAGGATGCAGAGGCTTCTGGAAGCATGGAGAAGGGCTGTAGAAGGAGAAGATTCCAGGGGAGAGCTTGGAGCCTGTGGTGTGAGAGTCGTTAAAGGTGAGGAGGGCGCTGAGCTGCATCTCTCGAGCTATTAATGAGATGGAGCCCATTTCCCAGGACCCCTTCCCCAGGCTCCCGGGTGGGTCACAGATGATCCGCGTGGAGTCTGGAGGTGGAGGTGAGGCAGCATCTGGGGTCTGGGAGGGCCCTGCCGCACTAGGGCGCCGGGCGGCCAGGCAGGACGCAGCCCCTCCGCACCCCACCGCCCTCCCCTCCCCTCCCCGCTCTGCCGACCCTGCTCAGATGCCTGCAGCTCTTCAGCAGGCCCTCCCGTGGTCCAGGTCAGAGGCCCTGAGAGGCAGATGTGGCCGCAGTTTGTCTAACTCCCTCCCACTCCAGGTTCCACTCTTCTTTCCGAGCGCAGGTTCAGCTGACCCACAGCATCCATGGGCTCCCTGCCCCTGGGGGCAAAGCCAGCAGCTCTTCACAGACCCTTCAACAGCTCCCGCGGCTGCAGAAATTCTAACTGCTGCGTCACTCGTAGTGGTTCTGCCCTTCTGATGGGACTCTGATACAGCATCCAAGGGAGATACCGAGTAGGCGCTGGCTGTGAGTCTCAAGTTCAAGGGAAATGGTCCCAAATGGGTGTTAAATTGGGGAATCGTTGCCATGTGACTGGTATTTAAAGCCATGAGCCTGGGTTAGATCACCCAAAGGAGGTCCAACGCCCTGGGAGCTCCATGGTAAAGAGGTGGAGGCAGGAGGGAACAGCCAAGGAGACTGAGAGCTACCAGTGAGACAGAAGGAATCCCAGACGACACTCGTGGTTCAAGGCGAAGGAGGAACGTCAGGAGGAGGCTGAGCTCGACCGTGTCAGCTGAGATGAGTTTGGAGATGGGACTGCCATGCCTGAAGGTATCATTGTTGACATTGTCCAGAGGGGTTTGCTGAAGTGGGTGAATGAAGTCTGATCACAGCAGATTCAAGAGGAAATGGGGCAAGAGAAAGTGGAGAAAACTGTTGAGAAATTTCTTCGTGAAGGAGGGCAGAAAAATAATGAGGGAAAAAATAACATCGATTAAAAGTTGTGTTTTGTTTTGTTTTATTTTTTGCTTTTTTTTTTAAGATGGGAGAAACAAAGCCTGCTTGCTTTCCGGTGGGAATGTCCCAGGAGAGAAGGGACTTGACTGCTGGAGGTGGGTCTTGAGATGTGATGGTGAGGCTGACGGGGCTGGTTCCCCGGGAGGCCGCTAGCCCCAAGAGCCTGGACAGCTGGAGAAGGGGCAGGAACACAGGGTCAGGGGCTTCCTGACCGGATGTGCGCGCGGGGTCTGGATGGTCCCTTCAGATGACCTGCTTTCTCAGTGAGCAGACACAAAGCCGTCAGCTGAGAGTGAACAGGGGGGGCGGGGAGATGCCGGGGGTTTCCAGAGAGGAAAGGGCACGGAAGATCTCTGTAGGCAGAAGGAGAGCACACAGACCCCAGGGAAATGCAGGACGTTCTCGAGGCCCACCCGGGGATGCTGGGCGTGAACATGGAGTGAGAGGGTGTGATGTGAGTGTGTGGGGGCCATGCTCGGCTGTGCAGTCAGTTGTGGAACAGAGAAAATGAGGGCAGGGAGGGTGGGAGGGGGCGGACCTGTGGCTTTGTTGACTGAGAAGGATGAAGAAGAGACGCCTGGGTGAGGACCAGGGTGTCCCCAATACTGTGACTGTACTAATTGGTTGGCAGAACTTTAACTGGGCAAAGAGGGAAGACAGGGCTTGGAGGTGGAGAACAGGTGACAGGGTCTGTGGAGTGAAGGTCCCATTGGGATCAAAGGATTGTTGGGCTCAAGGTGCTGGGCAGGTCAATGGGGATGGAGGTGGGATGTGGGAGGCAAGAGATGAAGGCCAGGGGAGGTGAGGACGTGGAGGTGAGCAGCTGGCCGAGAGTGGAGGACAGGAATATGGGGACCAGGAATGAGAAGACCCAAAGGCCAGGGCACAGCAAGGATCAGAGACGGGGGCCCTGAAATCAACCACAGGTAACATGCAAAAAGTGCTGAAAGGAGCGATAGTGATCTGATCAGGAGCTCAAAGGATCCAGCAAAAGGGGCGGGAGTGTTGTGAGCCCCTCCCCCCCCACTGCTGGGGGAGGGGGGGGCCCTGCTGCACAGGGTGGGACCCAGGACCCTCGGCGGGGCCAGAGGGGAGGGTGGTTTACAAGCCACACGCCCTCACAGCTGGGAGGAGGGTGCTGTGTGCACACACGGTCACACGTGGGCTGCTGTCCAGATGGCAGATGACAGTGAACCCTCAAAGCCTCTGTAGGGGGCAGGCTCTGTATGGACAGGAGGGTGCAGGAGGGGCCGGCTGGCTTGTTGGGGTAATTTTGCAGGGAAGTGACCTTGTCAGGCTGAGGACCCGTCGGAGCACGCCTGATCTAGGTGACCGGGGGCCAGTGTGCAGGAGGCCTTTCCTCCTGGCTGGGAGCACATCCAGTGAGAGCAGGGCCATGCATGATTAGGTCTTTGGTGCCCGCGAGGCTCCAAGAGGTCAAGGCAGCTTGAAGTTTCTTAGACCTTATGCTTGGCCTGAGGTGATGACTCTGACACTGAGAGGGAGTGGGTGGCAGAGTCTGATGGCGCAGGGGTCAGAGCTGGGAGGTGACAGGATGGGGGGAAGGCTGTGGAAAGGAGTAATGGGGCTTAGAGAGGACACTCCCCACTCCCCTCACCTGGGGAGCTGCAGGGTCCTCCGAGGAGACTGGGGTTGAGTCAGGCAGTGGAGGGACTGCCCAGAAGGAAAAGCTGAGGGATACGGAGACATGAGCTGATGACAGCAGTGAGTTCCAGGGGCATCCTGGGAGGTTCCAGGAGCTGGGGAGGACTGAGAGGCAGGCGGGAAGAAGGGACTGCAGAACTTCAAGGCAAACAGAAGTCAGGGACGGCTGGGGTCCCTGGGGCTGGGGCTCCCCGGGGTGACAGGTACGAACAAGGGACAAGGAACAGAGGCGAGTCTCGACAGCCTCGAGGCACAGGATGACCGTCTGTGGGCGGGAGGAGGAGGCAGGTTCTGGAGGGGCTCTGCCATGACTGCTTATGGACTCTGGATTCGTCTCTGGGCTCCACTCAAGTGAGGGAAAAGAGGGAGATGGAATAGAAGGTTTCCCAGGGTGACCTTTAGTCCATAATATGAGGTTCTGTGGGCCTCCCAGGCGGCGCTAGAGGTAAAGAACCCACCTACTGCCAATGCAGTAGATATAGGAGACACAGGTTCAATCCTTGGGTTGGGAAGATCCCCTGGAGGAGGGCATGGCAACCCACTACAGTACTCTCACCTGGAAAATCCCCATGGACAGAGGAGCCTGGCAGGCTGCAGTCCACGGTGTTGCAAAGAGTCCGCCACGACTGAAGCCATTTAGCATGCGGGCACGCCTGAGGTTCTATCCCATTTGGCCGAGTGCCACAGAGCCTTCAGGTTACCGTGGCCATGCCCAGCTCACCCAGGCCCCGGACACACAATATGAGCAGACACCGGTGCAGAGTCATTCCCCCACGACTCCTTCCTTCCCACCAGCCCCTTCCGTCAGAACTCTTCACCAGCTTTACTTCTCTGCTCGCCTTGATCCTCAGAGCCACGCACCTCTCATCCCTACTGGGGTCTTAACGCTCTAGAAGGGCTTCCCTTGTGACTCAGCTGGTAAAGAATTTGCCTGCAATGCGGGAAACCTGGGTTTGATCTCTGGGTGGGGAAGATCCTCTGAAGGAGGGCTTGGCAACCCTGTCCAGTGTTCTTGCCTGGAGAATCCCCATGGACAGAGGAGCCTGGCGGGCTACAATCCATGGAGTCGCAAAGAGGAGGACACGACTGAGCGACTAAGCATAGCTTGGCAACACTCTAGAATCCGGTTCCCTGCCTGCATCCCCGTCTCCATCTCAGTTCTCCAGGATCAAGGTCAGGGCTACCTCCAAAAGCCTCACGTCTCCCATGGTCTGGACCCTCTCTACCTTTCTACCACTGCCTGGGCAAGACTAACCCAGTCACAGGCGTCACATGTCTCTGCTTGCACGGGGAAAGAAGCATTTTCTGCCCTCTCTCTACACAGATACCACCCCCCCCACACACACACACAGTGCCACACACACACACACACCCCACCCTCCCCCCCACACACAAAGTGCAAGGGTCTTGGGCGGGGCTGGCTCTTCTCCTAAATATCCTGAGATACCCAGCATGGTGCTGGGGCAGCCCGAGCCCAGCTCTCAAGGCGGCGTCTCTCCTCCACCACGCGTGTCCTTTCCCTCAAATCTGCTCCTCGTGCAAAGCACTGCTTCTTCAGCCAGCAATTCTACAGCAAGTTGCAAGAGGGTCATGGGCCTTCTCTGGTCCAGCTGAGGACGGACCTCTTAAGGGATTCCATGGACCCTCTTAGGGTTTCCTAACTTATCCAGGATCCTTTCCATGGGAATTTTCTTTCTTCCTTTCCAAAGACAAGGAGAGAGCTTTCAGAAAGCAGACGCAACACACCATCTGCCTTCATTTCAGGGAAGAGAAATCCCTAGGACAGAGAAGGGGAAAGTCCCATCTCATGACAAAGAGCTCTTCCTGGGACACTTGTCTTTTCAGTTCGTATCCACATAGCCCCAGAGCCTTCCCCTTCTCCAAGACGTGTCCCCGGAATTCCACCGCTCTGCTCTGCTCGTATCCTGCCCGTGTCTAACTGAGACTGTGGAATTAGGCCGCAAGTGGATGGTCTCAGTTTCCATCTCAATCACATGGAATCATTGTTACTACCAACACATTCTAATACTTACTCTTCTCAGGAACATATAGGTTAACACAAGTGGCATGCTTTCTAATCTTTTTTTTTTTTCCTAATTATTTACGGGCTATGCATTTTGTGTAGTCATCGGCCGTCTCTAAAGGGAATGCTGACATTTCCCGTGGCTGGCAACTGCTTTGCACAGCAGCTGGTTATCTGATCTGTGTGCTCAACAGGTTCCTCTTTGACATTTAATAAACTGCAGTGATTTCACATTTAGTTATTCCCCCCATGTGCTCAATGAGGGCAAAGCACCATATAAAGGCCATCTTAGATGAAAATTACAGAGGCAATTTTTTATGGATAAGCAGAAAGTAAAAAGTTATCTTTTTTACTTGGCTTCTTTTTTTTTTTGAAATTTACATCTTCAACTTTTTTTTGGAAATACATGATCTTATTCCAACATTTTTGCTGTTTACAGATTTTCTTCATAATGTATTTGTCATCAGCTGCTTTGGTTATGGTTTTATCTCTTTAATGATAAAGATGTTGTTAAAAAAAAGGGCAAAAAGCAAAGTTTTCTTGCTTTCTTTTTTATGGAACTAGAGCTCCTTAAATCAGAATAGACTTGAGTTTTCCAATAAACCCTTCCCTCAGTGAGTGTTCATGGGAGCTCTACACATTCAATCAGTCGACATTTCAGAACATACTGAAAGAAGAGCGTAATTCAAGGTCATCAGTTTGCCTAGATCCTCAAACACCAGGTCTCTGGCAATTTGATTTTATGCTAGAAGAGATTTAGACAGAAAAAACAAGCATATCTTTCTGACTATTCTTCCACCAAAGGAAAACATACCCCAAAGCAGCCCAGCAAAACATCCCAAATAACAGGCCCCACCACGTGAGAATTCTTAGTTTTCCACAGTCACAGTTATAGAAAGGATAAAACTTTTCAAAGGCTCAAACGTTTCTTCCTAATGCGTATTCTCACCGGTGTTTTGCTTCACAAGAAAGTTTCAATCCTAAGAACTGACTTACCAGGCTTGCATCTGGCCAGCTCCTCGGAGAGGCTCCACTTTGTTTTGAGGTTGTGTCTGACACTTAATACATAAAATTCAGCCAGTTCCGCTGCCTGGTGTTATGACTTGGTTTACCCCCGTGACTCCATGACAGGACAGAACCCCAATCCCTTCTTTCTGCAAAGTCTTCAGATGACTTTCTCCCTCATTCTCCTCCTCTTCGCTGCAGGCCACGATGAAAACCACACAATTCCGAATTGCTTGGGCAGGAAACGCTGTCAAATGTACATGTGTCAAGCAAAGTATGCGTCATCAATCACAAAAGGAAGCAGAAGCTTTCTCAAGGAGCTGTGGTAACCCCGCAGCTCTCTGCCTGTGAGTATTTGTCAAAGGAGTGAGTTTTTTCAAAACGAGAATGAGACGCAAGTGCGGGCAGGGGCACTCCTGCCAGCCGAGAGAAAACAGCCGGAGGGTAACCAGACCCCGCGGCTCTGACAATTAATCCAGCGACAGGAAGTGCACTGGTTTGGCTAACGCTGGAGAAACAGTGGCCTCTGATGGAGCCCAGATGTCATACTGATTACACATGGTGTGGAAACTGGGAGCTTATTCTGACGGTCACTCAAGGGAACAGACAGAACGAGAGGCCCCAACTGGAAAGCCATCTCAGGCCTAATTATTTCACTTTTATCAAGTCCAAAAGCTCCACTCTGTTCTTATCCTCTATGTTTCCTTCCCTTCAGTGTTACCTTTGTCCTCGCAGACACTTTAACGTTGTAAACGTACTCTAATGAGGTTTACCTTTTAAACAATCAGTGTTGACACGTGAATTTTTGTTTACCTAATGTTCTGACATTCTCTACAGTGATATCATAAGCAAAAGATAGGACAGTGTTTATTCTGACAATCTCTATTTGAAAAATATCTTACAACTGGGGGAAAAAAAAAATCTCCCATCTCTCCCCAGAGCAGTTTTGCCCACTTGCCACATAAAATATAGGCAGATGGTGAGCGGTAGTGAGACATTCAGGTTCTTCCAATCCTTACTATGTTTGTTTATTTTCTTTTATGCCATTTTTACGAATGTGATTACAGCCAGGAAATTAGTAACAAGCTGATCCAAAAGAAAATCAGACAGAGAGGCTGCTGCCCCCAACCCTTTCAGACCTGGCATTTCCTGGGGCTTGGGGAACTTTGTATTTAGAGGACTCTGACCCTCCACCAGGCAGACCCCAGCGTGTCACTTGTGATAAGGTCGCGTGAAATCCACAACAGACGCTGAGGGGACAAAGCCAAAGTAAGAGGAGGCAGGAGAAGAAATATTTGAGGAGAGTTCCCTGAACTTTGCGTAGCATGCCTTTGGTGGAAAACAACACACAGGTAAATGTAAAATAAAATTCAAAGATAAGCCAAAAGGAAGACTCCACTTGTTGGGAACTTGCCTGTTAAAGATGATTCCTGCGGTTTTCTAGTTAAGTGCCAGTACAAGGTCACATCGGACTTCCCTGGTGGCACAGAGGTTAAAGCATCTGCCTGCAATGTGGGAGACCCGAGTTCGATCCCTGGGTCGGGAAGACCCCCTGGAGGAGGAAATGGCAACCCACTCCAGTATTCTTGCCTGGAAAATCCCATGGACTGAAGGTAGCACATTTAGCAGAAGACTTGGCATCAATGACAATTTTACCCACTGTGTGGCCTCCAGTCAGCAGCCCTGGCACGGTACATTCTGTGTGTGTGTGTGTGTGTGAGTGTGTGTGCACACTCAGTCACTTCCATTGTGTCTGACTCTTCGCAACCCAGTGGACTGTAGCCCGCCAGGCTCCTCTGTCCATGGGATTCTCCAGGCAAGAACACTGGAGTGGGTTGCCATGCCCTCCTCCAGGGGATCTTCCCCACCCAAGGATCAAACCTGATTCTCATCTCCTGCATTGGCAAGAAGGTTCTTTACCATGAGCACCAGTGGTAAAGCCTCGTTATCTCTTTACTAAGGACAAAGCCAGGAATCTTCATGGATCAATATCAAGATTCTAAGATAATTATTCTATTGGTTTTCAATTATTATTTTCCTCAGGGCATGTTTATGGTCTAACTTCCTAACAGTACTTAAGTTACATGAAAATTCATAAAACATTCTCAACACATAAATGTTTCATGATGTCACTGGATGGTCAGTTCTTATTTATGCCTGAATGCAGGTTGTTCGTTGAAAACATTTTGCAGGCCTGGTGGGAGACCAAGAGGAATTTTGGCAAATGTCTCCTGGAGGTTTGAAACCTACTGAAATACTGTACAATGAAGCATTGTTTGCAATTGTGACTTAACTACATTCTTATCTGCTTTTGTATTTATCGGAGCTGTGAACAGCTTCCAAAGTTCAGACTACCTCACAGAGAGGAACTCTGATTTCCTCTCTGTGAAGGCATGCATCCCCTGTTCTGCTTCTGTTTCTGCAGTATTTTCTCTTCTCCAGCTTTCTATTCCCTTTTTCTTATGAAGGTCACCTCTCCCTCTCTGCCATGTCTCAGGATTTATTCCACTCACTGATATTTTCTAAGTCAGATAGAGAAGGATGCCACTTCTTGCCCCTTCTCTACTTATTCTATGCTATTTTCTTTTGGAGCAGTTATAAGTGAAACAACACCCTAAAGATTTTAAACAGTAGTGAAGCAGGAGGGAAGGGGCAGGGTGCAATCTTTAAGAGAATGACATAGCCATAAGACATGGCCCAACGGGCTAGAACTATCTAGGTCCAAGATGGCGGAAGAGTTGCCTTCCACTAGAGCTTGAGCCTCACTCATTAGCATCGTTGTAATACGTTAGCATAAGGTAAGGGACACCCAACAGCACCATCAAAGTCCCGAAGCCATCAAAGATCTCCCCCCAAAGAGCTGGGATAACCCTCCTGCTCATTAGCCTATGAAATTACTCTGTCCATAGACTAGTCACCCCACATTTCAGACCTCTTACCTTTTGAGCTGGTCCACACTCTGTCTATGGAGTGTGTTTCTCTCTAAACAAATCTACTTCTTATCTGTCACTTTGTGCCTCACTGAGTTTTTTCTGTGATGAGACATCAAAGACCTGAGCCTCGTTAAGCCCTAAGACCAGTTGTGTGAGATCTCAGTTAAAAGACCATGGGTTCAAGTCTCAGTCCGAGTTTCATGGAATCAGTAGTAGTTGAACTCGTTTATTGTTCTTCTTGCCTAAATATTTTTTCTCTTTATAAAAGTAATAAGGCTCACTGAGGACTTCCCTGGTGCTCCAGTGGCTAAGACTCTGCACTCCCAATGCAGGGGGCCCAGGTTTCATCCCTGGTCGGGGAACTGGATCCCACATGCTACAATGAAGACCTGGTGCAGCCTAATCAATAAATTAACTAAAAGACTACCTTCTAAAGAAAAAAAAAGTAATAAGACTCATTGTACAAAACTTGGATATTGCAGAAAGTCCAAAGTACAAAACTTGATCATGAAAATCAACCACATGCCCATCACCTAGAGATAATCACTCTCAGTGTTTTCTTCCAGGCCTTTTTTTCTACATGTATTTACTCTTCATAAGATTCAGAGAGTGTTGCGTCCTCCTTTCTCCCCCTACCTTTATATTTTTAAGTATTTACATCCCCACATTCTTCAAATGTGGTTTTAATTTCAACACAGTTCTCATAGTGTATTTACTTCTGCCCCATGGGAGTCACTAACAATAGTCCCAGCTTTCTGTTATTTTAAATGATCTTGTTGAGAATGTCTTTCTCGACGTTTTTAAATCGTCCCCTTTTCATCTTCGTCAAAACAACCAATTGGGACTTCCCTGGTGGTCTAGTGGCTAAGATATTGCATACCCAATGCAGGGGGCCCAGGTTCCATCCCTGGTCAGGGAACTAGATCCCACGTGCTGCAACTAAAGATACCTCGGGCCCCACCTTGCAAAATAAATAAATAAACTGGCCGAATAAATAAATATTAAAAACAAGAGCAACAACAAAAAGCCATCAAGCCAGTCCTTCCCTGTTCATACATGTCCCAGTCCCCTGTGAGGTGAGAGCTGCCTTCACACTTCCTTCAGCTGCGGGGCCCAGACAGATTCTATCACTTGCCAGAGGCCACATAACTAGTTGTCTGAAATGCAGACTCTGATTTTTTTTCACTTTCTCCATATCTCATGCTCTAACAGTAAAGCTGTCCTTTTGAACTGTCTTTTTTTAAACCCATTTGTTTTCATTCTATACCAGCACTTGCCACCCGGTTCCAACCGCTTCCTTGTAGCTACACCCCAAAGTCCCCTAGATGGGCCTCTTGCCCCTGGACGCCATTGTTCTGAACCCCCCACCACACACACACCACTGCCACTCACCCAACAAGCCTGTGAAGCCCTACATGAAACAAGAACACTGCCCACCTCTCAAAGCTCACTTTCCCTTCCGGTCTTCCTCATTCACTGCCCACTTCCTTATCTGCTCACCACCCCACTCCTGGCTTCCTGCCACCTCCTTGTACTCTGTACCCCAAGCAGAATATTCTTCTCTTCAAATTCTACTAGGTCTTCTAAGGCCCAGCTCAGGTCTCATTTACTCCATGAAAGAGTGAGCATCCCATTGGATTTGAAGTTGGCCAACTTGAGTTCAAAGCTTTGCTCTGCTAATTTTGCTGGGAGATTTGGGGCAGGGGGAGTCAACTTTTCTGAGTCACTTCTGCATGTGTAAAGGTAAATTGTTATACTAATACCTGCCTTTCATCAGTCTCCCAGAGTCCTAAGAAGGAGGAATGTGAGTCATAAAGGTTTAGTGAGCAACTATGTGCTATGCAAATGGGAAACGGAAGCTTCAATACTTTGGCCACCTGATGCAAACAGATGACTCATTGGAAAATGCCCTGATGCTGGGAAAGACTGAAGGCAGAAGAAGAAGAGGGTGACAGAGGATGAGATGGCTGGATGGCATCACCGATGCAATGGACACGAACTTGGGCAAAGTCTGGGAGATGGGGAAGGACAGGGA
This sequence comes from Dama dama, assembly GCF_033118175.1. Classification (NCBI taxonomy): domain Eukaryota; kingdom Metazoa; phylum Chordata; class Mammalia; order Artiodactyla; family Cervidae; genus Dama; species Dama dama. Next base: position 44,019,843 of record NC_083712.1, on the reverse strand, counting down.
AGGAAGCCTGGCATGCTGCAGTCTGTGGGGTCACAAGAGTTGGACACAAATTAGCAACTAAACAACCACCACCACCATCCACTCTCTGAACCAGTTCAATATCCAGGTCTGCACCGGGCAGTCTAGCAGTGACTACACCCTATCCCGTCAGACTCTCCCTGTTTCCTGCACGGTGACCGCTTTCCCTCAGCGTGGCTATAAGGGGTCTGAACTCCATGCAGTCCCTTGCCTCACCTCCATAACCCCCAGAGTCCAACACAGCATGTCCTTGTCAGACTGCTGGCCTGATCCTCGAGTTCCACTTGGATTCGAATCACATGGGACTTAGATTCCCAGCCTTCTGTCGGTCTTTTGGAGTAGGAAAGCCTTACACTTTGGGGAGGAGTCCTAGAAGACGCGGGTCAAGGGTAGCATCCACCTTTGTGAGTCTGGAAATGTATTCTCATTTGGATCTTGCCTCCCAGAGACTTTCACTGCATTTTCACAGTAACCCTTATTTAGTAAAGCACTTAGTGAAATCAAAGAGCAGAGGCAAGGAAGTCCTGTGGACATCCAGGAACCAGACCCAGACCGTGGATATGTTTATCAGAAAGGTCAGGGAACCTAATCATGAAAGATGGTTCACTGATGATCTGCTTGTAAATTACTCATTTAGTCTGAAATTCATTCCTCAGCTTTGATTATCTAGTTTCTAGAGACCTAAGCACAGTTTCCTCTAATAGGTCCACCCCTAAAAAAGCCAGGTCTAAAGTAAAGGTTAGGGTTAGTGACAAGAAATGGGGTTTAGGTTAGAGTTAAGGGTTAGCACTGCATTTGGGTTTAGGGTTCAGGTTACGACTAGGGTGTGATTAGCATCAGAGTGAAAGTTCTGCTTTGGGTGAGGACTCGGTTTAGATGTGCAGATGCAGAATCATGCAGAGTTAGTGTTAGTGTGACACGCAGGTTGGGGGTTGAACTAGGCTTAGGGTTAAGGAAACAGGTTAGGGTTGGAGTTAAGGTTGGGGTTAAGCTAGATTCCTGGATATAAAGGACGATTTTAGTACAAGTTGTGCTTTAAAATTCTACTTTGTATGGTTAAGGACACATTTTCACCAACTTCTCAGGAACTAGCACAGCACCTTTAGAAAGAACCTTCACTCTACAGCACTGCAAGATCAAATGCAATATACAGCTTCCCCTAGTTCATCAGAGTGTTTTTTAAATCTCTAATCCTGAAAATTAAAAAAAAAAAAAACAACTCTGGTGAACTATGGAAAACTGTATATTGCATTTGATCTTGGAATGCTGTAGAGTGAAGATTAAATCTCTAATTCTAAAAGGGCTTTCCTGGTGACTCAGATGGTAAAGAATCTGCCAACAATGTGGGAGACTTGGGTTCGATCCCAGGGTCAGGAAGATCCTCTGGAGAAGGGAATGACAACCCACTCCAGTCTTCTTGTCTGGAGAATTCAGGAACAGAAAAGCCTGGCAGACTGCAGCCCATGGGGTTGCACAACTGAGCAACTACAATCCTGAAAAGGCAAGTACCACTTTTAACGTCATCGTTAACACCCTGAAGTTCATTTAGTAGGCTGTGTCCAGTTTGTACTGCCCTCTTCTCCTCCTGATATGCTGAACCCCTACCAGAAAAGCTGACACCATTAAAGAAAAAAGCTGTGATCTGGAATCCACTTACATTTTACCCCACAGCTACATTTTAAAATAAACACCATATACTGTTGAAGTGCTGGTCATTTGTCAAGCACCACAAACAGAAAACACAGTCTGTTCTCACTAGAATCACTGTGGCTCACATCTGCATTTCCAGCCCAAACTTCTTTCTCAAACTGCAAAGCTGGATTTCTAGTCAAATTGCAACTGGTTGGAAAGTGAGCCCATCTCCACTGCCCTCACTCGGCATACCTGCTTCTCTTTCTCTTCCATTCTTTGATTTGGCAACACTGTTCATCGAGGACACGAAACAAAAGCCTCCTCAAACTCCTCTTCACCTCCCACCATCCCCTCCTGTTGTAGAAATTCTCAGATCTCCACGGCATCCCCTCTATCTTCAATTAGGCCCTTATCATTGCTTGCTTAAGTCACTGCAACAGCCTCTTAAATAGCTCTCGATTAACGTTCGTAAGTTCAAGCTCTTCCCCTCACATTGTCAGCACACGGGACATCTTTGTCACGTGACCGCCAGGCTTCCCCGCTGGCTCAGCGGTAAAGAATCCGCCTGCCATGCAGGAGAGCCGGGGTTCAGTCCTTGCGTCGGGAAGATCCCCTGGAGAAGGAAATGGCAACCCACGGCGGTATTCTTGCCTCGGAAATCCCACGGACAGAGGAGCCTGGCGGGCTCCAGTCCATGGGGTCACAGGAGTTGGAATGACTGACTACAAAAACCACTACCACCCGCAGCTGAAATGTTGCTAAATCCCCTACCAGAGCCTCTGCCGTGGGGACTCCCTCAGTTCGCTTCCTGGGAGTTTCCAGCCCTGCTCTGTACCCCGCACACCTTGCACATGTACCACACTTCACTGCACTCACACTTACGGGCGTCTCGCAGGAGTGGACGTCAAGCTTCTGGAAGCTGAGACGGTCTCATTCACGGCTGCACCACTGGTATCCTGAACCACGCCTGGCACCCAAGGGAGTGCCCACAAAATTTTGCTGAAAGAAAATAGCCCACGGGGCTAAATAACTCCCGGAGATCCTCTTTATATATTAGCACATCCAGTCCCAAAATAAAACTTATGCTGAGCAAGGCTTCTTTAAAAAGCACACCCTGCATCTTAACAGGAAGTTACAGATGAATAAACAGCTGACAGAACAAACTAAAGAGCATCCAGTGAATCAGCAGTTGACCGTTCAGTCGCTGTTAACTAAACACAGGGGGTGAGCAGATGGGGACAGAAGCTCACTTTCACTGCTAGCGGGCTTCACAAGATGCTCCAAAGCTCCGAGCAGAAGGCCATCCGCACATCTCACCCCCGGGGAAAACTCGGGCACAGAAGCAGACCATAGCAAACGTGACACTGGCAGGCTTGCTGAACACAGAATCTGATTCATACCAAACTGGAGGCCACAGAACGTCCACCACACCCTGTCTTGTCCAACTCGTGGAGCAGGGAGCCTGGTGTGCGGTTTTTAGTTGACGTTCGTGAGAAGATGATGACTCTGTGGACAGTACACGTTTCTGTAACCTCTGGGTGTCTGCACTGCAACAGAACTAAAGAGGGGGTGGGCTGCTGTGTTCACAATTCTGAAATCTGAGAGTTCAGCTGCCATGTGCATTACAGAGCTGAAGGCCCAGGAGACATAGCCCTGGGCACACGCCTACAGCCCGAAACTTTCTCTCTTAGGAAAATGCTGGCCCTTATTTAGAATGCGTGCGAGCTAAGTCGCTTCAGCCGTGTCCAACTTTTTGCGACCCTATGGACCATAGCCCTCCAGGCTCACCTGTCCATGAAATTCTCCAGGCAAGAACACTGGGTGGGTTGCCATGCCCTCCTCCAGGGGATCCTCTCAATCCACGAATGGAGCCCCAGTCTCTTTTATTTCTGTGTTGGCCTGTGGGTTCTTTACCGCCAGCGCCACCTGGGAAGTCCTTTATTTAGTACAGGGGGGCTTACTGAGAACTTCCACTGACAGCTCCCACTTGGGAAGCTGTGTGTGCCTGTCTGTGGTCAGAAGAAGCAGAAGCGGATGAGAGGTGGGAGCCAGTATACAAAGGGATCCTGGCCAGACTATGTGAATATAGAACTCTGACCACAAAGGTCCGTCTATTCAAAGCTATGGTTTTTCCAGTAGTCATGTATGGGTGTGAGAGTTGGACCATAAAGAAAGCTGAGTGCCGAAGAATGGATGCTTTTGAACTGTGGTGTTGGATACGACTCTTGAGAGTCCCTTGGACTGCAAGGAGATCCAACCAGTCCATCCTAAAGGAGATCAGTCCTGAATATTCATTGGAAGGACTGATGCTGAAGCTGAAACTCTCATACTTTGGTCACCTGAGGCAAAGAACTGACTCCTCGGAAAAGACCCTGATGCTGGGAAAGATTGCAGGCGGGAGAAGGGGACGACAGAGGATGAGATGGTTGGATGGCATCACCGACTCAGTGGACATGAGTTTGAGTGGACTCCAGGAGTTGGTGATGGACAGGGAGGCCTGGCATGCCGCAGTCCATGACGACTGAGCGATTGAACCGAACTGAACTGACCCACAATCCCGTCAGCAACCAGGCCCGCTCCATGGGGAGGATGTGGCTCCATGGATGCAAGCTTCCTTGAGGTCAGGGGTGGGCTCCCCTCCCGCGCCACCGCCAGCTCTGCGTGTTCTCACGTGGTGGTACCAGTGGGGGCGTCTCCGTGGATTTCACGCCGGGGTGACTCTGGAGCGTCCCCGCTGCTTGCTGCGATGGAAGCAGGATGCGGCAGGGCGGGGAGCGGGGGTGGGATCTAGAACTGGAAGGGGGCCCTTCCATTTGGGTAGGAGTCGTTGGGGTGCAGGTAAAAGCCTGGGGGCCGCGGGGGAAAAGGGGAAGGAGATTAGGAACGCGCCCCGCGGGCAATGGTGCGGGCGCCGGGCGAAGGTGACGGCGGTGATGGCAACGGTGATGGCCACGGCCGCCGCGAGGGGGGCGGTCGGTGGCCGGCGGAAGCTAACCCGCCGCCACCGGGGCGCCTCGCCGGGAGTCCTGCCGGGAACCCGGCCCCAGCGCGCGCCGCGGGACCCACCGCTCGTCCTCACGAAGGTGGCCGCGTGCGGAGGGCCTTGGGGCGCGGGGAGCCGGCGCGCCGGGAGGGCCGGAGTGCGGAGACTGAGCCCGGAGCTGATCGGAGAGGCGCGGGGGAGGGTGGGGAAGAGAAAAGGGGACGGAGGCGGCGGAGGGTGGGGAGGGGATGGAGGCAGGGTGGGGAGGGGATGGAGGCGGGGCGGGGAGGGAGAAAAGGGCATGGGGGCGCGGGGAGGAGAGGAGAGGGGATGGGATGAAGGGGTGATGGGCACGGGGAGGGAAGGGGAGGGGGAGGGACGGAAGGGGCGGAGGAGGGAAGGTAAGAGAAGGGATGGGGGTGATGGGGTTGGGGAGGGGAGATGGGGAGGAGATGGGATGGGGGTCATGGGGGCGGGGAGGGGGGAGGGGAAGGGGAGGAGTGGGGGTCGTGGGGGCGGGGAGGGGAAGGGGGAGGGGATGGGGTGATGGGGGCGGGGAGGGGAAGGGGGAGGGGATGGGGTGATGGGGTTGGGGAGGGGAGATGGGGAGGAGATGGGATGGGGGTGATGGGGGTGATGGGGGTGATGGGGGGTGATGAGGGTGGGGGAGGGGAAGAGACGAGGTGAGGTGCGGGCTTGGGGCTCCTCGGGCCTCCTGACCACCTGAGAACGGTGGGGGAGGAGGCGCTGACCCCCACCGTCTCATTCTGCCTCAGGTTTTCCCTTCTTCCTCCAAACCGCCCGGGCGCTGGTCACCAGCCCTCCGGAGCCCAAGGTTAGCCGGTTAGTCCGTCACCCTTCGGCTCACTGTCTGTGTCCCCCCACCAATCCCCGACCCCACCACCCCGCCCACAGGAATCAAATCCCGGGGGCCCGGCAATAACTCCAAGGAACCAGTTCCAAGGCAGAAGCACCTCAGCGGATGAAGAGAAGGCCTCCCCGACAGCCGGGCCTGTGGCCCTCGCAGTGAGGCGCCCCCGCCCTCCTTCAGGGCTGGGTGACTTGACTTTCGCCTTCCTCCGGAGCGGCCTCTCTTCTCCCTCGGCATTGCCCCAGGAGACGATTTCATCAGCCTATCGTCCATTTGAGGGAGGCACTCCTTTACAAGCCTGTCCACTGCCCTGGCCCCTGACTGACGCCCTCCAACCTCCAGAGGCAGATCTGTGATGCCACTGGGGAAAGAATTACATCACTTTAGTTCACTCGAGCCAAGACCCTGCGGGTAAGTTTAGCGCAACAACAAAGGGAACCCCAGAACCACCATGAGGAACTCCTGGACAAGAAGGGCTATAGATCTTTTTCCTGGCGATCCCACCCCACCCCGTGAGTAACCAGATAGGCTCACCCGTTGTTAGATTAGTCTTCATTAGAAAACTGCATTTTCCTACCAGGGTTTCAAAGGCCATCTGTGGATCTTGCTTCCTGAAACGTTAAATGGAAATGTTCATATGGATAGAATAGGATAGTTATACAGGCATCTGGGCTTCCCTGGTGGCTCAGAGGTAAAGAATCTGCCTGCAGCACAGGAGACCTGGGTTCTATCCCTGGGTGGGAAAGATTCCCTGGAGAAGGGAATGGCAACCCACTCCAGTATTCTTGCCTGGAGACCTCTGTGGACAGAGGAGCCTGGTGGGTTACAGTTGCAACCTCCAGGAGGTTGCAAAGAGTCGGACATGACTGAACCACTAGCTGTAGAAGTCCCAGGAGGGGAACTGTAGATAGAGAAGGAAACCTGGGAAACTTTGGGAGACCACTCTAAGTTAATGATCGCTCAAGAAGGCTATCAGGATATCATGGAAGGAAGCAGGCTTGCTTAACTATAAAACCATAAATAAAAGCATGCATGAGATATGCCCCAGATCATTAGGTGGAAGAAAACTGTCACCACCCTTCCACTGATTTGAGTAAGGGCTATCATAATCCTAGTTTGACTTCAGAGGGTCAGACACTCTCCTGCGAGGTATGAAGGAGGAACTAGTGATATAAGCCACACGTCTCCTCAAAGAAGGTGGTCTTTTCTTCTTGCCACTTTCCTTTGACTATAAAGTTGTAGCTCATGTTAGTCTCAGGGCTGAGCCCCCACCTGCCCGCTTGCCTATCTCACAAGCATCCTATATTAATAAATCTATTTCTTGCCTATCTCTGTGCCTCTCACTGAATTCCTTCTGTGCTGAGACCCAAAGATCCTGAGCCTCAGAAAGTCCAGATACCAAGTGAGTGAATGAATTGAAAGATTAGGGGTTTGAGTCCCAATCTGAGGTTTGACCTGGAGAAGAGCAGGTTTGAGTCCTGGCCATATGGGCTCAAATCCCATTCTGCGTTGCATGATTTCAATGTGACTTGGTTTTTAAAGCCTTCCAAAATCTGTTCCTATAGTGGCTCTCTAAATTCATCTCCTAATCCTCTACAATCCTGAATCAGAGTCTGATTTCAGTCTAAATCATTTCTACAAATATTTATTGAACACCCCAGACACTACAGTATGTATTACAAATAAATAAGACAAAGTCCTTAACCTAAAGGAGCTTAGGACACATCAGGAGAGTCAAACACATAAGTAACTATAACATAATCACAGCAAAAATAATCAGTAACTTTACTGAGTGTTTCATATAGTCCAGACACCATTCTAAGCATTTCATATCCATTCCTTTAATTCTTACAATACACCTACCAGGTAGGTATCATCAGTGAAACAGGAGGGAAGGGGGCAGGGAACAACCCTTCAAAAAGAATAATATAGCTCAAGGACATTACATAAATTGTTGAGAACCAAATAATTCCAGGGCTTCCCTTGTAGCTCAGTTGGTAAAGAATCTGCCTGCAGTGCAGGAGACCCGGGTTTGATCCCTGAGTTGGGAAGATCCCTTGGAGAAGGAAATGGCAACCCACTCTAGTATCCTTGCCTGGAAAATCTCATGGACAGAGGAGCCTGGTGGGCTTCAGTTCATGGGGTCACAAAGAGTTGGGCACAACTGAGTGACTAACACTTACTTTAAATAATTCCAAAATGGTGGACACACAAATGAGTTGACTTCCACTAGACCTTGAGTCTCAATATACACTCACACATACAGTGTGTTTGTGCTCAGTCATGTTTGATTCTTTGTGACCCCAAGGACCGTAGCGTGCCAGGCTCCTCTCTCCATGGAATTTTCCAGGCAAGAATACTGGAGTGGGCTGTCATTTCCTCCTCCAGGAGATCTTCCTGACCCAGGGATCAAACCCAAGCCTCCTGGATCTCCTGCATTGGCGGGCAGATTATTTATCACTGTGCCCCCCTGGGAAGCCTCATTATAGCACATCAACACACTAAATAACACACCCAGAGGTGCCATGACCGTTCCAAGGCCAACCATAAAGGTAAAAAAGCAGGCAGTGGCCTCATTCCTGGAAATTCCCACCCCTTCCCCAAAGCTGTGAAATATTCCTCCCACTTACTAGCCTATGAAATTACCCACTCCTATAAAAACTGACAACCCCACACCCTGGGGCCATTCTCACCTTCTCCGACAGCCCACACTCCGTGGAGTGTGTTTCTCTCTAAAGAAATCCACTTCTTACCTATCACTTTATCTCTCACTGAACTTTTTCTGAAATGAGACAGCAAGAACCTGAGCCTTATTAAGTCCTGAGACCAGGTGTGATCTCAGTTAAAACACTGTCAGTTCAAGTCCCAGTCTGGGTTTTGGCCAAATTTGAGGCCAGTCCACCTGGGCTCAAGACCCAATCTGCATTGCACGGGGTCCACATGATCCTCATTCCACAGCTAAACCCCAGAGGTGGTTTTCCAAGATCACATAGTTTGGTGGACCCAGTAACTGAACCATCGGCACATCCTTAACTACAGTATTTGATAATGTGAAGAGAGCTGTGCTCGATGAGAACAAAGTCTTCTGGGAGCATAAAGGACACCGTCTATCAGCCTGGAGCCAGCGACATCACTGAGACAGTATCGCTCTATTCTTTCTGTCTGTCCCACCCTCCTTCCAAAAGAGGTGGGGCCAGCTGACACCAACAATGAATACATTAATGCAGTGATAAAACACAAATGGTAGATCAGGACCAAGGAAACTGTAAATATCATACAGAAATCAAAACCAGAGGAAAAATAAATTTAGTCCCCAAGGAACAGTTTAATTCCACCATACTTTGATATCTGACTTTGCTCTGAGCTCTCTGGTAGTCAGAGAGAAGACAGAGTCGTGGGCAATCACATAATGTTTGTTGTTATAACCAGTTCATCGAGGGGAAAATAAGCGCTTCTTCAAGCTATGTTCTAAAATAAACGTTTCAAGTAAGAGTTTTATGAGTACCACTGAGAACCATAATAGAAAAAAATGCCCCCTGTAATGCTAGCATACCAAATGTAATAGGAGATTTTATATGACAATTTCTCCTTCAATTCATTGATAAAAGCCAAGGACATGGCATAAATACTACTCAGCAAAGATGACTCCATTAATGCTACTGTTGTCCGAACTCAGAACCTTCTGGTGTCTAGATTTCAAACTGAGTCCAGAAAAACAGGGGTTTTTCTAGGCTGAGAAGCAGGATAAAGGCACGGAGGGAGGAGAAACGACTTGGTCTAGCCTGTGCCATGATTTCTCCTGTCTGTTTGAGGAGGGAGAGATGCAGGAAAGTCAGCAGTGAATACACCATTGTCACCTGCTGGGAGTCTGCCCTGTCCAGGATCCGGGTCACAGCAGCGGGCAGAACAAAATTCCTGTTCCCCAGGAGCTTATGCGCCAGAGGGTGGGTGTGGGGAGGGGCAGGGAAACAGCAGAGAACTGGCCGTGGGCTTTGGAGCAGTGCAGGTCCTTCTGGGTGTTAGAGGTGAGGTGTTAGAGGTGAGGTGGGAATGGAGACCCAGGTGGTGTGGATGGAGGTGGAAACAGGAGTCGAAGAGTGGAACGTGAGGATCACAACTCTTTTAGGAGGTTTCTTGTGGAGGGGGTGGAGGGATATGGTGCTGGAGGGGGACAGGAATAGAGGAAAGCATCCTCTTCAAAAATAGCAGTTGATATTAAGACATGTGTGTGCGTGTGTGTGTGTGTGTGTGTATCAGAATAACCCAGTAAATAGAAACTGCTGACGTAAGAGGGAAACAATCCATGTAGAAGCACAGTCCTGGGAAAGGAAGAGAGGAGGGAACACAGAATCCCTAAGGAGATGCTGGCCTTGGAGAGGAGAAAGAGCGTTCCTTGTAACGGACAGGAAAGCAGAGTGACCAGGCTAAGCCATACGTTAGGTTATGGGATTGATGACAGCAAAATGCGCGTTTCCTCCTCATCTATTTTTTCTTTGACATGTGAAGTGAGGTCACTCCCTAAGTATGATGGAGAGGTGACTATCTGCTGCTTGGCGTTTGTGGATTTCAATCAGAAGCCCCTGAGGTGTTGGGCAGGGCGCTCCGAGCCTCCCTCCTCACCGCAGTAACTAGCTTCCTAAACTAGGGTGCTACACCCTCCACAGTGACTCCATCCATAAACTATAAACTCCAGCATCAGGCTCCCTGACCTGGTAGCCAGCTTTCCAATTTCCACCCGCTTGTCCTTACAGCGCCACACCCCTACTGACATCCCAGGGGCTTCAACAATTTCTCTGGTCTGCTGGGTCCCATTCAGGTTTCTTTTCCGAGCATCAGGGTCCTTTCCAATGAGTCGGCTCTTCTCATCAAGCGGCCAAAGTACCGGAGCATCAGCTTCAGCATCAGTCCTTCCAATGAACATTCAGGACTGATTGCCTTTAGGATGGACGGGTTGGATCTCCTTGCAATCCAAGGGATGCTCAAGAATCTTCTCCAACACCACAGTTCAAAAGCATCAATTCTTTGGTGCTCAGCCTTGTTTTTTGTCCAGCTCTCACATCTGTGCATGACTACCGGAAAAGCTATAGCTTTGACTATGCGGACTTTTGTCGGCAAAGTAGTATCTCTGCTTTTTAGTATGCTATCTAGGTTTGTCATAGCTTTTCTTCCAAGGAGTAAGCATCTTTTAATTTCATGGCTGCAGTCACCATCTGCAGTGATTTTGGAGCCCAAGAAAATAAAGTCTGTCACTGTTTCCATTGTTTCCCCATCTATTTGCCATGAAGTCATGGGACCAGATGCCATGATCTTTGTTTTTTTTAAGTGTTGGGTTTTAAGCCAGGTTTTTCACTCTCCTCTTTCACCTTCATTAAAAGGCTTTTTAGTTCCTCTTTGTTTTCTGCCAGTAGGGTGGTGTCATCTGCATATCTGAGGTTACTGATATCTTGGTTCCGGCAGTCTTGACTCCAGCTTGTGAATCATCCAGCCTGGCATTTCACATGATGTACTCTGCATATAAGTTAAATAAGCAGGGTGACAATAGACAGCCTTTCCCAATTCTGAACCAGTCTGTTGTTCCATTCTGATGGAACTTTTATGAGGTTCCAATTCTGGACTATTGCTTCTTGTCCTTCATACAGGTTTCTCAGGAGACAGGTAAGGTGCTCTGGTATTCCTATTTCTTCAAGAATTTTTCTCAGTTTGTTGTGATCCACACAGTCAAAGACTTTAGTGCAGTCAATGAAGCAGAAGATGTTTTCCTGGAACTCTCTTGCTTTTTCTATGATCCAATAGTGGAAAGTGAAAGTCACTCAGTCGTGTCCGACCCTCTGTGACCCCACGGACTATACTGTCCATGGAATTCTCCAGGCCAGAATATTGGAATGGGTAGCCTTTCTCTTTTCCAGGGGAATCTTCCCAACCCAGGAATCAAACCCAGGTGTCCCACATTGCAGGTGGATTCTTTACCAGCTGAGCCATAAGGGAAGCCCATGGATGCTGGCAATTTGATCTCTGGTTCTTCTGCCTTTTCTATATCCAGCTTGTACAACTGGAAGTTCTCAGTTCATGTAATGTTGAAGCCTAGCTTGAGGAATTTTGAGCATTACCTTGCTACCATGTGAGATGAGTGTAACTGTGTGGTAGTTTGAACATTCTTTGGCACTGCCTTTTTTTGGGATTGAAATGAAAACTGACCTTTTCCAGTCTGGTGACCAATGCTGAGTTTTCCAAATTTCCTGGCATATTGAGTGCAGCACTTCAACAGCTTCATCTTTCAGGATTTTAGATAGCTTAGCTGAAATTCCATCAACTCCACTACCTTTGTTGGTAGTAGTGCTTCCTAAGGCCCACTTGACTTCACACTCCAGGATGTCTGGCTCTAGGTGAGTGATCACACCATCGTGGTTATCTGGATCATTAAGATCTCTTTTTGTACAGTTCTTCTGTGTATTCCTACCACCTCATCTTAACATCTTCTGCTTCTGTTAGTTTCTTGCCATTTCTGTCCTTTATTGTGCTCAGCTTTGCATGAGATGGTCCCTTGGTATCTCCAATTTTCTTCAAGAGATCTCTAGTCTTTCCCATTCTATTCTTTTCCTCTCTTTGCGTTGTTCACTTAAGAAGGCTTTCTTATCTCTCCTTGCTATTCTGTGAAACTCTGCACTCAGTTGGGTGTATATTTCCCTTTCCCCTTTACCTTTTGCTTCTCTTCTTTTCTCAGCTATTTGTAAGGCTTCCTCAGACAACCACTTTGCCTTCTCGAATTTCTTTTTCTTGGGGATGGTTTTGGTCACCACCTCCCGTACAATGTTATGAACTTCCATCCATAGTTCTTCAGGCTTTCTGTCTACCGGATCTAATCCCTTGAATCAATTAATCACCTCTACTGTATAATTATAAGGGATTTGATATAGGTCATACCTGGTCTTCCCTACTTTCTTCAATTTAAGTCTGAATTGTGCAATAAGGAGGTCACGATCTGAGCCACAGTCATATTCAGGTCTTGTTTTTGCTGACTGTATAGAGCCTCTCCATCTTTGGCTGCAAAGAATATAACCAATCTAATTTCAGTTTTGACCATCTGGTGATGTCAATGTGTAGAGTCATCTCTTGTGTTGGAGGAGGGCGTTTGCTATGACCAGGGTGTTCTCTTAGCGAAACTCTGTTAGCCTTTGTCCTGCTTCATTTTGTACTCCAAGGCCAAACTTGCCTGTTACTATCTCTTGACTTCCTACTTTTGCATTCCCATCCCCTATGATGAAAAGGACACCTTTTTTTTTTTTTTTTTTGGTGTTAGTTCTAGAAGGTCTTGTAGGTCTTCACAGAACCTTTCAACTTCAGCTTCTTCAGCATTACTGGTCGGGGCATAGACTTGGATTGCTGTGATGTTGAAAGGTTTGCCTTGGAAACGAACCGAGATTATTCCGTCGTTTTTGAGACTGTTCCTATGTTTCGTGCACATATATTAATCAGTTTGTTTCCTTGATGAATTGTTCCCTTTATCGTTATGCACTGTCTCTGTCCCTTGTTAACTCTTTTTGGCTGAAGCCTATCTCGTCTGCTGGGACAGAAGGTGCTGCTACAGCGACTTTGTTTAGGCTGCCCTGTGCCCAGTGTCACCTTCCATCCGTCCACTGTGAGCCTGTATTTGTCTTTAGAGCTGGGATCAGTCTCCTAGAGGCAGCATATATTGGGAGACTGTTTTCATCCAGCCAGCCACTCTGTGTCTTTTGATTGGTAAATTAAATCCAGCCCGCCCTGGTGGCTCAGATGGTAAAGAATCTGCCTGCAGTGCAGGAGACCCAGGTTCAATTCCTGGAGGAAGATCCCCCGGAGAAGGGAATGGCAGCCCACTCCAGTATTCTTGCCTGGAAAATCCCATGGGCAGAGGAGCCTGGCAGGATACGGTCCATGGGTCGCAAAGACACAGTCCATAGGGTCGCAAAGAGTCAGACACGACTGAACAACTAACACTTAACATTTAGGGTGATTACTCATAAATGAAGATTTAGTACTCCCATTTAATCATTTGTTTTCTAGTTGGTTTGGTGGCTTTGTATATTATTTTTCTCAGTTTCCTCTTTTGTATACTTTTTGTCTCTGCTCTAGTTTTATGTGTTTTTGTTTGGTTGGTTGGTTAACACGAGCTTTGTATAAACTATAGCATAGATAAAATAGTCCTTTTTAAAGAAATATCTATTTATTTATTTTGCTGCATCAGGTCTTAGCGGCAGGCTCAGCAGTTGTGGTGCATGGGCTTAGCTGCCCTGCTGCATGGAGGACCTTAGTTCCCCAGCCCGGGATTGAACCCACGTCCCCTGCGTTATAAGGCAGATTCTTAAACACTGGACCACCAAGGAGGTCCCCAAATAATCCTTTTTATGGCTAATGGTATCTTATCTTCATTTTCCTATACGGGTTCGTCCTTTTTTTCTTCCCATTTTACATTTTTGGTTCCTCAAATTATCCCTTTTTATGTTGTGAGTTTGTTACCAAATTGAAATAGCTATAGTTATTTCTCCTACTTTTTTGTCTTTAATTTTTATGCTATAAAAATTAGGTGTTTAAAAACCTATTCTAATGTGGAGTTGCAATTTTCTGATTCTATTTATCATCTTTCTCAAAGGTTTATGTATTTTGATTGTTTTGTTTCTGGTAGTAGAGCTTTCAACATATCTTATAAGGAAGGTGAGTGTTGATTAATTCCTTCAGCTTTTGTTTATCTGGGAAAATCTTTATATCTGAATGACAGCTTCACTGGATAGAGTATTATTGGGTGATAATTTTTATCCTTTAGTATTTTGAGACTGTCATTCCACTCGCTTCTGGCCTGCAGGGTTTCTGCTGAGAAATCTGCTGATAACCTAATGGGGTTCCTTTGTAAGTTACCATCATTTTCCTCCTGTTGCCTTTAAATTCTTTTTTTTTTTTTCCCCTCGACTTTTGACAATATTAATATAACGTGTCTTGCAACAGATTTTTTTGCAATGAGATAATTAGTTATTCTCTTAAATTTATGGACCTATATATCAGTTCCTTCCCCAGGTTTGGGAAGTTCTCAGCTACAGTTTCTTTATATAAATTCTCTGCCCTCTTCTCTCTTCTCATTTGGGATACCCATTATTATAATGTTGCACTTCCTAAAAGTGTCAGGTAGCTGTCATAGAATTTCCTAACTTTTTACTTTAGATCTTAATTCTCTTTCCTCTTCTCTCTGTACCACTTGTAGTTTTCTATCTTCAAACTCAGTAATTCTATCTTCCATATGATCTGCTCTGTTTCTAAAGCATTCTAATACATTCTTCATCTTGCTTATTGAGTTCTTTAGGCCCAGTATTTCTGTTTGGTTCTTTTTTAGATTTTCATTCTCTTAGGTAAAGTTTTTCTTCTATTAATAAGTTTTATTCCTGAGCTCATTGAACTGCCTTTCTGAGTTTCCTTATAGCTCACTGAGTTTCTTCATAACAGCTATTTTGTATTCCCTAACCATTACATTGCAATATCCCATGACTTTAGTTTCTGGAAAATTGTCATTTTGCTTTTGTTATAGAGTATTACTGCGATTTTTCATGGTGCTTGATGCATTGTTCTTCTGCTGGTGCATTTGACACTGCAAACACCTTTTATTCTTTAGGTAAAGCGATTGTTTTTCCTTGATTCTCAGATACAACAGGTTAGAAGCCAGAGGCCTCTCATTTGTTTCCAGAAGGTGGCACTCTACCACACCAGGGCTGATGGAGCGCCTCAGTTCAGTTCAGTCACTCACGCGTGTCCGACTCCTCCTGCGGTTGTGCAAGTCTGGTACACCTCTCATCTTCGGTCCGCACAGTACTGCTCCATCTCTCAAGGTGACCAATCAGCCATTTGATGGCAAACAGTTACAGTGGACGATTTTCCCTCCTTAATTTACTCAGTGTCAGCGATATGTTTTTCATGTATAAGTTCTGTTGCCTGGAGTAAGTCATACTCTCTAAGAAAAGAAGTTAAGCCTTAGAAGTAAGAGCAAAACTGGGACAGATCAGCGTCTTGGCCAGGCCACTGAGGTCTCAGAGAGTATCTGATTTAACGTAATTTAGTGTAATAGGTTCCACTTGACATTGCCTCAGACCCAGGGGCCGATTTTATGGCAAATGAATTGTTTCAATGTATATGTGACTGTGGAATCCACTGGACTTATCATTCATCACTGTACACAGAAGATGCTGGCTTGAAAGAGTGTTAGAATGTCTCTGAAACACGCAGCTAAGGCATCAGGTTGGGGGTGGGGAGCTGCTCTCCTAGATGAGGCAGGTGTTTTGAGCTGAAGGCCATTGTAAGGTGCTGTTCCGTAGAAGTGAGCTAGAATGCATGGGTCTGAGAGCCAAGAGGAGGAAGTGGGCACACCCGCTCTCGCCATCACTCCTGGTTTCCAGTTCGGGGAAATGATGCATCCTGTCCATAAACCTTTTGCCTGTGTTGGGCTAGAGATCCTTGAAGAAGAACGGAAAGTGGTTGCCAGACAGGCCAGGTTGGAGCACCAGGATCAGATCATTGAAGGAGTTCAGGAGGATGGGAAGGAGGAGGAGCCGGGAACGGGCAGCCAGGAGGACGCCCCGGAGCCGGGAGGCTGATCCCTGCCAAGGGAGACATCGGATCAGAAACGCACGTCGGGGCACCTTCCCCGCAGAGGGTCGCACCCCCAGGCGGTAAACTGGAAAACGCAAGGCACAGTCCTGGCCACAGCTACAGCAAGGGTAGGAATGCTTGCCTGGGCTCTGAAGGGGAGGAGAAGACGAACAGAAGACGTTTCTGCTCTCAGAATCCCAAACCACAGCAGCTCACGGTGGGTCTGGGGCCAGAAGCCGCTGTGCTCACGGAGGGGAAAAGTCAAAATTTAGTCTAAAGACGTCTCAGTGTGACAGATGCCCGTCAGAAACAAGCTCTGAAGGACAACGCATTGTCAAATCCTGGTCTTTTACAAGTCTCGCAAATAAATTTCTAAGGCGCTTGAACGTAATATCAGAAATCACAAAACACGCAAGGGAATAAACCACCTTGAACCATGTCAGCAGCAGAAAGCAAAATTACAGCCTCAAAAGCCGTAGGCATAGGAGTAGCATGCCTACTGATGTGGCACGCGCCAAAATGTTTTACCAAGCCTCGGTGTTTCCCTACACCCTACTGCAACCTTGATAAACCATCATTTCCTTAATCTGTTCTCTATTATCAAACTTGAGTGTATCATCTGTTTTCTGCTGGGACCCTGTTTGAATAAGTTGATTAGTTCCTGGACCCTTTACCCATCTTTGTTAATATGTGAATGCCACTTCATTTTTATTATATCTTTCTAGTTCTGTATCAGTGGTGTGAAGAATCTAGTTCTTATTTCGGTGTCTACTGGTGTTTGCTTTTGCTGAACTCTCTTATCAGTTCTATTAATTTGTATGTTGGATTCTGTGGGTTTTCACTGGGTGAACGGATGATCATACAGTGTCTGAATAGTAAAAATTTATCTGTCCTTTTCTTTCAGGTTTATGCTTCCTCTTTTCTCCTTTGAGTATTGGCCAGAACTATACTGGGGATTGTGGACTTTATCTTCAAGGGACTTTTTTTCCCAAAGTTTTTCCACTAAGTGTAATTATTGCTGTATGTTTTGGGTTCAACCTTGACTAAGGTAAAGAAATTCTATTGTATTCAAAACTTACTGTAAAAAAAAAAACTAATAAATAGATACCTTTATGAAATAAATTGAACTTACAAACATTTTTAAATTTAGCTCTCCATTAAGAAAATGAAAAAGAAAATCACAGACTGAGGGAGAATATATGTATACAAAGGACCTGAATACTCATAAGTCAAGAATATAAAGAAAACAACCCAAATTTAAAACATGGGAAAAGGACTTAAAGTAACTTTACATAGAAGGATCTATGGATGGCAAATGCACATGTGAAAAGATGCTAAATATCATTAGTCACGAGGGAATGCAGAGTATAGCCACAATTATGTACCACTTCATACCCTTGGTAGTGGGCAGAATTTAAAAAACTAGCAATACCAAATGTTTTATGAAGTTAAAGAACCACAAATCTCTGCTACTTTACTGGCTGAAGCAAAATGGTTTCCCCACTTTAGAAAACTGATAGTTTTGGCGATTTCTTATAAAGTTAAATAGACACCTCCCACGTCCATCAGTAATTCAACTCCTAGGAATTTATCCAGGAGGAATGAAAACACAGGTCTGCACAGAGACTTGCCCAAGAATGGTTATTGCAGCTCGGCACGTCAGGGTCAGAATATGAAAACAACGCAGATGTGTGTCCGAGGCAGTTGGATAAACAAATTGTTTTGGAATGTAGTAGTAAAAAACAGTGAACTCAATGAGGTACCATTACACGCCAGTCAGGATGGCTGCTATCCAAAAGTCTACAAGCAATAAATGCTGGAGAGGGTGTGGAGAAAAGGGAACCCTCTTACACTGTTGGTGGGAATGCAAACTAGTACAGCCGCTGTGGAGAACAGTGTAGAGATTTCTTAAAAAACTGGAAATAGAACTGCCATATGACCCAGCAATCCCACTTCTGGGCATACACACTGAGGAAACCAGATCTGAAAGAGACACGTGCACCCCAATGTTCATCGCAGCACTGTTTATAATAGCCAGGACATGGAAGCAACCTAGATGCCCATCAGCAGACGAATGGATAAGGAAGCTGTGGTACATATACACCATGGAATATTACTCAGCCGTTAAAAAGAATTCATTTGAATCAGTTCTAATGAGATGGATGAAACTGGAGCCCATTATACAGAGTGAAGTAAGCCAGAAAGAAAAACACCAATACAGTATACTAACGCATATATGTGGAATGCAGAAAGATGGTAACGATAACCCTATATGCAAAACAGAAAAAGAGACACAGATGTACAGAACAGACTTTTGGACTCTGTGGGAGAAGGCGAGGGTGGGAGGGTCTGAGAGAACATCTCTGAAACATGTATATTATCTATGGTGAAACAGATCACCAGCCCAGGTTGGATGCATGAGACAAGTGCTCGGGCCTGGTGCACTGGGAAGACCCAGAGGTATCGGGTAGAGAGGGAGGTGGGAGGGGAGATCAGGATGGGGAATACATGTAAATCCATGGCTGATTCATGTCAATGTATGACAAAACCCACTACAATATTGTAAAGTAATTAGCCTCCAACTAATAAAAATAAATGAAAAAAAAAGTGAAGAAAAAAAAACAACAGTGAACTACTTATACATGAAACAACATGTTTTAATCTTTTCTTGTTTGGAGTCTTATTATTATTTCCTTCTCTATTTTTTGAAACAACTTTTACAAGACAGGAAACTAGTGCTTACTGAACGTCAGTGGAATTTACCAGTAAAACCAGTCGGGTGTGTTTTCTGTGTGTATGTGACGTCTCCCCATGGGACAGACTACCCCAGGACCTGGTGACTTCAAACCACACGCAGCAGTTACTGCACAGTTTTGCAGCGCAGTTGCCTCTCACCCAGGTCTCTCCCAGGTAGTGACCGACTGCCTCCTGGGTCGGGGCTCTGCCCAGGGAGGACCTGCGTTGCATCTCATCCGCGTGGGTCTTGGCCAGCCTGGGAAGTCCATGTCCCAGCCCAGCCGCACGCTGTTTACAAGCCACCTGTTCACACAGTCTGTTGGCGGGAGACTCAGTCCCCGTCTCTGGCGTCTCCTTCAGGGAACCCCTGACAAGGCTCCTGGCTTCCCCAGAGCAGGGCTGGGAAGGCAAGGAGGAGGAGGGCAGGGTGGAGGTGATGGTCTCCACGTGGGCAGTCGCCTAGCGACACCCGACCACTCTGCCACATCTGATTCCTTAAAGAGAGTTGCTGGATCTGGTCTACGCTCGGAGGCGCCAATCCCAGGAGACAGGCCACTGGGAACCAGTTTAGAGGCTGCCCTTCTGCGTGTGTGAGTGTGTGCATGTGCGTGTGCGTGTGTACGCGTGCATGCACTTGGGCATGCGCCTTGAAAGGCATAGCTGGCTAATTCTGTTTGAAAACCTTGCATACGTAGTGGTCTATTTAATTTTTAAATTTCTCATGCCAATTTTTACATGTTTTACATCTCTAGGAATTTATCTGACACAGTAGTTTTTCAAATTCATTTGTATGTGTTCTTTCCTAATCACCTTTTAAATTTTTTCAGGTGTCTGTGGTTATCTCCCCTTTCATTACATGTTTTGCATGCTTGCATCTTCTCCCCTGTCCCCTTCAGATACCTTTCTTATTCATCTTTTTCACAAACCAGATGCTGTTTCTGTTCATCTCTGCTGGTATTTTTTCCTTTTCTAGATCATTCATTTCTGTTCTTATTTTTATTTTCTTTCATGATGTTTCTTTGTATTTATTCCATTGCTCCTTTTCCAGACTCTTAACTTGGACAATTAGCTTGTAATTGTTAACCTTTTAAAATTTTCTACTAAACATATTTAAGGTTATAATTTCACCTAAAAGCACTTCTTTAGCGTGTCCACACATTTAACATGTGTTTTCATTATCCTTTGATTATCAGCATTATTCATTTCCCTTATTTTCTCTTAACCAAGATTTACTCAGTAATGGGTTACTAGATTTCCACACATACAGGATTTTTTTAAAACATAACTTTGCTATTAATTTCTAATTTTACTGAATAAATTATAATTTCTACTTGAGGAAATCATGGGTGGCAAGTTCTCAGGGAGATGTTCCTCTTCCTGAGTGGGTTCAGTCCTTCCAGGCCTGTCTGTGTGGGGGGCTCACCCAGATCTCTGCTCGCTGTGGGGCCAGAAGCATCACCTCCTCCCGACTCTGGCCAGCGCCCCCAGGGCAGCAAGGCACAGGCAAAGTCATTTGGTTTTCAGCTCCCAAGCTTCCCTTTCTCTTCTGCACATTCAGCTCTGTGTTGAAAGGACCGTTTGCAACAGGCAGTACCGTCCAGTGAAGTATTTGAAGTGGAGGATTTCAGGTAACCGAACTTCTGCGTTGCTTATAACTGGAACAGACTCAAACAAGACAGAAGGAAAGGGTGTGAGGGGGATCTCGGTCTCCAGAGCTGACTGCTGCAGGCCCCGGGGTCTCTTTCCCTCAGGCCGTTCCTCTGAGCCCATAGATCCCTGCAGGGTTGGGGGAGTGGAGCCCCAACACCCCGGTTCCCAGGCCCCCCTCTGTCACAAGTTACCTGTTCAACCTTGAGAACAATCACTCACTTCTGTCAATCTGGCTTTCCCGTTTGGGAGATGAAAGTGCCAAAGAGACACCAAGATACAACATTAATAAGCTTTCTTTTTTTGTCTCTAACTTCTTATTTAGGCTATCCTTTTTTTGGTCTCTGTCATTTTTTAATTTTTTTTAATTAATAAAGTATGATAACACATTTAGAGGCGTATTAGAAAATACAGAACAAGACTACATATAGTTCCACTATACATTACAATTATTTTTTAAGTAAATAAATTTTTTAGTTGGAGTTTCAGTATCAAACTCTCAAAAATTAATAGAATACCTATACAGAGAAGTAGAAGAATATAGTAGACCAGAAAAGCACTATGAACCAATCCAACATAATTAAGATGTATACAATTTTCACACAACAGTAGAATACAGATTCTATTTAAGCTCCCATAGACTAGGAGACACTGGAACATATCCAGGGACATAAAACAAGGTGCAAAAACTTCACAGTCTAGAGGTATTGAAATCATACAGAGTGCTCTCTTATCACTGTGGAATTATGCTGAAAATCAATATCAAAAGATATTTGAAACTAACCCACATGTTTTAAAGTGCCATGTGACATTTACCAAGAGAGATCTTCAATTAGCCATCAAAGCCTCAATAAAGATAGGCTGTAAAAAATAGAGGGTGATTGCAGAGAAGAAAGCATTTAAATGAGAAATTAGTATCACAATGAGAAATTAATATTATAGGTACTTTAACCAAAATCCTATGTATTTGGATAGAAAATGTCTAGTTTTAAAACGGAAGAGGCTCCCTTTTCCTAATACTTTCCAGCCTTGAAGAAAGGCCCAAGCTCATCCTGCTGACATCATTACATTATGATTGTCACTGGGGAAGGCATGGCTCTCATCAGCAACGACATGCCTTTTCACTAGGTCCCCCAGCTTCTTTGGGGGAGTGGAGGTAGGGGGTAGGGGGAGCAACGCCAGGAGCTCTGGGCCCTCCTTGTAGCTCAAGTCTGGCCTCTGGGTTTGAGCAACTAGCCCTTCTCTGCCACTTGGCCCCTTTTACAGATGAGGAAACTGACTCGGAAGAGTGGAAGCTCACTAGCTGTGATCTGTCTTCCGCACTAACTGAGGGCCAAGGATGACACCACTGGGGGTACCTTTGCAGAGCTGCCAGGAGCCCTCGGCGGATCGCCCTGGAGGCTGAGGACACAGACTCCGCAGCTCACCCGGACCGCCCCCCAGCGCGCAGGGGCGCGGGCCAGGGATGCTAATTTTGCTCCCAGGGTGACTCTGAAGCGAACCTCTGATCAAGAACCACGGCATCTCCAGGGGCTCCGCTCGCACTGAAGCTGTTTGGATTACCCGGTCCTCTGTCGTTCCTCGGTTAGCGCAGTTTCTGCCCACGCAGCATCTCTGGAGTCCCGGCGACTCTCCGCGGGGCACCAGAGGAGGGAAGGGTTCACCTGCCCTTCCCGCCCCAGGACGGCAGCCCCAAGAGGGCCGCGGGCACCCGTCCCGGCGGGGCCCTGACTGAGTGCACTGTCTGTAGAAGGATGACACGTCTGCCTGCTGGGTCCCAGGATAAACCCCCGGGCAGCGACCCCGTCCTTGAACAAACACGGAGATTGCTTTCGCGACTGCAGGACGCGCCGCTGGTCCCGGAGGCCTACAGCGCGGCCTGCTGGAGCAGCCGGTTACTCCCTGCTGCCGCTGGGTCCCCGCGCAGGGGCTGAAGGCGGGTGTTGACCTCCGCATCCACACCCGGCCCTGCTCCAGTTAGCCTTTTCAGTTGCACGGATTTCCTAAGGACAGCGACAATAACAAAATCTCCCCCAAACGCAGGGCTGAGAACGCCGTGAGAACAGTGGGTTGGGGAGGGAAAGTGTTGGAATTCTTCCAAACAAAGGATCTTTGGCTCTCAAAGGCACATTTGGGAAATCTAAGGTCCTTCCACGGTTACTGAAAGTTTCCACAGAGGCTGAGATTCCTGTGAAGTCCCGGTGTTCTCAACACCTTCCCCTCCTCCCAGACTACTACACCACTTCATTTCTTCAGAAGGATCAGGAGCCTCCCTCAGGTTCCATGGCATTACTTAATGAGATGTGTCCAAGATGAATGGATAAAGATGTAGCGTGTGTGTGTGTGTGTGTGTGTGTGTGTGTGTGTACACTATATATATATAGTGGCTTTCCTGGTGGCTCAGTGGTAAAGAATCCTACTAATTCAGGAGACACAGGTTCCATCTCTGGTCCAGGAAGATCCCCTGGAGAAGAAAATGGTAACCCACTCCAGTGTTCTTGCCTGTGAAATTCCATGGACAGAGGACCCTGGCGGGCTACAGTCCATGGGGTCATCAAACAGTCGGACATGACTTAATGATTAAACAACTATATATATAATTAAATATTAATATAGGTTATTAATAATATATACATATAAAACAGAATTTAAATTATATTTTATATAAATAAATTATAATATATAAAATATAATAGTATATATTAAATATATAGGATTAAACAACTATATATATAGTACATATATATTTAGACACAGTGAGTAAATAACAACAACAATACACATACACAATGGAATAATACTCAACCATAAAAAAAGAATGAAATAATGCCATTTGTGGTAACATGGATGGGTCTAGAGATGATCAAACTCAGTAAGTCAGACAAACACATATTTTTACAAATATTAGGTAAATCAAACTTCTGGTTAAGAAAGGAGAAGGAGGGGTGGATAAATTATAAGCTTGAGATTAACAGATACACACTGCTATATATAAAATAAACGGCAAGGACTCACTGTATAGCACAGGGATCTATATATCTTGTGATACCCTATAATGGAAAAGAAGCTGAAAAAGAATAGATACATACATAAACTTATAACCGAGTCACTTTGCTATATACCTGAAACTAACACAACACTGTAAATTAACTATAATTCAATTTTTTCAATGGTAAAGAAAAAAATAGAGTAAGTCCTATTTCCGGTGGCTGGGTAATCTCAGCCTTGAAAGAAAAGGCAAGGGCAGACCACCGAAAGTAACTTTAAAGGTTGGATTCCATATAACTCTGCTCCTTTTCTTCCTCTGTCCCTCTCAGCCTGAGCACCGGGTCTAAATGTCAGCCTGGAGTAATGTAAAGGACGTGAGCTTTGAAGTCAGGGAGTTGTTGTTGCTCAGTCACTCAGTCGTGTCCAACTTTCTGTGACCCCATGGAGCGCCGCACGCCAGACTTCCCTGTCCTTCACCGTCTCCCGGAGTTTACCCAAACTCATGTCCATCAAGCCGGTGATGCCATCCAACCATCCCATCCTCTGTCGTCCCCTTCTCCTCCCACCTTCAATCTTTCCCAGCATCAGGGTCTTTTCCAATGAGTCAGTTCTTCACATCAAGAGGCCAAAGTACTGGAGTTTCAGCTTCAGCATCAGTCCTTCCAATGAATATTCAGAGTTGATTTCCTTTAGGATGGACTGGTTGGATCTCCTTGCAGTCCAAGGGACTCTCAAGAGTCTTCTCCAACACCACAGTTCGAAAGCATCAATTCTTCAGCATTCAGCCTTCTAACTCTCACATCCATATATGACCACTGGAAAAACCATAGCTTTGACTAGATGGACCTTTGTTGGTAAAGTAATGTCTCTGCTTTTTAATACGCTGTCTAGGTTGGTCATAGCTTTTCTTCCAAGGAAAGTCAGGAAGATTTGGGTTCAAATCCCAGTTCTGACATTTAACAGCTGGATACAGGCAAAACTAGTTAATCTTTCTGAACATGATCATTCCTCAGCTGGGGACATCAGTGAGAAAGGAAGTGACATGTGGAGCTTGGCACCAGGCTCTTGGAAGGGGGTGGGATCTGTCCTGAGGGTACAAGGTCAGCCAAAGACAGCGGGTGGAAATTGGCAGTGCTCTTCTCTTGATTTTCTGGGTGAAATGGCCATGGAAGCAGGAAAGGTCCAGAGACACGGTGGGGCCTGAGGACCTACCCCAGCCAGAGCGCCACCGGCCCTGGAAGGCACCCGGGCTCACACCGCGCCCTCCATTCAGCCCCGAGCCTCCTCTGGGTGCCTCCCTGGAGGCAGCAGCTCTCGTCTTGCCCCAAAGTCTGGCCTCTACCCCCATGGGCTTACTGGGCCAGCAGCTGAAGAGGAGGAGGGAAAGACAAGTTCAAAAAGTGAAAGGTCTGGAGGGTCCCGGACGAGGATAAAGGATGGGGTCTTTATCCTTTAGCCGGCAGCCAGCACTGGACCCCCAGCTTCCTCTCGTCCTTTCTGGCACCTTGCACGCCGCACGGGATGTGGTAAACGGAGTCTCCTGTCCAGGGCACAGGGCTGAGTAGTGAGAGCCAGGCCCAGGACAGTTCCTCCGGCTGCTCAGGACGGGACTCAGAGGGGCAACCGCCCAGCCGCTGACCCCAGGCAGATCACTTACCCCTCCGAGGCCAGGGTGCTCGTCTGTGAAGTGAGAATAATGATTTCACAGAGTGGTTGGCAGGATTAAGTTAGGTGATATATTTTCAACACAGCACATTATATGGTAAAAACTAAATGAGCACCAGCATTTTGGCTGTTATCTTCATTATCATAAGATGGTTTCTCTGATTTTTCTGGCTTCGTGTTGTTTGTGTTGTTCTCCCAGGGGCTCCTCCAACCTCAGGGTGCCCCCAAGCTTAATAACCAGCGCTCCTGGGGGTAGAAACATTTTGCATCACTCCCTGCTCAAAGCTTCCTGCATCACCTGGAGGCCCTGCAAACCAGGGAAGAAGCCTGTGGTCGGAGAGCGCCCCCTTCAGATCTAGGTAATGACTTCCTCTCCCCAACGCAGTGTTTGGTCCAGAGCAGACAGCAGAGCCCGGTTTGGCGCTTGGCTCGAGGAAGCACGTTCACCTTCATCTGTCCACAAGCACCTGTGGGTCATGAACACACATCATGGAGACCCAGATCCTCGTCAGGTCTATGGGACGCCTCCCTGAGGACATGCCATAAGTTTGCAACGGCCAGCTGAAGCTGCGAATCTGACATCCCCTCCCATCTGATTCCAGGCGGGTGTGACCTAAAGGAGACGCGTGTGTGCACCAGTCAATCAGCCCCTAGCAACCCCACCTCTGCCGCTGGGTTACTGTGTTTTATTTGTTGCCGGGGAGGGCGTACTTGGTGGAGACAGCAGGAGGAGAGTCAGGGAACACAAAGAAGGCAAGGAGATGGGAGGGGAGCGTGGCCCCAGGGACTCTCTGACGCGAGCATCCGGTCATATGTAAGCCGGGGAAGGAGAGCGAGGGCCCCGGGGCAGGGGTTCCCAGGGATGGACAAGACTGCACTGTCCCCCTGGGAGCTGCCCCTGAGTCTGGGACAGGCCGGGAGAGGCCAGCTGGCAGGCAGGGGCTCCTGGACACTGCACTGCCAGGGTCCAGCCTGCTCCAGAGATGCCCATTCACCCAAACGTGTATCTCATGATATCAGGGAACCTGCGATGCCCACAGGACTTCGGATGGCACGGGAGTTCCTGGGGAGGCCGGAGCCCAGAATGGCCCCTGGCAGGGCCAGGAGAGGTCATCAGGGGGCCCTCTGCAGGCTCCGTTTCAGAAGCCTGTGCCGGGCTCTGGCACCAGAAGACGCCCCCTGGGCAGGGCCGACTCCTGTCCACACAGGCCTGCGGTGCACGGTGCCCGAGGGCAGCCTGTGAGTCAGCACCCGCGCCTCCTGGAGTCGGAGTCCGCAGCTCGGACTTACGGGGACGGGCCAGGCCAGAGGTGGGGACCGCTGGGGTCTCTCGGCAATGCCGCCACGCTCCAGGCTCCTCCACGCTCCTAAACAGCAGTACCGGAGCCACCGATGCCAGATCTCGGGGGACCTCTGGGGAGTGATTTGGGGAAGCCCTTCAGTGAGAGCTACCTGGGAGACCTGCCAGGTAACGGCTCCGACCCGTTCGCCCTCCCCACGCTGCGCTGGGTTCCAGGGTGTGACCTGCTGGGCTGGCTTGGTGTCTGTGCACACAGCCAAGAGGCTCCCACCTTGATTCCCGAGGTGAGAGGTGTGGGGGACAGATCCGTACCTGCCCCCCGCCCCTCCAGCATGGGTGGCCAGGCTCCTGGGGGGACACTCTGGACACTCATGCTCCAAAGCAGAGTCTTGTTTACTGTATCCGGTTGTACGTAGATACATATATACCACTGATGCATATATATATACACAAAGAAAGAAAGAAAGAAAAGAAAGAAAAACTGCACAGCAACCAACATAGCAATAGACAGACTACTTCATCACCAGTCTGAATTTAGTAATATTTTCCCCCATTGTTAATTTACAGATTTAATGCGATTCCAGAGTTGGCAGGGAGCTATGCGGTTGACTACCTCCTCTATTAATGGTGGCTTTGAAAAGTTGTCCAATCCTTTGGAAAGTTACTTGGCACTATCTATAAGGAATCATAAAAATATTAAAGCCCTTTGGCCCGTAATCTTATCTCTGGGAATCTATCTTAAGGAAATAATCCAAACTATAAGAAAAACCGGATGCTCACAGTTGCTCACTGCAGTATCTATAACGATTAAAGATTGGAGGCAATTTGAGTGCTAACTAATAGAGTGATCATGGTACATTATGGAAAGACTATTATGCAGATATTAGAATTACTGCATAATAACTTCAACGAACAAAGCACAGTTCAAGTCTCTATTGTTACCACAGGTAAAAATCTCAGAAGCTAAAAGTTCAAAAAAGTATACTTAACAAGTTGGGGTAGCAGGTGGCTATCTCCTTTCTGAATGTGCTCCGCTTTTTCTGCCATAATAAGAGAAATTAAAACCAGGGCAAAGTTGAGTTAGAAAAGTGTACTTTGATCTTTGCGACTTAAGTAACTACATCAAAATGAAAGGCAAGAAGGTTTGGCCCGCCAGCTATCACTATTCACTTCCTTAATTGCAGACACAGTGCTGAAGAAGAAAAAAAATTCTTGAACATTTTTGGAACATCTTGGAAACCAAACTGAATAAATGGTAGTGAGCATTCTATCTCAAAGCAGCCACTGCAGAGAGCGACCGGGGCTGCACGCCTACGGGGCTTAGGTCAAGCATCAGGGGGCGCGGGGTGGGCTGCCTTCCCACCAAGGGTGGATTCAGGGAGGGCAGGGCTCAGGCCGATCGGAGGCTTTGCTGGATCATGGGAGGATGCTCGTGGAAGAGTCCTACTCGGGATAAAGACCCGTATTTCTAATCTGCCTCCACATTGGCCCCATCAAAAGCATCCTGCTGAACTCTGCGTTTCTATGTTGCTGTTTAGTTACTCAGTCGTGTCTGACTCTGCGACCCCAGGGACTGTAGCCCGCCAGTCTCCTCCATCCATGGAATTTACCAGGCAAGAAAACTGGAGAGAGTTGCCATTTCCTTCTCCAGGGGATCTTCCTGACCCAGGGATCGAGCCTGCATCGCCTGCGTTGGCAGGCAGATTCTATAACCACTTAGCCACCAGGGAGCCCTTGATATATTTCTATAAGTCATCTCAAATTCCCACTGAACAAGATGATTACCTATAAGTAATACATCTAGATTTAAACAACAACAAGAACTTACTGTATGCCCAGCACTATCAAAGGTGTGTGTAGACTCTTCAACAAGGTGCCTGCCCTCACATCGGTCTGGGAGACTGCAGATGAAGGGATAAATGTAAACCAGGAAGTGAATGAACGGAGACCAGAGTTCTACTAGACAAAGGAGGAGAAGGAGATGAGAAGAGAGGGCACAGGGAGAGACACCCACATAAAAAAAAAAAAAGACATCCTGGGAAGACAGGGAGCCCATGGACCACAGAACCCCCAGAGACAGAAGAGCATCACTGGAAACCAGATGGAGCTTTGGTTTGGCTTCATGGTCCTGCTTTCTGTTTGGGGAACTAGGAAGCCTCATTTTGATTCAAGGGCAAACACTTCTTGTTCCTTTTGGTTTATGGGAGAAATTTCAATCACGTCCTTAGGACAGCGCAACACTCAGGCTGTCATTTCTTTGAAAGATACAGGGGACAGGTGAGCAGCGAGTCAGGGTCCTCTGCCCGCCGCACACCCGCGGCCCTGCCAGCTCCGAGCCCATCAATCTCGGGCGGCTGACACAGTCAGCTTCTACTGTCAGCCTGCTGAATATGGCTTTGGCCCTGGGTCAAAGATTACTTGAAAGCTTAAACGGACGCTAAAATTATTCTGGTCTTCTTTTATTGCTTGAATGATGAACTAAGATATCATTCCTGAAGGATACGGTCTGGATTTTTATTACCATGCAGATAAGTGGCTCCTGCTATCAAATTAAAAAGCTGTGCTATCTTTTCCAAGAGTTCATATGACACTGGGACAGGGACATCATTGAGTGTTTTTTTTAAGCGAATTTAAGACCACATGGGAATTTCTGCATCCATCAGTCAGCATCCCCAGGGTATCAACTTGAAGTGATGCACTATGCTGGCAAAGCAGGTTAATACACACATGTGCATTACGTTAATACACCTACAGATATTACACATACACACACACACACATGACAGGAGTCCAGCTCCCAGAGTGCTCTGAGCGAGCCTGTTAGGTCAGAGGGAACTCAAAGTAAAGAAGGGAGTCCAGTCCTGCCTGTGAGGGTGGGTGAATCAGAGCCGACACGTGGCAACGCCAGGAGCACCAGTTCACAGCGAGGCCGGGCGATCTTCCACCTGCCTCCCCCGACGGCTCTGACCTCGTCCACCCAGCCCCTCACCTGCCCCCATCATTCTGACACCCTCCCCCCTTCCCCAGCGAGTCAGGACACCCCCGCCAGGGCCCCGTCAAGCTCCCCCACTATCGTAGACATCTCTGTGACTGTTCCTTCATGTTCCTTTGGCTTTCCCCCGACTCCACGGTCGGAGGAAGGCTTTCCCTGGCCACCCATCTCTATATAAAAGCACCCCCCTCCTTGGATCTCTGTTCCCGGCATTATTTTTGCCCTCAGCACTTACTGCTGTCTATCAGAGCATATGGTGTATTTATCTACATGGCTACCGTCCTTCTCCCCTGCGAAAGCCCCATGAGGGCCGGACATGTCTTCTGTTTAGCTCCTGCTCCATCCCTGGAGCCTCGAACAAGCCCAGAACGTGGCAGGCGTCACAGACGGTCACCAGGTGTCATCAGGCGAATGTGCGCAAAGGCGCTTCTGTGTTCCCTGGCCTGCCAGGGGCTTCGCGTAAGTCACGTGTTGGAACCCTCTCAGCAGTTCCGCGGGGCAGATGCTATTTTAGGAATTTAAATGTTTGTCCTTAAGCCCACGTGACGTTTTGGAGTCCTTCTCAGGGGAGTTTCCCAACAGCTTTCACAGGGCCATGCCCGTCACTTAGTAAATTTTCCCTGGCCCGGGGACTGCATAGACACTCAGCCAGGTGTTTCAAACTGCGGATACGTTCACTCCCAGGGGGAGGGAAAACCGCCCCGCAGTAGGAGGGGACATGGGCAAACCTATGGCTGATTCATGTTGATATCTGGTGGAAACCAGCACAGCACTGCCAGGCAATTATCCTTCAGTTAAAAATAAATTTTTTAAAAGATTCAAGAAAAAAAAGCTGCCCCACGAACAGGCATGAGAACCACAGTCCGTGGACGGTCTTTCCTCTGTAGCCAGACCCGCGTGGAAACCACACCATCGGCAGCATGGCTACAGCCCTCCGGCATCCTTCTCGGCGTTAGGACCCCCACCTGAAGCCTGGAACACGCGGGGCCAGGTCCGATCACCTCGGCCTCAGGCAGCGCTGGAGGGAGTGCTGGCCCTCTCCTGGCCCCCAGTTTCCCTTCTCCTGCTTCTCTGCCCCGCTCTGATCCTGAGCCTGCCTGGACCCCCAGGCTCTCATGCCTGCAGGCTTCCAGTTGGATGCCAGCCGGAGGCACTGGCAAGATAGATGAAGGACAGGAAGAGTCCAGTGTTTCCTCCAACTGCCCACGGCAAGGCCATCATGAATCCGGCAGCGGCTATGGGGCCCAAAGACGTCCTCTCCTCACAGGCCTCCCTGCAGAAGTGTGGTGCGAGTTTCCCACTGTCCGAAAGCTCTGGATGCTTCACCTGGGTCAAGCATCTTGGGTCAGTGTTGACCTATCTTTGTCAATAATCTGCTTACTGAAGTCTGTTCCATTAACCCTTCAAGGGCCGTCTGACTTCTCCCAGGACCCAGAGAGACGCAGCCTCGCAGCCAGCATTTAACTTGAGACTCTACCGCCTGCAGATCCGCCAGCCGACCAGCTCTTGGACGGGTTCACGGAGGCCTTTCCAGCTCAGCGCTGACCATCAGAGCCTTCTCTGATGATGGAAGCACCCTTGATCTGCCCTATCTAAAGTAATGGCCACAGGCCACGTGGTCTCTCGAGCACTTGAAATGGGACAAGTGAAACCGAGAACCGAATTTTTTATTTTGTCTTTTGATTAATGTTGACTTAAACCACCACATGTGGCCACCATATTGGACAGCCCAGGGCTGGCTGCTTACTCAGTCAACTTACTGCCAGCCTGGTAGTTCTTTGTCTTTCAGATGATGTATCTGTGTCATCTCTCCCATCCAATTACTAATCAGGCCCGACCCTGCTTAGCTTCTGAGATGAGACGAGATCAGGCGCGTTCAGGGTGGTGTGGCTGTAGACTGTGTCTCTTGCAGAAGCAGTTTTCCTAATTTCCAAGTTTTTGGTGGGAAACTCGCCTCAGCGCCCCCAGGACCTACACCACCATTATCCAAAAGGTTAGACAGCCTGGCGAAGGGGGCTGTGCCGTAGTGGACATGAGAGCTCCGAGCCCAGAGGACCACTGGCCCTCCTGCAGGCGGGACAGGTGGAGCCGTGTGACACAGGACTGCTTCCTGGGTCCCCATCTCTGCCCTGCTTCTGTTGGGGAAGTGCAACAAGGCTCCCCGTTTACCCAAATAGGAAGGAATTCAGTAAATAAATAATAATGGAACAGTGGGGAGTGCGTTTGGGATTCCCTGGTGGCTCAGATGGTAAAGAATCCACATGCAATGTGGGAGAAGACCTGGGTTCGATCCCTGGGTCAGGAAGATGCCCAGAGGAGGGCATGGCAACCCACTCCAGTGTTCTTTCCTGGAGAATCCCCATGGGCAGAGGAGCCTGGCGGGCTACAGTCCATAGGGTCGAAAAGAGTTGGAAACGACTGAATGACCAAGCGCAGCTCAGGCAGTGCGTTCAGAGGGGAGGAGTGATTGCTGACCGGGGGAGTAGGGACGCAGGGGGCGGGGGAAGGTGCAGGGCACCCCCAGGCCTGGCTCTGCCCCCTGTCTGGAGCCTGCTGTCCGCAGGAAGCACTGGCTCTGCCCTCTTCTCCGCCAGGGGACCTCCCGGGGCAGGCCAGCAGGTGCCATGCTTCTGAAAGGGAAACCAGTCTCTGAAAACCCGGAGCCCATGGGCCACAGCTACTGAAGCCCGCGTGCCCTAGAGCCGGGGCTCCCCAAGAGAAGCCACTGCAATGAGAAGCCTGCACCCGGCAACTACAGAGCGGCCTGTTTGTCACGACTCGAGAAAAGCCCACGCAGCGATGAAGACCCGGAACAGCCGAAAATAAATAAAATCATAAAAGCAAA
The DNA here is from genome assembly GCF_033118175.1 of Dama dama. Taxonomy (NCBI): domain Eukaryota; kingdom Metazoa; phylum Chordata; class Mammalia; order Artiodactyla; family Cervidae; genus Dama; species Dama dama. Next base: position 43,987,561 of record NC_083712.1, on the reverse strand, counting down.
AAGGTCTCTTTTTACAATAACTACTCCATTATATTCACAATCTAGGTCATCTAGATGGGTCATTTAGAATTAGATGGGTCATCTAGTTCTAACTGTAAAACAAATAGAAAAGGAGATCTGTGGTCCCTTGGGCAGTGAAAGAGAATATTTGTTTTTAAAATTAATTCTGCAATTTATAAAAATTGAGGCCTTGATTTTTAGTACCTAATGATTAGTTAGTACCTATATATTTTCTGTTCAGTTTTGCAATAATATTTATTAGGTATTACACATACTACATCCCCAGCCGTCTTGATGTATCCTTAAAGAGTTTAAAATCTAGATGTAGCAACAAGGCAGATGCACCTAAAATGAGCAAATAAGAACCTAAGACAGATAGATGTGCTTCCCAAGGAGGTCAAGAAGCAGGAGATTTTTATGTAAATCTGCTTATGATTTTCAGACACTGGCTTCCCTTTAAAAAGCATGATGTTGTTGTTTAATTGCTAAGTTGTGCTCAACTTTGGAAACCCTATGGATTTGTAGCCCTCCAGGCTCCTCTGTCCATGGGATTTCCCAGGCAAGAACATTGGAGTGGGTTGCCATTCCCTTCTCCATTAAAAGCATGATACTGATGGACTATCCCATAATCCAAGTCATGAAGTGCACTTTACAAAGGCAACAGATTGTGCAATGATTCTAAAAAACTGACCTGGCTTCATTCGTGACGTCTTAAAGGATTTAAATCAAAGAATAATTTTCAAAACATGTTTCATAACCACTGAAATAACACTGTTATTCAAGGAAGCTAAGAAAAGTACAGAGACACCTTAAAAATCGCTTGCCTGTGCAAGGTCAGTGGATAAGCCGGTTGGACAACTTCGCTTTCAGACTCACAGGCCTGGAAGGTGCACGCTACACCAGACGCTCACACCGTGACTGGCTCACAGTCATGCGTGTTGACTCAAGACCACTGCTGCAGCTCCATTGGTTCCTGTGGACGCTAAGCATACTTCAGTTGGCTGGGTGGTTGACACAGATTCAAGAGGAGTGAGACAAAGAGGACGCCTAATCCTTTTTCATCCCAGGACGGCAGAACCTGTAATGGTTAAGGACACAGACTTAGGAGTCCATGGTGAATCAGTTTCCTGGCTCTTCCACTGTTCAGCTGTGTGATCCTGGGTAAGCAACCTCTCTGACTCAGCTTCGTCATCTGTAACATGGAGACCGCAGAGAGTTTAGCTATGAGACGTGTGGGGCCTGGCACACAGTACACACGCTATCTGAAGGCTACCTGAATTGTTTCTTAAAGAACACACCAGTTCAGGGACTTCGCTGTGGTCCATTTAAGACTTCACCTTCCAATGCGGGGGGGTGAGAGTCGGACCCCCGGTTGGAGAGCTAAGATCCCACATGTGCCTCGAAGCCAAAACACTGAAATATAAAACAGAAGCTATGTTGCAACAAATTCAATAAAGACTTTAAAAAATATCTGCATCAACAACAATAAAAAAAAGATCTTAAAAAAAAAAACCCACCAAAAGAATACATCAAAAACCACAAAAGAATACATGGGACAGTGGTCTCGGAACCCTTTTCCTCAAGACACATCCAGTTGAATGAATCAGCTGGAGAAAAGAAAAGGTGAGGGGTGACAGTCTGGTATCTGCTACATCCCCGGACACGCCACTTCTGTCCACACCCATTTATGACCTGTTCTCTTCCTGCCCTGCGTGACCCAGAGCCCAGACCCAGACCCTCAAGGCAGACAGCCTCCGGGATGGAGGGCACAGACCGCAGTCACCGGGTCGGGGTTCTCCATCTGAGTCTCCGTGCGCAGAGGGCAACGGGAGAGCCAGGGGGAGGGAGGAAAGGGCCTGGGGCCTGAGGGAGACAAAGAGAAACGCCGCCTCCCCTGGGCGTTGCATTCCTGAATCAACCCTGGGATGTTTCTGTGGCTACTGGGCCTTTCAGGAGAGCAGCTGCTGAGCGGGACCCTTAAAGCCTGAGCGATGGGCTCCCCTGGTCGCTCAGTGGTCCAGAATCCGCCTGCCGGTGCAGGAGACACAGGTTCAATCCCTGGTCCGGGAAGATCCCACGTGCTGCGGGGCAATTGAGTCCGTGAGCCACAACTACCGAGCCTGTGCTCTGGAGCCCAAGAGTCGCCCACGAGTGGCTGCTGCTGAAGCCCGCGCACCCTACAGACTGTGTTCTGCAACAAGAGAACAATGAGAAGCCCCCGTCCTGCAACAGAGAGCAGCCCCCACTCTCTACACCTAGAGAAAAGCCTGCTCAACAGGGAAGACCCAGCACAGCCATAAATCTATCAAATCAATAAATTAAAAACAAAAAAAAACCCTGAGTGATGAATGAACAAGTCTTCCTGTTGACACAGGGAACTCTGCTCAATGATGTGTGGCAGCGTGGATGGGAGGGGAGTCTGGGGGAGAATGGATCCATGCATGTGTATGGCTGAGTCCCTCTGTTGTCCTCCTGAAACTATCACACCATTGTTAATCAGCTATACTCTGATATAAAATTTCTTTAAAAAATTAAAGAACCTGAGTTATGTTTTTACCCCAATAATCCTGGTCGTCTGCTACAGGAGCCTCGTGGAAATCTGCTTGGAATCTTTGTCGTGTTCAGCTGGGGAACAGTATCCTCCCCACTGCTCTGAAAACCCGAGGGCAGAAGCCTGTCTTCTTGATTTTTAACCTATCCCCCTACCTGGCACCGTGCTTAGGACAGGCTAGCACTTGGCACATAGGTTCTGACTGCTGGACCAGATCCTGGCAACCTGTAACAGAACCATTCAAATAGTTCAGCAGCACACGGGTGCGGTGCATTTGCAGCTCTCCCCTGGGAAGGGTTAGGGGATGTGATGGGGACAGGCAGTGGCTGTACGAAGGCTCTTCAAGCATCAAAAACCCATCAGGGGATCTGGTCCCCGAAGCCTCACCATTACCTGCCTCTTGCTCATCACTGCTGTGCCTTGGGGCCTGGATCCAGCATCACTGACTTTGGCAGACATCAGAGAAGCTCTGAAATTCATCCAGGTGCCTCCTCACAAGAAACTGCAGAAGGACTTTAGATCTGCCCAGACCCTTGTTCGTGCGTGCATGCTAAGTCGAATCAGTCATATCTGACTCTTTGTGACTCCATGGACTGTAGCCCGCCAGGCTCCTCTGTCCATGGGATTCTCCAGGCAAGAATACTGGAATAGGTTGCCATGCCCTCTTCCAGGGGATCTTCCAGACCCGGGACTTGAACCCATGTCTTCTGTGGCTCCTGCATTGCAAGCAGATTCTCTACTGCTGAGCCACTGGGAAAGTCCCACCCTTGTTCGTAGGCTCCAGCAAACTACTGTTGCTGATAAGTGACTGCTTATTTGAAACATCACTGCTCACTATAACTGGCCTGGCTTTGGATTTCAGATTGATCTTTAAGAAGGAAAAAAAATGTTAAGTGATTATAGGAACACAGCACTGGTCTGACTGACACAACCGGTATTTCCAGTCTTGAATCATTCACACTTGAAACCTCAAACCATTAGGTGTCTGATTTATGAAAAGAAAAAGAACTAGATTAACAACTGGATAAACTCTGTCATGGGCTGGAAAAACCAGGTGATCGGTATCTTCAGATTCTTCCCCTTGTATTCTTTTTACATAAATCTTATAAATCTTTCCTGTAAATCTGTGGAGATGTTTGTTGGAACTTGCAGATTCATTGCATATGCCCTTAATCACATTTAACTCAGATTTTCAGGCTAGTTAGTTGTCTACCTCTCAAGTTTAATGGCTCTATAGAATCGTGGACTCTTGGGCTCCATAGGTAAGGACGGGCTGGAGAGAGGAACACCGGGCCCTCAGCCCCGTTTTCTCTGTTACAGCCAAGATGAGCCTTCGTGGGGTCCCACGCCTCCCTCCACCTGCCAATCTTTATTCTGCTGCCAACTGTCACCCCTCTTACAATCATGGGCCACTTCTCAAGAGAAGAGCGTTCAGCCTGCCAGCAGTCATTCCCGGAAACGTAGGTATTTTAGTTAATGACTAGCTCACTACTTCCAGAAAGGGGGGGACAGTGCCTTGTGTCCTCTGATGAACTCAGTTCCCTGCCGAAGACACAGCCACATGAGATGCCAGCCCCAGGGGCGCCTCTATCACCTGGGACCAACCACTGGGAGAAGGGGGACTCCGAGCCACGGGGAATAAGCTGCCATCATGCCAGGTGGAGGGCAGTCCCTGGTGGCGGTGCAGGAGGGTGGGAATGGTGGCCTCCAAGAGCTGGTATGTCCCCAGGGAGGGGGAGAAAGTGGCTCGACTGATTTTCCCGTGAGTTTAACAAACAGTAAGAACTTGTATCATTCCATAGGCTGAGATCAAAAGATCCTGAAGTCGTGGGCAGATGGTCGCAGCTCTTGTCAAGAGCAGCCAGTTAATCTCTTAAACTCTCACCTGTTCTAATTTCAGCCCAAGGATTGCAACACATCAGATACTTGCCTCTTACTTGGAGAGGCTTCTTTCTTACTTTGCCTTACAACCTCAGACATCCTCTGAACATCCGCTGTGCCCACAGCTCACTGTGAGGTCTGCTTTGTGATTTCAGACAAAGAGTGGCATTCATTCTGCCATGCTATGATGCTGACGGGGCACTCGTGTGAACTTAGCTTTTAAAGTACCTTCAGAGGAGTGTTTAAGTAGCATGGTAAATCTTAACCGTAGATCGTCAAGTGTAGAGCCATTTTCCATATGCTATCAGGGTGGTGATGGGGACTGTGAGAATGTTAGCAACTCAGCACCAAAACTCTAGGGTATGTAAAGGTGATCCAATAGGTCACTGATTTCTCAGACATTAATGAAGTGTCTACTAGCTGTCAGGTACTTTACCCGTGCTCTGAGGGTACAACAAAGAGTGAGAGCAATATTTCCGTTAAGAAAGTTACAGTCGTATTCTAGCTTGATGGTGTAAAACATTAAGTGAGTGCTTTGAGAAGCATACACGGGTGTTATGCGAGCAGGCAAAGAGGACCTAACTCTGCAGTGGGGGAGGAAAGAGGCCCGAAAGCCTTTGTGGGAGGCGCAGCTGCTGAGCTGAGCGTGAAAGGATAGGGAAGACTTCAGCGATGGTCTTTGGGGAGGGGGGGGCAGGGGGCGGCGAAGTGGCAGTGAGAGAGGACAAAGGACAGAACATTCCATTCAGAAGAGATGGTGTATACAATGACGGAAAAGCCAAAATTGGCATGAAAAGGCAAAAGTTGAAAGTGTTATTCTCTCAGTGCGGACCACCGTAGCCTGCCAGGCTCCTCTGTCCGTGGGATTTCCCAGGCAAGAATACTGGACGGGCTTGCCATTCCTTCCTCCAGGGGATCTTCCTGACCCAGGGATTGAACCTGGGTCTCCTGCATTGCAGGCAGATTCTTTACCATTTGAGCCGCTGGGGAGGCAAGAAACACTAGGTAAATCATCAGTGCTGTTGAGGCCAAAATGATGGGACTCATAGTGTGAGGCAGGAAGTGCCCTGGGGGTCAGCGATGGGTTTCGAGGTGTAGCAGCACTGTTAGTATATCCTTTTCTGTGGCTACATAGAGGATGGATTTAGAGGTGATGAGATGGGAAGAAAGGAGACCAGTTAGAAGTTCAGAAAGAGATGATGAGACCCTTGACCAATGACAGCCAGCTGGACAGGCTGTGATGAACTTGAGAGCTACTTGGGCATTAGAACTGGCATGACCTGATCAAGATTAAAATAAGATGGGGGGGACGTAAAGGAGGGGGAAATGGCAAGAATAACTCAAGGGACTGGCTGGAATCAGCAACTAAAAGAGGTTAGGATGAAAGAGAAATGTTAACCTTGTGTGTACACTGAGAGCTCACATCCTGTGTATGTTCAAGTGACAGGCACTGGGCATTTTACTGTCAGAGTCCAAATTGCAGGGAACAGGTTTGGACTAGCGGTACAGACTAGGGGACATCCACATACACATGGGTTCAAAAGATGCACGTAGCTGAGATTACCCAAGCAGAATCCATGAGAGCTGTTAGAACCAGGGGACTCAGGGACTTAGGAACCCCAACATTTAAATAGAAGGTGGAAGATGAACATCCCATGAAGAAGCAGAGAAGGATGGATTAAAAAGATAAGGAAGAACAGGAAAGCAGGTCATTCAAAGGTGCTAATGGAGTAGCAGGTCTCCAGAAGGAGGAGGCGTCTCCCAGGTCAAAAGCAGCAGCTTGGCACTGTGAATCGGGGATTAATCTGTGTTCGTTTGAGCTTAAACTGGTGGACATTTGTTTACCGTAATAAGAGTGGTTTCGGCGAAGGCAGGGTTGGAGGCATACAGGAGTGGATCAGAGCCTGATAGCAATAGGGTGAGGGGAATAGTTGATGGAAATGATTGATTTATTATCTCAAGAACTTAGCTCAACAAATAGGGGAGAGCAAGTTGAGGGAGTCTGGGGTGGATGTGGGGATGGAAGAAGCTTGAATATTTGCATTGATTTTGGGTGATTTTCATCAAGACAGATTCAGAACATAGAAAGGAGAGGGTATGATAGATAGAGGACATGGAAAAAGGAGAAAGGGGTGCAGTTAGGTGTAGAAATAAAGAAGGTGACCTTCAAAACCAGAGGCACCCCAGCGCTATACCACCCTGAATGCATTTGATCGAGTCTGATCTTGGAAGCTAAGGAGGATCAGGCCTGTTAGTACTTGGGTGGGAGATGACCTGGGAATATTGGGTGTAATAGGCTAAGTGATTGGAAGAAGGAAGATATGAATGGATCTGGAGGTAGATAAATTTCAGGCAGGTGCGTAAGAAGGTGAAAGAGATCATAGGAGCTGTTTATCATATCCGTGGCTGCCAAGTGTCTTTTCTGATCATTCCTCCTGTGTTTGGGGAACTCCCTGCATGATGAATCTTGCCTCCACAAGGTAGAAACCAGAACTCATTCTCCTGGGACCCCTTGCTGCTAAGATACAGGCTTGTGAATCTAGCTCCCATCAGTCAGATGCTTCTGCACGAGATGTTGACTCGGAAGGAAGCGGCATAAGGAGGTAGGTACATGCGGATTTCATATTCTGACACATGAAAGAGAGGAGTGTCTATCTCTTCAAACACAACAGGACCAGAACTTCTGACTCCCGGTTGTGAGCATCATTAGTACATGGGGTGTGCTAAGGTTCGGATCCCAACATCAGTGTTTACTATCACAGCCCACGTGGCCTTGTTGGAACCGAGATTCCAAGGGCTCTCAGGTCCTTCCAAAGATCCTCTGAACTGCAAAATAACTTCTAACACACATGGCATTCAACCAGGAGATTGGATTCCGTTGTTTGTAACAAAGACCTCTGACTGATACAGCCATCGTGTCTAAAAGCATGAATTTTTTCAAAAGAGGAGACAGGTCATCTGCTGAGACTGAGAAGTAGGGGCTTGAGACATGTGATAATGGTTTGGAGCAGCTGATGGGAACAATGGGACCAGCAGAAGACCAGCCCCAAGACCAGCAGAAGAACTGATGGGAACTGCGAGGGCCCCGCTGAGTTGCACCCATGACTCTGGGTAGCCCTCATCTTCGTCACTGTGTGATTTTCCTTCTCCAGCCGAACACGGTAGGGAGCAAGGGAATGGAAGGGGTCCTTCAGCAAAGAAGGACGGCTGGGGAGAAAAGGAAGGGGCAGATGGCGGCCGATAGCCAAGCCAATGAAAGGAACCAGGGAATGAAAGTTTCTTTGAGCTAAAAGAGCAAGATACCTTGAGCTCATAAGAACATTGAGAGAACAGCAAGCAAGCTGGGGGCCAGAAGTTGCAATGTTCCAATATCAGACCTAAGAGGTAGAGAAAATTTAGGCCATGGACAGAGTCAGAGGAGGGGAGGCTGAGCTATGCCGTGGACTGGATCCTCCATCGAGGCGGATGGTGAGATGTTCCAGGTCGCTGGCAGGAATGGGAGTGGAGGGGAAGACCTTGGTATCGGGTCTCAAGGTCTGTGAGTGGGGGCAGCGCCTGGGAGCTGTGGTGGTGACAGCAGTGAAAAGGATGGGACAGCTTAACGTGATGATCTGACACCGTGGACTTAGCTTTAACACAGGAAACATAACAGACCAGAAACAGCAGCGGTGGGTGAATGTGTTTAGAAAGGATACACAGTCAGAACTGACCCTCAGGAAACCCAGTGTAGCAGTCACAAATAAGAAAATGTCCTGTCCCAGGACAGGATGAAGGCGGCAGTCAGTTTCCACTGTCCTTCAACTGGTAAGTGACAATTACCAGCAGAGATGAGATGTCCTACTCGGTAACTGACCTCAGATTCCAAATGCCCTAATCTGTCCAAGGACCTCCAGGATGTGAGGTTCCTTCAGACACTTGAGGATGTTCCCATATAACCCCAAGCCTTCCCTGGTTCAGGCTAATCACTCCCAGTTCCTTTAACTATACTTCACTCAACGTGTCCCTTCTTCCCTGGAAAAACTTGGTTGTGACTGACGTCACGGTAAACCATGGGACTCAGATTCAAGTGGAATTTCCCAAAGGCAATCTGACTAAAGGAGGCACCGGTGAAACTGTCCACGTGTCCTTCCAGGAGCCTGAAGCTGAGCCAAAAGAATGACCCTGACCTCACTTCCCGTGACCCCCCGTCTTCTCTCCACGCCCTTCACTCGCCCTTGTGCCCTGAACAGAAATGCGCTGCTGATGACAAGTGAGGAGAACGACGTGAATGTTGACAAGGGGGTGATGACGAAGCTCACAGCGACCCCCCAGGAGCGGCACTCCCAGAACCACGACGGGTCTGGTTTCGTCCGTTTGCTCAACCTGCACCTGTTACACGCAGAACACAGAACGTGTGACTCGCTCCGGGACCTGCTATGCTAATCCCAGTTACTTCCCGCTGGGAGTCGGGAGCACAGGAAGCTGGGAGCGTCACTGTGCCTCCCGGCGATGCCCACCCACCCCTGCACAGTGGCTGGCAGCCTGGGCACTGTGACGCAGAGAAAAGCCACATGCCAAGAAGCACCCAGCATCCCGTTCGGCACCCTGCTGCTTGTTACCTTAAACCCTCAGGCTTCACGAAGAAGAAACCCGTAAGAAATGTGCTCTGAATTCACTTACAAGTTACAAGCTGAGGTGTGTTTGATATGGAATCTCACCTCTTTTCTGAAAAACAAGCCAAGTTATCGAATATCAGACCATAATCACATGGTCAGGCTACCAGCTAAAGCAAAGTAAATCAAAGTTAATGATAAACAGGAGGAAACATAGTTTGGGGAATGTAAGGTTCAGGACTGCAGGATCTGGTTTGGGTCATTCCTCGGCAGTGTCCCTACTAGTTAATGTTAAACATGGTAAAAATGAAATTAATGCAAGAATGTGAGATGATGTGGAGGACTGATAGCATGGAAAAGCAGAGGAAATAGCCAATGAATTAATTATAGACATTGAAAAGCACATGAAATATTAGGCAAGAAGTCTTCAAATGTTACAAAGCAAATAAAAATAGAGACAACATATCCCATAGGAGCTGGAGAGGGAGGGAGGTGGTTTATGCAAAGATCATTAAACTGAGATCTGAATTCTAGTCTTTAACACTCCCTAAGTTAGTGTGGGCAAGGAAGGAAGGGAGAGAGAGGGAGGGCAGGGGGAAGAGAGGAAGGAAGGAAGGAAGGAAAGAAGGAAGAGAAGAATGGAGGGAGAGAGGGAAGGACAAGGGAAGGGTCCTTGGAGGAAGGGTCACCAGTGGTTTATCCCAGTCTAGGGGTTGTCCAGACACTCCACAGGAGACATCGGCAGGAGCAAGCCAATGCAGGGACACAGCGGAACAAGCTCCTGTGCAACACTCTCCTGGGCAAGCTGTCCGTGTTCTGGAGAGTTCTGTGCCGGACTGTGAGGTGCCCTGTGACAACAATGGTCCCAGTGAGTCACCCTTCCCACAGTCTGTGCAGGGCAGCCCCTCCTATATTGACTCTGGACGTGCCCTTGGGTTTGCCCCAGCCAGCAGGCCACCAGCACATGGGCTGTGACACCGTGGAACGTGTCCTCTTGAAACGCTGCTGCTGCCGGCGGAGAAGTTCACTGGACCCCATGAGACTCAGAGGCCGCACGCCTGCCCCAAAGTGTGAGCCGGTGCCAGACCAGCAGAGTAGCCCTCCCGCCCACGGACCCACAGACACGTGCAGAATGCTAAAGGTTATTGTTTGAAGTCACTACATGCTTGGTGTTTGTTACGCAGCAAGAGATATCTGATACAATCTGGAAAGATCAGACCAGAAGACTAAAACTTTCTCATTAAGAAAACTTTTCTAAAATCCTAGAGCCGTGAAATCCTAGTATGTGTTCAGCCTCACTGACAACCTGGACTGCCGCTGTGACTGCCCCATGAATTTCCCCCTCAACCACCAAAAAGTTATAGGCAGGAGGAGAGGTGGAAGATGAATTCTCTGATAACCATCGGAGTTTCGAGATGCCCCAGCTTGTAATCTATCTTCTCCTGAATGCTCACAACTTTGTCCCTGTGACCTCTATAGTATGTATACGTTCAACCTCTTTCTTAAAATTATTTTAACTGTTTTTGTTCGTGATGGCTCCCCCTCTTAGGTATCTGCTCATTTGTCATCAGGGACTGTTCCATTACTCCCCACCTCCAATGACACAAGTTTACCAAATGTTTGACAAGCCAGCAGATGCAACCATTTACCTCCCCTTCACTTTGGCAATGGAAACTCAGAGCTGTAGGTTCTAACATGTTATCTGAAAAGGAAGAGAGGAAAAAGCAGAAAGAGAAGGGGGACCACGTGTGGGGTTTCTTCTTAATGCAAATATCCTAGAAGAGTTCCCTCCATTCTGTCAAAATTTTTTGCCTACCGACAAAAAGTTTCATTATAAAAATATGTAACTCTTAGGAAATACTATGAGTTTAATAAAACAGAATTCCATTCCAATGACAGTATTAAATTGGATCAACATGAAAACTGAAAAAAAAAAAAAAAACCCAAAAGCATTCTCTCTCTCGAGCTGTCAGACTACAATAAGAGCTCCATCAAGGGAATCTACGTTGTGTGTACCCAGAAATCTGTCTTTGTGAGTCAATTCTTCATTGGGTGTGAGGGAAATAAAATACACAGAAAGCACAAGTCTATCTGAAGGAATTTATAATCTAGTTGGAGAACCAACATCAATGAAACAGTTGAATAATAATTCAAGATGGTGCATTCCTAAAATTGCAAAACTGATTATGTAAATACTAATCCTTCTGGGTCAGGAAATGCTAAGTATTTCAAAACAATAGTTACTCACAAGTGTGTCACTCACATTGTAGGGATAAAAGATTTACGTCATTCATTGCATGTAATGAATAATAATTTGAAAAATAATACAATGTTGAGGGAAAATAAAATCAAGGCAAATGACTCTGTGGCGGGATAATAATATAATCACCCTGACCTTATCCCTTCCTTTTCATACGAACAGCATCTCAAGTCAGAACATTCAAACTACTGAGCCATTCCTGGCGTTAAGATAATCCCTCAAAACATACTGATGAGTTCTTAGGCTGCAAAGCTACTTAACCTTAATTTCCAAATATAAGCTTACCAGACCGTTCAGGGAGGTACTGATTCTCTGTGGGCAGGCCCCAATTCAGATTCATTCAGCTCTTAAACACACATGGATTAAATATCGACTCTGCCTCACAGCCTGGGCTAGGCTCTGGGAGTGCAAAAATAATGAGACAAAACGCCAGCCACGCCAATGCACACAGGTGGAAGGGCAAGGTGACAAAGGCAGCAGGTGTGGGGAAGGGGGCCTTGGACGGGGGTGGGAAGACCCGGGTCCCAGCCCTGGTCCACCACCACCCACTCTGCTGCGTAAACCGGGCAGACCATTTGATGATGCTGTTCAGTCGCTAAGTCATATCTGACTGTTTGCAACCTCATGGACTGCAGCACGCCAGGCTTCCTGGTCCTTCACTAACTCCCGGAAAAGTGAAAGTGGAATTGCTCAGTTGGGTCTGACTCTTTGCGACCCCATGGACTGTAGCCCACCAGGCTCCTCTCTCCATGCGATTTTTCCAGGCAAGAATACTGGAGTGGGTTGCCATTTCCTTCTCCAGGGGATCTTCCCGACCCAGGAATTGAACCGGGTCTCCCGCATTGTAGGCAGACACTTTACCGTCTGAGCCACCAGGGAAGCCGCTAACTCCCTGAGTTTTGCTCAAATTCATTTCCATTGAGTCTGTGATGCTATCTAACCATCTCATTTCTGCCGCCCCCCTTCTCCTCCTGCCTTCAATCTTTCCCTTCATTAGGGTCTTTTCCAATGAGTCGGCTCTTTGCATCAGCTGGCCAAAGTATTGGAGCTTCAGCTTCAGCATCAGTCCTTCCAATGAATATTCAGAGTTGATTTCCTTTAGGATTGACTGGTTTGATCTGCTTGCAGTCCAAGGGACTCTCAAGAGTCTTCTTCAACACCACAGTTTGAAGGCATCAATTCTTCAGCACTCAGCCTACTTTATAGTCCAACGCTCACATTCGTACATGACTTTTGGAAAAACCATAGGACTTCTGTTGGCAAAGTGACATCTCTGCTTTTTAATATGCTGTCTAGGTCTGTCATAGCTTTCCTTCTAAAGAGCAAGCGTCTTTGAGTTTCATGGCTGCAGTCACTGTGCGCAGTGATTTTGGAGCCCAAGAAAATAAAATCTGTCACTACTTCCACTTTTTCTCCTTCATGGATCACAGCCTTGTCATGGTGAAGGGGCTTGCATGACTCAATGAAGCTATGAATGACGCTGCTCAGGGCCACCCAAGACAGGTCACAGTGAAGAGTTCTGACAAAACGCTGTCCACTGGAGGAGGAAATGGCAACCCACTCCAGCATTCTTGCCTAGAGAATCCCATGAACAGTATGAAAAGGCAAGCCACGGAATTGCCCTGAACCCAAGTGTCCCCATTTGTGAGTTAAGATAGAAAGGCCTAGCTCACAAAACACGTTGGGAGGACTGAATAAAATAATAGCTTGCAAATACTCTGAAATGTTGATCTGTATGGATACATGGGGTCACAATGACTTAGAGTACATTCAGTTGAGTTCAGTTCAGTTCAGTCGCTCAGTCGTGTCCGACTCTTTGCGACCCCATGAACCATAGCACTCCAGGCCTCCTTGTCCATTACCAACTCCCAGAGTTTACCCAAACTCATGTCCGTTGCGTCGGTAATGCCATCTAACCATCTCAGCCTCTGTCGTCCCCTTCTCTTCCTGCCTTCAATCTCTCCCAACATCAGGGTCTTTTCAAATGAGTCAGCTCTTCGCAGCAGGTGGCCAAAATATTGGAGTTTCAGCTTCAACATCAGTCCTTCCAATGAACACCCAGCACTGATTTCCTTTAGGATGGACTGGTTGGATCTCCTTGCAGTCCAAGGGACTCTCAAGAGTCTTCTCCAACACCACAGTTCAAAAGCATTAATTCTTTGGTGCTCAGCTTTCTTTATAGAGTACATTCAGAGGGCTAGAAGCCATTTCTATCTGACCATTAAGTGCCATCTTTTTAGTGACATATGTTATCTCCTTGGAGTCTCACTAGGAAATAGTATTTAAAGAATAAAACAATAGGAGTCGAGTCTTTTGTTCCCAGGCATTTGATTAGACTTTTTTTTTTTTTGGCTCTGCTGAGTCTCAGTTGCAGCATCTGGGATCTTTCGGGGTGGTGCAGTGCTCGGGCTGTCGTGGTTCTCGAACTTAGCTGATCCACAGTATGCAAGATCTTAGTTCCCTGACCAGGGATCGAACCTGTGTCCCTTACATTGCAAAGCACATTCTAAACCACTGGAGCACCAGGGAAGTTCCTGATTAGACTTTTTACTCAGCCAGTTTGGGAGGGCTGCTCACCACACAGCAAAACTAGCAAATCAAAGTCATGCTTGCAAGCCCAGTATTGACCAGAAATCCCTCCTTTTCAATTAAAAACTCAGAGTAATTTCTGGACGTCAGATGCATTTCCCCCCGTCTTGTCTGTGAACCCCTCCCCTACTCAGAAGGAGTGCAGACTTGAGGCTCCACAGGAAGCACGAGAAGGAAGAAAGCTCACTTAAGAACTCAAAAAAAAAAAAATCACCTCTGTTCTCTATTCTTTTGATTTGATTCCTTTGCTTCATGTCCTCCTGCCTCCTCCCCTGTGCAGAATTTGACCCAAGGAAACACTGAGAATTGACTGGCGGCTCCATCAGTACCTGCTTATTGCAGTGAAGAAGGTCAGGGCCCCAGGTTTGCTTTCTCCAGAGGGGCTGGGAAGCTTGCAGCACCTGCTGGGAGGTGCTGGGAGCACTGGGAGCGGCCAGCAAAGCGGGGATGGGGGCCTGTGTGCACCGCTGGCTGCAAGGCATGCAGTCCCGAAGGCGGCTTCCGTCTGCTCTTCATCAACAGACAGAGGTGCTTATGTTGGAAGAGAAACATAGGTGATGGTTTCCTTCATTCTCAATCCTGAACTCAGTAAGGTAAATGGTCTGGTTAACACAGTATGATAACTCTGTAAAGACCATGAGTCAGAAACTCTGTTTTCACCACTAAAGCTCTGTGGTGGGGAACCTCGCTTTTCCCCCATTTTTTTCAGCTGCAAAATGATGTCCAGGTAATGTCCAAATTCTTTCCAGCCCTAAAAACTGTGTAATGCGCTGTTTTAATGAGGACAGAGGTGTAGCATTTACTCCCAGGGAGGGTTCCTGGGGTGGCTATATAAACTCTGTGCATACAGATTCTTTTCTCCAAAGGGAGCCTATCCATGTTCATATTTCCCTATTTATAAGGCATGATCTGTCATTTATTGGCCATAACCTTCCATTATACTGGATGCTATAAGAGTGTCCTTGTTAAAATACTGACATGCCAATAAAACTCACTCTCTGTCTCAAACAACAGCACTCATGTTGAGGCCACAAGCTGGCTCTTATTTAAACATACACTTAGAGGAAGAGGTGAAGTGTCTTATTTTACCCCAGGGTAGAGTCAAGACTGCTTCCAGTTAAAGAAGAGTCTTCAGGCAAACAGAGTGTAATGAGTGAGACGGCTCTCCGGCAGAGCTGAAAGACTGCCTCCAGGAAAGGCAAGGAAGTGACGGGGAATGCCTGGAGCCTGGGTATGCGTTTGGGGTGGGGGGAGTGGTGATTTCAAAGAGCAAAGCTCTGGCCTCAACTAAAACGCCAGAGGGGACATCTGGGTTTCACAAACACAAACAGGGAATGGAAGGAAAGGTGGTGATAAGCCAGACCCCTGGGTCTCACACCCTGCATTTATGAAATGAGAGGCTGTCCATCCCCACACACGACTTCAGGATCAGAACCAAGGTGAACATCGGCTCCATGTTTATTTCAGTAAAGTCAAGGGGCTGTGTTTGGGCTTCCCAGTAGCTCAATGGTAAAGAATTTGCCTGCCAATTCAGGAGACACAAGAGATGAGGGTTGATCCCTCGGTTGGGAAGATTCCCTGGAGGAGGTCATGGCAACCCACTCCAGTATTCTTGCCAGGAGAATTCCATGGACGGAGGAGCCTGGCGGGCGACAGTCCTTGGGGTCACAAAGAGTCAGACATGACTTGGCAACTGAGCACGCACACCACACAGGGCCTGTAGTATAACTCTTCAAAATCTCCCGTATCAACCTCCCACATATTTTAGTGGTTTCACCTTTGGCCACATTAGGACCTGCTAGCATGCTTTGGTGGAGAAGGAAATGGCAACCCACTCCAGTGTTCTTGCCTGGAGAATCCCAGGGACAGGGGAGCCTGGTGGGTTGCCAGCTATGGGGTCACACAGAGTCGGACACGACTGAAGCGACTTAGCAGCAGCAGCAGCAGCATGCTTTGGGGAAATGTCTGTGCTCCATCTCAATCTCAACAAAATAACTCCTGAGGAAGGGGGGATCAAAGGGGTAAACTTGAAACCTCCCTCAGGTTATTGTAAGCTGCGCTTAAGAACGACTTCTGGGATCACCAGCAGTAAACTTTTTATAAAACTAAAATGAAATTGTGTACTTTTTGAAAAGATGGCACGAAATACAGAAGTTAGGAAATACCTGATTTTGAATCTAGTCCAAACAAGAGATGAGACTTTGGTTTCATTTGCACTAGGAGACCTAGTCCAAGCTGCCTGGGAAGACCTGAGGATATCGGGATGCTGGTAAGGGCTTTTAACAGAACTTCAAGAGCAAGACAGCTGGTGATACACCTCATAGGTGTCCCTGACTTGCCAGTGGCCAGCAGGAGAGGCTCGGCACCGTCCCCCGGCAAGGTGTGGCGGCCCAGACCTCACACTCCAAAGGCACGTGAAGGCGGGTAACCCTCTGACAACACATCCTGGATCACTGGGTGGGGAGATGTTTCCCACCGGGAGCGTGGCCCAAAGGCAGACATTAGAAGTGATGAGAGACTCATAGTTAAGTCACAGAGTCACTGATGTGGGATCAGTCCTGGCAAGTTCATGATTGCAAGGAGGCAGAAACATACCTGAGGCTACTGTACAAGGCAGTGCTGCCTCCAATGGGGTCGGCTGTCTGCTCCCTGCATGTCTGGCTTCACCACGACCAGCCTGGTACCCAGCAAGCGCTCATTAAATGCCTCTGGGGACTGTGTTAAACTGACTTCGTAGTTCTTCAACTGCTTCACCGGGGAGTGTTAGGGTTGCCTCTGAGCTGGCGCCAGCAGCCGGCCAGGTTAAATGACACTCCAGCCAGAAACACCCTACAGGCCATTCAGTTAATAAGCACTGGGAACCAAACCCAACCAGAAATTCTGCCCTGATGGGATCCTTAGAATAGCTCTCAAATAGCTACTCGGAAGGCCTGACTTCCGCCCCCAGGTTCTACCTCTCCGGTATCTTCTGAGGTCCGGACAGGCTAGAAATGGAGAGATTTCATTTTTCAAAGGAGCAAGTGAGGTAGGCTGTGTAGACAGGTCTATACTGGCTGTTTGCCTCATCTCTCCCTGACACCTGCGACCAGGTTGGGGTGGGGGGATGGTCACGACAGCAGGCTCCTTGCTCCACACATTCTGAACGGTCCTCTGAATGCAAAATGCCCTCGGACGAGTCCACTCTGCCTCCAATGAGCTGTCCTCCCAGATTTCCTTCTCTGGCCGCGGCTCCTCCCCCCGGGCGCCACCCAGACCTGTGCTGTCCCCGCGCGCAGTTCACCGCCTGCCTTCACCCTCTTGCCTTCTCCCCTTCTCCGCACTTCTTTCATTTTCTCTGCCCCCCAGAGCGACCGTCTCCAGTCTCCATCTTCGCAGCCTTTCTCCTCCGGGTCCTGGCCTCCTACGAAGCCACACCCTTGCGGACCAGCGCCCTGGAGGAGTTTGATAATTGACTTAAGGTCAACAAAAGAAAAAAGTGAGCTTGGAGACGCTGGAGCACAGGCTCGTCCGGCGGAGCTGAGAAGGGCTCCCGGCCCCGGGCCCCACCTGCCGGGACGCCCGGCCGGACCCCTGCCCGGCCCGCGGGGCGCACGGAGGGACGCGCCGGTGGCCGCAGGTGCGGGCGGGCTGGGGGGCTGGCAGCCGGCCGGGGGAAGGCCCTCGGCCCGCGTCTCGGCCGCGCGTCTGTGCAGCGGGCCGCGCCCTCCCGGCCCTTGGCGCCCGGCGGCCCGGGCGGCCCGGCCCCGCGCGGGCGGGAGGCGGGAGGGGCGGCCAGCGCGGGGTCTCCCCGCGGGTGGCGGTCCCGCGCTCCTCCGCCCGGCGGGCTCAGCTGCGGGCGGCAGGGTGTCCGGTGTCGGGTGTCCGGTGTCGCCGCGCCGGCAGGAGAGCGGCGGCGCAGAGAGCGGGCCGTGGTCGCGGTGAGGGGCGCGCGGGGCCGCCGGGCGCGGGGGCAGCTCCGGGCCGGGACCCTCGGGGGGCGCCCGGGGCTGCCGGGGAGGGAGCGCCTGGGGGTAGCGGGCAGGAAAGGCGGCGCGCCAGGCGCTCCGGGCGCCCGGGGGGCGGTCCCCGATCCCGTGGGCTCAGGGTGCGCTGGGGGGCCGCGCGGGGCCGCGGTGGGCGCGCCGCCCCCGGAAGGCGGGCCCCGACGGTGGCCGCAGGCGGTCGCGCAGTGACCTTCCCCCGCCCTAGGGTTCGCAAGGGCGCCCTTGGGGTGGCGCCGGTCGCATCGGGGAGTCACTGTGCAGGTTCGCTCAGAGTGCCTTTGTCTCCCCAAGACTCAAAGGAAAGAGGCGACAGAGCGCCCCTTTCTTTCTAAACTTAAGAGTCTGCTCAACCCTAAAAGCTTGGTTGCATGCCTGCTTAAGAGAAACAATGACTTGGATACAGGTTTTTTATTTGTTTTTGTTTATTTTTTCCAGTGAAGAAGTAAGTGGAGTCAATGAAAGCATAGATCTGGCATGAGTGAAATCTCTAGATAAACCTGTGTGCAGAGATTTCAAATTTCTGAAGAGTGGTACAAAATCTTTACAGAATTTACCAAATTGATGTCGCCCCTTCCAATTTATTTTATCCTGAGATAACCTTTGTGCGGATAGGTTAATAACGCAAAGTTGAATAACTGGAAGTCTGAAAACAGCTGGCTGTTTGAAAAGAATTAAATTCAAATGATATTCTTACCATTAAAGTTATGGTGTCCATATCAGAATATTTATATGATTAATTAGGCTGGTTTTTTTTTTTTTTTTTTTTTGATGCTCAGTCGTGTCAGACTCTTTGTGACCCCATGGACTGTATGGACCCCCTAGGTGTGGCCCCATGGACCCCCTAGGCTTCTCTATCCAGGGAATTTTCTAGACAAGGATACTGGAGTGGGTTGCCATTTCCTTCTCCAGGGGATCTTCCGGACCCAGGGATCAAACCTGGCTCCCTTGCATTTCCTGCATTGGCAGGCAGATTCTTTACCACTGCACCACCCTTTGGGGTAAGGTCTCAAAAGTCGTTAAAAATACGAAAAGTCCTCTTAAAAAAAAAAAAATCATTGTTCAGAGGACAGTGGCCCTAAACCCTGGTAAACTATGAGAAAATATGAGAGCCAGGCCACACCTATGGGAGTCCTGGAAGACAACTGTGACCCATTAGAAATTTATTTTTGGAAAAAGTAGCAGACGTGGACATGTTGCTTGTCATTTTTGTCTTTTAAGAAAAGTATTGCACAAAAGTACTGAGTTAACCCAGCTTTCCTTTTTCCTGGATCTTGAATGGGGGGAGCCGTCTGCACTCTGTACCGGACCCAGTGGCAGCGCTGATTGTCAGGGGGTACAATAGGGGAAATCCTGACCAGTCGATTTCCTCCTTTCTGCTTCCTCCACCCTGGCTCCACTTGCCTCGGTAAGTCCCCGCTAGATGGTGTGGCCCAGACCTCAGGTTACAGAGTCACAGTTCAGGCTCCTTTCACAGTGAGGAAAGCCAGCACGGGTATGTGAAGTGACACCCAGCCCGGCCCAGGCAGGGCCGGCCTCCCGGGCGCGCCGGCGCTGTGTTTGAGGACGGAGCTAGTTCATACCTGCGCGGCCGCAGCCTCAGCGTGGCATGCAGCGCTTGTGTTTCAGCAGCCTCACCCCTCAAGATTCTTGTCAGCTGTGTCCCCAAGTTTTCTTTGAGGACAGGGGGAAGCAGGTGTCTTTCCCTGAAGGTCCACTAATGACCTTTAATGCAAAAAAAAAAAGCATGTTTGGGGGGAACCGCACAAGACTGAAGCTGTGAGAGCTTGGACCTGTGGTCCCCGCGGTGCAGAGCCGCCCTTTCCCCCTGGTCTGTCCCCGCTGCTCCCAGGGGCTGTGGATGGAGCTGCGGGTGGATGCTGTGTAGACTAAGTGATCCGTGTGAACGCTGTGAGCCCCGCGTGTCGGTCACTTCCCGCTGTCCTTCCTGGGGTGGGGGCTTTTCCGTACCTGCCCTCCCCTAAGGCCACCTGCACTTGCAGAGATGAGGTGTCTGCCCCCCACCCCCGACCCCGAGAAGGTCGACCCTGCCTCACGCACTTTGGGTTCAGCATTTCTGCTGCTGCCAGAACTTGCTTCTGAAACATCACCTGCGGTTCCCCATCCCAGTGATGCTATGATTCTGAGAGGTGAAAGTTAAAATTGCTCAGTTCGTGTCCAGCTCTTTGCAACCCCATGGACTATACAGTCCATGGCTTTCTTCAGGCCAGAATACTGGAGTGAGTAACCTTCCCCTTCTCCAGGGGATCTTCCCAACTCAGGGATCAAACCCAGGTCTCCTGCATTGCAGGCAAAGTCTTTACCAACTGAGCCAAAGGGTAAGCCCAGGAATACTGGAGTGGGTAGCCTATCCCTTCTTCAGGGGATCTTCCCAACCCAGGGATCGAACCGGGGTCTCGTGCATTGCAGGAGGAGTCTTTACCCACTGAGCTACCAGGAAAGCCTGGAGTTTGCTGGAAAGCCAGCAAACTCCACGCCCCTGACTTGGAGCCAGACCTCCAGGCACAGCCCCTCCATCGTCTTGTAGAAAATGGGGATGGTGAGGGACTGAACTCCAAGGTTGTGATGAAGATTCGTTAGTTACTGCCTTCACTGCTCAAGGTCATGGCTGGGGTCAGCATCCGAGACCAGGACTGTGCCAGGTGGAGAGAGGAGAGTGGATTCAGCCCTTTCAGGGTTTTCCTGTTTAGTCGCTGCCTGCCTTGTCCCTGTTGCTGGGAGTCGCCCAATTCCAGACTGGGGAATAGAGCAGAAGCCTCCAGCTTCCCTGGGCAGCTCCTCTCCCCCGTGTTTTATTTCTGTGAAAGTCAACCCTTGGTTAAGAAATGTCCCAGCATAAGGACCTTTACTGGAATGTCATATATAGCTTTTACTATGTTGAGGTATGTTCCTTTGGAATGTCAAGGACTCATTCACTTTGGTTTCTTAGCACTTGATCTAAGCACTGGAGTCCAGTGAGCTGAGGACTTACCTTCTTGCTGCGGTTCTGACACCTACAGACAAGAGCTCAGCCTCTGGAAACCCCCCTCGAGGGTAGATTTAGTTGAGCCCCTCTCCTGGAGACCCCAGAGTCAGGAAAGCATCAGAGGACATCAGTGGTCTGACCGTTAGAGCCTTTGAGGGTGCCTCAAAGCAAAATACAAAGCTAGCCAGAAAGCCTGGGGTGGGTGAGGCTGACTGAGTTAGAGTCGGATGGTGCCTTTAATTCTTTTAAAAATTTCTCTTAACACTGGGTCCATTTGAGCCCTGGGATTTGAATGCTACAGATGGTAGGATGCAGATAGCGGGGGTCGTGGTAGCCTCAGTAAAGGTCCCTGCTACACCAGGATTCGAGAGTGAATGGAACTATGTGTTCTTCATACGCAAACCACCCTGGGTACCCTGGCTGTTGGGCTGTTGCTCCTGCTGCTCTGAAAAAGCTGGTGTAAATGGAGAAACCGCTGCGCAAGGAGGCGGAGCAGGAGTGAAGCTGCAGGGGCCTCCCAGGGCGTGAGAGGAGCAAGACAGCCTGCCTGGGAGTGACCGGGAGACGGGCCGGGACTGACCGGCCATGGGCCTAGGAGGGCCGCTGTGTGGCTGAGTGACCGGTCTGAAGCTTAAGAGCCTTTGAACTTAGTTTGGAGAAAGAAGATATTTGAGAGGGCATGGCCAGATGGTGGGATTGTTAGTCCGTCTCTTAGAACATACATAATCCTAAAGAGTTGAAATAAATAAGCTTTTTGTGCATATCTTATTGTATTGGAACAAAATAAACATCCCTCCCCCCCCCCCGAATGGAAATGTGTACATAATTTCCTTCTAATGACAAAAATATGAAGGTTTGCTACATTTTTTAAAAAGACCAAATGGAAAGGTGTGAAGTAGAGCACACCTGCTGTGGAGTAGGTACCCCCGTGAACCCGCCTACGTGCTCAGGCCCAAGGCTCCTCCCTCTGAGAAACTGTCTTACGGAGCGAGGACCCTTTGTGATGGGCCTGGTCACCTCTTCAGTTCAGTTCAGTTCACTTGCTCAGTCGTGTCTGACTCTTTGCGACCCCATGAACCGCAACACACCAGGTTTCCCTGTCCATCACCAAGTCCTGGAGCTTGCTCAAACTCATGTCCATTGAGTGGATGATGCCATCCAACCATCTCATCCTCTGTTGTCCCCTTCTCCTCCCGCCCTCAATCTTTCCCAGCATCAGGGTCTTTTCCAAGGAGTCAGTTATTCACATCATGTGGCCAAAGTATTGGAGTTTCAGCTTCAGCATCAATCCGTCCAATGAATATTCAGGACTGATTTCCTTTAGGATGGACTGGTTGGATCTCCTTGCAGTCCAAGGGACTCTCAAGAGTCTTCTCCAACACCACAGTTCCAAAGCATCAATTCTTTGGCACTCAGCTTTCTTTATAGTCCAACTCTCACATCCATACATGACTACTGGAAAAACCATAGCTTTGACTCGATGGACCTTTGTTGGCAAAGTAACGTTTCTGCTTTTTAACATGCTGTCTAGCTTGGTCATAGTTTTTCTTCCAAGGCGCAAGTATCTTTTAATTTCATGGCTCCCCCAGTTTATCTGGTCTGTAATTTTAGATCTGGTGAAATTAGGTTATCTGGAAGAGGTACACCTAAAACCTGGTGACCTTCCAAAACATACATGAGTGTTCTCTCCTGCCTCTGCACTGTTTTCATGGTTTAGTAAGTTGTCTGAACACTGCATTGTTCTTTTGTGAAGATAACAGCACATAATTGGGTGTATTAACTGCAACTTTTAAGGGAAAATGGGGAAATTGCATTATGGTCTAATTTTTATTTCTTGTTTATTTCTTCCTTAAGCCTGGCTTGGGTTTGGGTGGGTAATTCTCTGAAATCTCAAAAACAGTGTTTTCTTTTGAAATATGTTGTTTGGAGAGAGGCTTTTAATTTCATCCCTGCCTTTGTCTCTTTAACTGTTTTTAGCTGTGGACGTGGTGGTTTATTGAGCTCGGAGGTAATCGCATGTTTGCTTAGTTGGGAGAAGGCCAAACCCCTGTTAATTTTTTGTTTCTCTGAGATTGACTGGTAAAAAGTTAGGGTTTATTTTGTTTTGTGTGGTTTTTTTTTTTTTTTGTTAAAGTATCTTTGGAAATTACAGGATACAGGTTACACAAAGCTCTTAACAAAGCTTGCCTGAAATAAAAGCGGATCTGAGTTTCCGCCAAGCTTACTCCTAAGCCTGTCCTAGCCTTTGCACCTTTTAATACGGTTGCATCTTGGCTGTTGCTCTTTGCAGGTTCATGAGTGGCGTTTTGGACAGGGAGCCTGGTGTGGGAGCCCAGAGCCAGTTTGCTGAACTGCCGTTGTCCCAGCCCCACGAGTGTCCGGGAAGGTCTGTGGGTGCCCCCCTCCCCCCCCCCCCCGCCGTGCCAGCCCAGGGGAGGCAGCCCTGGAAGCCGTTCTCAAGAACTTTTGCCCCAGGTGTAAGACTCCAGCCCCGCAAAGATGCTGAAACAGATCCTGTCGGAGATGTACATAGATCCTGATCTGCTGGCAGAGCTGAACGAGGAACAGAAACAGATCCTGTTCTTCAAGATGAGGGAGGAGCAGATCCGCCGCTGGAAAGAAAGAGAAGCAGCGATGGAAAAACAGGAGTCCTTGCCAGTGAAACCCAGACCAAAGAAAGGTAAGCGGAGCTCACTTCTCCCGGGAGCCCACGCGGCGGGCTGCCTCCCCGCTCATTTTCACGTTTCACACTGGTCAGCCGCTAGCCGGGTTCGAGATCCGGTTTGGCAGCTGGACCCTGAGTGTTACTGAGCTTTTCATGGTGCAACTGATCAACCTGAAGGGTCCATGCTTGTGCAAGTACACGTGCACACGCGTGCACAAGTACACAGACACACACACGAGTGGCAATACTCTGGAGTGGTGAGGCTGAGAGCAGATGTCTTTCTCGAAACCGGACTGACCTTGAGCTGCAGTAAAAAGTCACGTGGAGCTGGACTCGAGGGGCATGCAGGAAGGGTCCGCCTCCTCTTGTCTCAGATGCCTGGTGTTCTGCTGTGCTGGGCTTAGTCGCCCAGTCGTGTACAACAGTTTGCAAGCCCCCCAGGTTCCTCTGTCCATGGGGATTCTCCACTGGAGTGAGTAGCCTATCCCTTCTCCAGGGGAGCTCCCGACCCAGGAATCCAACCAGGGTCTCCTGCATTGCAGGTGGATTCTTTACCAATTGAGCTACCAGGGAAGCCCCTGGTATTCGACTACCAGTATGCAAAGTCTTTACATCAGCCTCTCTCTAGAAATGCTGTTTCCATTCCGTAGACTCTGAGAGATGTTTCTTTGAGTTTTCTGTTTTTAGGGACATTCACTTTCAAGATGCAAATACTACTAAAAGGAAAAAAGTCATAATGCTAATTTTTTTAGTGTGAGTTCACCTTTCAGATGTACTACCTCTTCCTGGCCCAAGGAATCCCTGGTAGCTTGGCCGCGTCTTTGGGACCATGGATGAGAAGGAATTCCTTGTACATCAGGGTTAAAGGGTATACACAAAGACACACGGGAAAGCATGTGTTAGCGCACACACACACCCCTCCACACACTTTCTGTTATGGACGAATACCTATGTTGTTGGGAAAAAAAAAAAAAACAGTTTTCAAGGTCACTTACAGAGCCGCATTCAAAGATCAATTTCTCTTCGTTTTTTATTAAGCCCGGAAAAATAAATTTGATAAAACCATTCAGGGTTTCAAAGATTGAGAAAATTAATCTCCCTTGTATGCTACAGACTCAAAAAGGAAGTCAGTTGAGTGACCTTTTCCTTGCACTGTCTTTTATTAAAACCTTTTTCCAATTAAGGTTTTACAGTGATATGGAAATAAATGTGAGTACTTCATTTATTATTATTATTATCGCCAATAGCAGCTATTTATTAACCCCCTGTTTTGTCAGACACCATGCAAGGCACTTTTACATACATTACATGTCATCTTCATGGTATTTCTCCACAATAGCTATCAGTGGTCCTGTTTTACACATGGAGAAGTGCAGTAATAAATGCAAGGTCACACCCCAGTTGGTACCCAGGTCTACTGGGCTTCACAGTACTCTGCACTCTCCAAGGACATCCTTGGTTTTCCTTCTAGCGGTAACATGTCCAAACGGAAGCATGAGCCTGTATCTTTCCGATCTGGCTTCTCCATTTCCTTGCATCCTTTGGTCTGAGTTAACCAAGTATAACGGGGCCTCCTGGCACCGTGTTAGTTGTGAACGTGACACGCAGACGTGGTGGGTGACTGTGAAGACTGGGGCCGCAGAAGGGCTCTGTCCCCTGGAATCAGTGGCCTGGAGCTCTTTGAGAGATTTTGGGTTTCTCACGTTTGCTGAGTTGGTCTCCTCCTGGTGATGTAAGATGAAGTTCTTTGCTCAAATTCTTCCTTTGCGGGCTGTAGGTTTTCCCCTTTCGTCCCTTTAAATGTATCGTGCAACTCCCTTCTGTCCTTCAGAAAAATCAGCTGCTGGCCTTATGGGACTTCCCTCGTCTGTTATCTGTTGCTTCTCCCATGCTGCGGGTTCAGTCGCTCAGTTGTGTCTGACTCTTTGCGACCCCATGGACTGTAGCTCACCAGGCTCCTCTGTCCCTGGGATTCTCCAGGCCAGAATACTGGAGTGGGTTGCCATGCCCTCCTCCAGGGGATCTTCCCCACCCAGGGATCAAACCCATGTCTCTCTTGCATCTCCTGCATTGGCAAGTGGGTTCTTTAATATATCACGACCTGGGAAGTTTTCCCTTGCTGCTTTTAATATTCTCTCTTTATTTTTTGTGATTTTGATTACAGTGAGTCTTGGTATGTTCCTCTTTGGCTTCATCCTATATGGCAGTAGTCCCCAACCTTTTTGGAAGCAGGGACTGGTTGTAGGGAAGACAGTTTTTCTGCGGAGGATGGGGATGGTGGGGGGTGGTAATGTGAGTGGTGGGGAGCAATTACAGCCTGGGAGTTGGGGACCCCTGCTGTTTGGAACTATGTGCATTTCCTGGGCTGGGGTGACTATTTCCTTTCTCAGGCTAGGGAAGTTTTCAGTAATTATGGCCTGAAATTCTCAGGCTCATTCTCTGTCTCTTTTTCTTCTGGGCCCCTATAATGCTAACATTAGCGCCTTGATGTTGTCCTCAAGGTCTCTTGACCTGTCCTCATTTCTTTTCATACTTTTTTCTGCTCAGCAGCAGTGTTTTCCACGCCTCCATCTTCCAGCTCACTGATGCACTCTTCTGTATCATTTAGTCTACTATTGATTCCTTCTGGTGTATTTTTCATTTTAGTTATTGTATTTCTCCTTCTCTGTATGTTCTTTATATTTTCTAACTCTTTGTTTAAAAATTCCAGCTTCTTGCTCTGTGCATACCTGCTGTCCTCCTGAGTTCTTTCATCATCTTTACAAGCACTGCCCTGAGCTCTTTCTTGGGTAGAAAGCTTATCTCCACTTCATTTAGTTCTTCTGGGGTTTTGTCATCTTCTTTCATCTGGAATGTGTTCCTCTGCTGCCTCATTTTTTAAAAAATTTTTTTTCTAAGTTGTTATTTGCATTTTTATATATGTGGTAGGTTAGTTACATTTCTTGACCTTAAAGAAGGGGCCCCTCTGAAGATGTTCTCTGTGTCTTAGCAGCCCTCACCCCTCTAGACGCTTAAGCCGTACGCTCTCCAGATTTTCCCTAAGAGGTCTGCATGGGCCCTTCCGTTGTGGGAGGCTGAGCCTATGGGCCATCAGCTGGCTTGGTTGGCTCCTACATCGGTTGATTCTCAGGCCCTGCCTTGTCTGAAGGCCACTAGCTGTTGGTTAGATGGATCTGGTCACAAAGTGACTGGTTGAGGAATCCTACGGGGTCCAGGGGCTAGTTGTGGTAGCTCACCAGTAGGTGGAATCAGGGTCCCAAGGACTCCGGGGAGTTTGCCCTACCCACGGACAGGTGAACTGAGGTCCTGGAGGTAGCGCTGGATTATTGGCAGGCAGAGTCGGGTCATGGAGTCTGGCCACAGGGCCCAGGATCCCAAAACTCATTTCAAATCGTTGAGTGGGGGTGGGGTGGAGGGTGGGGGGCTGGTTCTCGACACAGTTGGGTTTGGCGTCTGGGGTATCCTGAAGCTTGTGTTAGCCTCTAGTGGGCAGGGGCCGGGACCTGGCTGGTCCCTGGGTAGGGTCTTCCCTGCTGTGGGTGGCCTGGATCTGTAGCTCTCCTGCCTTTGGTGTCTGCCCCTGGTTGGTGAGGCTGGTCTGGAGACCAGTGCCGGCGTCCTGGAGGGAAGGGCCAGTGTCTGCCCGCTGGTGTGTGGGGTTAGGTCTTGGCCCTCTGGTGGGCTTGGCAAAGTCCAGAGGCGTGTCTGCAGTCAGCTGTGGGCTCAGAAGTCCTTAGGGCCTGCTCATGGCTGGAGCTGCGTTCCTACCCGGTTAGTCGTTTGGCCCGAGGCCTCTCAGCACGGGTGGCCTGCAGGCTGTTGGTTGGAGCCAGGTCTTGGCACTAATGAGCCAAGATGGCAGCTGCCAACAGCCATGTCCTCACGATAGAAGGTCCCCAAATATGTTTGCCTCTAGGATTCATGGTCTCAGGGTGACCCGTAGTCATCCCCGCCTCCCTGGGAGACGCTCCAAAGCCGACAGGTAGGTCTTGCCCAGGCTCCTGTCAAATGACTGCTTTTCACCCTGGGTCCTGGTGTGTGTGAGATTTCGTGTGCGCCCTTTTAAGAGTGAAGTCTCTATTTCCCCCACTCCTGTGGGACTCCCAAAATTAAACCCCGCTGGCCTGAAGGCAATGGCACCCCACTCCAGTACTCTTGCCTGGAAAATCCCATGGATAGAGGAGCCTGATAGGCTGCAGTCCATGGGGTCGCTAAGAGCCGGACATGACTGAGCGACTTCACTTTCACTTTTCACTTTCAGGCATTGGAGGAGGAAATGGCAACCCACTCCAGTGTTCTTGCCTGGAGAATCCCAGGGACGGGGGAGCCTGGTGGGTTGCCGTCTATGGGGTCACACAGAGTCGGACACGACTGAAGCGACTTAGCAGCAGCAGCAGGCCTTCAAAGCCAAATGTTCTGGGGGCTCATCTTCCCAGATGAGTAGGACCCCCGGGCTAGGGAGCCTGACCTGGGGCTCAGAACTCTCCCTCCGGTGGGAGAAGCTCCAGTCTGTGGGTCGCCCACCTTGGGGTACCTGTCTCACTGTGGTGTCTGTCTCATCGTGGTTCCTTTTCTATGTTTTTGGTTGGAGAAGATCTTTTCTTGTAGGTTCTGGTCTTTTTCATGGATGGTTTTCCTGCAGATAGTTGCGATTTTGGTGTGCTTAGGAGACGAGGTGAGCTCAGGGCCTTTCTGCCCCGGCATCTTCCCCAGTCTCCTGTTGATTTTTTAATAGGACAACTAGAAAATGCATAATTACAGGCGGCGCTCCCATTGGACAGCACTGCCCTAGACTGTAAACGTGGCCCCAAGCAGTGCCGATTGAGCTGCTGGCGTGTCAGACCCTGAACT
This sequence comes from Dama dama, assembly GCF_033118175.1. Taxonomy (NCBI): domain Eukaryota; kingdom Metazoa; phylum Chordata; class Mammalia; order Artiodactyla; family Cervidae; genus Dama; species Dama dama. The sequence continues at coordinate 43,959,206 of NC_083712.1, read as the reverse complement.
CTTGGATCTATCGTCTCATGAAATCATCACAGCCAAGCCTGGAGCTGAGTTACTTTCACATTTCACAGGTGAGGAAAGGGAGACAGAGGCACCTTAACTGACTTGCCCAGGGCAGCAGGACCCTGAGCCTGACTCTCCCGTAGCTGGCACTGTTAACAAACGTTGCCCCTCGTTCAGCCTGCCTGGCGCTTCGAGCTGACCTGGGGCTTGGTAACAGTTGCCATTGCCTAAAGGAGCCCTGCACATGACTGAACGTGTGCTTGTGTGGGTGTCTTCCCATGGAGCCTTTATTCCGTAAGTTTTTTTTTCTAGTCGTGCACACAGAGGAGGTCTTTACTTGGTAGAGGCTGCCCAGCAACAGACACCTCTCCAGCTGGTGGGAACTTCTCGCAAGAAGCCAGGCTCTGGTCACTGTGGGGGGTGACAGACGCTCCGTGTGCACCCATGGAACAGGCTGGGGCTTGTGAAATTTCCCTTGTGGATTCTCAGACGAGCTCCTTTATGCAGAGCCTCCCCTTTTCAATGAAATGATGGCAGAGCCCTGGTGTGTCCCATCTGCCGGATCTGCTTCCTCCCCGCCCTTCCCTCCTGACCCAGCACAGTGACCTCTGCTGCTGGATTCAGTTCTCAGCTCGGTTGATTCCTCAGCCGGGTCTCACCCTGTGAGTTGCCTCTCAGAGTCTCTTCGTGTCGTGGTCTCTTGCTGACTCCGTGACTGTCTTCTTTCACATCTCTGCCTGACCCGGAATACCTGTGTTCCCCAGGGGAGCCTCACTCTGCCCTGGTGGTTGGTAAGCTTCAGGTGGGACTGAGGGTCCCTTAGACTCTGTGGGAAACTTACTGAAAGCTTGGACCAGGAGAATCTACACAGGGGACATTTGCTGCAGTTTCCCAATGTTGACAGATTCCCTGAGCCTCATTCACACACTCCCCGACTAGGTTAAGGTCAGGGTCTCTGTACTCCCTCCCTGGGGCACCTCTTCTCTTTATGGAATCTCACAGCTGTATTTCGAAACCAGACCTCTTATCTGAGCATTGGTCTCATGTCAGTTACCCAACGAGCATCTCTGCTCAGAAGACCCTTGGGCCCTTGATGCAAAGCCAGGTTCTTCGGCATCATCCCAGCTCTCCCCCCTGCCCCCCAGGCCTGCTCCTGCCTCTGTCTCCACCATGATCTGTGGCCCACTTTCCTTTGAGTCACCAAAGCCGGAAGCCTGGGAGTCCCCTGGTTACTCCCAGTCTCAGCACACTCGCATTGCTCCATCCCACGGAGGTTCTCCCTACCACCCTGCGGGTCTGTTAGCAAGTGCCAGACAGAAACCTTGTGTTGATTACATTTCATTTAATCTTTGTAAGAATCCAGGGAGGTGAACATGGCCCGCCGCCTGAGTCTTACAAGTAAGGAAACAGAGAAAGTGACGTGGGCAGGTCACCGGTGGAGTCCGGGTTTGAACGGCAGATCTGAGTCTGCTCTGAGCCGCCAATCCCAGCCCGCTCTGGGCTCACTCTGGGCTGGATAGTGTGCCGGCCTTGGTCTCACATGTTGAGTGCTGGACTTGGATGCCCACTCGGACGCTCCCTCTCACCCCCTGGAGCCGTGGGCCAGCCGGCCTCCCCCTGAGTCGCCTACTCGCTTGTCTGTGCCACCACCTGCTGCCCGGGATGGTGGCGCTCTGTGGGTTCCCCAGCTCCCTTTCTGTCCCTTCTGTCTCTAGAATAAATATTTTCAAAGTTTTAAAACACAGGCTCGCAGAATTATTACCTGCACTACCTTCGGGGAAGTCCTCGTAGGATTGGGCCTCACTGTGCTAAATTCCTTCAGTCATGTCCCGATTCTTTGCGACCCCACGGACTGTAGCCCTCCAGGCTCCTCTGTCCATGGGGATTCTCCAGGCACTGGAATGGGTTGCCATGCCCTCCTCCAGGGGATCTTCCCGACCCAGGGATCGAACCCGCATCTTCTGCGGCTCCTGTATTGCAGGCAGATTCTTCACTGCAGAGACACCAGGGAAGCCCAGGACTGGGCCTTGGTCTTCATGGAACCACACGTGGGGCTGGCGCTGTCCTGATCTGCAGGGCCGAGAGGGTGACCCCGTGCCCAGCTCGCTCAGCAGAGCCCTGCAAACATTCATTTCCTGCTATTCTTGATGGTGGATTTCCTGTTTTTGCTCTCAAAGGTATTTCAGTCTGGACAGTGCATCAGAGGTGGCTCTAAACACAGGTTTTACTGCCTCACAGGCAGGTAAGGAATTCTGGTCCCATTGCACCAGCTCTACAATCCCAGACAAGGAACTTACCTTCCCGGAGCCTCGGTTTCCTCGTGGCCGAGTAGGGTTACTAACAGCCTTGGTGATGCTCTACGTATTTCAAGGCAGACCTGGCACAGGCATCGGTCAGAAGGAACGCGGCCGTAGCACCTAAATCCCAGAGGCCCTGCCGGCTAGGTATTTGCCCTCTGGTTTCTGGGTCAGAGGTGGATGACTGTGAGGAGCAGCCAGAGCGGTGGGCAGTTCCTGGGGTGTTGCAAGTTCAGGCAGCATGTGGACGCTGCAGCTCAGGGTGAGCGGACGTCCCCTGTGTGCCCAGGAGTGGGGTTTCTGGGTCACATGGTAGCTTTAGTTTTTTAAGGAACCTCCATACTCTTTTCCATAGTGGTTGCACCAACTTTGGTTCCCACCAACAGTGTAGGCGGGTTTCCCTTTCTCCACACCCTCTCACCATTTATTATTTGTAATCTTTTTGATGATGGCTGTTCTGACCAGTGTGAGGTGATACCTTATTGTAGTTCTGATTTGCAATTCTGTAATAATTAGTGATGTTGAACATCTTTTCATGTGCCTGTTGGCCATGTGGGTATCTTCTTCGGAAAAACATCTATTTAGGTTCTCTGCTCACATTTTGATTGGGTGGTGTTTTGTTTTGTTTTGTTTTTGGTATTGAGCTGTTCATTTATTTTGGAAATTAAGCCTCGTTGGTCACACTGTCTGCAAATATTTTCTCCCAATCCATAGGTTGTCTTTACATTTTGTTGATGGTTTTCCTTTGCTGTGCAAAAGCTTCTCAGTTTGATTAGGTCCCATTTGTTTATTTTTGCTTTTATTTCTTTTGCCTTGGGAGACCAAGCTAGGAAAATAGTTATGATTTATGTCAGAGAATGTTTTGCCTATGTTCACTTCTGGGAGTTTTGTGGTGTCATGTCTGACAATTGTTGACTCTTGGTTGGTCCGTCAGACCAAGAACATGGAATTAATCCTTTTTGAGCACGTATGTGTGAGTTCAGACTCATCCCCTCTGTTTTATCAAAGAGGAAACTCGGACTGGAGAAATAAAGTGCCGTAAACACTGGGGTTTTCGTACAGCTTTCTGGAGTTATGCCACACAGGCCCTCCACGTAAACCCCGTCACTGGGCGTCCGCTCCCTGTGTGACCTCAGCCCACAGCCAGGTGGCTTCTCAAGCCTCACCAGCTCTGGCGGAGACCCCGGTTCCACATGGCCCCTCACCGGTTCCCGTCCCTGGGCTTCGGTCATGCTGTTCCTCATGTCCAGCACCAAAGCCACTCTGTTCTCTGTCTAAATTCCATACCCATCCTCCCCAGCTGAACACCAGGAACTTCTTATTTCTTCTCTGTTCTTTCGAAGCCCCCTGCCTTCTCTGAATCCTCATTGGACGTACTCTCTCCTGGTCACAGAGTATGTCCCCCTGCCCACCTGCCCCCATCTCTAGAAATTTAACACCCCTCCCTCAGCCAGGTGGCTCAGACTGTAAAAAATCCACCTGCAAGGCAGGAAACCCAGGTTTGATCCCTGGCTTGGGAAGATCCCCTGGAGAAGGGAATGGCAACCCACTCCAGTATTCTTGCCTGGAAAATCCCATGGACAGAGGAGCCTGGCAGGCTACAGTCCATGGGGTTGCAAAGAGTCAGACACGACTGAGTGACTAACGTCATCGTCTCAGTCCTGCTACTTTCGTAATTAACTAGTGGTTCAGCTCCTGCCTCCTTTAGCTGGAACTTGAGTCCCTGGAAGCCAGGACTGGTCTGTCTTGTTTGCAAGTGTCTGCAGCGCATCCACCTCAGGGCCTGGCACGAAGCAGACAGATGGCGAAGTTCATCAAGTCGGTGACCTGCCGCCCTGCCCTCCTCTCCCAGGCCCTGGTGACCTGCAGGAGGGTGTCTCACCCCCTGCACCCTGCAGCACCCAGCTCTGCACCCCGCCAGCCTTAGGGACGCCACGGGAATGTCGTGGGAGACAGCCCTCCCTGTCTTGGCATGAAGCCGAGGGCGTCAGGGCAAACCCCCTCCCCGGGTTCAGGGAGCTGTGTGGACCCCCCCGAGGACCCCAGGGTCTTTGCCCTGAAGGAGAGGGGCCGTTAGAGCAGAGACTCCCATCAGGGATGCTATCTGACAGGTCCAATAACCCCCTTCCTTCTGGCCCCAAAGCCGCCGTCTCTTACGCCTCCCCCACCCCCTCAGAGGTATGGGGGCTCTGTCCTCCCCTTGGCTGCCCCTCCCCTTTGCTTCTCAGCCCCTCCTGTGTCGTAGGGTTTCTGGATTCCTCTCCCCCAGAGCAGGGCCTCCCCCAACGGTAGTTATGCACCCGAGTGCCCTGCGTTATGCTCTGGGACACAGTTTTGGGGGGATTGTGTGTTGCTGTCCCGAGAGGGGCTGCAGGGACCCCTGGGCCCCTCCCGCCTCCCCTGGCTCTCGGCCACGCCATCTCCAACCACCTTCCTCCTGCTGCCGGAACGTTGGTAGGGGGATGTCAGGTGAAGACCGAGAGGTGGACACAGTGGGAACATTCTTAGCTGCCCCAGAGCAGGCAGTACAGGGGCTTTGTGAGGGACGCCAGCATCCCACAGTGAAGGAACCTGTGGGCATCTCAATGAGCCGGAGCTGACCCGGCCTCCCCACCCAGGGCCCACCTGAGACTGACCTGCCCTCATACCTGCGTCCACCTCTGAGCACAGACTGTATGACTCCTCCTCCCTGCCCCCCCAATATCCTATTTATTGTTAATAATTTCATTTATTTACTTTTTGACTGTGTGGGGTCTTCATTGCTGCACGGGCTTTTCCCTAGTTGCAGTGTGTGTTCTCATTGCAGCAGCTTCTCTAGTTGTGGTTCCCGGGTACAAAGCCACAGACTCAAGACCTGTGGGGCACGGGCTTGGCTGCTCCGCGGCATGGGGAGGGGGTCTTCCCGGCCCCGGGATCGAACCCGTGTCTCCTGCATTGGCAGGTGGATTCTTTACCCCTGAGCCCCCAGGGACGCCGTGACTGTCCTACTGAGAACCTTGTACCCAGAGCATCTCTGCGGCCCTGAGGATGGAAGGCGCCCAGAGGAAGAGCTAGGCTGGCCCTGAGTGGCCGCGTCCTGAGTCTACAACAGGACGCTGGTCCTCCGTCTGCTGGACGGAGACTCTTCCATGGGAAGTTGGCCTCTGCTTCCCGCAACCCTTCCCCGTCCTGGCCCGCGTTCCGGCAGCCGCCCCCCGTCACACACTCAGCAGCGCTGGTGAGCGTGTGTCCTCAGGCTCAGGCTTTTGGACGAGAATGAGCTAAGGACCTTCACGGCCCTGGTGAGTCCCCTCCGGGACCTTCAGACCTAGGACTGCCCCCGCTCCGACTTCTCCAGGGGATGGCCCACCGTCCCGGGTGTCAGGGAGCCTGATGTGCCTGTCAGAGGAGCAGGAATTAGAAAGTAAACACAGCGACCGGCAGGGAACGGGGCTATTCTAGGAGCTTCCCCACGTCTCCCACTCCGGGCGCGTCGTCTCTCACGGCTGATGGGAGTCTCTTAGCTGCCACGTCCGTCAACAGCACAGAGGAGCAGTTGTACCCACCTCTGCTGAGTGCCGTCGTGTGTCAGACACCCGGGGACCTGCCCCCACGGCTGCCTCCCCCCACGGCTGTCCTCCGGAGTGGACGTTAGCGTTCCCGTTGTGTGGACAAGAAACTGAGGCTTAGGGAGATTAAATGATTTGTCCAAGTTGTACGGCTGAGTGGCAGGGCTAGGGTTTAAAGCAAAGCTGGTGTGACTCTAAAATGCATGCCTTGGACCCAGCAGTGAATCCTAGGAAGATGGTGGACACGCCGTGCCCAAGAGCAGCTGGGTTGCAGGGAGATTCTTAGGCTTCAGAGGTTCACGTGTCTGATGTTGGCTTCGTTACCCTAGAGATAACACAGACAGTGGTCTTCCCATCTCGGGTCTTCACTTATAAAAAGGGCATGTGCAGAACCCACACTCATCATGATTTAAAACGGACAGTCCAGCCACCGCCCTGGAAGGGGCTGCTTGCTCAGAGCACGTTGGACGTGCTTCGCTTCATCTGATCTTTAAATACTTGAACGGTGGAAAACCTCCTAACCCACGGCCGAAGATACTTGCTCAAACCAGATTCTTGTTTTGCTTGCAGACAACAGCAAATCCGTTCACTGGAAACTGGGAGCCGACAAGGAGGTCTGGGTCTGGGTGATGGGCGAACACCACCTGGACAAACCCTACGATGTGATCTGTGATGAGATCCTTGCGGAGAGGGCGAGGCTGAAGGCCGAGCGGGAGACGGCGGAGCTCAGGTGTGGACCCGCGGGCCGGGAGAGCCAGCCAGGTGGTAGAGCTGGTAGAGCCTCTTGGCTGGTAGAGCCTGCAGGAGGGCCAGGTGGGCCTCGAGGGCACGTGGTGGCATCCAGTTTCTGGAAAGTTCTCCCTTCTGACCTTGGGGGACCCCCTTCACTCACGATGCCACCACGTCGGCTGTCCTGCATCCCCATTGGGACATTGTGGATGAGGTTCCCTGTGACCCTGGGCTTCCCTAACGTTGAGCAAGAGCAGCGTAGTTGCGGGAGTGAGTGAGGCTCTGGGGCCCCCTCAGGCTTCAGGCTCCAGGGCCGCCGCTGAGGAGAGCAGGCCCGAGGTGGGTCTGTCCATGCCAGGCTCTCAGGGACAGACCGGGAGCTTGCAGTCCAGGAGGAGAAACAGGCGGCCACGCAGGCTGTGTGTGCGCTGTGACTCAGACCAGGCAGGGGCTCCCATCCTGATCCCAGGGGGAGAACCTGGAAAGGTAAGTAGTTTTCCAGCTTGCAGGAGGTCAGGTGGGAAAAGGCAGGCAGGAGGTCATCAGGGCTCCTCGATAGAGTATATTTGATATGTGGGATGATGGTGAATCGTCCTGCGTGTTTGGGGTGCACGCAGGTGATGGGGGTCGGGGTCTCACGTGCCTCGAAGGCCAGGTTTAGGACTCTGGATCTTATTCTGTAGACAGTGAGGAGGTGCTGGGTGAGACCAACTGCAGACACAGGAAGGTCACTTGGGTGGCAGACTCGGGGCAGGATGTGGGTCCCCTCTGCCGGGTGCTAGGGTGGCTTCTGGGCCCCCCGCCCTGAGTGTGGGCAGCCCTGCATGAGAGGAGACACAGGAGCAGACGGGGCCTCTGTCCCATGCCCCAGGGCTGTGACTTCACAGCCGTAGGTGGGCGCACAGGATAAAAAAGGGACTCTGTGCTGCTGAGGACGTGAAGGCTGTGTGCTCTGTTGCGCTCTGTTCTGTTCACGAACAGAAAGAAGGCTGTTCAACTTTTGATTCAGGAGCCGGGCAGACCTGGATTCCAGTCCTGGCCGCTGCCAGGCCTTGGATGCGGGATAATGGTTATCCTGAGCCTCTTTTAGCAAAGCCAGGATGACCGCACCATCCCCGCAGGGCTGCTGTGAGGACTTGGTTCACGTCTTTAAGTGCCTCGCAAGGGCTCAGCCTGCCGTCAGCGCCGTTCCCATCGTTTGAACGTAGACATCCACTTGGGGGAAAGCTTGTCTTTTTACTGCAGGATGTGTTTTGATAATTCCACGTTTGTTTCTCTTCAGAAAAGCTCAGCCCGGAGAGCTCAGCAGCAGCTCGAAACCAAAGCCGCCGTCCTCCGAGGGGCGGGCGCCCGGGAACGTGGGGGAGAAGGCGGCGGAGACGGGGACGCCAGGCCGAGGCTGCGGGCAGGCTGCGCCCCTCGCAGAGCAGAAAGCGCCTGTGAGTCTTTCACGTCTGTAAAGTGTGCGGAACTTCACGTCGGGGAGACAGAGGTGTCGGGGCCCCGGGGCGTCAGGATCCTCATTGGGCTTTTCTGGGGAAGGTTGCTCCCGCCTGGAAGGCCCTGCGGTTATTCCTTAGGGGGATGGACTCACCTGCTTCTTCAGAAACAACATAGAGCCCCCTCTGCATGAGAGAAGGTGTGAGGAGAGAACTCTAAATAGAAAACTGTGCATCGTTAAGACATCCCCAGGGTTATTTTTTCCTGTTACATTTTTCTGTAACGGGTCTGCAGGGTCTTTCTCGAAGGGCCAGCTGGTGGACGGCGGATCTCCTGGTCCCGTGGCCTCCGGGACTGGCGTGGACAGACCGCAGCCAACTCTCCTCACCAGGGCGGGCAGGGCCGGGTCTGCCACTTATGGCTGCGGTTTGCTGGGCCTGGAACACCGGCTCCTCTGGAATCTAGACTGTGTCCTCATGAGTAACCCCCGCTTCACCCCAATGATGGAGTGAAGGGTGGATGGGGCCGGACAGGGAGCGTCTTGGGGGCGACCTGTTGTGCAAGAACGGTTGGCAGTTGTCAATGATTTTTGAGCAAGGGGCTGCCCTGACCCCTTTTGTTGAGGACGAAGCGTCGGGGCCCGTTGGTTTCATGGGGTCTGCCTGGTTTGTTGGGACGGCTGTTGTCCTCTACACAACAAGAGCTCTGTCCTCGGAGCTAGAATGAATTCTCTGGGTGTCAGATGGTTTACAAGAGCTCAAACGCAATTTGCTTCTGGGATTGTGCTTTGGAAGAATAATAAAACTAGATGATGAGGTTATTTCTTCTGCCAAGAACTTAATTACCCGGAGGGCTAGCAGGGGATTTGCAGCGGCCTGGTTTCTGCGAGAGCTCTGGCCTTCTGGCGCTGTATGTGCTCTCTACTTCTTGGAGAGTGTTGAGCAGGGATGGGGGGTACATGGAGGAGAAGACCCCAAGATGGATTGATTTACTCGTTCAGTGAACAAGTACCGTTATGTCCCAGGACTGAGATCACACTGCAGGAGTGAAAATAGGAATCACTGCTGTTGTGGACTTCATAACTGAGGAAGCAAGAGAGACTTCACATAAAGTGTCATTTCAAGTGGAAGCAGTGGTCCAAGGACCGGGGTGTGTTTCTGTGCTCTTAGCCCGAGGATGTGAGCATCACCAGGGCGGGCAGAACAGCTCTGCAGGGGACTCGGAGCTGGAGGTGACCACACAGGGTGCCTGGGGCTGGAGGTTCCAGCAGAGAGACCGCTGGGCAGGGCTGTGTGGCTGGGGTGGCTGGCGTGCAGAGGCAGTGATGGAGTGAAGGGTGGATGGGGCCAGATGGGGAGGGTCTTGGGGGCGACCTGTTGTGCAAGAACGGTTGCCAGTTGTCAATGATTTCTGAGCAAGGGGCTGACCTGAGCAGATTCTTTTCAGAGGAACTGACCATTCTTGCATCAGAGTAGGTCTTGCATTCTTGCATCAGATCGCGGTCTCTAGCACAGGTTTCCAAGCTTGTACGCCTAGGGGCATGAGAGTGTCATCAGCATAAACAGGAACCAAATGCTGAAGGAGTTGCTGTTTGTTTGTTTTTTTAATGAAGGATAATTGCTTTACCAGATTATGTCGGTTTCTGCCCTGCATCAGCATACATTAGCCATAAAGACTAGTCTGAGTCTGGTTTAGAAACGTCAAGGATCTCTCATGCACCTTGAGGTGGAGATGTAAGTTGATTTTATATGTGCGCTTAGTTGCCAAGTCATGTCCGACTCTTTGGGACCTGTGGACTGTAAGCCCATCAGGCTCCTCTGTCCATGGGATTCTCCAAGCAGGAATACTGGAGTGGGTTGCCATTTCTTTCTCCAGGGTATCTTCCCCACCCAGGGATTGAACCCAGATCTGCATTGCAGGCAGATTCCTTACCATCTGAGCTGCCAGGGAAGCTGATTTTATATAAAAGAGTAAAATCCACACATTTTGATTTAGAGTTTGCAAAGCTTTTTCTCATGGAATTATTTCATTTTATGACATGAGTGTGATTTCTGTGTGGCACATGCATAAACTAATGCCCGGAGAGACTAATCTGCCCCTGAATCTCTGAAAGTCCTTGTTTTCATATATCTGCTTTAACTCCCACTCCCGTCATAATTCCAATGTACAGATTCGTTGTCTTCTCCAGATCTGCTCCTTGGGAAAGAACTCTGGTGAGAGACCGAGACAATGCGTGTTTCCAGAATGCAGTCCAGACTTGCGCTGTAAAGATTTCTGTGTTGCAGCCGTAACTTAACCATTGTTGTTCAGTTGCTAAGTTGTGTCTGACTCTTTGTGATCCCATGGACTGCATCACACCGGGCTTCCCTGTCCTTCACTATCTCCCAGAGTTCTCTCAGATTGATGTCCATTGAGTGAGTGTTGCTATTTAACCATCTCATCCTCTGCCACACTCTTCTCCTTTTGCCTTCGATCTTCCCCAGCATCAGGGTCTTTTCCAATGAGTTGGCTCGTTGCATCAGGTGGCCAAATTATTGAAGCTTCAGCATCAGTCCTTCCAGTAAATATTCAGGGTTGATTTCCTTTAGGATTGACTTATTTGATCTTGTAGTCTAAGGGACTCTCAAGAGTCTTCTCCAGCACCACAATTTGAAAGCATCAGTTCTTTAGTGCTTAGCCTTTTTTGTGGTTCAGCTTTCACATCTGTATATGACTCCTGGAAAAACCCTAGCTCTGACTATAGGAACCTTTGTTGGCAAAGTGATGTCTCTGCTTTTTAATTCACTGTCCAGATTTGTCATAGCTTTTCTCCTAAGGAGCAATCGTCTTTTAATTTCATGGCTGCAGTCCCTGTCAGCAGTGATTTTGGAGCCCAAGAAAATATATAAATTTAACCATAGTATCTATGGTTAAATAGTATAGTATCTTTTTATTGAAAAAGATATTGTCATGTCTTTAAAATTTCATTGTCTACACAAGGCCTAAAATTTATTATGAAAAGAAAAACTATCAAGCATTTTTATTGAAGTCTGTGATCATAATGCTTATCTGAATAACCATGGGAGGATTTAAAGAACAATCGATTTTCCAGAATCATAAAAAGCTCCAATCTTTGGCCACCTGGGTGAGAAGAGCTGACTCACTGGAAAAGACCCTCATGCTGGGAAAGACTGAGGACAGCAGAAGGGGACCACAGAGGATGAGATGGTTGGATGGCATCACCGACTCAGTGGATAAGAATCTGAGCAAACTCCGGGAGACAGTGGAGGACAGGGAAGCCGGGTGTGCTGCAGTCCATGAAGTCACAAAGAGTCGGACACGACTTAGCGACTGAACAACAGGAGTGGACTGGGCCCCTGCATTTGTACCCGCCAGTGCCTTTTCAGCTCTGCCCTGATTGTCTTATGAAAGTATGGAGGTGGCAGATATGGTGGGAGACATGTAGTCTGCGGCCCCTTTGGGCCTGTGTAGGACTCAGGGCAAATCCCACTGTTAATCCTTCATTGTCCACTCTCTTTGAAAATGAAAGTGTTAGTCGCTCAGCTGTGTCCAGCTCTTTGCAACAGCATGGACTGTAGCCCGACAGGCTCCTCTGTCCACGGGACTCTTGTGGCAAGAATACTGGAGCAGACTGCTATTTCCTCCTCCAGGGGAATCTTCCCAACCCAGGGACTGAACCTGGGTCTCCTGCATTGCAGGCGGATTCTTTACCTTCTAAGCCATCAGAAAAGCCCCATCTGCTCTCTTTACCCACTAATATTTTGAATAAGACGAAATCACTTTAAGAGGATGCCAAGAGGCGGAAACAACACATCCTAAGGGTGTAGCCAGGATCCCTGGATATTCTTTGGTGAAAGGGCAGGTTTGCTTTTGTGCGGATAGCTGGGGCGATCCTGGCTGGGGTGAGGAATTTGACCCTTTACGTGAAGGTATCCCTGGACAGCTGCCGGAGGACTTGGCTTCAGGATCCCACTCCATCCTCAGAGCCGCAGTCTGGGATCTGAAAGCCGGTGTGTTCTCAGAGTGGAGGGGGCAGGCCCGTGGCTGGGCGGGGCCTGTGTTAGAGGCGCGGCCTGTGTTAGAGGCGGGGCTCCGCCCTCTTCTGCTGGGGACAAACCGGCTGCACCCTCGCCATCAATCACACCCTGGGGATTCGAGGTTTTGCTTTTTTTCCTCCTAGAGCAGGAATGCTTTAGATCCAGATGTTATTGGCTTTCAAATTAAACAGTAGACTTTCTTCTATAAGAAAACAGGGAGAAAGAGAAAGGGGAGGGAGTGAGCAGGGAGTGGAGGGCAGATCCAGGCGGCATCCTCACAGCTGACAACCCAGCCCTGCCGCTGCCTCGGCCAGACCGCGTGGTGTCTACCTGCGCCTGGCAGCGCTGAGTCTGTGAGACCCGGCTTCTCCCGAGGGCCGGCAGACAAATCTCAGAACCTCTTGGAGCCTCCGTCTTCTCCTCCATAAAAACTGGAGATTAAAAATTGTGGTTGTTCAGTCGCTAAGTTGTGACCGATTCTTTGGGGACCCCATGGACTGTAGCCCGCCAGGCTCCTTCGTCCATGGGCCTCTGGGCAAAAATACTGGAGTGGGTTGCCATTCCCTTCTCCAGGGGATCTTCCTGACCCAGGGATCGAACTCACGTCTCCTGCATTGGCAGACGGATTCTTTACCACTGAGCCACCATGGAAGCCCCAGGAATTAAAAATACCTGCCTTTTTTTTGAGCCCCAGAAATTAAAAGCATACCTTTCCGTCCATGTTGACTCAGCTGGTAAAGAATCCACCTTCAGTATGGGAGACCTGGGTTAGATCCCTGGGTTGGGAAGATCCCCTGGAGGAGGGAAAGGCTACCCACTCCAATATTCTGGCCTGGAGAATTTCACGAGCTGTATAGTCCGTGGGGTCGCAAAGAGTCAGACATGACTGAGCAACTTTGACTTTTACTGCCCACCACACCCTGAAGGCGGAGGGCTCAGCAGTACTGGCCTGCCCTCCGTTATCCAAATCCCTGGGCAAGATGCGTTTTAGATTTCTGATTTTTTCAGATTTTATAAGAGAAATGCTGTGTCTATACTGTGTAATATGTGTCCCCCTAGTAGGGCTTAGTTACACTCTAATCAGTGAGGGTAAATACTGTAAATGGCCTCATGGTAGTCCAGGTCACGTTTTCTCCTCAGGATAAGTTGTGTACATTCAGAACTTGTTGGATTTCAGAACTGGTAATAAGGGATTGTGGACTTGGCATAGACTTTTGTGCGATGGTAACATAATGAGAGCAAACATGGTAAATGTACTCAGAAGAACTGGGCTTTCATTCTCACTGTGTCTGCAGGATTTTGTTTTTCCTTATCTGTAAAGTGAGAGGCTTCTTCCGCCCAGTATTTGAAAAATATAACTTTTTAATGAATATGTATCCAAATCACTGGTGGCTCAGATGGTAAAGCATCTGCTTGCAGTGCGAGAGACCCGGGTTTGATCCCTAGGTCAGGAAGATCCCCTGGAGAAGGAAATGGCAACCCACTCCAGTGTTCTTGCCTGTTAAATTCCATGGACGGAGGAGCCTGGTAGGCTACAGTCCATGGGGTCGAGAAGAGTCGGACATGTAGTATTTATCTTTATTAGCAATAATTTTTTTTTTACTATATGAGCACGTGTTAGTCATCCAAAAGCTATCTATCCATCCATCCATCCATCCATCTGACCTGCCTCCCTACTTATCCACCCATCTATTTATATAAACTAATATACATTGTATTGACTAGTTACTTAATAGCATCACATAGTACATTTTATAATGACTGACTAGTCTACTTTGGATATTTTTAGTGTAAATGCAAATGTTTACATTTGATTTTTATTAAATCAAGTTCACCCATAACAAATTCCCTTTTAGAAAATTACCTCATGACTACAAATTTAAAGATTACAAGCAAATTTAAAAATTAAGACCCTGAAAATTTTTTTTTAATGCACAAGGATGGATTAGAACAAGACATATTTTTGAAATGCTTACCTTCTGAGGGTTCCTCTGTAGGAGGAGATGGCACCCCACTCCAGTATTCTTGCCCGGAGAATCCCATGGACAGAGGAGCCTGGCGGGCCTCAGTCCATGGGGTGGCCAAGAGTTGGACACGAGTGAGTGAGCACACTCTGAGGGAAACATATGTAGATCCAGTTGAGAGGCGTTTAAATGGTCTGTCAGTCACAGAGCACGAGACCGCTCCTACGCCTGCACCTGCACAGACATCACCAATGGATCGCAGCTCTCCTCCCCGCAGGCAGGGCCTCCTCCGCCTGCTGCCCTGTCCGCACAGACATCACTAATGGATCGCAGTTCTCCTGCCCGCAGCCAGGGCCCCCTCCTTCTTGTGCCCTGTCCTCACAGACATCACCAATGGATCGCAGCTCTCCTGCCCGCAGCCAGGGCCCCCTCCTCCTTGTGCCCTGTCCGCACAGACATCACTAATGGATCACAGCTCTCCTCCCCACAGCCAGGGCCCCCTCCTCCTTGCGCACTGTCCTCACAGACATCACTAATGGATTGCAGCTCTCCTCCCGGCAGCCAGGGCCCCCTCCTCCTTGTGCCCTGTCCTCACAGACATCACTAATGGATTGCAGCTCTCCTCCCGGCAGCCAGGGCCCCCTCCTCCTTGTGCCCTGTCCTCACAGACATCACTAATGGATCGCAGCTCTCCTCCCGGCAGCCAGGGCCCCCTCCTCCTTGTGCCCTTCCTCACAGACATCACTAATGGATCACAGCTCTCCTCCCCGCAGCCAGGGCCTCCTCCTAGTGCCCTGTCCTCACAGACATCACTAATGGATTGCAGCTCTCCTCCCCTGTCCGCAGATGCTCTGTTTGCAGAGAGAAATCTGCACGAGTTTCATTTCAGCTCTAAATACTCCCAATCCTAAACAACACTCGTGCCTGTGTGGCCTGAATGTGACTATCTTCTCAGGTCGCCGCAGCTGTTAAAGATGGTGTCTGTGCAGTTTCACAGGGTAAATCATGTCCCCGGGACTGGACGTTGACATCTGAGTGGGAATTGGGCAGGCGCGTGAGGTCCAAACCCAGCAGTGCAGTGCGAGGTTAACCCGGCCTCCTCTCTGGAAATAAAGTAGAAATTACGTCCTCCCTAGTCAACTGGCTGTCGTATCCTGAGCTTTTCCCCACAGCCCTCCACCCCCAGGCTCAAACCCGTATCTCTTTGCCTACCTGGGCGTAGTTAATCTCCTTGCATACAAAAAATGTAGAAACCTGTACCCTTCCTTCCATGGAACCAGAGCAGTGAACAGCCCAATCTTTAGGTCTGCAACTGGATCGTTCTGTACCAATGGAACAATGCCTTATTTTATACCTTCATCTGCAGATGGCTTTATCCAAGGAGATGTCTTCTAGAACAATGAAAGATGTGCCTCAGTTCTGAGGGTGGAGACTTTCTGCTTTGTCCTTATGAGAAGCAAGTCTAGGGGATTTCAGGAGAGTTGTCTGATCCCTGCTTTAGGATTTAGAAAACTTGGGGTTCAGTATCTTTATCACTCAAGATAATCTTTACAAAATGTTTTTTTTTAAGAATATATTTATGTTAACTTAAAATTTTCATTTTAATAAATGGATAGCTGAAAGTAAGACTGGCTGATTAAGTACCAGATTCCTTGAAACCGTAGAGCTGACACAATAGAAGACTGCTGGTCTGGGAATGGGGGTTCCCCCCTTTGAAGCAGCTCTGTCATGCTAGAGGGATCAGTTCCCGCCATAAAATAAGGATTAAATTAGCAATGTTTCTTTACAAAGGAAGCTGAAACAGTATGCAGATGCTTTCCTAATCTTACCTCCTGGAAGCAGCAAGAACTGTCCCCTGAAGTCCTTCAGTTACAAGATGCTGTTCTCACCACGAGCACAGTCGTGGTCCTTGTCATTTTTCAGAGAGGGTGGAGGCAGGTGGAGTCTGTGTGCCTTGCGCAGTTGACAAGGCAGAAAAGATGCCTCGATCAGAGCTGACTGCATGGCATTTATTCTGAAAGCTGTTGCCTTCTGCAGAGTACCTGCCCTGTCCTTGTTCTTGGCAGTGGTGACAGCACTTGGGAGACTCAGAACTGATGGTCTGCTTAACATTTAGTGAGAGTGTGTTGTGGTTCTCGGTGGAGGACAGCAAACACTCCAGCATTGCTCAGAGTCTGTCGCTGACCGGGAGATGATGATAAATATCAGAACTTATCTGTCACCCAGCCGGGTTCTGAGACAGGCAGGTTGGGAAGCAGAGGCCGTTCTCAGGCAGAGACAAGTCTGATGGGGACTTAATCGGAGCCCGAGAAAATGGCAGGAGCTGCACCGTGCGAACAGGCGCCCTCCCCGGGGGAGTTCAGGCAGAACCAGGAGCACCCCTCTGCTGAGCAGAGACCCCTAGGGACCCCCCATGTTGACAGCCTCCCATCCCCCCGAAACAGCCAGTGTTTAACCCCTCCCTGCAGGAGAATATGCGAGGGAGCAGGACAGGCCTGAACGTGGTCGGGAGAGGGGTGGCTGGGGTGCTAATTCAAAGGTAAGCCCTTGTGTGTGTCTGCAACAGGTGATTTGTAGGCTGGGGACTGACTCTCCGTCAGTAGACCGACTGTCCTTGCCCCAAAGAGGACCTCGAATAAAACTATCTGCTCACTTTTAGATTTTGTTTCCAGAGAATTACTTGTTTTTACAGAAATGGCCTTCATAGTGGACCATGTTACAAAACAGGAGATTGAAAAAAAAAAGTTAAAACACAAACATCTGGAATTCAAAGCATTCCAAAAAAAGAGAAAAAGACCTTGAAGCTAGCATATTAAAAAATCCTTGAGCAAGACTCTTTCCTGTCATATGTTGTATCTTCTTTAACCACATGGAGCTGGAGATGAGACCGCTTGCCTTTCCACTCCTATGGTGCACATACACACACACACACACACACACACACACACCCCTCCCACACTGCCCAAGGCTCTGGTACCTGCTTTTGCACCTGTCATTTCACTAAAGCAACCGATGAAAGAACATGCCACTAAAATGTGCACTTTGACTGTAAAGTTGGCCTTGAAAAGGTGTGGTGTCCAGCTGTGTTTTGAGGTGTTACTCTGACTCATAGGTGACGTTCCCCTCCATTGAGAGCAGTGAAGCAGTACCTGTAAGATGATGTTCAGACGTGATGAAAGCCTTCCTCTCAGGTTTCCCTGCCTCCTTCCCTCCCTCGTCCCTCCCAGAGCAAAGTTGTTAAGCTTGCTGTCTGCTCGGTCACCAGTAATTCTCTGAAGCTGAATTTCGGTTGCTTGTCTTCGTAAAGGAGAGACTCAGAAACAACATGTTGCGATCAGACCACTTGGACAGGATGGAAAAGAAAATGCTTGGTTTTTCCTCTTGGACTCTTGCCCGTCTCGAGGCGCTGCTGTCTGGCACCCAGAGTTTGGGGTTGTCTGTGGCACAGGCTTTCTATTGAGAGTGAAAAGTAGGACTTCTCCGGCTCAGTGGGAAAGGGTCGCCCTGCCAAGCAGGAGACACGGGTTCAATCCGTGATGCGGGAAGATACCACATGCGGAGGAGCATCTGAGCCCACGCACCACACCTCCTGAGCCGGCGCTGGGCCGCAGCTGCTGACTCCCGCGCGCCCTGGGGCCTGCACTCTGAAATGAGAGGCCTCCACGGTGAGGAGCCCGCATACTGCACCCGGGGAGTAGCCCCCACTCGCCGCAACCAGAGAAAAGCTTGTGCAGCCACGAAGACCCAGCACAGCCAAAAATAAATAAAATTATAAAAGAAGAGTGAAAAGTAACGTTAGCATAGCTCCCTCGGTGGCTTAACCTTGGAGGGTAGTATGCGGGTGCAGAGCCCGCCTCCTCCGAGGGGTAGATGCCCTGTGCCGGGGCTTGGTGGAGCCCTCGCGGGGCAGCTGGCTCTAGTCTGCCCCCGGAGGGACTAGTAATGAGGAAACCACTGCAAACAGGAGGGGAGATGTACTCCTGAAATGCAAGTGGAATTTTGAGGGTTGAGTTGGGTGTGAACAAAAAAGAGAGATAAAATCCCAAACAACTAACCATGTCCCTTGATGTCTGTTCCCTCCTAGGCTACATGAAGGAAGCATTTCAGTATTATTTTTTGTGAGAAAGTATTGAGTATTCCAAGTAAAAACAGTTGAGGAATTAAGTGGGACCATTTTATTAACTCAAGAGTGGAGCCATAATCAGAGTTACACAGTTTCCCAAGCTGATTTTGTGTAACTGTAATAGAATTTCATGGTAGTTTGTAGAATAAAATTTTATATAAGCTACATTCACAGACTCCTAAGCCCTTGAAATTAAAAAGTGAAAATGTTAGTTGCCACGTCATGTCCAACTCTTCGACCACATGAACTGTAGCCAGCCAAGCTCCTTGTCCTTGGGGTTTTCCAGGCAAGAATACTGGAGTGGATTGCCATTCCCTTCTCCAGGGGATCTTCCTGACCCAGGGATCAAACCTGGATCTCCTGCATTGCAGGCAAATTCTTTACCATCTGAGCCACCAGGGAAGCCCCAAAAGCCATTTAAGCTGTTGGAGTTTTAAAAGAAGTATGTTATATAAATAACTTAATATAAAGTGAATTACAAAAGAGAGGAATAGTTCTGGTGTTGAGAGTTGTACGTTATCATGCTGGGCTGTGCCGGTGATGCTGGCGTTGATTCATTTGTCTGCCTCACTGGGAGAGCGTATGTTGGGGAAAAAGATACAGACCCCGAGTCAGAGGACCTCTCTGGGGCTCAGTTTCCTGGTCTGAAAAATGGAGGTGAAGTAGCTGCAAATCACTGGGTTGGATGTGAGAATCAGATGAAATAGCATACAGAGAGGTGTTTTGTAAAGTACAGATAAACGTCTATACTTTGTCTATTGTCCAGTATTATTATTATTCTTGTCTACTGTCTATTATTATTTTTTAAAAATCATTTTACTCGTTTATTTTAGGCTGTCCTGGCCTTGATCGCTGCTCAAGCTTTTCTCTGGTTGCGGTGCTCGGGCTCAAGAGTTGTGCTCCCAGCCTCTAGGGCACAAGCTCAATAATTATGGCTCATGGACTTAGTTGCTCTGGGGCATGTGGGATCTTCCTGGGTCAGGGATCAAACCCGTGTCTCCTGCGTTGGCAGGCAGATTCTTTACCGCTGAGCCACCAGGGAAGCCCCAAGTTTCTATTATTATTTATTGGTGAGTTCCTATTTTATTTTATGTCAAGACTTCCCAAATGAACCACGTTTTGAAGGCTCTGACTACTCTCTTAATAAACAATTCTTTATTACTATCCTTATGTATATTGTATTTATATTATATATAATAAATACATGAATATTCATGGTAATAGATTTAAATGTAAGAGGAGCCTCTGAGACGCTTTCATATCTGAAACTCGTTGCCCTAATAACACTGACTAGCTCTGGTAATTGTGTTTCCAAGGATTTTACTTTCCAGTCCTGCTGTCTGCACATTGCTTGGAAGAGTCGTGGGTGAGGAGTGATGCAGATGGGCAGACCTTCATGCAGCATGACTGTTCCATGCTCAGCTCTGCTCAAAATAAACTCAGACACTAGAGACGATGGGCTTCCCAAGTGATGCTCATGGTAGAGAACCCGCCTGCCAGTTCAGGAGATGTAAGAGACTCGGGTTCAGTCCCTGGGTCAGGAAGATCCCCTGGAGGAGGGCATGGCAACCCACTCCAGTATTCTTGCCTGGAGAATCCCCACGGACAGAGGAGCCTGGCCAGCCACAGTCCGTAGGGTCACACAGAGTCGGACATGACTGAAGCGCCTTAGCGCGCCCAGACAATGGATTATTTAAAGAGGTGCCATAAAATCACACATCAAAACCACTGTATTTTCAAATCAGGCAATCCAGGAGTCTCCATATATAGATTTTGCTAGAAACAATGTTGCAGAAATGGGGGAAAGATTCTCTAGGGTCTCCGTTGTGCTAATTCATGTTTCAGTGAAATCTCTCCACAGGGACCACACTGTGTTAGCAGTAAAATTGATTGTCCCTTTTTCCTCTTGTTGCTCCACTTGGCATTTTGAATGTATCTCCACTTTCTCTGTGTTATTATCCTTTGTCACTTTATCAAAGCGCAGTTTTATTATTCTGCCTCTCTCACTATTTTAGAAAGAAAAAAAAAAAAGAAGTTAAACCCCAGTGCACTCAAAAGCTCCCTGTTAGAGTCATCACTGGGAAATTTCTATTTTTACTTAAAATGGCTGGGCATAGAAATAGGAATCTGATTATTCCAGTGACCTGCTTAGCAAAGTGGGGAGACAAGCCATCGATTTTTTTTTGGAGGATTTGAATTCAGTCTCTCTTATTAGTGTTAAAACTAGACTGGGGCTTCCCTGGTGGTCCAGCGGTTAAGAATCTGCCTGCCAACGCAGGGGACCAAGGGTTCGATCCCTGGTCTGGGAAGATTCCACATGCCGTCTGTCCATGGGATTCTCCAGGCAAGACAACTGGGAGTGGGATGCCATGTCCTTCTCCAGGGGATCTTCCTGGCCAAGGGATCGAAGCCAGGTCTCCTGCACTGCAGGGAGATTCTTTACCAATTGAGCTATGAGGGAAGCCCAAGAGAAGTCACTGCAATGCGAAGCCCACACACCACAACTCGAGACTGGCCCCTGCTCACTGCAACTGGAGAAAGCTGGCACTCGGCAACAAAGACCCAGAACAGCCCCAAGCAAGTAAAATTGAAAAGAAACTAGACGGAATATCTTTTCATGATTGAGAAAGTGCTGGAGAGTTTATAGTGTGTCCACTCTTTCACCAGGTATTTATTGAGACACTACTAAATGCCCAGTCACTCTTCTCTTTGCTGAGGCTCCAGATATCAGTGAGTTAATTAAGCCGACGTGGTCTTTGCCCTCGCAGAATTTATTATGCCGACCATCAGTCTATGAAGGAACACCGTGGATTTAAGAGGTGTACGGACAGGGGGAGCGAATACTTAACCCAGCAGTTTGCTTTCAAATGTAAACTCTTGATTTTAACTCCTGGATTCATCATTTCCTTCTTCACCCTAAAAAAACCAGTGCTGAAAATATTCTGTCTTCTAGAGCTTTTTGGTTTATTGGGAATAAAAGTCTCTTGACATTTGTTTGATTGCATAATCCTACTTTCAAACAGAGTAAATATTTGATTAGAAGCCAGAAGGAACCACTTTTCAAACAACATAATTAGAATAATCTTTGTGTGACATACAGTCTCTGGAGGAGATACAGTTTGTAACAGTGTAGTAATAATGTTGCTAGCAGAGTCTTTTGTTAACACATTGCTTATGTAGATTTGAATGGCCATACTTCCGATTTTAATGTAATTTATATGTATTTATAAACTCCTTTGGTCAGTGTGGAGGGGCTCTACTCCCAGATCTTGGTCCACACTGATTGGAGAGGACCATTCTGACTTGGTGTCTGCAGAAAGTTAGCTGTCTTCTGAGGTCATTGGCTTCCAAGCTTTCTCCTTATTTTCTGGAACTTTTGCATAAATACTGCGTGGCAGTTCTTGGTTTTAAATAAAGCAAATAAAAAGCGGACATAATTGCTTTCACTCTGCCCAGAGAGTTTCAACAGCTGCAGAAGTCTCTGCGATGCCGAAGATGGGAGGGGACGGTCCAGGCTTCTGCGTGTGAGAGCAGAAGGGTGTTCTCTGGAATGCCCCGCGGAAGAAGCAGGCTGTAGACCTGAGAGGACGTGGTGATCCTACCTGTGATCGGGCGGCCTTACCTTTGTGGGAGGGGATAACACTTGCTTTGACACCCTATGGTTTTAGGAAGGTCAAAGGATGTATGGATTTGAAAGTTCTTTGTAAGCAAAATCTATGTCGGGAGGTAGGTGGTTTCCCAGCCTTTCTTGTGTTACAAATTGGAATGTGTGTGCGCGTGCGTGTTAAGTCACTCAGTCGTGTCTGACTCTCTGTGACCCCATGGACTGTAGCCCGCCAGGCTCCTCTGTCCATGGGATTCTCCAAGCAAGAATACTGGAGTGGGTTGCCATGCCCTCCAGCAGGGGATTTTCCCGACCCAGGGATTGAACCCAGGTCTCTTACATCTCCTGCATTGGTAGGCAGATTCTTTATCACTAGCACCACCTGGGAAGGCCCACAAATGGGAATAACAGTCTGTTGCCTGGAACACAGCATCACATGGAAGCTTCAGAGAAGCTTCATTCCTCTCCAGGACGCCTCTTCATCCTCAGGTTGGGGGTGCTCAGAGTGCCGTCCTCAGCTTGCCTCCCTCTGCTACCGGCGCTGTGAATCGTTTCTTTTGAGCCCTGAATCTGGCTGTTTTTCAGTAAAGGAGATCTCCTGCCTCACACGCCCTCCAGTCCATTCCGTTGTATGTGATGTGTTTCATGGATCTGTAAGCACGGACGTGTATCTGAATGAACATGCTGTATGCAAGACTGGAGTAACTTATTTACATTATTTTAACGCTTTGGAATAAGAGCGAATCTTGGCTCACCTTTAAAATGAGAATTTTTATAGATGTGGTTCTTAGCACGTATGAACAGTTTTAAAGTTGACAATATGTTCTAGACACATGGAAGGATTTAAACAGAAGTGCCGATCGCTGGGGTGGTTGTTAAATTAATCAATTATTTATGCTAAATCTTGTCTACTCAAGAAACAACTTGTGAGCTCCGAGGTACTAAAAACAAAACCTCACCCTTCAGACAAGGAAAGAACTGTCAGTTCTGAGCGGCACCAGTAGGTGGCACTGGTGGTCACCAGCAGGCCAGCACCAAGTACTGAAACTGGTTCTGGCCTCTGTGCTTAGATTTGAGCTGTTTTAAGAAGACTGATGACGCTGTAATATCTGACAACTGCAGAAGCCGCGAGCGTGTTGCTAGTGAGAAGGGAACACAGTGATGACAGATGAAATTCAGATGGTGATTTCCTAAAAAGCAAGTGGGGAGAAAACACTGGTGTGTGTGTACGTGAGGCGGGTAGTGCAGTTGAAGAAACACTTAGGTGCTTGCCCAAGCAGACAACAGTCACTGGCAGGTGCTGCGGGGAAATGCTTGACAATGTGGAGCACATCCTGTACTGCATGACTTGGAAGAGCGGTGCTAGATGTGTTTTGAGAGAAGTGAAGTGAAAGTCGCTCAGTTGTGTCTGACTCTTTGCGACCCCATGGACTGTAGCCTTGCCAGGCTCCTCTGTCCATGGGATTCTCCCGGCAAGAATAATGGAGTGGGTGGCTGTGCCCTCCTCCAGGGGATCTTCCTGACCCCAGGGATCAAACTGGGGTCTCCTGCACTGCAGGCAGATTCTTTTTACCAGCTGAGTCACCCGGGAATTAGCCTGACGCTTATTCAGGAAACAACTGCAGGCTTGTTGAGGAGCTGCTCATGGTGGAGATGCTACCGATGAAACCCTGGTCCAAAGCCCTGCGCGTGACACAGGCCCGAGTCCCTCCAAAAGCCACGAGTGGAGGGTCGGGGCTGCGGGACTGTCCACAGCAGCTGTGGAGGTATCAAGGGAGCGTGGTTAGCTGCCAGCTCTTTCAACATAAAAGAAACTAATCCTTTTTGCAAAATGATGCCCCACACAGATCTCATATCACTGAGGGAAGGGAGAATGAACCTGTTTTTAAGGTTCACACTCCTTTTAGTGGAAATGCATTCAAAGACCACAAGTGTGAGGCCTTCAAAGCCATCTCAGGCTTCTGAACAGACTGCCTTCCCCAAGGCCTGCCGGGCGCCTTCTCATTTGTTCATCAGGAGAGGGACTGGCTATTGTCCTGTTGTGCTTTTGGTGCAGGGGGCTGCATCCTTTTTAATATTATACCCTTGTTAATATAATATCAAAATAAGAGAAAAAGAGAATGTGGCAGATAGAGATTGTGAAACCTATAGGATTCATTCATTTGCCAAGTAATAGGCATAAGGGTCTTCCCAGGTGGCGATAGTGGTAAAGAACCCCCTGCCAATGTAGCAGATGTAAGAGATGCAGTTTGATCCCTGGGTTGGGAAGATCCCCAGAGGAGGAAAAGGCAACCCACTCCAGTATTCTTGCCTGGAGAAAGAATCCCATGGACAGAGGAGCCTGGTGGGCTACAATCCATAGTGTGGCAAAGAGTTGGACACGACTGAAGCGACGTAGCACTCACGCACGCACACAGAGGTGGCCAATGCCAGTTATCACCCCTGTTATTCTGGAGATAATTATTCCCACGGGAACGGCTCGGGTAGCTGGGAAGTGCAGTGTCACGGGTAGCCACGTGCCCGCTGTGGTGAGGAAGGGGCAGGATTGAGGTGGCCCTATGGGTTTGCTTTATGGCAAAGAAGTGACCCTAAGTCCCCCCGTGCTCCACACTGAATCTTAGCACCAGTACTGGCCTCCGGCTGAAACGTTTGCAATTTCTGACCTGTGCCAGGACCCAGGATGGAGTCCTCAGGCACAAGGCTCAGACGTGGTGGTCCCGTGGGTTGAGGGTGACCATCTCGGTAACATGGGTCACGTGGCTGCCAGGCTGGCCACGGCCCGGACTCCACGCTCAGGCCAGGGAGCAGGCGACGGGGTGGGTGTGACTGACCTGGTCTTAGGAGGTGCTCAGGGTGCTATGCCAACTCAGCCTCAGAGCCCGGGGGTGGTGGCGTGGGGCCCACATGGGTGGCCCTGGGGATCCCCGCAGTGGAACGGAGAACCTCATGGGCAGAAGCCGGCTCCTGGGAAACCCACGTGGAGTGGCAGAAGCCCAGATTCTGAACTGGGGCAGAAGCCCAGATTCTGAGCTGAGGCATGGGGGCAGCGGGGACCTTGGGAGGGCGTGGGCGCCGGGGAGAGGGGGCAGGGCTCCAGGCTCCAAGTGCTCCAGGCGTGTCCGTAGACCTGGTGGTCACGACTAAGGTGCTTCTCTGGTCTGACCTAAAACACAGGGTGAGGCCAATCAGGGACTGAGAAAGAACTGAGATTAAGGAGTAGTGTTGATGTCTTACAGTAATCCCAGGGGTCCCGGGGCCAGCCAGGAGCAAACCACCAGCCCTCAGCTTCTGAGCAGTAGCTCACCGCTTGCCCTACTGAGTGCAGACGCTGGGGTTTCCGATGGAGTTTCATGGAGTCAGGAGCTCACCTGTTGCTGGGAAATGGGTGTGTCCAGTGGCGGGGGTGGGCGCAGTGTTTAGGAACATTGACACAAGGGAGGCATTAACAGATGATCTTCTGAAATTGCATTGCAGCTCTAAATGGCATAAAAATGTGTTTCATTTGATTTTTAGCTGTCCTCCAGCTCCTCAAGAAATATTCACCAAATGTTGGCAGATTCTGTCAGTCGTATAAAGGAATTCGGATTTCACCAGGTAAAAGACTCCCCTTCCATGTCAGGGGCGAAGTGCAGAGCCAGTTCCACTGATGTTTCACAAATTGGTTTATTAGCCTCACACAGAAATGAAATTAAGCAGCAGGATGTGAACTCTGAGAAGCTCGTGAACACAGCTCTTCATCTTTACCTGTTGATCCGGAGTGGGAGAGTCTTGAGTATCACGGAAAGAGCAGGTGCCAGGATGTATCAGCTGGACCCCTCCCTGAAGACCTGATACAGTCAGAGCGGGTGGCGGCCAGCTCTGGGGAGACTGATTTCAGAGATAAAGGCAGCATGAAACGTGGCCGAATGGTGGATTCAGATCAGGTTCCGCAGCCTCCACCCCCTCTTGAGCCTGCCCCTTTGCGCCGAGTGACCCCTTGTGTCACTGTATCCACAGGGCTCACGGGACCTCCAGGCGCTCAGCTGTCTGTGTCTGTGTGGACGGGGGTCTCCTGGCCCCCTCGTCCTGCTGTCTTGGTCCCAGAGATGCTCTCAGGATAACTGAGGCAGAGACTGGGAACCTTGTAGCGCTTGACCACAGAAGATTGGAAAAAGTGTAGTAAGAGATGAGGCTGTGAAAAGAAGGATCTACTGGCCATGGTGGGGTGGCGGGGATGAGGGTGGCCTGGGTCCGGTTCCCATGGACACTGTGACCCAGGCGCCTTCTCCTCTGCGGGGCCGAGCGTGACCCGTGAGCACGCACGTCGTAGACTTGAGTCACGGGGACCCTTGGAGCTCCGGGCCTGGTACGCAGCTGCTGCTGAAATAGGACAAAAACAGCAGCCATAGTCACTAAAGGAACCTCCCAGGGGCACTGCCCTGACCATGATGTCATTTTGCACGCGGGCAGGTGGGGAAGAAAGGTCAGAAGGTCTGCCCTGTTCGTTCAGACCCCTGTGTTGAGGTCCTCCTGAGTGCCGGCCTCTGCTGAACAAAACAGCTCGAGTCCTGCCCTCGGAAAGCTGCTGTTTCTGATGAGGAGACAGATAATAAACCGACGTGTGAAGTCAGGTCCTAGGAGCTCTGGAGGAAAATAACTGCAGGATAAGGGAGCTGAGGATGGGCCTGAGAAGGTCACTATGTGAAGTGGATATTGGAGCAGAGGCCTGGAGCCTGAGGCTGGGGCCATGGGGCTGGCTGGGGAAGCCCGTTCCAGGCAGAGGGAACCGCACATAGGAGGACACAGAGGCAAGAGCTGTCGGACACAGTGAAGGAAAGACAGGAAAGTCAGTGGTGGAGGCAAGAGAGAAATGGGTGGATGAACTGGAACGAGGAGCCGGGGAGGGAGCCGGTGGGACTGTCTGCCTCAGCGGCTGCGATGAGCAGCTTTGTGTTGGGGCCTTTGACAGCCCCTCTGCCTGTCTCCAGCTCCGCGCCGTGGCCCCTGGACGTCTGGACCAGTGTCCAGCCTCAGCCCTGCTGCCCCTCCACTTCCCGGCCTTCATCCTGGACCTCCGGGCTTCGGCAGACAGACAGGTTCCCTGTCTTCAGCGGACAGACAGACGTTTCCACTTCTAAAGAGGAAATGAGGGTTTTCTGAATAAAGTAAAGATCAACTTGTAAAGCCTTTTCTAAAAGTACATTTTTCTGGAGGAATCCTTAGGGAAACTCCGGACGGGTTCTCGAGTGTTCTAGCCAGGTTGGATGAGCACAGCGGCCAAGGCCAGATCTCACCCGATGTCCTGTGAAACTCACTGATTCTGTCTCCTCCCTCCCTGTGCCCATATGCACTGATGCTGTGGATGAAAAAGGAGTGCGACTTCCTAAACACGGCACTCCCAGACACTGGGGTATCCCCCCAGCAACCGAGCACCGCCCAAGCTATTATTTACTCAATATATTTCCTGAAGGAGACCCACTTTGCAAGCTTCTTGCTTTTTCTGAGCAACAGTATGCATGATATCATAGTTTAGTATTGCAGTTATATTTTTTCCAGTTATTTAAAACCGTTTTTAAAAAGGCAGGTAGCAGACAAAGCTCCACTTTGAAGTTTTTCCTGTTTGAACTTAGAAATTGCGACCGGCCCTTGGGATTTATCTCAGGCTTGCCAACAGCTTCGCTAAGGCGATGACAAACTTTAATATTCATGCCAAACACCAAAAGCTGTTCTTTGGTTTTTATAATATTGACTAAAGAAAGGGGCTTAGCCCTAGGCAGGAAAAGAGTTTAGAAAGAAGACAAAAGTGAAAACAAGCAAACCACAGAAGTTTCGATACATCTGAGGTGAAGTGCAATTTCTGAATTATCACCATCTTCTGTGCTAACTGCGATTTAATGGTGATTGAAACCAGTTTCACAGCATGTATTTTACTTGTGGTGAAATCATTTAACCACAAGAGAGTCTATTTTTCTATAGGAAAACACAAAAGAGAAAAGCCATCATTTTTGTGGTGCAGAGCCACGCACAGCCAGACCTCCCTGACTTTCAGTTTCTTTCATGACTCAGCTGACAGGCTGTTTCTTGCTGCGTGCAGCGAGTTGTAAATTCAGTTTTCTCGTGAGCACTCCGGAGGCTGTCCTCAAATAAACAAAGGGGTTTCTAAGTGATTTGGTGTGTTAGATTTCTCTCTGGTTAAAAACAAATTCCCTTGAATGCACTTAATGCTTCAGAACGGTAAACGTCAAAATGGTTGATGGTAAACTTCATATTATGCAAATTTTACTGTAATTTTTAAAATGTTATGGTGGTAGTTTTATGTAATAGGTATTTTACCACAGTAAGTAATATCGTGGGTCCACTACGCTTCAATAAAAAGATTTCCAAGTAAGACTCATGTTTCTCAGTGTATATTTTTCCTTCTCAAAAAGGATGTTTTTAAAAGATATTTTTGTATATTTTATTTTTTTTAATTTTATCTATTGAAGTACAGTTGATATATAGTATTGTGTTGGTTTCAGGTGTACAACACAGTGATTCAGCTAGTTTTTTTCTGATTATATTTCATTATATGTTATTGTAAGATATTGAGTATAATCCCCTGTGCTATACAGTAAGTCCTTGTTTATCTGTTGTATATAGCACTTTGATCCTAACTTATCCCTCCCTCCTTCCTTCTCCCCTTTGGTAATCTCTAGGTCCACTCATGTTTCTGCAAGTGTTTCGTTCTTTTTTATGGCTGAGTAATATTCACCTGTGAATAAATATCGCATCTTCTTAAGCCAGTTATCTGTTGATGGGGACTTGGGTTGTTGCCATGTCTTGGCTATTGTCAGTGGTGCTGCTGTGAACTCTGGGGTGCCTGTATCTTTTTGAATCAGAGTTTTCTCCAGATATACGTCCAGGAGTGGGATCACTGGAACACGTGGTAGCTCTATTTTCAGTGTTTTAAGGACCCTCCATACTGTTTTCCATTGTGGCTGCAGCAATCTACATTCCCTCCAGCAGTGTAGGAGGGTTCGCTTTTCTCCACTCCCTCTTCGGCATTTATTTGTAGACTTTCTAATGATGGCCATTCTGACTGGTGTGAGGTGATAGCACGTTGTAGTTGACTTGACTTCTCAAATAGTTAGCAGTGTTTGGCCTCTTTCCATGTGCCTCTTGGCCATCTGTATGTCTTCTTTAGGAAAATGTCCAGTTAGATTTTCTGCTCCTTTTTTGATTGGGTTGTTTATTTTTTCAATATTGAGTATATGAGCTGTCTATATGTTTTGAATAGTAACCTCTATTGATCGCATCTTTTGCAAATATTTTCTCCCAATCCATAGGTTGTCTTTTCACTTTGTTGATGGTTTCCATTACTGCACAGATGCGTATAAATTTGATTAGGTCCCATTTGTTTATTTTTGTTTTTATTTCTTATGCCTTGGGAGACTCAGTTAAGAAAATATTGCTATGATTTATGTCAGAGAATGTTTTGCCTGTGTTCTCTTGTAGGACTTCTATGGTATTGTGTCTTATATTTGGGCTTCCCAGGTGGCACTAGTGGTGAAAAAAAAACCAAAACTCACCTGCTGATGCAGGAGATGTAAAAGACACAGGTTCAGTCCCTGGGTTGGGAAGATTCCCTGGAGGAGGGCATGACAACCCACTCCAGTGTTCTTGCCTGGAGAATCCCATGGACAGAGGAGCCTGGTGGGCTACAGTCTGTGGGGTCACAAAGTCAAGACATGACTGAATCGACTTAGCATGCACATATATCTTATATTTTGGTCTTTAAACCATTTTGAGTTTATTTTTGTGTGTTGTTTGAGGAAGTTTTCTAACTTCATTGATTTAGATTAGCTGTCCAGCTTTCCCAACACCACTTGGTGAAGAGACTGTCTCTTCTCCGTTGTATAGTCTTGCCTCCTTTGTCATAGATGACTGGAAGTGTGGGTGTTTATTTCTGGGCTCTGTATTCTGTTCCACTGATCTGTATGTCTGTTTTGTGCTCTTGTCATGCTATTTTTATTTACTGTAGCTCTGTAGTATAGTGTGAAGTTTGGGAGGTATTTTGTCTCCATCTTTGTCATTTTTCCTCAGGATTGCTTTGAAAATTCTGGGTCTTTTGCAGTTCCATATAAACTTTAGGATTATCTGTTCTAGTTTTGTGCAAAATGTCATGGGTCTTTTGATAGGGATTACATTAAATCTGCAGATTGCTTTGGGTAGTATGGCTATTTTAACAATATTTACCCTTCCAATCCAAGAACATGGGATATTTTTCCATTGTTTTGAATCATTTTTAATTTCCTTTATCAGTGTTTTATAGTTCCCAGTGTAAAGGTCTTATTCCTACGAGTTTTTTTGTTTTGTTTTGTTTTTTTCTTGTTTGACATGATTTTAAAATCACATTTAAATTTCTTTGTTAGTCTAAAGAAATGCAACAGGTTTCTGTATATTAATGTTGTATCCTGCTACCTTGCTGAATTCATTTATTAGTTCTAGTATATTTTGTGTGGAGACTTTAGGGTTCTCTATAGAGAGTATCCAGTCATCTGCAAATAGTGGCAGTTTTACCTCTTCCCTTCCAAGTTTTTCTTTGTCTTTTACTTCTGTTTCTTGTCTGATTGCCATAGTTATGACTTCCAATACTATGTTGAATAGAAGTGGCAAGAGTGAGCATTTTTGCCTTGTTCTATGGGAAGTTTTCAGCTGTTCACCATTGATGATGATGTTTGGCTGTGGGTTTGTTGTAAATGGCCTTCATTATATTGAGATATGTTCCCTCTAAACACATATTGATGAGAGTTTGGCTCTTTTACATTCTTTTTCTGCATCTGTGGAGATAACCATGTGGCTTTTGTCTTTTCTTTTGTTGATGTAGTGCACCTCATTGATTGATTTCAGTATGTAGAATCATTCTTGTGACCGTGGGATGAATCCAACTTGATCATGGTATAGGATCCTTCTTATGTGTTGTTGGATTCAGTTTACAAATATTTTGTTGAGGAGTTTTGCATCTATATTGTTCAGAGATATTGGCCTGTAAATTTCTTTTTCATAGTGTCTTTGCCTGGTTTGGTGTAGGGTGATGTTGGCTTCATAGAATGACTTTGGGAGTGTTCCCTCCTCTTCAGTCTTTTGGAAGAGTTTGAGATGGATTGTTATGAATTCTTCTTTGTGTGTGTGGTAGAATTCCCCAGTAAAGCCATTTGGTCCTGGACTTTCGTTTGCAAGAAGTTGTTTTTGGTTTTGTTTTATTTTTTAATTAGATTCTATTTCACTTCTAGTAACTGGTCTATTCAAATTAACTGTTTCTTCCTGACTCAGCTTTAGCAGACTGTATTCTTCCAGAAATGTGTCCATTTTCTCTGGGTTGTCTACCTTGTTGGCATATAATTGTTCATAGTTTTCTCTTATGATTTTTTTTATTATTTCTGTGGTATCAGTTGTTATCCTCCCATTTCTAATTTTGTTTACTTGAGTTCTTTCTCTCTTTCTTTTTCGTGAGCCTGGCTAGAGGTTTGTTAAATTTGTTTATCTTTAAAAACAAAACAAAATAGTTGTTGGTTTTATTGATCTGTTCTATTGTTTTTGAACCCTATTTTATTTATCTCCTCTCTGATCTTTATTATTTCCTTCTTTTTGTTGACTTTGGATTTTGTTTGTCCTTTTTGTAATTCTTTTAGGTGGTAAGTTAGGCTGTTTGAGATTTTTTTCTTGTTTCTTGAGGAAGGCCTGTATTTCTATGAACTTCCCTCTTAGAACTGCTTTTCCTGCATTCCATAGATTATGTAAGTTTGTGTTTTCATTTTGGAGCTTTCTATTCTCTTCCATTCATCTATATGCCCATTTTTGTGCCCACACTGTACGAAGCACCTGCCTCATTGCAGGAAACTCCCAGAGTTCCTCACGAGTGTTTGTTTTTGTTTTGTTAACAGAAGAAAGAATCAGTGAAGAAAACACAAGATGAAGAAATAAAACAAATAGATGAAGAGAGAACCAAGCAGATTTATAAAAACTGGAAAGAAGATTCAGAGTGGCAGGCCTCTTGTAAGTACCCAGAGGCCTCTATGACAGTGACACTAAACCAGCTTGTTCACTTAATAATATAACAATCTGGGAAACACTTAGAATGATTGTTCAGAGATATTTTTAACACTAAATTATTACTCAAAGGCTATGGGCCACCTTTTGAATTGCAGAAAGGTTCTCAGCTCATCTTTGTACCAGCAACATTATGAGATATCTAAATGATGGAATGGTATTTAGCTATGAAAAATGTTTTGGAAGAGTGTTTAATGTCCTTGGAATATATTTATATCTTTTTAACTTGGAGAGGAAAAATGATTATAAAAATAGCATGAAAAGCATCCCTATTTTAAAATGTCTAAGTATATGAGGGGAAAGACGTGGAAGGTTAACATATTAACATTAGTTTTCTTGGAGAGGCAGGATTCAACGTTACTTGTTGGACTTCTTGTTTTTGTGTATTTTTCTCAGCTTTCAACAGTGAGCACATCTAAACTTTGTAATCAGAAGACAGGGAGAGCAGGCAGTCTTGTCCGCACCCTTGCCACACCTGTGGTTGAACCCTGCTTCGTTCTGAGTTAGCACTGCCCAGAGATGGTCCTCCTGGGGGAGAGGCCGGTGCAGATGAAGGCAGAGCAGGGGGTGTACGAGGCTGATGCTGGGAGGATTCGGGTGTGAAGCAGGATTAGGGCTTCCATCTGTCTCGGACAAGGAAGCCCTAACTGCCCAGTCATCCCTCGAGGCAGCAGGAGGAGCCAGGGATGGGCATGTTCGCAGAATGTTGGGAATTCCTTTACAACAAACACCATTAAAATGACAGTTTTTGTGAAATGAAAATGTTCACCAGATCCCATCACTTCTGTGCAGTGAACTCTTAGTGTAGTGGAAGATTTTAGGCATTTCTATGAAGTCAGACATAACAGATTCTGACCAATAATGCCTGAAATGCAGATAAATACCCATAATGCTTATTCTTACATCCTGCATTCAAGTCCTTGATGTTCGGTTCCTGGAATAAAAACCGCCAAACCATCAGCCCCTTGTGTTACAAAGCAATCATAAAAGGCTGCTTTGGGATGCGTTCACGCACCCACAGAGGCTGTGACTGGCTGTGTAAGAATCATTTCCTTCTTCGGTCTGGGAGACAGAATCACTCGTGGTTCAGCCACGCGGACTCTGAGCCTCGCTGCCTACCCTCCCGGTCTTTGGCCACGAGCCACTGAGGAGCCCCTGATGGTTTGGGGGGTGGGGTATCATCCTGAGACCCCGCTGACCCGACCCTCGCTCGGGCTGAGGCTCCTCTCCGCCTTGGCTGCTGCAGGAAGCTCTCGGGCACGGGGCTCCCCTTCCCCCCCCACCCCGCCCCCGCCCCGGCCTCCTCTCCCACCCCCCCGGTCTCCCTCTCAGCGAACCCCGCGGAAGGAGAGGGCAGGCGCCGGGCCCTGACCCCTGAGGGCCGTGCCCTGTCCCCAGAGCCGCTCTGCCCCGCGTCTGCGGCGCTGGCTCAGCTCACCGTCTCCGAGGGCTGCCGGGGCCTGTCTCGAACCCCGCTGTCTCTCCTAGTGCGAAAATCCAAAGCTGCTGATGAGAAGCGGCGCTCCCTGGCCAAGCAGGCCCGGGAGGACTACAAGCGGCTGTCGCAGAGGGGGAGGAGCGGCAAGGGACAGCAGGGCCCCCCGGGCGGCCCCCAGAAACCCAGGAGGCCCCCGCTCCCGCCCAAGCCTCAGTTCCTGAGCCCAGCAGGACAGCCACACACACCTCTCAGGTGAGACGCCTAAGTAATTAAAGGTAAGTGGCGTGGCCGCTTAGGGGACAGAGGCTGCAGGTGCCATTGAGTCCGGCCCCAGCTCCCAGCCTGCGATGCTGAGACACCAGGGCAGGCCTGCATCCCTCCTCGCCTGTAAAATGCCCACTGTGGGTACCACGCACATGCCCAGTAACTTCGTGAAGATACCTAGAGAGGTTAGCGACTTCGCATGCCCCCAGCACCTCCCCGGTGACAGCCCGCGAGTGGAGGGGGACCATTGAGGGGTCGTCACAGTGGAAACCTGGGCTTGCTGGCCTTCACATCACCAGCAGAACTCCCTTTCCCACCGATCAGATTTGATGACAATTTTCATTCCGGGGTGGCCTTTCCTGGTGGCTCCGCAGGTAAAGAATCTGCCTGCCAGTGCAGGAGAGGCAAGAGATGCAGGTTCAATCCCTGGGTCAGAAAGATCCCCTGGAGCAGGAAATGGCAACCCACTCCAGTGTTCTTCTCCGGAATATTCCATGGACAGAGGAGCCTGGAGGGCTACAGTCCACTGGGTCGCAAAGAGTCAGACACGACTGAACACATGCACTCATTCTGGGATATACAGCTAAGTGCATAGGTTGAGAATTTGGAAATGTTTCTTTTTTAAATGAAGACTTTATTTGATGATGACGATACCCTAGGTTTGGGCGTATTAGGCAGAACAACTTGTTTTGGAAGCCCCGTAATGAAAAATACAGTGGTACCACAGCAGAAACTCCCATACCTTATGTTTTTTTTTTTAATTTATTTATTTTAATTGGAGGCTAATTACTTTACAATATTGTGGTGGTTTTTGCCATATATTCACATGACCTTATGTTAACTGATTATAAAATTATTTTCTCCCAGTTATTGCTATTCTATGATTTGGTACGTAGAAAGATGATATTTAAAATAACTGAGAGAAATCACACATTGATTTAATGAAATACAACTGTCTAAAGCCTTGTCGTCTCTGACATAAAAACTAA